>NC_072495.1:23552500-24752500 GCF_027574615.1 Eptesicus fuscus | reverse complement strand
GGCTCAGATGGAGGGATTTGCCCAGGATCACACAGCTGTTGGTAGCAAAGCGAGATTTCCTGGCAGCCATCTTGGCATTGGATCAGCCTGGCCATGTTTGTTGCAAGTTCACTGCTAAACCTTATGTTCCTGGTCTGTCCAGTCATCGTTGTCTGGCACTCATCAGGGAGTCCTCTTGTCTTAATGTGTTATGGGCCTTTGGTTTTGTAGCTTCTCTGAGAACCTGTATTTTCATTCATCCTGTCAGCAGACATTTGGTGAGCTCCTGGAATGTGCCAGGCATAGTGCCAGTCGCTGGGTAGACAGCATTAACTAGGGCAGATCCCAAATTAGAGTTGTGAGGAGGGCTGAGGAGAAGTCCGCAGTAATTGAGTCATGTGTTGGGAGGCCGCTGCCATCTGGGTCCAGAGAAGGCTCCCCTGGTGCAGCCGTGTTTGAGCTGAGACTGAGGGTGAGCGCAGGGGTAGGAACAGTGTTGTGGATAGAAGTACCATTGTTTTCTAAGCTGTGTTGTCTTTAAGAGAGGTGACACAGGCACAGGCCATAACATCCCCAAGATATAAGAAGGTGAATGATGGAAGGTCAGTCTCTCACTCATCCCTTGGTAATCCAGCTTCCTTTCTGGAGGAAATCACTGTTAACATTTCTTATTCACCCTTTCAAGGAAAGGCAATGCATTTGTAAGCATGGTATTTATATTTTTCTTTTTTAACAGGAATGGTAGTAAACTATACTTTTTAAAAAACGTGTTTTCTTTGATTACAAAATCCGCATTTTTAACTGGTATGCGGATGCTGTTAACCGGTTAAAAATGCGGATTTTGTAATCAAAGAAAACAAGATAATTTCAAGAGAAATATCAAAAGTGCTTTATTCAAAGTACTGTCCATTGCTAGTTACACATTTCCCCCATCTTTCGGGTAATTTGTGGATATCGTCCCAATAGAACTTTTCTTGTTTTGAGGCAGACCATTCAGAGACCAATTTTCCACTTCTTCGTACGTTTTGAAGTGCTGCTCAGAAAGTGCGTGTGCCATCGATCGGAACAAGTGGTCATCTGAAGGAGCCATACAACAAAATAGCATCAAGAAACAATTTCCGTCACCCCGAGAGTTCTTTCGTGACCCCTTCAAGCCAGTCCTTCCCTCCTACAAGCATCCACTGAGCTGACCTCTGGCACCATAGGTTAGTGTTACCTCTCCTACTTATTCGAGAATCCCATATACTAAATGGAACCCCACAGTATTTGCAGTGCTTATGTGTCAGTATGCTTTCATTCTCACATTATCCCATCAGAAAATACATGTGATATAAGAGGAGCAGCAGGTGGTGATGCCCCATTTTCAGGAGGGGAAGTTGAATTATAGAGAAGTGAACTGTAACCTTAGTACAGTACTCTCTTTTTAAAAGTATTGTTACTATTAGTTGAAATATATCAGTACGCATTTTCTTAATGTATTTTTTAAAAATATTTTTTTCTTGATTTCAGAGAGAAAGGGAGAGGGAAAGAGATATACAAACATCAATGATGACAGAGAATCATTGATCAGCTGCCTCCTGCATGCCCCGCCCCCTACTGGGAATGGAGCCCGCAGTCTGGCCATGTGCCCTTGACTGGAATCGAACCCAGGACCCTTTGGTCTGCAGGCCGGTGCTCTATCCACTGAGCCACACCAGCTAGGGCTTAAAACACAGAAAGATGTTTTTTATCTCTAGTTAATAAAATTACATTTAGATATGTGAAGGCTTTCTTTCTTTTTTTCTTTTTCTTAAACCTAACCCTAACTCCAGTGGCTAAAATAAAATTTAAAAATCCAATCTTTAGCTGGGATTTTTTAAAAAAATATTTTTTATTGATTCTGAGAGAGAGAGAGGAAAAGAGGGGGAAGAGAGAGAAACTTCGAGAGCAAAACATTGATCGCTGCCTGATGCACACTCCACTGGCTATGGAGCCCACAGCTCATGCCTGTGCCTTTACCAGGAATTGAACTGGCAGCCTTTCCATGCATGGGGCGGCGCCCAACCAACTGAGCCACACCGGCCAGGCCAGCTGGGAATATTGTTATGAGTTTTCTCCCTTCCCTTTTCTTCCTAGGACCTCATTTTTACACTCTTAGCTTATATTACATCTGTGTCCCTGGATGGTATGTCAGTGGTTCTCACCAAGGACTTCTTTTATAACTCTAGAAAATGTAAGAGAAAACTACTGTGTTTTAGGCTTTATTCCTCAGTTCCTTTTTTTAAAGCCTAGTGGCAGGAGAAAGCAAGCATGTCAAAGGATTTTTTTTAAAGTGAGATTAACAGGAACTGGTCCTGTGAATATGGCTTCACAGTCATCTTCCAAGGAAGGGTGAGCGCACTTCTGTGTCTTTCAGTTGCTCCTCTTAACTTGGACTGTGCCATCTCTTTGAGCGATTCCTTGGCCTGTAAATGCTGCAGTTGAGGGTATCCCGGCCCAGAATGCTGTCCTAGCAAAAGTGACTCATCACACTGGCCAGAGTAATTTCTGAACCAAAAATTCCCTCCAGTTATTGCTCTTTTGAATGCGCCCCACCACTTGCAAAGATGGAATCCACACCCCAAGCTTTCCCTGGCCTCAGTGGGCTGCCTGCTTTCAATTGTGGCTCCTGCACACGGACAGATTCATCAGAGAACAAGGTCTCGGCCCCTTTGGCCTCCACTGATGGGTGGTGACAGCTGAGCGGTGCCAGCAGTCTTTTCTGTGGCATCTACAAGTCTGAGCTCCTTTAGGACTGAACTGGAGGGTTTTTCCGTTCCTGCAGAGAGGATGAGAAATCCCTCCTGCACTGACATCCAAGAGGCAGCTGCAGTGAAAGGACAGAGCGAGATGGCCACCCTCCGTAGACCCACGGGTGCAGGTGATCTTCCCCAGTGAAATGAGGTTTTAATCGGTGTCCTGGGGTAGCCTTGCCATCGCATTTTCATTTCTCCCCACTCCCCTTCCTCCTCTACTTTAATTTCCTGTATATAAAACAGTTTCAGAGGGATACAGTTTCTGCATCACCAGTCCCATCGGGCCCTCTGCAGAGGGATTTGCGAAATGGATACTGCAGGGAAGTGGCAGGCAGTACACCGGGTGGCAGTCTGAGTTTGTGAGTGCGCAGTTGCTTAGCACCTGTAAAAGGAAATGTCATCAAAAGCTCAACGCTGAAGGGCATCAGCAGCTATGGTGGTCTGACCTGACTGACCCTGAAACTCTGCTGCTTTGTTTAATCCCCCAAATTTCCCACCCTCTCCTCCACCTGGGTGGTGGCATACAACACAGATTCAGCACCAGCAGGTTATGTTCTGGGAATGTAATGCTCCACATACGGTGCTGAGCCTGCAGATCAGGGGGAACCCCTCTCAGCCCCCTCTGCTGGAGGAGGAAGGATTTCTGGACCGTGCCGAATTAGACATCTAAGGTAGTTTTGGCCTTGTTCATTTTGACTTCCTTCTAGATTTAACATTGCGGGGGGGAGAGGGGGGAGGGTTTGTCTCTTACTTTCTGTGATTCTTTTGGCCTGTGGTTTTAGCCCCGTTTGCCTTCATGGATCCCTCTTAGGCTAAACTTCACCTTGAGTTAAACAGGGTACTGTCCTGTTCTGGATGCCTCTACCAGGTGTGCTTTCAAGTCTGTGACTTCTGAAGCCATGCAGCCCTTTACTGTGGGGTAGATATCCCGCTGTCTTGTTTAGTGTATCCGCTCATTCTCAGAACTCCAGAAGGAATCTCTAGGTTGGCGAGGCTTCTCTGAGGAAATGGCTTTGTGTGCGCTCAAAAGAAAAAATTTTAAAAAATATATATTTTATTGATTTTAGAGAGGAAGGGAGAGAGGGAGAGAGATAGAAACATCAATGATGAGAGAGAACCATTGATCGGCTGCCTCCTGCACGCCCCCTACTATGGATCGAGCCCGCAACCCAGGCATGTGCCCTTGGCCAGAATCGAACCTGGGACCCTTCAGTCCGCAGGCCGACGCTCTTTCCATTGAGCCAAACCAGCTAGGGCAAGAAAATTGTTTTTAATGGAAGTAAACTGTAGGAAACAAACGCCAAATAGTTACATAACATAACAGAGCTGTCAGAGAGGCTCCCTGTGATTTCCAGTGGCCCCTTTTCATTTCTTTCAACTGAACACCGGCCGTGTGTGGAGCCCTGGGGCAGGCGTGAACGGGAGAATGGAGAGAGCTGTGGACAAGACCGATGTGGGCCCCCCCTTTGTGGATCTGCCTACAGCCCTGACTCCTGCTGCCAGGACCGGCAATTAGAGTCCCCAGAGCGGGACTGGCATCACCAGAGGCAGCAGCCTCTTCTGCTCTTTCCCACAGCTCCCGCGGAAAAGTACCATCACCGCTTTCAGCCTTGCAAAGCAAAAGCAAAGTAGAATTCCGTCTTTTTCTTTGTACCATGTTGTCAGCCAAGCCTTTATTCCTTTATCCGAATGGGACCCACAGAGGATGTTAGGCAGCCCCAAGACAGTACATACTTGTTTTCTCCTGATCGCTGAAACAGAATCTATGGGCATTTTGTTTGGGGACCAGCCCTGTCGCCATCCTGCCATGGTCCAAGCTTAGCCTGGAAAGGTACGGCTGGGCTGAAGAAGAGCGGCGTTGGCTTTGTTTCCAGAGACTTTTGAAATGATCCTTGACCCGTCACACTCGTCTGACCGGTAACCATCTCTCCCCCACATGGTAACGAAAGATGTTCATGTTTGAGCCTCTTTGAATGGAGTAAGTTTTCTCCATTCAGATGTCTGATGTTGAAGGTTTTTTGAACTGCGTCCTTAGCCACTGGCAGGGTCTGTCCTCCGTTTCAGATGGGGGAAGCGGAATTCCTTCATCAGTAGAGCACAGGTGCCCTGGCCGATGTGTCTCAGTGGTTAGAGCATTGCCCTACGCACCAGAGGTCAAGAGTTCAATTCCCAGTCAAGGGCATGTACCTGGGTTGCAGGTTCGATCCCCGTCCCCAGTCAGGGCACGTGCAGGAGGCAACCAATCGATGTCTCTCTCTCACATTTATGTACATTTATGTTTCTCTCTCCCCCTCCCTCTCTTCTTCCCACTCTCTAAAAATCAGTGGAAAAAAATATCCTCAGGTGAGGATTAACAACAAAAAATAGAGCACAAAGACTGAGCTCAGATGGACCTAAAATGGTCTCCTAGTCTAGCCACTTACAAGCCATGTGACCTTGGGCAGATTACTTAACATCTGTTAGAATGGGGTTAAAAGCAGTTAACTTTTTGGTAGGATTAAATGAGATAATGTGTGGGAAGCCTCTGCCTCTAATAGGGGCTTCGTTAATGATAGCTTCTTTTTTGTTGTTGTTAATCCTCACCCAAGGATATTTTTTCTACTGATCTTTAGAGAGAGAGGAAGGGAGAGGGATAGAGAGATAGAAACATCGAAGGAAGAAAAATATCAACATCCATCATCTGCCTCCTGCAGGCCCCCTACTGGGGATGGAGCCTCCTGTAGCCCCCCTACTGGGGGCCTAGCTGCAACCTAGGCAGGTGCCCTGACTGGGGAATCGAACTGGTGACCTCTCAGTGCATGGGACGACACTCAACCAACTGAGCCACACTGGCCAGGGCTGTAGCTTCTATCTTTCACCTGTAGACCAAGGATAACTAGTGAGGTTAAGTGCCCAGTAGATGTTTGTGGAATGAACAAGAGGGCCTGGGTACTTTCTTTGTCCCATTGCCTTAGAACAGCACTTCCCACTGTAAGTTTTACAGTAGGAGATATCCTGAGAAAACTGGCCATTCCTCATTGGGCAGTGCTATCGAGCCTGCAATGTATAGATTCCAGCCTTCTCTACAGATGAATAATGCATAGCTCTGGTAGAGGAACTTGGAAAAACTTGGGGAGAGCATAAATCTTCGTAGCTTTTTATTTTTATTTTTTTAAATATATTTTATTGATTTTTTACAGAGAGGAAGAGAGAGGGATAGAGAGTTAGAAATATCGATGAGAGAGAAACATCAATCAGCTGCCCCCCTGCACACCCCCTACTGGGGATGAGCCCCGCAACCAAGGTACATGCCCTTGACCGGAATCGAACCTGGGACCCTTGAGTCCGAAGGCCGATGCTCTATCCACTGAGCCAAACCAGTTTCGGCTTCGTAGCTTTTTAAACTTGGCCTTTTCCAAGCTCCTTTGACTTTACAGGGCAATGATAGTACTTCTGTGAGGCTGTGGTGAGGCTTTAATGAGTTAACGTGCAAAGCACTCAGAACAGTGCTGGGCAGAGTGAGCACCATGAAGGGACTCTGTAACCATGATTGTTAGGTGCTTTTTAATCTGCAGGTTCTTTCAGAGAAGTTAGCCAATCCCTCATTGATGAGCGTTTAAGTTACTTCCAATGGCGCATTGTTGTAGACAGTGCTGTAGTAAAAACCCTTATGTCCTGTGTAAATATTTCTTTGGGAGAGATTCCTAGAAGTAGAATTGGGTCAAAGGGTATGCACATTCAAAAATTTGCTAGGTCCTTCAGAATTACCCTCTAAAATCGGATCAGCCATTACCTAATAGTTCATTTGTCCAGTGAAGAGATAAGAAGCTATCTTGGGGGGTAGAGGGAGACTAAAAAGGATAGAAGGGGGATAAATGGTGATGGAAGGAGACTTGACTTGGGGTGGTGAACACACTGTAATATACAGATAATGTATCATAGAATTGTGCACCTGAAACCTGTAATTTTATTAACCATTGTCACCCCAATAAGTTCAACTAAAAAGAAAAAGTAGCTATCTTCCCATACTACCGTGTGCTGGATCCTCCTCCTCCTCCTGTGCTCTGTAACTGAAAATGGAATGGAACACGGTGGAAAGTCACCCCTCTCTTCTGTCTTGCAGAGTCTGGCCACAGATAAGGGACCAAAATGACCGACTCAAAATATTTCACCACAACGAAAAAAGGTACAGTTTGTTTCATTGTGGGGTCTCGTCCTACTCTTTCCCTGCCCAACCCTTCTGCTTGCTCCCTGCAGGGATGGTTGGGCGGGGGTGAGAGTGGTGGTAGTGGGTGTGGAGGCCTGGAATCAAGTGGTGGGAATCATCCAGAGCATCTTTTAACCCTGTCGGTCCAGAAAATTGAACGGTTGATGGTGTAAGAAATTGACCACTTCTTTTAGAATTCAAGAAGGAAAGAACATCAGCTCCAAGTATAGAAAAGAAAAGCCCTCTTTTCCCTGTGGCTTAAAATTGTTAAATATGATTTTTTGCTTTGTTTCTCTTGGAAAAAAGAAAGCACACAAAGCTATCAGAAGCCCCACAGCATATGTGTGTGTCTGGTCCTTATCCTTGGGCACATGTCTTATGTGTTGAAGTCAGAGTTTATATCCTGTTTTTCATTTGACATTATCATAAACATTTCCCCACAGGTCTGACGACTCAGTCTTAGTCTATTGAGTTGCTGCACTGAAATTTGCTAAGCTTGTCTTATATTGTTGCATATTGCGGTTGTTTCTGCTTTTCGGGAAATGGAAGTTGTGTAGCAGCTGATAAATATGCTTTGACCCTGTAAGCATCTACTGACTGGCTCTTCCTTCCTTCCGAGTGAGATTGACACTGGCCTGCTGACCAGATGAAGAGAGTCTGCTGTTGGGTCAGCTGAGCCAGGACCTGAAGTCTGCCCCTCCTCAGCATTTCACATATTGGTCCAGCCACGTTTTATTGAACACTTTCCCTGTGCCATAGAGTAGACAGTCAGTCTCTAAACTGGCGTTCTAGTGGTTGAGCAGAGAAGACAGCTTATTAAGTAGTAATTACTCTGAAGGGCTGGTGGGTGCTATGATAAGGGACGCGTTGGAGGCTGTGGGAGGGCCCTGGGTGGACCTAGCTTGATAAAGGGGGTGTGGGGGTGGGGAGCGGAGCTCAGCAAGCGCTCTGCCCATGGTACATTCAGGGAAAGGAAAGCAGTTGGGCACAAGTTCCTGAAGAGCGTGATGGGCGGTTGGAAAGGCGTGCAGGGGACTGTCATGCGTGGCCTGCTGAGCAGGCTGGAGGGGGTGAACTTAGTGCTGAGTGTGTTGGGGTGTCAGTGGTGGGGTTTTTTTGTGGGGGGGTTTTCTTTTGAGGACAGTGTCTGTAGAGAGATGCCTGGATCCAAATTTGACATCAGTGATGGTTTTAAGCAAGGGAAGATCCAAGGCAGAGTCTAATAAAAGAGTGAAGCTTGGTGGGCGTGCAGGGAGACCAGTACCACAGCTCCGGTGACAGGTGGAGATGATGGGGCCTGAGCTAGGTGGGTGGCAGTGGGGTAGACAGAATCGGATGCCTCATATGTGATTGAGGAGGTAGGCTTGGTCCCTGAGGAAGGAGATATTCAGATGCAGGCAGATCCCAAGTTCACCTCATCAGCCTTCTTGGAGCCAAGGTGACTCAGGCCTGGATCCATCAATTGACGGCCAGTTGTACTATAACCGGCCAAAGGTTTCAAGCAAAGCAGGGGCAGCCCTGCAGCAGGGCCCAGGGTCAAAGTCATCATGGTCTGTTTGGATTGCACAGCCGTGAGACAGGGCCCCCAGTCTCTTGGAGGAGAAGGGTATGGGTTCCTTCAGCCTTACAGAGCCATGAATTTGAACTGCAAGGTCTGCAGATTCCTCCTGTCTCTGTTGAGCAATGCCCTCAGTGTGGCCTTGCCCTGGGCTGTGCTGTGCGTTTGTTCTTAAGTAACCTTGTTTGCGAGTTCTGTGATAAACACCACGTTATTCAGTCCCGATGGAAACCTGCTAAGTTTTCTTTTTCTCACTGTAAATCCATCTGGAGCTTCCTCAGCTCTTGCGTCCCACATGAGAGTCTGCTTCACCCCCACCCCAACTAACCCGAGAGGGACTAGGGCTCTTATTGCTTCCAAAGAGATGGCCAAGACAGAGGGTCATGTGATAAATTAATCATAATAGTGACCACCCTTAATGCAGGCCACTGAGTGCCACACACTGAAATGAGTGATTCACGTCTGTGTTAGGTGAGAAAATTCAGTGCTCCGGTCAGGGTAGAGAGTACAGACAAGAAAACAGGTCCCGAGAAGCAAAGTGAGTCCTGGAGCTAGCAGAGCTGGCTTTGAGTCTTGGCCCTCTTACTTGGTGGGTGTTCTTGGGCAAGTTACTGAACTTCTTACAGCCTTTGTTTGCCCATCTGTAAAATGGGGGAAATGCAGAGTTGTTGTAAGGACGACATGAGAAAAAGTGTGGGAAGAAGTTAGTATGGCACCTGGCTTAGAGACGGGCTCAGGAAATGCTGGTGGCTGTTGTTTTGAGAGCCCATCACTCCAAAGTCAGCCCTCTTAACCTTTCACCAGGGGCTATCGGGGTTCTGGCTACCTCTGCATGACAGGGCCCCCAGCAGCCCTACTTCCTCATTTGCTTTTTCCAGATCATCAAGTTCTTAAGACAGTTTATTGCATGTTAGATAGAGCAGCTGAATTCCCATTTTCAGAGCTGAGCAACCACTTGTGGCACAGGAAGTGAAACCCTGAGTGAGCTGTTTCAACTGGAGGTTCTAGGAAAACAGGAAAAGCGAGTGTGGAAAACAAGCAGACCCTGCCCTCTCCCCTCAGACCTTAAGTCCCCAGATCCCATTGCACACTGCCTGGAGGGCTTTGGGTAAGGGTGGCTAAAGGACTTTGCTTCCCTCTGTGTGTCTTTAGGTGAGCAGGATCTGCCTTCCTGCCTTTTGTCTCCCTCGAACCCTTGTAGCATTCACAGTTCCTCTCTTCTCAATCCAGTGTGACCTCCAAGCTTTCATCTTGATAATTCCTCTCCTAACAGTTGTCTCCCTGCTGCCTGCCCCACCCAAGGCCAGGGGCCTAAAACTGCCCTCGGCTGGTAGCCTGGAGTGTCTTACCTGCCTCCCTCTCACTCTTTTGG
This sequence comes from Eptesicus fuscus, assembly GCF_027574615.1. Lineage (NCBI taxonomy): Eukaryota > Metazoa > Chordata > Mammalia > Chiroptera > Vespertilionidae > Eptesicus > Eptesicus fuscus. The sequence continues at coordinate 24,742,631 of NC_072495.1, read as the reverse complement.
AAGTCGGGGACTGGGAATCACCCTCTGGCAGGTGGGAATGGATCACTCATGCCTGCCTCCTCTTTCAGGGGAGATCTTCGAGCTGAAGGCAGAGCTCAACAGCGACAAGAAGGAGAAGAAGAAGGAGGCGGTGAAGAAAGTGATTGCATCAATGACAGTGGGCAAAGATGTCAGGTGTGCAGGAGGAGGCTGAGTGGCAGCTGGGTCCAGTTCAGATCTCTCCTTTAGGGCTTCCCTAGGGACCCATGTCTCCCCTCATCCAGCTCCCTTCATGCACCTCCTTTCTGAACAGAGGCTTTATTTGCAGCGGGGTCATGATCTCAGATGTTGGTGGGGTCAGGCAGTAATGGAGTGGGTGACGTGGACTAGGTTGAAAGGCAGTACGCGATGAAGTGGATGTGGCCGGAGCCCTGTCAGGAACCCCAGAGGATTGCTGCAGCTGGGGAAGACGGACCAGTGCAGCCAGGGCTTCTGGTTTTTCAAAAGAATGGAAAGTTGGATTTTTCATTTGAAATCTCCCTGCTTCAAATTGCCAGGTGATAAACACAAAGAAATGAACACTGCCCACGTAAAGCACACCTGCAGATGGAGTTTGTTGGGTTTGGCGCCAGTTTGCAGCCTCTGGCTTGCATCTGATTGCCTGAGCAGTTGTGTAGAATGGCTGCCACGCCTTTGTTCCTGCTTTTCTCCTGCCTGGCGTGTCCCTTTCCCCTTCTCCATGTACCCAGCTTGTCTTTCCATCTCTTAAAACCCATTCCGCATCTCCCTGCTGCCTTCCTCATCACCCCAGCCCACCGCCCTGAACATAGCATTTTCTCTATGTTCCTGTCACCCAGCACTAATTCTAGACTATTCTCCTCTTATGTGTACTTGTCTTTACCTACCCACCACATTGTAAAGTCAAGGGCAGGGACTGGATTTTACAACTTAACACTTGCTCCGTGTGTGTGAGTCTGCAGAATACTTTCAGATATGTTTTCCCAGCAGTTCCTTACAATTGCCATATTTGACATTTATGAGCTTCATATCGTCTACTATAAAATGGGGATACTCCACCCAGCACTGTGGCTCAGTGGTTGAGCATTGACCTACGAACCAGTTCAATTCCCAGTCAGGGCATATGCCCAGATTGCAGGTTCGATCCCCAGTAGGGGGTGTGCAGGAGACGGCCCATCTGTGATTCTCTCTCATCATTGATGTTTCTTCTTCTTTTTTTTTTTTAATATATTTTATTGATTTTTTACAGAGAGAAAGAGAGAGGGATAGAGAGTTAGAAACATCGATGAGAGAGAAACATCGATCAGCTGCCTCTTGCACACCCCCCACTGGGGATGTGCCCGCAACCAAGGCACATGCCCTTGACCGGAATCGAACCTGGGACTCTTGAGTCCGCAGGCCGACGCTCTATCCACTGAGCCAAACCGGTTTCGGCATGTTTCTTCTTTTTTATTTTTAATGTATTTTTATTGATTTCAGAGAGGAAGGGAGAAGGAGAGAGAGAGAGAAACATCAATGATGAGAGAATCATTGATCAACTGCCTCCTGCACACCCACTACTGGGGATCAAGCCTGCAACCTGGGCATGTGCCCTTGACCAGAATCAAACACAGGACCCTTCAGTCCACAGGCCGACGCTCTATCCACTGAGTCAAACCAGCTAGGGCTCATCATTGATGTTTCTATCTCACCTCTCCCTTCCTCTCTGAAATCAATAAAAATATTTTTAAAAAATAATTTAAAAAATAAAATAATCAGAGCCTTAAAATGCAAATGTAGCGTCTCGGGGTTGTTAAATGAAATCAAATACACATGTAAAGCCTTAGTGCATGCTCTGTACATGCTGGGTTGGATTTTAGTGGGCACCTGAGCTGACCCCTTGTGAAAACAGCCTGGCCTGCCCATCCCCACTTCCCCAGAACCCTCATGAACCAGCACCCCAATATAAGGGCCACGTTAAGTGTCAAGGGAAGGAAAAACAATCATTTTCATTTATTAGCATCTCCCAGATGTCAAAGACCAGATACCTTAAGTCTGTTATCTTCTTTAATTATCACAAGGGCTCTCTGAAATGGGGTTTTGTTTCCCCTTTCTTGCAAAGGAGGAAACTGAGGGTCAGGGTTGGGCAGGGATAAAGGAATCTTCCCTACTTCAGACAGCTAACAAGAGGCAGAGCTGGGTTTTAACCAGGTCTGATGGGCTCCCGAGCTCATCTTTGAACCCTGGGAAAAGAAAAGAGGACTTTTTTTCGTTTTTAAAATCATCCTTTGGAATTCTGTTTCTACTAATAGGTATTCATGGTTACAGGATAGTTATGTTCTTTCTCCCTTTTACTAGGAGGTCCTGTTCTCTTTCTCTTGCCCTCCTACTCACTGTCTCCCCACAGCCCCCTTCCCCATTAGCTGCCTGGAAAATCTTCCTCTTTCTTTCTTCGGCCTTCCCCACACTGATGCCATTTTGACCTTCTAGTGCCCTCTTCCCTGATGTGGTAAACTGTATGCAGACGGACAACCTGGAGCTGAAGAAGCTGGTGTACCTGTACTTGATGAACTATGCCAAGAGTCAGCCTGACATGGCCATCATGGCTGTCAACACCTTTGTGAAGGTGAGCAGGAGCTTGGTGAGAGGGAGGGGTATGGGTGCTCACTGTTCCATGTCTCCCTGATCTCCTGGGGTGAGGCGCTATGGCCCTGAGTAGAAACATTCGGGCTCCTTTCCAGGCCCGCTGACTCCCAGCCAAGGGCTTCATCTTCCAGCAGAGGGCTCCCGCTCTCCAGAAAACCAGACGGTGTAGGCCCTGCTAGCTCATTCCATGGGAAGTTGCTCAAGGCTTGTTGATCCCTGAGTGCCACAGGGGCAGGATTCAGCATGTGTCTGAGCTTTTATGTTTCCCTCTAGACTTTGCTCCTTTCTGCATTGTCTGTCCTCCAGATCGAGGAGCAAGCAGGCACTTGAATTGTCAGCTCTGTGCACCTTAGCTCCCCTCTCCCCGTGGATGCCCAGATATGGGCAAATGAAGGGTTCTGTGGCCCAGTGGGAAGATTGAAGGTTGTGGTGCTGGATGGATGTGGGTTTGAATCACAGCTCTACTCTGTGACTGGGAGAGCTTGCAACCTTCCTGAGAGGTTTGCTCCTTCACCTGTAAAACGGGAAGAGTATTATGTCTGCTGTGAGGATCAGAGGTGACCAGGCACAGAGGCCCAGCACAGTGTCTGGCCTATGCTAGATGCCCATACATGGCACTTACGATGCTATTGGCTGCAATTGGTGGGAGGTCCCACAGCAGCCATCTGATGTTGCTCGGCTCGCTTCTGCCCCCGGCCAATGGCTGGTCCCTCTCAGGACTGTGAGGACCCCAACCCCCTGATCCGCGCCCTGGCTGTGCGGACCATGGGCTGCATCCGCGTTGACAAGATCACGGAGTACCTGTGCGAGCCACTCCGGAAGTGCCTGAAGGATGAGGACCCATATGTTCGCAAGACAGCGGCTGTGTGTGTGGCCAAGCTTCACGATATCAACGCCCAGCTGGTCGAGGACCAGGGCTTCTTGGACACACTTAAAGACCTCATCTCGGACTCGAACCCCATGGTAAGCCGCTCCATCCACTCTGCCACCTCCACCACCTCCTGCGTTGCTTGGGAAGACCTTGGCTTGACCCTCCGGCCAGACATTCCCCAGTTCCTGGAAGTCAGTCTTGCTGGGAGGGGTAATTGTTTTCCTGCCTGCAGTGGTTCGGGTACCTCCTTTGGCATGAACTAGGCTGGATTCCCTTCTTTGCGCTCTCTCTACCAAGCTGTGTGACTTTGGGCAAGCTGCCTAACCTTCCAGAGCTCTCTTCTTCATCAGTAAGATGGCTCTCATCCTGTGGTTGACAGGAGTGCTGTGAGGCTTAAGCTATAAAGGAAATGTGTCTAGTACAGCCTGGCACTCGGTGGGCATGCAGCCAAGATTAGTGCCCTCCTTCCAGTCACTGTCATGGTCACTGTCTTCTCACCAAGACCATCGGTGAGCTCTCACGTGAGGTGCTTTTCCCTTTCCCCACATAGAGGTCACCCTGGAAGTAGCATAGCCTGGACTATAGGCACCAGGGCGTAGCTGGGAGTGGGACTCATCTCCTCACACACAGTGGTGGCAGCAGTTTAGAGGGCAGTTCTCAGGCCCTGTTTGAGGTGAAATGCACAGACCTCTCAGCCCAGCCAGCAACTCTGTTTCCTACAGAAACACGGATCACACCCAGGCGCTGAGTGGCCAGTTCAGGGATGGCCATTGGAGCACCGTCATAGGGGAAAGTTAAAAACCAGGCAGAACACACACAAAAACAGCTGCTCTGGTGAAAATAAGTTGAGGGCCCAGCGCCCCACCTGGCAGGCCCCTCTGTACTCCAGCCCCCAGGTGTTTCCTGCAGCCCCGGGGTCTCTGCAGGGACCTTCTAGCTCAGAGCACTGTTGACAGCCCTGACTGCGCCGTTGTAGCTGGAAGATGGGGCTGTGTGTTAGGTAGCTGGGGATGCTTTCTGGGCACCTGGAGCTGGGTCTTTCTTTTGTTTCCCCTCTTCTTTTTCCTGAATGGCAAGTGCACTTACGTTAGTGCCAGTTTACAGAGGCGCCAGTCGGGTGAGTGCTTAGCGTGGGTCTCTGTGCTCCTGCCCTTTGGGTAATTTTTTTTTCAGGCTATTTGACCTCTGATTGACATACATCATTAGCTCCGCTGCCCCCTGGCCTATGAGCAGGGCCCTCAGCCTCTGCCCCTTCCTCTACAGGTGGTAGCAAATGCAGTAGCTGCCCTCTCGGAGATTGCCGAGTCTCACCCCAGCAGCAACCTCCTCGACCTGAACCCTCAGTCCATTAACAAGCTGCTGACAGCCCTGAACGAGTGCACTGAATGGGGCCAGATCTTTATCCTGGACTGCCTGGCCAACTACACGCCCAAGGATGACCGAGAGGCCCAGAGGTGAGCAAGCTGCCCCTCGCTTGCCAGCCCAGCTGGAGCTGGTCCTAGGAGGTCGGGAGGTGGGGGGTGCTCTAATCATGAGCTGGGCCTTAAGCCTCTAGAAGGCTCCTTCCCAGGGCCTTGCCCACAGACCATCCTCAGACAGCTCGAGGGAGGGCAGAGCCGGGCTGTCACTGGTTCCTTCAGGCAGTCAGCTCACTGCTCATTGTGGGCAAAGACAGAAGCCAAGACCTGACCTGGGAGCTGACAGAGACCCTGGTCACCTCGGGCTGAGAGAAGGAGGTGGACAGCATCAGAGCCACCATTCACTGAATTCTCACTGGGTACCTGGGGCTCTGTTGGTGCTTCCCATGCATTTGATTATCCTTAAAGCAACCCTGTAAAGTCGGTCCCATTATTGTTCCCATTTTACAAGCAAGGAAACTCCCCTTAGAGAGATGGAGGAAGCTGTGCCGGTGACCACGCTCGGGCTCCCCGCACCCTTGGTCCTAACACCGTGATATTCTGCCACTTTGAACGTCCTCAGCAGGGAAGAGGGGAAGTTGACATTTATGAAGTATTTGCTACATGCCTGGCATTCCGCTGGTGCTTTAAATGCGTTGTCTCATGTAGGTCCCAGCAACCCTGTGAAATCGGCATCATCATCTCCATTTTCTAGGGGAGGAAACTGAGGCTTAGAGTGGTTTTCACATACTTGGGGTCAGTTTCCATGCAGCAAAACCAAGATCTAGACCTTCCACTAAAACAGAAGTGCTATCTTGATAACTAAAAACAGGGTGTTGCCTCTGTCTGTCTCTCCTCTTTACCCCTTGGAACGGACCTCAGTATCTGTGAGCGGGTCACCCCCAGGCTCTCCCACGCCAACTCTGCTGTGGTGCTGTCTGCTGTGAAGGTGCTGATGAAGTTCATGGAGATGTTGTCCAAGGATCTGGACTACTACGGCACGCTGCTCAAGAAGCTGGCCCCGCCCCTGGTCACGCTGCTGTCAGCTGAGCCTGAGCTGCAGTACGTGGCCCTGCGCAACATCAACCTCATCGTGCAGAAAAGGTACCGGGACTGCCTCACACGTGCAGCGTGTCCTCCTGGGGGTCTGCTGCTGGGAAATGGACATGTCCCCGTGCAGGAGGTCCCAATAGCTTACCGAGGTTCTCAGCCAGGGACACCTTTGTCCCCCTGAGACATTTGACAACATCTGGAGACGTTTTTGGTTGTCACAGCTGGAGGTACTGCTGGTATCTAGTGGGTAGAGGCCAGGGATGCTGCTTGACATCCTGCAGTGCATAGGACAGAGAACTGCTTAGTCCGTAATGTCAGTAGTGCTGGGTTGAGAAACCCTGGCTTAGCTTAACCAGGTAGCAGGCCAGGTAAAGGCTTGCATGGAGCTGCTGCCTTTTTTTTTATATATGATATATATTTTTAAAAATATATATATTTTATTAATTTTAGAGAGAGGAAGAAAGGGAAAGGATAGAAACATCAATGATGAGAAATAATCATTGATTGGTTGCCTCCTGCACACCCCCTACTGGGGATCGGAAACAGGCTGCACAGCATTCTGAGCGACAACCAGGCATGTGCTCTGATTGGGAATCGAACTGTGATCTCCTGGTTCATAGATTGATGCTCAACCACTGAGCCACACCAGCTGGGCTAGCTTGGAGCTTCTTAACCACAGACAGTGGATCGCTCCACAGTCCACAGAACCCTCTGGAAATGGGGAGTACGATGTGTGTGTGTGTGTGTGTGTGTGTGTGTGCATTTTTCCCAGAGACAGAGTCTGTAGCTCTAGTCCAATCCCAGAGGTCGGAGGACTCCAGGAGGTGAGGCATGGTGTGGACTTTGCGCCAGCCTCGGGGCCAGGGGAGGGGTTTGTCAAAGTCGTTCGGAATGCTGTGCAGCCTGTTTCCGTCTGCCCCATGGAAACAATTGCAGCAGGAAGCCACTGATCCTATGAGGGAAAGCGCCTGATGCCCGCAGTGGGTGGGGCTGAAAGCCATTGGGAGTGCCACATTAAGGGCCCAGAGCAGGAGGAACTCTCTGGAATGATCCAGTGAGGGAGCCCAGCACCTCTGCAGAGTAGAGCTGGACTGTGGAGTTGTACCAGCCTTTTTGGCCAACTCAGCAGCTAACTCATGATCCTTGTGTGTTACAGTAGCCCCGTTGGTGGGAGTGAGGCCATGCGAACAGGGGCCTCGTAGACATTCTCTCTCGGAAGACAGCACACTCTCCTTGTCATTGTAGCATCAGTCTGGTTCTTAGGACATTCTGGGGGGCCCAGAGATATCGGTGGCCTTGGAACATTTGTGCAGGTTTGGGAATTAAATATGGGAAAGCTCTCTGAGTGCCTAGACAAAGGGGTGAGACAGGGAGTCGCAGCTGCAGGGTGGGATTAGTAAGGTGCAGCGACTTACGGATCCTGATCAGTGTGAAGGGCTCCCTGGGCTATATTTAACATGGCAAATCTCTTAAGATGTTCTTTTGCCAAGGCACCACCTGGCTCAGTCCCGACAAGTGGTTGGGCAGCTTTGCCAAGTCCTGACTGCAGAAATCACGTCTTCCTGCCGCCCCCCAGCTCGGATCCTGCCGCCCCCACAGGCACGATGGAGGCTCTTTGCTTTGCCAGGACCTCCCTGCAGCTCGCACAGCAGCACAGAGTACCCAGGGTCCCTCCTTTCTTCTCTGCTGTGTCCTCTCCCTTCACCCTCTGTCCTCATTCCTTTGCCTTCCTCCTTTCTGTTCTGGAAACGGCATAAGAGTAAGAGTTGAGGGTGGTGACCGTCATCTTGTTCCCATCCTTATTAGCGTTAAGTGTGTAACCTGGTGCACGCCCCTCCACCTTTCCTCATCTGAAAAATGTGGGTGGTGCCAGAGGAGCAGTGACACTGGTGATGGCTCCTGTGTAGCCAGTGCCTCTGAGGCAGGCTGTTGATCACCTAGATCAGTGGTTCTCAACCTTCCTAATGCCGCGACCCTTTAATCCAGTTCCTCATGTTGTGGTGACCCCCAACCATAAAATTATTTTCGTTGCTACTTCATAACTGTAATTTTGCTTCTGTTATGAATCATTATGTAAATATCTGTGTTTTCTGATGGTCTTAGGCGACCCCTGACAGCGGTTCTCAACCTGTGGGTCGCGACCCCTTTCACAGGGGTCGCCTAAGACCATCGGAAAATACAGATATTTACATTACAGCTCATTAACAGTAGCAAAATTACAGTTATGAAGTAGCAACGAAAACAGTTTTATGGTTGGGGGTCACCACAACATGAGGAACTGTATTAAAGGGTCGCGGCATTAGGAAGGTTGAGAACCACTGATCTAGATGCTTCACCGCAGCCCTGCTCTGTAGGAGTCAGTGCCGGGGTCCCAGGACCACCCCCACTCAGAGATGCACTAGGACTGATGGGAGTCAGCATGTAGTTGTCCTCCCGGCTGAGATTTGTTATTGATGTAGTGAGGTTACCTGGCTGTGTCCAGGTGGGGTCGGGAGAAGTCCATGTACAGACTTCCTTATGTTCCCTGCCTTCCACGGGAGTGGGGTCACATAGAGCACACACCTCCCTCAGCAACAAAATGCAGCAGGAAAGCAGGTGTTTAGTGTAGAACATACTGTTTATACAAACCGTTAATCCCTTTGTCATTGAGGGGATGGTGAGAACACCCCCAAAAGCCGAGTTCCTGGCTCCGGGACTTTTTAAGACTAGAGACTCGGGTCCGCAATGGTGCTGCTTTCCGGCACAGTGTCGTGCTCGTTTCCTGGGTGAGGTAGCGGGCGCCTGAGTCACAGGCTGGGATGGAACCAAGGCCTGGTCCCCAAGCCCAGCGCCTGGTGCCTGCTGCCTCTCGAATGCACACTGTCTCCTGCTCACATTCCCTCTTCCCGTCCTGGCTGTGGTTAGCCATGCAGTGACCAGTCACAGCTTTGCTCAGGCCCGTCCTAGGCCCTCTGCCCAGCAGTGTGCAGCCGTGGTGGCGACTGCCTTCGTGGATGTCAGGCTTCACCTCACACCCCAGAAATGTCCCCACAAATGTGAAGACGTTTCCTCAGGGCTAACGACTTGCTTGTTGCTCCTTGGGCTGCCCTGCCCTGCCGCCAGGCCCGAGATCCTGAAGCACGAGATGAAAGTCTTTTTTGTGAAGTACAACGACCCCATCTATGTGAAGCTGGAGAAGCTGGACATCATGATCCGCCTGGCCTCCCAGGCCAACATCGCCCAGGTCAGCAGAGGGTGGTGGCTGGGCATGGGCGTTGGTGTGGACAGCAGTGCCGCCCACGAGCTGTGGTCTCTGGGCAGGCTGCCTGGTCTCACTGGTAACAGTTCATCCGTGAAGAGTGCTTAGCACAGGGCATGGGCTTTTGTAAACAAGCATGAAACAAATGTTGTGATAAAGAATTTGTTCTCCCTGTTATTACTTATCCACCCATTGGAAAGCGGTAGTTAGGTGGATGTGTTAGCTAGATCAACCTCAACAAGGGCTGTCCAGCCCTACCAGTTAGTCCTTCCCTGCTTTTCTCTTGGAGCACCCTCCCTCGGGCCTTCCACCTCTAGCAAGAGGCAGACTCTCATCCTTCTAGGGGTCTGTGCATCCCCACTGCCCAGGGGTGTTCCGGGTGGTGGCCCCACTAGATCCCCTCCAATCCCATCTTCTCTTTTTGGGCCACAGGTCTTGGCAGAACTTAAAGAATATGCGACAGAGGTGGATGTAGACTTTGTACGGAAGGCTGTGCGAGCCATTGGCCGCTGCGCCATCAAGGTGGAGGTAAGGCTGGGACTCTGTCTTCAGCTGGGGGTGGGGGAGGGGAAGGTAGCTGAAAGCAGGAAACCAGTCTGATTGTAGCAGAATCCGTCAGCTTCTTGTGGTCCAGGAAGGCCTGCGAGTCACTGCCGGAGTCCCCAAGGCACCATTGTGCAGATTTGGTCGGGCTTATTCTCACTCTGTAATCTCCTTTAGGCCTTCGAGTTGTTGCAAATGAAATGGACCCATGACATGGATTCTCCTGCATCTTAGCTAAGCGGATGGGGCAGCCCCAGCTGGGATGGCCCTGGTAGACTTAGCTTTCACTTCATGGAGCTTTGGGCCAGGGGCTGTGCCTGTCAAAGGTTCTGGCAAGGGCCATGATTCAGCTCACCATGTGCCCCTTTCTCCACGCTCCCAAGGGCTCTGCAGACCCCCGTGTCCTGACGTTTCATCCAGCCCGTTCTCTGCCTAAGGAGGTGTTCCTTGACCACTGAGTTGACGCCTTAAATGGGTCCCCTGGAGGCTAGGGGATCCTAGGACAGCTGGTCACCCCAGTCCCTTACGGCATTTCCCATTGGCACTTGTGAAGGCCTCCTGAGAAATCTCTCCCACAGGGGCATTAGCGCAGCATGGTGGAATGGGGGCGGGGAGGGTCAGGCGGGGGGATGTCTAAACAGAGCTTTTCTAAGTGTTTTTGGTCTCGGGAGACCATCCGGGGAAAGGAGTAGAAGTGAGGTGAGGTGAGGTCAGGCTGGCGCATGGTCACTCTGCCCTCAGGGCTTGCCTGGAGGAGCTCCAAGGACTCTCCCACTCTCAGAAGCTCCACTGGGCTCCCCCTCAGTCTAATTCTGTCCCCCTATGCCCTGCTGTCCCGAAGCACCATTGTTGTCCTGAGCTCCCACTGTGACAGGAAGTGGGCAAGGCAGGACTGAGCCCTTGGCCAAGGCACGGTTGTTAGAAGTTCTATTGGGAATGGGTGCAGGGGCCTTACCCACGCTCTCCTCTTCCCACCCAGCAATCTGCGGAGCGCTGTGTGAGCACGCTGCTCGATCTCATCCAGACCAAGGTGAACTACGTGGTCCAGGAAGCCATCGTGGTCATCAAGGACATCTTCCGCAAATACCCCAACAAGTACGTGCCTGTCCCTCCGGTGAGGCTGCTGCGGCTCTGTGGGAGGAAAAGCCAGGAGGGGTCTCTCTCCTCCTCCTCTCTTCTGGGCCACAAACCGCATTCTCTAAGGAAACCCAGCCTTGGTTTTTTCTTATTTCTCCTTTGCTGCCCCTTCTCCGCTCCCCGGACCAAAATAAGAACTAAAATGTAACAGATAAAACTCACATCCTTTTACTCACCTCTTGGGGCCTTGGGGGGCATCTGCTTGTCTCTCTGGGCCCCTGCTGGGCCTCCCCTGCGTTGCCCGGGCTGCCTCAGTGCTCACTGCTGACTGTGTGCTGGTCTCCAGGTATGAGAGCGTGATCGCCACCCTGTGCGAGAACCTGGACTCCCTGGATGAGCCCGAGGCCCGGGCCGCCATGATCTGGATTGTGGGCGAGTACGCCGAGCGGATTGACAATGCGGATGAGCTGCTGGAGAGCTTCCTCGAGGGCTTCCATGACGAGAGCACCCAGGTGAGCGTCACCAGGCCAGCTCCAGCCAGGGCGAGGGGCATGACTGGCAGTGGCACCACCGCCGTCCTCCCTGCTCTGATACCCTCCCCTCAGCCTGCCGTCAGGGCCCTGCCCCTGCTGATACGGCACTGATGGTGTGGACAGACAGGTAAGTGCTGTGGGGTGACAGGTGTGGCCCCTCTTCCTCCCACACACTAGTACCTAAGGGAGGGACATGCGGGAATGGTCTGTGATGGTGTGCACCGAAAGCAGGCAAAGCGTCCTGGTCTTGTTTTCGTATTTCTCTTGGGATAGTTTGTACATTGATTTGGTTCAAAATTGAAAAGGTATAAAAGAATATTTATAGTGAAAATGCTCTTTCCTACCACTTTCCTGGCCTCCAGTTCTCCCGGAGATCACTAATGTTATTTATTGGTTTCTTGGGGATACTTTGAGAGGGAGTTTAGGAATATACCAGCAGGTATACACATACCTCTATACGTGTAAACACGCATGTATACAAACAGTTATTACTCTTTGTGGTTCTTATGTTCTATAAAGACACCCCAAACACTGAATTAGCAAGTACTAAACCATAGCTACCAGCAGAAATATAAAGTTGCTTAGCAAACAGTAGCTGTGTGGTGGTGGTGTTTAAATTTAACGGGCCTGCTTTCTTTGCCTCCTGGGTTCACAATATAGTTCAAAGCTTTTATAAGAATACTTGTTTAGTATTTTGCAGTTTGGGAATGTATTTTAAATTAATTAATTTGTATTTTAGAGAGAGAGGGGAAGGGAGAGGGAGAGAGAGAGAAACATCGATGTGAGAGAGAAACATTAATCGGTGCCTCCAGCATGCACCCTGACCTTTTGATGCACAGAATGACATTCAACCAACTGAGCCACACCAGCCAGGGCGGGAACTTATTTTAGATCGTCTATTTGAGCTCCTTGCCCTAGGCTCAGCCATGGATGGGAAGCTCAGATAGTGTTAGCCAGGGTGGTACGTCATCCCAGCTTACGTCTGGCCCCTATCTGGATGGCATCATTGCAGGAGGGCTGCTGGTAGGGGCTGGGAGGAGTTGGACTTGCGGCCAGAGCTCCCAGGCATCATAGCATACCAGGCAGTAAGGAACGATTCCCGGCAGCCCGCTGACCGGGGCTGGGGAGAACTTGGTGAAAGAGTCCCTGTGCCGTGGCCCTGCTGATATTGATGATGATGATGACACCTGTTGTGTCTTCAACAGAATACACAATAGGTTCTTTCCATTTGTTGTCATATTGACTCTTCCATTAACCCTATGAGGTATTATGCCCATTTTATAGATGAGGAAACACTCAGAGAAGTGAAATGACTTGTACAGGGTCACCCAGCTGGGAAGTGATAGAACCAGAGTTCAGTTGAGGGGTTCAGTCTAACTCTAGCTCCAAGGCAGCTGCTAGACTTCAGAGTTCACAGGAACCCCCTGAAGTAGGCCACACCTCTCCCTCACTGACAGGGTGAATGGCTTTGGCTACACTGCCCGGCCAAAGGTTAGAGCCAGGGCTGGAAGCCAGTCCCTGGGCCGCCTCCTGCTTTGAAAACAGCCGGCCCACTGCTCCTCTGCCATTGACCCACGTGTAACCAAATCGCAAGGACTCTGGCTCATCTAATCCCAGAAACAGACCACACGCCCTCCACCCTGCCTCCTGCTGTCAGCCCACCCTGTGTACCAGTGTCATTAGCCTTTGCTTGTATAAGTGCCCTCCTGCCCGACAGGCCTCAGGCCTATCTTTGGCACAGCCCTGGCTCAAGAGCCCTCAGGCTGCCTCTTGTCCCAGGACTGACAGAAATGAGATGTGCAGAGAATTGTTTTTTCAGAGGTTTCTTCACTCAGCAACTTGTTCCTTAGTGCCCACTATGCACTGGGCACTAGGTCGCACAGTAACCAGGGACACAACTGTGACAGACATGATCTGCCTGCTCTCAAGGGCTCTCTCCATGGGACGGCATTTCCAGGCCTGTGGATCGATGCTATGAGAGTGTGCGGGAGGCTACAGAAGCGTGAGGTGGGGCTGGGGCAGTGTGAGATCCAAGGGGGTGAGGAGGGATTGGCCAGGCTGAGGGCAGCAGGAGGCAAGGTCAGGGGAAGGCAGCAGCCAGGTCAGAGGCGGAGGCTGAGCGAGGGCTGGGCAGGGATGGGCCCACCCTCTGGTAGAAGCACAGCTCTCGACAACAGGCTGGCTCTGTGGGCCCAACTGGCCTGGGGCCCTGGGCCTCACTGGCAGCATCTCTGCTTATTGACAGATGGGACCCTTTAAGATGGTCCCAAAGCTACACGTGTTGCCTTTTTAAGCTGTGAGCTCCTTGAGGCACTGTGAGGCCTGGAGTCCCGATGGGTTTCTGGGGCCCTCAGGCAGGGCAGCATCCCCTGGTCCCCTGGGGACTGAGCACTGCCAGCACCCTCTGCTGACCTTAGTGCATTCTGCAGCCACCCCCAAACCTAGGAAAGCTGGTCTCTGCTTCCAGGGCTCAGCACCCTTTTCCTCTTCAAGGCCCTCATTTGGTTCCTTACTATCCCACATGAAGCCCATTTTTCCCGGTCATTTCTGTCTCCCCGCAGGTCCAGCTACAGCTGCTGACAGCCATAGTGAAACTCTTTCTGAAGAAGCCCACGGAGACCCAGGAGCTGGTGCAGCAGGTCCTCAGCTTGGCCACTCAGGTGGGCGCCCCAGCCTCCCTGCTTCGGTCCAAGCAGCCAGACCCGGGTGGCCCTGCCCCTGAGACTGGCACCGCTGTGGGTTGGCTCAGGCACTGACAGATCAAGATGGAGTGGAGTCAGGTGGTGAAGTGAGACAGACTGTAAATGAGAGGAGAGGGAAGTCATGAGAACCAGAGGGTTTATACGCAGGCAGGGGGGCAGACTGCCATGGCGGGGAGCGGGGAATGGAGATAGGAGTGGGCAAGAGTGGAAAGTGGGGGGGCAGGGTGCTGGGCCGTGTCCTTTTAAACTTCCCCTTCCCCTCGCCCGGTTGCTGTGCTCCGAGTTTCACGAGCGTCTCCTCCCTCCCCCAGGACTCAGACAACCCCGACCTGCGGGACCGTGGCTACATCTACTGGCGCCTGCTCTCCACGGACCCAGTGGCCGCCAAGGAGGTGGTGTTGGCCGAGAAGCCGCTCATCTCGGAAGAGACAGACCTCATCGAGCCCACGCTGCTGGACGAGCTCATCTGCTACATCGGCACGCTGGCGTCCGTCTACCACAAGCCGCCCAGCGCCTTCGTGGAGGGGGGCCGGGGCGTGGTGCACAAGAGCCTGCCGCCCCGCACCGCCTCGTGAGTGAAGTGGGCCAGCTGCCGGGCGGAGCCTCCCCCTGGTTTCTCAGTTCAGTAGCACAGGTGCTCAGGCCCGAGTCTGAAATGATAATTCCAGCAACTCTTACTGAGTTGATTAGGTGACTTCATTTGATCCTTACAGCAGATCTGAGAGAGGTCCCATTTCACAGGCGAGGACAGTGGCATGGAGAGGGGGAGTGCCTGGTGCAGCTTCCCACAGCCCGCGGAGCTGGGCTCAGACCGATTCTGACTCCCGAGCCCTGTTCTCGCCTTCCTCCTCTGCCGCTCCAGGTGGTTGGTTTGGCCTGGTTTCCAGGTCCCCTGGGGACTGGCATTCAGTCTTCTCTGTACAGTGGGCGGAGTGGTGGAAATACCATTCACTCATCCCCATGAAGCTGCACCTCTTGGACAGCTGAGAACTGGACCAGGCAGGGGAATGGGAGGAAGAGGAGGCATGTAGACAGCCCCTAAGGGACAGTGAGGAGACCAGTGCCTGTCCTGGGGGAGGATCCTGGAGACCCGGACTCTGACCTCTCTGAGACGGCCTGTCCCCCGCTCTTCTGATCCTCTCCCTCCTGTGTCCCTGAAGGAGCGAGAGCACAGAGAGCCCTGAGACAGCCCCTGCTGGAGCGCCCTCTGGTGAGCAGCCAGACGTCATTCCCGCCCAGGGGGACCTGCTGGGTGACCTCCTCAACCTGGACCTCGGCCCCCCAGTGAGCGGCCCACCCCTGGCCACCTCCTCGGTGCAAATGGGAGCTGTGGACCTTCTCGGCGGCGGCCTTGACAGCCTGGTATGTCCTGGGAACCCCTCTAGATGCCATTGGTAATGATCTTCAGAGGAGCAATCATTGAATGCCCTGTGTGCCAGGCACCTCTGCCCATGAAGGTGATCATGTAGCTCCCTACGTATAGGTGAGAAAACTGAGGCCTAAAGAGGTCAGAGACTTTCCCTCCGAGAGAGCACAGCTGCTAAATGGCAGACACAGGACTTAGCTCCTTGTCCTGCCACTGAGCCCCGAGAGACCTGGGGCAGCTCGGCCAGGCCTAGTCCCTTCCCCCGAGTCTGACCCTGCAGGCACCTTGTCCCTGTAAGGCTGAAGAAGCCACCTCTGAGTCCCTGTGCCCCCAAACCCTGCACCAGCTGGGGGCAGCAGCCCAGCGGGCCTGAGAGAGGCCCGTTAGAGGTCAGGGACAGATTTCCTCCCCTGTAGGAAGGTGGTGTGAGACTGGCCTGGGTATCTCCCTGGAACTTCTCCAGGCAGCTGGTAGAGACAGGTAGAGCGGGCAGCAGAACCTGTGTCACTTACTCATGCCCGGCTCAGATCCCAAGGCTGTGGCACAGGATGTGGGTGGTAGGGTAAGACCAGGGGGCTAGTGCTCATCATAGAAACAGTCTAGGCCCCTCCTAGTCCCGGCACAGCCTTGCACCAGACTCATCTTGGATGGGGCAGCAGTAACTAATCTTTTCTCTTTCCTTCTTTCTACCCCCCCCCCCCCCCGGCCCCCTTCACCTTGTCTCTCTGTATGTCTTCCCTCCTGGCTTTTCTCTCTGCATGTGGCTGCCTGTTCTCTTCACCCTCCTGCTTCTGCTTGGAGATGGGGGATGAGCCTGAAGGGGTACGGTTCAACCCTTGCGTCACCAAGCCTTCGTCCCTGCTCCTCCTGAGAGCGCTGGCCTAACATCCCAAGGGGCAGATGATGTCCAAGCGGGCCCTCCCTGCTGAGCCCTGGTCTCTGTCCAGTGTGCTGGCAGCCTCTGTGCTGGCCGTCCAACTGCCACTGGGCCCCGAAATCCATGAATTCCTCATCCTGTCCTCACTCCCCAGTGACAAATGTGCCTTGTCATCCTGAGGATCGCTGGACCTCTGTCCCCACGGGCCCTCTCTGATATCTTGGAGGGCACACTCCTGTCTCCTTAGCTCAGCCCTCTCACAGCAGGGCCTCCGGTGCCCCTTTTATCGGTGGGCTGAGTGTTCCTTTACAAGTGTCCCCAGCTTTCCTAGAGGTCCCCCCTAAGGCTTGAGATTTGCAGGGCACAGGAGAGCTTGGCCTCTCATTCCACCCTCCTCACTCTTGTTTCTGCAACTTAAGAGTTGATGTCACGGAAGCCTTGTGGGACCCCCTCCTGGCCCGCCCACCCTGTTTTCTAAAGAGCCAGGTGGCTACACTCATCCCAGGCCCCTGGTGACCCTGCCTCCGGTGCCTGCCACTGACCCCTTCTCTTTCCTTTCCAGATCGGGGGCCCCAACTTCGTGACACCTCCAGCAGCAACAGTACCAGCTAACCTAGGTGCACCCATGGGCAGTGGCCTGAGTGATCTCTTTGACCTGACCAGTGGCGTGGGCGCCCTGTCAGGATCATACGTGGCCCCCAAAGCAGTAAGTACCATGCCTCCTCTCATGGCAAGAGCAGAGAGAAATTAGAGACTGAATGTGCAGGTTCCTTAAATCGCTCATTCCACGGAATCTGCTCAGGCCAGCGGGGCGGGCTCCAGGAGCCGCGGTTTGCCAGCACAATGCCCAGGGCAGCTGGGGGCTGTGGGAGCACAGGGAAGAGATGCTGAGTCAGGCATGGGGGTGGCCAGGGAAAGGCATCCCAGAGGGAAGCTGGCGCTCAGGCCTGCAGATCAAGTCTGAGTTAGCCAGGCAAAGTGGGCAGAGGGCTCCAGCCTGCGGAAGGCCCGGAGGTGAGGGAGAGCCGGCACCTTCCAGGGAACTAGCACAGGTCCCACCTAGTTGGAGCAGCGCTTCTCAGTGCTGTCCAACCCATTTTATAATGCCCCCTTCCTCTCCCATCCTTAAATGAGATCTGTGGACTGTGCACCTTCCTACACCTGTAATTTTAAAAATAATCAGTAAGCCCAGGTTGAGCGTCAACCCATGAACCAAGAGGTCCCCGGCATAGGGTCAGGGTGGGCTGAAGGCTCCTGCTCAGATGGCTCTGAGGTTCCTGGAGTTGGCAACTAGAGAGATGATGGGATGTTTGCTAACAGGACAGTGTTGGGGACGCTGTCCAGGAGGGCCTGAGCCTTTTGCCCTTGCTGGGAGCCATCTGAGCGAGAATGACGGCCGGAGAGGCGCTTGCATGTCCACAGGGTGACACCAGCAGATGGGCAGGGCTTTAGTTCAAGCTCTTTGTTCGGCAGACACTCCCTGAATGCCACTAGGGAAGGAGCCAGGGGACGGGCTTCTCTGAAGAGGCAGCTCCTAAGCTGAGACCAGGATGACAAGGGAAGCCACATAGCAGGGGGCCTGCCAGGCAGGGGCCCTTAGTACTGTCCTTAGACCAGTTTCCGCAATTAAAGGCCAGCCCTGCTTCTGTGGAGAGGACAGGCTGTCACGGCCAGGGAGGCCTACGGCCCTGGCGGAGACCCAGGATGGCCTGGGCTCTGGGCCTCAGCTCTCCTTGGCTCCTCAGGAGGCTGTCCCCGCCTCCTCAGCCTCCTTCCTGAGTGTCCCTTCTTTGACCGCTGAATATCTGGGTCAGCCTTGGGGCACTTCCCTACCCCGAGCTGCTCCAGTGGTGGTGGCCCTGGGTGGCCATGCGGGCTGGGTCTCCGGCTGAGTTACACATTGTCATCCCCTGGTGGTAAAGGCAGGGAGGCACCTGCAGGGGAGAGAGGGAGGACTCTCAGGTAGGCTGTTGAGCTTTGGGGAAATGGCAAACTACAGCCCCCTCCCCACCGTCTTCCCTGCAGATCTGGCTCCCCGCCATGAAAGCCAAGGGGCTGGAGATCTTGGGCACCTTCACCCGCCAGGTGGGCTCCATCTCCATGGACCTGCAGCTGACCAACAAGGCCCTGCAGGTCATGACCGACTTTGCCATCCAGTTCAACCGCAACAGGTGAGCTCCCCAAGGCCAGCCTGCTGAGCACCCCTGTGGTCGGAGCTGAGGGCTGCAGGGCCTGGGTCCTTTTTTCTGGTGAAGGTGGGTATTCCTCACAACCACACTTCAGACCAAAACTGTCTAATTTCTCCCCCAGTGACCTCTTAATGGGGACTCCAAAGTGCTGGGCCAAGGGGTAGGGTTTCTCCCCTGTGATTGCCTTCCTCCCCTGCCCACGGAGGTGTTTTACTGACAGAAGTCCCAGCTCCAGCCTAGGAGCCTGCCTCTGGCCAGCACCCCATATAACAGGAGCTTGGTGCCTCCTTCCCATCCCGGAATTGCTCCCAGCTCTAAGAAGGCGGATGGGGAGCGGTGGCTGCTCCAGGCTCCTCACCCGCAGCAGGCCCTGCACTGGGAGTCGGGGGGTCTCCTGTCTGGCACCACGAGGGTCTTCAGGCACCAGGCCAGCGAGGCCCGAGCTCTCGGGGAACCTGAGCAGCCTCTCCTGATGATCCTTCTTCCTGAGCCGCTCTGTGATGAGCAAACTGAGCCTCTAAGAAGTTGACTGAAGGGGCTGCTTCCTCAGGGAGAGCCTTCGGGCCAGTGGGCCTGACCCTCTGTCAGACCAGGGAGGGTGGCAGCTGCCCTACCACTTACCCTCACACGACCCTGGAGGCCACGGAGACTCCAGGCTCCAAGGGGTGGTCCTGTGATCACTCATAACAAACCTACTGTGTGTTGAAAGCTTCCTAAGTTCTAGGCCCTGTGCCAAGGGCTTTCGAAGTATTCTCTCCCTGGAGCCACCTGACAGCCCAGGGGGGTCAATGCTGTTCCTCTTCTCTGAGTCGGTAACGGCACCTGGGCTCAGCGAGGTCACACAGCAGCTGTGGGGAGCTCCCCGGAAAGCCTGGGGTGCTGGGTCGGCACGAGGGCCTGAGGTCCCCTGTCATCGGCTGTGTCTCAGGCAGGCTGATTGCCACTGTGGCAGAGCCACTCACCCGCGGGGTCTGGGCCTGGGCCTGCCCTCCCTGAGCCTCTGTGTCCCCGAAGCTGGGAGACTATATACCTGCCGCTCTTTTTGTGAGGATAGGAATTGGTATAATTCCAAATGCTCAGTTCATGGTGCCCCTCAGTACTGTGTTACGTACCGTCCCAGAGCCCGTGGCGGGGTGTCTCACACTCCTGGGCCTCCTGATTGGCCCCTGTGCGGCTTTATCGAGAAGCAGGCCTTTCTGTGTGTCACTTGGGATGGGCAGCTCCCTCCTGGGAGATGGGAGTGGGCAGCAGCAACTTGGGCAGGCGCCGAGTTCTCAGGTTTGAAGAAGCGTACAGACCCAGGTACTGGATGGAGCGCTCTGAGGGGCAGGGCGAGGCTGGGCTTACCTGCGTCTGCCCAGTGTGTAGCCCAGAGGACCAAGAGGAGCAGAGATGGGCTCAGGCCTGCAGCTGGCCTGACACTGTCCTCCTGTCCGCCAGGCCATTGCGGGGTGGAGGGTGAGGGTCAGAAGTTTGTCTGTCTGGCTTGGGCCTGGGCCTGGCGTGAGGCTGGCTTGCGGGAGAGGCTTCTTGCCAACCGGTGCCCCAGCCCTGGGCTGGAGGAGCCCCTGTGTCAGCACCTGCTCCCCTGCCGTCCCCACGGGGACTTCTCTCTCCACAGCTTTGGTCTGGCCCCCGCTGCTCCCCTCCAGGTCCATGCGCCGCTCAGCCCCAACCAGACCGTGGAGATCTCCCTGCCTCTCAACACGGTGGGCTCAGTCATGAAGATGGAGCCTCTGAACAACCTCCAGGTGTGTTCCGGCAGGACCAAGCCCCTCATCTTCACCCGCGCACCCACCCCGGGGAGGAGCCTGGGGGGAAGGTCTGGGGCCTGTGCTGTGTGTGTGGAGTCCTGCTCTTGGCCACACATGTGCCCAGGAGGCCTGAGCAGAGGGGACAAAGGGCATGGCTCCCAGGGAAGGCCTGTGAGGGAATCTGATCAGGTGTGGGGCACAGGCGTGGGCCCTGAGAGGTGGGGCCAAGCATCAGGGACCGACTCGGGCCCCGTTCCCAGGTGGCTGTGAAGAACAACATTGACGTCTTCTACTTCAGCACCTTGTACCCGCTGCACATCCTCTTCGTGGAGGACGGGAAGATGGGTGAGTCGTGAAGTCACCCCGGGGGTTCCTGGAATAGATGGATGGGTCTGCCCCACAGCAGCATCTGTGAGTCACCGCTTCTCTGCTGAGCCCGCAGCGAGGGGCACACTTCCATGGGGGCCGCCAGGGTCTTGTCAGGCCAACTGCCCACCAGGGGGGCGTGCCGCGCAGGAGCTATCTCACTCCTCGGTTCTCTAGCTCTGCCCTCAGCCTTGCCTTTGGCCTCTAGACCGTTGTCCCCTGGGCCCTCGAGGCAGGGAGCCCAGCCATGCCTCACACCCGATGCCCATCTCCTGTGCCCTGGCTGGAGGCCCTGAGGCAGGAAGCCCGGGGTCTATTGGGAGCAGCAGGGGTGGCCACCTCCACCGGGCAGAGGGTTTGCTCGGAGGCAGGAGCTGCTGTGGCAGAGCTCGTGTCTGTCCTGTTTCAAGGCAGACCGTTCCTGCTCAGTGTCACTGCCCGGGGCCATGAGTTACCAAGGTCCCACCTTCCCTCCCCCTTCCTCCCAGATCGGCAGGTTTTCCTGGCCACGTGGAAGGACATTCCCAATGAGAACGAAGCCCAGTTCCAGATCAGAGACTGTCCCCTCAATGCAGGTAGGACTCCTGAGCAACCCCCCACCCATCCCACTGCCCCTCACCTGCACCCAATCCCTCCCCTGTCACTGACTGGGGGGCCTTCTGACCCCCAGAGGCCGTGAGCAGCAGGCTGCAGAGTAGCAACATCTTCACAGTCGCCAAGAGGAACGTGGAGGGTCAGGACATGCTCTACCAGTCCCTGAAGCTGACCAATGGCATCTGGGTGCTGGCGGAGCTGCGCATCCAGCCAGGCAACCCCAACTTCATGGTGAGGGCCCCCACTCCCACCCTGCCATCCTGGGGCCTCTGTCCTGGGCAGCCTCTCTTGCCCACCCCCAGGCCCTGGGGCAGCTCTGATGGAGGACACTCGCCCCGCTAGGCTGGAGTCCCTTTGAGGCTGGTGTGAATGGGCATCAGAATTCTGTTCCTATAAAGGATCTTAGAAAGCTTTCAACTCAGTCCCATCAAGTCACCCAAATAGGACACCACGCTGGGTCTCGGGACAGTGAGTTGGACTGGACGGTTCTGTAAAGTTGGGCCCTGGGCGGCGGCACAGTGCCCGCCTGAGTGCCCGCCTGCGAGGATGGTGATTCCGAGCAGCTTGTCCTTCCCAGCCTGTGAGTCAGACCCGTCAGGAGGTGGCTTCCGTGTAGTGCGGGTTGTCCTGGACGCCAGGCTGCTGGTCCAGGTCCCAGAGAGCACCGGGCTTTGCTTCTTCCCTGCACCCAAGTCTCTGGCAGGCATGGCCCTCCAGACACTGCTCCCCACGCCCCGCTGGCAGCCTTGGCTCTGTGGTGGGTGGAGGCTGCAGCGGCGGCTTCGGTGATGGTGATTTCCGTCTCCCTGTGTTTGGTTGCTGCATGTCCACCTTCCCTGCTGGTGCCCGTGGTGCAGGACTTGGAGGTTAGCGGATTGCTTTTCTCTCCCTCTTTCCCCTCCGTCCTCCCCCGCCACACCTTGCACACCCCGCCTCCGGGCTTGGCTCCAGTGCCCCCCCCCCCCCCCCGGCTCTCCTGGCCTCCGCACTCTGCTGGTCCCCATCCAGGCTGCAGGCAGGAGAGCTAGCTGCCCTCTGCTGACACCCCGCTGCTTCCCAACGAGCTGGCCCCCACTGAGGAGCTGGTACCCCACTCCTCAGCACACACAGTGCGCGCAGAGCCTTTCAGAGGAGACTGCCCCTTGGGGCTACTGCTGCTGGTTTCTGGTGCCACTGCCCTCCCCCTTCAGAGCAGCAATTTTGGCAGAAGGGGTGGTGGCACTTGTCGCTCCTCTGCCTGTGCTCTCCAGCTCCTATTGCAGTTAGAGCTGAGGCCAAGTCTCCGGCGTGCCTGCTTCCTGTGCAAGAAATCAGGAAGGACCCGCAGCGCCCCACCATCTCCCAGAGCAGGCGCCTGCTCCCTCCCTGCCCCATACCTCCTCAGGGACCTCAGTCCCCCAGGGCTGTGGGAGCCAGGCAGCTCTGCGGGTGGGGGCTGGGCCTCCCTCACAGCCTCCGGCTGCTGATTCACGCTGCTTGCCAGAGGGCCGTGTGGCTGGCTGACAGCAGGTGTGTGGGCTGCAAGTATATTTGGTCCACACCCGGCTGGCTGCGGCGGCCGCCCCCTCTCCTTCGCCACACAGCTGCCCAGCCACACCGCTGCCACCAGGCCACGTGTGCACACCACACTTCCATCTGGCCCCCACCCTGTCTGTCCTGCCCACGTGTTCCTTCCCAGCCTAGTAAGTGACAGCCCTAGAGAGGAGCCCGGAGTGAGTGCGGCCTTCTTTCCCCTGCAGCTGTCCCTGAAGTGTCGAGCACCCGAGGTGTCCCAGCACGTGTACCAGGCCTACGAGACCATCCTCAAGAACTGAGGCCCCGACCAGGGCCCACCCAGCCTTTTGCCAGCCCATTGAGGAGCCCCCTGTGGGGTGACAGTCCCTCCTCCCAGGAGGGGCCTGGCAAGGCTCCTAGCCACCCACAGGGCTTCCTGGTCCTGACTGCAGGGCCCGCCTGGGTCCTCAGGGCAGGGTGGCACCCCTCCTGGAGTGAAACCTCAGTTTCTCCCAGGCTCGGAGGACCCCTCTTCCACTGCTGCTGACATTCAGGGTCAGTGAGGAGGAGACCAGAGGAGACGGAGCCAGAGCAGTCACCGAGGCTGAACCGTGAGACCGAGTTCTCTTCTCTCCCTGGTGCCTGGGGGCGAGTACAAAGCTTCCTTCTCAGGCTCCCAGCCCAGGAAGCGCCCTGCCCCTCAGTCTCCTGGGTTGGTGTTAGTGACCCTCCCCCACTGCCCACTCGAGTGGGACGGGCCCTGCCAGGCTGTCCTGGTGTGTGTGGAGGGTCCCCTTGGTACCAGGAGAGCTGCTTTGTCAATCAGGGGTTCCCAGGACCTGCACCTCCCCCGCCACCCCCACCTCTCTCCCTGCGTCCACCCAGCTGAGGCCCAGCAGTCATGCCTGGTGGGCCACAGCCTCTCAAGAGCTGACCAGCATGAGGAGGCCAGGCAGAAGCTCCCAGAGCCCTGCCCAGGCCCCTGCTCCCTTGGCAGTTGCACACACCCCTCCCACCCCCACGCGCTCCCTCTCTGCCCTGAGGGCGGTCACTGCCCGGGGTACATTCCTCAGTGTCCCCTAGGCTCCCAGAGCCGAGGGGGTGAGGGATGGGGAACATAGGTGAGCGGGGTACCTCCTGTCCAGGGTTTCTCCTCCGTGTCTGCTACCCTCCTCCTGGCCTCCCAAGTGTCAGTGTGTCTGACGGAGCATTAGGTTTTCCTGTTACTGCTGTTTAATAATAAAGAGTCTGCTTTTGGCATCACGGACCCTTCTTTCCCTTTCCCCCCAATGTCAGCATCGAAAGCTGCCTCCAAGTGGTTGAGGGTGATTTTCTGAGCCCTGCAGAAACTATATGTAATATATAGAGAGAGACTATATATTGTATGTTTACTCTTATTTTCAAAAAGAGAAAGTGAATAAAAATGATGACATCAAGCATGTCCCTGGCCAGTGTGTCAGGTCCTATCTGAGGCCCTTCCGGTTGGGGTGTGGGTCCCCTGGGGTCCAGGGTCAGGTTCTGAGATCTGTGCCCAGCTCCCCCTCCCCGGCACTCAGGGCTGTGTCCCTCCTCCCTGTCCTTAAACATTGACTGCTGGGTCCTGCTGGTCTCCCTGGCACCTCTCACACCCTTGATTTCAACTCGACCCAAGCAGGCGCCGTCTGGCCTTTTGATGTTGGCCACGAGGGCAGACATGGTTGGTTTCCCGAAGCTCCCTGCCATCAGGGAGGTTCCTGGGAGTGGCTGCCGGAGACGGGCTCTGGCAGGCAGGCTGCGCACCAGGCCTGTCTGGGCACGCTGTCCCACCTTGCAGCTGCAGCTGGCTGAGTGTGGGAACTGGGCTGTCAGCTGCCTAGCTGCTCCCAGGGATGCTCCCTGTGGCCCTGGGCCTGGCATTGGCCTAGCTTTCCGGGGAGGCTGCCAGACCCGGGGCAGGGCTTCGATGGCAGAGCTGCCCGGGGTTCTCAGGGCCTCGTGGCTGGTAGGCATTCAGCCTGCTTCTGAGGGAGAAGCAGATGGGTCCCTTGCCTGTTCCAGCCCCAGCCACTTCCTGCACCCTGCCCACCTCTGACACAAGGCTGCCTTCCCGGCTGCCTGGGGACCAGGCATTGGCAGGGGCACCTGGCCCTCCACTGCCCCACCTCCGACCCCTGGGTATTGTCAGGCTGTCCTAGGGACCCAGAGCCTAGGCCCTAGCTCCACCTCACCTGAAAGTCCCCAGGCTCAGAAGGCCCTGGATACACGGGCTGGAGTCCCCTCTGGCCGTGGACAAGGGCAGGTTTTGAGCCCTGGGGGGAGAGAGACTATTACCCTGCCTGCCCGTGGCCTGCTGCTCCTGCCGCCCTGGGGGCCCGACTTCCACCCAAACTCCTGTGAGTGCACGGCTGGCTCTGCCATCCAGGGACCTCAGAGCTTTCTGTTCGCCCTGCCCCAACGCGGAGGGCGGGAGAGTTGAAGTGTAGGGTAGCTGTTCTCAGTGGGGGATGATGGGTAACTTGAGGCCCAGGACTGAGCACCTGGGGTGAGGAGGAGAGCTGGTGAGAGAGGCTGGCCGGGTTGGACAGAGGGCCTTGGACTGTCACCGGACATCATGAATTTGCCTTCCTAACTCAAGCTGTGGCCGGGTCTCGGGCTGTTGTGGGCAGGACCTTACCATGATTCTGCCCTCTCCCACCCACACGGTGCCTGGCATGAGGGGACCCAGCAGTCTTAATGTGCTCCGAGAGACGCTGAGGCAGAGCATTCTCACTCCCAGTCCCCACGCCTGGGCTTTACCACATCACTGCTCCAGGAAAAGTGCTTAGGAATATTCCTTCCGGTCCTGCCCTCCCCTCAGTGAGGACCCATCACGGGCCTCCTCCCCCACCCCTGGCACTCCCCGGTCCTGATGTGCTCAGGCCTCTCTCAGCCTGACACCTCTCAGGGGCCTTGGCATCCTGGGCCTTCCCAGCCAGTTGGGGAATTCAACAGCCCCTGTAAGCCAGCCACTTACTAAGGCCTGTGGCATGACCTCTTTTTACTATATATGTGTGTGTGTGTGTGTGTGTGTGTGTGTGTGTGTGTGTGTGTGTAGGATTTTTTTATTGAATTTGGAGCAGAAGGGAGAGGGAGAGAGAGATAGAAACATCAATGATGGGAGAGAATCATTGATCAGCTGCCTCCTGCATGCCCCACCCACACCCACTGGAGACTGAGCCTGCAACCCAGGCATGTTCCCTGACCTGGAATTGAACTGTGACCTCCTGGTTCATAGGTTGATGCTCAACCACTGAGCCATACCAGCCAGGCTCATTTTACTTTTTTTTTTTCATCTTCAACTAGTAGTTTGCTGTTTTAAAATAATTCTTTATTGTTGAAATTTTTTATTTTATTTTAGTAATTCTGAACCGTGGTAAGATCAGCCACACAAAGGATTGAGGTCTCCTTCCCACCCTTCCCTCATTCTTAGTTTCCCTCCCTAGAGGCAGCCTTCCTTGCTAGATTTTGGGTTTCTTCTGGGAATATTCTGTGCATGTATGAAAGCAAATCCACAGACTATTTATAAACAAATGGTAGCCCACTCCAGACACTACCTGCACTGCTTTTCTTACCTAATTGTACAAATGGACCCACTTCAGTACTCCCTGTGTGGACGGCTGCCGTTAGCCAGTGCCAGCTGGCAGACATTCAGGCTGTTTCCATCGCTGCCCGTCCCAGCAGCGGTGCATTGAACATCTTCCTGCAAACATCCTTGTCTGAGCTGCAGCATCTAGCCCCAGAGTTACTGGGCCAGAGCGTGTAAGCATTTTACATTTTATATTTTAGTTCTTGTTTTGCAGAGGTAATTCATCACATGGCTTAAAGGACAGAAGTGAAATTTTTTTCTCTTTTCCTCCCCAAAGAAATCAATGTTACCTTCCAAAGAGATTCAGTGATGTCTAACATGGTTTCCCCCCTTTTTATACACAAGTGCTAGCATGGAATACACCCGTTCTGCACCTTATATCTGCAAGACTTTTCCATTATCGGTCCATCACAGAGTCCTAATGCCTTTTTGTAATAGTTGATGCTTTCCAGTGAGTGGAGGTACCACCATGCACCAGTGCCCCGAGATGTCTGTTGAGTTGTGTGTACTGTGTCGCTAGTACAAGTGATACTGCAAAGAACGGTCACCTTCATTCTGCAGTCAGTCCCTGTGGGGGAAATGGCTGGGTCAGAGGTAGGCTCACTGGTAACTTGGATAGCTGTTGCTAAA
Source organism: Eptesicus fuscus (assembly GCF_027574615.1). Classification (NCBI taxonomy): domain Eukaryota; kingdom Metazoa; phylum Chordata; class Mammalia; order Chiroptera; family Vespertilionidae; genus Eptesicus; species Eptesicus fuscus. The sequence continues at coordinate 24,715,721 of NC_072495.1, read as the reverse complement.
CACTCTCCAGCTTACGTCCCCACAGCCAGCAATGAGACAGATGCCTGTCCCCGTGTCCTCACAAATTCGGCGTATTGATATGTGCCAAACTGGAAGGTGTATCTGACTGTGTTTTAAGCATGCCTCTGTTCGTGCTTTATTTTTTATTTTTTTAATTATCATTCTTACTGATTTTAGAGAAAGAAGGGAGAGAAAGAGAGAGAAACACATTGATCTGTGGTTCCACTTCCTGATGCATTCATTGGCTGATTCTTGTACGTGCCCTGAGTGGGGATCAAACCCACGGCCTTGAGGTATTGGGAACACGCTCTAACCTACTGAGCTACATGGCCAGGGCTCATTTGTATGTGTTTGAGCCATTTGTATATCCTTTCCTATGAGCTATCTTCATATTTTTTGCCCGTTTCTCTTTCGTTAATCCTTACCCGAGTGTTTTTTTCCTCTCCATTGATTTTTAGAGAGAGTGGAAGGGTGAGGGAGAGACACACGGAGAGAGAAACATCTATGTAAGAGAGACACATCAATTGGTTGCCTCCCGCATGCCCCCTGACCCGGGTTGCAGATCAAGCCTGCAACTTAGGTATGTGCCCTTGACCGGAATCGAACCTGTGAACCTTCATATTTTTTTAAGATATGTTTTTACCGATTTTTTTTTTTTTTTTTTTTTTAGAAACAGAGAAGGGAGAGGGAGAGAGGAAAACATCCATGAGAGAGAAACATCGATCGGCTGCCTCCTGCACACCCCCTATGTGGGATCAAGCCTGCAACCCCCGCATGTGCCCTGAGTGGGGGTGACACTCAACCAACCGAGCCACACTTGCCAGGGCTTGCCCATTTTCCTATGTGGTTATTGGTCCTTTTCCTCCTGCTTTGTCATTATTTCTCCCCATTTTGTTATTGCTTTTTACTTTCCGTTGCTGAAATTGTTTCTTATGTAATCTTTTCATTTCTTCTTTCTATACTTACCTGATCTTAGTTTCTGTATTTTGATCCTATTCCATCTGGGCTTTATGTTAGGGACGAGGTAGGGATCCAACTTCCTCTTTTCCCAGATGGTTACCCAGTTGTCTTCACACCATTTACTGAATAATTCATCTCATCCCCACAGATCTGAAATGCCACTTTATCATACACTCAATTTCCATATATGAGTGTTTTTGTGGCTTCTGCTCTGTACCACTGCATTTTTTAAAAATTTTTTATTTTGGTTAATCCTCACCCAAGGATATTTTTCCCACTGATTTTTAGAGAGAGTGAAAAAGAGGAAGGGAAGGAGGGAAAGAAAAACATCCATGTGAGAGAGACACACATCAGTTGGTATCTCCCACACATGCCTCGACCGGGGCCAGGATTGAACCTACAACCCCAGGAATGTGCCTTTGACTGGGAATCGAACCTGGGACCCTTTTGGTCCTTAATAATTTCAAGGAGTACTGGTCAGGTATTTTATAGACTATCAATCCCTCCATTGGGTTTGTCTGATGTTTTTTTCAGGGTGAGACTGGTATTAGGAGTTTTTAAGATCAAAGTGGTGGCCTTCTCGTCGTAGCCTCTCACCGGCCCCTTAGCCTGGATCACGTGGCTGAGGTGGTGTTTGCAGCTTTCGACTGAGAAGTGACTCTCTCCCCCGTCTGTGCTCTGCTCTTTGGGAGCAAGTCACTAAGTGCAGCCCACACCCGGAAGGAGCGCGGGGGCAGGGCGCGCTGCAGAGCCATTTGGAATGCTGTAAGGGAGATGTGTTTCTGCACCATCCTTCCTTATTAAATCGATTCTGTTCCTTTGGAGGCATACATATCTAGTTTATAATTTGGGTTTAATCCAAAACCACATTGTTTTGTTGCTTGAACTGTTCCAGCTTTGGCCATTGGGCGCTCTTCCAGGTGAACTGTGCCCCTTTGATGTGCCACCAGGATTTTGTTCCTTTTGCAACATCCTTACTTTCTGGCCCCACCAGATGCTCCAGGCTCACCTTGCATGTGCCCTGCCCCAACCCTAGAGTCAGCCATTTCTCCAAGGAGTCGGGTTCATGTATTAGTGAGTGCCATTAGAAACCAAGATCTGGCCCTACCCGGTTTGGCTCGGTGGATAGTGTGTTGGCCTGCGGACCGGAGTGTCCCGGGTTTGATTCCAGTCAAGGGCACGTATTTTGGTTGCAAGCTCCTCCCTGGTCAGGGCTCATGCAGGAGGCAACCGATCCATGTGTTTCTCTCGCATCGATGTTTCTCTCTGTCTCTCCCTCTCTCCACTCCCCGTAAAAATCAATGGAAAAATATCCTGAGATGAGGATTAACCAACAACAACAAAACCTGGGTGCCAGGCATGGTGTTGCTGCTGGGTGGCACCGCTGGGCCCTCTCGGCTGGCAGGCCAGGAGATGCCTGTGTGCATCCTTACCCAAGTCTCCACTACGTTTTGTGACTAGTGATTGCTTGTGTATAAAAGTGAAGTTGGTTTATATGTACAAATTTTGCCCCCTCCAGCCTTCCTAAATTGGCTTGTTTTTCTCTTTGTATCATCTCATTTCATCCCACAGCAATTCTGTGAAGTTAAGACCATTATTGTCCCCTTTATAGAGAAGGAAACGGAGGCTTAGAGAGTGTAAGGAACTTGCACAGACGATACATCCCTGGAGGAGCTTTTAAACGCTGGCGGTCTCCCTTCAGAGGCCTGGAAGCCCTGTCTGTCCTGTGTCCTGCTGGCCTTCAGGAGGCTGATGAGCTATACTCAGTGGGCAGTGGCATTATGGGGTACCAGGACCCACTAGGTGCCAGGCATCTGTGTGGTAAGGGTACCCTCTCATTCAAGGCCCAGGGAGCTGAGTTCCTGTGGGGACAAGCGGTCTGGAGCTGTAATTCATGGTCAGGAGAGACCACAATGAACAGTCCGAAGTGGCCCCGATGGCTGGGCCAGAGGATTGCAGAGCAAATAGCCCAGGGCGCTGGGTGCAGTTCAGGGAAGGGCTGGAGTGCGGGCTTCTGGAATGAGGGCTGGGACTTGGGCTTCTCAGAAAGTCAGGCCCAGCGGCCCCAGGTCCAGGTTCCAGCGCCTGTGCTCCACTTTCCTGCTGGGCAGTGTTGGGCAAATCACCGCATCCCTGAGCCTCACTGAGCACGCAGCTGTGGGGCAGGGCTTTGCCCATCACAGGTCCTCCACAGCCCCGGCCGGTGTGGCTCAGTGGATGGAATGTCAGCCTGCGGACCAAAGGGTCCTGGGTTCGATCCAGTCAAGGGCATGTACCTTGGTTGCAGGCTCCTCCCCGGCCCAGGCCCTGGTCAGGGCGCGTGCAGGAGGCAACCAATCAATGTGTTTCTCTCACATCGATGTTTCTCTCTGTCTTTCCCTCTCTCTTCCACTCTCTAAAAATCAATGGAAAAGATATCCTTGGGTGAGGATTAACCAAGAAACTAACAACAGGCCCTTCCTAAACAGGAGCTGCTGCTAGTGATGTTGCTGTAAGGGCCTCCTCAGGGATGGGAGCTTTAGGACATCCCCCGTCCATGTCCTCCGTCATTCCAAAGCCACGCACTGAGAAACCACACAGACCTACAGATGCCCCCCCAGCCCCCCCCAGCCCCAGCTCTGCTGAGTGCTCCGGACGGAGAAGCCCTGGCCCCGCCCCAGAAGGCCTCTGTCAGAAAGTGAAGCGACAGAGGACTCCCAGGCCTGGCGCCCAAGGGTGGGCAGAAGCAAGAAGAGAGGGTGGGCCAAGCCAGGGAGGGGGTCCCGCTGAGGGCCTAAGGAAGACCAGCTTGATGTCAGCTCCACCCCGCTGAGAGCCAGCAGGAAAGGGGGTGTAGTTGATTTACTCACTGCCTTGTTACCCTAAGGCCGTGGTCGGCAAAGTCATTAGTCAACAGAGCCAAATATCAACAGCACAACGATTGACATTTCTTTGGAGAGCCAGATTTTTTAAACTTCAACTTCTTCTAACGCCACTTCTTCAAAATAGACTCGCCCAGGCCGTGGCATTTTGTGGAAGAGCCACACTCAAGGGGCCAAAGAGCCGCATGTGGCTCGCGAGCCGCGGTTTGCCGACCACGGCCCTAAGGAAAGGAGGTGGCTCACAGAACCCGGAAGCCTGAAAAGTTACCGAGCGAGAGGGAAAATCATGGCAGGAGAGGAAGATGAAGCCAGGAGTCCCCGCTCACTGGACTCGAAGACCTAGGACAGCGGCCACAGGCGGCCACAAGTCTGGCTCTGAGCTCCCCAGCGGCGGAGAAGAGTGCAAACAGACCCCGGTCCCTCATCCAGGTGCAGGGCAAGAACACCCCAGTGCTCGGAGGAACACCCTCTGGCTGCCACCCTCTGCCCCGAGGAGGTGCCCGCCCCACTTCCGGGTTAGCTCCTCCTCCCTCCCCTTGTCCCACGCTGAGGTGTCCGTGTTTGTCTTCCTCCAGCTCCTGGACCATGTTTCTAAAACCTACGAGAGGACATTTCTAGTCGTCGTTAATCCTCACCTGATAGCGTGTAGGCAGTGAGGGTATTTTTTCCATTGATTTTTAAAATATATATATTTTATTGATTTTTTACAGAGAGGAAGGGAGAAGGAGAGAGAGTTAGAAACATGGATGGGAGAGAAACATCGATCAGCTGCCTCCTGCACACCCCCCACTGGGGATGTGCCCACAACCAAGTACATGCCCTTGACCGGAATCGAACCTGGGACCCCTCAGTCCGCAGGCCAACGCTCTATCCACTGAGCCACACCGGCCAGGGCTTCCACTGATTTTTAGAGAGAGTGAAAGGGCTAGAGGGGGAGGGAGAGAAAGGAACATCCATGTGAGAGACACATCAATAGGCTGCCTCCTGCACGAGCCCCCACGGGGCGAACCTGCAACCCCGGTAACATGCTCTTGACCAGGAATGGAACCCCAAGCCCTTCGGTGCATGGGCCGACGCTCTAACCACTGAGCTACCGGCCAGACCATAACGTAGGGCTTTCCTCTCTCTCTCTTTAAAACCCATCTCAGCACCCTGGCAAGCAGTAAGGGAGACCCTTGGTCAGTGCGGAGACAGAAAGGTCTGCATTTCCCCCAGTGCCTGGGCATCCGGTCAGGGATGGGGGGCCCCCTCTGCAGGAAGGAGGCAGGCAGAGGAGAGGGGAGCTGGCACACCCAGACTTCCCCAGCCTGGGGGGAAGGAACTTCTCACCAGCTCCCGGGAGGAGGGAGGGAGGACTTGGGTGTTGAGGGACCAGGCGGAAAACGGGGCCTCAGCAGCGGCCGAGGCGGTGGCAACCAGTTTCCAATTCTCAGACCGCGTTTGGATGGGATTGGGGCGGAGCCGCCGGGACCCGGCGCTACTGGGCTCAGCACCCTCTGTCCGCCCCCCCCCCCCCTCCCCACGATTGCCAGCTGACATTGTGCGGTGCTGACCCTCTCCTCCCGGGGCAGAAGGTGGGAGGGCTCCTCAGGGGAGACCACACGCTGGTCAGGGGTCAGCCACTGCCCCCCAACTTCAGAGAGCCCAGGTGGCGGCTGTAGGTGCAGGGATCCCTTACGTCACAGTTTGGTGAAGGGCCCGGCCCCTGGGAGAAGTGATGGATGCGGAGCGGAGAGCCAGCGCAGTGCGTGACTCGCCCAAGGTCACACGGCTGGGCTGGCGCCGACCCAGGGCGGGCGGCGTTTGTCTGGAGCGGCTTCGGGGCGCGGGGTACGGAGCAGCGGGCGCGGACGCGGGCGGGAAGGGCTTCTGTTCCGGAGCCGGTGAGCAGCGCGGGGCGCGGAGGGGTTGGTCCCTCCTCGGGCTCCCTGCGCCCCAGTCACCTTCCCGCGACCCTTCCCGGGAGAGGCGCCCGGGCGAGTAGGGGGAGGTGGGAGGGGCGCGGGCGGTTACCTCATCGGCTCGCTCCTCGCTCGCGCCGCCGGGCGAGGCGGCGACTCCGGTGCCGGCGGGAGAGAAGGACGGAGGGAGCGAGGCGCCCAGAGGCAGCACGGCCCCGCGCCCCGCTCCGCGGCGGGACCCTCGCGGCGAGGCAGCCGGGCTCAGCGCCCCGCGCTCCGGCGGCGCTCCAGTCGCGCTGCGGGCGGAGGCGGTGTCTGCGCGCGGCGCGGCGGGTCCGTGCTCCCCGAGCTTCGGCGCCCGTCCGCCCGCTCGGCTGTCTGTCCGCCCTCCCGCCGCCAGCTCCGCCCTCCCGGCCTGGCCTCCCGGGCCCCGGGTGCTCCGGGGGGCGACGAGGAGCGCGGCGGGGCCCGGGCGCCTCGGGCAGGGCGCGCGGGGCGCACACAGCGGCGCCGGCCCATGAGGCTCCCCACGCGGGGCGCGGCAGCGCGCGCCGGCCATGGGGGGCAGCCTGCGGGTGGCCGTGCTGGGGGCCCCGGGCGTGGGCAAGACGGCCATCATCCGCCAGTTCCTGTTCGGGGACTACCCCGAGTGCCACCAGCCCACGGACGGGCCCTGCCTCTACCGGCCGGCGGTGCTGCTCGACGGCGCCGTCTACGACCTGAGCATCCGCGACGGGGACGGCGCTGGACCCGGTCAGAGACCCGGAGGCCTGGAGGTAGCGGCCGGAGGGCGTGACGGTGTGTGTGTGGGGGGAGCATGGTGTGCTCAGGGCCGTGAACAGAGCCGCAGAGGGAGGGTTGGGGCCAGACACTGGGGTGCACTTTCGGGCAGCGGGTGCCATTCTCTGCTCCCTCCTGTCTGTGACCTGGAGCAAAGCCTCGCGTAGGAATTTGTGAAAAGTCCAGAACAGACTGAGTCCTCGGAGAGGGGAGGAGGCAGGAGCAGGCAGGGTTCCCGGGAGGAGGGGTGGCCGTGGGGCTGAACCTCAGGGTGAGTGGAGATTTAGGAAAAGAAGTGGTAAAAGCACTCCAGGTGCAAGTGAGAGCGGGTGTTAGGCCGGGAGGCCTAACCGCTTACAGCTGCCCACGCCGGCCACGTGCTGTGCGATCGGTCCAGGGGCAGGAGCACGGCCGCCCCGGAGCCTCATTGGGCCAGGCCGTGGGGAGGGAGGCGCCTGAGCCGGGTTAAACGCTGGAAGGAAGAGAGGGGAGGGGAGGCGGAGCGCAGACCTGGGGCGAGGCAGGGCTGGTGGCCGACCAGCTTCCAGCGGGTTTGACAAGTGTTACCCTGGCGGCCAGAGGGACAGTCAGGTCCGGGGCTCACAGAGAAGCCTGAGCGTGAGCTGTGGGTTTAGTGTCAAGACCCCCCCCCGCCCCCCGCAGAAGGTCAGGGCACAGGAGAGGGGGAGACGGGCCCCCGCCAACCCCGGCCTCCCGCCCCAGGAGTGGCCGGACCCTAAGGACTGGAGCTTGCAGGACACGGACGCCTTCGTGCTGGTCTACGACATCTGCAGCCCCGACAGCTTCGACTACGTGAAGGCCCTGCGGCAGCGAATCGCCGAGACCAGGTGAGGGCGCGGCGGGGCGGGGGAGGGGAAGGGGGCGAGCTTTTGCCCGTGGGGCCTGGCCTTGGTCCTTGCATGGGAAGGTCTTCGGTGTTTGCTTGGGGGTTTCTGGCCGCAGGAGAGGATGCTCCTGAGCGTATGCGCCCACTGGGGGGGATTCTCTAGCGTGGGGTCCCCGGCACCGCCGCCCTCATGACCGTCTGGCCCCCAGGCCGGCAGGCGCACCGGAGGCGCCCATCCTCGTGGTAGGCAACAAGCGGGACCGGCAGCGGCTGCGCTTTGGGCCGAGGCGCGCCCTGGCCGCCCTGGTGCGCAGGGGCTGGCGCTGCGGCTACCTCGAGTGCTCGGCCAAGTACAACTGGCACGTGCTGCGCCTCTTCCGCGAGCTGCTCCGCTGCACCCTGGTGCGCGCGCGGCCCGCCCACCCAGCCCTGCGCCTGCAGGGGGCGCTGCACCCCGCGCACTGCAGCCTCATGTGACCAAATGGGACCGCGAAGCCGCTGGGGGAGCCGGACAGTTTGACTGGAGCCACCAGGGGCCTGGATTGGATGAGCTGGCCCAGCCTCTTTCGGATTGGACGGGACAGCCTCCTCCCTGATTGGATGAGGAGAGCTCCCACCCCGTTTCCTGGGTGACAGGCCTTTCTTTGAATTTCATTGGGCCCAGGCAGGCCCCCAAGCCTCATCAGACAAGATGAGGACTTTCTGGGGCATCATTGAGCCACGAGCCCAAGGAACTTGACTGTGAATCTGATTGGAAGCTCGCAGGCTGCTCCTGGAGCCTCATTGGACCAAGTCTTAAGCCACACCTCCCGGGAGATAATAAAGAGGGAAACGTTTCACGTGCACCTGGCATTTCTGGCATGGGCAGGGTTGTCTTAAGTCTAGAAACCTGAGTTGCCAGGCTTTGCCCCCCGAGTTAACTCCAGAATCCCAGCATGTAATGAGGGTGTGATGGCCCCGAGGATGAGACAGACAGACAGACACAAGGGGCTGGAACCAAACTTTACTGTCAGGCTCTGCAGGGCCGCAGGACCGCAGGAGGGTCCTCGTTGGGCTCCTAAGGCATTCAATAATATTAGTAATTAAATAGCGATGCTCATCCCCCAATCGGAATGTACAACAGAGGTCCCATTGTGCCATGTGAGGGGTCTGGTCCCATGAGGTCTGGTACCCGAGAGGTGCGGGGGATGGGGTGTTCCCTGATGCAGAGGGGTTAAGGCCACGAAGGAAAAGGAAGAGGAGGAACGGGGGCCTGGAGGCAGCTGGGCTGGTCCGTCACATCCAGGAATCCGGCTCCGCCCTGGGGCTGACCGCGTGCAGGGCGTGCCAGGCCCCGGGCACCGTGGGTTCCGACGGGCGGCGGGGGCCCCGAGGCGTGGGGATTCGTGAGGGTTTCCCGTCCGGCTGTGTGTCCATCCGGCCCCGTGCCCAGGTCCTTGGGGGCTCAGGGCCAGCCAGGTGACTCCCAGATGCATCTGGCCGCCCCCCCACACCAGGGCAGGGGCTGCCTTCATCGGAAGAGCTGGACAGGGCTGGGCCCCGGCACCCGGGCAGCCCATTGGCCATCCGGCCAGAGTCCCCCGGTTGGCCACACTTGCCACCCAGGACACTGAGGGACGAAGAGGAGGAGCTGGAGGAACAGTAGGCCGAGTCGGGGCCTGGAGCGTCGGGGGCCCGAGCCGGGTCGGGGGCTGGTCCAGGGGGGGCTCCACCAGCAGTGGCCCCGAGGGCTCGGGCGTTGGCCAGGAACTCCTCTTCCAGGCGCCGGAACAGCTGCTGTTCGTGCTGGGGGTCAAGCTGCAAGGGGGTGCGGAAGACGCTGGCAGGCGTGGTGCCCAGCTCCGGGCTGGGGCTGGAGACCCGGGGAGGCCGGGGGGCGGCGGGGCTGCGGGCACGGGGAGTGCGGGGGCTGCTCCTGCCTGAGCCCCCACTGGCCCTACCCCGCGGCACCCAGGAGTGCTGCCCGTCTCGGTCCCTGCGCACCAGCAACACGGCCTGCTCCTCGCGGCTCTGGCTCCGGGCCCGCCGGGCAGGGCTGGGGGTCGACAGCTGGGCTCGCCTGCCTCTGGGGGCCTCCTGGAGCCGCCCCCGATCTAGCTGGTCTCGGGACTGGCTGCGAGGGGCGGGGGGTCGTCTCGGGGAGGCTGGGGTGCCTGTGGTCAGCCGCCGGCTGGGCCGCTCCTTCCGGGTGCCCGTGCCCGAGTCATCACTCCGGGCACCAAGGGGGCCGCTCTGGGCTGAGGAGGCTGAAGAGTCGCTGTCCCCAGAGTAGCGTCGGGAGCGGGGGTGGGGGGGCAGCTGATCCCGGGCCCTGGGGCAGGGGAGCAAGAGAGATGGGGCATCATGGAAAGAGGCCTGGCGAGCGGGAAGGGCAGGAACAGGAAGGAAGAAGCAGTCTGTGGGGGTTGGAGGCGGGAAGACACCTGTGGTGCTGCCGGGGGTTTGGTGGGGGCTCATGTCTGTCCTGGGGACTTCCAGGGAGAAGTGAGAGGCTCTGCAGCCGCTTCCCGCAGCCAGGGTTCCCCTCCTCCTCCCCCTCCCCCCAACCCCAAGGCAGCGGAAGCAGCAAGGCCTCCTCCGGGACCCTAAGCTCCAGCCCCCCTGTTTCCTGGGGCGGCCAGAGGGAAGCAGGGTTGGCTGAACCGGCTGCCACAGCCCCAGGGCCCGCCCCAGCTGTGTTGTTAGTTTGGTTGGGTTGCCATGGAGACGGGAAGCTAGGCCTGCCCCCACCCACGGGAACTATTCCCAGGGTGTGAGTCACTCCGGAGCACAGGCTCCTTCATCATCCAGGCTGACGCTCCCGCCCCCATCCCCACCTTCTAGGCCTCTCGCCGCCGCCACGTCCTCCTGCCTCTCACCTGAGTGGGGTCTCGGGCCCCTCCTTGGAGCTCCGCAAGCTCACGGGCGTCACCTCTGGCCGGGAGCCTCGCCGCTCACCCCCTGGGGCTGGGCTGCCAGCTCGGGGGCTGGGAGTGGGTGACACCCTCTGCGGGGAGAATGTCTGGGTCCTCGGCGGGGCTGGGCGGTGCGCTGCGGGGGGGGGGGGGGGGGGAGAGACAGGTGGCATGTGAGGGGCGGAGCCACAGAGGGGAGCCCCTGCCCGCCTGCCCCGGCCGAGGGCACCTGCCTGTGGAGGAGCAGCGGCAAGGGTCGTGCTTGTCCAGGTAGTGCTCCAGCGTGTCCCAGCCGCCGCCCACGCGGACCATCACGTGGCTCCTCAGCACCTGTGGGAGCCCGCCAAGGGCCGGTCACAGCCCGTCCCGGGGCCTCGGCGCTCGTCCCGGGGGCTGCTCGGGGGGCCCCCTCACTCTTACCCGCACGAAGATGAGCAGGCTGGAGTCTCCCACGCGGTACTTGCCCTCGGAGACCTTGATCATGGGAAACTGGTCTGGGCAGGTGCAGTGGCCCAGGATCTCCCTCACCTGAGGCCAGAGAGGAGAGGCTGGGGTGAGGGGTGACGTCCCTCCTCCCGGAGCCTGATGTCAGTCACTCCAGGGTCAGGAGGAAGGAAGTCCTTCCGGGGAAGCGGGGCATGGACTCTGGGGCCCCAGACGTCATGTAGCCTCTGCACTTGACCTTTCACCAGCCCTCCTTCCCCTTGAGCGATCAGGCGTCAAGGAGATAACCAGACTGTGGGGCTGTGGTCAGGCCAGGACTTGGGACCCCAGCGAGGCACATCCCCAAAGCCCCTAAGCCTGGGGGGAGCCCTGGAGCCATCCCCACTCCCCCTTCACCCACTGCACAGACACGAAGACTGAGGCCCAGAGGGGGGCCAGGTCCTGGGAGGAGGCAGGTGCAGGGCTTGGCACTGAGGCAGGGACACCACAGACACGGCAACAAGCGCACACAGGCCGCCCGCACGGTGAGCCGGCATCCACGCACATGTGCCTCCAGGCCGAGCTGCCAGGCTGGCGATGTGGGCGGCCCCGCCTCCTCCCTGCCCACAGCAGCGCTGGAGGAAATGAGCAGGTGGGGCCTCGGGTGACCCTGGCCCAGGACGGGGGTGGGGTGGCAGCCTCTGCCCACGCCATCCGGCTGTTGCCCTCCAGAGCTGGCACATCACAGCCCCAACCCCTTGATAAGAAGGAAACTCTGGGCCTGGCTGCGGGGGTGTCAGGGACACCTAGGTCCTGGGAGGAGGGAGCGGGGGGCATGGTCTGGCCCCTCCTGTGCTCAAGTAGAACTAATTCTGCAGCTCTGAGCTTGGCTTCCCAGATAAATGATGTGGGGAGGGCCCTGGGGAGTGGGCGGGGCCTGTGGAGCCCCTGGAGCTTCCCTAGGCACCACTGAGTCCCTACTGTGTGCCGCGTCCCTACTGTGTGCCGGGCACCTTGTCCAGGGCCACGTGTCACAGGCACCCACTTCACATTGAGCAACCTGGATGCAACTGCCTAGCACTTGGGTGAGGGCACACAGGAGGGGCCCAGATCACGTGGCCCCTGGATGGAGGCACGCCCGGCCCTTGTCTGGGGCCTGGTTAGCACGTGAAGGAAGGAGGGCACCCGTGCCACGGGGCTCAGATTTTATCCCAGGTCAGCGGGGGCTCGTGACCTGGCCCAAGACCTCTCCCTCCGTAGGTGTGCTCCTCTCGGTGCGAGGTATACGTTCAGTGCTCAGTATATGCACCCTTTCCCCGGGACAGCTGTCCTGCCGAGGTCCGGGGACCGGTGGTGGGCACCGGCTCCGCTGCCTGGTCCTGGCTCAGTGCAGGCTAAGAGGACGGCAGGACGGGACTCACCAGCTCGTCGAGGTTGCGCAGGTCCGTGGGGGTCATGCGGGGCCCTCGGGGGGGAGCCCCTGGTGCAGCAGCAGTTTCGGGGGTGCCCTCCTCACCCTCGGCCGTCGGGGCGTGGGGGGCCGAGGGTGCAGCGCGCAGCTCCTGCTCGATCTCCTGCTCGAACTGCACGAGGCGAGGGGCCAGCAGGCCGAGGCGGGCCCCGCGCCGCGCCACCTCCAGCAGGCAGAGCACCACGCTCTTCTCGTTCTTGCGCAGCACCAGGTCCTCGGTCTCGAACATGAGCACCTCGGGCACCCCCAGCTCCGCCCGGCACCAGCCGATGAAGGTGGCCACGTTGTCCCGGGCCACGAAGGAGCCCGGCGCCACGCTGTGCGCCTGGAAGGCCACCCCGCGGGCAGGACGGGCAGCGGCCAGCGCGCGGGCAGCCTCGGTGACAGCGTTGGCGTGCTGGCACAGGGTGGTGCCGGTGGCCAGGCCCATCAGGAAGCCATCGCCCCCGCCGGGCAGACCCAGGCCGTACAAGGCGTTGAGCCACTCGGCCAAGTCCTCCTTCATGGCCTCCACGTAGGCCTCGCTCGAGCGGAACGGCCTCACGCTCTTGGCGGCCGAGCCTGCGATGCTCGCCACGGGGTCTGCCATGCCCGGGCCAGCGGGGTCACTGTGGGCAGGGACACAGACCGGGATCGTGTGAGGATGCGGCACGCACCCAACACATCCTAAGCCACCGCCCGCCCGTCTCCACCTGCCATCTCGGGCATCCAGATGCCTGCGTTGGAAGCCTAGCGGTGAGAAATGTCTCTGGACCTCAGTTTCCTCATCGGTGAAATGGGCACAGTCGTATCACCTTCCTCCTCAGACCTAATGGGGTCCTTTTTACAAATGATTTCGTGTCCATAAGTGCTTGCTGTTTGGCTCTTGGGGGGTGGGGAGTGGATTGGGGGGCCTGGTTGAGTCCTCCCTCCCAGGCAGGAGGCACCCGTCCTTACCGCCCTGTGTGATGGGGTCAGAGCCGAGCCCCAGAGAGAGAGCGCGCACAGCCAGACGCACAGTGGACAGGAGAGGAGCCCAGGCCCTGGCTCGGCAGGGGGGGCAGGGGTTCGCTCCATTGCTGGGGGAGCTGCCGACAGGACACCTCCTCCTCCGGGAAGGGAGGGTCCGGGGCCCCCCTCAGCCCCTTCCCCAAGGACCCGGCAGTAGCTGTAACCTCACTGCGGCGGCCAGGGCTGGGAGGGCTGTGATGATGATCTCCATTTCACAGATAAGGAAACTGAGGCGCAGAGAGGGCGAGAACGCCGTCAAGGTTGCAGACCAGGGAGGGGGGGAGCGGGAGTGGAGACCGAGCCGGAGCCCAGGCCCGGGGCCGAGTGGCTGATCCCAAGCGAGACCAGGCAGCCCGCGGGCCAGGCCCCGCCTCCGGGGAGCCTCCCCAGCGCCCGGGCCGGTGCCTCCGGCCGGCGCCTCTGGCCTCCAGCCGTCCGATCGGTCCTTCCAGACTTCGGCCCAGAGAGGGTGCGGGGCTGCCCAAGGTCACACAGCCCCGGGGCGCCGAGGCTGCCGCCGCCCGGTTCCCCATCAGCGCGCGCCGGCAGGGCAGGGGGTGCTGGGGGTCCCCGCGCTCACCTGGCTCATCCCGCGGCCTCGGGGAGCATCGCCCCGGCGGGGGCCGGAGCCGGGCCGGGCCACCGCAGAGAGGCGCCGCCCGAGCCCCAGCGATCCGATCCGGTCCGGTCCCGCCGCCGCCGCCGCCGCCGCCGCCGCCGCCGCCGCGGAGCCCGCCTGGCCCCGCCCCCCTGGAATTCGGATCCGGCCGGAGGGGGCGGGTGGGGCCGTGCGCTCTTAAAGGGGCCGCGCAGTTCCCGTCCCGGCGGCGGGGCGGGCGGGAGGAGGAGCTGGATGGAGTCTCCTGACCGGGGGCCGGGCCTGGCCCTCCCGCCCCGGCCAGAGGCGGCACCGGGCCCCCAGGCCGGCCTGCCACCCCAGAGGTCCCGTCCTCACCCAGGCCGCTCCCCACAGTCCCTTCCACCCTCCTCGGCCTCCTGGGGAGCGGTTCGGGGTTCGGCCCCCCCCCCACTGTGGTGGTGTCCCTGGAGAAGGCCGCAGGGCCTGCTCCTGAGCTGGACTCCGGAAGCGATAGAGCCGGGGCACCGCCAAGTCACCTCCGGCTGGATGGCCTCCCGAGGTCGGATAAGGAGGCCCCCCACCCGGGGGTTCCAGCTTTCCGTTGGCAGAGCCAGCCGCAGGGAGTGGGAGGGCGCCCCGATGTGCCCGGTCCGCGTCCTGTTCCACACTGAGTTTAGGGGAACCCATTTCTTGGATTGGGACACTGAGGCGCGGAGGGTGGGGCGCTAAGGCCAGCGGATCTGACCCTGTGCCTCCTGCCCGGGTCCCAGGCACTGGCTCCGGGGGGGATGGAGGGGAGAGGAGGGTCTGATGGGTCTAGCTGGGGAGAGTTACCCGCCCCCCCCCCCCCCCCCCCACACCACACACACACACTTGGTCTCTGTTCAAACTGCAGAGGAGGGGCCTGGCTGGGATCCTGGGAAGTCCTGCCCCCTGCTGCCGGCTGCTGGGCGGGGACACCAGGCCTGGCTGAGGAGCAGCCTTGCTGGCCAGGCTAGGCCAACTTGTGGGGGAGCGGGGGTAAGTGGGGGAAGCACTGTCAACAGTAGCGGAGACTTGGAGCTTTAGTAGAGCTCCTACTGTGTGCCAGACCAGCTCTGTGCCCTTGACCTGAAGTCACCTCTAGGAGCGACACTTTTATGCCCAAACTAGAGCTCAGTCAGGAGAGCATTGGAGCTGGGGAGTTCGAACATGACCATTAGGGGAATACCCTCATTCCAGGATCAGGGGCATTTTTTTTTTTTTTGAGTGCCTACTGTGTGCCAGACTTCCTGGGGCCAGGCTGCTCACATGCATCATCTCGCCAAGTCCTCCTGACCTTGCCCAAAGTGGGCTGTGCTCACCCCCACGCAGGTCTCCTTTTCCTCCGGTGCCCCCCCCCACCACAGAGGGAGAAAGGCCCCCAACTAGTAGTAGTGATGGCTGACACTCAGGTGTCCCCTACTGTGTGCTGAGTCTCTTCGCACGGGAGCAAAAAGCAGGCGACAGAACAGAGCTAGTTCTTTCTCGGGCTCGGAGGCAGCTGCTGGGGAGGGGATATGGGGAGCCAGGTGAGGGGAGCAGGAGTCCAGGGTGCACTGGGGGGGGGGGGGTCTGCAGTGTTAAATCTGTGACCCGTAAAGGAGGGGAGGACGGGAGCTTTGCGGTATCTGGACGGAGCGCCTTTCGGGAACGGGGTGGTCGGAGCACAGACCCCGAGGTGGGCATGGGGCTGCGTGTTCGAGGGAAAGGGACCAGCGGCCTGAGGCCTGTGAAGGGAGACGGAGGGAGGGGTGAGACGGGGACAGTGGAGGCCGATGAAGCGGGCTGTGGGCCCCGCCTCTATTGCGGGGTTTAGAGCAGAGGAGGGTGTGACGGACTGACTGGTCCTAACAGGTTCCCGTGGCAGCTGTGCTGGGCGGGCGGGAGCCCGGGCTGGGCTGGCTTCTGGCTGTATTTTGAGGGGAGAGCTGACAGAGTGCTGGCGAGTGGAGTCAGAACGTGAGGACAGAGTCAGGAATACGGCCGGGTGTGGGGCTGCTGGTACGGGGGTCCTTCGTCCTGAGCGGCTTTAAAGGCTGGATGGTTAGGGGGGGGTCCTAGGGGGAAGGTCAGTAGAATATTCATCAGCTTTATGCTGGCGTACCAAATGAGATTTATTTGTTCTCTTCACTTCATCCGTCCTTGGCGTGTGGTTGGCAAATGGCACAAATCGGATTTCTGCTGTCTCCCCGAGTAGGGTGATTTAAGCTATTGACCCTCTGGTTGGGGAGAAGTACAAACCATTTACTATTTTTTTTAAATTTTTAAATCTTTATTGTTGAAAGTATTACATATGCCCCCCTCCCCCCGCTTCTCCCCCCTATTGTCCCCCTGTAGCCCGCCCCCACTCCGGGCCTGTACAACCCTATTGTCCGTGCCCCTGGGTTATGCTTATAGATAAGAATACAAGGTCTTTGGTTGATCTCTTCCCACCCACCCACCCTCCCCCGCCTTCCCTCTGAGGTTCCGCAGTCCGTTCTATGCTTCCATGTCTCTGGATCCATTTTGCTCACCAGTTTATTTTGTTCATTAGATTCCACATATGACTGAGGTCATGTGATACTTGTCTTTCTCTGACTGGCTTATTTCGCTTAGTATAATGCTCTCCAGGTCCCTCCATGCTGTCTCTTTTTGACTGCTGCATAGTATTCCATGGTGTGGATGTTCCTTACATATTTGGATATTAACCCTTTATCAGATGTGTCATTGCCAAATATGTTCTCCCATAGAGTGGGCTCTCTTTTCGTTTTGTTGATGGTTTCTCTTGCTGTGCAAAAGCTTTTTATTTGGATGTCGTCCCATTTGTTTATTTTCTCCTTAGTTTCCTTTGCCCTAGGAGATGGATCTGTAAACATATTGCTACGAGAGATGTCTGAGATTTTGCTGCCTATGATTTCTTCTAAGATCTTTATGGTTTCATGACTTAACATTTAAGTCTTTTATCCACCTTGAGTTTATTTTTGTGTATGGTGTAAGTTTGTGGTCTAGTTTCATTTTTTTGCATGTTATCTGTCCAATTTTTCCAACACCATTTATTGAAGAGACTGTCTTGACTCCATTGTATGCTCTTGCCTCCTTTGTCAAATATTAATTGAGCATAATGGCTTGGGTCGATTTCTGGGATCTCTGTTCTGTTTCATCAATCTATATGCCCGTTCTTGTGCCAGTACCAGGCTGTTTTGATTACAGTGGCTGTATAGTATATAACTTGATATCTAGTATTGTGATTCCTCCAACTTTGTTCTTTCTTAAGATTGCTGCAGCTGCCCTAGCCAGCTTGGCTCAGTGGATAGAGCATCAGCCTGCAGACTGAAAGGTCCCAGGTTCGATTTTGGTCAAGGGCACATGCCCGGGTTGCGGGCTCGATCCCCAGTGTGGGGGTGTGCAGGAGGCAGCCAATCAATGATTCTTGCTCATCATTGATGTTTCTAACTCTCTCCCTCTCCCTTCCTCTCTGAAATCAATAATATATTTTAAGCCCTGACGGGTTTGGCTCAGTGGATAGAGAGTTGGCCTGTGGACTGAAGGGCCCTGGGTTCGATTCCGGTCAAGGGCATGTACCTTGGTTGCGGGTCCATTCCCAGTCAGGGGTATGCAGGAGGCAGCTGATTGATGTTTCTCTCTCATCAATGTTTCTAACTCTATCCCTCTTCCTTCCTCTCTGTAAAAAATCAATAAAAAAAAAAAATAAAATATATATCTTTTTTAAAAAGATTGCTGCAGCTATTCGGGGTCTCTTTTGGTTCCATATAAATTTTTGGAGTATTTGTTCTAGATCTGTGATACATGCTGTTGGTATTTTAATAGGGACTGCATGGAATCTGTAGATTGCCTTGGGTAGTATGGACATTTTAATGATAATTCTACCAATCCATGAACACAGTATGTTCTTCCACTTGTTTATGTCTTTATCTCTTTTTTCAATGTCCTGTGGTTCTCTGAGTACAGGTCTGTTATCTCCTTGCAAACCATTTACTCTTAAGTGTCCATGGTTTAGGGAAGACAGGATTTACTAGATGGCTGTAAACTGCTGTTTAACTGCCTGCCTCAGTTTCCCTGTTCCGCTTGTCCTGGTTTACTGGCCCGTCTCAACACTCTGCTCACTGCTCACCCCCTCCCCGGCAGCTCCGTGAGGAGGGGGCACCATCGGGGCAGATTGAGAGCCCTTGGGCAGCTCAGTGTCCTGGCGTCTGGGGGCTCTGCTCCCGGTGGCATTGGCCACTAGCCCTGGTCACTCTGTCCTTGGCCCCACAGCCCCCGCAGCCCCGGAGCCCCAAGTTCCTTCTGTGGCGCAGATGAGCCACTTCCTGCTCATGTGTGGGCCAGAGCTTAGTCACCCCACTGACTCCCTAACCTTTGCCCAGCCCTCCGGGTGTGGCTTAGTGGACCCCGAGGCTGTGTTGGAAATTTTTATTCCAAGCGTGACCGGCCAGGAGCTGAGTTTGCAGCAGGTGGTGGAGACTAGGCAAGACTTTCCTCTGACTTCTGTCACCTCTCCTGTTTCTCCTGCCCCTGCCCATCCCACCCCGCCCCCTTCTCCCCAGGCACTGACCAGCTTTGTGCAGTCCTTTGAGACACAACTCCACCTGGGCACCTGAGGCCAGCGGGGCCAGACGTTCGTTTTGGCGGAAAGAAATCGGCCTGCCTGACATAAACACCCCCACCCTCGGCCTCAGCATCTGGAACAGAACACCTCTCACAGGGCCATGCATTTAGTGCGAGTGACAAACCCCTCTCGGGGCAGGGACACGAGGCTACTCCGGGAGACAGCCGATGCCGGCCACATGCGATGGACGTCTGCGCCGCAGCTTCCCGTAAGGGCTGCTTGCCCTCTCAGCGCTGGCTGCGGGCCAAGAGCTGGCCGATCCGTACCCATTGCTGCCAGAGCGCCAGCCTTTCAGAAAGGAGTGTGTGTGGGAGGCAAGAGGGTGCCCTCCCCCTCACCTGGGCCGCTCGATGCCAAGCCCCATTCCTCACCTGAGGAACTGGTCGGCATACCTCCCACCTCAGAGGGTCATCAGGAATGAAGCGTGCGGGGCAGTGCTTGCAGGATGCTCGGGTTAAGTCTGGGCCTCGGTGTGCGCCTGTCACAGCTGAGGTGCTGAAAGGAGCACCCTCGGCTTCGTGGAGGAACAGCGCTGGCCCATGTGCCTGGACGACAGTGGGCAGGGCAGAGCGGGCAGCGGTCACGTGGGGTGGGAGTCCCCAGAAGGTTTCAACAATAGTGATGACACGGTGTCGAGAAGTCACTGGCCAAGATGGGGAGGTTAGAGGGGAGAGGGAAGGGGCCTGGGGCCTGGACTGTGTGGCGGGAGGTTTGGGGGGGGATGCGCTGTTCTGCGTTTTGAAGAGGACCTGACGGGTTGGGAGGGGACTGGGGCTCTGAGGTTCAGGCACCGGGTGAGTGCTTGTTGGCGAGATGGGGTGGAGGGGGCCGCGGGCAGGGTCCAGCCCCGCCTTGAGCCCAGCGCACACCCAGGAGCAGGCGCTTGGGAAAAGGCTGCCCCACCAGTGGACGGTGGGGGGTCGGCCAGGCGGTGACCAGCACTGGCCTTGGGCCTCTCCTATGTTAGAGGTGGGAGGAGGGGAGGCAGCAGTGATGGAGAACTGAGAAGGGTCATCGACTCGGCCATGGGGGGCTGGTGGTGAGGGAGAGCTGCTGTTTCAGTGGAGGCGAGACTGATTAGAAGTGGGTTCTAGAAAGGAGCGGAGAAATGGTGCCAGCTGGAGGGGGATAGCGACGGGTAAACTGGATGTCTGTCCAGGGGGCTGGGTAAGGCCAGTCCGTCGCCAAGCACAGGGGAGCAGGGCGAGCCCGTGGCCAGCAGAGCGGTGCACAGAAGCCCTGTCCCACGGGGGCAGGCATGGAGGAAGTCGTTTTTTCCAAATGTTTCTTGTTCCTTCCCCAGGCTCACGGTGACCCGCTCTCCTTGGACCTTTGGACACGCGTTTGTCTTTTTTGACCGGAACGTGGCGAGAGGCCTGCTGGTGTAACACCTGCCTGGTGGTCAACTCGTTAAGACGTGGAAAACCTCTTTCCCAGGTAGGTCTCCATCTCGGACTGAAATCACAGGCACAGGTGGTCAGACGGATCGAAAGGCCCATTTCAGAAGCATGCCCACTGGAAAAACCCTGACATTCGACCCTGCACAAGGCAACCAGGGACTAGATCTCAAAGGCGGCCTCTATTTTAGTACCAGGCGGTTAAAACTCAACCTGAACAGTAAGGAAGCACGTGTCACTGAGTAGGAAGAACGATGCCCCCTCTCGGGCTTCGACCAGGCAGAGCTTCCTGGAGGTGCAGAGCCCGACTCGCTGCCCACCGAACGACACTGCTGCCTGCGAGTGGCACCGAGGTCCCCGTGACGCGAAGGGGCTCCGGGAGGCTTTAAGCCAGTGACAGGTCCTCCCACCACGGCCCTCACCACACTACAGTCCTGGGCTGTGACATCCCCTCCAGAGACAGTCCAGGATCCAGGGTCAAAGGGACGTGCCAACCCCCGCTTCCTGGCTGGCAGCACCATGACCGACGCCGCCGTCTCGGTTTGTTTTCACGTCGGGACCATTTCAGATTTTCCCTCAGGACCCTTAAATGAGCCGTTGTCTGGAGGCACCCCACTCCCGGGGGACAGGGGCTACCCCAAGTAGACATGCAGCAACTGCGGAACAGAGGCCGAGAAGGATGACTGTTTATAAACATTTGGAATTTTATTTTAAAAAAAAAAATCACAACCATGAACATTGTTACAGTTAGTTAGAGGCCCTCTTGGTTCCCCACAATGATACTGAGCATGCTCACAAGGGGTTCCCATTAGTCTTAGTTAAACAACCATCTTTAAAAGGAGAGAAAAAAAAACTCGGCACACTACCATTGAACTTGTTTTAATGTTTCTTCACAAATGGTGAAAAATACTAAAGTACAGACAAGGAATAATCATAATGTTGTGGCCAACATTATAAATATGGAATTATAAATTTAAAA
Organism: Eptesicus fuscus; assembly: GCF_027574615.1. Classification (NCBI taxonomy): domain Eukaryota; kingdom Metazoa; phylum Chordata; class Mammalia; order Chiroptera; family Vespertilionidae; genus Eptesicus; species Eptesicus fuscus. Next base: position 24,695,011 of record NC_072495.1, on the reverse strand, counting down.
CATTTTCTGGTTTAAAAAATAAATCTGGTAGTCAACGCAGCTTGCGGGGTCTCTGCATCTAGTAGGGCCGGTCTCTGCGTTCCTGACGGTGTTCACCTCTATGAGGGGGGAAAAAAGGGGGGGTGCAGGTTAAAACGGGGAGAGGAGAGGAAGCCCTTCCACAGACCTGGGTCCCAGGGGAGCTTCCTGCCTGCGGACAGCCGGCTGCGCCTAGGAGCCCACGGGTGGTTTCACCATCACATACTTATCCATCTTTCCAGGTCCTCCACGCCCGCCTCTTCTTCCTCCCATCTGCTCCATCAAAGGTCCAGGAGGACCCCCGGGGCCACCTCGTCTTCCTCCACCGAAGCCACCGCGGTCCATGCCCCGGCCGCCACGGAAGCCACCTCTGTCTCCACCACGGCCACCTCTGAACATGCCACCAGGACCACCGCGGTCCATGAGGCCACCTCTTCCTCCCCGCATGCCACCAGGACCACCTCTGCCACGGTCACCGCCTACGGTAAGAGAAAGGACAGATCAGTGGCGAGACAGAGCGGGTGGAAGCAAGAGCTGTGGCCATGCCTGAGGCTGCTCGGTCAGGACATCTGGGTTGGCCACCATTCAGCAGCGATGACGAGCGTCAGGGCCCAGAGAGGCCCTTACTGAACCACTGACCTGCTCTCAGCAGGGACAGCTGTAGGTTACCAAGCCCACCACGTTAACAAGAGGTTTAGAACCAAGAAGCTGAGGGGATGCTCCCCAAACCTGTACCTACCCGGGGGCGGGAAGGGTGGCGGGAGGAAGCCTTCAGGCTTCGGGGCCTTACACTGGTTGCATTCTGTTCTCCAGGCGAAATTCTGGTTTCCACACCCCCTGCATGAGATCGTACAATAGAAAGCGTCAGCCGACTGAACCAAGGAAGCTGAACAAGCAAAGACAACCTGTCAGCAGGCACACACTCCTCCACCACCAGTAAGAGGCCCTGGGTTGAACACCAGTACGAGGATCTGGCCACAGAAAGCGGCTTCAGAACCACAGCCTGAGGCAGCAACGCACCCCAGGACAGCGTGTGATCCAGGACCTCTGCTCGACCTCATACCTGTGACTCGAGAGTCCAGCGGAACTGTGACCTTTAGGAGGTTCTGAAGCAGCTGGTAAGTGACCAATTAGCCTCCCAACCCCCAATAGCAATCAGTCATCATACAAGTTCTCTGGACAGAGAACCCACTCCTCTTCAGAATGGGAACAGGGCAAGGTGTGTGGTGACGTCACTAGCAGGCTATCAGTTTGCCCAGAGCAGCACGTACGGATTGGGGCACTGCCAGTCTCCAGCTCGGTGTTGGACGTTTCCTCCTCCGGATGGGTTTCCTCGGGAACCCCGGGGCCCTCGTGGGGGAAAGCCTCCTCTGTCTCCTCCACGGCCTCCCATGCGACCCATGGGTCCCCCAGGACCTCCTGGGCCCCCCGGACCTGAAACACGAAAGAACAGTCACCCTTTATAGCACCAGGGAAGCGGCCACTGTCGTCGTGGTCCCATCTGCCCCTTGCGGACAGCCCAAGTCCTGAGCTGCACTTTGCATGTACAGCGGCCGTGTGGTTGGGAATCCAGTTAGCTCCCACAGCAGCTGTGGGAGGGCCGGTGTTTTCATGTAGATGAAGAGCCCAAAGCGGCATAAATGCAACAGCCCCAGGGCTGACACCCAGGCGGGGGGTCCAGCCTCTGGCCAACCAAGGCATATTCCTCACTTCCTTTTACTCCCATAAACTTTTTCTTTCAAGAGACGCACTGATGTGAGATACATCGATCAGCTGCCTCCCATACGTGCCCCAACTGGAATCGAACCTGAGACCTTGGAAGGACACAGGACTATGCTCCAGGTGAGCCACACCGGCCACGACACTCCCATAACGTTCACTGCCAGCATTCAGTAGTCTGACATTGATTACGTCCCTTTCTTATACTTCTAATTAGCTTGTCTACTCTAGAAACCCAGTTTCTCCAAGATAAGGGTCTTAAGAACTTTCAAACCAGCCCAGGAATAGGTCAGAGCAGGTGTGGGTGCCTACCTCCACGGAGCGGCGGCGGCATCCCCCTGCCCTCTCGGGGCGGCATGCCCCCCCGCATGCTGTTCATTGGAGGCTTCTTCCGAGCAAGGGAAACTTTCAGCTTGCTTCCTTGAAAATCTTTCCCTAGAACGAGATAGCAGAACATCAATTCCTCCCAACCTTCAACTCTTCCTTCCTTCTTGAAGGTCTAGGCTAGGCTAGACCACCCCTTTTCTCCTACCCCTCACCCTGCTGCACCAGTGGGCCCTGCCCACAATCTAAGAGCCTTATTGAAGGACCAGAAAAAAGCCTTTAGACACACTTAACACCTCGAGGAAAAGTAAGCTGGGGGTGGCACCCTGTCCAGCGCAGGGTGAGAAGTAGGACAGGAAGAACATGAAGTGCCAAGAGAGGAGGGCCAGGACCTGTCCTCTGACACCTGCGAGCTGATTTTGCCTGAAGTGAAATCTCAGCACCAATGTCAAGGCCATAGCTACATTTAAATTAAAAAGTACAGTGCGAACATGTTCTGTACCTTCTGATATCTGTGTTTAGAGAATCACTTCAGGGAAGGATGTCCTAACGGTCAGAATTGAATATATTAGCAAAAGCCTCTTCCCTGCAAGCGGACACAGGCAGCATTTGCTACCAGGCGGTCCCGGTGCACTGAGCACACCCTCGTTGACGCCAAGGCCCTACCATCAAACCAGTCCACGGCCGCCTTGGCAGTCGGCGGGTCTTCATAGGACACTGTAGCATCGCCTTTGGGCTTTCCCGTTTCCTTGTCCAAGTAGATGTGGATCATGGGCTGTCCAGTTCTCTTGTTCATCTAGGCATCAAACAGCACAGGAGACTGACCATCAAGTCCACATGACATTCAGAGAAGTCCCCGTCAAAGGCAACAATCTTGCACAGATTCATGTTCAGTAAGATGTTAATTTATCCAAGTGGTGGAGTTATGGGGGACTTATTTCCTAAATTGCTACAACAAATATATAAAATTATGTCCCCCCCCTTAGATGTCTTTTTTCCTAAGAACCAAAATAGGCTCAAAACCCCCAAGTGTGTCCGTGAGCAGCACGGACCCCACTCCTTCCCCAGCCTCTCCTCCTGGGGTCCTGGCACCCACACTCTAGGCGCCCAGCGAGAGCTGGTCCAGCACGGAGTCCGTCACATAAGAAACGACTTGCACAGTCAAAAATAACCTTCCAATCATTACGTACAGTAGACAGGGCGGTGTATTCTTAATTAAGTGCAACACAGCTGGTGTTCCCTCTGGAGCTAGAACAGACCACTAGTTTCTCAGCTGAAAACCAGATGCATTGGCTTGCGTTCAGGAGCCACATTGTTCAAGAATATGGCTTCATGTGTGTGTTTTGCATTAAATGTGAACATGACCCAAGTCCAATCTATACATTTGTTTGTATTCCTAGAGATGCTTGAAAGTCTGATTATAGGGCTTAAAAAAAGGTGCGCCTGGCTGGCGTGGCCCAGTGGTTGAGTGTTGACCTATGAACCAGGAGGTCACAGTTCGATTTCCGGTCAGGGCATCTGTCTGGGGTTGCGGGCTTGATCCCCAGTGTGGGGCATGCAGAAGGCAAGAGATCAATGATTCTCTCTCATCACTGATGTTTCTATCTCTCACTCTCCTCTCTGAAATCATTAAAAAAAAAAATAAAAATATATATATATATATGTTTATAATCTCCTTTATAAGACATAAATGGAGACATACAATGTTCATGAGAAAAAAAAGACTATTCAGTATTATAAAAATGTCACTTCTCAAACTGTCTTATAGAGTCAGTAAACACCCAATCTGGTGTTTTCAAGGAGCTTCCAAAATGTATACAGAGGAGCAAGGAGTAAATAGCAAAACATTCCTGAAGAAAAAGAGCAAAGCAGAATAAGTTGTCTTACTAGCTATCAAGATTTAGCACAACAACGTAGTAACTATCTGCTATTAACACAGGATCATACAAATTAAAAGTATACAAGACAACCAAGAAATAGACCCAGGTAGGGGTGGAACTTTCTATTCGGCATTCAGACAATACAAAGAACTGTAATATAAATTGACAATAACCCAATGAAAAATGAGAACATGACACAAACACATTTCATAGCAGATGGCGTACAGGGAAAAAGCAAATCGAAAAACTAGCAAGTTGAAAGACATGATTCCCAGTAGCGGTGAGGATGGAGAATGTGAATCAGTAATACTGTCGGGAGTCTAAGTGGTCGGCCATACCATCATCTTGTGAAGTTAAACATGTACATACCTTAAGCAATTTTATGCCTGGATACGGTTGATCCTCATCCTTCATGGATTAAATATATACAAATTTGCCTCCTCTCGAAAATAAAAATTTATAAACTCCAAAATCAATACTAGTGGCACTTTTGTGGTTATGTGTAGACAGACATGCAGAGTGGCAAAAATTTTAAGTTGCCTGACACATATGTGCACTCAGCTGAGGTCACACAAGACAACACTCTGCCCTCTCATTCCCATTCTCTCTACAGATGACCCAAGGATGGACACTGTAGGGGCGGGATAGGCAGTGCAGGGAGATCCAACTCTGAGGCCAGCTGGGAAAATGTGAATACCAACTTAAGGCAGTCACCACTACGGAACCTCCTTCTCTCTTTGTAAAATAACTACCGGATGAATCGTTTTTAGGATTATGACTTATGTGAGACATGCCTTCATTAACTCAAGTGTTTGTAGTGACCTTTAGAACCACCATGAGTAACAAGAATGACTTGTACACACACTAGAGCAGGGGTCTTTAAACTATTTAAACGGGGTCAGTTCACTGTCCCTCAGACCGTTGGAGGGCCGGACTATAGTTTAAAAAAAACTATGAATAAATTCCTATGCACACTGCACATATCTTACTTTGAAGTAAAAAAACAAACCAGCAAAAACACCCGCATGTGGCCCGCGGGCCGTAGTTTGAGGACGCCCGCACTAGAGAAACTAGTGTACCGTGCACTAGGAGCTGTGTACGAGGATGCTCACTGCAGCATGGCTTATACAGTAAAAACCCAGAATCAACCCAACTGTTTTTAAGAGAATGTACTTAATAAATAAATGAAATACAAGATTCCCAAACCTTGAGCTTCTGTTCTAGGGACCCCACCTTCCTGTCTCAAAATCCGTGTCTTAGTCTTCCCCCCTCACCACCCACCACCTCCAGTAGCTTTCTAGTCGCACCAGCTCCCTCGAGTTTGCCAGGGAAGCTCCCTCCATTATGCTGAAATACCTTCTCCACTCCAAGCTTTATGGACGGCTCCGTTCCTTTAATGCCTGCCCTTCTTGCTGTATTCTTTTCCTCTGTAACACTCATTATTTAACATACTATGTTCCATGTTAACCATGTTCCCTGCTATATGTAAACTCCAATGGCTTTTTTCTGGTTGACCCTCGCATATTTCCACAATAGTACTGCCTTATGGCCAAATTATCAAGTATGCTTAAACCATGCTTAGCATCTATTTTTTAAAAAGGTTTTTGTCCTGGCCGGTGTGGCTCAGTTGGTTGAATGTCATCCCGTGCACCAAGGGGTTGCAGGTTCGATCACAAGTACGGGGTGTGCAGGAGGCAGCCGATCGATGTTACGCTCTCAAACCAATGTTTCTCTCCCTCTCAAAATTGAATCTTTACTTTTAAAAAAATAGTTTTAATTAAAAAACGGATTTTCTGGTATGTTAAGGAGCAAATCACAATACATCCAGAAAGAAAAATCAGTCAACTTCAGAAACTACTCTTAACAGCAATTCAGCCTCTTTAGAAGGCGCGGTGGTTGAAGACCTGCCAGGTGGCATGGGTGATGCTTTAACTTACCTTAACAACGCCGCACTGCTTAAAGAAGTCTGCCAGGTCATCCAGAGTCACATTGTCATTTAAACCTTGCACATAAATGGCACTATTGTCAGAGTCTTCATCTGGATCAACAGGTGGGCCTTCCAGAAAAAAGAAGACAGAAAGGAGTTACTGTCATGTATGTATAGGGGCTTATTAACCAACCGGTCCCTACTGCCTACTAGTATTCATCACACAACTAGAACCACCAACCGTATCAATAAGAAAGCCATGAAACTTCTGGTTTGTTTTGTTGAAGGCTGCTGTGAGTAGGTGCCTTTTTTGTTAATCCTCACCCAAGGATATTTTCCCATTGATTTTAGAGAGGGGGGGAGAGACAGAAAACATCGGTGTGTGACACACACTGAATGGTTGCATCCTGCACACACACATCCTGACCAAGGCCGGGGATCAAGCCTGCAACCAAAGTAGGTGCCCTTGACTGGAACTGAACCCAGCCTTCAGTCTGTGGGCCGACGCTCTATCCATTGAGCCAAACTGGCTAGGGCGAATAGATGCTTTTGATAAAGGAAGCCCCAAACTGCCCTTGACACTAATAATATCACATTCATCTATGAGGCTGCTAAACTCGACCACACACTCACTCGTGTGCTAAATGTGTATAAAGCACAGTGTAAAAGATAAAAATTAAAATTACCTAGATCAAGATCCGGTCCTTCATCCATGGGTCCTGCCAACCAGGAAAGATCATATAAAATATTATTAGTGCGTGTCTTGCAAGCTACAAAACCTTACAAACACACATAACTATCTACTATACCACCATTTGATGGGGCTTCATTAAACTCAAAATGACCCGCACCGCTAAAATGGAGCAGTGCCCCTTTAACATTTGTGAAAGGTTTGCTAGGGTTTTTTCTTTGCTGGTTTGCTTTTAAACCATTAACCAAATACACTCTCAGTGCTTATGTGCCAAATTAGTGTTAAATTTAAGTCAAAATTTTTCCTCCAAATTTTAAAAATGTACTCCCCCATATTACAGAAGCAGTAGATCAATACTTCAAGTTACCCTTTGTTTTGTAACCATAGGTTAACCTTATTACCCCTAAGACAATGCCGGCAGTACCCATTAGTCTCTTTTGTATAGATCATTTTTAAACCGCTTATGAAACTAATAAAAAATTATAGTTTTCTAAAAACTGACTGTATTTTTTTTAAACACTATCCATGGTAATACTCAAAAACTTACCACCAGGCTTATTGAAGCCACCTCGCTCTCCAGCGCTGCTGGGGGGATAAACGAAGAAATGAAGGCCTTTCCCTTTAAAAGCCAGTACCGCTCTGAGCCTTGGGGGGGCTCGTGGGGAAGAAGGGCACTGGCTAAACATCTCCAAACAATGCATCTCTCTCATCTTGTCACTATGCCTTTCTTCAGGGCAGCTTGCTCAATTCCTTTATATACAACCTTGCTTGTCTGATTGTACACCAGTGTGGTTGGCTCCTTTCATTTCGGGGGCTGGTATTAATAGTGCAATACTTGGCAAATGAGGGGGAAAATAGATCCCAAACACCCACCCCATCAGCTGAAAAACAGAGAGAGCTTGGTGTAGAGAGGAATAGCAAGCTGGGACAACTGTTGTGATGAACCTTTCCATGTTCATAAAGGTGCACCCTCAACCTCTCCCAGGGCAGAACCAAGAGACCCCGGGCTCCCTAACAAGTCACAGCATAATGAAGGAGACAACTACACTAATGACTACAACACACACCAGAGGACGCATCCAGCCATCTTCAGCATAAAGCCACACACTGCAGGGCACTAATGAATTTACAGTCACTGTGGAAAGAAAATTTACAACCAATTCCAAGGCTAAATGGACTGGGGGTGCAACTTTACAGACATATCAGTTGAGAACAACAACAATGGCAGCATCAAGTTACTGCCTTACATACTTTAAAGGGTAAAAAACTATGAATTGGGCCTTTTTTCCTTCTTTAAATTAAATAAAGGCAGCTCCTCAGTGGGAGGCCCTGAGCTTTTTCTAACCAGTATTGCACCTTTAATACCTGAATATACAATTTCAAGCTGTTGCATGCAGCTTTGTCTCCTTTTTATTTTAAAGTACACACCATAAAATGTTCCCTCTCTTTAAACACAAAAGTTTATACTTTAATGTTACACAATTCTAGAGTATTATTATACCTCCTCTGGTTCATTACCAAACAACAAGTATGCAGTTACCAAAGTTACAGAAGGATTCCATTTATACAATGAAAACATTTTGTTAAAAATATTCTATGTATATTTTTCCTCTCCATATGGACACCGTGTCTAGTCCCACTTTTCATTATGCTGCCGGCTGAGTACTGAGTACGGGTACTTTTTAAGTATTGAAGTGTATACAAGGCTCTCACTTTGTAACCTGTAGCATATAAATGCGACAAAGCATGTTAAAAAGTTTCCACGTTTAACAGCCAATGAAAATATCAAAATACTGAGGCAATGAAAAAGGGCACGTTAACAACATTGAGTGCCTTACCTGCAGAAGACACTGAAAACCATCACCACACCACAATAAAAAAGAGGGAGGGGGTGCCCCTGTCCTGTCCCCAAAGGATCCAACTGACTGCTGCCCAGTCTGTTGAAAAACCTATGGGGAAAGCCAGGATTTTTCCTACGGCTCCAGGAGAGACTTCTCATCCAGGAAGAGCGGACCCCTCTCCTAGCAATATCTAGCAAAATTAGAATTTATTACTTCTGAAGTATTAAAATGAGTACATTTGAAATTGGTTTTGCAATTGAAATATACTAAGACTTTTAGGTGATTGAAGACGTGATGATAGTAATTTCAAGTGTCTATATCTATTTTAAAACATTCATAAAGAAGTGAAACCTTTATAATGGAATGACATTCTCCAAATCAGAGGATTGATTTTATTGTATACCAAATTATTCATAAAATTTTGCATGTTGTAAAAATGATTGTTTCTTCCAATAAAGATTTCACCAAAGACTTTTAAGTTATGCAGAATATCAGTACCTTTCAATAGTTAACAGATTTGCTAATACAAAAATTAAAGATAAAATTTTAAAATCTTAATTTTGAAGCCCACTTCTAAAAAAAAGAAATCCTATTCAATTTTTCCTTGAACCAATTGGCGTCAAATCCAATTTATACCGAATAGAACATTCTGCATAACTTTTATACTAGTTTATGTCGGGACAGAACACACACAGAACTAAGCCTTCTGGATTATGTTAACCAACATTATTCCTCACCTTCATCAAAGCACAGATACCAGGAAGGAAAGAGGAAATGGGGGGGGGAGGGGAAGGGCAGGCACAGGTAGCAGGGTTACGTTATTGATCTACACAAAGTTTTCTAAACCAGATTGTGCCATCAATCAAAATGGTCAAACCGATTTAGACTTAAGATCTCCAATAAGGAGCAATACTAGAATTAATTATATACATTACTCTGCAAAAAGCTATTGGATTTTTCTGTGTACCAGGTGCACCTCAGGCCGTAGTTCAAGGGTTATGGGACCAAGATCTTCAGCATTATGTTCAACAGTTCGGAGTACAAACACAAGTTGGGGACAAACATTGTGGAAAACAGCTGCATTCCTTCTCAGCAGTATATACACCAGGTATTTCAAGACAACCATTCAGAGACAATTAGTTATAAACCTAGATTGTTAGAAGGGTTGTGTGTGTTCCATCCCAAGTCTATTACCCATAGAGGCTTTTGACCTCTGGAAACCATGAAGGGAACTGAAAGCTCCAATTTCAAAACCATTCTTTGTTCTCCCCAACCCACCCAAGTAGACTGGCAGGGAAAAAGCAAACTGCCACTTAATATATGCCATAAAGATGACATTTCCATGTTTTAGAAGATGGTTTGGGCTCAACAGATTGTCCATGGAAATGTACAACTGAATTTCTCATGTCTTTCAGTCCCTTCTTTCCATTGAAAATCCTATGGATGAAACAAAATTAGGTAAAAGGAGAAAAGGTTTGCTCTTACCCCATTCCACCGCGTCCTCCTCCCCGCCCACCTCTGCTCATGCCTCCACGATCAAATCCCCCTCTTCCCCTGCCCCGGTTATCAGGGCCACTCATGCTCCGGTTCTCTCCTGGTCCGGAAAATCCTCCAGACTCCTGCCCATAAACACCCATGCTACTGGGGTGGTCCTGTCGGAATGAACCTGAGGAAAGAGTCACATTTGTAAGCCATGGACCAGCATTTATACCACTGCCTGCTGTACTCTCTCCTGGAATCACAGAATTCTCAACTGCAAAGCACTAACCAAGGCACCATCCTCGATAACACACCCCTAATCACAGGTTCTTTGAAGTTCAACAAAAAAGTGCTGGTTCATCAAAGCTGGAGTAACCTCCTACAGTTAGCCTAGAATAAACCATTCCCAGACAACAAAAAGCCCTCTAGCCCAAAGTCTGTAGGGTTCTGGGTTATAAGATATCTCAAAAAATAGAGCCAGGTTGCTTAGGGGTTTAGCACATGGCTAAGGGTTGGGTTCCATCAAGCAGCACTACTCATTTCATAGTCATAACACATGCCCATGAATGGAACTTAATTAAAAAACCCCACATACAACAATCTGGGAAGAGATTAAATCGTGAAGACGGTTTGAGTTTTTGATTACTTCTCTACATATAGGGAACTATCCTGTGAGGAAGAATTCTTTTTTTTGCTCTATGGATGTAAACAGAAAACAAAATCAAAACACAGATAGCGTTTACATGACTATCCAAATAGTCTTCAGTAACTACCTGCTACTGTCACTGAGTTGGGATGGGCAGGCCATAGGAATGCTGACTTCACTCACTGCATAAAATTTCCCCCGAGACCAGGGATGCCAGTGCAAATCATTTATTCTAGCCAGTTATGAAATCTCTTCTCTTTTTTTGCAAGGTATGCTAATACCAATTAAATTGAAGAAAACACTGAAGTCTTTATTGGGACATCCAAGCTATCAGCCAGGATGCTATGCCCTAAAGATGCATCCTGGAGTCAGAAAGCAAACAATGATAAAGACCATTTCCCCACGTTCAGAAACTCCAAACATAGCCACTCTTATTTGGTGTTCTCTCTTAGCAACTCACTCTGCTGCCCGTAGCTGCTGCTCTGTTGGCTATATTGACTTGGAGCCTGGCTGTAGGATCCAGTTTGGGGGGGGTAACTAGTGGGCGGCTGCTGCCCATAGCTGCTTTGTTGACCATAGCTACTCTGCTGTCCATAGCTGCTCGGCTGCCCATAGGTGTTCTGCTGAGAATAACTGCTCTGATCATAACTAGTCGGCTGTGAAGAGGAATAGCTGAAAGAAAGAAAGAAAAAACAGCTTTTTAGGAAGGACAGGCTTATTCCTTCAAGCCCCCTAAATACAAGACATTCATAGCATGTGACATAGAAACCCTTAAAAATGCATTTACTTTCTACATATCAACCGTTTGAATTTGTTTCTACCGTTCTATCCCTCCCCTGGCCTCTAAATCAATGAAAACACATTGCACTCCATGTGGGGTTGGGGGAACAAGCAGAAATAAACCCAAGAACTTATATGCTTATATGCATAGCTCATGGACATGGGCACTAAGGTGGTGAGGATGGGGTGGAGGATGGGGTGGGTAGGAGCTGGGAGGCAAGGGGAGAAAATGTGAGGTATCTGTAATACTATCAACAATAAAAATATATTTAAAAAACACATATTTCAAATGGCTATATATAGTTTCGAACTTTCAGACATGCCAATCATCTATGAAATCTGGGCATTAATAAAGAAAAAATGGATAAAGAAACTTCAGAATCAAGGCACTGTATAAAAGATGAATGTTACACTGATATTCATCTTTTTGATATGGCAGGGAATCGAACCAAAGATACATTCTTAAACAGAAATAAAGCTTTAAAGAACTGGTATTAAACTCCATATGAACCATGATAATGAAAAATAATTTTTTAAGTACAATTAAACTAAGCCTCTATCACCATCTCTCCCCCCGCAGCTGTATGGACTCAACAGCTCTCTGCACCGAGTGCACCTATTCAACTCCCCAGATTAACGGCCCCAGCGTAGCAGGTGCAGTGGGCTCCGTGGGAGAACTGCTGGGAGACCTGCCCACTGCTACCCCAAGCTGTGCAGACTCTCACCCAGTCAGCTGTACGGCTCCTAACCCTGTTTATGCCTGCCGCACTTAATGTGTAAACCAATGAAGTGAGTGCAAAGGGGGGTTATTTCTTCCAGCAAAACTAAGTTAACACTTTAGCGCATAATTCAGGCAAGTTTGAAAACTTGCTTCAATTTAAATGTGAGTGGAACTACTTGCAGTTCTTCCTACACTTTAAAGAAACTAAACCTGGATGGTGTAGATGCTGGTGTGGTTAACCTAAGACAAAGAATGCAGAACAAATAAACTGTAATAAAAAACAAAAAGCCTCAGATCAACCATTAAAAGACCAGTGCATGAATGGACTTCTGCATTGATAAATACAAAATGCTTAAGGTGAAGTTTCTTTTTTTAAAATACAATGCTCTGCACTTTGCTTGCTTTCATATATTTGTTTCTCAGCTATCTGAATTAACTGAGAGAGCAAATTTAAAGAACCTAGAATGGTAAGAATCTTATTTGTACTTAGAAGAGTTACTGGCTGCCAGGCACTGCTATGGGAACCCAGGACTGAGATTTTCAAGTTAACAATATGTGCTCAGGCTTATCATTGGGAATCAGGTAACAGATCACCTGAGGAAGCAGAAGCAAAGAGACTGACCTGGTAGGAGGATAGGATGGTGGTGCCGTGACTGGCTGCATGGGGTAGCTCCCAGGTACCTGGGGATAACTGTAGTTACTCTGTCCATATCCCAGGCTGGGCTGGTTGTAGCCCCCCGTGCTGGATTGAGGTTGACTGGTCTCAGCGGGTTTGTTACCATCCTGTGGTCTAAAAGAAGAAATAAAAAAGTGAGACTTTTCACCCTCAACCATAAAAGTCTTGGGTAAGAACTCTACAAATCTCTGTGCAATATGCAACATTAGGACTGAATTTGGAAATAAATCCAATTTTAAAGCGAACTACATCAAACCCAGTGTCGGTCCAATTGTATTTGCTGGAGAACCCTAAGGAAGGGGATGAATTGATCACATCCATGGAAGAGACATCATCGCGCTTGTTTTTTATCCTCACCTGAGGATATCCCCCCACCCCAATTGATTTCAGAGAGAGTGGGAGAGAGAGGGACAGAGAGAAACACCGAGAAACACACTGACTGGTTGCCTTCTACACGCGCCCTGACCAGGGCTTGGGCCGGGGAGAAGCTTGCAACCAAAATATGGACCCTTGACCAGAATCGAACCCTGGACCCTTTGGTCTGCAGGCCGACACTCTAGCCACTGAGCCAAACCGTTTAGGGCCATAGCGCTTCTTTTGTTCCAAGTTAACAGCTATAAAAAAGGTAGTTACGCAGAAACCGGTTTGGCTCAGTGGATAGAGCGTCGGTCTGCGGACTGGGGGGTCCCAGGTTCGATTCCGGTCAAGGGCATGTACATTGGTTGCAGGCACATCCCCGGTGGGGGGTGTGGTGTGCAGGAGGCAGCTGGTCGATGTTTCTCTCTCATCGATGTTTCTAGCTCTCTAACCCTCTCCCTTCCTCTCTGTATATTTTTAAAAAATTAAAAAAAAAAAATAGGTAGAATATTTTGTGTTGCCAATTTAAGTGATCTGAGGGGGGAGGTAATTTGTTAGTAAAGAAAATGCTATTTCTCAAAAAGGACTGTTGAAAGCAAACAAGAAAACTTTAATAATAATTCAAGTTTTAGGTTAGAGTAACATTTACATAAGTTCATGGCATTTATAGATCTGTACTGTGTATTTATGTTTCTCATTTATTAAGAATAGACTTGAAAAAACATTTAACTTGATGACCATAGCTTGCCTCAAAATTTCTATAATGGAAATACCATAGTAGGTATATACCCCCCAGCCCCTCCTGCTCTGACGACCTGGGAAATGTCCTTGTTAAGTGAAGAAATCAATCCCAATCCCAAGGAAAAGAACCACAGTGGTGTCTATTACCTCTTTGCTCCAACATTCTGCATCAGGGCTGTAGCAAAGTAAGCTTGATCTACCTTAAGCAAAACCCCAAGAATCAGTAGGCAGACCAGAGAGGCTGGGGAAGCACTGATTTCTCCTAAGAGCTGAAATAGGTCACAAACCCCCTTTTTTCCAGTGGAAAGGGGAAAAGCTGTCACTGATCATAAGACAGGCAGCTGTTTTAAAACGGTAAGAATTGAAAATAAGAAAAAAAGGAACCGCCGAAACGGGTCTGGCTCAGTGGATGGAGCGTCGGCCTGTGGACTCAGGGGTCCCAGGTTCGATTCTGGTCAGGGGCATGTGCCTTGGTTGCGGGCACATCCCCAGTGGGGGGTGTGCAGGAGGCAGCTGATCGATGTTTCTCTCCCATTGATGTTTCTCTCTCTCTCTCTCTTCCTCTCTGTAAAAAATCGGTAAAATACATTAAAAAAGAAAAAAAGGAACCAAAAAGGATGATTTAGAAAAAACCATTTAATATATAAAACCCTCCAGCTATGGCGTGATATCCTGTTATTCCCTTAAAACACACACACACACACACACACACACACACACACACACACACACAAAAACAACTTTCAAATCAGAAGCCAATGCTCTGTCAAGACTGTATGCAGAAACCGCCTAAGAGCACTGCCTAAAGCAAATACCTAAAATCTTCTGTTAAGTAATAATTAATAATGTTTACCTGCTAACCAGTCATGGAGTATGAACCTTGCCCCAATATTCACCCCACAGCAGGGTACCCAGTTAAGAATTTATACTCGCCTGTTATATTTGGATTACCAAGCCACTACATAATACAGAGAAATCATGTCAACTCCTTAAGTTGACTTCCAGCTATGGACATATCCTTTACTGACAACTGAGTCACATGGCTGTTTCTTAAGTGATATGAGGCTCCCCCTCCCCCCAACCTATCTACCATGTTTTACCCAAAGAGAAAGCTGTTACTCATTTACGGGGCCATAAAACCAAAGGTAAAAGCATCATTAGTTGTTCTGCGTTGAGGTAAACCACACATTCAATTTTCTCCCGGTTTAAAGAAAGTTAATACAATAGCCGCCTCCTACCCCAATAGGCCTCCCTTCTGAAACTATGTTGACCACCCTTATTTTGGCCCCTGGATGGTACCATTTCTCTACAAAATGGAGAAGAATGTGTAGTGTGTTCTAGTGCGTTACTTTAATGACTAAGAATATAGCCAACAGCTGAGTGCCCTGACCAGGGAGTAGCTCAGATGGTTGGAGCAGCGTCCCGATACGCCAATGTTGCAGGTTTGATCACTAGTCAGGGCACACACAAAAAGCAACCAATGAACGCATAAACAAGTGGAAGAACGAATCGATGTTTTCTCTCTCCCCCTCTGAACATCAGTAAATAAAAACAAACAGCCCTAGCCAGTTTTTCTCAGTGGTTAGAGCTCCAGTCCTTGGACTGAAGGGTCCCGGGTTCAATTCTGGTCAAGGGCATGTGCTTTGATTGCAGGCTCGATTCCCAGCCCGGTCGGGGTGCATGCAGGAGGCAACAGTCGATGTGTGTGTCTCCCCTGCCCCAGTCCCTTTTCCACTCTCTCTAAAAATTAACAGGAAAAAGAATATCCTCGGTGAGGATTGACAAACACCAAAACCAACAACAAAACCACACCTAAGTGTACGTGAGAGCAACTATTAAAAAGAAACCAAATCACGGATTCTGAGTGTGTGTAGTTGCTCTCTCTCCTGAACAGCTGAGGCCAGTGCACTATGGAGTTAGGAGAATGTGAATGTGTTCTTACCTTGCAGGTGCAGTGGTTGCCGGCTGTTGCCCATAGGCTGGGTAAGCAGGCTGAGTGCCATACGCAGACTGAGCTGCATAGGAGGCCTGGGTGGTAGTGACCGTAGCAGTGGTGGTATCGTAAGCACCAGTGCCATACCCCTGGACAGGCTGGCTGTAGGCCTGGGGGGCAGCTGGAGTAGTATAACCTGGAACAAACGAGAGTCGCGTCAGAGTTCTGGCTCCTCAGAGATCTAGCTACCTAACCACTCATCATCAGAACCATCTGTGAACCACCTACGTGCAGCCACCCCGTATTTATCTCCATTAAATATTTCCCCTTCAGTAAGAGCAGCAGCAACAAACCAATATTTAAAACCTAAATTCTCTGAATTTAAGTACCCCCAAAACCTCTCAAACAGAAATAAAATGTCCCAGAAAGGGAAGTAAAAAGCAATGACATAGCATCTTAAAATAGCTACGAATAAGGATCCAGGTACTAGTTATAACATTAAAACCCACAATTTGAAATTACTTGTTTTCAGTCCCAAGCACTCCATCATGAGCAGTTCATGTTTAATTTAAGGAAACTGGAAATTCTAGAGAATGTGCTTAATTTTTAGTGGAAGATGTTAACGAGTAAACACTTCTAAGAACTGCTAATTTTGTTTCACATAACAAGTAACTAAAAAAATGCTTGTTACCATGTTGAGATTGAAACAGCACATGGTCTAGTCCTTATTTACCTACCACCAGCAAAAGGTGTTGTTCCTGCTCACCTATAGGAGGCAGGCCCGAGAGCCCCTTCCTACTTCCCCACAAGTGTCACAAAGACCTGCTCTCTCACTCCGTCTAGCTCCTGTCTTCGCTGGACCAGGCAGGATCCATGCGCCCTTTCACCTGGAACTTGGGCTGGAAGTCTGACACCGCCCCTCCCGGCCCCCAAATCTGCAGCTCCCTTCACTGTGAGAGGAGTTACAACCTTTCCTGGGGCTGGGCTCACCTCCCTCCTATTCCTCCTCCTGGTCAGTAAGCACAAGTGAGCCATACAATAAAAAGTTACATCCAGCTCTAGCTGGTTTGGCTCAATGGATAGAGCGTCGGCCTGCGGACTGAAGGGTCCCGGGTTCAATTCCAGTCAAGGGCACATGCCCAGGTTGCAGGCTTGATCCCCAGTTGGGGGTGTGGCAGGAGGCAGCCAATGGTTCTTTCTCATCACTGATGTTTCTCTCTCTCTCTCCCATCCTCTCTGAAATAAAGTATATTTTAATAAGTTACTTCTAGTCATCAGCATTTATACCCATCAAAGAAAAATCCAAATCTCACTAAAGAAAAAAAAGTTTCAGTGTTAACAAGTCATGAATCAAGACTGGTGATTTTAGTTAAGATTTAGGACCTTAAACTTCACAGGGTACAATAACTTTATTCTACACCCCAAACATTTCTTTTTGGTAAATTCTAAAATTAGTTATACACAAAGATAGTAATTTTGTTCTCAAAGAAAACAGGAAGCCTCAAACAGTGTAAGTTTTTTGAGTTGGAATGTTGTTCATCTGAACGTTTATTAACAGTTTTGTGCAGAGTCCTAATGTCAATCATATAGAGCACTCATTTATTTAAATTTAACTGGACTCTAATTCCACCTACACTATTAATCCTACACAGATTTCCCCCCTACACGACAGGCCATCTAGAAGATTTACAAGAAAAATTAAAAAAAAAAAAAAAAAAAAAAAAACGAAACTGATCAGGGAAATAACTCATGTCATAAAACTATGCAGCAACAGAGCTTTGTAGGGCTAAGATTATAGTAATAGACACTGAGTTAATGAATAATCTTTTAATTAATCTGTAGTACCAACACAAGCAGCCAAGCAAAATGAGCAAAAATAAAGCAAAATAATTTAAAAAAAGAAAAAAAAAAGACCACCAACAAAAAAGACAACACATGCACTGACATCTTTAAGGAAAAAGGTATTAAAAAAGATCACACAGCCCTAACCGGTCTGGCTCAGTGGATAGAGCGTCGGTCTGCGGACTGATGGGTCTCAGGTTCGATTCCGGTCAAGGGCATGTACCTTGGTTGCGGGCACATCCCCAGTAGGGGGTGTGCAGGAGGCAGCTGATCCGTTTCTCTCTCATCGATGTTTCTAACTCTCTATCCCTTTCCTTTCCTCTCTGTAAAAAAAATCAATAAAGTATATATATTTTTTAAAAAGTTAAGAGCATTGACCTGCGGATTGAAGGGTCCCAGGCTCAATCCCCAGTAGGGGGTGTGCAGGAGGCAGCCAATCAAGGATTCTCTCTCATCATTGATGTTTCTTTCTCTCCCTTCCTCTCTGAAATCAGTAAAAATATATTTTTAAAAAATCACACAAATCTAAAATTTTCGTTTCGCTTGAACAGTAAAAATTAAAAGTTAAAGATTTCTATTCCAATTAATGAATTGAGATTTCTATAGCTTCCCTTCTCATGAAATAATTTTAAAAAGTCTAGAAGAGAAAAATGTCTTTTTATATATTCCTTCCAATAATTATCCAATTACTTTTACACGTAAAGCAGTATGAGGTTAAGGAGGAAAGTGGTTAAGTGTGCTTGAACCCACTTACTATCTCTTTCAGGAACCTACTTAGTTTGGTTCAGCTTCAGTTTGCTCATCAGGTTTAAATTTTGTTCCTCCATGACAAAGGTTCATGGGAGGGTTAAGGGAGGTATGACAGTCCTCCATAAACTATAAAGTCTATATAAACATTTCTTATATCTATTTGTTAAAAATATATTTTTATTGATTTCAGAGAGGAAAGGAGAGGGAGAGAGAGAAACATAAATGATGAGAAGCACTGGTAGGCTGCCTCCTGCACACCCCACACTGGGGATGGAGCCTGCAACCTGGGCATGTGCCCTGACAGGAATCCAACTCCGACCCCCTGGTTCATAGGTCTATACTCAACCACACCGATAGGGCTCCTTATATTTTTAAGTGCAATCTCTTGCTCATCAAAGATACCGGTTTCTGTGAAAGACCACTACATTTCCTATAAATGATTTTATCATGTTCCTATAAAATGATCCAGGGACTCCAAAAGCTAGATCTAAGCAGTTATTATTTCTTTTTAATTTATACTTGTTTGGCTGAAACTTCCAGTCATAAAATAAGCAAGTCATGGTGATATACAGCTGTACTGTATACAGTCGTCTCTCAGTATCTGTGGGGCATTGGTTTCAGATCCCTGTGATCTGAGGATGCTTAAGTCCCTTATATAAAATGGAGTAGAACAGTGGTCGGCAAACTGTGGCTCGAGAGCCACCTGCAGCTCTTTGGCCCCTTGAGTGTGGCTCTTCCACAAAATACCACGTACCCTAATTAAGTTAATAACAATGTACCTACCTATATAGTTTAAGTTTAAAAAATTTGGCTCTCAAAAGAAATTTCAATCATTGTACTGTTGATATTTGGCTCTGTTGACTAATGAGTTTGCCGACCACTGGAGTAGAACAATGCATAAATGTATTAAAAAGTTGCTAAAAGCATATACCTTAAAAGTTCTCATCATAAGAAAAAAATTATAACCAAGCCCTGATGGATGAACTAGACTTACTGTGATCATTTCACAACACAGTATATAAAAGTATAAAATCATTATGCGGCACACTCGTAACTGTTGTATGTAAATTATAACTCAATAAAAAATGTTAGTTTGTATACATGAAGTTCATGTCACAATTTTAAAATTCTGTTAAAAATCCAACAGAAAGTTTAAACATTCCCCAACTTATTCAAGATACGTATTAGATGAGGGAGTACTTTCCATCAAATCCAGGCCACTGTCACTCAGTAAGATAAATTACAAACAGGTCTCTCCCCACTAAAGACTCTATATATAACTTAAGAGAACTGCAGATGGTTTGACAAAAGGTTTTTACATCTGTAAGACTTTTGAAGTAAGTATTCTTTAATAATAATAGTAGCAATAATAAAGATGGGAGTAGGTGGGGAGAAGGTAGGGAATCATAAAACATTTACACAGTACTGAACATAACATAAAAGTACTGTCAAATTTTCATATACTCCACTCTCAACCCCAGTATTAGGATACAGTTTATTCTATTCTAATTCTTAGAATAGTTTTTAGCTCCCTGGAATGCTATTTTATATATATATATTTATATATATATATATCTATATATATATTAAGACATAATATGAATTAAAGTAATTCATCATCACTTAAATAGAAAATAAAATGTGTCTGGACTGGAAACCGACAGACAGACAAACATAACTGACATGCAGGGTGGCAGCCTTCACCTCTAAATAAATCTAATCATGCACCTGTCCTTCAGGGAACATGGGGAAATCAGCTGGGGAATAGTCATCTGAAGTACCTTTGGAAAGGTGAACTATTATTAAGGCTTGACACAGAAAAATGTAAAATAAAACAAAAGCAGAACTTTCCCCAAAATCACATAAAGAAAAAGACATGGATCTGCGAATGGCACCTGAAGCAGTTTTCCATTAGCACCTTGCTGTGTATGATGTTAGAAAGTTTGAGGGTTAAACTAATGAAAACACCTAGAGGGTTAACATTACAGGGTTAAACAAGATGGAAAGCATTTCCCATGCAAGAATGAGCAGGATAGTCAAACCTGTACTGGTCCCTTCTACTGTGGAAAGCACAAAACAAAAAGTAGAGGGTACACTATCAGATGAAGTAAACATGTGAAAACCAGTCTGATATTTTTAGCAGGTCAGTTTAAGAAGGCTCATTCTTACCCAAAATTAGCATTAGCACAATCTTTTATATATTTGCCCTTTTGCTGTGAGATTATTTAATATACTGTATAAAATAGCTAAAGGGAAAATTCTTTTCTCCCTTGGAATTTATTCCACCCACATTCTATTAGCGGTCCCTCAAGGAGAATATAAGGGAAAAGGAGAAAAAAAAGAGTTCCTCCTAAGAATGCCAGATGCCAAGATATGGACCAGAATATACATCAAAGAGCACAAGTAACAAGCTTCTTAGCAAACACCCTAGTTGATGGGACCCAAAGTATCTCCAAGGCAGGCTTTACCTGTGGGAGGCTGTCCATAAGAAGTTGCATAGGCTGTCTGCCCATAGGTAGCAGTGGTCTGAGCCTGGGTATAGCTGACATCAGTGGGCTGTCCATAGGTTCCATAACTTTGCTGCCCATATGCCTGCTCAAAGGAAATGGATGGAAAACCTTCAGATATATAAACCTTATATTTTTAGGGAGAAAAAAACCCACAAAAAACACACCACAGCCGATTTACTTCTAAGTTTTTCAATTTAGAAGTTGAAAATATTGTTTTCAAATAAGATTAATCACATTACTGTGAGTTTCCCCCAATCTGATGAACTCATATTTTTGTAAATTTAACTACAAAAAAGTTCCTGAGATAATTAAGCAAAATCACAGTTAACTGTACAGGAGATTAACAAGGTACTCTCAAGGGATGAGTAATAAGGGAACAGGTGTACAATTGCCAGCACTAAGCATACCAGTTTTAGCAACTGGAAACAAATATTAGGAAGACACAATGAACAAAGAGGAAGGAAAGTAAAAATGGGGTCCAAATCTACAATTTTGAAAACCAGATTTTCAGTAGGACAAAGATTTCACCTCCAAGAAAATGAACTAGAACACTGCATGTCTCCTTAGGGTTAGCATATCAACAGCACTGTCTTTTGAACTTGGACATCAGTAATACAGAAAACTGGCAAGGAATGAGGTGTTCTTTCAGGTATTAGCATGATCATATTCTAGATCTGAATGACCAGTTACGTAGGATCTGCCAGACACATCACATCATTCTGCCTGTTCTAGAATATTTCTATGGCAGTTATTAGTACCCATTTTTAAGCCACAGACCATTTCAGAATTTGAGGTGATCTTGAGAACACTTGGAGGCTAATTTCTAGAATCTGCTGGCCTAGGGTTTTAAACAGACTCATTTACTGAAGAACCCTTAACCTCTTACAGGTAGCGATAAGAGCTGACCCCTCCACTTACTGTCCGACCACTGGTAAATGCCTTAATATCTATGCACTGCATTTTTTCATTTGCCAGATGTCATATCTCCTTCCTCAATAGAACTGAATACATAGGACCAAGCATGGAGCAGGGTACCTAACTTGAGAAATGATACTAGAAAAATATGGAGAGCTAGCAACTCCCAGTTTGGGGATGGTTTCATATATAATGGCATTCCCACTGTGAAAGTTTAAAATGCCTGGTTATTTTTATTACAAGCACATTACACTTTCCTACTACCTAATTTTTTAAAAAGAACTGTGCTGGCTATTGTTTGAATGATTGATAGAAACATTTTACTTGGGGATGCAGCTACATATATATCTATCTTAAAGATTACCTGTGTGGTCTGTGCATATCCTTGAGTGGGCTGGGCGGTGTAAGCGCTGTAGCTGTAAGAGAAATTAAGTGCAAAAACTGAATATAGAACATTCAGATTCCATTACTAAACCCTCCACAACTACAGCAGGCTCTGTTCCATTAATCAATCACACACAAAATACTGTTGAAAAAGACTGACTTACCCCTGCTGGGCTGCAGCTTGGCTGTAGGTACTGTAATCTGGAGGAGACAAGGCGAGAAAATAGTGTGAAGTCAGGAAAGGCAAGAAGTAGGGGGGAAAGGGAGCAGGAATTCTGAACTCTTTTAACTGTTTAGAGAGAAGCTATGGGCCAGCAGAGGTCCAAATGATTACCTCTTATTTCTTTCTAAATATGCTATTGATTTTTTTTTTTTTTTTGAGAGAGAAAGGGAGAGGGACAGAGATAGAAAAATCGATTGGCTGCCTCCTGCACAGCCCTATTGAGGATGAGCCTGCCCTGATGGGAACTCAAACTCGTAACCTGTTGGTTCTCAGGTCGAGGCTCAACCACTGAGCCATACCGGTGGGCCGAGTATCTCTCATTTCTTAATACCAACCCCCAAAATAAGTCTAAGCCAGTTTAACGCAAAGTCTGAATACAGTGCCAACACATGAGGTCAAGACCAGCTGATTTGGCAGAGATACTTTGCAGTTCCCATGACCACAACCCCCCTTAACCACAGGCTGTCATTTCAAATACATGATCATCATCCTAAGACTAACAGAGAAGACGAACCAACAGGACCAGAAGTTTTATCTTCATATAAAAAAGGAGGCAATTGACATCACAATGCTCAACACCAGGTTGATTACATTAGTAGATAGATACATCTCCTCAAAAACTAGTCTTTCTGTTGCTCCCTCACTTAGCAAATTAGACTAACTTTAACTGCATTATCTAGCAGAACTGGTAGAAAACAGAACAGTCATCTCAATTCAGTGTTTTATTTGCACTCGGATGTCGAGTGTGACTCGACACGGTTAGCATTAGAATAAAGGAATCGAGAAAAAAGCAAGCGAGTGCAAAGGGTTGAAGGGTTTGCTTTTGACTGTATCAGAGCTACATCTGTACAATAACTCAAAAGCTAGGACATTATAAATCCCACCGAAGTTAAGGTAGTATCCTGGTAACTGGCAGAGAAAGCATTTAATCTTTTGGGGAAGAACTTGGTTTTAGGTAAAGTCATCTTTTTTAAAAAAGCCACAATTTTTCTGCCCCCCCCCCCCTTTTCCCTAAGTAAAACTTCCTGTAATTTTCCTTTTCATATGACATATAGAAAAAGGGACTAAAAATTCTGGTCTAGTAAGGTCTACAAATAGTGAAAACAAAGAGAAAATGAAATGATTAAGAAGTTTTCACAGAAGTACTGAATTAAACATATGTATGTATTTTAAAGTAATTATTTTAAATCTTCACCTGAGGACATGGAGAGAGGGGGTGGGGTGGGGGGAGAGGGAGGGAGATCTCCTGCAAGATTGGGGCCGGGAATGAATCTGCAACCCACGTGTGTGCCCTTGACCAGCATTGAACCCGAGACCCTTCAGTGCACAGGCCAACGCTCTAATCATTATACCACACCACCCAGGGCTAAAGTAATTATTATCTTTTAAAAAATTTAAATATCCTTTTATTGATTTCAGAGAGGAAGGGAGAGAGAGGGGGGGACATCAGTGATTTGAGGGAATCATTGATTGGCTGCCTCTTGATGCCTCACACTGGGGATTGAGCCCCCAACCTGGAACGTGCCTGACTGGAATCGAATCTGGGACCCTTCAGTCTTTAGGCCCACGTTCTATCCACTGAGCCAAACCTGCTAGGGCTAAAGTAATTATTTTTTAAAATTCTGCCCAATTCTTTGCTCTCCACAAGAAATACGTATCTTATTCTATGTTACAAGACAGTACTGACATTAGAACTAAACCAAAGGTCCTTTCTAATCCATTCAGAAAATAGCCCCTCTATGAAAGCAAACAGTTTTTGACATTGCAGCTCTTCACTGAGGGGTTTCTACCTCTACTCCAAAGTCCACCTGGCCTGAGAACATTTTGATGACTCCATCTCATTTAAGTCAGCTCATCTTTCTACTTCCACACTTTGCCTACTTTCTTTCCTCCTTCGCCCTCAACTCAGAACCCCAATCAACGTTATCAAATTAACTGCCCAAAGGTGATGCATTGTTTTGCTCAAGAGAAACCAACCTGAAGGCAGCTGCAGGAGAAACCGTAAGGCATTTTCAATAGCACTACAAGCTGTGCTCAATGTGGCAAATAAAAAGTAAATGCAAATCACTCCCCTGTGGTCTCCACAAAACAAACACACCAAGGAAGCACACAAAAATTGACTATTTCAACCTCCATTCTGTTGAGGTTTCTTCTGGAGAAATGATACCAAATCGCTGACATCTAAGTCCCATGTTTGCAAGAGGACTTTCCTACAAGAACGGTTATGTAAAACATAAACTGGCAAAGCTGATATGAAACAGCCAATGTCCTCCGATCAGTGCGAAACCAGACGCTTTAGCCCCACGTTGGTAGCATAAGGGAGGCAGCAAATTTGTTTTCCGAGAACTTGTCTACCTGCAGCACACAAACATGACACGGCCTCAAAAACGCTAGTCACACACGGGTCAGAGTATTTAGCAATCAGTTATGTTTTGTGTTTAACTCCCAAATACGCAGCTGATTTCACTAAAAATGGACGGGTTGCGGAGAGGGGGCTGTGATCCAAGCGGGCCTAGAGTGTGAGCAATGTTCTCATTTCTTGGTCTGACTGGCAGTTCATTGGGAGTTTGCACTGTAGTCTTCGTTAAAATGGGCATGTACTGTACTTTAAGTACTCTTCTAATATATAATACGAATGAGGACCAAAAAAAACCAAACTAACATTACATTACCCAAGGCAGTGGCTTTTAGATATTTGATTGCGCCCACTACCCAAACCGTAGAGACTTGGGGCTTCAGACTACACCCCGAGTTATCAGGATGGGGGCAACTCTGTGGAGTCAAAATGCTTTGCTTAGAGGTCAGAAGGGCTCAAAAAGCTCTGCAAAGGCCTAACTCCTTTGTCTTGCAGGGAAGTAAGCCAAAGTTCACCCCCCTTATCCCCACAGAGACTCCCCAGCCGGGCCCACTCCTGTGTCCACACACACGCGGCGCCACGGGAATTCTAACGGAGCACACGGTGGGCAGCGGGAAACAAGCGGAACAGAAGCAGGCACAACACTGGCCTATCTAGCCACACAATCTCTCCTAGGGGCACCCTGTACCCTGGCACCCACGGCTGGCATTCACCTGCTCGGCTACTGAGCAATGTCCTTAAGTTGCTGGATTCTGGACTCTCTTAAATTACCACTCGGAGCGTTTCCCCCCCACCCCCACCCCCTCTCTCTCTCTCGACTTCCTTCTCCCGCGGCCTTTCAAGCCTGGCGTGAGGCCGCCTAAGCATAGCCCCATGCCCCTGCCAACCACCTCCGGGGAGCGCAGGAACTGGCTGCCAACTGCGGGTCACGTTCAGGCTGCACCCCTAAACCACGCCTGGCACCAGGGGCCACTCGAGACGCCACAGGCGAGCCCCTATCCCTGAGCTTGCTGTCCCAGACCGCTCCTTCCCCCCCCCTCCCCCCCTCCCCGTATCCACCCTCCACAGGAACAAGCCTGTCGGCTTCATTTAGGCAAATAAACGCGTGAGACGGCGGCTAGCCCGAGCGGAATTCACGGGCCTTTTGTCTCTCCAGGTCAGGGAGGCCAGACCTGCCCTTCGGTGGAGCCCGCGATCCGGGCTGGTCTCCTCGGACCCCGGCTCCCCCTCGGCGTTTGCGGAAAAATTGCCCCGGGAAGCTCCTGAATTGCTTTCTGGGGCAGGAAGGAGGCGGGATTCATAGTAAAAACCCGAAGAAGCCCGTGGGAACAGCGGAATTTTTTTTTGGGGGGGGGTGGGCTTTGAAAGGGGGGAGCTCAACCCGGATAAAAAGCCCAGTCGTCGGGCAAGAAGTTGGGCTCGGAGCTGGGACTCGCCGGCCGGGCCTTCAGGAGGACGGGGCCCGCGCTCCTAGGCTCCTAGGCCGGCGCCCCTCGGCTCCCAAGCCCGCCGGCCCTTTTTGTTTATTGGCTCCCCGCCTCGGGCTTCGAGGTGAGGCAGGATCGCCCTCGGGTTCGCGCCGCCCCCTCTGGAAGGGGTGGCGGTGAGAGTGAGGGACGGCATGCTCGCGGCTTTTTCGAGCCGCCGTCGGGCCACCCCCACCTCCAGTCTCGGGGTGCCGGGCTCTAGGCCCGGGCCGACCCCGCCGCCGCCACCACCACGCGGGGCCCCAGAGGCCGCAGGCCCCGCCCACGTGGCGGGCGGCCCGGAGCGCGGGGCCCGACCGGCACACAATGGAGGCCACCGGAGGCCCCGCGCGCCCCCGCCGCCGCGAGCCCCCCGCGCGGCGGGGGCGCTGGAAGATTCCAGAACCGGCCTGCCCGGTGGGGGAGGGGAGGGTAAAAGCGGGCTCTTCAGCTCGCCGGACCGTGGCGGGGACCTCACCCCCTCCTCAGAACCCCACTCGGTCGTCCCGACCACCCCCCAGAGACGAGCAGCCCCCGGCTTGGGCGCCCTGGCCGTCGCCGGCGCGGCCGCGTTTCCCCCACACTCACCCGTGGACGCCATTTTCTCTCCTTCCTCCTCGTTCTCTCAACGTCCGTCTCCCTCTCCCTGGCCCCCTAGGCGCCGCACTGCGCAGGCGCGAAGCCCGCAACCTCGGGCGCTACCATCGGGCCAGGCCACGGGGGTGGGGGGAGAAGGGCTGAACCATCGCTCCCTCGTCCTCCCGCCCGCCGCTCCCGCCCCAATCCTCTCTAAAGGGCGCCGGCTGGGAGGCGCGGCCCCAAACAGCCCCGGAGGCACCGGCGGCGGCCGAGCGGCTCTGCGTGTCGAGGCGGAGTGATTCCACGCGCGAGGCCAACTTGTTCCGAGTGGTCACGTCCGCGGGCTCTAGGGACCGTCTCGAAAGAGCCTTCCTCGCCGGGGAACGGAGGCCGGCGGCGGGCTGGGGGAAGGGACCTGGGCCCCGGACAACTGCTGACTAATTCGCTGGCGGCGGAGGCGGGCGCGGGGGGTGGCGGAGGGAGGGGCGTGCCGGCCGGTCGGCCGGGTCACGCGCCCGAGGGCGAGCAGCCTGGGCTTCGGGCGCTCGGGGCTCGCGGGGAGCTAGAGTCCCTGCTCGCAGCCGGGGGGCCCCCGCCCGGCCTTCGCGGGGCGGGGGGGCGCGCTGCGCTGCGCTCCGCAGTGAGTACCCCAGACACGTGGCTTCGGGCGGCGGAGGCCGAGGCGGGTGGGCTGGATGGGCGGCCCCGAACGAAGCGCCCGGCTCCCAGGACCCCCCCCCCCTTCTCCCCCGGCCCCCAGTAACGGTCGAGGTTGAAAAAGCCCTTTAATCACCCCTCATCTAATACCCTTGATTTAACAGAAGGGGAAACAGGCCCAAGGAAATTGGGTACTTAAAGTCACAAAGCTGAGTCCGATCCACACCTTGGGAACGCCCCCCTCCCCCCCTCTCCATCACCCGGAAGAATCTTCCCGGTCCTTGCCTTCCCCTTCTATCCTTCGGCTCCCCAGGAAGGTAGGCGGGGCCTGATGGTGCACAGCCCCGCTTTCAGAATGCAGAGACTGCGGCCCTGAGGGTTCAGCCCCAGTTCTGTTTGTCCATGGGGAAGGCCTTCACCCTTGCTAGGCTTGCAGTGGGTGCCTTGGCTTCCTGGAGTCAACTTTCAGCCCAGCCTCACCCAGACCCCTCGGCGGGGTGCCAAGCCAGTGTTTTTCTTTCAGTGAGCACAGAAAGCACCATCTAGGTGTGAGGAGCACCCTAGGGAACTTGGGGATGAGTAAGAGGAGTGACCCCCCCCCACACACACACACACCTCCAGCTCAGACCACCTGCCAGGCTAAGCTGTGCTCACTAGATGGGATAAAATCCACAATGTGGGGGCCGGAAAAGGGGGTGGGGGCATCTGAGCTGGGCTTCCAAAGGTGCAAAGGCGTTTGCCTTAAAAAAAAATTACATACACACACACACACACACACACACACACACACACACACACACAGAGTGGCCAGATTATGATGATCTCTGAATGCATAATAATCTGGCCACTCAGTGTGTATCCTATATAATAAAAGGCTAATATGCAAATTGTCCCCTCGACCAGGAGTTTGACCAGCAGGCAGGCCTGCCAACCGCCCATGTCCCCTCCCCCTGGCCAGGCTGGCCGGACCCCACCCATGCACGAATTCATGCACCGGGCCTCTAAAAAAAAGTGTGTATACACATACACACACACACACACACACACACAGAGTGGCCATATTATTATGATCTCTGAATGCATAATAATCTGGCCACTCTGTGTGTGTGCGTGTGCGTGTGCGTGTGTGTGTGTGTGTGTGTGTGTGTGTATTGATTTCAGAGAGGAAGGGAGGGGGAGAGGAGAGAGAGAGAGAGAAACATCAGTGATGACAGAGCATCATTGATTGGCTGCCTCCTGCACGCCCCACACTGGGGATGGAGCCCGCAACCCCGGCCTGTGCCCTGACCAGGAATTGTACCAGGACCTCCTGGTTCATAGATCTGAGCCACGCCAGCCGGCCAGGCAGGAGTTTGCCTTTTGCATATGGAGGCAAAGAGGCTCTCTACATTTTTTTTCTGCAGGAAACTGGCAGGTGGCTTTTGATGCTGAGGATCCCCTTGGCCAGGGAGCAGATGAGGCAGCCTTGTCTCTCTAGGATTTTGCTTCCTGTCCTATGAAGTCAGTTCAGTGGGACCCTTAGACAGACAGACAGACCTGGCCAGGTGTGAGGGGGGTTCCCCCAGGGCCTGAAGGACAGGCTGGATGTGAGGGGAGAGGACGGGAGAGAAAGCCTTGCCCTGTTGGCAGGGAATGGGCACGTTTGGAGGCCAGAGTTGGAACCAGCAAGTTTGGAGCAGCTGCCTCCAGGTTGAGGCCTTCCCTTGTTGGGGCCGCTGGTGGTTACACCTGCCTCCCACCATTAGCCCGATGGCTGCAGTTAAATGAGCAGGAGTTGTGGGCTGCCTCAGTCATTCCTTTTTCTTAATCCCCATTTTACAGAAGAGGAAGTAGAGGCTCAGAGGTTGGAAAGCTCCCCTGGGGATACACAGCAGGAAGAAGGGGACACTGGAACATTCCTGTGAAAAGGGGGGGGTAGGACCAGAGGGGTTGTGCTTAGGGTTTTGTGGAAGTGAATGTCTCAGTCCAAGGTCACTCCTCCTACCCCTCCTCAAACCCTTCTGCCCCACCCCCTCCCTAATCTGCCTGCCCACTGGCTGGTCTCTACCGCTGGGTCCAGGGCAGCTGAGGCCATTTGGAGGTCTAAGGCTGGGCACAGTGGAGGGCTGGGCACAGTGGAGGGTAGGAGGGTAAGGCTGGGCACAGTGGAGGGTAGGAGGTCTAAGGCTGGGCACAGTGGAGGGTAAGAGGGAGAAAGGTAGTTGGTTTGCAGCCGGAGGGAAGCAGGAGATGGCCCTGAATTTGCCCTGGGAGGCTACATCCCTCTTTTGGGGAGTCCAGGGCCCCAGTTCAACTCTCCTGGCCCTGTGCCTCCCACCCCAGGCTCTTGAGGACTCATCAGGGCTCAGGCCCTTTGGGTCTGGCTGTTGCCCATCCTCAGCCACGGGCCAGTGGACTGGAAAGATGGCCAAGCACATGGTTAGGGTCTGAGCTCCTCTGTGGCCGAGTTGCCGGGCCTGTCTCTCCAGCCTCAGTTCCTACTTCTGTAAAATTGAGCTATTGGTAGGGCAATTGAGAGGAAATCAGACAAGAGCTGCAATAATGACTGTGACTGTTTTCCTTTACCCACAGCACACAACCCCAAGACTGCCCTTGACCACCTTCAGCCGAGCTATGTACGACCGAGGCCGCCCTGGCCTCCTGTCTCCAGCGCTGCCTCTGGCCTCCTCGGTCCTGATGCTGCTCATGAGCTCTCTGTGGCTGGCGGGGGCCGGGCCCAGCCTGGCCCTGGCCCCGGAGCTGCTGCTGGACCCCTGGCAGGGTGAGGGCCGGCTACCTGGGCCTCGGAGGAGGCAGGAGACTGGCTGTAGGGCCCAAGACCACTTGGTAGGAGCGACATGCCCCCGGGAGGGTCAGCCTTGGCCGGGAGCATGCCCAGCTCACCCACAGCCAAGGAGGGCAGCAGAGCCAGCAGAGGGGAGGGAGCCTGTGAGTAGGAATTCTTCTCAGAAGGCTTCCCGTTACTGATGTCTTTCTCTTGAAATAAGAACCAAGGCTTTCCCCTAAGCACGAGCATGGGAGTTTGAGGGAGCCCAGCTGAGTGCAAAGTGCAGCTGTGTGCCTGTCTCCCCGTTATAACAGCAGCTCCCATTTACGTGTGAGGAATCCAATGATGCCCACAGGTTAAGTGACTCATCCGCGTTGGTTGCTCTTGAGAAGCCTGAGGGGTGGGTCTGGTTTGTTCTGTTCATCGCAGCGGGCAGGGGCCATTGTGTTTGCAGGCCGTTGGTTCCCTCCACCAGTGATTGCTGGCAGCGGGCCAGTGTTGGGGAGGCGGGGCTGGCTTAGGGGTGGCCCTGGCAGAGGGCGGTTCCCAACCTGGCACCCCTGGGACAGCCTTGGGGGTTGGGGCCACTAACCTGGCGCCTAAGCCCCTTCTCTCCCCCAGCACACCGGCTGCTGACCCACGCTCTGGGTCACACGGCCCTGCCCAGCCTGCTCCTGAGTCTGCTGCTCCTGCCCGTGCTGGGCTGGCGGCAGGAGTGCCACCTGGGCACGCTGCGGTTCCTGCATGCCTCCACCCTCCTCGCCCTGGCTGCCGGGCTGCTGGCGGTGCTGCTGGCGGGCCTCGGGGTGTCCACTGCAGCTGGTGGCTGCGGGTACATGCCCGTCCACCTGGCCATGCTGTCAGGGCAGGGGTCCCACCCTCGAGGGCCCCGTGGGGCAGTGCCACCGTGGCTGTTGCCATGGTTGCTGCTTGCCCTGACACCACTACTCACCTCCGAGCCACCCTTCCTGCAGCTGCTCTGCGGCCTCCTGGCCGGCCTGGCCCGTATCCTTTGCCCGGACCCTGGGCCTGTGTACATGTGCGGGTTGTGACTGGCTCCCATGGTCCGTCCTGGGTCAGGCCTAACGCTTCCAGGAAGCTGCGCACACGTCCCAGGAGCATCTCCGAGGGAGGCCTCTAGCCAGGCTCCGGCTGTGGCCAGGTGGAGGTGCCAACCACAGTTTAATGGGGAGCTCGGGGGCTGAGGTGGCCCGAGGAGGCACCTAACTGGACCTTTCCAGTGGAGGTGGCCTCTAAGCTGAGGCACACAGGATGAGGGGTTCGGGTAAAGAGAAGCGAAAAAGGAGACCGGGCACAGATAGTGCAAAGGCCAGGGGTGAGGGGGAGCTGGGTTCTCTGGGCTGTAAACACAGGCTTTTGCCTCCAGGTGCTTAGTGCCTGTTGGGAAAACAGCGCGATGGAGAGAAGAGGGGGCACAGCGGCCTCCTGTCGTTGTTTAGGATTAGGGGCGCTAGCTGCCGAGGCCTTGCTGAGTCCTGGTTTGGGGAGCACGTTGGCCTGGCCGAGGGCGATAGGGGGTTGTGTCCCTGGGCCCAAGCTCACGCCTTGAGTCAGAGACCTGAGCAGGTAGAGAGGGCTCTGGGCACGGAGTGGGGCAGCAGTGGCTGAAACGGGGTGAGACAGGTTTTTGGGGTGAGGCTCATGCAGCTCCACCTCTTACTGGCTGAGTAGCTTCAGGCAGCCCCCTTTTCCTCCCTGAACTCCCACTGCTGACCTCCCTGGCAGGGCCACGGTGAGCAGACGTGAGGCAGTGCCCATCATGCACTTGGCACAGGCTCTGGCTCCCTCCTGGCTGTGGTTTTCCTTGACCAGCGCCCTCCTGGGCAGACAGACGCGGCCGGGGCCTTCCAGTGGCTGGAGCCCTCCGAGCGGCGGCTGCAGGCGCTGCAGAAGGGCTTCCTGTGCAGGGCCTTGGGGTGCTGGCCACTCCGGCTCCTGCCCGCCCCGGGCAGTGTGGCTGAGCTGCCCGTCACCCTTCCTGGAGCGAGGTGAGGGGGATGCCCAGGACCCCGGCCGTGGTGGCGGGAGCTGTGGCAGTGGCTGGCAGTCACGCCCTCTTCTGTTCCTGCCCTTCCAGGCTTTCTACCCCTGGACCTCCTTACACGGCCTCGTCCGGTCTCTGGGCTCACAGCGAAGGCTCAGCCCCACGCCCACCAGGCCTGGGGCCTGTGCAGCCGAACTGGGAGGACTCCTCAGAGGTTGGCCTGGCCTGGCCCGGGCCCAGCTTCCGTCCCGGCTCCCCGCTGTGGGCAGCTCTCGATGAGCAGATGCTGCAGGAGGGGATCCAGGCCTCGCTCCTTGAGGGGCCAACCCAGGTTCCCAAGAGCCCGCTCTGGCTGCCCAAGTCCTCCGTCTCCTCTCTCCGGTAGGGCAGGGTGGGCAGGGGCGGGGTCCCCTGGTGTGGGGGCTGGAGGTGGCCCTGACCGACACTCCCCCCGTCCCCTCCGTCGCACAGGCTGCAGCAGCTGGAACGCATGGGCTTCCCCATGGAGCAGGCCGTGGTGGCTCTCGCAGCCACAGGCCGTGTGGAGGGTGCGGTGTCACTGCTGGTCAGCGGCGAGGTGGGCGCTGAGGCCCTGGTGACTCAGGGGAGCGGTGGGCTCGCCCATCCCGAGGGTCCTGGGCCCCCCTAGCCCAGGACGGCCCTCGGCGACAGGAGTCCTTGCCCGTGGTTGGTTACACGGCGTTCCAGCCCCAAGTACTGAGTCACGTGGGTGCAGGAGCCCCTCAGCGCCCTGCACTGTGTAGAATAAACACCGGTTCTTTTCAACCTGGACTCCGTGGTTGTATCCGACTCTTCCGTGTTGGCATCTGGCATCGGGATGAATGAATGAATGAATGAATGAAGGAACAGAACCAACAGCCAATTGCAGAGAGCAGCTCCCTGAGGTCCAGATGCAGTTACTGTCTCTGCACACAGCCTCTTCCTCCGGGACGCTGTCCTCCACCTCGGGTCTTGCTGAGGAGCATTCTTAATCGCCTGTTTCCCAGCTCATTTCTACCCACCTGCCTGTCTCAGCCTACACAGTCCTCCAGGCAGCCCTCCCTGATTGCCCAGGAGTACCATCCCTTTGCTGTCCCCAGCCCCCAGTGTACCCGCTGGACAGGGCCCAATTCAGTCTGTCTCCTAGGCCCAGCTCAGAGCAGGCAGGAGGCTGGCTGGCGGCTGTGCACTGCTGGGCCCCTTGGGCAGGAAGCAAAGGGTGGGGGTGCTGTGGGGGAGAAGCTTCCTCAGCTTTGAAGTGGCAGCTCCTCCCTCCAGGCCCCCTCAGGCCTTGGCCCTTCCCAGACAGAGCTAAGAGGGCAGGGGGTTGGGCGGGGTGTGTGTGTGTGTGATTTTCAAATGGGCTGGGGGAGGGGTAAGGCGGAGGGGCACCTGGGAAGCTGGACTTTGAGGGGTGGTGCAGGGGCTGCGTCCCGGAGCAGTCGGCACTGCGTACCTGGAGACTGACCTGCTGTTGGTCACCATCTTGGGGCCCAGAAACAGACTGGGGAGTCTGAGGCCCCGCCATCGCTTTCATTTCCTCGGTTGTGCAAACAGGCGCAGAAGCTGCTGGGCACCCAGGCCAGAAGCTGGCCTCAGGCTTGGCAGCTCCTTGCTCCCCAGGCCCCTCAGACCCACAGCCACTGGACACCTGGCCGGCGGGCGGGGTGGCCTGAGCCTCTGCTCTGCGGACCTCCCCCTGGCCGCAGCTGCCCAGGTGATGGCCAGGGAGCGCCGGCCCTCAGCACAGGCCAGCCTCACACCTGCTCTGCAGTGAAGGCCCCTGGCCTTGCCCGCTGCCCCATCAAAGCACACACTGAGACCAGGCTGGGTGGGGCGTCAGGCTGGGCCTTTATTGGCCGGTAGGCACCTACTTCCTGGTGTCAGTCACAGGTGGCTCCTCCCTTTCCATGTCCCTGCCCCCCTCCCCACAACCTGGGGCACAGGAGTAGCTTGGGGCTCTGGGGACAGAACTCAGTCGAAGAGTCCACACATCTGTCAGCTCAGGCAGCTTGACTCGGGGTTGGGAACCCAGCACCAGAAACCAGGAAACGAGAGAAGAGGTTCGGGGTCTGATGGGGAGGGAGGGAGGCGAGTCTGCCCTCCTTCAAGTCCCTGCATGTGCTGAGGGCCAGGCAGAGCGTCAGCTCCCACGGTGCCTGCAGGCCCGGATGCCTGGGCAGCTGATGGGAAGACAAACCGCCAACCTGAACCTGCCGCCCCCTCCCTGCAGGCCTGCATCACCCCATTTCACGGAGGGGAACAGGCCCAGGGCCCCGAGCAAGGCCCCACCCCCCTCCTGGGCCACCTCTCCGCAGGCCCCGTCCCTGCTGAGCCTCCTACGTGCCTGGGGTGCCAGGACCTCGACCTGCTTACCCCCGAGGCCGAGGCGGCAGAGGGACCCTGAGGACATTAATAAATAGGATGGGTGGTCCCTAGAGGCAGCTGGCCTAGTCCACCTGAGGGGCCACCGCCACCCTCAGCCTCTCTCGTTGCGGCTCCTGGGGGCCACGATCCGGTAGTTGGTTGCGTGTCCTCCCCTCTTGCCCCGGAGGAGGGTGGGGGTGCCCATGCCGGCAGGGCCTGCCCCTGACCCCTCTGGTTCTGCCGGAGGGAAGGAGAGAGGCAGGGTTAGTGAGGTCTATGTGAGGCACCCACCGCCCCTTGGCCCTCTGGGGGGCGGGAGACTGGGCACTCAGCCAGGTGTACTCTGCCCTGGCATCCAGGAGGCAGAGCTGCAGGAAAAGGGGGGTCTGCAAACCGGTTAGGGCCCCCCCGCCTCAAGGAGTTATCAGCCCCCAGCCCAGTGAGGGCACTTGGGGCCTCTGATTTTCTGTCCAGTGGGGATCAATGGACCCACCACGTTCCCGAAATGCTTGGTATGTAGTGAGTGCTCCCTAAGAACCTTTTTTTTCTTTTCTACATTTTGGGGTGAAGGTATGCTCTGAATCATCCCCGTTTCACAGCTGGGTAAACTAAGGCCAAAGGACAGACTCACTTTTCCTGTCTCTGATTAGGCCACGTACGGCGGGGAAGGGTTTAGGAAGGCCAGGCCCTGCCACTGCCCTAGTCTGTGGCTCTGGGCTAACTGGACCTCTGTCGGGGTCTCATTGGTCTCATCTCTAAAACCAGCGGGGCAGTTCCAGTTGTACTCCGAGGTCCTGGCCAGCTCCTGTAATTATGGAAGTCGGCTCCCATTAGGCCACGGTGAGGTATGCCCCGGACTGGAAATGAGCAACACCCCAAGAGTGAAACGAATAATGGGCGTTCTTGCCACCTAGAGACCTATTCCTCCTTCAAAACCCAGAGCATGACCTGCCTCCTCTAGGAAGACTATCACTCCAGTCCCTCTCAAAGCTAGCTGAGCAGGCCAGGCCGGCGGGAGGCGGGCTGTTTTTCTAGGGGGAGAGCGGCGCTCAGGGAAAAGCCCCAGGATGGAGGCCTTGACTCCGCCTCCCAAACCCGGATCACAGGAGAGACGCGGCCTGGGCAGCACCAGCTTCCCGCGGAGGGCACAGCCTGGTCATAACCGGTAAGTCCCCGGCGCTGTGCCCCAGCCTCCCATGCAGCTCTGGGCTGAGATCTGGGGACCCGGGCAAATAAACACGTCCCAGTCCAGGGACGTTTCACGCCCTAAGTCAGGGAGGACGGCAGGAGGGAAGCAGAGCTCCAACACCAGCCAAGGCCAAGTCCTGGTCCCACCACGTCCCCGCTCTGTGGCCTCGGGCCAGTCACAGACCTGTGAGCCTCCTCTGGCTCGGGGACCACACTCCTGTTGTCACACCCTTAACGGCCTGAGTGCCAAGTGGCTTTCACAGTACGAGCTGGATGACTGTGGTCGTTGGGACGGTGAGCGTGTGACCATCAGTTAAATGATTAAATTCAGGGCCTTGTTTTCCTCTGGAACCCCCCCCCCCCCCCGCCAGTGCCTGGTGGAACAGAGGTGTCTGAACCTTTGCCGATGGAGCCCCAAGAACCAGGGCTTTAGGGGACCGACCTAGGGTGGACCCCTGACCTTAGCACTGCTGTCCCTATGGCCCCGAGGGAACCTCTGTCTTCACCTGTGAAATGGGTTGTAAGGACTCGGGAGGAGTGTAAATCCAGCCAGCGGTTACTATGGCTACGATGGTTATTCTTGATGGTATCCTAAACATGTCCCATCTGGGCCTTCAGTTAGCACCGCTGTGCACGAGGGGCCAACGGGGATGGTTTCATCTCCTCCTCCTCTGCTCCCCTCCTCCCCCACCCCTTCCAGGCCCACAACCGGAGCTGGCTCGTGGCCACAGAGTGGCCGTGGGCTTCCTAATGAGCAGCAGTTCCTCCCTGGGCTGCTGGAGGCAGAGCTGGCTGAGGGCGGCGGGGAGTAGATCCCAGGCCACAATGTGTCCCTCTGGCTCCTGCCTGAGGAGGTGGGGGACGCCTGGGATTAGGTCGTGGTCCCTCCTCCGGGAGAGGAAGGTCTGGGAGGTGGTCAGTTGTGTTCCTAGGAGTTAGAAGGGCCATGTGGTCTGTAAGGGGAGCTCCGGAAGCAGCCCACACACCCCTTCCAGTTCCGGGCCTTCGCCGTGACAACCCAGGACGCTGCGGGGGCTGCCCGTCCCACCTTCTCCCGCTGGCACCTTCCCTGACCTAACACCAGTGCCCCCTCTTCCAGGAAGTGTCTCTCTCCCCCCGGCCCCACTGAGAAGTGACTGTTCTCACCCACGTCCTTGGTGCTCCTGTACCCCAGGGACTTGTCGCTATAGATACGAAGGATCCCCTGCCACTCAATGGGCAGCTCCCCAAGGCAGGTATCCTTGGGACCTGCTAAGTGTTGGCCCAGACCTGGCATCCAGTAGGTGCACCCTACAGGTTTGTCGAATGAATGAGGCTTAGCCCTAGCCTTGGCCCACTTTGGCTGGTGGTGTGTGTCGGGGGCTCAATTCCCCCACTTGTAACATAGATGGGAGGGAGGCATGATGCTGAGACCCTGTGTGCACTGCTGAGCTAGGACTGGGTTGTGAGGTGGGGCCTCAGCAGGCAGGTGAGGAACGGGGTTGAGCCCTGAGGGTAGCTCATCCTTGTCTCTCCAGGGCCAGCCACAGACTACACTGCAGTGGGGAGACCTCCTTGGCCTGACCAGCCAGGCCCAGGGAGAGGCAACACCCACCTGGTGTCTAACCTCCTCTTGTGGCTCCCCAACTGCCTTCCAGGACCTTCTCAAACTGGGCCCTGCTACAGCCTTCAGCCCTCCGCAGTCTCACGGAACAGCCCCTTTAGGCTCCCTCTGGCTTCTTGGCTTTTGCCCATGTTATTCCTCTGCCTGTTCACTTGCCTCTGATCTTTGCCCTTCAGGGTTCCACTTAGCTGGTACCTCCTCCAGGGAGCCCTCCCTGAGACAACTTCCTCCTCCCCCACTCCCCACCCCGACCCCCAGCCCAGCCTGGGGCAGGGGCACTTCTGTGCTCTCACAGTTGCCGGTACTCACTCCACGGTGGTATTCCTCACCTTGGGTCTAAGGGCCAGTTCCAGGGCTCCCCCTGCACCCCCACAGCCTAAGCTCCATGAGAACAGGACTATGTCTATCTTATCTGTTGGAGCCCGTGCCAAGCTAGAAGCCGGGCACAGAGGAGGTGCTCACTCGAGAACTAGTGACCCTCGCCTCCCTGTGCCAGGCGCTGTCTGCTAGCTGGATGGAGGACTCAAGAATGCGTGTCCGCGGGCCTGGGTCCAGCATTGGGAGTCGCCTTCTGTGGCCCCAGGCCCTTCCCAGGCCCTTCCTGGAAGGGGCTGCCCCTGCCTGCCCACCCTGCCGTTACCTGGCCAGATGATGGCTTCCAGCAGGGTGACCCGTCTGGCCAGGAGCTCCAGCTGAGCCTGCTGCTGCAGGAAGCTCTGTAAGCTAGGAGCCTGATGGGAGATCGAGAAGAGCAGACGGTGCGAGTCCGGCCT
This sequence comes from Eptesicus fuscus, assembly GCF_027574615.1. Classification (NCBI taxonomy): domain Eukaryota; kingdom Metazoa; phylum Chordata; class Mammalia; order Chiroptera; family Vespertilionidae; genus Eptesicus; species Eptesicus fuscus. Next base: position 24,656,893 of record NC_072495.1, on the reverse strand, counting down.
CCGAGGGCAGGGCCGGGGAGCCCAGGGGGGTGTATGGGCCAGGCACCAGCTGGCTTCAAGGCAGGAGCCTGGGGGTGAGTCTCTGAGTGGGGACAGGGCTAGCCTGGCTCCTCATGTGACCAGATGGATGATGGGTCGAGAACTGGTGGGTGAGTTTCTGGGCTGAGATGAGGGCCTGACAGGCCCTTAAGGGGACCCTCAGGGGAGGGTAGGAGGACCAGAGGGAAACAGAAGCTGTCACGGGGATATCTGAGACCAGGAAGACCTGCTGGGAGAGCCTCTGGGGGCTTATGGGTGAGGGAGGATCAGAATTGGTGGATAGGATGTTACCCAGAGGCCCCTGGGGCCTGAGCCTGGTTCTGTCACTTGCAGTCCCCTGCATTTCTGGAGTCCAGCCCCATAACCTATTGTCCCTGTGGGCCTGGAGACTGGCTCTGTTACCCATGCTTTCTCTAGAGCTGAAGCCTGATCGAAGTCTGGATCCATTACCCATAATCCTCGGGCAGGTCTGGGCTCTGACTTTATTTCCCACAACCCCCTGCACTGTTGCAGTCTGGCTCTGTAACCCACAATCCCCTCCCTGCTGGTCTGGAGTTTGGCTTCATTGCGCATCTCTCCCAAGCTCAGAATCTGTCCCCTGCAGGCCTGGAAACCACATTACCCACAATGCCTGGAGGCCCAAGTCTGACCACAGAGGTGAGCCCCAGGCTCCCCTGCGTAGGAGGGACCAGTCACTGAGGGGTAGGTGGTCTTAGCCTCTCCGGCCTCATGACTGGGCCCAGGCAGCTCCACCCTGGAGGGCCTGGGCAAGGCTGGTGGGCAGGGGCTGGGCCGTCTGTCCGTCTGTCTGTCTCTACTCACCATAGAGCCCAATCATTGTTTCCAAGATTAAAACCCTCTCAGCTAAAATCTTCAAAGCCTCGCGTAGTTGGTGCAACCCCTCCCCCTGCGGAGGAAAGAGACAGATGCAGCCGTGAAGGGGGCAGGGGAGGGGGCCCTGCAAAGCCTGCTGGTGGCCCATGCCCCACCCTGGTCATGCACCTGCAGCCTGCACACCTGCCACAGCCCAGGGCCCACGGGCAGCCGGGACGAGGCCAGGAAAGGACGGGAGGGGGACAGAGCAGGCAGAAGCAGCCCCCTCGGTGAGTCCTGGTGGGTCCCAGCTGGCTGCTGTCTCCCCACACCCTTGCAAGTCCTGCTGCTCTGGGGGGCGAGGGGTGCCCAGTCCACAGCGGCCGCGCTGCTGAGCAGAGCCTGCCATGGAACCTGCCACAGACTGTGCCCCGCGGCCCCGTGTCTCTAATATTCTTTAAACTGACACACTGTTGGTCTATGTCCATCAGTGGGGTCAGGCTACTTACCAATGTTCTTTCCGTTTGAAATGAATATATACAAGTAAAATGCGAACATGTTCGAGTGGCATTGCTGTTGGGAAGCTGTGTTTAAAATGCTGGCCAAGCTGAGGGTCTGGCCCTGGTGCCCTCTCCCCAGTCCCTTCTCATTTGGGCTCATCCCGCCCAGGCCCCGACTGCGACCTGCCCGTATTCTGCAGGCCCAGGAGCCCAGCCCTCAGCCCCACCCTCTCTCCGAAGCAGCTTCTCTAGCGCCCAGGCCCAGAAAGCTACCCTCCTCCCGGGCCTCCACGATCTGGGGGGGGGGGGCTCCCTACTCCCAAGCCGTGCCAGCTGCTGCCCAGGGTCATGACAGAGACCACCAGCTGGCACTCACTCTCACCCGCTACCAATCTGTCTGTCCTTTCCTTCCACAGCATAGGGTCCAGGGTCTTGCCAAGCTCACACTCCCTTCCTCCTTGCCTAGTCCCGACTCAGCTAGCTCTGCGATGTAGGTATCTCAATTCCAACAGAGCCGCAGATGGCAAATATTTTTATAGATTTCAGAGAGGAAGGGAGAGGGAGAGAGAGAGAGAAACATCAATGGTGAGAATCATTGACCAGCTGCCTCCGGCACGCCCCCTACCGGGGATTGAGCCCGCAACCCGGGCATGTGCCCTTGACCATAATCGAACCCAGGACCCTTCAGTCCGCAGGCCGACGCTCTATCCACTGAGCCACACCGCCAAACCGGCCAGGGCAGCCCACTGTGGTCTAACCCACTGTGACTGTTATGATCCAGGTGTTCTGTCCACATCACGTGGATTGAGCTTCCCTCGGGCCCCTGAATGGCTATTGCAGCCTGGGGTGGGGGGGTCACAGGGTCACCACAGGCTGTACACCAAAGTGATCTCTCTTCAAGTATTACGGGAGGAGGATCTAAAAATGGATGACCTTCAAAAATGATGTTAGACTACATCCCGGCATGGACAGTGGGACAAGCGGACGTCACGAGCCTCCTGATGAGGCGCAGCCAGAGGCACCGCATCCCTCCCAAGTGCTCCTGCCAGGAGCATCTACCCTGCCTCTCACCACCAGGAACCAACCAGACAAGTCCACACGGTGGAACATTCACAGAAAGGCAGAGTCAAGAGAAAGAAAAAGGGGCAGGGGGCCCATCCTAGCTTAAAGGAGATGACAGATGCCCAGCCCGGCGTGGCTCAGTGGTTGAGCATCGACCTCTGAACCAGGAGGTCATGGTTCAATTCCCGGTCAGGGCACATGCCTGGGTTGCAGGCTCGATTCCCAGTGTGGGGCGTGCAGGAGGCAGCCGATCCATGATCCTCTCTCATCATTGATGTTTCTATATCTCTTCCCCCCTCTCCCTTCCTCTCTGTAATTAATAAAATATATATATTTTAAAAAGAGACTATAAGGTGCTAAAAAATAAAGACTAGAGGCACAACCAAATGTAATGTACGAATCTTGATGAGAAGTTTAAAGAAACAGCTATAAAAGGCATTTGGGTACCATGATAACGTTTGTATGTGTTACATAGTAAGTGGCATCAATGCGCTGGATTCATGCCAGCTTTCCTGCTGTGACAGTGGTACGGTGGCTCTTTGGGAGAATGTCCGTCATCTTCTGAGATGCACACTGATGTGTTAGGGGAGATGTGGATGAAGTGTGAAACTTACTTTCCATGGATTAGAAAAAAGGTCCGTAAATATATAAAGAGAGAAAGATAGAGCAAATGTGGCAAAATACGAAGGGGAGAGTGATGTTCATTGTAACCAACATTTCAGCGTATTTGAAAGTTTTCAAAATAAAAATTTTGAAAAAAATGAAAAAAAAAAAAAGATTCTGCTATTTGGATCCCTCCCTAGATGGGGGGGCCTGCTGTTTGCATTGATGACACCCCAGTGCTGCCCCCCCCTCCTACCCCCCCACCCCCCACCTGGCCTGAGTGCCAGGGCCTGTTGAATGCTTCCACTTGGCCATCATAGACGTCTCCCATTTTCCATGGACAAAACTCTCCTTTTACTGTTGTGTGTCTCCCTTAACTTCTCGCTCCCCCTCGCAGCCAAACTAGGACCCAAACGTCGCTTAGCTCCCGTGACACCTGCCCATCCTCAGTCCCCATTCCCCGTTCCAGCCCCTGGTCTCTCGCCATTACGACCACGACAGCCTTCCACCTCCAGCCTTCCACCTCGTCTCTTTCTGCTTTTCCCATTCGTTCTCCACAGGGTCACAGAGGCACCTTCTGACCACATCTGTTTCCTGCTCATAACGATTTCAATGACGCCCCACTGCTCGGAGAACACAATTCACATTCCTCAACATGGTCTCCTAAGTCCTGACCTCTGTCCTTCACACTCTGCTACTCCAAGTGCAAACACACGGTGCCCTGCTCCTCGGTCTGGACACCCTTTGCCTGGTTAATGTATCTTACTGTCCACCAGGAAGATGCTAAAGCCACGCCCCCAGCCCCCATCACAGCTGAGCTCCCCCTGTCCGGTTGCTGCTGGTTACTAGTCTGTTTTCCCCGCACCCCAACCCACCCCACCCCACCCCACTGTGACCACCGGGAGGGTGGGGCCAGTGTCCAAATTGCATCTATGTCCTGGGGCCTGGGGCCCACCGAGGCGGTGCTTGGGGGGATGTTAGCTGGTTCCCCCAGTCCTGGGAGCTGAAAAGCCTGGGCTTCGGTTCCAGCTCTGCCAACCATTTGCTCTGTGGGGTTGGGCCTCGGTTTTTTCCGGTATAAATACGGGATACAAGCTTTGTTCTAGATAAGCTGGCTCACCTCAGTCACTCCCTAGCAGTGCCTGCAGTGCGTGCACATGGCCACTGGGTGTCACTGCTGAGCCACAGCGGGGCCAGGGGCTCCGAAGCGGGGTAGGAAGAGTGTGTGTATAGGAGTCCCCAGGGCCCTTCCCCACACTGGACCTCATTCCCACCTGCTCCCAACAGAACAGCTCCCGCAGCCTCCAAAGCCTCATGCAGCCCCCGGCCCAGCAGGCCCCCTCCCAGGTAGGCAGCAAGCAGGGGCAGAAGTGCAGGAGGGGGAGGGGGAGAGGGAGGCAGGTGGGTGGGCAGGGGCCCTGCTACCTCGTGGGGCCCCTCCCACAGGTGGTCCTGAGTTTGAGGCCTGATCTGGGATAGTTCAGGCATCTGTCCTCCTGCTGGGATCCCCATGCAGGGATGGGGGTGCTGAGCCTAGTTCATACTTCACCTCGCTCTCCCGCCTTCCCTGGGCTGGGTGGAAAGTGTGATGGGAGGGGCCAGCGAAGGAGCTGAGGAGAGGCGGAGAGCCGGCCTCACGCGGGTCTGCCGGATCCCCAGCCCGGCTCATGCCCCTATGGAAGTATGCTTAAGAGGCTCTGGAGCCACACGGGGGTGGGGGTGGGGTAGGGGAGAGGTGGGGTGGCAGTGAGGAGCTGGGAGAGGCTTGCCAGAAAGGTAGCAGGACCCCAGAAGTCGTGGAAAGACATGGGGTTGGACTCGTGCAGGGTGGGGGACTCCCACGGCTGTATCCATCACTGACCCCACGATCAGGAGCAGAGAGGGCAAGGCAGGCGCCGGGGGCTTCCCGTGTCCTCGCCAGCTAGTGCCTGCCAGGGAGCAGGACTTCCCAGCCAGACTGCACCAGGGATGGGGGCGGGGGAGAGGGAGGCACAGGGTCAGCCTCCGAAAGCGCTTCCCAGGTGTCTCTCCTATAGGGGCGCCTGCCCTATCCTGTCCATTTCCCAATGTCACCTATGTCGGCGACCTATGTCCCTGCATTTAGGGGCTTCTGGGCCTCTCGCGGGGTGTCTCTCGGGCAGGTAGATTTCTAGGCCCTGAGATTCATTCTCGGCAACTATCTCCGGTGAGTGTGAAGGTTTCTGGGACCCCACCTGTGGTTTCTCGGTGCCCTTTCTCTTTTATTCTGTCTCCTGTGTACGTGACAGTTTCTAGGCCCCCCTCCCCACTCTTCATGGGCTTCCTCTGTGCAGGGTGCCTCCTAGATCCCCTCGTCTCATTTTCTGTGGTTCTCCTGTGCCCGTAACCGTTTCTAGGTGTCCCCTCCCATTCCTCCTGGGCCTCCTATGTATGTGACGGTGCCTAGGACTTGGTGTTCATTATAGGGCTTTTGGGCATAGTGGAGTCTAGGCCACTGAGCTCATTTACCGTCTACATTAGATGCACGGCAGTTTCTAGGCCTCCCTTCCCGTGCTCCGTGAATTTCCTCCGTGTATGATGGTGTCTAGGTGCCCTGTACCGCTTACCGGGGGCTCCTGGGTACCTCAGCATTCCCAGCCTCCCCACCCGTATAGGTTCCGTGGGTTTCCTAAGGCCCCCATCCCATCCCTCATGCGTCCCCTTCTCCTGTGGACAGGGGAGCAGACGCCACAGCCCTGGCTCGAAGAGGGCCATGGAGGTGGGGGAGGGATGCAGTCTGGACTGGGTCAGCCCCCACTGCCCGGGAGGACAGGCAGGGACACCCTGGCCTGGAGAGGCCGCAGAGGGAAGGCGGAGGCAGGGACGTGAAGGCAGAGACAGACAGCGTGGGGTCTCCTGAGGAGGCTGGCCCTGCCCCGTCGGGAGGGACGGGAGAAGGGAGGGGGCTAGGCCTGAGGACGGTCAAGGCTCCTCCCTGGGAGACCAGGTTGCACTGGGGATGTGGCTGGGGTGCCCCCACCCCAAAACAATCTCCTGAGTGTCCAGGGCAGGCGGGGGCAGCCGTGCAGGCCCTGAGCTTACCCAATGGCTCTTCTCACCGGGGTCTCCTTTGGGGCCAGGTTCTCCCTGCAAGGAGAAATAGAGGTAGAAGCATCCGAGCCTGTTTGGCTCAGTGGATAGAGCGTCAGCCCTCGGACTGCAGGGTCCCAGGTTCGATTCCAGTCAAGGGCAGGTACCCGGGTTGCAGATTCCCCAGCCCTGGTTGGGGTGTGTGCAGGAGGCAACCAATCAATGTGTCTCTCTCACATCGATGTTTCTCTCTGTCTCTCCCTCTCCCTTCCACTTGCTCTAAAAATCAATGGAAAAATATCCTCGGGTGAGGATTAACAAAAAACAAAAAAATAGAAAGAAAGAAAGAAAGAAGGAAGGAAGGAAGGAAGGAAGGAAGGAAGGAAGGAAGGAAGGGAAGGAAAAAAAATAGAGGCAGAAGCAATGAGAGAGGAAGGGAGGGAGGGGAGAAGGAAAGGGGAAGAGAGAGACCTATTGAAGGAGGCAGAGAGATGAGAGAGAGAGACAGAGAGCAGCTTGCATTGGATTAACACGAGATAACATGCAGAGAACAACTGTTTGAAGGCAATGGAGAGTGATAGAGAGCAGCCAGAAACTGGAGGACGTTTGGCCTTTGACAGAAGGAAACTGCCCTGGGTAGCATCCATATATGCATAGCTTTTCCCTGAAGGGTATACCCCAGCTCCCCTCAGTCCCGCAAACAGCTCGAGCAGAAAGTGTTCGTTTTATTGGCCTGAGGAGTCGGAGGTCAAAACTGATAGGACTGCAAGGAGGCCCGGATCGGTCCGCTATTGTAGTTGGAGGCATTACCACTCTCTGTCAGGAATGGACAGGTCGGACATCCCTCGAGGGGTCCCAGATTGGAGAGGGTGCAGGCTGGGCTGAGGGACACACACCCCCACCCCCCCACCCCCCCGCGTGCACAAATTTCATGCACCGGGCCTCTAGTATATACCATAAAACACGAAACAAAATAGAATTCAAGACAAAGAAAGAAAGATATGTATCTCGTAAAGATAAAAGGGCCAAGAAGACAATAGAATACTGAATGTGTACGCACCTAACAACAAAACTTAGAAATCCATGAAGCAAAAACTGACCAAACTGAAGGGAGAAACAGACAAATCTACCATTATAGCTGGAGGGATAGAGAAATACAGGGAGTTGAAGACATACAGACACAGAGCGAGAGAGAAACAGATACAGAGCCTGTGAGATGGAGGTGGCTGGACCTTAGGAGGCTGACGAACCCGAGACAGGGAGGAAGGAGATGGAGCACGCCCTGGACCGGGCAGGGAGGGTCAGGGGCTCTGGCCACAGGGGCTGCAGCCAGAGCAGGGGCCTGTGCCTATAGGATCCTGAAGGGGGTGCTGCAGGGTGGGCAGCATCACTCACCCGCTGTCCCATGGAGCCTTGGGGGCCTGGCTCTCCACGCAGTCCCTGTGTGGGAGGGAGGAGAGGTATGGAGTCAGCTGTTGGGGTGTCTGATCCAGAGCCCCTAAGCCTCCCCAGAACCCTCCATCCGGGGCCAATTCAGTACTCACTCTCTCACCCTTTTCTCCTGGGTGGCCAGAGATTCCTTGGGGTCCAGTGGGGCCTGGGGGTCCCTGAGCAACAAGACAGGGCTTCAGCCTTGAGCTGGGGCAGGGTAGAGCGGGCAGGGTCTTGGTGGTGGTGGGGGGGAGGGGCGGGCAGAGGGGTTGTGGGGGGGAAGCTCCAGCTTGGCCTGGGCCTCGGGGCCCTTCACACATCCAACGACAGGCACACAGAGGGACGTGCAGACAGCTCAGTGTCCACAACGCTGGCCCTGGAACCAACAGTCCCCACCTTGACCTGGAGGTCGCCATGTGCTGGCCACAGCCCTAGGGCAAGTTCCCGCCACCTCTCTCGGCCTTAGGTGCTGACAGCAGTGCTTCTTGTTACATGGATTGAACGAGAAGCTTTAGGAAAAGTAGTGTGTCTATTCCGTGCTCCATACATGCTCGGATGAAGGGATGAAAGGATGGATGGGTGGAGGATGGATGGGTGAGTGGACAGATGGGAAGACGAGTGAGAGTACGAGGAGAAATACTCACTGTATGTCCAGGACTCCCAGGGATGCCCATGGGACCAGGAGGTCCGGGGGGACCTGGAATAAGACAGGATGTCCTAGAGACTTGCCTTCGGGTGGTGAACGCACAATACAATATACAGATGATGTATTACACAATGACACCTGAACCCTATATAATTTTATTAACCAATGTCACCCCAATAAATGCAATTAAAAAGCAAAAAGACAGGATATCCCCAGGACCAATGCAGAGTACAATGGCAGGAAGTTTACCATCATCTCCCTCCTGACAGCCACAGCGCTAGGCCCCCTGCCACCCCTCAACCCCACCCCGAACCCCAGACCTGGGCTCAACTTACCGATAGGCCCTGGGGGCCCAGGCGGCCCAGCTGGTCCCTGGGGCCAGTGGCTGCTGGTCTCAGTGAAGGTGTTAGACAGAAACGGGTCCCCTGCAGGAGGAAAGATGAGGAGGGGGCAGGGCTGGGTGGGGTGGGGCTTGGGCAGAGAGGGGCAGGCCTGGAGGTCCCCTTTCTCCAGGGATGCCCACAGCTCCAAGCTGGCTAGGACTGCCCTGAGGGACATGGGGGACAGTGGGGATGGGGGAGAGTGTTGGCCCAGAAGGCAGAGAGACCTGGGTTCTAACCCTGCCACAGTCTAGCTGGTGACATCCAGTGAGACTCTCCACCTTGCTGGGCCTGTACTGTCACATGTCCAGTGGGAATAATGACAAAAGCTACCATTTCTTGGACCACCTACGTTGAGCCAGGCTTCTGTGCACGAGTGCCACAGAGCGCTGGGAGGTCAGCACTGTCGTTATTCCCATTGTACAGGTGAGGAAACTGAGGCTTGGAGAGGGAGAACGAATGGATGGGGCACCAGTATGACGCAGACAGGGTTGAACCTGGCACTCCAAGCTCTGACCTCTGGCATCACACGTGTAGGTGGGGCTGGGGAGGGGCTGAAGGATGAACGTCGGGGCCTAGCTAGGTGGAGGGGGCCGGGGCTGCTCTGAGCACAGGGGCGGGGCTGTGGCCTTGACCTTCCCTGTGCTCGGAGGGCTGGCTCCTGGCCAGCGCCAAGGCTTGGCGGGAGGGCCTGATGCCAGACGGCTCCAGGCACAGGCTCAGAGGCCTCCTGGGTGTGAGGCCAGTCCCCACGCCCTGGCTGTGTGGCTTCCCCTCTCTGGCCATCAGTGAACAGTGGGGGACAACAGCGCCCGTCCGAGGACGGGGTGACCTGAGGCTGACCAAGAGCAAGCTCTACAAGAGCCTGGTAGGCAGCAGTGACATTGTGGTGACGCTTTATGCCAGCCTCATCCCCCCCCGCCCCGGACCTGCTGTGACCCGGGGGGACTCACCATGCTCAGAGATCCGGGCGTGGGGTGGTCCAACGGGGGCTGGGGGGCCGGGGGGCCCAGGGGGCCCTGGGGGGCCTGGAGGTCCCCTTTCTCCAGGGATGCCCACAGCTCCGTCCTGGCCAGGGCTCCCTGGGGGGCCCTGTGGACCTGCAACGGAACCAGGGGGATGGGAGGGGATGCAGGAGGCAGAGGGGCCCCGGCGGCTGCCAGGGGCAGGATCAGGCAGCCTGGGGCAGCGGGGAGGGCTCCGGAGGCCACAGGTCAGGGCAATTCCTGGCTCTGACTTCCCTGGCCCTTTATTGGGAGAGAAAACACAGCCCTCCCTGGGGCGTTAGGGCAAGGGACACTGGTGCTCAGTAAATGCTGACTTCCGGAATGTTTCCAGAATGTTCTCTCCTCTCCCTTCCAGGGCGTTGCATGTGCCGTTCCCTCTGCTGTTCCTGGTGTACACGCGGGCCATCCTTTAGGCCTCACCTGAGAGGTCACTCCTACTGGGAGGCCCTCCCCGCCCCACCCACCCCATCCAGGCCGGGTCTGGGAGCCCTTCCTTGGGGCTCGCTTACCTGCAATGTCCCCCTAACAACCCTGGTCCCTGCTGTTTCCCGTCCGCCCAGGCCTACCCTTCCACCATCGGGGAGCTCCGGGAGGGCAGGCACTGGTCGGAGCCCACCCCGGTGCCCAGCTCGGAGCCTGCTGGGAGTAGCTTCCCAGGGAACACGGGCCACGGGAATACGAAAGAGGGTTTCGAGGAGCCCGGGCCTGAGGGGGGCACCCTTGGACGGTGGTGAGTGAGACAAGCGAGTGGAAGGGGCCCGGGCCACCCCTGGCTACGTCAGGGTCGGGGAAGGAAGATCCCAGCCTGGGTTCACCAGGGAGCCGGGGCGGGGGGAGGGCTGGCCAGGAAAGTTAGGGGGGCAGTGCCGTGGACACTCACCTGGGGGGCCTCTCATTCCTGTTGGGCCCCGGCTGCCAATGTCTCCCTTGGGGCCAACGGGCCCGGGAAGTCCCCGGGCACCAACTCGGTCTGGGGGAGAAATCTCATCAGCTCTGGCCTCGCTCCTGCCCCGACCCCGGCCCCCCAGCCAGCACCTACCATCTCGAGGGAGCAGCGGGGCCCTCGGGGTTTCTCTGGCTCCGGGCAGCCCTGGAGTTGGGGGGTGGGGGTGGGGTCTGTGTCATCCAGAGTCCCTGCCACCAGAGGAGGTGGGGGCAGGGTCTGCTGGGCCCCCCAGGACCCCAGAGAGACCAGGGAAGACCCAGGCCCACAAGGGGGTGGAGCTGGGAGCCGGCAGCGGAGACGGGCATCTCATTCCCACTGACCAACTCACCTCGGAGGTCTCCATCCCCAGGGCTGCCCTGGGCAGCTGGGGAGCCCCAGAGAGGGGCGGGGTCCTCGGGGGCTGCTGGGGTTGGGGGCACCGCCTGCTGGGTAACAGTCAGCACAGCCACCTGTGGAGAAAGAGGGAGAGGAAGAGAGATGGATGGGGTGGGTACCAGGGCCTCACCAGGGACAGGCCAGCCAATGGGCTGCAGGGTGGGGCGTGCAGGAGGCAGCCAATCAATGACTCTCATCATTGATGTTTCTCTCTCTCCCTCTCTCTCCCCTCCCCATCCCTTCTTCTCTGAAATCAATTAAAAATATATATCTTAAAAAATGGAGGAGGTGTTCAGGGCTGTCCAATATTCCACGGCGCCTTGCTCCCTAATGATAAAACCAACCCCTTCTGTTCTCTGGTTTTCAGAATTCCCGGTGAACAGTCAGCACTGTGGTAAACAGCGTCACATCTGGTCTCCTTAAGATCAATTCCCAGAGGCAGGAGTAACGGAGGGGAGGAGGTGCGGGCAGCGTGTACGCCTCCGCACGATCGGGGAAAAGGTGCTTACAGGTGACGGCCTCTCCCTCCGGGGCACAGGCGGCGGCTGCGAATGGTTTGTGGGTAGGTTGGTCAGGGTTCTGAGGTTTTTATGTTCCTGAAAACACGAGCGTCTTACTTTTTAACTGTTCAAACCTTTCTGAGAGAACGTGTGGGATGTGCAAGAGATGATCTGCTTTTGAAACTGGGAGATGGGGATAAAGGATGAAGGTGATGGGGCAAGGAGGAGCCTAGCCATGAACCCTAGGGGTGTCGACAAATATCTGGCTGGGATGGGAATGGGGGTGCACGTGGGGGGAAGTTCGTGGGACTCCTGGAGGAGGAGCCGGCTTCCCGGGCAGGGGCACGGTGGGAGAGGCCAAGAAAGCCGGCTGGACCAGACGGGAGGCGGGTGGGGGAGGGGGGGCGGCAGGGAAGCTGCCTGCCCATGGATGCTGTGAGCACGGGGTGCAGAGCGGGGGTGGGGAGGCTGGGGACGAGGGGACAGCTGCTCACCCACCTTGGCCTCCAGCACCTTCAGCCGCTCCGCCAGGTCCGACACTCTGCTGCAGTTGACACAACCTGGAGGAAGTGAACGGACACCTGAGGACGCCCGCCCATGAGGCAGCCCCGCCCAGCCCAGCCCAGCCCAGCCCAGGGGAGACGCTGCAGGAATGGCCTGTCCAGGGGGGACCATGCCCTGCAGGCTTCCCCCAGAGCAGGACCAGGGAGCCAACTCCAGCCGCCTTGGCATCCAAAAGGACTCCTTTCCGGGAAGCGGGGGCAGGAAATCCTGTGGCTTCCCCCCGGGCGGGGCTGCCTGGGCTTGCTGGCTTTGGGGACGGACGACACATTAGAGTCTGGACTGGGCTGGTCTCAGAGGTGCCACCCCCTGACCCTCCCTCCAGAACTACTGCCCGGGGCCTGCAGCCTCCTCGGCTACACCCCTTCGCTATTTGTGACAGTTCTGGCTGGTTCCTGAGCCTCCTGGTGGCCGGGCCCTGTGGAGAGCTCGACAAGCCAGTCTCTCCCATCCTCACCGTGATCCTGTGCTTCAGGACAAGTGTCACCCGTTCACACCTGAGGGCACTGAGCTCAGTAACAGGCACAGAGCCTACGGTCGAGTCTCAGCGCCGCCCCTTCCCGGCGGTGGGGCCTCCGGTAGGGCACGCCCTCTCTCTGACCCTCATCTTCCTCCTCTCTAAGAGGGGGACAGTGATGTCTTCCTGGGGGACAGGGACACTGAGGTTTAAACAGGTTGCTATGGAAAGCACCTGGCTCGGGTCCTCTCACAGTGCAGACGCTCAGCTTAGTTCAAATAAAAAGAGGAGCCGCCGGCGACGGGGCTCAGTGGTTGGGCGTCGCTAAGAACCAGGCGGTCACGGTTCGATTCCCAGTCAGGGCACAGGCCCGGGTTTCGGGGTGGATCCCCAGTCTGGGGCATGCGGGAGGCAGCTGATCACCAATTCTCTCTCATCATTGATGTTTCTATCTCTCTCTCCCTCTCCCTTCCTCTCTGAAATCAATAAAAAAGTATATTTGGCTATGAAAAGAGCAAACTGGGGGCGTGGACCTGTGTCTGCCAGAGTCTGGGGGTCACGGTCTTGGGGTGGCTGGGCCCAGGTCAGACTCTCCTCAGGGGCCCTTCCTCTCCCCCTCGGTTTTCTCTGCAGCCCGGGGCGGGCAGGGGCAGGGCGCTCTCCTGACCCCGCACAGCTGGGCCGAGATGGCTTTCCAGGCAGTCAGCACACTGCCGGGGCCCCCTCCAGGCCTCCCCTCGCCCAGGGGCCCCCCACGCAGCTGCCCAGGACCCACCTGAGAAGGCTGTGGGCCGAAGCGTCATCCGCCGCATGGCGCTGCCGGACCATCGGGGCTCCGCGAAGCCAGAGGAGCCTGCAACTGAGGGGCCGTGGGGATGAGCGCCCGGCGGGCCTGGCCCTCCTTGTCTGGTCAGAGCCCCTTCCCCCTGCCCTCCAGCCCCAGCAGGGATCTCTACTCCCCTTAGTGCAGCGGTAGACAGAGGCCCAGAAGGTGGGGCAGCTTACACCCGGGTCACACGGCATGAACAAGGCTGCCAGCCCGATGGGGCTGGGGAGAGGGGGCTGGCAACGGGTAGGTGCCATGGGAGAGGCTGGGCGCTCCCCGATCGCCCCAACGAGCTGCATGTGTTAAAAGCTGAGAGGTCACAGCTGCAAGGCTGGGTCCCAGCCCTGTCACTTGCTGACCTGTGTGACTTGTTCTCTCTGGAACTACTTTCCCATCTGTGAAATGGGGCCATAAGGCCACTCTATCTCCCAGGCCGGTGTGAGGGCCGAGGCCGGCGATGTGGGCAAAGGGCCCGCATATCAGTAAACGGCAGCGGCGACGTGGCCGTCCACCCTCTCCCTGCCCCACTTGGTAAGACGACACGGAAGGGAATCCAGACCTGGTTTTAAATGAAAAGCAGAGGGAGGCCGGCTGCCTGGGAGGGCACGGGAGGCCCGTTCCCGGAGCCCACCCCTGTCACCACCCCCACCAGGAGCAGGCGGCCTGGCTGGTCTGGTTTTGGGGGGCCTGGTTTCCTCCACAGCCGGAGGGATGGGCTGGCCAAGCCGGGGGCGGGCGGGGGGGTGCAGCTGGAGGGGCTCTGGAGCCAGCAGGGCAACTGCTCCCCGCTGCCCCCCGGGCCTGCCTTTTAAGGCCACGGAGTGTTGTCTGGGGGGGGAGACAAGACCCAAATAAGGCGCAGCCCTGGCAGCTCCGAGCCGGGCTGTGGGCTGGTGCAGGGAGCGAGAGGCGCCAGGAACTCAAACCAGACGGGTCCCTCCGGCCAGACCCCGGCAGGGAGGCGGCCAGACCCTGCTCGGTCCCACCACGGGCCTGTGCTCAGGCTGGGCCTGCGCCGCCAGCATCCCCTCCCCAGGGACCCGTGACTTGCCCCGGCGCAGGGGGTAAACCTCACCCAGGATGGAGGAAGGTGGGAGGCAGCCTAGGACTGGGGCAGGGGGTGGCTGGCGGCTCTGTGGGCAAGAGGGGGGCGCCATGGCCAGCACTCGGTGTCTTACGTCGCCCGGCTCAGTCCTACAGGGTAGGTACCAACCACAGCAGCGCCCACGCAGGCAGCGTGCGCTCTGGGCCTGGCCCCTTCGAGGCACGTCACGTGGCTAAGTCTGAACTCAGTATCCTCCACGCCCTGTGAGTGGGCGCCTGTCTCACCTCCTCTTTACAGACGGGGAAACGGAAGCCAGGGGAGCCTGCCCTGTCGCCCCTGTGACGCAGTTCTATGGCCCCAAGGTCATGGCACAGCGCCGCACAGACCGCGGGGCGGTCACGTCAGGGGAAATGGCGGGGCCAGCCCGCCCGAACCGGGCTGTCAGAGGAAGGGAGGGCCCGGGATGGGCCAGCGGTGTCCCGTGCTTCCTCACTCCCATTCCCAGGGCCCCCGCACAGAGCGGTTTTCCAGAATGTCCAGGCCTGGCCTTCCCTTTCCTCAGCCCCCACCCTTCCCATCCCATCAGAGAGCACGCAGGGCCCACCTGGGCCCCTGCACCCTCTGCGGGGTTCTCACTGCTTCATTTCACCCGCCCAACACCCCTGGGAGGCAGACTCTCTTATCCTGACCGGGCCCCAGGGGGGACCCTGAGGCTGGGGCACAACCCCTTGCACAATGCCGGGGGAGGCCCCGGCCCCAGGCCACACAGCTGGTGTGCGGTGGCGCTGGCCTGGCCCATCCCGTCTTGTCCCCCTGCCTCACGAGGGGCAGAGCCCCCAGCCCTTAGCCTGGTGCCTGGATGCACGGCCTCCAGCTGCTGGGCTCAAGGGTGGGGGTGCTGCCCTCACCTTGGCTCTGCCCTCCGTGGGGGCCCCACAGGCCCGCGAAGGTCTGCCCCGGAGAGGGGAGCCAGGGACAGGGTGGCCTTCGTCTGGGTAGGCCCTGCCTTGGCTCAGGCCCTCTAGGCCCAGGGGGCCCCCACACCCTGGGGATCTGGCCCTCCCCACCTCCAGCTCCCCTGGCCTCCTCGGCAGCAGCCCCTCCTGGCTGGCTCCCCTCCTGGCCCCCAGCAGGGAGGGGAGGGTGCTGTCCTGGCTCCCCTCTCGCCTGGCCTCCCACACGGGCCTCGGTGGCTGCCTCTCCCTCTCCACGCAGTACCCCCACGGGCCTCTGCTGCCCCCGCTGTGAACCAGGGCTGCGTGCGGTCCCGGGGAGGTGACGCGTGTCAGTCTTTCAAGAAGCACCTCTGAACGGTGACTTCCGTTAGCGTCACGGTCCCTTGGTGCGGAGGCCGTGTCTCCCACGTCGGTGTTTCTGGCATCAGAACGCGTCTGGCAGCTGAGGTTCACGTTCCCACGCCGCCCTGGGCCCCGAAGGCCTTTGCACGAAGGTGCTTGCGGGCCTGGTTCTCAGGCGGGTCCCAGGCCATTCTTGGGAACACAGCCCCTGGTGCCCCCAAACCTTCCTCCCGTCGGGTTCAGCCAGGCGGCGGGGGTGGGGGCGGCCTGGACCCCTTAGCAGAGGGGCAGGCGCCCTCCAGGAGAGGTCTCGCCCGGTGACCGTGTGGCCGGGCTGCCTCCGCTGTGCCCCCGGGGTGCTCTGCCCCGGCCACCCTCATGGCAGGCAGAGAAGTGGGGTGGGGCGAGCCTGGCACACACTCCACGCAGGAGGCACCCGTCGGAGTCCTCCCATCCCCGAGGCCCTCGGGGGAGCCAGGCGGACCGGGGCTCCCATCCCGACTGCCCCTCGGGAGCCGTGGGCCCACCGCCTTCCGGAGCCTCCGTTTCCTCCAGCCGGAAGGAAGGGTCTGACCGTCCCGACCGTGCTGACCCACTGACCTAAGTGGCCCTTTGCTTCGATGACCCGTTGCCACAGCCTGTGGACAGGTCTGGGTGGTCCCACGCTTGGGGTGGTGTGACTGCAGACACGAGCTGCACAGCCTGTATGACATTTCTCCGGGGGTCCCAAGTCTCCCACGGGGCAGGCGGTCAACACCCGTGGGACAGCGGGCACCAGCTCTATCCTATCCGAGCCGGGCCTCGTGGGCAGCTCTGGGCGGGGGCCACAGCGTGCACGGCACCGTGCGCTGCCGTGCCTACGACTGAGCGACAGCTGACTGCTCCCTCCCCAGCACCCTCGGGGGAGCACGAGGCCCGAACCGGGGGGGAGAGGGGGGGGTCCTACCTTCCTCGCAGCTGGCCCCCGCGTGCCCGGGGCAGCACCTCCACTCGCGGGCGGTCACTGTCTTGTACACCACCTTGTACGTGGGCCTCACCACGGTCCTGTAGCTGAAAGAATGCCGACAGGGCCCGCTGCCGTTCCTCCCGCTGTCTGTGGGGCATACGCAGAGCCCCCAGGGTCTTCTGTCCCCCTCCCCCGCCAGGCCCCGTTGGAGCCTCTCTCCTGCATTCTAGGATTCAACCCTTCTATCCCTCCCCAACCGTCCAGCCTTGGGGACCTGGATACCAACTGGACAGGCAGCCCCTGCCAGTGGAGCCGCCTGTCCCTAGCAGCGAATGCTCCCTGAGTGAAGGCGTGTGGGTGAATGGTGGAACCCCCTCCTCCAGGAAGCCCTCCAGGGTGCCCCCCGAACACAAAGGGCGGTACTGAGAACGGGCATAGGGCTCCCTTTGCTCCACCCACCCTGGGGTCCCGGCCTTCCCCTGCACACCCACTGCGCTCCCACCACCAGGCCTCTGCCCACGCTGTGCCTCCACCTGGGATGCCATCCCACTCGGTCTCCCTCACCTGTTCCCCGGGCAGCTCATGGGCCAGGGGCAGCTCTGCAGCACTCGCTGAAGGTACGTGCCGTTCTGCACGTGGCACGAGATGGTGCGGGTCACCACGTACGAGCACCAGTTCCTGAAACAGACCCCCAGAGAGGACGCTCGGGTGCCACTCAGCCAGTCCCCTCCCTGCCCAGGACCCCAGGACGGTGAGCGAGGAGCACTGTGTTCTCGCCAGGACCCCCCCAGTCTCCAGGCAGAGAGACCCCCGAGTTCTCAGCGCCCTCTGGGCCCCCCTGGGAGTCTGTGCTGCTGCGGCTGAGGAGCGGACCCCACAGCCCTAGAGGGGGGGCCATGCTGGGGGCTCTCGGGAGGTCCTGGGGAATGAACGTCAGGGGACAAGGTGGGAGCAGGCGTCTCTGAAGGGCCTCTCCCTTCTCGGCATCTCTGCTCTCCAACCCGGACCGGTCCAGGCCCCCGGTGCTTCCCGCCTCCCGCCTCCCGCCTCCCGCCTGGATGACAGCAGCGGCCCCTCCACCCTTCCCCTCGGTCCCTCCATCATAAAATGGAACCTGGCCTGGCCCACCCCCACCCTCAGCCCTGTAGCTCTCCCGTGCCCACGTCTCCTTAGATCCCGCACCTCCAGGCCTTTGCACATGCTGCGCCCACCCCCCCGGAGCTCCCTTCCTCCACGTTCCCATTGGGCACCTCCCCCCTTCGCAGCTGCTGTGCTGCCACCTCCCCCTTGTCCTTTCCCACCCCCACCTCCACCTGAGCAGAACTGAGGGTCCCCTGCCCCGGCCCCCAGCCCTGGGTAGCTTGTCACGCTGAGTCAAGCTGGTGATTCACCTCTGCCCGCTCCCTCCCTGGCATGGGAGAGGAGAGGCCCCGTCTCCCTTATCCTTGTGCCCTCTCTGCGTGCCAGGCGGGATGTGCATCGCCCCAGGCATGGAGAGCTGACCTCTCCAGAGGCTCCCTCATCATCATATTGCACTGCATATATTGAGCACCTTCTGTATGCTAAGGATATTTACATCCTCTTCCCACAGTGATCCAGGAAGGCACACCCCCTCCCCCCCATTATACAGAGGGGTACCCTTGAGGCTCGGGGAGGGGGGAAAACTGCTCATGCCCCAGAGCCGGTGCATGGTGGAGCGGATTTGAAGCCAGGGATCTGGATGGCCCAGCTCGGCCCTAACTCCGTCTCAGAGGCCTCAGTTCCCGTCTCCTCTCCGTCTCTTGAGCCACGGCCCACGGCTCTGTGAAGGCCCCAGCCTGGGAACCTGCTGACCCCGGCTTCGGGTCACAGAGGAAAGTCTGGTGGGGTGTGTATGTGGTGGGTGGGTGGGGGGGGGCCTCAGGCTGAGAAGGGTCACCTGAAACGGTCCCTCCTTTCCCAGCCCCGGCAAAAAACGCGGGGCCCGTGACCCTGTGCAGGGCTGGGGCCACTGAGCACCGGGAATGTCCCAGCCATCGCCGAGGTGCCCGCCACCCCTGAAATCCAGCCCCCTCACCGCTGCCCCGCCCCCACCCAGGCCCACCTGGAGGAGGCAGGCCTCGGCCAGGGCCAGTCTACTACCCTGGGGAAGTCCCCTCACCGTTCTGTCACCTGGAATCAGTCCAGGAGGAGGGAACGGCTCAGCCGAAGGCATGGAGGTGGGAAAGCAGGGAGAAGGGAGGGCAGAAGCCCAGCAGAGCCAGGGGCCGGCCACGCCCTGGGAGGGGGGGCAGGTGCTCGCCGCAGGGCACAACTGGGAGCAGCCTGAACAGGACCACGAGACACGGATGCTGGGAAAGAGCCCGAGGCCTCCGTGTACAGCCCACTATGCCCGAGGCCTCCGTGTACAGACCACTATGTCTGTGCGGATCAAGATTGCACTTCTATGCACCCAGAAAGGAAGAGAAAGCAGACTACTCTTCACCCACGGATGCACATGTATGACTTTGTGCGCATGAAGTTAGGCCGAGTCACACGCTCACATCGCATGGCCACCTCGGGGGGCACAGAGGGCTTTCCCTCTGGCTGCGCTTGCTGTGTGCCAAGAGCTGGGCCCAGGGCCTCCCATGTGGCCGAGCGTAAGCCCCGCTTTACAGGTGGGCAGACTGAGGCTCTGGGGTCTGGGCCGTGCCCTAGGCACCCAGGATGAGTGACAGTCATGGGTGGAGCTCAGGTCTGGCTCCAGAGCTTGTGGTCTTAACCTTGTGCTGGAAATGTTTCTCCTAACGAGCTGATGGGGATTTTATAAGTTTAAAAAGAGTCCTTTCCAAAAGGACCCCCACCCTTAGAGCCTCTGGGTCCCTAGAGCTGTGGGTTTAAACCTGTTGGGGTTGTGTTTTGGGGGGGACATAAGCTCCTTTGGGAAAGTGATGTGTACCCCAGGAAAATGCACAAAATGTGGGGTACACGTTCAGGGGGGCTCAGGGGCTCCCCGCAGCCGGTGAAGTGCCCCAGGCTGGCCCAGGGGCCTTGTGAGTGAAGGAAGAAGGGAGAGAGGGAGCACCCCGGGCAGAAGACAGAAGCTCCAGACACAGGAGGGGGCCCTGGGCACAGAAGGAGGACCACATGCCAGTGGACAGACACGTACGCGTAACACATACAGGCAAACACAGACACACACATCAGTATGCACACGCAGTGAGCACAAGGCACATACGGACGCACATGCACACAGACACGCTCACATATGTGTATGTGCATACAACTCCCATGCACATACACACAGACCCACATAAGGACACACATATACACGCACTCGAGCACACAGTCAGACCAAAGCAAACCCTACAGAAAGGACTATCCTCTCTGCACGGGGTCCACACCTGCAGGGACGGGGCTGGGCACCCTCACACATGCGCCCGGACCGTGCCGGGGAAGATGGCCTGTGCCTGCCCGCCACTGCCCGCGCTGCCCTCCGCGGGGAGCCGCAGGGAACAATGTTCTCCTTCTCCTTCCTTAATTCGGACCTCCCCCTGTGGGCTGCTGCATGGCTCCCTGGTTTATCTCCCACGTGTTGGAGTTTGCTTGCATCCTCTGCTTAGGAGACATGGAGCTGGTGGCTAGCTAGCTAGACATTTCAGAGAGAAGGGGGCACTCGGGCCAGATGGGGTGCAAGGTTAGTCCTTCATCCCCTCTCTCTGGGGGCATCACCAATAACCATGTCTCACCCCTCCCCAGCCCCAGGGTCCCCGGGATGAGCCTCAGCTCCCCTCCAGGGTCCCAGCCTGGCCCCGCTGCCCTCCGGCCCCTCCCTCCACTTTCCAGGCAGCAGAAGCTCTTTGTAAAGCACAGACCTGAGTCCCCCACATCCGCCCCCGTGGCTCCCACGGCCCTGCGAGCCCTGTCTGCTCTGTCCCACCCACTGCTCCCCTCTCCTCACTCCCGCTGCTCCCCTCTCCTCACTCCCGCTGCTCCCCTCTCCTCACTCCCGCGACCCCTCTTTGACCTTCCTGCCCTCCCTCCCTCCCCTGGGCTGCACCTCAGATCTGTGTACACTCCTGCTCTCCCACAAGCTCCTAGTCATCACTGGGGTCTCAGTCCTGAGGACCCCAGCAGAGTTGGGCACCTCCAGGGGTCGCAGCAGCCCTGAGCGTTTGGGGGAAAGACAGGCGGCTGGGATGGGGTTCAGGTGAGGGCGCTCAGAGAGGTGTGCCGAATGACTGAGCGCGGCGGCCCTGGGTAGAGGAGCCACGACCCAGGTCTCCAGAGATGTTTGCAGCCCCTGGAACCCCTGCCTCCGTCCTGACGCCCCTTGGGTGCCCCTTTCCTGGGGTGTGGTGGGTGATAAGCTGTCCGAGAACCTCCCGAGGCTGGGCCACCACCTGTGGGATGGGGCACGGGTGAAGGGATGGGAGGAGGCACCCTTCTCTCCTGGGCCTGCTGCTCCTGCCTGCTCGGCACCTTCTGGGCCCCCAGAGGCCACTGGGGGAGAGAAAACAGGACAGACCAGCTCAGCCTGGAACCAGCTGTCCCCACTACCCACCTCCCCCCCTGCCCTCCCCCCTTGCCCTGAGGGGCCCGGGGGACGTTGTCTCTGCAGGGCCCAGGGCCGTGATCCGGAACAGTGATAGGGGCTAATTGCAGGAGGCAGCCAAGTGGGCCGGGGGCCAAGGGCGGTTATGAAAAGGGGAGGAAAGAAAGGAGACGCACCGGGTGGGGGCGGGGTGACTAGGGCCAGAACCCCACGCTGGAAGCGAAGTGCCAGTCCTCGCTCTGCCGATCCCTCACTCGGTGACCTCGGACAAGGCCCTGAGTCTCTCTGGGCCTCCCCTTGCCCATCTGCAAATGGGGACAGCAGGCTCTCCTCGGGCGGTGCTCAGTCCGCACGGCGCTAGCAGCCTTTGGTGATTCTGGTTCCTGGACTAGGACACTGGCCCCCCAGCCCACAGCGGTGGTCCAGGGCCTTCCCTGGGCGTGGGGACACCAGCCCAGTATCTTCACCACGAAGTCTTGGACTACAGGGTAGGGACTGTCAGGCTCTGCATTTTGCAGAGGGGGAAACTGAGGCTCCGAGAGAAATCACCTCCCCAGGTCACTCATGAGGGTGTGCAGCTGGGATGTGAGCTCCCTGGAGAAGGGCTGGGAAGAGCATTCTCCGCTCTCCTGTGTCCTAGGATGTGCCCACAGGAAGCCAGCACTGCGGGGACAAGAGGCCTGGCCAGGACGCTGGGGATGGCTTTAAGTCTAGACGCGGGTTCAGGCTGGAAGGGACCTCAGAAGGGCAGGAAACAGGCCCAGCAGGGACTGGGGGACGGACAGGGGTACGGGGTGAGCCAAGCCAGCGCTGCACAGCCCCAAGGCACCCTGGTTCTGGGGGGGCGGTGTGTGTGTGTGTGTGTGTGTGTGTCTCAAAGTCTCACCGCATTCCTGGGGCTGGGGGCGGCCCCTTGGATGCCTTCCCGCCCCCCTCCCCTCCCCAGGCACAAAGCCTCTTTTCTGCCTCTTGTCCCTCGGCTGCCAAGGGGTGCCTGGGGCGCCGGGCTGGGGGTGGAGGGAGGGCTGATGGGGCGAGACATCCCCATGCCGTCTCCAGCCATGCTGGGATGGGGCCACAAGGGGAAGTCCTGGCAGTGAGGACTAAGGATGCCTCCAGCCAGGGGTCCCTTCCCCCACCCAATGCTGGTGATGGCAGGAACCACTCTATATCAGGGCCCCAGCGGGTCCTTTGTCCATCCTGACAGCAAGCAGGCCTGTGAGCAGGGGACGAGGGGAGCAAAGAGGGGGACAGTGAGGAAACTGGGAAGGAAAGTGAGAGCCGGGGACCTGCCTGAGGTCACACCGTGAGCCGGGGAGAGAGAGCCAGGGCCGGGACCTCTAACTCCGCACCATGACCTACAGACCTTTCCCAAACCTGCAAGCCGACGACCTCTGCTGGTTCAAAGGGACCCTGGTTTTGGGAACCGATGGCCTGGACTGAGACACCTCTACTCCTCGGGAGGCCTCAGTCTGTATCATGGAGGGACAGCAGTGCCCCCGGGCTTTTGTGATGCTCAGGCCGCTGTGAGCCTTGTGAACAGATAGGGTGACAGTCCCCAGAGACCACCAGATACCTACCCACCGCCACCATCCTGCTCCCAGACAAACCCTGGAGGCGGGTGAGGAACCCAGGGTGGGAGGCCTTGTCCTGGACCACCTGGCTGGAGGGCAGGCTGGGCCTCAGTCCCCTGGACCACCATCCCCATCCTGACAACGGGAATTCCCAGGCCGGAGTCTCAGTCATCTTAGCACCTGGGACCCTGGGGGCTCACATCCGTGTGCGAGGCAGGTCATGTTCCCTCTCTGAGCCTGTTTCCTCCTCTAAGAAACGCTTGCCTCCTAAGGCAGTCGGGAAGGTGCTGGAAGCGATGGATGCAGGTGAAAGAGCCAGCCCAGGCCTGCGGTGGTCAGCCCGCAGAAGGTGGTGGCTGTGACAGCTGCCACCTGCCCATCCCTGTCTCAGATCTAACTGCTCCTCTGGCCTCGATGCCTCAGCCACCTCTCCTCCCGGCCCTGCCCAGGTCACCTGCTCTTGCTAGCCTTGCGGAGGCATGCTGGCCCCCCTGACCACTGGGCAAGGAGAATTTCTGAAAAGAATTTAAAAAGCGAGGCCTTGGGGGCGGGGGCTGGGCAGGCATTTGAATGCGATGAAAGGGCCTGAAGAGGCCTGGCTACTCTGCATTGTTTGCGGAGCTGGCCCCTTAAGAGGGGCCAGCAGCAGGGGTAGGGCTGCGGCCAGGATAGGGGCCAGGCAGGTTCAAACAGTGCCATCGGGGGCCAGGAAGACACAGATTTGAACCCCAGCTCTCCTATCAATGGCCCACGAGCCTAGAAGATCGTGTTAATTTTCCGGGACCTCAGTTTGCTCATCTGCTAAATGGGAACAGGTGTTCCCAAGCTTCAGCCAGTCCCTGAAGGATGAAGGAGGACACTGCCTACGAAGGACCCCCCTCGCTGGAAGATGCCCCACAAACACCAGCAGAGAGAATGCCCGCAGCTCCGGAGAGAGCGGCAGGAAGGCGGTACTTCCTCCCATCTCGGTCCAAAATGCCAGGTCCCTGGGGGCCCCCACTGACCCAGGGGCACTGAAACTCCACCCCAGTCTTCTTCCTCCCAGAGAAATAAATAGCCGGCACTAAAAAAAGAAAAGCCAGGAGCAAGGAAACGGGAGGAGAGCCCCCAAAGTGTCAGCTAGGGGATGTCCTGGGCTTTCCTATGTGCGCGGCAGGGGGTGAAGGGGTGGAGGCTTGGGTTAGGGGGAGGGAAGTCCTGGGGGGCGGGGGTTCTCCCCGTTGTTCTCCTTCCCCCTCCTCTGGGACTCAGGGGGTGAAATGCGGGGGAGGGGGGGCGTTGGAGGAGGCTGCCTGGGCTGCCGGTTCCAGACACAGGGAATAGGGGACCCTCGCACTTTGGGGAGCCTCTGCTAGATAGTGAAGCGGCCCGGAATCCCTCCCTCCCCCGCCCCAACACACACACACCACCCCGGCCTCGGCTCTGGGCTGGCACTGCGGTTGGGGACCAGGTCCCTTTCCCAGTCCGGGCATGCACGAAGGTTGCGGGGTGGGGGGACAGGGAGTGCCCGGAGTCCCGGCCCCCAACCCCGGGCTGGCAGGGCACAGAGGTGGTGGTGGGGTTGGGGGGCAGCCTTTACCTGCGTCCCGAGAACTGGGCTCCCTCGACGCTCCACGCGGCGCTGCCTCCCGGGAGCAGGAGCCCGAGGCAGAGCAGCGCCCAGGCCCGTGCGCCGCCCATGCTGCGCCCGGCGCCCTCCGCGCGCGGCCCCTCGCCGCCGCCGCCCCCAGCCTGCCGTCCACGCCCGCCCGCGCCGCCAGCCGCCCCGGACGCGCGGATCCCGGTCCCCAGCGCAGCGGCGGGCGGGAGGGCGGGAGGGAGGCGGGCGCGGGGCGGGGGCGCGCGTCCCGGCCTCGTCCGGCCCCTCGGCTCAGCCCCCCGCCCCCCTGCGCCGCCGCTGCCAACCCGGAAGGAACCCCGGGGGGACGGGCGCCCCCGCCAGGAGGCCCGCCAGGTGCCCACCTGATCCTGGCGCCCGGCACCGCGTGGTCCTGTTGGGGGCGGGGTCCCAGCTCGGAGATGCCCTCGCACACGTTGCAGGACTGGGGGTCTGAGTCCTGGCCGCATCCAGGACCCCAGGTCGCCAAGCTTGAACGAATGATGCGGGAGCCTCTTCCCCTTTTTCTTTCTCCGTTTCCTCTTTTTTTCTTTCTTCTTTTTTTGGTTGTTGTTAATCCTCACCCGAGGATATTTTTTCTATTGATTTTTAGAGAGATTTTTAGAGAAAGTGAAGGGTGGGGGAAGAGAGAGGGGGAGGGGGAGGAGAGAGACACATTGACTGGTTGCCTCTTGCAGGCGCCCGGATCCAACCTGCAACCCAGGTGCATGCCCTTGGCGGGGAATTGAACCCGAGACCCTTCAGTGCCCACGCTCTAATCACTGAGCCGCGGCCAGGGCTTTTCCCTCTTTTTTTGAGGGATCCAGTTCCCCAGGCTCTGGGGAGCCGGATCTGTCCATCATGCAACCAAGGCTTCCTGAGCAGTGAGTGCCACCTCGGCTTCACATCCTATTTCGGTTTAATTTTCAAGCCACGCTGGGCGAGGTGGGCACAACTATCCCCATTTTACAGAGGAGAAAACTGAGGCCCAGGCACTCATACTCTCCCCGGGAGGAGAAGACCTGGGTTGACCCCATAAGGTCAAGTGTCCACTCATCGCCGTATTACAGAGGGAGAAACTGAGGCACAGAGGGGACACATCACTTGCCCAAAGCCCTCCACCCGTGGCTGGAAGAGCTAGGTTTTGAACAGAGATCTGACTTCAGAGGGGGTCAGCTCTTCAGCACGATTAGGAAAGAATGTGGACAGCACATTGGTCTGGGGCTCGGTTCTCCCGTCTGTGACAAGGTGAGGACTGGCTGAGCGTGGGGTTTCTTCTCTGGGGTTCATGGGTGAGTGAGCCTCTGGGGAGAGGCCTGTGAATACCACCAGGGTGTATGCAGATGTGTGTTTGTGATGTGAGAGTATGTGTGTGTGAGCGTGTGCGTACACAGCATGTGTGAGCACAGGTATGATGGGTGTGTGTGTTTATGAGGAGAGACCACAGCTCTCATCAGAGGGGCCCCAGACCCTCCAAAACTCCAGGACAGTCTAACCCCCTTCTGCCCGGATGGACGTGCTGCAGGCAGTCCCCGGCCGGGGAGCCCCCTGTCCAGCTTGGTGGCGACGGGGGGCCTGTCCCTCAGAATCCTGCCGTGGGTTTGTCCAGATCCAAGATTTCTGCTAGAAACACGCCAGCGGGAGGGATCCGCCAGCCCCTACCTCTGATTTCCGAGGGCTGCCTCCTGGACTCACCGGGGCTGGCAGCACCAGGTACGGGGCCTGAGTCAGGACGAGGGAGGGTGCTCGGATATAGAGGGAGCTGAGCCTGTGCCCAGAGGGGGTGGGTAGGTAGTGAGAGCTGGGTTCAGACCCCGCCTCTGCCGCCTCTCCCGGAGTTAGCTTGGGTAAGCCCTGCCCTGCTCTGAGCCTCAGTTTCTCTTTGTAAGGAGGACGGGTGCAGGTTCCCTATGGGTGTGTGGGCAGGGATGACACATCACATAATGCCCTGATACCCACATTCTCCTGCTTCACATCGTCCCCCCAGGGCAACCCCCTTGCTTCAAGGACATCATCATAGGGCCCACTTTGACCTCTTGGGAAGCTCCCTCCCTCCCACGTGTGATTTTGGGGCACCTACTATGTGCCACCTAACTGAACCCCAAGAAATGCAGCTTTGTGCCTCTCTGTAGCCCTTGTTTTTTTGTTTTGTTTTTGTTGTTGTTAATCCTCACCTGAGGATATTTTTTCCATTGATGTTTTTAGAGAGAGTGGAAGGGAGGGAGGAGAGGGAGAGAGAGAGAGAGAGAGAGAGAGAGAGAGAGAGATGAGAGAGATACATTGATTGGTTGCCTCCCACACATGCCCCAACTGGGACTGGGGATCGAGCCTGCAATCCAGGTACGTGCCCCGGACCAGGAATCGAACCCAAGACCCTTTGGTGCACGGAGCCACACCCCATTTCGGGCAGCCCTGGTTTGGATACACCTAGATCAGTGACTTAGTCCCTTGGAGGAATTGTCCTTCTCAAGGGTCTCTCTCCTGAGAGACTCGCGGGCCTGTCTGCAGTCTGGTCAAGTGACGGGGACCAAAAACCATCTTTCCAAAGGGCACTCGGAGGGGCATGCGGCTCCTGAGGAAGGAGAAGAGCTGGGCAGTGGCTTCTGTCCTGGGGAGGGTCTGGGAGGGCCTTCGAGGTGACGGGGACCCTGGGGAGGGTCTGGGAGGGCCTTCGAGATGAGGGGGACCCTGGGGAGGGTCTGGGAGGGCCTTCGAGGTGAGGGGGACCCTGGGGAGGGTCTGGGAGGGCCGGCGAGGTGACTGGGACCCTGGGGAGGGTCTGGGAGGGCCGGCGAGGTGACTGGGACCCTGGGGAGGGTCTGGGAGGGCCGGCGAGGTGACTGGGACCCTGGGGAGGGTCTGGGAGGGCCGGCGAGGTGACGGGGACCCTGGGGAGGGCCTGGGAGGGCCTTCGAGGTGACGGGGGCCCTGGGGAGGGTCTGGGAGGGCCGGCGAGGTGACTGGGACCCTGGGGAGGGTCTGGGAGGGCCGGCGAGGTGACTGGGACCCTGGGGAGGGTCTGGGAGGGCCGGCGAGGTGACGGGGGCCCTGGGGAGGGTCTGGGAGGGCCGGCGAGGTGACTGGGACCCTGGGGAGGGTCTGGGAGGGCCTGGGAGGTGACTGGGACCCTGGGGAGGGCCGGGGAGGTGACGGGGGCCCTGGGGAGGGTCTGGGAGGGCCGGCGAGGTGACTGGGACCCTGGGGAGGGTCTGGGAGGGCCGGAGAGGTGACTGGGACCCTGGGGAGGGCCTGGGAGGGCCGGCGAGGTGACGGGGGCCCTGGGGAGGGTCTGGGAGGGCCGGCGAGGTGACGGGGGCCCTGGGGAGGGTCTGGGAGGGCCGGCGAGGTGACTGGGACCGCTGCTGGGCACCACAGGATGAGGAGGCACCCCGCCGGGCCTGTTTGCAACATGTTCGAGATGCTCCCGTGATTCATGGCATACATGTTCCTTTACCCCCAAACTCATGGGGGCTTCAGGCCACTGTGGAGTTTCTCCACCAAGGGACCCTCTCAGTAAAAGCTGTTGTCAACCTTTGACATCAGAGGGGATCCTGGCCTTGCTGAGGCCGGGACCCCTTTGTCCAGGGTATATATTTATGACTACAGTCACACCCCGTGATGGGGTAGCCTGATGGTTACTGCATAGGCTCAACACCCCAGAGGCCTAGATGGCGATTCCTATGTGACCTGGGACAAGGTCCCTCCCCAAACTCTGAGCCTCATGTCCTGCCTGAAAAAAAAAGTCATAGGACCTTTTTTAAGATCCTCTGGCTCCAGAGTCCATGCTCCGGGGAAAGTAGGAAGGCGGCTTTGGTCTCCCTACGGGCCCAGCCCAGAGCCCCTTCCACGGGCCACGGTCCTGGTGGATGGCAGCCTGCTTTCTGATCCTCTTTCCTCCCTGAAGGAAGGGCAGGAAATGCCTCGGGGACCCGGGTCTTGGTCATTTGAGGTTTTAGAATTTGCTGAGACAGGGAGGAGAGGGCCCACCCCCCCAGCTTGAGGTCTCAGGCCTGTCCCTGTGGGCGGGGCCTCCTCCCGGGGGGCCGGGGGAGGGAGGGGCTGGTCCTCTCTGCTGCCAAGACCAGACCACAACCGCCAGTAAGGTCAGCAGCTTCCGGTCCTGAGCTCTGGCTGTGCCAGGCGCTGTGCTAAGCATTTTGCTGGCATTGTCTCCAGCCCTCCTTCCTCTCGGCCACCGGGGAGGGAGGGGGGCGCCTTATTATCCCCAGGTGTGGGGCTGGCCCCCGGCCCACAGCTGGTGACGGGTGGCTACCCACTGAGCCACACTGCCTCCCTCTGGCTGAGACCCTTGGGGGGGGGGGAGACTTCTTTGGGGGTAAAAGTGAGAACTCAGCTCAGGTTTAGACTTCAGTCTGGGAGCTGATGAGGTGAGAGAGAACACATGGACCACACAGGGACATGGACTCGGACGTGCATGCACACACACACACACACACACACGCACACACACGCACACACACAGCCTCCCCCAGCAGGCCTTCTGGTGTGGGCTCACTGACACATCCACCCTGGCCTAGTCCAAACAGGAAATGCTGCTCTCCTCACAGCAAACAAACCTGGGTCACAGCCTCCTTCCTCTGTCGCCTCCCGCTGGGCCCGCACCAAGTGCCTCTTTCCTCTGCCTGCGTCCCCCAGGACAGCCTCCCAGCTCAGGTGCCCACGCCCGCCCTGCTCACACACCAGTGTGCGTGCGCGCAGGCCCTCACCTGGTCTGCACCCACATCGTGCCCACTCTATAGGCGAAGCAGCCCGAGGGTGCTGGGCATTGCCAGAGCCCGTGGTGGCAGCCCCCGGGGACCCAGAGCCCATAGCAGCAGCCCTGGATGTCATGGAAGGGAAGGGGCCACGTAACCGTCAGTGGCCTTCAAAGCGTCTGCCCAGACAAAGGGCTGGCCGGAGGGCGGGGCTGCCCGAGGCCTCTAGGTTGGGGAACAATGCCCGCTTTCTGTGCCTTTCATCTGGGGGCCTGGCCCTCAGTCCCAGAGCAGGGGACACCCCGTTGGGCCACAGCAGGGGAGCCGGGGGCGCGGGGGTCCCAGAGGGCCTGCAGCTGCCGGGCCAAGTTATTTATGCTCCATGGAGCTGCCCTTCTCACCCAGCTCATTCCTTCCTGCCGGAGCTGGGACTGGGGCTGGAAGGGAGTGATGGGAGGAAGGAAGCTGCCAGAAAATCATAAATTAGGGCTCGGAGAGGGCCTTCCTGCCCTCCTTCCTGCCCTCCTCGGGAATCCTCGGGGGAGAGGCCTGCACTTGTGGGGTTGGGGGAGGACGGGGCAGGGTGCCTGTATATGGAGTTAGGAGACCGTGATGTTCAGTGTGCTCTAGAGCAGCGGTCGCTAACCGGTGGTCCGCAAGGTTGGCCACGGCTGCTCTAGAGGGAGTCCCTTCTCTCCGGGCCTCAGTCTCCCCATCTGGAAAATGGGGTGATACAAGACTTGGGCTCTCTCCTGTGAAGGAATGGACAAATGAGAGGCCTTCTCCTGCAGGGTTGTCCCACTTCCCTTCCTCTGCTCCCTTCCCCCCAAGTCCCCTCCTTCCTGCCCCACGTACCTTTGTTGGGGCCCCTCACTCTGCTTCTCTTTCCACACCTCTCCGCCTGCAAAAATGGACGAATGAAGTCGCCTTAGGCAGCATCCACCTAGCTGGGGGATAGAGGGAGAAGCTGTTGGCTCATTCGTCCCAACGTGACTGATGTTTCGTGTTGTTAAGTGTTGGGATGCAGTTAATAGGGATTCTTCTTCATTTAAACCCTAAGTCACTGGCAGTGGAACTTCTAGGCCGGTAAGGGGGGATGCTTGGTGGGCCAGGGTCTAGGAACAAGGTGTGCCAAGTGAGAGGACCTTCTGTGTGGGCGGCCACAAGTCCCCGTGGGTTGGACGGACCTGGCAGGTGTGAAGGGCAGGCAAGAGGAGCCACTCAGAGCAGACCCCTTGGGGCAGCCCACCAGCCCTGCCCGTGTCAGGAGGGGCCTGCTGGGCCAGGAGCACGTGGGCCTATCCCTCCTGACACCCCCAAATGAATGGTTTCCACCTCTGAGGAAGGGATTCTGAGGGGGAAGCGGGGAACGAGAGGAGAAGATGGAAAGAGTCAGGGAGAGACACAGAGAGAGAGAGAGAGAGAGACTCAGAAAGAGAGCCAGCAAGCCAGAGACAGTGAGACACGTGGGCCAGGGAGATGGGAAAGAGACGGGCAGGCAGACATAGACAGAAGGGCATTTTGGGAAAAGGACCCCAGGTTGTTGGTCTCAGCCCCTGTGGGAGCTGGGCAGAGGGGCAGGACCAGGGTGCCAGCCCAGCACCACCTCAAGGGCCTCATCCATCCCTCTGCACCCTATGAGCTCTGGCCTCCCTCAGACCCGCACCCCCACAGCCCCAAGGATGGGAAGCCGTCCTTCCTCCATCTCCCGCCCATGCCTGGCACTGGCTGGCCAATGGGCTGTGAGCTGCCTGCAGCTGGTATAAATTAGGAACGGGCAGCCCTGGTAGGCAGATGGAGCCCCTGGGGAAATGGATTCCTAGCCTGGAGCTTGGCCCGAGGACTCTTAAGTGGATGGACAGCCTTATGGGGGATGTGCATTCCTCAGGCACCTGGACTCCAGGCCCTCCCGTCCAGCCCTGCGGGGCTAAGCCTGGATCCTCCCTCTCCATCTGCCCACTCCTTGGCTCCATCCCACCCAGTCTCCACCCCCTCGTGGGATGTGGCCTTGGCCTCCTCCGTGGCCTCTCGCCTCCTCTCCGATCCTTCCAGTCCTTCAGGATCTTCCCAAAGGCAAACAGAGCCAAGTAACCCTGTGAGGGAAAACTTCAGTCCCCGCTGCTCTCTGGTTGAGAACGGGAAGTGGCCTGGCCTGCTCATCCTCCCTCTGTCCCAGACCCTGTGTCCTCCAGTTGGCCTCGGGCCTTTCCCATCCGATCCCTTCTGCCTGCCAATGCCACTCACCCTTCAGTCTCGACTCAGACATCACCCCTTCCCTGCCTCTAGGAAGGGGCCCCACATCCCCAAGACTGGGCCACGTGTGTGCTGGGCTTCCCCACTCACAGCATTCCATGCTGGAGCCATCTGTTGATTTGTCTAGTTCCCCTGATGGGTATAGATCAGGGGTCCTCAGACTTTTTAAACAGGGGGCCAGTTCACTGTCCCTCAGACGGTTGGAGGGCCGGACTATAGTTTAAAAACAACTATGAACAAATTCCTATGCACACTGCACATACCTTATTTTGAAGTAAAAAAACAAAACGGCAAAAACACCCGCATGTGGCCCGCGGGCCGTAGTTTGAGGACGTCTGGTATAGATGCCGGGCCCTTTTTGGAAATTTTCTATGAGTTCTAGGAAAGATACATACACCAGATGCCATAAAAGATACATTTGGGTACATAAATTTTTTTAAAAAATCCTCACCCAAGTATATTTTTCCATTGATTTTTAGAGAGAGTGGAAGGGAGAGGGAGAGACAGAGAGAGAGAGAAAAACATCAATGTTGGAGAGACACATTGATTGGTTGCCTCCCACATGTGCCCCAATCAGGGCCAGGGATCGAGCCTGCAACCGAGGTATGTGCCCTTGACCGGAATCAAACCTGGGACCCTTCAGTCCGCGGGCTTCCCCTCTCTGAGCCTCAGCGTTCTCACCTGGAAAATGGGGAGAGCAGCCTTTGTCTCAGAGCAGCTGGCTAGGAGGAACATTTAAATGAGCTCCTTGCACATAACGCTCAGAAAAAAGTACCCATGTTGAATCCAAAGAATGTTACATATAGTTGGCAGAATGAGAAGTCTTGGCAGCCGGGGGATCTGAGGCCTGGTACCGACAGGAGGGTTGGTCTTGGGTGAGTAGAATATTGAGCAAGGATCTGGGAGTTCCTCAAGGCCCTTTGCTACTACTAATTGTTGCCTGACATGCTGTTGGCCAACCTCTTGGAATAAAGCAAGGAAAACCCATGTTTAAATTCAAAACTCTTCTTCAGGAGCGTTACTGTGCTTATGCAAGACTAGACAGAACCGTGCATTTACTGTCATTTTTGGCTTTGTTGGCTCAGGGAATGTCTTTTTTTTTTTTTTCTAGGCACTCTGCCTGCAATTAAGAATCTTCACCGCTAGGTGGCGTCTTGGGTTTGTATCGCAAAGAAATGAGACTTTTTTTGGGGGGTAGGGGAGGGGGGGGAGCCTCCTCTGATCCACTTCTAGAAGCTGCCTTTTGAGAACAAAGGAGGGTGCAGAGAGAGAAAGAGAGAGAGAGAGCCTTCAGATTGGTGGCAAGGAGTGCTGTAGCAGTTAGCAATGTCTGCCCAGGGTGGCTGAGTAGAAAATAGCAGATTCTGAGCCAGGCATCCAGCCATAGGCTTCTGAGTAGGCAAGTATGTGTTCCTATGTAATGTAATGGTACTTTTTAGAGTAAGTAGGACTCTTAAAAACACTTGAGCATTGCCCTGGCCGGGTAGCTCAGTTCCTTAGAGCGTCATCCCGACACGCCAAGGTTGTGGGTTGATCCCAGGTCAAGGCACACATAAGAAGAATCAACCGATGGATGCACACATAAGTGGAACAATAAAACTGATGTCTCTCTCTTTCTCTCTCTCTCAAATCAATGAATAAAATAAAATAAAATAAAATAAACAAACAAAAAGAACGCCCACTTGAGCATAAATATTAGAATTACTAATTACTGTTTAAGAAGGGGTGCTTTTGCCCTAGCTGGTTTGGCTCAGTGGATGAAGCGTCGGCCTGCGGACTGAAGGGTCCCAGGTTTGATTCCGGTCAAGGGCACATGCCTGGGTTGCGGGCTTGATCCCCATTAGGGGACATGCAGGAGGCAGCCAATCAATGATTCTCTCTCATCATTGATGTTTCTCTCTTTCCCTCTCCTTTCCTCTCTGATATCAATAAAGATATATTAAAAAAAAGAAAGAAGGGGTGCTTCTAAGAATTATTTTTGTAATAAAGAGCATATAATTTGGGAATGGATAGGCAGCAAGATACTTAAGAAAGCAAACACAAATGCTTAAGAAAACAAACTGCCTTTCTTACTAGTCAAGAATTTCTGCTTTCCCCCCCACAACAGTCTTGAGAAACCCGTAATACCTCCCCCCCCCCGCCCCCCCCGTCTTTTCCCTATGTGTGTTCATAAGCAACGCTCGTTCTTCAGCTGAGATCTCAGGTCTGTGGCTGTCTGCTCGCTCGGCCTCTGTCTCAGGGAGCCCGTTCTTGGAAGAAACTATAAAGGAGCAAGAGAGCCTTTTGGGCTGCATTCTTCTTAAGAATTGCTGCGTTTTATAAAATCACCCTTTTTCATCAGTAATCCCTCAAAGGCTTCTTAGACTCTTTCTAGTGGTAAAACGTTATAATAATATGCTATCATTAAAATTTTTCTAAAAGAAATCACTTATAATCCATTAACCTTGATATAATGATTCCCTAGGTTTTTGTTTGGGGTTTTTGCCTCCTTTCTATCTAATGCCCCCCCCCCCTTTTTTTTTTTTTGGAGAGAGACAGAGAGAGAGAGAGAGAGAGAGAGAGAGTGAGAGAGAGAGAGAGAAGTTCTACCTCCTTGAAAATCTTTCCCCACCTCCAGGCACCTGAAAATCCTCCTTTCTCTGACTTGGCTGTTTGTTCTTTGAAGTCGAAGCTGCTTTCATTTCTAATCTGCACTGAATGGTTCTTTATTGATAGTCACACGGGGATGGGGGAGCCAGACCTAGGCTGTCTTCTGCTCGGGCAGGGAGTTGTCGGTTCTGCACACACCGATGCCTGTGAGTAAACACGTGCAAAGAGACGATTACAGGGCCAGATACCAGCTATCTGTGTTGGTAGGAATCATGGGTGTGTCTATATTTTCTCGTTTGTAATTTGTCACTTTGGGGATCTCTCATGTGTTACATTTGTAACTTAAAATAGAGTTTAAATTAAAATATTTTTAATTTAAAAAACACACCACTCCGAGGTATATACCCAAGAGAAGTAAAAACATATATTCACACAAAAGCTTGCACGTGAATTTTGACACAGAGAGGCAGGCCGAGGAACACGCGAGGCCACCAGACCTAGGAGAGACCGTGGGACCCATGGTCCTCACTGCCCTCCGACAAGACCAATCCAGCCAACACCTTGATTTCAGACGCCAGCCTCCCAGACTGTGAGACAATGCATTTCTTCCTTCCTTCCTTCCTTCCTTCCTTCCTTCCCTTCCTTCCTTCCTTCCTTCCTTCCTTCCTTCCTTCCTTCCTTCCTTTCCTCCCTCCCTCCCTCTCTTTCTTCCTTTTTAAATCCTCACCCAAGGATTTTTCCCATCGATTTTTAGAGAGAGTGGAAGAGAGAGGAAAGACAGAGAGAAACATCGATGTGAGAGAAGCACATCGATTGGTTGCCTCCTGCAGGAGCCTTGACCAGGGCATGTGCCCTTGACCGGAATAGAACCCAGGACCCTTTGGTCGGCAGGCCAACGCTCTATCCACTGAGCCAAACCAGCCAGGGCGAGACAATGCATTTCTGTTGTTTAAGCCACCCAGTTTGTGTTCCATTGTTATGGCAGCCCCATAGCACTGACATGGGCAGGAATAAGGTGAGTCTCACCGTGTGAGGAAACTGGGCATTCCAGGGCCTGCGGGGACACCTGGGGGCTGGTGCCACCCCTTCCCTGCCCCCAGCAGTCATTGTCAAGGCCTGTGGCCGGGCTTGGCCGCCTCCCTGTCCCCCCACTGCTCCAGCAGGAGGGCGCCAGACACTTCCAGGACAGAAGTCTGGGATGCATTTGGAAATCCTGGCAGAGGGCTTTCAAGTTTAGCTCCATCTTGGTCAGCGGGGGAACCGCCATCTGGATCCTGTTTGCTCTCCCTTGGCAGGGAAATCTGAGCAGAATTGTGGAAAATGGTCAGGGAGGGGGGTGGCTCCCGCTGGGGCCTGGGCCCTGAGTGGGGAGACAGCAGGCCCCGCAGTCAGGCCCTGGGTCGGGCCCTGGCCCAGCCACTTACTTGCTGGTGGCATCAGGCTGCTCATGTCACCTCCCTCATCTTGGTTTCCTCACCTGTCAATGAAGACAACGGTCGAATTTATCTCCAAATGTGGCTGCCAGGACTCAGCGAGATATTGCGAATAGGAGGGTGCTTGATGAAGGCAAACTTTACATAATTTGTATTCTTTTTAAAAAAACTGATTTGAGAGAGAGAGAGAGAGCGAGAGAGAGAGAGACATCAATTTGTTATTCCACTTAATTGTGCATTCACTGGTTGATTCCTGTATGTGCCCTGACTGGGGATCAAACCCGAAACCTTGGCGTATCAGGATGACACTCTAACCAACTGAGCTACCGGGCTAGGACCATTTTTTATTTTATTTTATTTATTTCAGAGAGGAAGGGAGATAGAGATAGAAACATCAGTGATGAGAGGGAATCATTGATTGGCTGCCTCCTGCACATCAGACCGAGCCCGCAACCCAGGCATGTGCCCTGGACCAGAATCAAACCTGGGACCCTTCAGTCCGCAGGCCGATGCTCTATCCACCGAGCCAAACCAGCTAGGGCCAGGGCCTAATTTAAAAAAAAAATTAAAAAACAACAACATTAAATTTACCATGTTAACCATTTTAAAGCGTGCAGTTCAGTGGCAATAAGTACATTCACACTGTTGTGGAATATCACCTCCATCCGGTCGTCTCCAGAACTCTTTTCCTCTTGCAAAACGGAAACTCTGTCCCCATTTAACACCAACTCCCCACGCCCCACCCCCCAGCCCCTGGCAACCACCATCTCACTGTCTGTCTCTATGAATAGGACTACTCTAGTTACCTCATGTAAGTGGAATCATGCAACATTTGTTCTTTGGTGACTGGCTTATTTCACTTAGCATGGTGTCCTTAAGGCTCACCCATGTGGTAGTATGTCAGAATTCCCTTTAGGTTTTTTTGAAAAATGAGAACTATACCAGTATTATTAGCTGCTGTGTGCTGTGGAGAGTCCCGGTGGAGATGCTGAGCAGCCACAGTTATGAGTATAAACCTGTGTGAACTAAAACGGGGGAGTGGCTAAAGTGCTGGGGGTGGGGGTGGGGGTGGGGGGCACGCAGGCTAATTTGGAGTGGCTCAGCCAATGTCTGACAGGGGCCCCGGAAATCTCCCCTCCTGGGTTCTGTCTGAGTTCAGGTCCTGCCCTAAGTGCAGCCACGCTGGAACCTGCCTGAGAAAACCGTGAGGTCCCCACATATGGATGGGATGGAGCCCCTGGCCCCTGAGTCACCCTCTGCCTCCCACATGGCTGGGCTCCCACTGCTCCCGCCGACCTCCTGGCTCCCCAGGGCCCAGCGGGGCCTCGTTTCCTGGATACCAACCCGAGATGGAATGGTCCTTGGGTGGATGGTGGACTCAAAGGCTTTGGGGGTCATCCTCCTGCACAGCGATCTTTGCTGTCCAGGGAGAAGGGGACGCAGTGGGAGGGGGGCGGGCAAACCTGGGGCCTGGCGGTCAGGTAGGGAAGACCATTGAGGACACTGCTGCCTTAACCCAGCAAGGTATGGTTGTGGCTTGACCTTGGCCGTGGCAGAGAGATAAATGGCAGTGTATGGGATTGAGAGAGAGGTGAGGACGAGGTCCTCATTTCTGGCCCAATGAGAGTCCAAAGATTACTGGTATGTAGATGAGAGTCACACCTGCCGAGTACAGTCACACCTACTGGCCTGCGCAGGGCGATTCACCTCCCTTCAGCTGCAGTGTTCTCGCCTGTCAACTAGAGAGAACTGTGGCCGCCTGGTGGGGTGGGCGAGGGTTCAGGGGGGCGATGCACAATGTCCAGCCTGCACCAGGGGGGTTAGGAGTAAACGGTTCTGTTAGCATTAGGAGGGAGGACAGCTGCCCGGAAGCCCCCTGGATTTTTTTTTTTTTTTTTTTGATAGATCAGCTCACTTTCTAGTCACGTGCCTCTTCTAGAAGTTGCACACAGATGAAAGGTCCCAGTTAATGAGGATCCTGGTTAAAGTTTTAAAATGCACAGCAAGCCCACTCCGCATAATGATGCATCAGAAACACAACAATCCTTTAATCTAGAAGGAATTAATTGCCGGGCCCAGAAATTCAGGGCACGCGGACAGAATCCTTAATTTTCTTGAGCTGATGGTTTCAAAAAGCGCCTGATTCTAGACGGGCTTTTCTCTGCGCGTAAGGACGACTCCCACAGTCTGACAAAGGGTGAGATTGTCTCGATGCCTTCCTCAGTTAGAATCCTGTACGTGGCGTCTGAAT
This sequence comes from Eptesicus fuscus, assembly GCF_027574615.1. Classification (NCBI taxonomy): domain Eukaryota; kingdom Metazoa; phylum Chordata; class Mammalia; order Chiroptera; family Vespertilionidae; genus Eptesicus; species Eptesicus fuscus. The sequence goes on along the minus strand of NC_072495.1, from coordinate 24,619,485 downwards.
TAATGTCGGCTCTGAGTCCCGCCTGCTGGGCGGAACGTGGCCGACTTGGATCCCCGGGAGACTCAACGCGGGCTCTGTGGCCCCGGCATGCCGGACGCTGCGCAGGGAATGTCCTCACGCGTCCCACGCAAGTTTGCTGAGCCCACGTGGAGCCCAAGCTCAGGTTCGGTGTCGGCGACGCAGGGACAGGCACGGCCAGCCACGAAGACAGAGCAGAGAGAAACCCTCAGTCAGAGAGCAGTGACTGCACACTGTGATAAGGAAATGATGGGGTGGAAGAGGCAGGGTATATGGAAGAGAGTAACATGGACCTAACTTATTTATGTATAAATATATTTTTATTGGTTTCTGAGGAAGGGAGAGGGGGAGGGAGGTAGAAACATCCATGATGAGAGAGAATTGAAGGTGGGTGGTAAGGTGGGGATGCCGGAGACCCCTGCCTTGTCGCTGCTGAGAAAATAAAGTGAGTTAATGAATTTGGGGCATTTACTAGGTGTACCGGCTAGTAATGCGGATTTTTTTCAAGAGATGGAGTTACACATATGTTGACATACATGCACTTTTATGTGTATGCTATTTTGTTGTATTGACAACAAGCTTCAAAACTTCGTATGTCAAATTTTCTGAAGGTGTTAACATCATAGATAGTTTTACGCTTAACAATGTCGAATTTCGTGCCAAAAAAAAAGAGCATTTGCGGGAAGTTTTAATTCATTACTTTATTTTGAAGAAAAGTGCTGCTGAAAGTTATCGTATACTTCAGGAAGCTTATGGTGAACATGCTCCATCGCAAGATACTTGTGAATGCTGGTTTCAATGCTTTAAAAGGGATGATTTCGATGTGAAAGACAAAGAATGTCCAGGTCAACCAAAAAAGTTTGAAAACCAACAATTACAAGCATTATTGGATGACGACTTGTGTCAAACTCAAAAACAACTTGCAGAAAGATGAAACATTGCTCAGTAAACAGTTTCTGATCGTTTACAAGCAATGGGAAAGATTTTAAAGGAAGGGAAATGGGTGCCACATCAACTGAACGAAAGACAAATGGAAAACCGAAAAGTCATCAGTAAAATGTTGCTTCAACAGCACAAAAGAAAGTCGAATTGCATCGAATTGTGACTGGCGATGAAAAGTGGATTTATTTTGAGAATCCCAAACACACAAAATCATGGGTTGATCCAGGTCAACCATCAACATCGACTGCAAGGCCAAATCGATTCAGAAAGAAGACAATGCTCTGCGTTTGGTGGGATCAGGAAGGTGTGGTGTATTATGAACTTCTAAAACCAGGTGAAACCATTAATACTGATCGCTACTGACAATAAATAATCAATTTGAACCACGCTTTGATCGTAAAACAACCAAGATGGGCCAGAAGACACGGCAAAGTAATTTTACTTCATGATGACGCACCATCACACACTTCCAAACCAGGTAAAGACACGTTAAAAGATCTTGCCTGGGAAGTATTAGCCCACCTGCTGTATTCACCAGACCTTGCTCCTTCAGATGACCACTTGTTCCGATCGATGGCACACACACTTTCTGAGCAGCACTTCAAAACGCACGAAGTGAAAAATTGGGACTCTGAATGGTCTGCCTCAAAACAAGAAAAGTTCTATTGGGACGGTATCCACAAATTACCTGAAAGATGGGGGAAATGTGTAGCTAGCGATGGACATTACTTTGAATAAAGCACTTTTGATGTTTCTCTTGAAATTATCGTGTTTTCTTTGATTACAAAATCCGAACTTTTAATCGGTACACCTAGTAAACAGTGTCTGGAGCTTGGTAGGTGCTATGTACTGGTAAGTGTTGGCAACCATCATCATCATGCTGTTATTTTTTTATCATCATCATCATCATTATTATTAATGGGGGTGAAGCCAGATCATGGACGGATTTAGGCAGAAAGGAGCTGGTCAGCCCTGGGTTCAGGAAGGGCACCTCTGGGAGGGTGGAGAATGGACAGGACGGGGAAGACCACTGAGGACACTGCTGCCGTCACCCAGCAAGGGATGGCTGTGGCTTGACCTTGGCCATGGCAGAGGGATAAATGGCAGTGTATGGGATTGAGACAGAGGTGAGGACGAGGTCCACATTTCTGGCCCAATGAGAGTCCAAAGATTACTGGTATAAAGATGAGAGTCACACCTGCCGAGTACAGAAGCAGGGACCTCAAGAGGCATGAACTGCGCCCCCCGCCCCCCCCGGGAAGGTGCAAGCAGGGATCGAGGGTCAACTGCCCAGGATGCTACAGGGCAGGGGTACTGGGACGGAGGGTGACTTCCAGCTCTGACAGGCAGACTTTCTGGATTGTGACTTTCCATGACGTGGCCCTGCTATTTAGAAAGGCATCTGTAACCAGAGTTAACTTAGGGAGGCCAGGTCTACAGGTGGGGTGGTCTGAAGGTCATGAGCTCTCTCACATGCACACATGGCCTCACCTACCAGGTGCATGCTCTACCTGGCATCACCCACCATCCTCGTCCTCTGCTGGGTGCCCAGGCTGCCCACTATTGCCACAGGCCCGTGGGTGAAGTCCTTGTGGGACTATGACTCTCAGGGCTGCTGTTCAGCTGGGAGCTCCAGGAATGCCCAAATCCTGCTTCCCCTGAGGCCCCCTGCCACGATACACGCACAAGGATGTGGACAAACAGGAAGTCAATATGCAACTTGGTTCTGTGGCGCTCAGAAAAGCCTGCACTGGCCCAGGGTCCTTGGATATCACCCAGTGACAAGTCCCCCTTTGGAATGAAATGACTGTGACCACTGAGCCCGAGCAAGCCACACCAGGCTTTAGGCGCACCTCCCGAATGATAAGACTTACTGCCATCAGGGCTGAATTCCTGTGGGCAGCCCCTCCTTCTGCCCTGGCAGAGGTGGCTTGCTGTGTGCTGTTTCAACAGAGAGAACAAAGCGGGACTCGCCTCCGAAGGTCCCCGGGGAGGGAAGAAAGTTGTGACCTGCCTCAGTGCGTCAGACGGTTGTGACTGGCTGTTCTGAGCCCACCGTTTCTGTGGGAGGAGGGGTAAGCAAGACGTCCCCTCTGTCCTTTGAAGTCACCAGCAGTGGTGCCCACAGAACTCGGCTCGGTCACCGCCGATCCCTGCCCTGCCTGCACAAAGCAACCCCACTCCCTGGAGAAGGCAGGAAGCAGAATGAGTCATATCTAAAAGCTGCTTAGCCCAGTCTTGGGCAAGGAAGGGAAAAAAAACCCATAAAACCCTTTTGATCTGTGTCTCTGATTTTTTGGAACGTTCCATCTCATTGTGACTTAGAGAGTCAAGGGAGGATGGGCATCTCTAACCTGGCAGGCTCTGTCATTAACTAGGCTAATGATCGGTTCCATACCGTGGACCCCTGCCTTGAATGTACAGGATGGTAGAGCTAAAGATGGAAGCAGTCCACGGCCCACGTTGCCATTAGCAAGAAAGACCCTTTGAAACGGCAAGACGCCCTCCTCCCAGACCGAGGGCCCGGGGAACCCTCCAGGAAGATGCGCTTTCTCCCCATTTTCCCATTCAAGTTCTTGCCACCTGCTTCATCCCCGCCTTCCCTTGCCCCAGGACACTCCATGCAGCCATGGAAAGCACATTGACTGACTACGGAGGCAAAATCATGGAAGGACCTTGGGCATGAATTCTGCTCTCTGGGCCCCAGTGTCGCCAATGGAAAGGGGGAGGGGGATGATCTGTTCCATCCCCCAGCCTCTCGTGATGGGATTCTAGAGCTGGAAGCAGCCTACAGCGGCCCCTCTCACTCCCTCTGGCTCCACCCAGCGGGAGACCTGATTGTGATCTTTGCATGGAGCTCCCACTGGTCAGCTCCTTTGAGCCTGGCATTGCTTCTGGAAGTCTGAAAGGTGATAACTGTCATTTGTGTTTGTGAGCACAGACGGAAAGGGTCAGGCGGATGTGACTCTGAAGGCATAAAGCCCTGGGTTTTGGCCCTAGCTTTGCCACCATTCATCAGCTTGATGACCTCGGGCAAGGGACACACTCTGTTAGGAGAACGGAATCTACCAAGATGGACTCCAAAGCTGTCAGCAGCAGACAGCATTTCTCTGAGACTCCATTTCCTCATCTGTAAAATGTGGGTATAACCATCCCCATCCCACGGGGGTTGTTGAAGTATCAGATGAAATAACGCACAGTGTGTAGAGTTTAGCAGGAAGCCTGGTCCTTGGGCATTTAGTAGATGTTCGCCATCGATATGACCAAGGATCGGCCCTTCAGCAAAGGTTATATTGGAATGTTCCATTTCATTGTGACTTAGAGAGTCAAGGGAGGATGGGCATCTCTAACCTGGCAGGCTCTGTCATTAACTAGGCTAATGATCGATTCCATACCGTGGACCCCTCCACGAATATGTGGCAGGGCTGGCTTCTCCCCGCTCTGTGTGCACACGCATCACCGGCGGGGGGGGAGGGGGGGGTGGATCTCGCCCAGAGTGATTCGAATGCTGTGGCTGCTCACAACCCTTCCTTCACCTGTAGCGAGCGCTGGGGAGTCAGAGGCTTTCTGGGGGTGGGTCCCTAGTGCCTAATTCAGAGTTTTCAAGGTGTAGCAGGTGTCCTTTCCAGGGAGCATCCCAAGGCCTCAGAGGCCCATCGAATGCAAAGCTATAGCATACGCCCACATCAGCCACCCCGCCGAGCGGCTGCAGACCCGTTGGCGGAAGATCAGACACCCAGCGGCTGGGGGTTAATTACTGACTTGGCACCCATCTTCTTGGGGAGCACGTGCAAGAGTCTCTTTTTTCTCTTTCCAGTGGCATAAACATTTGTACGGCAAGGAGCCCAGGAGGCCTGGAGATGTTTACTTTGTAGTTAAGGAAGAGAGGGGCTTTTTTGTTTGGGGACCCAGTGCACTGCTGGCCCAGGGGAGAAGCCTTTAGGAGACCCCTTGCACTAGCAGGCATCTGTGGGGGTGACTCAAGGTGGGGAGGGACCGCTTCATTCCCCACTGATGGAATAAGTTCCTTCCATCAGCAGAAAATGGATGCTCTTCAATAAAGATTTTCCCTGTTGCTGGGTCCCGTGGGGTCAGAGCCCAGAGGACTCACCTTATGGCAGCGTTAGCAAGTCAGAGAGCTTCTAGGTGCCACAGTGAGAGTGAGAGTCCTGGGTTACCAGCCAGGCTTAGGGCCTGGAGGGTTGCATGGAGTCGGTGGTTGAGGGCCAACTTTCTTCCGCAGGTCTCTGTTCCTACCACTGGGCGGCGCAGGTGAGCAAGGCTGCACCGGGATGGCTCCTGTAGGGAAAGCAAGGGTGCAAGGAGGCAGGGTCTGGGGTCTGTGAGGACCCGGAATCCAGCTGGCAGACAGCACCTGGGTGCCTTCCCTCGGCGAGCTCGGCCTGGGGGCTTACCCTGCCTATCTGCCCACCTCCGGCCAGGAGGGAATTATGAGGACATCCAAATTCTGTATTTGTTCCTGACCTGAATCCACTGCCGGCTGGACGCCAGCAGAGAAGGGTATTCCCACCCAATAGATAGGTCCCTGGGAAGGCGAAGGTCAGTAGGTACTTTTATAAAACAGGGCCCAGAAGGGATGTATCGGGCGGGGGAAACTAGCTACTTAAAGGAACCGAGTCGGGAACTATTTTCTAAGGCGAGAACTGCCCTTATTTTGCGCACTGTGTGCTCGGAGTTTGATAAGTGGGCTCTCAACTCCAAAGGCAGAGCGCTTCCGAGGTCCCCACACTTTTGGTGGCCCCTGTGAGGTCTGGCGAGAACCGTGCGATTCAGCTCCCATTTGCAAAGTCGGGACTATGGGCCAGGCCCTTGACACGCTGGCTCCTCTCCAGACCCCTGTGGTTGGGAGCATCACCACTTTAGTCTACGAGTAAAAATCAGCTCCACACCTCACCTTTGTTATATTATTTCATCTTCTAACAACTCTGTGAGAAACGACTGTTGCACCCATTTTATAAGTGGGTAAAGCTGAGGTTAGAAAGGCAACTTGCCTGAGGTCTGGGAGCTCAGGTAGACCTGCATTGACCCCAGGTTCCTGAGTGCAGCCAGAGCTCAGTCTCAAGGCTCCTCGGATCGGGAGTCAAGTTTTCCTAAGCGAAGCCGAGTCGCTCGGCCAAGGTTACCTACACGGGGTGTGGTACAGACCTGCCTCCTTCTCTGGCCCCTTGTGCGGCCACCTTCCTCAGCCCCGGCTTCCAGGCCTTCACCCCGAACAACCCACAGGTACAGCCTGGAGTGTGTTTCTGGCGAAGAGAGTTTGTTCCAAAGCCTTGGACCCAAGCTGCTCGTAAATAAGGCGGGAATGGAGAAATGGTGACGTGCACCAAGAAGAAAGACCCCCCTTAGCCATCTCCCTGAGCCCGAGTCAGCCAGGCAGGCCGGGAGTTGGGAGAAAGTTAAGCAAGACTTGGTCCCTCTCTTTGCTAAGAGATCTCAGCTGAGCAAGGCAGCATGCCCAAGGGCGGGCCTCGCCCGCCTCACGGGACTGGGGAGAAAGGCATGTTTCTGAGAGACGGGGGCTCCCCACATGGGAAAGGGAAGTGATGTTAGCTGAACGTTTGGCTGGGAGTCTGGCTCACAGGTCCAACTCATGGACATTAGCAAAGGAGAACAAGGAACTGCTGAGGGCGGCAGATTGGTTATAATGACGAGAACCTGGGAGACGCAAAACAATGTCAGGGCCACCAGCTGGCCGGGTCTGGGTCTCTGTCTGGAGGCACAGCTCAGGAAACCAGCCGCCCTCCCCCGCAGGGCAAAGAGCCTCTTCCCCGCCCCTCCTTCTGCTCCCAGGGCCCAGAGTGCTGCCCGGCGTTAGGGTCCCCCTCCCCCCTCCCCGGCTCCACCTGCACCTTTTCCTTTCCTGTCTCCACAAACTCACCGCGTCTTATTCCTCAGGAAAGTAACCAAGATGACGGTGGGTCAAGTTCTAACTCCCGTGCTTCTTGCGTGAGTTATTTAACCTGAGCCTCGGTGTCCTCATCTGACGAATGGGGATAACAGCAATGCTTAATGCATACAGTTGGTTGTGAGCGTTAAACACGATGTGTGAAAGTGGCTGGCACAGTGCAGGGGGCAGCTAACTATGGCCTGTGGGCTTGCCGCCTATTTTGTATGACCCACGGGCTAGGAATGGTTTTTACAGGTTTTAATTGTTGGGGTAAAATAATAATAATAATAATAATAATAATAATAATAATAATATTTGGTGACATGTGAAAGAGATATAAAATTCAAGTTTTAGTGCCCATAAATTAAGTTTTATCAGAACACAAAACCACCATTAACTTAGATATTGTTCTGTGGCTGCTTACATGTGGGCCCTGGTGCCCCTCTCCCCACGCCATTCTCTCCCCCCGCCCCTGGAGTCACCTGGATGGCTCCAGGACTTGCAGTGGTGAGGTCCTTGAAGGTCTCAGTGGGTGGGCACAGGTTCTAGTGGTTGGCCCCCAACAACCAGTGCGGGCAGAGTTGAGTAGTTGTGACAGAGATCAGAGGCTATATGGTTCAAAAAGGGTAAAATAACACATATGTAATACCTTAATCAATAAAGAAATTTTAAAAAATCAGTAAAACATATTTTAAGGAAGGAAAAAAAAAAAGGGTAAAATAGTTACTATTTAGATCTTTGCAGAAAAAATTTACCAACCCCTGGAATAAATGCCAGACACTTAATAAGGGATCGGTTAAATGTATCAGTCAGTCCTGTTACTATATCAATACTCCTGTTATCCTCTTTTGGTCTAGTTTTTTTTAAACCTAAAGTCCATGGAGGGTTTTAGGGGGTCTTTAAATCTCCAGATTTCCATGCAGATTTTTATAGGTGGGATCTTTTGGTGGAGGGGCTTGATAATATTCACCAAAGCGGTTTGTGTTCTCAATAGGTAAAGAAGTGTAGGCTTTTAAAAAAATTGATTTCAGAGAGGAAGAGAGAGGGAGAGAGATAGCAACATCAATGATCAGAATCTGACTGGCTGCCTCCTGCACACCCCACACTGGGGATGAGCCCGCAACCAGAGCATATGCCCTGACCGGAAATTGAACCATGACCTCCTGTTTCATAGGTCTACGCTCAAGCTCTGAGCCATAGCTATAGGGCAAGAAGTGTAGGTTTGCTGCCTTCCTCGCCCCAGGCAAATTGATCGGTACTTTTCTGGGCTGTGTGGAGGCAACATATGGGAGGGCGAGATATTTGGGAGCTCAGGGCCTTTCTCAGAGCCCACCTGCCTGCCCCGAGGGGCCTGAATAAGGGGCAACAGGAATAAGGAGCCCTGGCTTCGGAGCGGGCTGAATCCTGGCCTTGCCCTCCGCTGGCTGGGTCCCCTCTCTCTGAGCCTCCGTTCCCCAGGCTGGGTTGTCACACGGATGAACTCAGTAATGTCTGTTGAGTGCTCAGTACAGTGGCTCACACACATACCGGTAGGGACTGCAGAAATGTTCGCTGCTATTGCCATTACTATCACCATCCTTGCACATTCAAAAGCTCTTTCCTCAGCTTGCCTTGGGGCCCCGTATAAAGCTGCCCCATATTAGGTTAAATATGAGGCTTGAATACCCCTCGAATGCTCTTGATCCGATTCATCGGTGGCACCAGCAACTAAGGCAAGTCCATGAAACATAGTCCCATGATCAGTGTGCAAAATAGCGGGCGCCCAGTTAAGTTTGTAAAAGTCCTCATTTGAACAGGGACAGTGGTGAACGTTCCTACGAGTGAAATAAGTGAAATCTGAAACTTCTCAGTTGCAAAAGCCTGGGCTGTTTTAGACCTTTCTGTTTCTGCCCCCTGAGGAGGGAGCCTGGACCTCAGACTTGGATCTATTTTCCTCCTAAAATGCTTCTCTGTGGAGCCTGGTTCCCCAGCCCCGTCATCCACAGCCAGCAGGTTCATTCCGGGGCCCAGTGTCCAGCGTCGGGAGGGCTGGGGGCGTCCTTGCCCCTGACTGTCCTGGAGACGGGCCCCCCGGACACGGGCTGGTCCACGGCCAGCCGAGCCCAGTGCTGCCTGCCCCCGGTTGCCGGGTGTAGACCCATTCAGCAGGGGCCTGGTGGCTCCAGACAACAGCTGGAGACCAGAAACGAAGACTTCCAGCTACAAGCAAATGTTGCTGCTTCTTGAGGTTGAAATATTCTGTCCCCTAAGTTCCCCTTTCAGCCAAGCAAAAACAATCCCCCACAGGGACCCGACCCCGCCGCAGAGGAACAAAAGCTCTCCAGTTCTCAGAGTCCCAGAGACTTGTCTGCAGTTTCAGGCTCGCACAGCCCAGGGCGGGAAAGGAGATGATCATGTGATTTCCAAGCTCGGAGACAAGGTCACCCTTGTCCAGCCCTTTCCGTCTCCGCAGGAAGAAGAGCCTTTGATTGCTTGACAAAGGACGAGGCCGATGCTGCCCTGGTGTGGGCTCCCCGGAGGGCGGGTTTTACAATGTCCGCATCTCTCAGGTTTCGGAAAACAAGGAGATGAGGTTAAGGTCAGCGGTGCCCCAAGTCCGCGCAGATGGGTTTGGGGTGCTCTTCCTGGTCCTGCTTCAGGCAGGACAGCTGCACATTCTGGCTGCATTTCTTTTTCTGCTGCAGGCTAAGCTGTCCCTAAGACGTTTACCAGTGGGCCACCCCATTTGTTTTCCACCAGCCATGAAAAACATTTTCCTTCAGAATATATTCACACACGATATATCTGATAAGGGGTTGATGACCAAACTGTATAAGGAACTCATACAACTCAATAACAAAAAATAATCTATCCAATTAAAGAATGGGCAGAGGACAGAAAAAACATTTCTCCAAAGACATACAGATGCCAACAGGCATATGAAACAATGCTCAACTAATTATCAGGGAAATGCAAAAAAAACCACAATAAGATACCACCTCACACCTGTCAGAATGGCTATTATAAAAAAGTCCATGAACAACGTGTTGGTGAAAACGTGGAGAAAAGAGAACCTTGTGCACTGTTGGGACTGCCAATTGGTCAGCCACTGTGGAAAACAGTATGGAGATTCCTCCAAAACCCAAAAATGGATCTACCATATTACCCAGCAATTCTACTTCTGGGTATTTATCTGAAAAATTAAAAGATATATGCAGAGATTAATCAAATAACATATGCATATATGCATAACCCATGGATACAGACAATAGAGCAGTGAAGGTCTGGGGTGGGGCGGGAGCCAGATGGAAGAGGGTAATGGGGGAAAAATGGGGGATATCTGTAATATTCTCAACAAGATAAATTAAAAAAAGATATATACATCTTTATGTTCATTGCAGTGTCTTTTATAATAGCCAAAATATGGAAGCAACCTAGATGTCCATCGATTGATGAATGGATAAAGATGTGACACACACACACACACACACAATGGAAGTTTATTCAGCAATAAAAAGGAACGAAATCTTGCCATTTGTGACATGGATAGAACTAGAGAGTCAGATGAAGAAAGACAAATGCCATATGGTTTCACTTACATGTGGAATCTAAAACAACAACAACACGCAAATGAACAAACAACACACAACAAAAACAGCAGCTTCATAGAAACAGATTGAACTGATGGTTGCCAGAACAGCAGAGGGTGGGGTGGGGGGAATAGGTAGAAAAGGTGAAGGGGATATAGTCAGTAATATTGTGATAACTCTGCCTGGTGACAGGTGATTACTAGACTTAGTGTGAAGACCACATTGTAAAGTATATAAATGTTGAATCACTATGCTGCACACCTGGAACTAATATAATATTGTATACCAACCATACTTAACATTTTACAAAGTCAAAAAGAGCTCCTGGGAAAGAGAGAAGGAAAGCTCAGAGAAGAGAAACACTTGAGTGAAGCTTTCAGGGGCCATCATATTGCCACCGCAGGGTTGGGGCTGGCTGCTGTGGTGTAGGCCAAGGTCAGCTGGGGAGAGGACAGAGGGAAAGAGAGGGCCACAAACTCCATGTCCAGGTAACATGCCTGCCAGACAACTACGGTAAGCCCTCACTTAACGTCGTTGATAGGTTCTGGGAAACTGCAACTTTACGTGAACCGAAGTATAACGAAACTAATTTTACCATAGGCTAATGGATATAAACAGGAGTCAGGTTCCTACGGCATATTTCTGCTCACAAAACATCACCAGACTTCTGAATAAAGACCTTTGAAAACACTTCTAGTATTAACCATTGAAATAAATGTGAGCTATACACTAGACACTTCTCCTTGTTCTTAACCGCCCCCCCCCCTACTCTACAATAACAAGGCACAGCTACCATCTACTGAAACTATACTAAGATAATAACCCACCACAACACTATGGGCAGGTACTGAATTGCCCCCATCTGACAGATGAGAAAGTAGGCACACGGGGCTGAGTCACTCGCCCAAGGTCACGTGGTAAGTGGTGGGGTGGGGATGTGAGCCCAGGCCCCGAGTACCTACCCCTGGCCCATGGGTGTAGCCAGCTTACTCTCACCTAGTTCTCCCCTCCCTCCAGTGCTGGTTTGGGGGCCTGGTCAGGTCCCCCGAGTCTCTCATTTGTGTACCTCCGAGGCTCTGATGGGCCTCCTCACCCTCGGTCTTACCCCACTCCAGTCTGTTTTTCCTAATGCAAGTGTCTATCCCTCTAAACTAGGAATCTGACGTCACTCCTCCACCGAAACCCTCTGGAGCCTCCCTGTTTCCCACTTCCTGGCCTCTCAGCAAATGAGTGGTGGGAGCTGAATCCTGTAGGCTGACTCTAGGGCTGTGCTCTCCACTCCCACCCCCACGCCGCTCTCCGAGCCTGTTTCCTCACTGACCAAACGGCGACAGTACCTGCAGGAAGGGCTGTCCGGGTATGCGCAGTGCCCGACAGGAGAGTGCCGGGCGAGAGCGGGCAACTCAAACGGAGCTTCCATTGGTGTTATTACAAAGGAGGGTGGGCAGAGGAAGAACTGGCTGCTCTGAAAGGCAAGACGAGTCCCACATGCGATAATAACTACATGAGTGTTTTAGACATCTTTTCTCACTTAATCTTCATCGATTTCTGGGGCACAGATACTATGACATTTACAGGGAGGGGAAACTGAGGCTCAGAAGTGGGTTGCCACCTCAAAGTAGATTCAAACCTAAGTTTTTCTGCGTGCAGAGCCTCGTGCTATTCCCCGAGAACCGCCCCGTCTCACCGGGTGGTGTGCTCATTTGGAATTCCAACTCTTTCAGATCTTACCAGCTGAAGGTCACTGCAGGTCAAAGCTGCGGCGAGACCTGAGGGAACCTGGAGACACTTGGGAAAAACTGAGCCAACGGTGCGGCCTGGCCTGGGCACAGGTTAGGAAGAGCCGCGGGTCTCCCTGCATGCGCACCGTCCTTGGCCGGGGGTTCGCGAGGGCACCCATAAAGACGACAAGCCAGGGCCCATCCCGTTTCTACAACAATGAGAATATTTATTTTCTCCAGGCAGTAAAAATAACATTTTTCTCTCTTTTGTAAAAGTTAAGTACCATTACATTCCATTTTCTTAAATAACAAAACCCTAAAAATATATATTAAATTGTATACAGTGCGTCACACTTCATCTTATATTTTAAAATACATGATGTTTCTATTTTATTCTCAAAGTTGCATATTAAGAGCATATTTACAAATAAAGCCTTGTCATCCAAAGTCAAGATCCCCACGGGAAGGTGAGCCTGGACGTGGGCAGGTCTGGATGCCCGTGACCCCTGCGGTGGCAGCTCCCCGCCTCGTGCTCCGGAAGACACCTTCTTTCTGAAGCAGATTTGCCTCGGACTTTCCTCCACACCCCACTTCCGTCTCGTTGAGTATGCTGGACTCACAAGACAGAAGCTGTGCAATGGGCACCCCCCTGGGTCTGCAGGCAGAGGGGGAGGCCCTTTCACCCCTGAGCCGGCCAGCCTGAGGGGAGGCAGCTGCGGCTGGAAGGTTTGAGAAACACCCCACGCCAGGGCAGCTAAGCTGAGAGACCTGGCCAGGAGGTAGAAGAGTGAGGAAGGTAAACAAAGACACCAGAGGAAACATGTAAAAGGTTAAAAATTCCCAAGGTAGTAACAATAGCCGGCATCGAACGCCAAATAGGAGTTTTGCAACCCAAGAGGGTGCCAGTTGACTGGGCTATGGATGGAGCTGGCCTGCTCTGTGGGAGACCTGGGGTGGCCTCGTCAGGCAGGGAGACGGGGATCTCTGAGGCCGTCCACTAAGTGCTGGTGAGGATTAAGTGCTCGGACGGGATGCGCAGAGGCTTGGCGACAGCCTGCGTGCCCGCTGGTGCTGGGATGGCCTGGCCAGATCCTCGGCTGGGTCAGGCCGGCTCCTGCCTGAGCTGATGATGGGGCGTGTGGTGAGGCCTTTCCCCACAGGTTTGGCCTGAGGTCCAGGATGGCTGCACTCACTAGTGCTTTGATCTTTGTGGGTTTCTGGCTGATTGGAGTCTTGAGCCAGAGCCCACACTTCAGAAGTTACAGCAATCACCTTACCTCGCTTATACCCTGTTCTGACATGGGGGTGTGGGGGTAGGTACCCGGGGTTCATTCCTACTCCTTCTCTGCTCTGTAAGCAGTGACACATGGGGAAGAACACAGGGCACTGAGTGCCTTCTAGAGGGGCCAAGGGCACAGTGAAACACGGCTAAGGACAGGGGAGGCAACAAGATAGCTGCCTCCCTCATGTTGGGGCACACGCGGAGAAGCAGGGCCTGGGTACCAGCAGTGAACAGGATGAGGAGGGCACGCAGGTCCTGAGGCACCCACCTCAGGGCAGAGGCTGTGGACCGGATGCTTTCAGAGCCACTGCCCCCGGTGGTCCCCGGAGCCCCTCCCCCTTCCTCTTTCATCATCTTCCGCTATGTGATCTGTAATGGACTTTTCTCAGGGTCACCCTTTCCAATCACCTCCAGCCCCCACTTTCTCTCTTCTACACAGGGTCTTAGAAGGTCAAGTGCCTCCTGGAGGCACACCTCACCTCTTTCTTTCTCAGGCATTTACTTAGCCACAGGGGACCCTCTGTGGGGTGTTGCTGACAGGCTCCAACCAAGACATGGCCAGACTGTGCCAAGGAGTCTGTGGAGGTTCAGCCGAGATGATTTATGGCTCTCTTCCCCCAGGCTGTCCTGAAGCTGGTTTGGGATTCCTGTGGCCCCTTCCTGGGCAGTAAGTTGATCCTGGCGGCACTGGGCTGTTCCAGGACCAGCAGGAAGGAGAGCACTGGGGCGTCACCAGCGCTTCCAGGATCTCTGAGAAGGCTGATCCTGCTGCAGCTCAGACTGGCTTGGGGCTTGGCCCCTGTGACCAGCGTGTGAGGTGAGCAGGGTGGGCGGGTGGCCCCAAAGGCCAGTGATCAGAGTAAGTCTTAGGCAGCTGCACTGCCTGCTGGCTGGGTGAACCCTTTGCCAAATTCCACATTCCCTTGGATGTGGGTCTATTCACAGCTCAGGGCCCTTTGTTACCGCACACCTGACACTTGTGTTTGAGAAGAGATTCCTCAAAAGCCAGGAATAGCTTGGAAGGGAGACTGCACACGTCAGTATATTTCCAGTGGTCCTTGAAGGGACAGACCTGTCTCCAGACCCCGGGTCTGCAGACAGCTGCTCCCGGGGAACAGCCCTTTCCAGATCAAAGCGTGAAGACAGCACCAGGCAGATCCATGCTGGTGGTGGGTCTCACGTGGTGCCTGGAGCAGTGCCCAGCCCCCCTGTGGACGCACGGCCCCATTCCCCCTCTGAAGGCCCCTCTGCCTCCAGCTCCCGGCATCTCTCCTGGTTGCCAAGTGTCACTTCTCCCTGTGGACACCTCCCAGCTGCCCCGTTTTTCTGGCAGCAGCCAGTTTCAGACGGGTTGCCAATGTGGCAGAACCCCAGGAAGGGCCATGGCAGGCAGTGGCTCAGGGACTTGGGGAGACGAGGCAAAGTGTTGCAAAGAGGGAACCTGGGAGGCCAGAGGCACAGCAAGGCCCAGGCCCGGCCTGCAGAGGCCCAGGGTGCTCTTCTCACTGCTGCTGACCAAGCCTGCTATGGGTGGTGGGCACTTCTAAACGGGAGATGGCACTGACTCTCACAACCAGGGGCAGGATAGTGTGGGATCCGGGGTAAGAGCCCTCTCCCTCCCCACCAAGCCATTCTGTTCCTGTAAGAAGGGGCAGAGAGGGCTGCAGAGAACATAGGCGCAGTGAGGGGTTTTCGTCCTCTTTCACAAGGAGGGACAGCTGGCACCCTGCCTTCCACAATGCTGCCCACAGGCTAAGCCATGAGTTTATATTCCTGGTACTGACCTGAGAGTCAGCTTAGAGAATCATGGAGATGAGGGCCTGGCTCAGGTGCCATAAGACCACAAGCTGTTGGGGGCGAGGCCAGACAAATCCAATCCAACAAGAAGTTACTGAGCACCGATCAAGCTTTCCGTGAAGTCTGCTGTGTGAGTAAATGGATGCTTTCTACGACCACTCCACAAGCTTGCTCTGTTGGTCACCAAGCTATGGGAAGAAGCCCAAATGTGGGAGGCTTCAGGTTTGACATGAATGGGGGTCAGAAGACCTAATTCTCAGGCTGTCCAAGACTGGAAGGCCTTTTCTCATCCAGCACCCGGAGAGCAAAGCCCGAGTCAGCACAGAGCATGGGCCCTCTTTAGGGCTTTGGGGATGCTAATACCCAGGAGTAGAGGATCAGGCCAACCCTCAAGAGAACCTCAGAATTCTCTGCCTGGCCTTCTTCTAAACCATAAAGACCAGGAGAAAGTGATCTATGTGTGGACAAAACAGAGAAGAAGCAAGCAAGACTCAAGGCACAATACACTTACCCACCACCTGACAGTCATCTAGAATATACCTGAACCCAGTGCTGGACACAACCATCTTTGTCATCTCAGCCCCAGTGTCCTGACACCCCCATTCCTGGATCAGACACACACACACACACACACACACACACACACACACACACACACACACACGAGGGCCAGACCCTGGGACTTTGAGTTTCTCTCCTAAGTGCAGCTGATGAAGCAGGACGAATCCAGGCTACGCCTGCCCCTGCAGCAGGGCGCCCCTTCCCAGTCCATTGGCAGGTGCCTCTGAAGAGGCCAAGGGAGAGGCAGGGAAGCGTTCATCAGAGGAAACCACGGGAGAGGTGGTCCCTGTGCCTTGAGCTCAGAGGAACCTCCTGTCCTGGGCATGGGGGAGCTTTTAGTCACTCACAAGAGGATTACGGTCATCTTGTTGACTCTGACCCTTGAGCTTCTTCTTAAAGATGGAAATCGAAGTAGAAGGCTTATAGAAAATGCTCCAGATTTCTCCTGATGTCCCTGGTTGACGACAATCCCTAAGGTCCCCTGAAGCAGGAACACGATGTGATCTGTCAAACAAAAATAACTTAAGAGTTCTTCCTGCCCAGTAGAACAAAGCAGCCCAAACAACCTACGTCGCATGAGAGACCTGTACCTGTGAAATGGGACGCTCGGTGAGGGGAGGTCACGGGAAAGACCTAAGTGCTGCTTTAGGGATCTGAAGGACTATTGTGCCGATGAAATGCGTCCTGTGGGGTGGGAGTGCAGCGGGGCAGATTCCAGCTCAGTTTAACAAAGAACTTGCTAACTCGCAGAATTATTCAAATCTGGAAAGGGCTGTCCTGAGAGATTGAGTTTTCAAATTCATTTTTTTAAAATAGAAGAATGCTTTCTTCAAATTACATTTACCTAGCTAAAACGGGACAAAGGCAGAACTACTCTGCAGGAATGGGTCTTGCCTCAGCACTAATGCTGCGTGGCAGGGAAGCTGCAGAGGGGCTCCAGGGTCAGGTAGGAGCCAGATGTGCACTTCAGGGCCTCAGGGTGCCGTGAGCTGCTGGGCCCTGTAGGAAGCCTCCTGCTCTCCTGCTGCTGTGGGAGACACGTGGTCAGGACTGTGCCGAGAGGCTTCCAGGACATGTAAATTGTGACTTTAAAAAAAAAGAAATATATATATGGCATGTGAGTGGGCTCAGTAAACAATAATGACACTGTTTCCACTGAAAAATGTAAAGCGCAGGGTGGAGAGGCGTGTGGGTGGTCCCACGGTGACCAAGGGCAGCCTTCAGAGGGCAATGGAGGAGCCGTCACTTAATGTATAAATGTCTGTGGCTGAGGGCTAGTGAGAAGGTCAGGGAAAAGTGGCTTTCACAGGACACCAACATTCAGGAAGGCCTTGAAATGCAGATAGCCTATATATCAATTATATCTCAATAAAACTGAAAAAAAAATATGGAGAGAGCTGGACTGGGAACCACAGGGAAGACAGAGTAGAAATCTAGAAAAAATTAGAAAGGGCCCCTCTGTAAACACACAAACTCCAGTAGCCCCTTTCCTGGAAGGAATAACTGTCAAACCTGAACAGCAAAATAAAGGAAGAAAATGTTTTTTTCACAAATGGTCAGAATTGAAGGACGAAGCTTCTGTGAGCTTCTTAAATAACTGCCTTAAAATGACTATTAAGCAATAGTTAATAAATGTTAGATTCTCTTCCTAAGAATGTTTTCCAGTTTCTAGAAGGCACTAGGGAATACGCATGGTACCACCCCAGCAATCTTTGTTCTTGCATCAAGATCTCTTCAAGGGCTAGCACAAGGCAAAAAATGGAAATTGTTGTTTTTTATGCCCAGATTGTTTCAACCCCCCTTGAAATTGTATCATTTGGATACAGGAGCAAACACAAGCACTCATCCTTAGTGAAATTTGTCCAGTTGTACATTTAACTCTCCAGAGAATGAGGAATGGCACTGTCATATGTTCCCTAGGACTAAGGACTCTGGGGTCATGTTCTGATGTTACACTTCTACCCAGACAAACGAAGCCAGTAGAAAAGGAGCTCTGAGCCTTTGCTCCTGGAATTGGGCAGCTCTGTTCTACTCACCTGAATGTGACGTGCAGAAGGATCTTTGCTACAATGGCTGTGACTGTGAGGATGAGGAGAGTTGCCAGGCCATACACTGTCCATCCTGCAAAAGACAGGGCCCATCAGACCTGTTTGAGCTGTTTTCAGAAGGAAGCCCTGAGGGAACACTGGCAGCTCAGAGATGCAGGTCTGGCCAAGGAGCTCCCTGAAGGTGGGAAAAGGCACCAAATGCAGCTAAGAGCCAGGCTGCATGGAGTCCCAGGCTTCTGAGCACCTCGCCTGGCTTTAGAGCTCCCTCTTGGAGAGAGGCAGGCAGTGTGGCCCAAGATGCACTGGACTCAGAGTCGAAAATGGTGGTGCACATTCTGTCTCTATTACTGGATCCACTGTGCAACCACAAGTGAGTTACTGTGGGCCTCAGTTTCTCACCTGAGGAATGAGATGTGTGACCTGTGAAATCCTATCGGGATTCACAAACAAATGACGTGGGGCAAGCACTAGAGAGGCTCTCTGGCCTGACCTTCTATGGAGGGTCCTGCGGGGGACCTGGAGTACAGTCTGAAAATCTCTAGGCTAGGTAATTGCTAGCAATACGCTGCAGCTCTGTCAGCTCACAAAGGTCCCAATTTCCCTGGCAGAAAAGAGAATGGAAGTCTGTACCCAACTAAGTTAAACCACAAGACCATTACCCACTCTCTCTCCTTCTCCTGCATGACTTTTCTTCATAGCTCTTATCACTATCTGACTTTTTATTTTGCTTCTTGTCTTTTCTTCCTACTGGAGGGAAGATTTGTTCAGTTCATTGTATAGTCCAGTGCCTACAATAGCACCTGGTACCATTAAAGCACTTATGTATCTTTTGAACGAATGAATGAATAAGTAGAGCTCTTGAAATTGCCAATTTAGGAAGCAACAACCTGGGGTTCTAGAAAGATATTCTCAATGTGAGAAAACACTGAATTAACTGATTAATCATAATGTGCAAAAGGCACACATGTTGTCTCTATGGTGGTGAGCACTTTTCCTTAAGGACTAAGGAGTCAAGCTAATGAGAACGCGTCCCTCAAAGGCCAGGACAGACATGGTGACAGAGCCAGGACCCCAACCTGCCTTGGAATGAGAAACACCCAAGAGTACTCTGATTTTGTAATTGCCAAGGACACTGCCTTCAAGCTCTGTGGCTTCCACTCCCTTTGACGGTGTCTGGGAACTGCTACCTGGGACGGTCTGTGGTGGGTGGCTGGGGCTGGTGGTGATGACGTAGAGGACTTTGGAGGACCGGGCAGCGCTGATGCTGAGGTTTGCCTGCTCCGTGATCACCTCGGCCAACGTCTGGTTGGCAGTGGGCCTCTCCTGTGGTGGTTCTTCCTTAACAGCTGGAAGATCAAAAGGAATTAACTGGGGAAAGCTGATAAAGACAATGAAGAACTAGGGAGGAGGAGGCACTGGTTCTGTAGTGGAGCTCCTGGTTCTGTAGAAAGGCTGTTTTCTCTGATCCAATTCTGGGTGTAATTCTCCCCACTGGCCTCCAAGCAGAACCTGCCAGGCCCTGGCCCCGAAGAAGGCAGAAGGAATGCACTGTCAACTTCTAATCATTTGACTGGTCTGTCTGTGGACATCTGAGAATACTTGATCATTTCCTACCCTTGTGCCTTTGCAGCTATGGCTCCTTCTGCCTGGAAAGCCCTTGTCTTTCCTATCTATCGACCCAAATCCTACCTGTTCTTCAAGACTGTCCCACCTGTGGGGTGGCCTCCTCCCTCTGACTCCCTGTAGCACACACTGACTGAACTTTTCTTGAGGCCCTTGACAGCTAGGACAAAGATTAGGTCTTAGACACCCTGTGTTTCTCATGTGCTGGCAAAGATATGTGCCTGGAACACATGTGCCCACATTAGAGAGACACAGAGCGGGGCCCCACCTTAGGAGGATTTGAAGAAAGATGGGACACCAATCTTCTGTGGTTGGCTTGGATCCTGAGAGACAGGATGATGGACCAAATGACCTCCTTAGAGCCTTCCAATTCTATCAGCCTCAGTTCTTTCTTTTGGTTGTTCTTTTAACCCTCCCATGGAAACTGTCATTAGGACTGCTAACATGGCAAACATTACAGGTTTCACCTCTTTTCTGTATCATGAAACATACAAGTTTGAAATGGGAGGTGGGAAAATCCATAAGTTAAGTCAGTAGCTCCTGACTAAGACCTCCCAGCAAGAACTGCCCAAGCTCCACAGGTCACCAGGGTGTGCAAGAGGAGCTGGAGACACACAGGGAAGTCTTACCTTGGTATAAGACAGCAAATCCCTGGGCCTGATTGATGCGATCAGAGAAGAAATACAGAATGACAAAATCCAGAGAGACATTAAAGGACAAAGGTGGGCGGTTCCTTCCATTGAAACGGACCAGGACTTGGTGGGTGTAGCCATCCAGCAGCTCCACCATATCTGCTGAATCCCTGATGTCAAATAAGGTGAAGTTGAAGTGGATGTGGGAGGCTCCAGGAACCCGAATGGTCCAGTAGCAGACCCTCCCTGTGGCGTAGGTGTCAGGAAAGTCAGGGGAATAGACTACAGAAGTCATGGCCGAGTAATTCCCACCGCAGGCACCAACGAGAGCTGTGGAAGACAAAAGGACACGGCCCTCAGCCTGAGCTCAGCCACAGGGCTCATTTTCCAACCAGTTACAACCATTCTTCTGAACTTCTGAATGAGATCCAGTTTAGGATATTGTTTTTAGTCTAGAAAGCCAGACTGTCTTCTGTTTCGGGATCAAATCACCAAATGAATCACTTAAACCCTGAACAAATGACTGTGGAAGCTTTTTTTTTTTTTTTGCCCAAGAGACCTTAGAATTAGAACACAGCACAGTGGTGTGGCCTAGGTGGGGGCCAGGCTGGAGTCAGAAAGTCTGGGTTTGGGACCAGCTGGGCCATGTGATCCTTCACTTCCAGGCCTCTCACTTCTTTCAGTTTTGAGATTGGAGAGACCACCACCTGCTCCTGTATCACATGAATGTGTGAGGACAGATGAGATAAAACAGTGGGCCCTCTTTGCAGGGAGGCACTCCGTGAGGTAAAGTCGTGAAAAAGAAGGGCCTCACAGCACTAGGGCATCCCTGATACCTTAGAGGAGCAATGCACACGAGAACTGACTTTCTTTCTTTTTTTTTTTTTTTTAAATATATTTTATTGATTTTTTTACAGAGAGGAAGGGAGAGACATAGAGAGCTAGAAACATCGATGAGAAAGAAACATCGACCAGCTGCCTCCTGCACACCCCCTACCGGGGATGTGCCCACAACCAATGTATATGCCCTTGACCGGAATCGAACCTGGGACCTTTCAGTCCGCAGATCGACGCTCTATCCACTGAGCCAAACCGGTTTCGGCGAGAACTGACTTTCTTTCTGCCTGGAGGAGACTCACTCAGTTCTGATCACTGTATTAGCGCGTCTGATTTCTCTGGACTCTGTTTTTTTGTTTTTGTTTTTTACAGAGAGGAAGGGGAAGGGATAGAGAGTTAGAAACATCGATGAGAGAGATACATCAATCAGCTGCCTCCTGCACACCCCCAACTGGGGATGTGCCCACAACCAAGGTACATGCCCTTGACCAGTATCAAACCTGGTATCCCTCAGTCCGTAGGCTGACGCTCTATCCACTGAGCCAAACCGGTTAGGGCTGGACTCTGTTTTTGATTTGCAGGTTCCAGGAAGGGGATACAACCACTTGACCGTATCTTATGTGGTGAAGTGTAAACACGGTCCTGGAAGTGAACGTCCTTGACAGGGAGTGTGGGGCTAGGATTTAAAAAGCTTCGGGGGCGTTCCACTTCCCTTTAGGATGTAGAAAGCAGTAAGAGGATGCTGCTTTCATCCAAACAGTGAAAAAAGCTCAAAACTTTTATCAACTTGTCAGAAAGTTGAGGTCTAAAGACAAAGGAAATTTAATTCTAAACAGTAAGAAGCCCCTCCAGTGAGAGTCAGACCACACAAAAGTGTTTCATCTTTGACAGAGCACAAGGAGGAGGTAGCCACCATAAAAGCAAGTAAGAAGCAAGCAGCTAAATTTTTAACAAACCCTTAAAGGTTGAGTATGGGCTAGCCTCTCAGTCAGGAGCCCCAGACACAACAGGAGTCTGCACGCACTTGCAGGCAATTCTGGTCAGGCCTCCACCCAGCACCCACCAGAATCCCCCTCCCAAAGGAAGCAAAGCCTTAAGCTGCTGGGAGAGGGGCAGCAAACCTTCTTGCTCCCAGAGCCAGGGTAGAAACAAAACCTGTTTGCCCCTGGGGAGAGGGAGTAGGAAATTCTCTCTTTCCTGCCAAAGTAACCAGGCAAAGATCTGCTTCTGGGGAAGAGCAGAGGCAAAAGTCACCAGCCCCGGGTTGCCCTGAGCCCAGCATCCTGCACCAATGAAAGCAGGGCAGGAAACGCTCTCCTTTCCAAGAGCCACCACAGATTCAAGGCAGTCGTTAGCTTCCAGGGAGAGGGAGGGGGTGCAGGGATGCTGGAAAGGTCCCACCCCTGAGCCCCAGTAACATGTCCTGCCTGAGACTGAGGATGGACAGGAGGACCAAGACATTCCCCCACCCCTTGACCTCACAGAGCATAGCACCAAGTTACAGGCAACAGCAGTCTACCACTGAGGGAGGGGAAGACGCCCTGGATGGCACAGGCATGCAGAAACTGCTCAAAGCTGAGGGTGGGACAGGAACACTGAAGAAGCCCACTGGCATCCCAGGCTCCACACTAAGCACAGGTAACAGCAGCTCATCACTGAAGGGATCTGAAACCTGATGTGCATTGAAGACAATGACAGAAGCAAGAAAATCCAAACCCAGCTCACCACTGACAGAAAGGCTCAGTCCTCACACTGCGCAGGCCTGCCCTTTTCCAGGGGTAAGTTCTATTGACCTCAGCCTCTGCTGTTCTTTTGTACATCGTGTATGGCATTCAATAAATCCAAATATTACAACACACACATAAAAGCAAGCAAAAAAGAAAGAGGGGGAAAGACTAATTGTCAAGAGATAAAACATCTGATATATATATATATATACATATATATATCTCAAATTATTATGTTGCGAACCTAAAATGAATATAATGTCAATCACATCTCAATTTTTTAAAAAGAGAAAACAATCCACAGAACCAGACTCAAAAATGACCCAGACATTAAAACTACCAGAGACTACATGATTAATACAGAAAAGACCTAGTGGAAAAGATGGACCATATGCTTGAACAGACTGGAAATTTTAGAGATATGAAAACTATATAAAAGAGTCAAATGTAAATGCTAGAAATAAAACAAACAATTATCAGAGATAAAAAATCTCTTTGATGAGCTTATAAACAGAGTATACAAAGTTGAGGAAAGAATAAAATAATTTGAAAATAGGTCAATAGAAATTATCCAAAATGAAACAGAGAAAAAAATAAGTGAAAAAAGCAAAATAGCACCCAACAGCTGTGGGATGATATCAAATGGTCTAATAATATGTAATTGGAGTCCCAGAAAGAGAAGAAAAAGAGAACAAGGCAGAAGAAATATTTGCAGAGAAAATACATGGCTAAGAATGCTCCAAGGTCAATGAAAAGTAATCTAAGAATCTCACCAAACTCCAAGCAAATAAATTAAAAAATAAACATAAAAAAAACCATACCTAGACATATCATAGCTAATGTTGAAAACAAAAACAAAGATAAATCCCTGAAAGCAGGCAGAAGGGAAAAGCCTATATACAGGGGAACAAAGTTGGAGCAGACATCTCTAGAAACGATGCAAGCCACAGACAAAGAAGAAATATTATTTTAAGTACTAAAAGAAGGAAACCTGTCAGTACAGAATTCAATATCCAGTAGAAACATTTTTCAAAAGTGAAAGTGAATTGACTTTCTCAAACAAATGCTGAGAGAGACCACCGACAGCAGTCTGACATTAGAGAAAATGCTAAGGAAACTTCTTTAGGCCACATGGAATAACAAAGTGTGTGGCCTGATGTGTCTGGTTAATCACGTTGTAGCACGCGTCAGTTCTTCATTTCGTTTTTTACTTTATTATGTTATTTAAAATTTTTTTAAATTGATTTTGAGAGAGAGAAAGAGAGAGAGAGAGAAAGATATCAATGTGAGAGATACATTGCTCAGTTGCCTCCCATATGTGCCCAAACTGGGGGGATCAAACCTATAACCTAGGTATGTACTCTGACTGGGAATCAAACCCGAGACCTTCCAGTGCATGGGACGATGCTCCAATCAACCGAGCCACACCAGCCAGAGCAAGAGGATCTTTTAGAAAAACAAACAAGAGAGGCCCTGGCCAGGTAACTCGGTTGGTTAGAGCATAATTCCGATATGCCAAGGTTGTGGTATTGATCCCGGTCAGGGCACACACAAGTAACCAATGAATGCATAAATAAGTGGAACAACAAATTGATGTTTCTCTCTCTAAAATAACAGATTTAAACACACACACACACACACACACACACACACACACACACACACACACGAGGATCTTAAAGCTGATACTGAGTAGTTAGTTCTATCAGGGTTTACATCAAACTGGAAGGTCAGCTTTCCTAGGTTGTCTAAGTGTCTCCCAATAGGCCATGTCTCTCAAGCACATGACACAACTGTCATTAGTTACTTGTTAAATGAATGTCTTCCATTCTAGGACAGGGGCTGAGCCTTCTTGCTCAGCGCTGTATGGCAGGGCCTGGTCAGTGCCTGGCCTGCAGTAGGTGCTTATCAAGTATCGCCAAGTGAATAAAATAATACATGGAAAGACGCGGGGGGCAGGCTTGTCCCCTGGCCCAACGGTTCCTGTGTCTTCAACAGTAACAGGCACAAGGCATACTCACTGTCAAAGAGGATGATCCGGCCATCGCCACCACAGAGCTGGGTTTGATCCCCGAAGCAGACGCTGTTGCACTCAGTACTGGCTACCTCCCCATACTTCCAGTAATCCGGATTGTTTCCACAGAAGCAAGCATAGCCTGACTCCATGCCAGCAAACTGCCACAATAGAGAAGCAGGACTTGGTAAGTGTCAATCAGGAATGTCAAGTGAACCGAAGGATCCTGGCAAGGTTGGTCCCCAGAAAGCAACCAGCCTCATCTTCCCAGCCCACCCTTCCCCTGGGACCTCTCCTTGTCCCATTCTTACAACCGGTCATTACACACTGAGGGAGGGAAGAGGAAGAAAGAAAAAGGGAAGGAAGGAAATGAAACTACTTAATTTTCTTATTTTTTTATATAACAAACAATAGCATTATTGAATCTTAATGGCCAACGAATGAATTTCAGATAGAGGAATGGACAGGAAGAAAAGAAAATATTTTGGACTGGTGTTCAGGCTGGGCCCCTAAATTTATCAAGGAAGTAACAACTACCTTGGCTTATTCCCAGATCGCCCATAGAGCCAGAGATGTTCCTGCTCATAACATACACGGGCACAAGGAAATATATAACTCTGTCAGAAGTCAAATAGGAATGCAGATATTGGGGTTTTCCAGTCTTTGGACAAGAGAATTGCCTCATACTCCTCATTCCCAAGCCCCACTCTTCCTCCAACTTCTCCTTGGCAGAAAAATAGAGATGTATGGCTTCACAGGTTATATTTCAAAAACGTATATATATTTTAAAGTTATTTTTACATCTTTACCTGTTTCTATAGATATATAGCCACAGAGCAGTTACCTTGAACCTCTGACTCCGACAAAAGCTGATGCAGGTTTGTATGGTAAGTTTGTTAGATGTTTTACTGGCGCCAGTTAGAGGAGGTGGGTTTCCATGATCCTTGTAGCAGCCAAGGTTTCCAGGCACTGGAGGAAAAAGAAAAACAAAAGAATTTCACAACATCTGGCTGTGAAACAACAAAAGGAAAAGTGTTTTGTGCCAGGTACTTTCATCTCAGCCAGTATTTCCACTCCTAAGGCACAATAAATAACAAGCAGCAAACTTTAAAAATGGAAGCCTAGTGTCTTCTGCTAAATGCCATGCTTTTGTTTTATTCTGAAGAGTATGTGAGCCCATATAACTAACCCTATGACATTTTTTACCTGTTCACTAGTGATAGAATTTAGTACTGAAGAGAACTAGAAATACTTTCCTAAAAATAGAAGCTACAATATATAAATTGTTCCAGAATCACTAGAGAGCAGGAAAATCCCTTGAAAGCCCATCGTCCTATGCCTTGTGCCTCCCCTTGTTCCTTAAAAAGCTCCACAAATGGGTTTCCTCAAGATCCTTGGTAAGTGTATTAGTTTCCTATTGCTAGTAGAACAAATTACCACAAACCTAGTGGCTTAAAACAGCATAGATTCATTATCTTACAGTTCAGGAGGTCAGAAGTACTAAATGGGTCTTACGGGGCTAAAATCAAGTGACAGCTGGTTTTCCCTCTGGAGGCTCCAGGGGAGAGCCTCTGATCCTTGCCTTTTCCATCTTCTAGAAGCTGCCCCTATTCCTTGGCTTGTGGCTGCACCATTCCAGCCTCCGCTTCCATCATCGCATCACCTCCTCTGACTCTGATCCTCTGCCTCTCTGTTATAAAGACCTGTATGATTACATGGGGCCTTACCTGGATAATTCAGGATAATCTCTCCATCTCAAAATTCTTAACTTAATCCTACCTGCAAAGTCCCTTATGCCCTGTAAGGGATTACACAGACATTTTTTTTTTTTTTTTGGTGGGGAGCATTCTTTGGCTTATCACAGTCAACATGTTAGTGTTTCACAATCACACAATCAGATGGTTTGGTCTAGTAGAAAAAGCTGTATCCGACAATAAAAAAATTTGAATATATATATCAACTATGGTAGATAGCTTTCAAGATGGTCCTCAATGATTCCCACCTCCTGGTGGTCATGACCTTGTGTAATCCTCTCCCCTTGAATGTGGGTTGGACTAGTGACTTGCTTTTGACCAACAGAATGTGGCAAAGTTGTGGGAATGCCGCTTCTGTGATTAGGTTACAAGAGACTGTGACTTCTGTCTTGCTAGTAGACTCTCTTTATTGCCTTCTTGGCTTATATAGTTTTATGAAGCAATATGCCATGTCATAGGGGTCATGTGACAAGGAACTGAGGCTGGCCTTTAGTCAACAGCCAGCAAGAAAGCAAGGCTTTCAGTTTCTACAAAGACAGAATCCTATCAACAATTAGGTATGCTTGTAGTAGATCCCTCCCCAGTGGAGTCTTCAGATGTGACCAGAGGCCTGGCAGATACCTTGACGGCAGCCTTACGAGAGACCTTGAAGCAGAAGACCCAGAAAAGCATGTGCAAGTTTCCTGACCCACAGGAAGTGTGAGACAGTAAGTGTAGTTGCCCAAGTGTATGTTGCCCTGACTGGTTGCTCAGTGGTTAGAGCGTCGGCCCATTGACTGAAGGGTCTCAGGTTTGATTCCCGATCCAGGGCATGTATCTGGGTTGTGGGTTCGCTCCCTGCCCCAGTCAGGGTGCATGCAGGAGGCAACCAGTCAATGCGTTTCTTTCACACTGATGTTTTTCTCTCTCTCTCTCCCGCTCCCTTCCACTCTCTCAGAAAAGCAAAGGAAAAGCTATTTTTAGGTGAGGATTAACAAAAAAAATGTATGCTGTTTCAAGTAACTACGTTTTGGGGTAATTTGTTATACAGAAAGAGCTAACTAATCCACCTAAATAATACATACTAAATATGTGTATATTGAATGAAGGAATTAATTTATTGTGGCCCATGCAAAAATCAACAACTGTGTTATTAATTTACGAATCACTCCACTATCATATGAAGCTCTTCCCTACTTTTTCTATTTGGTTCCTCACAGCTTATAGAACTGAGTTATCATAAGACATGAATGAGGCCTGGTCCTAGAAGCACTTTTAGGTCAGTTAAGAGTGATATGTTTTCAACTCCAAAGTAAGCCACAAAGACTCTTAGAAAGCACTTTTCCTTTATGTTTAAGGCTGGAAAACAGCATGGTCCAGTTTAATAAGCTTTATATCCACATTAGTCTTCTGACATCTAAAAATATACACATATGTATATATGTACACACACACACTTAATTTCTGCCATCATCTACCTCTTACCAGCTCATTTTAAATTGGCAGGAAGTATCTCTGCTAACCCAAAAAGTCACCCTTCCCCCTCTAAGCCAAGTGGTTACCCTTCTTCTTTACGTCACATATGGTTCAAATATAACAAATGTGGCTCACCACACAAATGCTAAAGTGCATCTTTCGGAAACAAACCAAGTCTCTATAGTAGCAAATGTAAACAGAAAAACTCTGGGCAGTAGAAGCCTGGTGTTCAGGGGCCTGGCTTGGGAATGGCTGGGTTTTCGAGTTTAAACAAATGCAGTGAGTCAAGCATCTCTAGCAGGGAGCGTATCACACAAGCCAAGTTAAAGGGACCTCGCATATGGAAACCCAAGCCATGCACTTAATGATTCTTAGTAAGAACTACTTGATCATGATCATTCTGGTCATTTACTTTGATTTTTGTCTCATTTAGTCCATTATGCTCACCAGTAAGCATGTTATTAGGTATCAGTTATAGAGAGCCCAAGGCACATAACCATAAATGTGAAGATTAGACGTAAACAAGGCCATGGGTTGCATTAATGCAGCTGGAACCTATTCACAACAATTTGGCGAGCAAATCCAGGCAGCTCATGTTCCACTGAAGCAGTGAGGTCCCAAAACACATCCTGAGGCAGATCACTGGAAATCAGATCACAGCACGTTGTTGCTCCATCCATCTGAATATCAATGGCCTGAGGTATCACCCTTGCCGTCCAAGTTAATCACTTGCTGGACACTGTCAATTCTACCGGACATCTGTCCATGTCCCTCTATCCCCACTGCCACTTCCCCAGTTTAAAACACCTTCTCCTCCCTCTCAGACTGCTGCTTCAGCCTCCTATTCCATCCCCATTTCTAGGCTCACCCTACTCTAATCTAATTCGTCAATGGCAACCAGAATAGTCTTTACAGTACATTCCAGGCAGAAGTAGTGGCACGGGCAGAGGCCTAACACAAGAATGGCCTTGGCCTTGCAGGAACAAAAAGAAGCGAGTATGACCAGTGACACAGAGAGAGAGAAAAGTAATAGGAGCTGGAGAGCGATGTTTAAAGCTGGGGCCCTGCTTAAAACCCTCGAAGATCCCTGGCTACCCCCCAGGTGAAGTCCAAACTCTCTCCCATGTTACACAGGGTCTTGCCCCCTCTGTGCTGCTCCCCTTCCCCATCAGGATGACCCCTCTATCCTGGGCTCACACTGTATCTATAGGTCAAAATAAATCAGTGTATTTGCAAGTTTCCCAACTGCACACTGCACTCTGGCCTCTGGACTTTTGCACATGTTATTCCCTCTGCTTGGAATATTCTTCCCTACTTAAGATCGTAGCCTGAGCATCATTTTTCCTGGGAAGCCCCATGGCCCTCCTTTTATCCCCCACCCCCACAAAAAAAGGTTATATGCCCCTGCTGTATAAATCCTATAGCAGCCTATGCTGAACTTGATTCTGAACATCTGTTTATGTGTCTCTCTCCCCAATTTCCCAGGAACCACTTAAGCGTAGGACTATCTTTCGCACACCATTGTATACCCAGGGCCTGGCATGGTCCTGGTCACATGGCAGGTGCTCTGAAACTGTGTTAAATGAACAAATGTTCTGTGTCGCCAGCTAAAATCATGGAGTGAGTGGGTAAAGGCACTTCTTAGGCAGCAGTGAATGAAGAGAACAGAGCAGAAGGGAAGAGCAGAGCTGATCTGTAACAACATTCACTTAAAGCGAGTAACCGTTGGTTTTGAGACCTGCCTGCTCACTGTCCTCTTTGGCGACCTAGAAATACCATTTTAGATAACTGAGTTTACCACGAAGGTTAACTTTAATACTTAAAATTTTATCTTTATCATTTTGAATAAAACCTTTCTAAAATGTATTAACTATTTTTTTAAAAAAACAACAACACACAAAAAAACCCAAGAACTTTTAACTTACTTTAACCTACTTTAAATTTTCTTGGTGGCTTGAGATCATCAAATGCACTTCACCAAATGGCCCCAGACTGGTGTGCTATTTCCTTCTTTTTTTCCCAAAGGGTGGAACCTCTCTCCGAAGAGCCCAGCCTAGCCCCTAAGCAATGCTCTTCTCCCAGCAGGCCCCGGGAGCCAGCCTCAGTGTGTCTCAGTGATGTCCACAGGCTCCTCCCCCTGGAGAGTCAGCAGCCCTTCCAACCTCGGGCTCCCAGGCCGAGAGTGCTCACTTACGGGTCCTTTCCTCTAGGGCAGTGGTTCCCAACCTCTCCAATGCCGTGACCCTTTAATACAGTTCCTCATG
Organism: Eptesicus fuscus; assembly: GCF_027574615.1. Lineage (NCBI taxonomy): Eukaryota > Metazoa > Chordata > Mammalia > Chiroptera > Vespertilionidae > Eptesicus > Eptesicus fuscus. The sequence goes on along the minus strand of NC_072495.1, from coordinate 24,589,333 downwards.
TTGTGGTGACCCCCAACCATAAAATTATTTTCGTTGCTACTTCATAACTGTAATTTTGCTACTGTTATGAATCGTAATGTAAATATCTGTGTTTTCCGATGGTCTTAGGCGACCCTGCTAGCGGTTCTCAACCTGTGGGTCGCGACATTAGAAAGTTTTAGAACCGCTGCTCTAAGGCAATCTTGTGGAGACCGGGGCTTCCCCATGGCCCGGCTCAATTTGATTTCAATGAACTTGGCTCAGAGTAGCCCAGCCAAGGCCCCAGAGCCAAATCTGGTCCCAGAGGGCCGACACTGGTTCTGAAGACCCAACCCTAGACCCTGAGACACCAACCTAGAGCCGAACAGCCAAAGCCAGTCCCGAAGGGTGGAACCCACCCAAGAGCCAAGCCCAGACCTGAACAGCTGTAGCCAGTCCCGAAGGGCGGAGCCTCGCCTTTCCAAGTTCAGTTTTATCAACAGTAGAATGAGGAACAATACAGGCCTCAAGGGAGAATTAAAAGAAGATAATGTAAATAAAGTAAACACTACAAGACCTGGCAAGATAGTATGTGCTGAATAAATAGTGTTCATTATCATTATATGGAATAAAGCTTTCATCATTCACTACACAAACAGGAACAACTTGCTTAGTAATAGAAACATAAAACAGCGTTGAATTAAAAGACAAAAATCAAAGGCAGCCACCTCAGAAAACTGGGTTTGGTTCCAGATATTCAAATGTTCATCTTACATTTATCTGGCTAGCATACAGTGTGCTTTCATGTAAGCATCTTGCATGAAACCCATAGCCCTTCAGGAAGGCAGGACAGGCGATGTCATTGCTGTGTGACAGAGAAGAAACCAGTGAGGTTAAGGGTTTTGGGGTTGGGGGGGGCATACAAGATGGAAATGGAGAGCAGAGTGGCGCTCTAGGGGCGCCGATTCTCACACCATGGTTGGTGTTTTTTTTTCTGGTGTCCCTGGCCCTTTTCCTGATAGGCCCAGTCTGGGGAGCTAAATGAAAATCACTCCCTGAGATTAAAGATAGAATTCAGAAACACATTAGTCCCTCAACGCTCTGTGCACAAGGCCAGCCTCTGAAACATGCAGCCTCCACGTGGTGCCACTGCCTCTGAGTCGCACTGGAAACTGTGGCTCCAAGTCTCCCCGGAGAAGACACGTCATGGAGTCTTCAAAAGCATTACTGGTCAACTGAGTGGATTTCCAGGCTGTAACCCACCCTCAGCTCTTCCCAGAAGCAGAGAGGAAAACTCCATTTGAAAAAGGATATTTGTTCTCAAATTCCTTCTCATTTCCAAGACCACTTTAAAGTCCTGTGGCTCAGTCATGCATTTTTCGTCTTACCAAAGAGGCCTCATCACTTTCAATTTTTAAAAAATCATCTTAAGATACACACGAACCCCTTGTTTATCATAGCTGATGCTTTAAAACTCATGACGGTTAATTACCAACATTCTCTTCAGATGTTCAGAGTTCCTGACAGACACTAGTTTTAGAGGTGGCTGAGGGAGATGGCCCTCTATTCAGATTAACCCAGGAGCTACTGCTCTTTGACTATCACCAGGGACTGTTAGGAAGCAACCAGGCAGGCTTATTCAACACCTGCTACATTCGGATGTAAGTGGCCTCACTGGGAAGGTGCTACACGCATCTCCATGGGGCTTCCACAGCAGAAGACCACCTACTGCCCACACACCTTCTCAGAGATCCTGCTCCCACAACGGCTGCTCGTTGGGGACAGCCTACAGGACCCACGCCTTTGGCCACGGCTTACTCCCACTGGGGCCACCAGATTTCTCTCCCAGGAAGCTGGAACTGGGATTCCAGTTAATGAATTGTAGGCACTGGATTTATAGGGTTCTGTCAAGTGGGAGTAAGGCGACCAGCCATGTTTGAGCCATGTGAGTTGATGGGTGAGCTGATTCTGTTGGTACACAAACAGGAAGAAGGGTGAATGCCATGCTGAGAGAGAGGCAGAGGTGGGAGGCCATGCGGCCCTAGAGAGAATTGGCAAGAGTGGAAACTTTCTTTCCAGGTTCTTCAGACTCTGGGGTTGAGTTTTATGATATACTCCCAATGTCCTTCCAATAAATCCCTTTTGCTCAAGTCAGCTTGAGGGAGTTCTATTCCTGGCAATCAAACAATTCCTAACAAAGACATAAAGCATACCCATTATGGTAAAAGCTCAATATGAATATGCATCTTCAGATGGTAATTTGCATAAGAAGAAGTCCTGACTGTTACTATGTTTTCTAGTCCAGTGCTCTGGCCAGATCTGGGACATTTAAGAAACTAAAAGCGCCCTAGCTGGTTTGGCTCAGTGGACAGAACGTCAGCCTGCGGACTGAAGGGTCCCGGGTTCGATTCCAGTCAAGGGTACATGCCTGGGTTGTGGGCTTGGTTCCCAGTAGGGGGCCTGCAGGAGGCAGCGGTTCAATGATTCTCTCTCATCATTGATGTTTCTCTCTTTTTTTCCTTCTCCCTTCCTCTCTGAAATCAATAAAATATATTTTTTTAAAAAGAGAAAGAAACTAAAAGCAAAGTTTTTGTCCAATGTTTTAGAAAACTCTTTCCTGGGTCTACAAAATATCTATTATTTTTGCTTATAAGTAAAATCTGCTTCTTCAGAAATGATGCAGTGACTCTGCTTATTTTAAATGTCATTTAACCTTGTGTGGCAGAGCCCATCTCCTGCCCCAGGCGCTCAGCATTGGTGCCTCAGTGGCAGATTTCTTCCTTCTGGGGTAGGCAGTTAGACAGACAGGAGCAGAGCAAGGAAGACAGACCAAGTACAGAAGGTCACCAGGGTGCAAAGCCCTGGGTGCCAACAACAGGCAAATCTGGAAAAACAAGAACCTCACTCCCAGGGTAACCTTTTCTCCCCCAGCATCTCACTGGTCATTCAGTTTGGACCCTTCTATGACCTTTCCTCCCCTGGCACGTCGCGAGTCATGTGGTAGACCCCCTTGGAGAAGGAACAAGGAGCCAAAGAGTGGCCTCATGCGCGTCCCACGTGGGCCCCTGCATGACCACTCCCTTAAGCATTAACCCCTGGAGATGATGTGTAGGCCTCAGTAGTGTTTCAGCTCGAAGCCAAGAAAAGCAGCAAAACCAGACAAGTGATGCCTCTTTGACTTATGATCCCCTGCCCTGGCCAACCAATCAGTGCAGACCACTACCCTGAAAGGACACACCTGGAAAGCTGACGAATATTCTATTGAGATCCTCCCCTGGGACTTCCCCTAAAATCCCCACCCTTTGGACCAGGACCCAGTGCGCTCAGCTCAGGAGCACCCTCGTGCCTTTCCCCTCCCCCTCTCCTGCTCCCCAGGCTCTTCACCTTTCTCTTTCCTAAGCTCCAAGGGCCCTCTTTTGCCTCTGTGATTTGTTTCCCGAGCCCATTTCTTCTATCTCTGTGACTCTCTAAATAAACTTTCTCTTATAGTTGGAGTCTTAGCTCTGAATTCTTTCCCAGCCAGACCTCAAGTACTGACGTTGCTGAACCAAGGTTTGGTCTGACCCCAGTGGCCAAACACCTGATGCCATTCTCACCTCCAACACTTCCATGGGGACAAGGACTAAGTACACACACGATTCTGCTGCTTGAGTCCTATCAGGGGACCAATCATTTAGAATGCTTCCATCAGAGAATCAATGGGGTAAGTGTAGATTCATCCACACGCTCAGCCTGTGACCATGAGCATACCCGATCTTGTCCATCTAAAGCCATTCCAAACCTGCCACCTGCCATCTTGGTCCAAGTTCTATCATAATACGGCCCCCCTTACCTCTATACATTTATTTCTGAACAACTCTTTCAGTCACTCTGAATCTTCAAGCAGCCCCCACATGTGTCTCTGAGTCTATAATAACTCACTCAAATAAATAAGTAAACAGCCTTTTCTCCTCTATGAAATTTTAACTGTAAGGGAAGGGAGTAAGAGTTCCTAAGGATCCTGACTCTACGGATGTGTCACAGCAGTAGTTCTCTTCTGGTGGTAGTTCCTCTCCGAGATGTAATTTCTGGTTATTTAATGTGGTAGACAGTCTCCAAAGAAGGCTCTAATAATCGCCTCCCCCCAATACATGTGTGTCATTCCCTACTTAAATAGTTGGAATCAGTTTCACCTACTTGTGAGTCTAAGCTGGCCTTTTAACTTCCTTTGACCAATAAAATCCAAGGTGGACTTCTGAGGACTTGAGAGGACAGGTAGCTTCTGCGTCCTCTTCCTTGGAAGCAAGCTACCCCAGAAGAGGCCTGACTATGCTGCGGAAAAGCGTGGTCACCCAGGGAGAATCCTGAAGCCATCCTCAATGTCCTGGCCCCAGGAGAGCACCCAGCTGAATGCAGCCACCTGATGGAACCCATAGGAGAGTAGCAGAGGAGCAGCCGGGCCGAAACTCAGCCAACCCACAGAGTCAGGAGAAATGATAAGCTGTTGTTGTTTTAAGCCACTAGGGTTTGGGGGTGGCTTCTTAGGCAGTAACAGACACCTTACTTGACAAAAGGTCAGTTCAAGTTCAAGAAGAATGATACAGCTGCGTCTCTGGGAAGAAGAGCTCAGTTTGTTGACTGGAACTTTTTTCGCAGGGACACCACAAATACCCCAGGCAACGAACCACAGGGTCATCTTTTACTTTTTCTGCTGTTTCATCCCTTATATATTGCACTTGTCATCAAGTTCAGTCTTCTTCCTAAATGCATCTTGGATTTAACCCTTCCTGACTTATCTCACTGCTGCTATCATGGCTCAGGCCCTTATCCCCTGGATTTAGAAATCTATACCCATCCTCTCTTCCCCAAACTTCCTTCCCCTGATCCACCCTATGAATGTACTCTGGGCTCATCTTCCTAAACTAGGGCTTTCAGTATGTCAGTTTCCCTCGAATCAACTCTGACTTTCAAGGTCTGATCTGGTTCCTCTCTGTCCACTCTTCTACTTGGGCAGCTCGGTTCCCAACCCACAAGCACACCAATCCTGTGACCTTCCTCCAAGTCTCTGTCAGGCTCCATCTGCCCCATCCAGCTCCATCTGCCTTTCTCCATGAGGATGCCTCCAATTTCCACAACCCATCCTGGGCCCTTTCATCTTCAAAAACTCACAGCACACTAACTCATAATTCAAACTTATTTATATAACTGGTGGGCTGGTGTCCAATTTTCTCCTATGTTTATAACTCAGATTCCTAATTACATCATAAGATTGAGGGCAGGGACTATTTCTTATGTTTACATACATTCCTTACAGGCAAGTGCTGGTGTAAAGATGTTCAGTAAAATCATCCTTAATGATCTACATGAGTTTCCCTTTTTAAGTGATTAGTATGCTTTACACAACTGCTTTAGAACATCTTAGAAATACATTATATATCTGTCACTGAGGAAAATGTCCATTTGGTTCAGAAAGCCTATGCTTTTTAACAGAAAGTTAAATAATGTCCACTGCCAAAAACAAAGACTAGTTGAGTAGATGCCATATCTGAAACCATAAAACGGCATTGTAGGGACAAATGCAGGACCTCTCGTGTTCCCTGAGTGCAATGCCACCACAGAGGCTGAGGCGCACTCCTGAGCCCCCTGGTCAGTCAGGAATAAAAGGAATGGACAGAAATAGCACGCGGGTTAGGAATGACCTATTTAGGCTGACACACGCCAGTGGGAGTCTTTCCTTGGGGGAAGGCAGAGGCCACCACAATACCTGCCAGGACTTCCATGCCTACCATGTGCTGAAATCTGAGGACCGTGTATATTTTACTCATTAATCTTCAAAACAACCCTGGAAGGCATGGATGAAGAAACCAAGGCCCAGGGGAGAGTCGTTTGCCATAAACTATTAAATGATTAGTGATTCAAACCTAAGCTGGTGTGACTCTCAAGTCCATATACTTTTTACTAGTTTTCGTTTTCTTTCTTATTGGAAGACACATGATTTCACATCATCAAGAATACTGTGAGCACCTGGTATGGCCTCCACTGTGCTAGGTGTTGTGGAAAATTGTTAATATGGCTTGACGGGGGAAAGCCCCCATAAATTCCATCAGCACCCCTCCATAAATAACATGCAACCCAAGTAAAATGAGGGTGCCTGCTAAGTAAATACAGCTTTAAAAGAAATCCTTCAGTTTCCCATTCTGCCTTAAGCCTCTCCTTCACAGAAATTCCAGAGCTACCCCTGCTCCTATCTTTGAAAAATTTAGTCTAGTTGGGAAAACAAAACTACTCTTATAAAGCAAGAATAAACAACAACAACAACAACAACAAAACAAACAAACAGGATTCTGACAATGCTAACTTGGGCAATCTAAAGGGTTCAATTAAAAACATTATATAATTGTAATAGAAAGAGAGGAGAGGTGAAAAAAATTAGTATGCATAATTTATATTATTAACGTTCACTTCAGTATTGCTTTGGCTATGGCCTAAGTTTGAGGTTTTGCTTTAGCTGTACAGTGTTAATGACGCACAGAGACGCTGTGTTTGTTTCAAGGTGAACTTCAGCTCATACAATGAAGACATGGAGAGACCCTGAGGCCTGGACAAGGCTGCTTGATGCAGTGTTTCATGCAAAGGCTCCGACTCTGGGGAGCCCCTTCCCGGCTGAGAACAGCTGGGCTGGGAACACCCGCGGAGACAGTCCAACATTCTACAGAGCCGCTCTGCTGTGCAACAAATGCTTCCTGGATACCATTGCAGCCTGCCTTACTCCTGGGGCTTGGGATTTCCCAAACCCAGAGAAGAAAAGAAAATGACTTAGAGCTAACAGCTTGAACTGCAGACCCTCTGTCGCCACTGAGTTAATCCTTTGGTTTCCACAATGTCAAAAAGGCAATCTTAATAATTCGGCATACTATCAGAATTTCAAACTCTAATTCCCAAACAATCCACAAAGAATATTCTCAGGAATGACCTCAACAGTAGCCTGGATCCATCCCAGGGTCCCTTTTTTTCACAGAAATAAAAGAAATGGGGCTTTTCTCGAGTACTGGAAAGAAAGGGCACTGGTCTTGCCATTAGGAATCCTAGATTCAAATCCTGTTTGGCTCAGAGCATAATCCTCATCAAATCACTTAACCACTTTAGGCTCATTTTCTCATTTGAACAATGGGGCATGGGTGGTTGGAAGAGGACATACCACTTGCTTCATAGGACTGTTGAAAAAAGATAAATAAGATAATGTGAATATAAATGCTTTGTACACAGTAGGTACTCAATAATAGCGAAAATAAAAGCTAAAACATACTAAAAATCAGTGTTGACATTAAAATTTAGAAAATGCTGACAGAAACAAAACATTTCCTATAACTGAGAGACCGCCTTGACCACCACTGCCCAAGTGCCCTTGGCTTTTTACCCAAACTCTGAACATAGCTTTAAAAACTCTTAGTAGGATGACAATTGGAAGTTTTCAAATCCTGGTTTTGGGGCTGCATTTTTGTAAGGAACAACAGACCTGTTTTAACAAAGGTCAGGGTGTTATTTAATTAAAAGGAACTTGAGCCTGTGAGGTCACTGGCTGAGACTGACCAGCGGTCCCATATTGCCCAGGTGCTAGCACTGGCATCCTGGTAGGGATGGCCTGTGTGACTGATACAATCACTTGAGAACGTCTCACAGATTAAGAGGGAGAAGCCTTGCCCTAAATTCCTAATATGGAGACTTAAGAAACTATGGAGAAACGTCTCCTGACACTCCACACTCTCCTCAGCCTCATCACCATCTTCCTGGGTCAAGTCCAAGCTCCAGATCCAGACCATAAGACCTCCCGTTATCTGGCCCCACCTAATTCTTCTCAGACCTCATCTCCTGCCTTCCTTCTCAGCAACACTGGTTTTACTTGGGCATTCGAGTGTGTGCGCGTGTGCACACAAACTGTTCCCTCTGCCTCCAGTGTCCTCTCTGCTCCACCTGACCCTACCATCTAGAACTCAGCTACTAAAAAGCGTGGCCCTGCAGCTCCAGCATCCAGGGGCCTGTTAGAAACAGAGAGTCTCAAGTGTATCCCAGGCCTACTGAATCAGAATCTGCATCTGAGTAAGATCCCTGCTGACTGACTGCATGGAACCTTAAAGTTGGAGAAGCCCCTCACTGAGACCCCAGTTCTTCCAGAAGCCCTCTTTGACCCACAGTAGCCCGCCTCCCACCGTGCCAGGGCAGCTGGCCCTTTTCAGTGCTGCCAACCTCTTGCTCATCTCACTTGTTACAGAGCATCTTGCATATACCCATCTGTTTATGTGTCTGCCTTCAGTTCTAGACCAGGGGCTCCTCCTACCCCAGGCTGCAGACCAATGCCATCCTTGTGTCCCCCATGTTGTATAAGGTTGGAGCTTAAAAAAAATGTTATTCGTCACAGCTAATAACCTCTAGCTGTCATAAGGACTCCTCTAGAGTCCTTATGATTTTAAACTTTAGTAACTAAGTTTAAGTAACTATCTTTAATAACTAGCTTTAACTTTAATAACTAACTTAAATAAGTTTTAATAACCTTAATAATAGCTTTATTAACTTCAATAACAAAAACTGTAATCACTAATTTTAATAACACATATTCCTGTGAGCTACATGTAAAAGTATTACAATTTTGGTTACTCTTATTACACATTTGAATCCATATATTTTGAATGCATTTAATTTTTTAATATTTAAAATATCATAAAATTTTAAATATTATAAAATTTCTATTTTGCAATGGAAACTTTCAAATATACTAGTACACAAAAGTATGAAAGAATAATGAGCCTGGCACTCTGTATCAACAAATGTCCACTTTTTTTTACTCTGAGATTTTTTTAAAAATTGATTTTTAGAGAAAGAGGGAGAGGGAGAGAAAGAAACACTGTGAGCGTGAAACATCAATTGGCCGTCTCCTGCATGACCCTCCTGCATGATGGAGCCCGTACAGAGAATCTTACTGGCAACCTTCCCACACACAGGATGACACCCAACCAACTAAGCCACACCAGCCAGGGCCAAAGGGCCACTTCGCAAAAAATAAAAAAAATAAAAATTCTCATTTCATCTATTTCCCCCACCCCACCCACTCAGCTTTTGGGAGGCTGAACCATTTTAAAACAAATCCCAGATATAATATTATTTTAACCACAAATATTTCAGTATGTATCTATAATTTAAAAAACTTTATTGTACCTAATACAATTAACAGTGATTCCTTAATATAATCTAATAGTCTGTATTCAAATTTTGTTAATTATTTCAAAGATGAATTTTTATAGTTGGGTTTATAGAAATCAGGTGAATGTTTGATAGTAAACAAAAAATAGCTCTCAGAGATGAAAGGTAAGTTTTTCATGCATGTGGCCCAAATCAGCTGTGTATGAAGAAAATTATATTAGCTTTTAATGCCATTTTCAGGTTCCTCCCCTGACTCACAACTAGATTATCTACTTTAAAAAACAACACTGTTATAAAGAACCAATAAGTAAAACAGAGCAAAGCAAGAGCAATGCTGAGGTCCATACAAGCATGTCCCTCAAGCAGTGAAATAAGCGGGAATTAGAATGGTGAGAAAGGTTTTTTACAAAAGAGAGCTATGCAAACGACAGATTTTAAGCCAAATTATTTCTCCCGCAATAGTCAAACCAGCAGGACTTACAGATTTAGAGTGGACTCTAGAGGAATGATAAATTTGATAATGTTGGAATCTGCTTTTAAAACTGTATTTCTTTTGCCTGCGCTAAAAACTCGGGGATTCTGAGAAACACATCGGCAGAAGTGGTTTGAAGAGCAAATCCAATTACCGCAGAGTGTGCTCCTTGTAACGGTAAGTTCTGATCCGTGCTCTGTAGGTCAAGAGCACAGTTCAAATTTCTCTGTGCCCCCTTTTGAGTCACACTCCATCTCTGCCTCCCTGCTCATTTTAGCTCCCTATGTAACACGCCGAGGGGCAGAGATTCCGGTCTTCACACAAAGGCCCGCCATTCAACCACACTCTGCTTTGTCCCTAAACATTCATTCCCCCTGGCTCCTGCTGGGTCTGTTATATTCAGATATGAACTTTCCAGGAGTCTGATCATGTCACAGGCCTTTTCCTGTATGACAAGTTCAGTGCTAATCATGAATAGTGGGGCTTCACACAGAGGGTTAGTATTATTCATGAAAATTATGACTCCACATCCAGAAATAGGGCGAAACTGGCCTAAAATAGGCAGGCATGTACTCAGTTGAGTGCACTAAGGCAATTATTAAGGTCTCTTGCTGCAAATATCACAGGAGTCTTTCTCAACTATGCTAATCAGACACACTCGATGCACAATGTTCTGCCAGACTCAAGGTTTGAGCCTCAGCTTGGTGGGGAGCCCTGGTGCCCACAGGGTGAACGTAAGGCTTTTCCAAGGCACTCCCAACCCTCTCAAACTAGGTACTGCCCAGTGCTTATTCCAAATTTCTGTAAGTCTCCCTACCCAGACCATTTCAAGGCCAGCGTTAGGAGCTTTGAGAGGGTTATCAAAGCGCCATACGAGAAGGAAATATTAAATTTTCCTTTTTTTGGAGCAACAAATATTGAATTAGAGGGGTACTAGGTGGCTTGTACCTTTTTTTGCTCTAATTTCCTCTTCTGAACCTTAGTTTCAGTGACCACATTGAATCAGCTCCCATTGGCCCAAATTATATTTTATAAATGCAAGTTGAGGATTATCTTTCCAAACAAAAGTGCCCAGATTGAAAGCCCCTCTTTGCCATTCCTGAGAGAATGACATGGGCTGGTACTAAAAGACTATCTTTGTGTCGAACAAATGGACCGAGGAAAATCTGTTTTCCTCTCCTCCTGTCCCTTTCTTCTTTACATAACTAGGGCCAAATGAGATGTTTTTCATTTTAAAAATTTGATTAAGCAGACTGAGCAAAAGCCCTTTCTTCTGGTCTTTACTGTTCTCAGCTCTGGGACTGAATCAAGACACATGTTGGAAGGACAGTGGAACCAGAGCCTAAGTGCCAAGCAGGGGTGACATTTGGAAGTTTAACGTATGAAAGGTGAGCACTGGGCCTGCAGCACCAATTTAGGGGCCACCCTTTCCCCTTGAGGCATCAGAATCTGGACGGCTGCAATGAGTATGAGTGTGGGGGTCCCAGGTTCCATGCAAACCACCCTATCACTCTATATACACAGGCTCCTGACCTGAGGAAGGAGGCAGGGCAAAGAGCAGGTTTAAATACCAAGGAAGAAGCTACTCAGGTAAAATGATTGTAAATGAGCTGTCCTGTTTCAGCTCTAGGAACCGAGAAACCCTGCCCCTTTGGCATATTTAAGAAGATATTATCAACAATACATTCGGAATCTCCTTATAGTACCATGTTTAGTTTTGGTTTCTGTACTTTAAATCTTTCTAGAATATTTTCTACTTTGTTTTAAAGTATCTTTCTAAGGTTCTCTGCCACATCATATATTTTCTGAGGGTCAGGGTATCTTCCTGCCTTTGTATGTTGGATATCATAAACACTAATTACAGGAATAAAGGAGCAAAACAGTTAGAAAACAGGCCTCCTAGTAAAAGACTAAAGAAACTGGGATGTTTTGGATTTTTTTTTTTGTAGTAGAAAAGGACAAGTTGTAAGTTTTCATAAAAACGACAGGACCTCTAAATGCTAACGTGAGGAAAAAGTCTATCCCATTGGCTTTGGAAGGTATCTAATTAGATATTTACTGAATATCATGTTTCAGGGAACACAGCACATTAAATCCAAATAATAAGTAGTGTCATAACTTAGTTTCACTATCTTTATTCATTCTAAAAAAAAAAAAAAAATTCATTCACAAAAGTACAAGGTACTTTCCCTGGGCTTGCTACTGAGCTATTGTTGCCATCTCTACCCATGAAAGAATAAGCATGAGGAAATTGAGTAAAAGTAAAAATTCTGGTTGAGTTTATCCATCAAGGAAATGGGATCCTGAGGGAACCAGGCATCCCCATTTCTGAAAAGCTCAACAAGAGAAGCAAAAATCCTCAGCCAGGATGGCTTCTCCCTTCACCTGCTTCATGAAATCCAGCGACCTGAACTGCCTGCCCTCCGGCAGCAGCTTTCACTCTGCACTCTCAGTGTTCAGTGTCCTGAACCTCAGGGGGTGCGTGAGGGTCTTACTCTGGCAAGCAGGTATCTCGCAGTACTTCCAGTAGACGCCGTCCTCCTGCTCTGCCACGTAGCACCAGGGGCTCACATCTCCATCTGGGTTTCTGTTGGGGAAAAGGACAGACCAGTAACATTTTTGTCATTTGAAGTCAACAGGCTCATTGCTTTTCAGTTTTATCAAAAAGGAACGCTTCAGCTTCTGTTATTTTTCATAACTGGAATATACCTCAATGCCACCTCTTATGAAGAATAAATTGGTAATACCTTCCTCCTCCAACATATATTTCAGGGTATGGGAGCAGGAGGAGGTTGGGGGGTGAGCAAAGGAGATATATATTTACACAAATTCACTACAGTGTAACCGGGACAACTGGCCACTGAACAAATCATGACAAACAGCACTGTGTAAACAGGCAATTCCCAATGCTGAGAGGGCACAGGTGCTCCCTCGATACTGTGGGTAAGAATGTGAAGGATGCAAACGGTCAGGATGGCAATTTGGTAATTAAGAGTCAAAAGCCCTCAAAATATGCAAGCCCCCTTTACTTGGCAATTTCTCCTTTAGTACTTTATTCTAAGGAAATCTTTACTTATAAAGATGTTCACCACAGCATTTTTATACTACAAAAAAGTTAGAAACAAAAATTAAGGACTGGTTAAATAAATATGTTATAGCCATATAAAGGAATGCTAGGCAGCTCGTTAAAATGTGTAGAGACACACTTTATTAATATGGAAAATTTACATATCATAGACTCCATTGACGAGCTTTCACCAGGATCAGTCTGGTCAACTTACGTTTCATAGAAATGGGTCCTTGGGGTGGTGAACACAATACAATATACAGATGATGTATTGTAGAACTGTACCCCTGAAACCGATATAAGTTTATTAACCACTGTCACCCCAATAAATTCAATGTAAAAAATGGGTCCTATTCTTATCTTTAAACATGAATTTCTTAGCGAATTCTGAAGAAAACTAGGCCAAAGGGTTTCAATCAGAACCTAAAATCCTGTAATCCTGGTACCAACTGCTGATAATAGCAATAATATTTTTAAAAAATTAACTTCACATTTCTAAATGAATGGCTTGGAATGAATGCCGTTCAGGGTGTTCAACTCAGAGATGCCATGACAATAACGGGCAACACTGCAGAACCAGAACAAAAAAGGGCAGGGGTTACTGGACACACAGAAAAGCCCGGCCTCTCTTCACTGCCTTCCAAGCTCCCTTTCTTTAGACTCAGAACACTGGAAACCTGACACTCTGGTTAGGCCGGAAACGGGCATAAAGACCCAACAGCCGGAGCTTTGGAGCAACCCCTATCAGGCTCGAGAGGGATAAGTCTATTGTGTGGCCCAGAAGATAAGCCGCCCTAAAGCACAAAGGGTCCTTTTATTTTTTGTGCCCAAAGGCAGGTGCCAGTGCCAATTCTGCTCTTCCCCGTCTCTCTGTCTTCCCTCTAATCCAGATAGGTCGAGCCCAGAAAAGTGCGTTCCCATCACTCGCCATCTCTCAGACATCCCAACTGTGATGGATCTGGAAACATCACACAAGACAAACAGTGTCGGATGTCAGCTGAGAAATCAAAGCAGGAGAACTTGCACAAAGCCCTGCTTTAAAAAGTATTTCACTGTCATTTTCCTCCCTCTATTCAGTGTTCAGCTTTGATGTAGTATTTGGTAAAGACCTTAGAAAAACAACTGTTTGTTATCAATGTCAAAATCATTCTGAAAAGCATCAGAATAGCTTAATAAAGAACAAGCAAATTCATCTTTGACTTCACTGCAGTGCTAAAAGCAAAAGGCCCAGACTCTCTGATGTGATAACAATCAACAATTTCAGCCTCTCTTTTTTGAAGTATACACTGGGAGATGAGGTCAGGGACATTCCATCAAGTCAATGCAGGGGAGGGCTGCAGCGGCCAGGGCTGAGGAAGGCGGTCTCCCCTGGCTCTCTTAATGAAGACTTACTAGTGCGTGTCTGGGAGCCTGTAGCGAGAACAGGGTGCTAATCTATGAGAAAAGATTTTTTTTTTTCATCTGAATGAAACCTAATTGGAAATTTCAAATTTACCTTAAAGTCAGACTTAGAAACAGGAGCTCTTCTGAGAAGACTTGCTTGATAGAAAGCAACAGAATCAGAACAAACCAGTGGCCCATTACCAAGAGATACTTTAGAACAAGAACATAAATATGTAAAAATCAAAAAAACAAACACTGGTTTCTCTTCCTAAACACTCTTCCCAACCCAACTATTCCTATGAATAGAAAAACTAGGGGAAGGGAATAAACCAGAAATGGAGTGCGGTTAAATTTTTAATTATGCAAAAAAATTTTTAATGAACATGCATAGCTTTAAAAATAAATTGTAAAAGAATTACTTAATGAGCATTTGTAACTTTAACAATAAAATACAAAAGACAGCAAAATGTGAAGTAGCATTTATATAACTTGTTGCCTCTGGGAAGTGGGGCTTGGTGGGGAGGATTTGCCAGGAAAGAGGTAAAATGGGGGACTTTAAACAATATGTGCTTGTCGTTTTTGAAAAAAATTTTTTGAAAAAGCTCTTCATATTTTTATAGTAACAAACTAGAAACTAATGCAACACAACTGTGGGGAAATGGCCGGTCGGTACAAATTAGGGCAGAGGTGAAGGAAAGAGCTGAACGCCCGGGGATAATGAACATGTACCACAGGCCTGGTTACTGCAAGACAACCACAAGGGTCCTAGAGTGTTAACAAAAATACATGGAGAGGGCAAAAGGTAAACAGTGTGGCCTATGCAATGCAGGGTACAAATATGTTGGCTCAGCTGGGTCAACACGCCATGGTTGAGGCTCCAACTTACTGGTGGAACCGGGGACACTGTGTAGCTCAGGAATCACTTTTCCCTGTCAAGAGGCGGCCTTTGCACCTGTCCTAATAATAATTAAATTCAACACATTGCTGAACCATGAGTCACATTACCAGGATCTTGGGTATAAATAGCTAAAACAAAGCTATAACCAAAAGTGCTTAGAATTTTGCTCTGGTCCCCACAGACCAGTAATTCTTTACTTGTTTTGGATCACTAACAACTGAGAATCTGATCAAAGTCATGGATCATCTCCGCAGAAAATTGCAAGTACACATTTGGAGCACCATGGATCTCAGGTTAAGAGCTAGAGCCAGACAGGTGAAGAGCAAAGAAACACCTGTCTAGTGAAAGGAAGGAAACAGCACACATTTGATGGCTGCCGCTGCCCCCTAGAAAGGTTATCCTGGTCTGGCAAAAAGTGGGATAATGCAGGGCAGCTTTTTTTTTTTTTTTCTCCGAAGCAGAGGGAGGTTTGGGCCACAGATGGTGCTTTTGCTTGACCACTACATTCACGGCAGCTTAAGAAGCTTTGCTGTCTGTGTGCCCACTGGTGGAAGGGCCAACTAAGAAAACCCTCCCAAAGAGACATCTAAGTGACCAGACAGAGCTCTGGGAACCAGTGTCAAAGCAGCCCAAGTGGAAAAGAATGGTAGAAAAAAGGTACGAGAGAAAGATTTAAAAAACAGTAACAAGAAAGGCCTTCTGAGTTGGCCAAAAGGAGACAGAGACGCTTTCCCTAGTTGTGAGCAAGGCTGGAGAAGAGTGGAAGAGGAGACAAGATTTTTTTTTAAGTAGTGTGTGGCTTCATCTTACCTGCAATAGTTATGCTCGCCCAGGCCCCCTTCCCCATTGGGGTAATTCAGAGTGTTGTATGGATGCTGGAAAGTCTCGTTCCAGAACAGACATGGCTTCCCGCCTTGGAGTGCCGTCCAGTTCTGTGTCCCCCTGTAATCTGCACCATTGGTTGTGAAACATTCTAGGAGAAAGAAAAGACAGAGCAAGCTAATTTCTTGGCAACATCTATGGTCTCCTCCCTCTCTGGTTGATGTTTTATTTGTTTTGTTTGGACCAAGTTAGAAATGGATAGTGTCTTGCTAGGTCCTGGACACAGCAAGATTAACATCGCTGGGGCTGAGTACATCTGAATCGAGGTACCCTCCAAATGCTCGGCTCATCTTGGCACTGGTTTGTCTACATACACTAGAACATTTCCCCTTAAAGTATACAGATTCCAACTAAGATGTAAACAGGGAGTTTAAATGTATTGAAGCCCATGAAGTGAACCGGGAAACCCCCAAGTCTGGGAACAGTTGGTAACAGCCCTCCACGAGGAATTCTGGGTGCTCGGAGGGGGTCACGGCTCTCGCCAGTGTCTCTGTGTGGTAACCAGAACCAGGTCACCAGCTGTAACTGAGCTCTCCCCTACAGTCTGAAAGGCTGCACTGACACTTGGGTTTAATAAGACCATCGGATACAGCAACGCTTTGGAATCCCAATCACACAAGCCTGGGAATGACTCACATTCCCTGGTAATGAAGAACAGTCCTCCCCACGCTGTTTGAGACAGAAGTGCAACAAAATAGTCAACAGCAGGGAGGAAGGCCGAGCTGGCATTTTCTCTCACCTGTTTCTGAAATTCCTTCAAGACACACTGAACACGGTCTCGGGTCTAGTTTGTGAAATGGCAAAATCCTTGCAGGTGCAACAATGTGCTTCTGAATAAAATCTGCTTCTCAGACGTTTTTTGTTTTTTTTTGGGGGGGGGGATGGGAACTGAGGCTGATAGGATTTCCCCCCACATATTGCATGCATTAAATTCACAGAGGTTCATGAGAAAGACACAGTACAAAGAGCAATTTTTAAAAATTAGCTTAGTTGAAACTGACAGATAGAAACACTTCAAACACTTCTTTAAGATGTATCACTAGGAACCTGACAATCTGGGGGAGTCCCACTACCATTCTGAGCTTTATTTCTTCCCCTCCCCTGACATGCACTGACCTAGGACTTCCGATGTGAAGGACTCCTGTTGCAGTGCATGTGCCTGCTCCAGCCTACGCATGTGCACAATGTGAGCACGTCTATATTCTAGAAGGTATTTCTTTTACTGTTTAAAAACCTCTCTTCCTGTACCTCTTTCGCACACTCTCTGGGCTCTGTGTTTTATCTGGGATAGCACGGTTTTATGGAGAGCCAAAACAATCTGGAATTCTGGCTGCACAGAACACTCGAGTAATTTATCGTGTTTGTTGCGACATTCATGTGTTATGATGTGTGACTCTTCATGTAGCACAACAACCAAACCCTCAACCAGAGTCTGCAAAAATACAAAAGTTCAAAGGTAATTGAAGGAGGCAGCTCAGTGTAGCATAAAATGCAATGAACCAAGGAACTAAGCCCTGGCTTCTCGTCCTGGACCTGCTGCTGACCAGCTGTGCGACCTTGGACAAATCGCCATCATCCACATCACCACTAATGCTTACAGAGCGTTTTACCGTGTGCCAAGCCCTGTTCTAAGTGCTATACAAATATCAACTCACCACCAAGCCAGTGGGGCGGCTCCTTACTACTGCCATTTTACAGACGGGGCAGCTGGGGCACTCACCACACCCCTACTGCCTCTAGTGGACCCCCCTCAGCATCGTCCTTGTTTTCCCCATCCTCTCCCGCACACGACCTCCCACTCAGCAGCAAAGCCTGTTGACTTTCTTAAACTATATGCCCTGAAGCCTACCCTCTCCCCTGCGTCTTGGGTGCCAGCACTTTGGTCCCGTTCGCCATCAGAGGACAGGACAGCCTTGTTCGGGTCTCACTGCTTCCACTTTGGGCTTCTGCAACCCCTTCTCCATGCAGGGCTCCGAGTTCTCAGGAAGACACAGCACTGGGAGCAAAACCCAAACCTTCGACCTTGTTGTCGGCAAAGCTTCCGTGACATGGCCCGGGGCCTCCCTCCTGCTGCACCCCCAAGCTCTTCCCCTGGTCACTCGCTGTGCACCAGCCACACTGGTCTACTTTTAATTTCGTCGACACACCACATTACGTCCTGCCTGAAGTTTTATTCCCTAATGCTTGCCATGACACTAGATGTTACCTCCTCAGAAAACCCTTCCCCAACATCACCACTCCTTTCTTCCGCCCTTAGTTTGTTTGCTAGAGAAAAAGAGAGGGGGGGAGAGTGAGGCTGTGTGCAGGGGTGTGTATATCACACCAGAGCCCCCGCCAAGGGTTAGAGAGAGACCTGGGAACCTGTATTTCTATAAACCTGCCCAGGTGACTCTTTTAATTAATCAGGTTTGAAAACCACTAGACTAGATGATTCTAAGAACATCAAGCCAATCTTTGCCAATTACTAGGATTTTAATTGCTGTGTGTTATTACATCTTCTTCTCCTATGAGCGGTTGAGGAGTGGCCCAGAAGCCAGAAATGCAGGCCTTAGCAATAGACAGCAGCCTGTAGGGTGGTGGGGTCAGTGTTCCCAGAGGCTCAGATGACTTGATTTGTAACACAAAGAGTGTGGCAGCCACCCACAAAGATGTCAAGCCTCATGAATGGGGACAAGGTGGCACCTGAGAGAGGGAATGGGAAAGTGCACACTTGTCTGCTTTGTCTGTTTCTCCCAGGCCCAATCCAGCTCTCCTTACACTAGGGAAACTGAGGCAATGTACGAGATTGTCTGATTATCTTTTGAACAGACTTGCCCAGGGCATGTCGATTATAAAAAAGGGCAAGAAAAACAAACTTGAGTAATCCAGATCAAAGTTCTGTGTGCATCTTGATTTCATCAGAACACTAGGGTGTGGTACTAGATAATGAGGACCCTGCCTCCCTTACTTTCTACTGCTATGAAACTGACATAAGCTTTGGCTAGACGGTCCAGGAGTAGCTGAAAGCAAAAAACAGAATAAAATATCACATGGCCAGCTACATATTTATGCATTTGGTGAAAGAGAATGAGCAAGGGCAATAGATCTAATCTCTAGGGTGTTATTCATTAATTCATTCAACAAAGATATATTCAACACCTACTATGTGCCTTGCACTGCTCACAGCCCGGGGAAGGCAGTGGTACCCAGCTTTCTCTCACCCCAACACAGCCGAGGCTCTAAGATACTCTCCTGTCTTTCATAATGGCTCCCCAGGAGCAGTGAGTCCCATGATTGTATCGAGGAAGGTTATCAGGTCTAGACTAGAGAAAGGACCGTTCAGGAAGGGGAGGGGTCCTCTACACACGTAGCACATACTGAGGTTCACTGGAATACAGAGGAAGTGACACCAGTTAAGTAGCTTACACCGTGTGGTTTCAGGAAACCACCTGGACATTTTGGGCCTCCGTTTCTTCCCCTGTGAAATGAGGGGATTTGAACTACATGGTCTCAATGTCTCTTCACTCAAACTCTCATTTCACACAAATTCTAACAAAATAGTACGGAGGTTCAAAAGTCCGGGGTGATGTGACTAAAATGGATTGAGAGCTCAAAATCTCTTCCAGGCTTAAAATTCTCTAATTCTACACGTTTCTCTAATGGAAGTGAGAATTCCATGGTAAAAAACTCACCTCCCAGGTGGGCTCTCCCTCTGAAAAGGCACCTAAGCACTCTTTTTACTTAGAAGGAACTCCTTCAACAAATAAATTTCAAGGAAAAAAGAAAAAGAGGGGAAACCTGTAGGTTATTAGAGACTCAAGAGACACATCACCTGAACATCGCTTAGATCCTGATTTGAACTATAAAACACACTGATGAGACAACCAGGGAAATCTGAACATTGACTGGCTAGATATTTGATAATATCAAGGAATTATTGCTAATTTTTCTAGGTGTAATAAGGGTAATAGTGCCATTACTATGTTTTTGAAGAGTTTTTATTATTTAGGGATACATACTGAAATATTTACAGATGAGATGATATATGAGATTTGTTATAGAATATTCTAGTTGAAGGAATGAGAGGGATACAAATGAAATAATATTGGCCATGGATAATCATCATGGACGCTGAGAGATGGACACATGAGATTACCTTACACTCTTCTATTTTTGAATATGTTCTAAATTTCCCATAATAAACATATTTTAAAGGACATCTTGAAAATAGTTATTAACATGTTGTTTTACAATTTACTACCTTAGTTTCTCTTTATAAAATTGATTTGAGAGAGAGAGAGAGAGAGAGAGAGAGAGGAAGGAGGAGAGAGAGAGAAACGTCGATCAGATTCGACTGCCTCCTGCAGGCCCCCTACCGGGGATATAGAGCTGCAACCGGAGGCACCTGCCCTGATGGGGAATCAAACCAGCAACCTTTTGGTGCATGGGATGACGCTCAACTAACTGAGCCACACTGGCCAGGGCTACCTTAGTTTCTTTTCAAGAACTATAAACAAACTCAATCAGTCATAAATTCAGTCATCTAAAAGCAAGATAGACATTCACATATCATGTCCTTGGACTACATATTAACAGTTCAAATGACCATAGACCACGCTGTACTTTTGCCCAAAGTAGAATTACCCACAAAAATAATCACTGTAATTTTTAAGTTACCAGTAGTTTCTTCATTAAAATATCTTTTAAGTCTTCTTTTCATTCAAGAAAGCAGTGTCATTAATAACAGTAACAGGAAAAAGACCATGCTTCTCAAAGTTATTTTAACTAAAAAATTTATACTTTTGGCTCTGGCAGGAGTGGCTCAGTTGGTTGGATACTGTCTCAGGTACCAAGGGGCTGCCAGTTCAATTCCCGGTCAGGGTACATGCCCAGGTTTTGGGCTCAATCTCCGGTGGGGGGCATGCAGGAGGCAGCTGATGGATGTGTCATTCTCACATCGATGTTTCTCGCTCCCTCTCCTTTCCTCTCTCTCAAAAAATCTTTAAAAAACATACTTTGGAAGAGAACTCAAGGTTTATCTCTTTGAATCTGCAGTTTACTCATCTCTGTTAACAGATGAACTATTTAATTACTTAAATGGCTATTCCAAGAAAAACTGAACCAACGGTAAGCATAAAACCAGAGGTTTAAAATCAGAAGGCCCATGAAAACACTTCAGACAGGGGTGCTTATTATTTGTTATATAAAAATTTGAAAAACAATTATCAACGCAGAGAGGCCCATAATGCAGTGCTGCTTGGGTACCACTCTTTTCTCATTGGCTCTCATCTTGAATATGCTTCACTTCGACCCAGGCAGGACCCACTGGACACGGTCATCACTGTGAAGTGCAAGTGGATTTGCCAGGAATAGTGACCATGAATATGCAGTAGTACTTGAGGAACTTATGGCTACCATTTAGGATGTTATAAACACATACAATCATCAAATTGAAAAACAAAAGGCAGCTTTTGAGAAAGAATCTAGCTGTATAACATATACAGGGAGATTAGGCCAACCCTTGGTTAAAGAATGGACTCAGCAGAACTCTAATTAACTAACTTCATTAATTAACCATGAATTTTACTGCCAATGCCACCAGAACACTTTCTGTCACTTTGGTGATGGTACCGCTCTTGATATATATTTGAGTACAAAGAGATCCACTTCAATTTTGGAAAAAAAAATTCACACTAAAAATAGCTTACACCTAAAGAAGCTGGAACCATAGATGTTTTAAAGCTCCAAGTCCAGTTTCTGATGGACAATAACTTAGTGCACTGTAAGTCAACTCTGAAGGAAACAAAAAAGTAGACAAAAAATGGAGCACTTTGCAAGCACAAAAGCTAGAATAGTTAGCACTGCACTCCTATAGAAACCAGGGCCTTTACAACTAGCCCCACAGCACCTGCTGCCCCAGCTCTTGTAAGACTTGATCACCTGGAACTGTAGTTGCCTGAGAAGCACCTCGCCCTGCTTCCACTCGCCTGTGAGGTTCTTGAGCATCTCACTCATCTCTGTATCCTCAGCAACTACAGACCACACAGACCGTGCCGGGCAAATGACAGCTTAGCGAGGGAAGCAGGTGTAGGGAGCTAGAGGGTGGGGAAAAACACACCCATTACAGACATGTTCAGAGTGCCCCGTTTTCCTTACCAATTTATGTCTCTAGGCTAGTAATCATGACTTACCTAGCAATGACCTATGAGAAGTGCCAGGGAAGTTGATGTAAATCAAGCATTTGAAGGTAAAATACTTGCTATTTAAACGGGGAGGGGGGGTGGATCTGCTATTTAAAGAAAACCTATGGTGAAGCCATTTGTAATAGGGAACAATCAACCCCTTTGTAATGAATATCCATTTTTATATTCTGAGTTTGCTTTAAGCAGGAGACACCTGGCTTAAATCTACACTTTGCCTTACCATCTCTTGAGCAACCCAATTTCACACAGTTTGAAGCTTTCAATCAGTCTAAAAGGAGACAAAATAAACTGATAAAATAATCCAGCGTCTGGGCAAGTTCTATCAGTACTGCCTGGACTCTGTTTAATTTCAGAAGGCTAGAAATTTCCCCAACAGAGGTGTCCTGGAGGGCGGCCAATGCTCCATGGAAGCCAGCCTCTGGGCTAGTCAGCTTCCCTTGGTTGACAGGAGATGGCAAATAATACTCGCGTTCTTGGGTGCAGAGCTGACTGCCAGGAAGACAGCGTATCTCCAAAGCCTGTCTTTAAAGTAAAACCTAAAGCAACGAAGTTGTAGTCTTCTATGAAATGGCACAGGGATGAGTCCTAGTCAGAGATTTGGGGAATGCAGCAGGCATTGGCTAAGCATTGTTAGTTGGTTTCAAGATAAAAATGACGTAAGTGACAGGTTCAAAGTTCTGACCAGGGAGACAGTTTGGGGCAGAAGGGAAGACTCAGTTGTACCAATGACCTATAGAGGAACGAGCAGTGCCGTCATCTCTAGCCACCCACAGCAAGAAGGGCAGCGATGGCCAACAACTTGATTTGACACTCAAAGGTTTAAAGTTTCATGTAATGTTTCATGGCTGTGGAGGAGGGTTGCCAGATTTATCAAATGAAAATACAGGATGCCCAGTTAAATATGAATTTTAGATAAACAACAAATCACTTCTAAAGATATTTAAGTTTTCATTGCATGAGACAGACTTAAAAAAAAAAAAAAGATTCATTGTTTACATGAAATTCAAATTTAACTGAGTGTCCTGCATTTACTCTGGCAATCTCAGTCTAGAGAGCAGAAACATACAGTGAATCACAGATCTTATTCCATCAAGATTTCTGAAACACTGTTCACAGAAATGCTTAAGGAGCTTAATATGGATAATGAAGAATCTATTTTCTCTTCTTTTCTATCTTTAAAATAGATTTTTATTGATTTCAGAGAGAAATGGAGGAGATAGAACATCAATGATGAAAGAGAATTATTGATCGGCTGCCTCCTACACACCCCATATTGGGGATGGAGCCTACAACCTGGGTTTATGCCCTGACCGGGAATCAAACTGTGACCTCCTTGTTAGTAGGTCGATGCTTCATTTGCCACGCTGGCCAGGCAAATGAAGAATCTACTTTCTTGAGTGAAAAACATTGATCAGAGTTGCCTACTCCTGGGCCACAGTGAAGGGAAGGACAAAATAATAATACAGTTAGGACAGGGTTAACACTCCTGACATTCGGGCCTGGGTAATTCTTTGTTGTGGGGTATCCCGTGCATTGTAGGATGTTGAGCAGCACCCCTGGCCTCTCCCTGCTAGATGCCAGTAGCACTCCCCGTCGGACCCTGAGCTGTGACAACCAAAAATGTCTGCAGATAGTGCCAAATGTCCCCTGGGAGCAAAACCTCCTCTAGTTGGTTTAAACCACTGAATTAGAAGAAATGGTCAGATAAACAGGAAGTGTCATATCCATTAACCAGTGGTCATATAAAAGATTCTTCTCAAGGGAGAGATTTTCAGCTTGCCCCAGGTCCCTTCAAGCCCCTCACGAGGAGAAGGCCTCGTCTGTCAGCTAAGACAATCAGAAACCCTTCGTCTGCCAGAAGCGCTCAGGAAGAACCTTTGGCGAGCCAAGCCAATGGAGCTCTGCATGGCAGTGCACACATCACAGCAAGCAGGGCGTCGCACCCAGCCTTTGAAGACGTTCCTTTTAAGTTAACCTCCCTCCCAACTAAACTTTTTCCAAATCTCTTCCTGCCATTTGGAAGTTGAGTGATTCTCAGCTGAAAAGGCCTGTATATACGAGGTGCAGATGGCAGCAGTTACAGCCCTCACCAGATGCTGCAGTCTCTAATTTGATTGAAAGGATATAATTAGACAACAGAAACACTTTAATGAAAGAGCAAAACATGGAGGGAGGGAAGGATTGAAGGCCCTTAACTGATGCCAAAACACCCACCAGTAATAGAGGCTTTGAGTCTGGGGAAAGGGAAGGGGAAAACCCCTTAAAAGGACAGTCCCCATCCTGTTTATTTCCCCATAGAAATAGGAATAGGGATTTTATTATTGTAGATTTCCACTGTATTTTATGTGGGAACAATCTGATTAAAACCAGAAGGGTCTTCGGAAGAACATCAAAGAAAAACAAATATGGCTTCTGTGGTCATTATTAAAAATATTTTTACCAGCCCAATAATTTTCTTTGAAGATGAATTTTTATAGATTGAACAGCAGCAAGTAATTTACATACTGTGATGGCATTGGTTAACAAGCCCTACTATTCTAGCAGAGAGCTACTTAGTCGCCATATTTCCATCCAACTTCAGGACACCAAGGAGCAGGAACAGCCACTTAACATATGTCTGGGAGGTCTACAGAAACCTTGTAGAGTGAGTCCTATATGCTGATGCTGCACCCATTCTGAATCATCTTTAAAAGTTGTCCGTGCTGTTTTTACTATTTGCTAGCTTTCAGACTGTGAGTGTGAGTAAACTGTTCTGGTTTTAACCAAGAATCTAACCAAACTGAAAAGAATCCAGCCCTCGAAATCTGAAGTTGCTAATGTGGTGTGACACTGGGGTTTGGAAGTGGCTGCAGCCGCCTCAGCCCACTAGAAGCAAGGCCCCGCCCTTGTGGTAAATTGAACAATAAAAGTTTGAATGCTTTGGTTACTTGCCAGGGATTAAATCCGTGGCAAAAGAAACTAGACACTGGGCCCAGAAGAAGGACAGCCTGAGAGGGTCCTGCTATCCCTGGGAGGGAGGCAGCCTTGCCTGTGAGATGGCCTAAAACCTTTTGTCTTCCTAGCACCCAGCTTCATTCCTCTAACCCTAACCCTCTTCAACCTGCTGCAAGTTCAGGCTGGGGAGAGGTTTACCTAGAAAGAAGTTTAAAAGGGGGTGGGGAGGGGGAGACTTTCTTAGAGGAGAAGGCACGTTTCTGTAGGGTAGCTGTTTTTGAGTAGTATGAATACCCTTATGACATTTCTACAATGTCCTCCTTCCTTTCCCTGGTCAGTCCAAATCCAGGGTAATAGCTCAGAGGTGATATTGACAGGAAGACACTGAAGGCAATAGAGAGACGGAAACACAGAGTAACCTTGAGCTGCTCCTCCTAGATCAGTGGTCGGCAAACTCATTAGTCAACAGAGCCAAATATCAACAGTATGATTGAAATTTCTTTTGAGAGCCAAATTTTTTAAACTTAAACTTCTTCTAACGCCACTTCTTCAAAGCAGACTCGCCCAGGCCGTGGTATTTTGTGGAAGAGCCACACTCAAGAGGCCAAAGAGCCGCATGTGGCTCGCGAGCCGCAGTTTGCCGACCACTGTCTAGATGAATACTTCCAGGTTCCAGCTGGATTTTCAAGGTCTAACAGAATATGGAAGGAATGCCATTGTTCCCACCCATTCAGGGACTGCACAGTGAGCCAGCCAGGAACAGGGGGCTTGAGGAGATCTCACTTCCAAACTTTCATAGGTAGTTTTATAAGGGACACTTTTATTCACTTCCTCCTCTGCTGTCCTTATTCAGGAGGCAAAAACTCAGACAAAAGCTACAGATCCAAACTTCCGGCCTCCCTCAAGTGTTTTGCATTAACTGTTCCACAGTACAAACACAATCAACTTGGTATGTTAGAATGTTTCAATTTGTGTGCTTTTTTTCAAAAATGTTTTAATTAAAACAGAATAACCAGCCTAAGCACATTGCTGTTTTTTTAAAGGCCACTTTAAAAATGACAATAGAACCATGGAAATAAAATACAACTGTTTAGGAAAGTGATAGAAGTTTGTTTTCTACTTCTTTTTTCCCTGGCTGTTTTTCTAAGTCTCGGGGCTGGTGCCACCTGCTGCCTGGGCTTTCTCTGAGAAACAGATCTCTCAACGGTTTGTTCCAAGCAACATCTGCATCGCTGAACAAACCATGGACCAGTTCCAAGGCAGGCACTATTTTCTTTATGTAGCGCACACTGAGCCATACTGAATTTCTTTTTAAAGCATTTTTTTAAAAAGTCTTATTAAATACCCAAATGTATGTGCATGAACTTCCCCCCATGTGTAACTTCTTTTTAATTGGTAGTAAAATACACATAACATAAAATTTACCATTTTAACCATTTCTCCCATATGTCTTTTAAAGCCAGTTAATAGTAAAAGGTAAAGGGTGCATTCATTCACCAAAATCAAGCCTCCTTGTCACCTTTCCAGGCCAGTGAAAATAAATCAATACATATGGACCTAGAACAGGACTTGGCAAAGTACAGTTTGTGGGCCAAACCTGGACTACTGCCTGTTTTTGTATGGCTCATGAGCTAAGAATGATTTTTAAATTTTTAAATGATTGAAAACAATCAATTTGTGTGACATATAAAAATTGCATAAAATTTAAATTTCAGTGTCCATAAAGTTTTATTGGGGCACAGCCATGCCAATTCATTTACATTTTGTCTATGGCTGGCTGTTTTTGTTCTACAAAGTCAGATGTGGCCCATGAAGTCCAAATTATTTAGTCTGGCCCTTTATAAAAATACATTTGCCAACACCTGACCTAGATGGAATTACAGGCTAAAAAATCCTAAACTAAAGCTGGCATATAGCCCACCACCAAAAATCCCGAATCTGTACTATGAAGGTATGTAAAGCAATACATTTTATCTTCATTATTTATTGCTGTTGATCCAACTATGCTAAATCATAAGGAAGTGTATCAATAATATCTCTATTAAGTACAACTTGTTTATTAGTAATGAGCCTAAGTGGAACTTCTTTTTGTGTTAAGATTTATAAAACGTCTCACTGCATATCTCAAACCTTTAAACAGCTTTGTCTAGGGGCCAAATCAAATGTTCACAAAAAGACCAGGGTTCTTTGATACCGGGTGAGTTTTGACAGTTTTGTGTTTCTTAAAATAGTCAAAGCACGAAAGTAACTGGTATGCATGCCAGCCCACTTTACTCCTCTCAGGCCTCTGTTGCATACAGGTAATTCTATTAACATGGAAGCCCCCAAGGAGGGACAGGGCTCTGTCCAGTGTGAAGCTCTCCCTGTTAACTGAACTCATAGGTTTTATGGCAAGACATACTACTGGCTAATAGGATGAATTCCAGGTGAGGACTTAGAGGAGAATGAGCATCAGCTATAAAACGCAGTTCACGCCATATGGAACCTGAGTTGAGAAACTCTGCTGCTGCACACCTGAGAGCCAAATGTCGTGAAACACCCAAGCAGGTAGTTTGCCTTTGACAGCAAACTCACATAGCCTAAGTCCACCCAGGTTTCTCTGTTCTTCCTACCTCTTGGCTCTCCCCTGCAGGTCAATAGATTCCAGATGGGAGTTCAACTTCGAAAAGCCCATCAGCCCCATGGCCCTGGCTGCTTTCCTCCTAAAAAAGGGAGTCTAGATTCCACCATTACCCTCTATCTTCCTCCTTATCAGCTGGGAAGGAAGAAGAGAGTCTCAAAGGGAGAATGGAAAGGAGAAAGGAGATCATTTGGGGTTGGCTATACACTGTAATTAGAAGTAGCATTGATGGGGAATGAGCTAACTGTTTTTATAAAAGTCAGCATTCAAAAATGCAAACCACCAGTAATTTAAATATTACAAAATTGTACAGAATATAAGTACTTGAAATAATTTTTTCCATCCACAAAATTCTAGAGAAAATTACAGTATCAAAAAATATAAAATGGTAAGTTTGGTATATCCTCGGAAAAAAATGTGTTGGGTTGGGTTTTTTTTTTATTGGAAAGGATTTTAAAAACTAGTGGGCATGCTCTAGATGTGATGCTCAAGACCATGTGGTATCTCCCTAAAACTGCTTCCTGGAAGTGACAGAAGCTCTGAAGTACCAGGACAGAAGGAAAAAAAGAATGGATGAGGCTCAATGAATTGGGATCGTGGGCCACTTATCCTAAGTCATTTCACAATGGTTATTTATTTGTCCTTACCCCAGACTCCCAAATAAAAGCACACCAGGTCTGAGGTTCAAACTATGTAAAAGCTGCTGCATTTGACCGAGGAATGGATGCCACCTTCTAACAAGTAGTGTACGCAGAGTTGGCTCATGTAACACTTTTCAGAGCTACTCCTCTGCCCTTCCCACAAGGGGACCAGTTTATTTCCACCAGCACCTCTCTCTCCTTGGAGGACATTAAATCCTGACCACACAGATGGCAGAGTGGTGCTAAGGGGTTACTAGGTTACAGTCATGTTGACATATCCTGGCTCTCAGAAAGTCCCTCCTTCATTCCTCACATACGGCAAACAGTAGAAGTGATCAAACTTGTGTAGAGGTTTTTGTAGAAGTCTCCTAGAAGGCCGCCACCAATCACTCAGAAACCACTTCCTAAGCCTAAGGTTTACAATACTTGGAGACACCCCCCCCCAGGCACCCGCCCCCCCCACACACACACACACTGATCTGAAGCCAAGCTTTGCCTTTTACAGGGATTAATCAGACTGTAAGCTCAGAGCATTCTCAGGGCAAATGAGGTGTCAGCACTTGGTGAACTGTGAAGCACTATAAAAAAAAGTATTATTAAAAATATATGTATCGATTCGATTGCCTTCTATACGTAGGGGTGTACCTGCAATATATCATTGAATCTTCACAACCCCCTGTACCGCGGTTGTCATTATTATCCCACCTTTACAGACGAGGAAAGCGAGGCTCAGAGAACTGAAGGCGGGGCCCCAAGTCACACGGTAAGTGACAACACCAAGTCCTATCTTTTTCCCCGGATCCACGCTGGTGAGTAAACAAAATAACCCTGGAGTTTTCTTTCAGCAGCAAAAATAAATAAATAAATAAATAAAATAATCCTGTCTTTCCAACATCACAGTCTGCACCACTGGGTGGAGAACCCCGAGGTGGGCCTTCCTGCTGGGACACCCCGGGAATGAGCTCCTGCCTTCTTTTTCACTAGCGCCCCAAGTCTCAACACCCAGACAACCTGCAGGGAAATGCCAGCGGGCCAGACAACGCCCTCTCGCCTCTCTTCAACTTGGAAAGAGTTCTCTGCTGCAAGGAAGGGTGTGTATGGAAGCTAAGCCGAGTCCCGGCTTCCATCCTGGTCCAGGGCGCCACCTCGGGAAGACCTGGCCCTGGCCTTGGCCTTGGGGGCGGTGACCCTATTCAAAGCAGGGGGCATCCCTGAGCTCTGCAGGGGCGACGTTTCCCATCACCCCTTCCTTCCTTCCTTCCTCTCTCTGAGCGGGGCCGGCACCTGAGTCACCGCGAAGTTCAAAGCGGCCCGGAGGGGGGGGGGGCAGCGAGGGGGGAGCGCTCGGGCTGCGAACAGCGGGTCCTCCGGGACCTGGGACCTGCAGAGCCGGCAAGTCACCCCGATTCCTCCCGAGGCAGAGATGGCCGTGTGGGGCCATGGGAGCCGGGCGCCCGCTCCTCTCCGCGGCGCACCCGCCCCTGAGCCGAGAGGCGCTGGGGTCCACGGGTGCAGGGGGCGCGGGGACGTAGCTGTGGGGCTTGCGAGGGGATCCTGGCCCGGGAGGGGGTGTCGCTGAGGGGCTTGGGGAGGAGGGGCGGCGTCTTGAGGCGGGGGCAGGGAGTGTCCCGGCCCGAGGTGCGCTGGTGAGAGGCTGAAGGACGGGGTCCCGGGAGGTGCAGAAGCCGAGGGGGCGTCCCGGCCGGGGGGAAGGGTGGGGAAGGGGTCCCGGGAGGCACTGAGGCAGAGAGGGCGTCCCAGCCTGGGGGGCGTCGCGGGGTGACTCCCAGGTCCTGAGGCAGGTGGGCACCACTGGGCCCGAGGGGGCGTCGCTGAGGAGCCTGGGGGGGTCCGGGTCCTGAGGGGGGTACCGGCCCGACCCGAGGGGGCGTCGCTGAGGGGCTTGGGGGAACCCGGGTCCTGAGGGGGTACCGGCTCGGCCCGAGGGGGCGTCGCTGAGGGGCCTGTGGGGGTCCGGGTCCTGAGGGGGTACCGGCCCGGCCGGAGGGGGCGTCGCTGAGGGGCCTGGAGAAGGGGACCCGGAAGGTAGTGCGAAGGGACTGGGTTCCCGGCGGCCCCCCGGGCTCGCTTTGCACGGGGTCGGCGTCGGGGCGCTCACTCACCGGGTCCGGGGCCAAGGCCGGGTCCGGGCGCGGGCCGGGCCGCCAGCGTGAGCGCGGCGACGGAGAGCAGGGCGAGGCGGGCGGCGGGCGGCGCCATGGGCGTCAGTGCGGGGCCCTGGGGCGCGGCCCGCGGGAGAGGGGGCAGCGCGGGGAGCCGGGGGCGGCCATGGGAGCGGGACGCGGGGCGCGGACGTGGCCCCGCCCCAGCCGCCGGCCGCCCCGCCCCGGCCCGCCCTCCCCAGCGCCGCCACCGCCCCGGCCGCCGGGCCCGCCCGGCTGCTCCGCGAGGCCCGAGACGAAGCCGACTGCGCACGCCCGCTCCTCCCACTCGCCCGCCGCGCTGCCACTCAAGCGCCTGGAGCCGCCTACGTCCCCCTCCTCACCTGGGCCCGCCCCCCGCGGAGCAGCTTATTGGTCCGCTCGAGGGGCGGGGCCAACAGGTGAGGGGCGTGGTCCGGGAACCTCGCCTCCGAGCCCCAGCGCCGAGGTTTGGCCGGGCTGGAGCGGGCTGGGCGCCCGGTGACCCCGGTTCCACCCTCACTCGGGTGGTGACCCAAACGCAGGCACCACCACAGGGAGAATAATCAGAACAGCAGCTTGCAAACCGCTTTCCCCTGCTTGGCTCACCGTAGTGGTTGGAAATAAGGTTGCTCTGGACTCAGCCGGTGCCTGTTCATACCCCATTGGGTCACCTGTCACACCTTGGGCGAGACTCGAGGGGAAAAGAGCTCCCTTGTGTCGCATTTCCTCACCTGTGAAACGGGGGCGTTGACAGCAACTACTGCCAAAGCGGTGGAAACTTGGTACATGCGCACAGTAGGAGCTGGGAAAATGTTGAGTTCCGTTCACCACCCCAATTCTTGCAGCCACAGAAGCAGCATACACTGAGCCCGGTTCCGAGTCCAGTCGCACATCCTTTGTCAGCTGGGGCAAGTTTCCTACTCCGCCTGGGCCTCAGTCGTCTGCAACACGGGCCTCATAAAAGGCCTTCAACCATATTAGGTGACATCGAGGCAAATAAAGCTAGCGCCCGACACGCGGAAAGCCCAGGGGTGCATGGGGCAGAGATGCTTTCTCAGACCGAGGCTTCCTTAGAGCTCTGCCCTTTCCCCTCCCCACGCCCCCGGGTCTCCCCCAGCTGCACTCGGGGTCTGCGGTGGGCCTCCCTTCTCCCCCGCACTCCCCCAGGCGGTGGAGATTTCCCTTCAGCTCCCGCCCGAAGTGCCGCGGTGACGCCCCGCGAGGCAGGTCCGGGCGGCGCGCCGGGCGCTTTCAAGTCCCTGGTCCCGGACTTGCAAGTGCGGACCTGCGCCCGGTGCGGCGGCGGGAACATCTGCCCTCCTGCGCCGACTCGCCGCGCCCAGAGTGAGGCTGGACCCCGGTCCCGGCCCGCTTTCGGTGCACCGGCCCCCGGAGCCGCCCCCCTCGCCCACTCCCAGGGTCCACTCCCCGCTTCCCCCACCCCTCTCCAAGCTGTTCCCAGGACTGGGCCTCAAAGGCGCAGCCACCTCCCACGAGGCCTCTCAATCTCAGTCCCTTTCCACCCACACAGACCCAGAGCTGCGGCAAGAAGAATCTTGTTCTGTCATTGTTTTCACTGGGGCATTCCCCGAGTTCAAGAATCCTCTGGGCTCCCTCGCGGAGCAGGGGGACACCCCCCCACCCCACCCAGCGACACCTGGTCCCGGGAGGACACACCCTCCCCATCCCACCTGGCACGCACCCTCTCTTCACCATTTTGGGCCCTTCCCACTTCCACAACCTCCTCCTCTGGCAGGACCTGGGAACTCGCTATAACTGGTGCCCTTGCAGGCGCAGGCCGGCCGCGTGGAAGGAGAACTAAATGAGAAGATGCAGGTGAAAGTAAGCACTCAATACAGGTGACCATCCCTCCATTCAACAAACACTCCGCCAAGGGAAAGGGAAGGAGAGTAAGCTTTGGATGGTGAGTGCGGAAATAGAGTACACAGGTAAGGAAATGTACCATTGTACCCCTGACATTTTTGTTATTAACCACTGTTACCTCGATACAGGTGATAGCTTTAAAAAATATTCAGTGAGGGACATGCCAATGGCAGACACAGCCATTACATTCTAAAGGAGGGGAGGGGGCCCGTCAGCCAGCATGAAAATAACGTGAATTTCAGAGAACAAAGAGCACTACAGAGACAAGAAAATGACAGAGGACCACCTGTGGACCGGTTTAAACAGAGAGCTGGGGAAAGGTTTTAGCAAAGCAGGACGCGGCTCTACAGTTGACAAGAGTCTCCCGCATCCCATCCCAGCATTTGAGGAGCACATAGGAAGGGGGCAGACAGGAGGTGCAAAGGAAGGTTTTCTCTGGCCAAGTCTGGGGATCCATGCCTCATGGCAGTAGCTTTGGCCTGGCCTGGCCCCCCTGCAGGAAGGCGCCCTGCTGCGTGGGTACCCGCCACCTCCTGCGTTCGGCCCCCTTGGTTTTGTGTACAGACGGAAAGGGCTATGTGATTGGCAGGGCCCAGCGAGAAATGAAAACGTGTGTGTGTGTGTGTGTGTGTGTGTGTGTGTGGTGGGGGGAGTCCCTTGTTCGGAATGACTAGAAATTTTAAGATGGCAACCACAGGGCATTAAACCAAGTGTGGGGCCCTTCCAAGTTCGGGGACCTGTGTCCCTTACACAGGTCGCATGCCCATGGATCTGGCTTGTGCAACAGAATTCCGAAACAGTGTGCAAGCGCCTGCCCCCACTGGCTGCTATGAGAAACATCCCTCCCGCCTTCTCCAGGCCTCCCTCCCCGCTCTTCCAGCTTAAAGCCCAGCACAGGTGATGGAAAGAGTGCACAGAGGCTAAAAATACAGCCGAGCCAGTCTAGGTCAGGGCACTTAATGGCTCAAGGTCTTTTGCTCAGTGATGTGGTCCCGGCCCCTGGCGAGGAGCCGCCTAAGATATCCATTTCAATGCTCCACATGCCTGGGTCGGTGAGCGGCTTTATTTCATGGAAAGAGTGAGGACACTGGCTGGAGCCCCTGGGTCTTCAGGAAGATGTTGTTGTTGGTCTGTTGGCCTCTTGTGTTCCTCCGTGGGCAGCTGGGTTTGCCAAGAAGCTGGGAGAGCTCTGGTCGGGTGGCTCAGTTGGTTGGAGCGTCATCCCATACATCAAAAGGTTGCGGGTTCGATTCCCAGTCAGGGCACCTACCTAGGTTGTGAGTTCGATCCCCAGTCTGGGCACGCATGAGAGGCAACCAATTGATGTTTCTCTCTCACATCAATGTTTCTCTCTCTCTCTCTCTCTCTCTCTCTCTCGAAAATCAATAAACATATCCTTGAGTGAGGGTTAAAAACAAACAAACAAACAAACAAAAAGGAACAGATCTCAGCTGGTAGCATTTGGATGATCCCGGTATCTTTGAAACTCTAGGGGTGACTTCTGCTCACAGGGCAGCCATGTTGTAAAGCGAGCACTGGACGGGGAGCCGGATTATAATAATAACAACCATAGCAAACATTTACTGAGGACTCGACTGAGTAGGGTGCAGTGCTTGGCATTGCATTTCGCATAATCCACCCAGTAGCCCCTGTGAAGGAGGCACCTTCACCATTCCCTCATACAGGGAGGTGAAATGATTCATCCGCAGGTCATACAGTAGTGGAGCTGGGCTTTGAACCCAGGCAACAAGGACTCTAGGACTATGCTCCTAGTCGCCATGGTGAATTGGCTTCTTGTCCTTATAGGGTTCTGGGGACAGATGTTTACTGAATGATCGATGGCCAAGATGAGGGTGAGGTGAGTGAGGCATTCAGCTCAGGCACAAAATTTCAGAAAGCCCCCAAAATTCAATAATCAAGATAAAGCAATAAATATCCTATAGTGGGTTTTAAAATATATCGAATATACTTAATAAACAGTTTTAATTGAATATATTTAAACATCTAAATGAATGACAAAAAATTCAAGAGGAACAAAATATTAAGTTTTTAAGTAAAAACAGGATCTAGATTTCTGATTTTCCTTTAGGCTCAGGGTCAGCTCAGTACAGTACTGTTACTGATCCTGTCTCCCGGGTTTCTGGGCCAGGCAACTAGTGATGGAAAATTCAAGAGAAGACGCAGTTTGCTGTTCTGATGGGCGTGAAGGGAGAGAGAATTTGGTTTGAACATAATGAGTTAGAGGTGTCTGCGGGACATCCAGGTGACCGTGTTGGAGAACTCAGAGTCAGGTGAGAAGGGGTCGCAGGGTGGGCAGGGTGCCCTCATTTCATATCCTTGGCCCATGATGGGTGCGTACTCAGCACATGTGGTCTAAATCACTGGTCCTCAGAGTTTGCATCATGGCTCAGGAATCTTTGCAAATTCTCCCATCCAAAGTTTTTCTCTTCTTTCCCAAACCTTCTACATCACAAACCTCAGATATGTTCCCATATGGGTGTGGAAGTTTACTGCTTGGGTGTTAAAATAAAAACATCTTCTGAGAAGATTAAGAACAACTAAATTCCACTAGAATTTGGGAGTTGGGCATGAAGGGAAAAGACAAGAATTCATGTAAATTGGCTCCATTTCTTCTTTATTAACGGATCCTCCAGCAAAAGAAGAGGAGCTAAGAGAAATTAAAGAGGAGAAAGGTTGTAGGAAAGGGAAAAAGAAAGACGAAACATTATAGGAGCTAAAAATACAGTGAGGAGAGCTTGGCTAAGCATCAAAGAAGGGCTGATGGGTTTCCAAATAGAAGCGGTGGTTTAGAGATGTCAGGAAGCACCGCTCCAAGTGATGGGTGGAAAATAAAAGTTATTTAGACTGAGCTCAGCAGAATAAAAAAGGTTCAATGGTGCATCAAACCGAGGGACAGGCCGTTGAGCAATATGGAAGCCCCACTGCCTCAACCCCAGGTTCAAGAATCAAGTGTTGGCACCAACCATGGAAACTCTTTGCCATGGTGTCGGGACCCTGAACCAAAGAGTCTTTCCATCTTGACTTTGTAATTCTGAACAACCTTGGATGGAACAATCTCTATTACAGACTAGTCACTTTCCTTAGCGTATCCTCGGGTACCCGCTTCCCTTTCCGTCGAAGGAAGCATGAATCCCTCCCACAACCAGGGAGAAATGTGCCTCCTATAAATACCCCACTTCTGTGAAGTCGATGAATCTGACCAGTGCTTAGTGAAGATGGATCATAGGAAGAGAAATGTTGGGATACGCAAGTCACATCAGAATCCTTCCACTTCGCCCTAACCGGTTTGGCTCGGTGGATAGAGCGTCGGCCTGCGGACTGAAAGGTCACAGGTTCGATTCCGGTCAAGGGCACGTACCTGGATTGCGGGCACATCCCCAGTAGGGAGTGTGCAGGAGGCAGCTGATCGATGTTTCTCTCTCATCGATGTTTCTATCCCTCTCCCTTCCTCTCTGTAAAAAATCAATAAAAATAAAAAAAAGAAGCTCATTGCTTGGCCTCATACACCACATGGATGTGCATGAAGGACCTGAGATGAAGTCCAAATCAAATATTGGGTTATGTCACTCAGACCCTGGGCATCGGGGGCTCAAGAAAGAGTGAGAGGGGGGAATGGGCCACAATATTAATACTGTTAATAAGAACATTACTTGTTGAGCGCTTATTATACACCAAGAGCCATACCAAGGGCTTCCCATGCATAGTCCCATTTCATCCTCCCAGGGGTCCTGGAGTAGGCGCGATTACTACCCCATTTCACAGATGAGGCAAAGAAGGTTCAGAGATGTGAATTCCCTTGCCCAAAGAGAGATGGATCTGGGATGTCAACTCAGACAGACCAACTCCTGAGCCCAGAGGAAGTGTCCTGGTAAGGTCCAGGTGCGGTCCGTGGATGGGCCGACCAGTAATAGCTGGGCAAGAGCAAGGGTGGGGTGGTGTACACCTCGGCTGCGCCCAGCCTTTGTTGGTTCCCAGCTGTGGGGCATGGCTCTTGAGCGGTTTGTGCCTAAGTTCCTTCCACTGTTCAAGTAGGCATGGCAACAGTGTCCAAGCTCCTAAGACTGTTGGTATCGTTTCATGGGAGGACGCTTGTAAAGTGTCTGAAACAGTGCTTGGCCTCCGGTAGGCCTTCCCTAAATACAGATTCTACTGACGTAGGAGAAACAGCACAGGCCAAATGACGCTGGGTCAGTTCCAAGGAACGTCAGGGTTTCTTGTTGGGGTACAGTCTATGGCAGGGAGAGAAGGCAGAATTTGCTGGAGCTTGAAGCGTACCAGCCGCCGTCCATGTGGCCAGAAGCAGATTTGGTGACTGAGTGCAAGACCTAGGAAAGTGAGTACAACAGAGGCAAGGGAAGGCCACCTGGAGGCTGGGAAGAAGGGACACAGAAGAGCGACTCCCAGCGTGCCTTTCTTGCCCGACTTTCCCCCTCGGTCCCCAGAGCAAAGGGAGACAGTAGCCCAAGAGCCGGGTGCCGCCTCCCTGGGGCTCGGACGCTTGCCTGCCCCGTCTCCAGACATTCGCAAACCCTTCCCGAAGACAAACCCTTTCCAGCGCCCTGCTCTAAAACTGACCCACCGCGCCGGAGGTGAGGCCAGGGCTCGCGGCTGAATGGGCCCCATTGTCCTCCCCAGCGAGCCTCTGTGGGTCCACCTGGAGGCGGTTCGACCACGGCCTGCGGTGCGGTCTGCCTTCAGACTTTGATTCACTCCAGGGACAACACTCGAAAAAAAAAAAAAAATCAGAAAAATCAAACGGGCAACACATGCGATTCCAGGAACGCCTGCCAGACTCACACTCTGTTTTTCCATCATTCCGCTCTCCTCCCCCTGGGGAGGGAGCCTCCTTGGGCATTCTGTGTACGGAAAAAAAAAAAAAAAAAAAAAATCCAAACCACCAACAGGACCAGCACCTGATAAGGAGCGAGGCCTCGCCCAAGAGTTCCCGGGCAGAGGCGTCTTTGTTCTCGTTTCAAGCCCTCGACACCGCGAACAGCTCTAATTACGGCATTTGCCATGGGATGTAACATAAAACCACATTCCAGAGAGCCGGGTAGTCTCCCGGGAGAGACACGGAGAGAGAGGTGCCCAGGGCTGCAGGAACGTGTTCTCTCATTTCTGGTCCCCTAACCTTGGCAGCGGCGCGGAGACTTCAACAGTACCTTCTTTATGCGCGCGAGGGAGGGCACTTGTGCACGTGGAAGAATGCATCTCACGACCTGTGCCCACAGGTCCGCTCTGCGTTTCTGACGGCGTGGCGTGCAACGCGTGCACTTCCGAAGAACGTGAGGGCCTCCCGAGGTCACCCGAGCCATGTGGGGGGAAATGAGGACTTCACAAGCTCCTGAGGCTGGAAGGACAATAAAATAGAACTCCTTCCAACTTAATTTCACTATAAAATTGGGTGATGTAACACCCGCCCACACCCACATCACAAAACAAAGTGACATCACAAATACTAGAGAT
Source organism: Eptesicus fuscus (assembly GCF_027574615.1). Lineage (NCBI taxonomy): Eukaryota > Metazoa > Chordata > Mammalia > Chiroptera > Vespertilionidae > Eptesicus > Eptesicus fuscus. Next base: position 24,551,607 of record NC_072495.1, on the reverse strand, counting down.
CATGGCTCAAACCTGCCTGCTGGGAAGCCAAAAACCTAAGCAAACTGCAATTGGCCCATACGTGACCGAGGCAGAGAGAGATAGGTGATTCGATAGATCCAAACAAAACAAAAACAGAGAGAGAGAGAGAGAGAGAGAGAGAGAGAGAGAGAGAAAAGGAAAAGGAAATACATATTTCTTCCCCCTACTAAGCTTGCTAAAATAAAATTTAAGGCAACCGAAATATGGTAAGGTGATTTAATTTTTTTTTTTTTTTTTATAGATGGCCTTTCTTAGAACGCCAGGTTTCTCTCCATGAGGGATTCTGATCTATCCAGATTGTTCCCTTGTTCTTGGCTGGTCCCAGGAAATAGAGGCATGACCTACATGGTGGCTTTGCCTGCACGGACCCCGGAGTGTGTTCCCCTGGTTCGCAGCTTTTCTTGGCTCCTGGCCGTCTGGTTAGAACGTGTTCAGGGTTTGGCAGGACTTGACCTGGTTGAGGAGTCACGACAGGTCCTAGAGGACTCTTACGTGACCCTATCTCCCATCCCTTTCCCGCCACGGCTCCCCATAGCTTTCCAGGAGCTAGGGAACTGGCTTTGGTTCCTTGTCAAGCTCCCTGCCCCTCCACTTCCAGCCCAAGCATGCTGTGTTCTCTGAGAGGCTTTGGGGAGACGGAGAGAGGATGTGTAGAAAGATTCCTAAGGCAGGTGTGGGAGAAACCGTGTCCCAAAAGATGTGACGACTTGGCCTCCAAAGTAGACCTTCTGGTCTCTGCTTGAGAATTGGTCCCTTTTTGTTCCCTCTCCCCCTCCTTATAATTCTAGCATCCAATCTGTGTGAGGCGCGACCCCAGCATTCCCACCTACGGGCTCCGGCCGTCTATCTTACTGAACACCAGGCTTCAGGACTGCTACGTGGACTCCCCGGCTCTCACCAACATCTGGACGGCCAGGACATGTGCAAAGCAGACCGTCAGTGCCCCTGCCCCGGGTACCACCTCTTCTTGGGAAGTGGTCGAGAATCCGTTCATCACCAGTTCGCTCTCCCTGGTGAAGCTGGTGCTCAGGCGGCGACTGAAGGATAAATGCTGCCCGGTACCATGCAAGTTTGGAGAAGCCAAACCCTCGAAGGGAGCGGAGCCCAAGGACGATTCAGCAATGAGAGCCACTCGGCGGGGCAGGACGAGACACTCCATCAGTTCCAAGAGCAAGCGGCCCCTGGGACAGCAGCCGGGCTCGCCGAGGCGCAGGAGGCCGGCAGGAGGCACCAACGAGGTAGAGGGTGGCTGGCGGTGGACAAAATATGACGGGGTGGGGACAGGGAGATGTCAGCTAGCAAACACTTAACGCTTAAGAGGTTTATATGAGCCGGGCCGGTGTGGCTCAGTGGTTGAGCGTCGACCTATGAACCAGGAGGTCACAGTTCGATTCCCGGTCAGGACACATGCCGGGTTACGGGCTCGATCTCCAGTGGGGGATGTGCAGGAGGCAGCCAGTCAATGATTCTCATCATTAATGTTTCTTCTCTCTCTCTTTCCCCCTCTCTCTCTCTCTCTCTCTCTCTCTCTCTCTCTCTCTCTTTCTCTCTCTCTTTCCCCCTCTCCCTACCTCTCTGAAATCAATTTATAAATATATTTTTTAAAAAGGTGTTTATGAAGCAAAGGAAATCCTAGAGTTGAAGGCCGGATTGAGGGGGTGAGGGTAGAGGGTGGTGGGCAGCAGCAGGGACGTATAATGGAGAGAGCGCCAGCTCTGGGGGCATGATCTCTACCCCCTGCCTCTTCCCTGCCCGCTAGGATTGCCTCTCCCTAGGAGGGTGAAGCAGCTCTTATAAGCACAGGTGAAAGGTGCTGGACATGAAGGGAAAATAAGGCCGGGAAAGGCCGGGATACGTGTAGAGCACACACGCCGGTCATGCAGAGGCGAGCAAGGCCTGGCTATGAACGTCCGTGGAGGACTTGGCATCTAGGGGCCTGATCTGAGCCCAGCTCCCTCTCTCCCGGTGGCCAGCGGAGCTCAGAGGGTACCCTGGAGCTCGGCTGTCGGGTTCAAGTCCCAGCTTTGACTCTAATTCAGGACAACCGTGGGCTTAGCCTCTTTCTGCCTTGGTTTTTGTCATCTATAAAATGGGGGATAATAGCCCTTTCCTCACAGGGTTTCGTGAGGATTAAGTGAGTCAATACGTGCAGGGAGCTTTTGAACAGAGCCTGGCACAGACTAAATGCCTAGGATCCCGTGTGGCATTCAATAGACAACAACTGTGGTTATTAACTTCCTAGCTGTGTGGCCTTGGGCAGACCAATTCCCGCTCCCTTGCCTTTAAAGCTGTCTCCTGCCGACCTTCCAGGGTTCCGGGGGGGCCGCACGCAGTGGTGCACACGAAGGAATCCGGTCAGCTAGCACACACACTGGACGAGTGTTGGTTGTGGCTGTAACCAAGACTCTGGGACACAAATCCCAGGTCATTATTCTGAGCTCCCTTCTCAAGTGTTAGCTTTGACTTCTCTGCTTTCTTCCTGGCCAGAGTAAAGAAAGTTCAAAGGAGAAAAAAGCAACCGTCAGCCAAGATCCTGAGAGCAGATATGCTGAACATGTGGCCGCCACCCAAGCGCGACGCAGGGACGTGGGGACAGCGGCCTGGAAGGGCCAGGCGCTGCTTCCTGAAGCCAGAAAGAGACAACAGTTGTCAGACATGCTGACCATCCACGGCCTCCCCACCGAGGGTTACCGGGCTCTGTACCATGCAGTGGTCGAGCCGATGCTGTGGAACCCCTCAGGGACCCCCAAGCGGTACAGCTTGGAGCTGGGCAAGGCCATCAAACAGAAGCTCTGGGAGGCGCTGTGCAGCCAGGCCGCCGCCCCTGAAGGCGCTCAGGACCCCTTGCCCGTCAGGACGTGGCTGGAGGTCGATGGGGAGCCTGTGCCCGGGAAGTGGCCCACGTTAAACAGGGAGAAACAGAAGCAGGAACTCACAGATGAGGATCTCCTCTGCTAAATGTCTACACAATAAACACCATTTTGCACCTTTCCGGTTACCTCGGAGCGCGCCCCAAATTCGTAACCACCCTCCCCGGGACACATGACAAAGGGGTACGAGATTCATGTCAGACCTGGAGGTCCCCCCTCCACTCTCATGAGCAGGTAAATTTGAGGGCTTAGAGGCTTGGGGTTTGAGGGTCTCTGTCTTCCCGGTGGGAAAGATCCTGGCAGATAAAGCCGATGGTCTGTATCCAGCCTCTGTTCCCAGCTTTTAAAGAGAGGACTGCTAGGATGGACCATCACGCCCCTCCCTCTCGCCCTCCACACAGGGAAGGGCAGAGAAACGACCATCACCTCAAGGACATAATCCCACGATGCCACCTAAGTCCCCAATAACCTGAACTCCATGTTAACCGCAGAGGAAATGCTATGGGTGTTCCCACAGCCCTGGCCAGTTTGGCTCAGTGGGTAGAGCATTGGCCTGCGGGCCAAAGGGTCCTGGGTTCGATTCTGGTCAAGGGCACGTACCTTGGTTGCAGACTCTTCCCTGGCCCTGGTTGGGGCTCGTGTAGGAAGCAGCCGATCGATGTGAGTCACATCGATGTTTCTCCCTTTCCCTCTCTCTTTCCCTCTCCCTAAAAATACCCTCGGGTGAAGATGAACCAAGAAAGTAAAACAAAACAGCAAAAAAGGCACCGCTTCATGCAAACCTCTCCTTTGTGGCATGTAGACCTTTACCCAACAGAGCGATGACAACATAAGAACATGTACTTGATAAAATTGTATTTTTTTTTTTTACAGTCATTTGTACAATTTGTTACAAAACCATAGAAGACTACAACTTGTTTTAAATCATTTTTGGTCGGCAAATATGTAAAATCTGTGTGCAATTATCATGTATTTACAGGGCCTCATGTTAGTCATTTTCAATGATTATTCCAACAATGTCACACTCTCAACATAAGACATGGCTTAAGATAAATATATTAGTAAATAAATATTCTGAGAACATATTTCCATAAATGAAATGTGCTGCTATACATATACAGAATATACATAAGTTGTTTTCTAGCCTTTTTAAAACATTTAAAAAAAAATGGTAATGTTGGAGACGGAGCCCTTAGACCGTTTTATTACAAAATCTTTACAGCAAAGTCTTTACAAAATATCTTTTAAGTGCTATGGGAGAAATTAAAAAAAAACAACACACACACATTTTAAAATAGTGCCTTGTTAGACCCAACACAATAGAGTTTATATAAAGAATAGAAAAAGGCAGTTCTGTTTAAAAAATAATACTCTTGATTAGTCATTATTTTTTAGACCTCATTTTAAAAGCATTAGTCCTGCAGGAACTTTTGAGTAGAAACTAGCAGCACAAAAGGGAGGGTCTGAGCAGTGGGACAGCAGGTGGGGCTTTAACAAATGGCTTGGGTTCAAAGGCAAGGGGAAGAGGCTGAGTTGAACCTGCGTACTGGGGCTGTGTCTAGAAAGAGGTACCTTGCTGATCAGAACTCCCAACCCCCCTTCTCCCCCCCCCCCCCCCCCCCGCCCACCACTAGCCCTCTTCAGTTTACATCCGCTGTCACACAAGGGCTGGGCCATGGAACCACACCCAAAGGTCACACCCTGGCAGGGGTGGGGGGTGGGGGCAGATGTGCTCAGTGGAAAATGTGATGCCCCCCCCCACCCCCCCCACCCCCGTTTCCACAGCTCCGTCAGCCCTACACACCACGGAGCGATCACTGAAAACAGTCCTTTATCAGTAGCGGAGCCTTACAACGTCACAGAAGGTGTTTTGATTTCAATGGTGAGGCCATACTATAGTTGGTTCCTGGATTCTGGTGCCCTGCCCGTCCGATAGGCCAACACAGATTTAAGACGGTGGCTGATATTGGAAAGCCTCAAAATGTTCATTTTTCCGTCTCTACCGCCCTGCAAACTACCAACATTAAATGTGCTTCTTTTGCCAGCTTAGTTATTGTTCTTCCGAGTGAAAAACTGGACACATTTATTTGAATAAGCCCCGTTGGAACTACATTCTTTACTCGTCTATTCATTGCTTAAGGCTCTGGAGGAGTGGTTGTTTTTTTTTCCCCAACGGGGGCTTTAGCCACTCTGGGGGTATGATTTCAGACAAGGAAGCTAATACGCACTCAAAGGCATTAAAAACACAGAAGACCACAAACAACAACAACAAAATCTCAACAATGAGGAGCTACTCTTTGCAGTTCGTGTTCAAAGCCACCCCCTCACCCCAGCCCCCGCTCCCCAAAACCACGTAATGCACAAGCTGTTGTCCTCCGCAGCTGCTGGGCCTGGCCCGAGAAATGAAGGCGGCCCGGATCACATGTCCGCAGCTTTGGCGCTTCTCACACCCTCGCCAACAGGTGTGCTGGGCACAGGCCTGCGGGGAGCAGCCCCCCCCACCCCCACCCCAGGGACGGCACCTTAAGAGGCTGGAGGACAAATCTCACCAAATGGCAAATGGGTGAGTTCCTAAGTGGCAAATGGCTCGATCACCTGACGCCGGCATTGCCTTCTGTCGAATCACAGGCTGAGGATTTTAAGGAAAAGGGATTCTGATACAGTGAGGTTCTCCTTCCAAATGTTCTGGTCTGGACCCCGGGCTGCCGACCCCAGAGCCCTACTGGAGGGGAGTCATCACGGTCTCCTGGCAACCAGGACGGCCTCAATGTCCCCACCTACAGGGGCCAGCTCCCCGGTATCTAGTTCACAAAGGAGCTTTACAGGTGGCACCCACTATCTGCTGAATAAGCGAGTAACCAAGCGACCTGAAGAGTTAGTGAACACGGGGCTAATGTGATTAGTTTCTTCTAAAAATAGTCTTGTTTTGTTTTTTTTAAGAACAAGAAACACATTGGACAAAAAGGATGACAATCAATCCCTGATCTGAAACAGCTTTAAATAGATTCTCCCCTGTATAATGGAAACAATCTTTTTAAAAAATGGGTTTTTAAGCTCTCCCTCCCTCTTTTAAAAAAAAAACAACTAAAGGCTGGAAAAATATACAAAAACCTACCCTTTGGGTCTAAACTATCTGATAGTCTCTTTCTCTCTCTGTCTCATGGAGAATCAATACGTCATAGTGCATTAGGTAGGAAGGATAGTAGACACGTGTAGGCGAGATGAGCAACTTCAGCCACGAGCAGAGGGCCGAAGAACCCTGAAGCGGCACTTCCATAGGGAAATGGGGTGGGAACCCTGTCATTCGGAGCTTAGCGGAGCCCCGATGGGGTCCTGGCCACGCGCCCCCGGGAAGGCAGCCCAAGGGCGCGGCAGCTCCACCGCATCCTCGGTCCCCAGCCCCTTCAGACACCAAAGCCGCAGACTACGTTCCTCCCGGGTGTTGGTCCCCACACACCCCGTCTGTCCGTCTGTTTCTGCAGCTGGTAGCAGGAAGCCTGTGATCCTGCCCTTTCCCTCGGGATGACTCCGGGGGACAGACTGAGGACACGGGGCAGAATCATCCCTGTCGCACCTGGGGCTCCGCAGCAACGGCCCGGCCCCGCTCCCCCATCCCCAGCGGTGCCCAGCGGCTGCCCACGGGGTGGGCTGGAGGAATATGGCTTCGGAGACCCGACGGTTTGTACACTGGGATTTGCCATGAGAAAAGAGGCCGCATTGCATCGTTCCTCAGAGTTTGTACCCATATCGACGAGCTTTACTTCAAGTTTCTGGTTCATTTTCTAAGGCAGGCGTAGCCCTGAGCTTTTCGAAGGCCTGAGCTCCCTCCAAGGAGACAACAGTATCTACACATGATGTGGTTCAATTCACGCAGCAGTGATTTTTTGTTTGTTTTTTTTTTCAGCAAAAGTTGGCGGTTAGGGTTCTTTAAAATATATATATTTAAATAACTTTTTACATTTACATAAAATATCTTAAAAAAAAACAAAAGCCGAGAACTCAATCCCACACACCTCGGAACCCCAAGCACACACACTTTACAAAACAGAATAACATGTTATCAAAAGAGGCAAAGACTCGGAGAATTTTGTCTGTTGGTTTGTTAATGGGAGGGTTGGGGGGGGGGGCTTGCCACAAGGGGCTCACATTTTGGGTTGAGAAGGAGGGCTCTCTTTATTACCACTTTTGTGTGTTTGTCAGAGCTAAAAAAAAAAAAAAAAAAAAAAATTATTTTCTTTTTTCTGAAGAAGTCAGAGTTTGGAGTCTCCGTACAGTTCCCATCTCCACAGAGGGCCTTCCGGGCTCAGGCTCCTGTGCTGCCGCTGTCTGCTGGGCGAGATCTCTGTCCTGGGAGAGAGAGAAGAGCGTCAGGGAGGGAGCCGGCACCGCAGGCCTCGGGCACAATGCACAGGGGCCACGGGGACTTGGGTGCCCGTCCCCAGCACGCGGCAGGCTCTCAGAACTGACAGCTCACTGCATTGGACGGACAGTGCATATGGTAAAAGGCTTAAGCAGAGCTCCTCAGGCTGTGCCGAGAGAGCCAGCCTCCCTCATCTGGACCTATAGAACCTTCTGGAAGCCTTTAGGTAGCATGAAAACACATTGTTCAGAAGATGTGCATCAGGCACTGTTGCAGGCACTGGGGAGAGAAGGGGAGAAGACACCCCCTCACCCCCTCATAAGCTTACAGGCCTCAAAACAAAGTGGTTTTAGGTTGTGGTAACCTGGACAGGAAACGGTGTGAGAGAACTCAGAGGTAGCCGGAGGGAGTCCTTTACACTGAGATCTGGGGCAGGAGCAGCAGAGAGGCCTGGAGGCTAGAATGAGCTGGAGGAATGTCGGAGGAACAGGATGGAGGCCACAGGGGGGCTACATTTTCAAAACTCTAAAGGTCACGCAAGTCATGAAAGGGTTTTCTAGTGTCAATACATAGACTTATGTTCAAAAAGGACCGATTTGGCCCTGGCCGGGTAGCTTAGTTGGTTAGAGCAGTGGTCGGCAAACTCATTAGTCCACAGAGCCAAAGATCAACAGTACAACGATTGACATTTCTTTGGAGAGCCACATTTTTTAAACTTCAACTTCTTCTAACGCCACTTCTTCAAAATAGACTCGCCCAGGCCGTGGTATTTTGTGGAAGAGCCACACTCAAGGGGCCAAAGAGCCGCATGTGGCTCGCGAGCCGCAGTTTGCCGACCACGGGGTTAGAGTACCGTTCCAATACACCAATGTTGTAGGTTTGATCTCCAGTCAGGGCACACACAAGAATCAACCAATGAATGCATAAGTAAGTGGAACAGATTGATGTTTCTCTCTCTCTCTCTCTCTCTCTCTCAAAAAATAAAAATAAATTTATAAAAAAGAAGAAAAAAAACCCAAAGACCAATTCGGCTCCCAGGTGGAATAGAAGGCAAGACCCGTGACAGGAGACCACTCTAAGGTGCTGGATTGCCCTGTTTATTACTGAGACAGAACGTTTGGAAACTTTATAGCAATCTGATGATGTCAGCTGAATCTAACAAGAATTCTGGACTTGGATTTGACATGTCTTTCGCTGTTTCATTTTTCTGAGAATTCCATTTTCTGGACAATTCCCCTGGGGTTGAGAAGCCCAGGACGCAAGTGTGAGGGGCAGGGCGGGCTCAGGGTTAAACGGTGCTGGGGTTTTGGGTGGGGAAACTTGGAGCAGGGGGTTGCAGGAGAAATCTGAGGGGGCTGCTGTGGACCTGACAGGTTGGGGTGCTTGCATGGCATCTAGGGGGAGAAATCATGGGAGCAAAGGGCCCAAGGGGCCTGGCACTCAGGGAAGGGCTGAGTTAGGGGGTAACACTGGAAGTTATCAGGCACAGGTGGTGTTTCAAGGCAACGGCACAAAAGGAGCCCCTTTTGAAAATGACCGCGGAGAGAGAAGAGGACCCCGACTCTGGCCCACTGTCACCTGCTCTCACCTGCAGCCTCAGCGGCCGTGGCGCTGGACTCCTGAGTGTCCGGGGAGGCACTGGGGAAGCTGGCCCTGGCGGCCCCGGCCTCCTCCGGGGGGTGGACAGGTGGCAGTGGTGCCCTGGGCTGGCAGCACAGAACCCGCTCTTCTTCCTGGGCTGCTCCCAGGCTCCTGTGGGGCTGCAGGGCGTTGGGGCTCAGCGTCCCACCCCAGGGGCTGAGGCCACGGGTCCCTTGGCAGTCCGAGGGCAGGCCCAAGTCACAGTCCACATCCTCTGGAATGATGGGGATGCGCTGGCTCAAGTCCCGGGCCCCCGGGTGGCAGCTGGGCGGGGGCTCCTGGGCAAGCGTGTACTGCACGCTCACCGAGCAGTCCTCGGTGTAGCAGCCGCTGCCCCCTCCGCCGCCGTGGGCCACCTGCTTCTCTTCATAGAAGCAGCAGGGCAGGCCCTCATATGTCACCCCGTCTGTCCTGGGCAAATGGTCTGGGTGAAGGCCATACGGGCCCTGGGAGCTTCCCGGCGGCGACTCCACGCCTGTGGGGCCACAGCCCTCACAGAGGGGGGCGCCCAGGAATAAGGTGCTGCCCCCAGCCCCTCCCCCGCTGGGCTCCAGTGCGGAGGGCTGGGGCTCGCAGCAGCAGGCACATGAGGGCCCCTCACGGCTCCCCTTCCAGGTCCTCCTGAGGTCTGGGGCGGCCCCAGAAGCCTCGAGCCCCACTTCTGAGGTAGAGCTGTTGGGCGCCCTGTGCTCCAGGGAGGAGCTGCTGCTGAAGTTCATCTCCAGGCTGCAGGTGGACAGCTGGTCCCCGGAGGGAGAGGCAGGGCCCGGCCAAGGCTCTCCCCGCCCAGCACCTTGACCGTGGGCTGCTGGGAGCTCCTCGGGTGGCGGGGAGCCCTCGAGGTGCACGAAAGGCCCCCGGCCTGAGCTGCCCGAGCCCCCCACGTCGCTGGCGCGGCAGGGGCTCCGGCTGCGGTAGATGAAGGGGTCATAGTCGCTGCTGAGAGAGCTGCGGAAGGTGGAGCAGCTCCCGTACACGCCCTGATTGCTGACCTCGGTGCAGTCCACCACCGAGTCGCTGGAGGAGCAGTGGCACTGGCCGGAGCTGCTGCTGCTGCTGTCGCTGCCGGGGCAGTCGGCCAGGTAGCCGCTGCACACGGAGCGGTGGCCGTGGTAGCAGCTGAAGCTGGACGTGCTGCCACTCTCCAGGTGGGAGGGCGGGGCCATGTGCACCACGGTGGGGAAGCGCAGGCTGCCGCCGCCGCCACTCGGGGCGAAGGCACGGGACGGGCCCCGGGGAAGGAGGCTGGGCGGGGCCTGGCCCTCCTGCTCGGGGTAGCTGAGGCCCTGGAAGTAGTAGTGTTGGTACATGGTCTCATACTGGGAGAAGCAAGCTGCCTTGGAGAAGCTGCGGCCGCTGAACTTGGGCCGGCGGAAGGGGTGGGCTGGGGAGTAGGCTCGGTGCTCCAGGCCGCAGCGGTGAGGGGCCAGGGGGTGGTCCTGGTGGAGGGGCGGGTAGCCTCGGATGTAGGCGGGGGTCTGCGGTGAGTAGAGGCTCTGCTCCCCGTGCCGGTCCATGGTCAGCAGGGTGACGGGGTTCCCGTGGGAGTCCATGCTCGTCCTCGTGGGGAAGGCTGGGATGGCGTTGGTCCTGTGCACGCGGCCGGGGTAGTGCACCGGCAGGATCACCCTCTGCTGCCGGCTGCGCGCGAGGTTGCTGGTCTCCACGCAGACGGCGCCCGGGTTTCCCTTTTGCTCTGGGGAGGGGAGGAGGAAGCCAAGTCAGCGGGGCTAGAGGGACAGACGAATCGGGGCGAAGGCCGAAGCAGCAGCGTCGGTCACGTACCATTTGCCCATTTCACGCCCCTGCTCTGCTCTAAGCTGTCGCCGAACTCGGCCTCGCTGGCAGAGAATGAATGACCCGCTTCTCTGAAAGGCGGTCAACTCCCATCTGGGCTCACCCCCCACCTCCCCGCTGCTCCGCCCAACGAAGGCCCCACGGGAGTCTGCGGAGAGCAACAGGGCTACCGAGATGACAGGCACCGTCCCTCATGGCCAAAGGGCCACCTGGGGCGCACCCTGCAGTCCAGGCCCGCCGCCCAAAACCACGGTGACAGCAGCAGCCTCGCGACCCCGCCACTCCCAGCCACCATCCCTGTGGCCCAGGAACGACTCCGCAGTACCGGGCACGGGCAAGCGCCACTACTGTCATTCCCTTTGAAGAGACTGCGGGCGCCCAGGCCAGGACGCGGGTTCGTGTGAAAGCCAAAACTCAAACTCAGGGCGATTCTTCATGCCAGGCTCGCCTAAGCGTTTGGAGGCCTGGTAACCTCCACCACCGGAGGCGCCCACCCCGCCCAGTCCAGGTGGCCCTGCGGTGGTGGCCTTGCTCGCTCGCCAGCCTGCAGCAGGTGCCACACTCTCGCTAGGCAATGACGCTTCAGCAACGACAGAGGCAGGTGACAGTTACCTATGATGTTGTGCCGACAGTGGGGGCAGGTGTGGTGCTGCAGCAGCCATGGGTCCACGCACTTCCTGTGAAAGCGGTGAGTACAGGGGATAACCCGCAGCTCCTGGGAAGGGATGGGAGACACACAGCCTGAAGGCAGGGCCAGGGAGGGGCAGCTCTGCCGTCAGCCCTGCACGGGCGCCTTCCTGTGGAGCCCGGTGGGCCCCAAGGAGCCCTGCTCACCGGGGCTCCCTCCCAGCCCCCTCCATCTCTAGCTACAGGTGGGCCCCTTTTCCTGGAGTCAGAGCCCACGCAAGGGTGCTAGGGAGAGGGAAGCGGGCCATCAGCGAGCCCCGCCCATGGCCCTTAGTGTTCAGAGAAGAAGCACAGAGAAGCAGGCTCCTTTCTGGTCGCTGGAAGATGGCACATTCATGCCAAACACAAGGGAAGACCAAAGCCACGTGCTACTGCGGATGGGCAGCTCGGATGGGTAGCCAGACGAGAGGGCTGGCTACACCCTGGGTCCTTCTGCATCTCTGGGACAGCGGCTGCCTCCGGGTACTCCACTGGGGACGTGCAGAAAGCAGCCTGGGATTCGTGACTGACAGGTGGGGCAGCAGAGCTCTCCTGTCCTCTCCTGGGCCGGATCCTGAACAGTCACCTGGGGGCACGTGGTGTATAACTAAGCAGCCTTTGTGGAGAAGAGGGGATGGCGTTTTCTGAGGCACAACCACCTCTGGAGTTCCTGAGCCCAAGCTCCCTCCCAATCTGCTCATTTACTTTGTTTTTCCATTCTCCGACCAGCTCGATACAATAGTATTCAAACTAGTACCTAACGCCGAGCTTGACCTTGGCAAGAGTTCTACATGTATTTCCTCACATAGCCTTGTGATCGCCTGGAAGGTAGGTCGGTCCTGGGCCCGTGTCCCCAGCGCAGGCACAGAGCATGAAGTCATCTGCCCAAGATCACAGAGCTAGCACCCACCTGGGCCAGGATTAGAACCCAGGCAGCCTGCACGCAGAGACCATGTGAGACTCTGTTAACGTAAAGGCCTCTGCAAACACTCCTCTTTCCTCCAACCGTCTACACAGCAGTGGAACACGCTCATCAAAGGAACGTCAAGTGCCTGCAACTGATTCTGAAGTGGTTCACTCCCCCAGTGTGTGGGCATGTATGCCTCAGTCTAGAAAGAGATTAAGCAAACATGGCAGAATAGCGACCATGGGCGCTTCTAGGTGAGCGACACGGGACTCATTGCGTGATTCATGTAACTTTCCTGAAGGTCTGAAATTTTCAGAATAAAAAGCTAGAAGGGAAAAGGGGGCATCATATCCCTTGTCTCTCTAAGTAAAAACACCAAACGATCCACACAGCTTTGTAGGAGAGATGTGGATCAAGTTAGGTCTCAGAATTTTCAGAAGAGCAATTCTAAAGTTAAGTCAACATGTGAGAATGTTCTTATAACCAGACATTTCCTTGGCCTCCCATATATTTCTTTGAAACAAAAAAAAAAAAATGATTTTAGAGGAAGAGGAAGGAAGAGGGAGCGAGAGAGAAACATCGATGTGAAAAAGATACATCGACAGGTTGCCTCCCACACGGGCATCACACCTGCGACCTTCCGGTGCACGGGATGACGCTCCAACCAGCGGAGCCACGCCGGCCAGGGCTGGCCGTCCACATATTTCTGATCAACTTCCAGAATCACCTACGTTCAGCGGGATTCTCTGGAGAGAGTGTCTCTGTCCGTGGCCACCCCCTTCCAGGGGCAAACAGCGGTGAGAAACGTCAGGCCATCCCCTTGAGACCTAGACCCTGAAGCCCTTCTGCTCCTGCAGGGCCGTGGGAAGAGACACGGGACCCTGTCCTTTTCAGTCCTGTGCTCCTCGGCTGACCTGTCGACCCCATCCCCCTGGGCCCAGCCTCTGCCGTTACCTCTCCGTCGATGTACTTCTCAAGGCAGATGGCACAGTCGGACGTGGAGCTGCTGCTGAGCGTGTCCAGGGCTCCACAGCTCCCCTCCCGGCGCCCCTTGTTCTTGGAGTTGAACTTCCTGGTTTCCATCTTCTCCAGCGCCTGCACAGCCAGCCTGTTCATGGAATTCTGCGTGGCAGAGGGTGGTGGCCCGTGTTAGGGTCTGGCACGTATGAACGGTGGGAGTCACCCTCAGGGCCTCGGCGCTCGATAAACCAGGATAGGGAAATGCCAGTCTCTTATCAGGCCAGAGCAGACTTTCGGGAAATCACTAAAAATTCAGATGGCCACCGCCCAGATGTGCCAGGCTCCTGAGTGTCCATGACAGCAACCCAGGCTTCCCCCCGCAGAAGGACCCGCAGAGGTTTACTTCAAGGACTTGGCCAACTGTGCAAGTCCCTGCTCTCTGCCAGGCTTCCTCCCCTTTGCCCTGAAGAAAGTTCTGGGGGCAAATGAGACAGTGTGCGCGAGGGCTCAGCACTCGGTAAATCAGACGTGCTCGGCAAACACCAGCCGCTGTTCTACCGAGAACTTGGCGATGCTCCTCCCAACAGACTGTCTGCCACGGTCCCCCATCGCTCCCCCCGAGACAGCACGCTTAGCCTCTCATCACCTTCCACCCCCAAATCCTTCCTACACAGCCATGTGCCAGCTGGGGCACCAGAGCGCCTACTCTGTTTATTGAGAATGACCTGGAAAAGCGAGGTAGATTCAGCAGGTGCGAGGCAGGGCCTGAGACCCTGCATTTCCACCAAGCTCCCGGGTGATACTGCTGCTGCTGGTGCCCAGATCCAGGCTCTGGGTTCCACATGAACATTTAAACATGTCTTTGGGGAAATGCCTGGGCTGGCAACACCCTTAACGCTCGGCCTTTGCAGGACCGGGCCTTTTAGAACAGAGAGGACACGGCGCTGTGAGCTTTGCGCTAGCTTTTCTGTCTTCGCTATTTCTAGGCCACCGGGAGCGGGCAGGGCGGCTGGCACCCATGGGCACGGGCTGCTCGGAGGCATTACCTGACTGCGTCGCTGTTTCAGCTTGATTTTGACAAGGAGGATGAGGCAGACCAAGGAGACCACGACAAAGAAAGCCAGGAAGATCCCCATGTCGAAGTACTCCGTGGGTTGCTGGAACAGAACACAGACACAATGAGTCACCGCGCTCTTCAGCCTCAAGTTCGGCGCACGGGCTGTGTTGGCTCAAGTCGGAATAAGGATGGGGCAACTGGGGTGCACTCCCCTCCCCATTTGCAGGGAACACCTGGGGTTCTGCTAACATGCACGCCGGGTGCTATTCAGGCCCGGGGCAGTACCCTCCAGTGTCACCAGGGGGAGGTCTCAGCCAGGTCTCCTAACAGTTCATAAAGCCGAGCTCCCAGTGGAATAGTGCAAAGTTCGCTCTAACCGGTAGGAGAGGTCCTTCCAAATAAACACAAATATCACATTTTGGGGACAAAGGAATGAGTGTCATGTTTTGAGGGAACAGTGATTACTAACCATATAATTAATGGTTTACAACAACTCAGAAAATTGTACGCTGCTTCCACAAATATCAGCTTCCACTACAATGAGTCATATTTACCAAAGTGCTCTTTTTTCCTTTAAAAAAGAAGCCAGCATGTCAGCTCTTCTGCAAACTCCCTCTGGTTTGAGTTCTTACCTTTTCCTCACGTCTCACTGCCTCCTAAGACCTTGAAGTCACCTTATCTAGGACATGCCTTTAGCCAATAGGAATCGAGTTTTGCTAATTGAATGCTGCAGGTATCCAGATATGATGTGCATGGAAATGAACCATCCTAGAGTGAGTATCCCAATATTTGCGAGAAGGAAATAAACCAGATATGGGGCACCTGTCCCAGGTCCCTAGAATCTTCAGAAGTTTAGGCAGAAGATGCCAGACAAGAGTTAATGGTCAGCAGTGTCAACACCCTCAAAAGGGAAGCCTTCAATACTATTCATTAACCACCTACAAGTCATGAACTTCAATCCCAGTTGACAGCTAACTTTCCAGAATCAGTATCAGTTAGGGGGTTTTAATAATGCTACTGACCCCATGGAAGAAGGAGGCATGGGCTTTCCCTTCTAGTCTAGGTCACATGGAAGAAGGAGACGTGGGAAGCTCAGTGCTGAGTATTCCTCCCCTTCAATCCTCCTCAGCCAGCCTTTCAGAGGGAGACGGGACAGAAGAGAGAGAGGAGTTCCCCAAGAGGGAACACTGGGTGGAAGCGACCAGCCAGATCCTGGCACGACTCGGCTATTTCTGGTAGGGCTTTCCCAATCCCCTCTAAAGAAGCATGCACGCCAAAACCGGTTTGGCTCAGTGGCTAGAGCGTCGGCCTGCGGACTGAAAGGTCCCAGGTTCGATTCCGGTCGGGGGCATGGACCTTGGTTGCGGGCACATCCCCAGTAGGGGGTGCGCAGGAGGCAGCTGATCGATGTTTCTCTCTCATCGATGTTTCTAACTCTCTGTCCCTCTCCCTTCCTCTCTGTAAAAAAATCAGTAAAATATTTAAAAAAATTAAAAAATTAAAAATAAAGGAGCATGCAGCCGTTACTCTACAGCAGTGGTCGGCAAACTCATTAGTCAACAGAGCGGCAAACCGCGCCTCGCGAGCCGCCGTTTGCCGACCACTGCTCTACAGGAACCTGGGGTGCATCAGCATTTGATCGGGAAGAAGACAGGAGGAAGAGCCCAAAGCCTAACGGGAATAAAGGCTCAGCTGGCAGCAGAGCAGGGGCCGGGCGTGGCGGCTGGGGTGGCGGCTCACTCGAGGGGGCCGGTGCTGAATCCTTGCTCGAGCCACTTTCTGCTTGTTGACGATGTTCATCAGCTTGATGGCATCTGCGCCCTTCACGTACACCACCGGCCTCTTGAGCGGGTCTTCCTGGCCCTGGTTTAGCTAAGGAAGAAGAGACGCTCCCGGTTAGAAGACGTGCTTACTGTAAGGAGCAGGAGAGAGAGAGAGAGAGAGACAGAGAGAAAGGCTGGAGGAAAAGAATACGAAATACCCGTTTGGAAATCACCCAGCTCCTCAAGCATCACTGCCCTGGAGCTCCCAGACGGCAAGGCTGAGGATGAGGCTTGTTCTAGGCCGGACCGGGCAGACTGAAGGCCCAGAGGGTCTTGGGAAATGTCCCCTAAATCCCAACTCTCCTGGCTCTTAACCCCTCTCCATAGTCTTGCCCTGAGTATGATGTCCCAGCACGGAGAGCTAACATCAGCAGACAATGCCACGGCCCCGAGATGAGGCGACATGACTGTGACAAGCCAAGCTACCCAAAGGCAGCTTTGGGTAGGGTGCCGTGCTGGCAGGGTCCGAGGAGTTACCTGGTCGATAGCCTCGGGGTTTTCAGACACATCGAAGATGACGGCAGTGGCTCCCCGCTGCACGGCGCGCTTGGCCTGGCAGAAGGAAACAGAGCAGGTTGGCATTCTGGGCCTCTGACCTTTCCTCTCTGTATACACAGGGGCAATGCCACCTACCTTGAGAACAAGATGCGTTAAGACTGGGTGAAGATAAAACAAACGGGGTACTCAATCAACCTTTGTCTCCCCGGTCCAACCTAAACATGCAAAATAAACTACAGACCAACGACCTGCCCCGTCAGCATAAAGGTACTGGTTTCAGTGTTTTCTGCTATGAGCACAGAGCCACTGGCAACCAAAGCAAATGCCTTTGGTCCCTCTCTTGTGGTCCCTCTCCCCCCAGGTCACCCGGCACGGCAGCTGGAGCAGCCTGCGGAGCGTTTCTGAAGGCGCCTCAAGACGGTCCATTTTAATAACGGCCACCGGCCGAAGACCTCGGGAGACGCCGTCCGAGTGAAAAGCGACGAGAAATCGTCGTAAATGGGGATTTGGAGCAGTTGGCTGCCAAACCTGGCTGCACATCAGAAGCCACTTGGGAAGTTTGTAAAGCCGATTTCCTGGCTCAAACCACAGAGGCTGATTCAGCCGGGCTGGAGGAAGGCCCAGGAAACAGCTCTAAAAGTTTTCTGAGGGATTCTGATGACTTAACTACTTGGGAAACTATTGATCAGAGAGATGAGATTAGAATGTTTTAGGAACAAATGAGAAGTGCTGAGGTTCTTTTTTTGGAAAAAGGACTCCTTTCCATCCCAATGTAGCTTTTCATTTTATGTCCAGCTAAGTGGACAATGGGTAGATGCTATAGAAGAAAAAGACATAAAGCATAATCTCTGCATTTAAGGAATCTGAATCTTGTTAGGGAAGTAAGACAACCTCTAACATGGGGCGGGGTGGCGGGGTGGAAGAACCAAAACCTCCTATAAGATTCAGGGCACATATAAGAATCAACCAATGAATGCATAAATAAGTGGAACAATAAATCAATGTTTCTCTTCCTCTCTCCAAAATTAAAAACAAACAAACAAACAAAAAGAATAATCACCCTATATAGTTGCAGCGTAAGAAAGCAACACTGGACCTAACTGGATGAGGTGGCTAGACCAATGGCTCTGCCAGCCCACTAGAGGGCAGACTTACCCCACCTTTTCAGAACAAGTCCGTTCCCTGTGCTTTGTACTCAACAAGCAGGACAGTGAAATCCTCGGGGATACTGCCAAGTCCTCTGCAACTTAACAAGTTCGGGCGCTCTGGGTGCTGAGCTGCCGAAGCTGTCCTAGTTCTGCTCGGGACTCTTTCTTGTTGATCTGAGACTCAGTGTATCTGAATGCATCGAGTCTCCCCTGCCACTTTGTCCACCCCACCCCATCTCATCACCACCCCGCTGCAGTCGGGAGTGACCCTTAAGGAGCTATTCCAGGTTCTACTAGAGATAGAACCCACAACCCGGGCATGTGCCCTTGACCGGGAATCGAACCCGGGACCCTTCAGTCCGCAGGCCGATGCCCTATCCACGGAGCCAAACCGGCTAGGGCCCAGTTCCAATCTTGGACACTCAACTGACTGACTGTCCAGAGCAAGGGGGAAAGAGCTGGAGTTGTCCTATCCCCTGCCTCCAGCAGGAGAGGGCGTGATGGCTCAGACTCCTCTGCCTGAGGCCAACGGCCCGTGGACCCCAAGTCAGTCAGTGCTTGTGTCTTCTGCTCAGGCGGCGTCCCCGTCCCTCACACTCTCCCAAGACGTCGAAGCGCCTCGAGGAACAGCACGGAATACGAGGTAATAAACAGGACCTCTCATTCCTGTACTTGGCTTTCATTCCACCATCAAACACATCAAACAGCACCGGAGGGGAATGAGCCTTCAGAAGCATCTTGATCGGGAGCACCCAGCACCCCCCGCTTTGATGCTGGCGCACCTGGAGAGGCTAATGGCTGTGGGCGAAAGCCTGCAAGACTGGGGCCCTGGGAGGCGTTCAGGCGTCCCAGCGCCACAAGAGCGTGGCAGTCTCGGGGCTTTGGAGGAGAGGCAATGGCCCACTCGGGCAGGCACTCTTAAAAAGACATTTTCAACATCATCTCGGAGGGCTGGCCAGGCTCCTGGTTTCTGCTTTGAAGAGAGCCGGTCAACATTAAGGTGCTTAAATCCCATTTATAGCCTAACCTCAGAAACAACCAGGCTCATGCACACGCGATCCAAGCACAAATATTTAGTTTGAGAAAATGATAATTCTCACAGTTGACTTAACTTTAAAAGTCATGTTTAATGTAAGCTGCTTTTAAATTAGGCCTATTTCCTGCATATACCAGGACTGAGCAGGGTCCTACTGGGAACTTGCCAGTTAGGAACCGGCTCAGGATTTAGAAGAGGCCACAAAGAATCCCTGTTTAGAAGACGACACATTTATTATACTATTCCCAAAGCAAATTTAAAAACACAGGACACTGCTTGGTCACACTTTCCCCCTCGCCACGTTTTCAGTGTGATTGATGACACATATTCCTTAAACCAGTGGTCGGCAAACTGCGGCTCTCGAGCCACATGCGGCTCTTTGGCCCCTTGAGTGTGGCTCTTCAACAAAATACCACGGCCTGGGCGAGTCTATTTTGAAGAAGTGGCGTTAGAAGAAGTTGAAGTTTAAAAAATTTGGCTCTCAAAAAGAAATTTCAAGCGTTGTACTGGTGATATTTGGCTCTGTTGACGAATGAGTTTGCTGACCACTGCCTTAAACCAACCTTCCTAATCTTAGATCGTTTACCGATTTACCTAGTCCAGCTGGGTTAGACTATTTTAAAACCAATCTACACCATAGTTGGGAGATTTTGATTGCCAGAAACCCGATCTTTTATAACACCCAAAATTCTCAAGATAAGGCTGTTTCAAAGACAGGATGGGCAAGATGCCCTGATGGATGTCGCTAGGCGAAGGTCACGGGTGAACTGGGCGGCGGCGGCCGAGGGCGGTTACCCTGGACTGTGCACAGAGGGAATGGAAAGAAGAGCGCGAGGAGGGTGTGAGTAGCAGGAAACAGGTGGGACGTCTCGGCAAGTCCTCCCAGAAGCAGCCCAAGGCCTTGCCTTGCTGACCTCCGCATGCCCTTCCCCTCGACCCCACCCACACAGGTATTTGTCGCATCTTTCATCAGCTCTGCTGCTTTGATCGGGCCGGGCAGGTCCGCACCAGCCAGCGGGGTGACCAGAAGCCCAGCAGCAGAATGTGGAATAAAAGGTTGTCAAGGTTCTTTATTTACCTTTCCCGGCCTGCAAGACCCGAGGCTAGACAATGCCCACAGCCACTGAAACGAGGATCAAAAGTGCAAACATCTGCACACGGGAGGTTTGTCAGGCACACAATTCCAAGCCCTGGAGGACAGGGTCCGACCGTGCTTGGCACTTACTGGCATGAAAGGCTCCTGCAGAGAGTCAATGCGTGTTTACTCTAAACGGACGGAAGCCTCCTGGGACCACACTCTTGGGTTACTGCTCCCTGAATGTGGATGTGGTTTTCCCCTGAGGAAGTGCTTCTATCCATCTGATTCTTTTTAAAAAATATGTTTTTATTGATTTCAGAGAGAGGAAGGAAGAGGGATAGAAATCAACGAGAGTAAAACATTGACTGGCTGTCTCCTGCACGTCCCCACCAGGGACTGAGCCCACAACCCAGGCATGTGCCCTGATCGGGGATTGAACCATCACCTCCTGGTTCATGGGTCCGACGCTCAACCACTGAGCAACACTGGCTGGGCTGGGCTGGCTGATTCTTAAATTTCCAGACGTGAATGGGGCATTCTGCTGAGGATATTCCCGTTACCACCTTGTGGACGGGAAAACTTGGTCTAGAGACTAAATCAGTGTCCATTAAATTTAGGAATTCCAATCAGGAACGGATCTGGCACTCTCTCCGTCTACTGAGACTTGGTTTTGGGTTTGGTCCCACAGTATGCTCACTCCTCAGAGGCCCTGTGCACACACCCCATTTTCCACCTGCTACCTGTTTCTTTGTCAGGCACTGAATATGTTGTCCCCAGTGTCTAATCTTTATTGTAAGAAAATTTTGACAAAATACCACCTTAATAGGAAATAACCCAAGAGATTACTAAAAATGTCCTTTGTCCCAAACTCCTGACCCTGGGGAAAACCAAGGAAGCTGGAGTGTAACTGCTGATATGAAGACGTGCCTTCAGCCTCTCACAGAAGTTCTGACATACAGGCGCTCCAAGCAGATTCTTTTTTTCCCCTCTATTGAATACAATTTTGGTTGCTGTTGGGTTTTTTTTTTGTACTTATCATAAGCTTCCAACAAGTTATTAAAAATTCATTGTAAATATTTTAAAGGCTGTGATATATCCCTTCACATTAAATCTACTTACTCGTGTTTTAGATACTTGAGCTTTTCCAGATTTTTATTATAATTAACGCTACATTAAATAAATCTTGGCTTACATTTTCAGTTTCCTTAGGATGGAGGTCCAGGGCCAAAGAAGATGAAGATTGCTAAGAATCTTAATATAATCCACATAGGATTTTAATGCCCCTCCGTATTAACCCACATAACTCAATTTATCTGCAGTAATGACAAGATAGGATGGCACCGACAATATGAGACAAGTTTATCAAGAGATTTAACTTCTGGGTAAACTGACCTGTTGGTAAGTTGGCTGGGAGAGGGAAGTCAGTTTGTTAGTAATTCTGCACGATACTTCACACGCAGAAAGATAACCCAGAGTGAAGTATAAGTTGATCATAACCTATTCTACTGATTCAAGGTCAAGTTCATGTGTGACCCCTCCCCTAAGACTGACAAGTACTTCTCTTTAGTTAAAACAGCTCTTATTCTTTTCTGAGCTCTAGTATCTCTAAGGATTTCTCCTCTGCTCACCACTTTCTGGGATGCATTTTCCGCCAAAATATGACCACCTTTAGTGTTTTTGCTACTTATAAAAGTAGTATGTGCTCGATGGGAACATTTTAATACAGCAGGTCCTTGAATAACTTCATTTTGTTCTAACATTGATGAGGAAAAAAAAACCCCACAAAACACTGATTACCAGCTGGGGCCACTGTGTGGAGTTTGCATGTTCTCCCCATGTCTGGTGAGTTTCCTCTGGGGACTCCAGTTTCCTCCCACATGCCAAAGGCGTGCACATGAGGTGAAGTGGCGTGTCTACAACATGATGTGTGTGCCCTGCAATGCATGGTGTCCTGTCCAGGGTGGGTTCCCCCCACCTTGGGCTCTGAGCAGGCTCTGGCCACCTGCAACCCTGAAGTGGAATAAGTGGGTTGGAAAAGAATTTTCTTTTTATTCATCTTTCTTAATGTTTATTTCAAGGTTTACTATTAGAAGTATTTCAGGTCTTTCTTTGGAAGTTGGGTGGTGTTTCTGTGACCAGGAATATACTGTAGGAACTTAACGTGTGTTTATATCCATTAGCCTGTGGTCCTATGGGTTTTGCCATCTGTTGTTTGGCTTAACGTTGCAGTTTCCAATTCCCTATGGATGACATTAAACGAGGACTTACTGTGATTCTGACGGTAAAAGAAAAATCCTTCATCCTATAGCCTAGTTTTTAAAATTTTAATTTAAAAAAATCCTCCCTGGAGGATATTTTTTCCATTGCTCTTTTAGAGTAGAAGGGAGGGAGAGAGAGAGAGAGAGAGAGAGAGAGAGAGAAGAGAGAAACATCGATGCAAAAGAGACATCAATTGGTTGCCTCCCACACGAGCCCTAACCAGGACTGAGGATCGAGCCTGCAACTGAGGTATGTGCCCTTGACCAGGAATCCAAACCTCAACTCTTCAGTTTGCAGTCCGATGCTCTAACCACTGAGAAAACCGATCAGGGCTATCCTAGTTTTATAACAGTGTGGCTTATATCCTTCCATGTTTCTTTTAAAGCCATACATTAGCAGGAATAAAATGCCTATGTATAGACTCACATAACAAAATAACACTTAGATATTATAAATTGAACGTATATACTGTTCTGTACTCTATTTCCCCCCTTAAGCTAACAATTTATTCAACAATATTGATGTAGAAAAATGTTCATTCTTCTTACCAGCTACACATATTACTCCATTATATGGTTGTACCAGAGTTTAAGACTTTCCTTCTGAAGGCATTAGAGGATTTCTAACTTCTTTTTTCTTTTGTACCAAATGACTTTATTTGACGGAATGGTACAAATGAAAGACAGGAGTGGATGATGTGGTCCAAGTTATAGAACTCCAACATGCAGCACTGCTTTGGTGACCAGTCTAACAGTTCACCATTATGAACGGCGCTGTATTTCTATTCTTATACTTACCTTCTGGTGGCATCCATCCTTAAAATAAATAGCCACAAGAGGTCTTGCTCAAGTCAAAGGGCGTAGACATCTTGAATGCCTCACCTTGGTGCTAGGCTAACCTGCCCTCCGGGTCTAATGGAGTCGGGAGGTAGCTCTGACCAGTCTCTGTGCCCCGTAAAGCCTCCCAAAGCAGGCTGCCCTGCGATTGTCTACACCAAACCAATTAACAGAGTAGGTGGGAACGGAGTTTGATTCTATGTGTAGTGCCACTTAGGAATTTATGTAACAGCAGTAATTAACCAGTTACTGTGTGTGCGAGGCCCCGGGGGTACATCGGGCAGTGAGCAGCAGGGTGGCAGACTCTCTGAAAAGGCCAGGGGGGCATAGGAATAGTCTGAGAGCTTCGTTCCATGGGCAAACGAGTGGGAGATTACAGCCCTGGGGTCACTTAGCCCACATCCCTATGGGAGCTTTTCCTCAAGGAGGATCGGGGGAGGACAGATTTTCTTGGTCAGGGTCCTTCGAGAAATGCTGCACATTCTCGAATTGTTATCCCTGACACAGAGCACGTTAGTACCCTAGAGGCTCTTTCTCCCTGGCAGCCCCAATTTTGGGGGACACATGCTTTTAATAGCAACTCCTGTCAACACCCTTCCCCCCATGGGAGACGTTTTGGGACCCAATGCATGTGCTACATGGTACACTAAGGTTAGAGGAGTATCACCCCCCAACTGTAACTCACAGGTAGGGAAGACAGGGATGTGACGGAGACCTACATTTTGATCTGGAAAACAATGTATAAAGAATATATACATCACAATTTGAACAAGATGGTTATTGTTATGAAAACACTCAATGATACAGTTCCATCTGCCAAGTATTTAAGAGGGCCAACTGTGTGCCGGGCACCCCAGGAAAAATACAAGCCAGGACCTTCTAGAAGTGTCTGTATTACACACACCCCTGCTGCTGTCCTGCAGGGAGAGATCTTGCTTAGCAATGAGTGTGCTGAAAAGTCTCTCCCCTGCTTATCCCACCAGGAGTTCACTGTGGCTCTCGTCTGACATGCTCCTAACAGTGTGACCCAAGGTGGCAGAAACCACGATGGTGGAGAATCCAAAATGGCGCCAGAGTCCCGGGGCTGCTTGGTTCCTATGACCCGGCATCGGCATTTTGCTTCAGCTTGGGTCCCCAAGACACGTCTGGGTCGTGTCTTGCTCAGGCTGATATGGATGCCTGGGGTCTTGCAATGGGCCTCCCCTTCATCCAATCCTTACCTTCCCGCAAGCTGGACTCCCTCCTCAGGGGACTGTCCCCCTCCCGAGGATGGAGCGGGGCAGGTCAAACCAAAGCCCTCTGCCCTCACCCCTACACTCAACTGCTTACCATGTTTTGCTGATTCCATCTTCCAAATCCATCCACTGTGTGTCCATCCCCACTGCTGCCACCTGGCTAGGACACCACACTTTGCAGGTGACTCACAACATCCTCCCGTGGGGGTTTCCCTAGCCCACCCCGCCTGCCCCCCAGGATGGTCTCCATTCAGTGACAGAGGGTCCTTTCTCAGTCACCCATCTGACCGGTACCACGCTCCTTGAATGACTCTGCACTGCTCTTAGGATAAGACGTAACCTCTCCACTGCTTCTCATAAACTTGACCCTCCAGCTCCCCAATCTAACCAGGCTGAGCGTCTGTGAGTTCTCTGACCTCCTGCCTCCTTCCCACCGAGGGACACACTCCCGACCCCAGACCAACCCTGGCTAGCCTTTCCCTCTTCTCTCACCTGGCTCAGGTCTTATTCCCTCTGCACTGTTACAGCGCCTGTGGCCTGACTCTGTGCCCCGCCACTGCGGCTCTTATGACATCACATTGTAATTGTTGAGTTAAAAGTGCCTCTCTCACCAGAGGGCAGCCAATGGGTCAGACTTCTTTCCTGCTGAGTCCCCAGCACCCGGCAGAGGGCCTGCCACAGGGTAAAAGGCCAAGGAATGTTTGCTGATTAACCTAGAAAGGACCAGCCTTTTGCCCTCGGGGTTAGCGACAAATACCCTGGGCCCCCTGACTCTAAGCTCAGACGATCACTCCGGGCCACCTGGTCTCCTTTGACTCTGAAACTGAGAAAGTCCATTCTCGACCAGGTCTTCTTGGAACTCAACAAGGCCTGCATTTCCGATGCTCAGGATTTGCTTTCTTATTAACCAATGCAGGTCTTCCGCTAGAGTGTTTGCTGCTGGGCCTCGGATTGGTGGCTGGTTCTAATGCAGATGTCACTGTCTCCAGGCAACTTTGGCCCCAGCCACTAAAAATGGCTCATCCCGGTGGTGGATCTTTATCAGGCCGCAGGCCTCTGTGAGCACATCTTTGATGTCAAAGCTCTTAGAAAACAAGTCTGTGCACTTGCAGCGTTTGTTCCCGACACTCTCCTCTCCCCGGAGGGAGGAATGCAACCCCCTTTAGAACTCTCACCAAAGGGAAGCCGACAAAATGACCACCCCGGGCACAGCCACAGGAACCAATGGCACCAATGGCATGAGAGGCGGGATTTTTTCCTTTCCTTCCATGATCGCTGCGGTGACGACCTAAAAGGCTCATGGAGTCCACCTGAGAAAGATGGCCTGCATACTGGCCGGCCTTCCCCAGCTGGGGTGAGGATCTGGAGCGTGGCTTTCTGGGAGAAGTGGGGGCAGATTCTCACCCCCAAACTCAATGGTGTGGGGCAATGCGACCACCCCACAGGCTTGAGCGGCACATCCACCTAAGGCCTGAGCCTCCTACACGTCGCTGCCAGGAATGCAGGGCGCCAGTAACCGGCCCTGCTCATGCTGCCACCGCGGCAGGGCCTGCTCCTGTGGTCAGGGAGGGGCAAGGGGCTGTGAGACCAGCCAGCCAGTCCCAGAGACCGGCCACGTCTGACGCCCATCAGCCCCTCCTGGCTGGTCCTCCCGGAGTCCAAACAGTGGGGACTCACAGGGTCCCTTTATGCCCCTCTCTCCGGAGGCTGCTAAGTGGGTTTCAAACCTCCCCTCCTCCCTTTTTCCTTTCCTCCACTCCCATCTTCTTCACCTCGTAGTGACCACCCAGGCACCAGACTCTTGATCTTTCTGGTCAGCTGCTGTTCCCTGAGCATGAGTCACTGCATGACAGGGAACGCTCTTGCCAGGGACAGGGGCTTGTAAGGCCCCTCTCACCCAAGCCCTGTTTTCCTACAGAAACCTTTCATTCCAAAGGAAATGAGGTCACACACCATAGCACATGGGTAACCGGTGAGAAAATCCCGGTGCCCAGAAGGGAGCGGGTGTCGGAGGAAAATGGGAGGGGAAGGACCCTAACGCGCACAGACCACAGGGGAACCACCTGCCACTCCGGAGGGCTGTGTAGGGAGGGGGTGCACTCAGCTTAAAAAATAACCAGGTTTCTTTTTTACCAAACCAAACCTGCAGCGCATTTGCTTAGTTCACTTTCTAATCCACTGCCCAGAGGGGATCAACACACCAAACAGTTGCAGAAGAACAGGGGGGGCGCGGGTGGGGGGGTTTGCTGGGTGGCCAGGCGGTTTCGCTTTGGGGGGGGGGCGGGTGAAAGGAGGTGGGTTCAGGGTGAGGGTGGGTGGTGCAGCCCAGTCCGCTCCACTGGCTCCTCGCTCCGGGGCTTGGCTGCAGCCCGGCCTGACCTTCCAGGTTTCCCTGGCAGAAGATCAAAGCGCTGAAGCCACAAACACGGCTCAGAACTGGGAGGCCCTCGCGGCCTCCCCCCAGGGCCCCTCCTCCCCTTCCCCCCCCTCCTTCCCCCTCCAGCCAGGCTTCTCCACGCCCCCCAAGGTCCCGCCCCCTCCACTTCCCCCCGCCCCCCAGTCCCTTCCCCACCCAGTGGGGCGGTCTTTGGGGGCGGGCTCCCATCCGGCCTTCCCTGACCCGAGCCGGCCGGCCGCACCCCTCCCACCGGGGGAAGGTATTTCTCGCCGTAATTAAAGTCATTAAGCCTCCGAGGGCTCCTGTGGGCTGCAGGTTCTGAGCTCCGGAACGCAGATGATGCATGCTAAGTCCTAGTTAAGATTATGCTGATCTATTTCGGAGACATGTAGCAGCGAGAATCCAGCGGTTAAGTTAGTGGTTAGGGCTGCCGAAGTTTAAATAGTGTTATTCTCGAGCCTTGTAGCAGCCTCGCTTAATTTCTCCTAATTAAAGGAGCCCACAGAAGTGGCTGCACTCCACAGCCATTGTCACGGCGCCATCCCACGGGCTGGACCCTTTTCACCATCGGAAAATACTGGGTGTCAAAAGGAAATGCATTTCCCTAGATCTTAATCTTCAACACAGACATTTAGACCACTTCCCCCAAATACAAAGATCCTCTTTGTTTGAACACCTGACAAGGAGCACCCAAATCCCAGGAAACCTGTCCTCGCCGCCTCGCCCTCCTCCCCACGCCACTGCTAGGGGAGCCGTCGGTTGTTTCAGAGATGCCCGCGCCAGGAAGGGAAACTTTTGGAAGACCCTGTTTGTTGCTATCTTGAGTTGAATTTCCAGAAGTCCCACTTCAGGCCCAATTGTATAAAGTCGGCAATTAGAAACTTCAAAGAGGACCACCCCCTTCCCTTCTCTGCACAGGGCAGCGAACACTTGTTTAATTATAAACAAGTGTTAATTGGGTGGCGGAATCGGGCTTCACAAGGAACAACAGTGCCGAGGAGTCTGAAGACCCTACAGGAGCCTCCCTTTTGCCCCGAGCGGTGGAGGACAGGCTCCCTTTGAGGGCTGAGCCCCTCCCGGCTGGAGCCATCGAGCAGGGCAGCCTTGGTTCTAAGCCTTGGCCCACTGGGAGGCAACTGGGGAGATTTAAAAAATACCCACGCCTGAGCCCTGCCCCTAGAAGTGATGATGTCATCTATGTGGAATGGAACCTCGGCAGCAACATTTTTCCAAAAGTGTCTCAGTCCGTTTGAAAATTTAGGTAGGGCTGAGAACCACTGGGCCCCAAACGGCGCAAAGCCTCTGGGCTTTCCCGGGGTACTGACACATGCAGGCACCCCAGCCTCAAGGCCAAGGTCTGTCTACCCTTCTTGGGAAGAGGGGTGTGCTGCCAGGGCAGTCTGCCCCCAGAAGGATGTCCTGGAGAAGTGGTCTGCAAGCCAGCACGGGGTCATCTTGGGGGAACTCAGGGAA
Organism: Eptesicus fuscus; assembly: GCF_027574615.1. Taxonomy (NCBI): domain Eukaryota; kingdom Metazoa; phylum Chordata; class Mammalia; order Chiroptera; family Vespertilionidae; genus Eptesicus; species Eptesicus fuscus. The sequence goes on along the minus strand of NC_072495.1, from coordinate 24,523,544 downwards.
CCCCGGGAATGGTTTAGAAAGGGGCTCCCCCCGCTGAACTCTTCACTGGGGTGGGTCAGGAGTTTTAGGAGCAGGGCCTCCCTTGCCTTGTCTTGGGGCAGTACTGGTCCAAAGCGTCAGACTCCAAGAGGGGAAAGTGCTGATTATGTACCAGGCAAGGCAGTGCTTTCAAATGGCACTGAATCTGCACAGCATCTCTGCAGGCAGGCGAGGTGGCGGCGATCCCTACTTGACAGCTGGACGCTCAAGAGGTGACGTCACCCAGCCATGATGTAGAGGTGACATTTGACCTCAGCCTCTCTCCATAAGCCCAGGCTAGAGAAAACTCAGGTTATCCTAGGGGTTTCCAAATTCAAGCATGATGGAGATGTGTGCACGTATAGAAACATGAATGCTGAAACTCCAAGTATTTTCATCAATAGCTTATGGAAGTGTTGCATTTCTCAGTCTGACAAGGAAATTCCAGATCGCTCTTATCCTAACCCATTTGGACTCTCATCTTGGAAACTCCCTTTACCAATGTCATGCAGCTCATATAGTCAACATCAAGAGGGTTGGCAGCGTGGAAAGTTTTCTACTTTTGTCCAGGATCAGCTGCTGAAAGCCAGGTCTGTTTCGTCTGAGGCTATTTCATTCAAACAAGTTCTATCCATTGCCATTTTAGCCAATGCAAGCTCACAAACAGTACAACTTTCCCTGGGATACTTCTTAAAATTCTATCTAGATTGTTTAAAAATGGTCCTCTGTGTATCCTTTTGTATTGACTCCTTGTATCTGTGACTTTGTATTATTAGTAGAATATAAATCTCTTTTTTTTAAAATATATTTTATTGATTTTTTATTTTTTTTTTTTTTTTTACAGAGAGGAAGGGAGAGGGATAGAGAGCTAGAAACATCGATGAGAGAGAAACATCGACCAGCTGCCTCCTGCACACCCCCTACTGGGGATGTGCCCGCAACCAATGTACATGCCCCTGACCGGAATTGAACCTGGGACCCTTCAGTGCGCAGACCAACGCTCTATCCACTGAACCAAACCGGTTTTGGCAGAATATAAATCTCTTTATTTCATAACAAAATCATTGATAACAGAAACAAAACCAAATCTCTCTCTATGCCTCCCTCACCTGCTATTCTTATCTGGGTGCAGTTTGATGATACCCCTAACTAGGGTGAGCTTCAGGAAGAAAACAGCCTGAAGGTGACCTGTGGATAGGCAGGCCAACACAAGTTCTTTTTATTTTTAAAATATATTTTTATTGATTTCGGAGATAAAGGGAGAGACAGAAACATCCGTGATGAAAGAGAATCATTGATTGGCTGCCTCCTGCACGCCCCCAACTGGGGATCAAGCCTGCAACAGGGGCATGTGCCCTGACCTGAATCAAACCAGCAACCTCCTGGTTCATAGGTCGACACTCAACAACTGAGCCCCAAGTGCTTTTCAGCATGGCCATGGGGGTTGGGTAGGGGGAGGAGCTGTCACCTCACATTGCTTGGGCTGAAGTCCTGGCTCACCTTACCCAGCAGGTGTGGTGACCTTTCTGTGCTCCCAGTTGTTCACCAGTCCGATGGGATGATGCTAAGAGGAGGTATTCTCACAGTGGTTGGGAGACTAGATGAGAAGATGCCTGATTTAGGCACAATCTCCTTCCTCTGGATACAGCATGCGTGTCTCCTCTGGGCACCTGGCCCTCCCCTCACCTGTGTGAGGACAGGATTTGTCTCTTCTCCAGGTCGGAGGGCTGAGGCATCCTGCCCGATCCTTCCTGCAGGCCCAGTTCCCACAGAGAGCAGCAGGCTCTCAAGAGTCACAGTGACTCCACCTTCTGCAGGGTTCTGGAAGTTGATGAGACTGTGCTGTACTTCATATACATACAGAACATCAAGTTTAGGGCAAGAAATGATGCCATGGCACAAAACAGGAAGAAGGTGGTCATGGCTGTCACCCCAGCAGCATCTGGGAACATCCTGGGGAGCTTTTTAAAAATGCAGGGTCAGACCCCTCCCTGGAGACCGAGGGTGGCTGGGATAAAGGTGGGCCTGGCCTCTGCCGGTGTGAAAGCTCTCTGGGCTGATTCCTAGGCAGTGCCAAGACGAGCAACCACAAGACCAAGCCCTAAGGAGGTCAGAGGAGAGACGTGGCCGGGAGCGGGCTTCCTAAGCCCAACTCATCAATCCTTGTTCCTCCCGCCCAGAACTGCCAGAGTGACTCCTTTCTCAGGTACAGTACTTTGTTCTAGAAAACCACTTCACACTACTCTAACTCCTACTTAAGGAAAGCCCTTGTTAAAAAGAAAAATATGCTTCCAGGCAGTAAGCAACTGAGGCTCTGATGGTGTCTGGTTGTGGGAATGATACCCTCAAAGCAGAAGCTTGGGTCCCTCACAATTCTGGAGTCTGGGGGTCGGCCCCTCGCATGGCACCTGGAACCCAGCAAGTGGCAAACGCTACAGGGCACAAATGCTGGGGGGCGGGGGGGGGGCTGTAGGCACAAGAGCCATTGTCTATCCCATATGGGGCAAGATATTGGGGTTCACAGCAGAGGCTCCGTGGGCTAGGCCTTAGGCTGCAATGATATTTGGACTCCACAGGGGTCCCAGGACCTTGAACAAGGGCAGGACAGAGCAACAGAATGCAAGTCCAGAAGTCGTCTGCGATAACAAGATGATAAACATTTCAAAAGATGGGAATCTGAAGGGCACCATTTTCAAGTTTAAGTCCCATTTTTCTTCACAAAACACACGCTTTCAAACACTCTCTGAACTGAGTTAACCAAGTCACAAAACTTGGATGCCAACAGCTCAACTAATACCCACTTCTCTGTAATAAGTCATGACAGCTTTTGCCCTTAGGAACAATTCTAGTGACAGGGACTGGGGATGCCGGCTGTAGCAGCTGAGATCATAGGTTAGGCTTTTAAACATGATATGAGTTAATCCCAGAAAGGCCATACTTCAGTGTTTAAAGAACAAACCCTAGCCGAAACCGGTTTGGCTCAGTGGATAGAGCGTCGGCCTTCGGACTCAAGGGTCCCGGGTTCGATTCCGGTCAGGGGCGTGTGCCTTGGTTGCGGGCACATCCCCAGTGGGGGGTGTGCAGGAGGCGGCTGATCGATGTTTCTCTCTCATCGATGTTTCTAACTCTCTATCCCTCTCTCTAAAAAATCAATAAAATATATTAAAAAAAAAAAAAAAAAAAGAACAAACCCTAAATCCTATTTCTACAGGCCAATGAGTTGAAGGCCATGATGAAACTACACTCTTATTTCTTCCAAGTGCATTCCAGTCCTGGAACTCAATAAATAGCCATCACAATGGTGGTGGTGATGCAAGGGGGAGGAGAAAACCCCAAAAGGCACCAGGCTAGCCTTCCTGAGGCCGAGAACGGGCATGAGCTGGAGAACAAGATGTTCTTGGGCATCCCGACCAGGTGTCCGGACTGTAGCAATAGCACTTCCTGCTCCCAGGTTCACAGTCCCATCCAGGCCCCTCCATCGGGGCTGCAAAGCAGCTGGGGGCAAAGGGGCGAGTTCTCACCTGTGCAGAGTGAGCAACCTACTGGTTTAGAGGAACGAAGTTAGACCAACAAGGAAGACAAATGGATCAAGAGCTCGAACTGTGTGAGACCACCTTGAGAGACGCTCAAAAACAGGTCTGGGAAAGATGAGTTTGGAGGAGGAGGATGTGCGATATGGGCTGGCATGGTCAGGAAGGGCTTCATGGAGACCAAGCTGCCCTAATGAAGGGAAGGCTGGCCAGGAGCTCGGCTGAGGCGGCAGAACTCTCGGACACATCCCAAGTGTCAGAAGGGAAGGGTTCCCAAAAGGCGATGCTTGGTGATTGGGCATCATTAGTCCACTCCCGAGGCCATCATATAAACACTCACTGCTATTTGTTGACTCGCTGTCTTTCGGTAGCAGCCAGCATGCCCACGGGTGAGCTTCTGATACACAGCATCCAAGCGGCCCCTGTGGTTTACGGCCATTTTTGGATCACCACCTGAAATTTTATTCTCTCGGGATGGGGTTTCCTGACCCCTATGCAAGGTTCAGTCTGACAGCTGGGTGCTTCTAGGCAAAAAGCTGAATTGTAAGTGACTGTCCGTCCCAGGATTTGTTAATTCAGCACACTTACTGAACTCCTATCCTGATGGCAGAAGCGTATGCTGAAAAGACCCAGTCCTAAAAGATCTAGTCTCTCTCCTCAAGGAGCTCCAATAGTCACACTGGAGACCCTGTATGCACAGCAAGAAATACTCCTTGAACGGGGCGGCAGGTGGGAGGGAGACAGAGAGAGAGAGAGAGAGAGGAAGAGAGGGGAGAGGGGAGAAGGGGGAGGAGGAAAGGTACTTGCTGACAGAGTACATGTCTTCACCTTACGTCAGACCTCAACTCATCCCGTGAATGGCACACCTCAACAGTAAAAGCGTGCTGCCTCGGAACCCTCACTCAGCAAATATTAAAACATCTACTCAATACGAACACTTACATTCAACAACAAGTATATGGGCAATTATTATTTCAAGAAGACAGATTAATTTTAAAGCATAGTTTGATAGCCTTTAATATTGCGGAAAATTGAAAATAAAACCAGTTAATGACTTTAAAAGTCATTCCTGTGAAAGAGACTAGAAGGGACGACGACGAACCACAGAGGTGGAGCTGGGCTAGATCACTTCCTCTGGTCAGTAACCGGTTGGTGATGGTGTCATTAAGAAAAGGACTTCTTGTTAAGGAAGACCTTAATCCCAGGAAAAGGAAAGAGTAAAAAGGTTATATTAAGGGAATCAGGGATAATCTCTATCAATTACCCAGAGCCTTTCCTGTTGGGGAAGTCTCAGAAAGAACAGGAAAAGAGCTGGGTCATGATCCAGGTGCTTACCCTTTGTTTTATGATCCAGGAGTCTGGCAGTCTGGTTTGCGGGGAAGAGGAGACAGCTAAGAAACCACAGGTGCTGTGTTAACCCCCAGAACACGCAGATAATTGGAGAATATGCCAACACTGGCTCAAGAGCACCCAACCATCATGAGGGCATGGAGACTGGCTGGCATCATGTTGAGGCTAAAGGAGTCAAAATGCATACCCTCCATTGGCTGGACCATTTGGAAGGACCGATGAGCCAAATCCAGAAGAGAGACTGAGCCTGCTTCTCTTGGCCCCAAGAGCCAAGGTGGCCCACCTGAAGAGTCACTGCAGTCCTCATGCAGAGGGACAGAGGGGGCCGCTTAGGCAACAGTGACCTTGACCATGGTCCATCTGAATGGATTAAGGGCCTTTCAGTCCTGGAATGGGATTAAAGAGCACCTAGTCCCATGTCCCCGCTTTGCAGAGGATGCAGTGACTTCCCAAGGTCATAGAGTATGCTGGCAGCAGGGGAGGGCGTTCAACTCAGAACTGACTATATCCTGTCAACCCTGCCCCCCCACTTCTTTATAGTCCATTAAGTTTTGTCATGTCCAAGTTTTTCTTTTTTGGGGGAAAATTATAACTTAGGGCACTCGAGTGTTAGCGTTCCATAAATAACTGAAAGGTATATTTAACTAGCACCTATTAGTAAGAACATAAGTATTTCGTGTATTATTTTAAGCAGTCATTGCTAGGACATTCCTATACGAAGAGATCTGAAGCGGAATATTTAAGGGAAGAATTTTTAAAAGATGACTTGTGAAAGGAAGAAGGTTGACTAAAATGGTCTTGCTTGAGGACAGGTGTATGTTAGCTTAGAAAGGAGATTTAGTCTTTAAAAGATGTGTAAATTAAAATAATTTCAAATGTACCAATTGAATTCACTATAAAAAAAAGTACTCCGGTGAGTACTTTTGAAACAATAACAGAAGTCCTCTCATTTCCCCCCATATACAGAGTTTGCTTCCACTGAGGTTAGCGCATAATTCCAACTTCTAAAACACAGAACTGACTGAAGCCAGAGCTTTTCAGAGAGCACCCAGCCCCTGCTATTCTGCAGGTCGTATCATCACATACATAGCCCTATTCTCATTATGTCATGAACAAATACTACATTAAGATATGATGGCGGGCAGGGACCAACTAAGACTTAGAAATATTAGGAGCCCAAGGCCCCAACTTCATTTTTAGCTTCGAGGGGAAGTGTGCCCAGGATCAGGGTCTGACAGTCCAGAGGAGGTTAGGTTTGGGGGTCATGTTAACAGCTAACAGATGAAGTTACAGATTAACTCATCACTGGCATTAGTTGGTTAATGTACAATTTTGTAGGCAACTTCAATAGTCCTGGCCCAAGTTCAGAGTAAAAAAAGCAGTGTTCCCTTTTCTTATTTAAAAAGGAATAAAAAGGAATAAACTACTGATACAACCAACATGGGTGAATCTCAAAGTAATTATGCTGAGTTAAAGGAGCCAGATTAAAGAGTAGATATTGTATAATTTCATTTATAGAAGACTATAAAATTCAAACTACAGTAGGAGAAAGCAGATAATGGTTGTCTGGAGATTGGCTAGGGACAAAGAGGAGGGGGAGGGGAGGCTTCAAAGGCACTTGAGGGAACTTTTTTTAGAGTGATGGAAAGTTCATGATCTGTGTGTGTGTGTGTGTGTGTGTGTGAGAGAGAGAGAGAGAGAGAGAGAGAGAGAGAGAGAGAACTTACCAAATTGTACACTTTAAATATGTGGTATTTATTATCTATTATACTTCAATACAGAACTTAAAAAAAAACAGGGGTGGGGGGGGGAATCCACAAATATTCTCTTCCCATTATTGCTCTTATTGCTTAAAAGCAAAATTTTTATGACACAAATAAATGAATGCTGTTAATTTTAGTTCATACACTAGGAAAATTCTCAAGCCCGTTTTACAAATGATCCAGCTTGAGCAAGATAATACCGCCTTCTGATATCTAAAACCACCTCAGTATTCCGACACAAATCCATTCTCAATAAACCTGGATGAATGGGAAAGTTCGACCAGCAATACGGAGCCTGCAAGGACTCTGGGAAGCAAGCAGACTCCAAGGTTGGCATGCTCGAGAGAATATTACATCAACACAAGTAAGGATGGTCAGGATTGCGGAGGGGCTGTGTGCACATGTGGCTGTGCAATTGCTACTGCTGCCCATTGTCAGGGGACCCCAGTGGCCCAAGGGATTTTTAACAATTCCTAGTTCTATTACTAAATAGATGCCCTTGGGCAAGTCACTTCCTGTCTGATCCTCAGTTTGCTCATCTGTGGAACTGGGATGGTGACAGAACTCTGTAAGGCTCCTGAGGGGATCAAATGGTTCACGGATATAAAGTGCTTGGCACAGTTAGGCACCAATTAATAGCAGCTACGATGACTGCTCATTGATCTCGTCTTAAATGAGTAATGGCAGTCAGAGGTGTTGATTGCTGCAAATCAGACAATGCTGCTTTGAGAGAGGGAACTCAGCTTTGAGTTTTGAACTGGGTATATCAATGTCTGTAGTAATTGCTTTAGCTTGACGTCCTGAATACAAGTGGCCCTGTTTTCCCCTGACCTATCTTTTGCTTTCATTCGGAGCAGAACTGAAACACCCTCTCCACAATTGTCTGGGTCTTCATAATTTAAATTGCTCCATTGTGATCTTCCATTTTCCCTGGCTCCATTGAGAGTTACACAATTGATCTAAAGAATCAAATGGCTCCTCCTGCCAAGTGTAACAAGAAATTCACACCTGTCAGAGTGGATTGGGGGAAAAAGGCCACAATACTTTCCGGCTCCTCCCATCAAGAGGTGGAGTTTATGTCTAAAGCCTCTGAATCTGGGTTTGGTCATGTGACCTACTCTGGCCAATTTGCTCATTAGCAAATAGGATGCGTGCAGGGCCTGGAGAAGTGCCTGTGCACTGGGCTGGTCCTCTGTTGCTGCTGGGAACCCCGAGCCTCCCCGGTGAGGAAGCCTGGGCTAGCCTTCCGGATGCTGAGAGACCACATGTGGAGAGGGCACCGCTGCTTCAAGTGAGGCCCCAGACCCTAACAACAGACCACAGGGATCAGCCGAGTGGGCCCAGACCCGCAGAATCATGGACAAAGGAAAACTACTGCTGATTTTAAAATACTAAGCTTCACGGTAGTTTGGTAGACACCTGTGCTAGCTGAATGCTCAAGGTCACGCTACCTCACCTGGGCTGTCCTCTGTGCTGCTCCCCAGTCCTGTTAGCACTGCTGGGTGCCCAGGAGCCTGCTTCGCTCCTCTCCCAGATGTTCCGCTTCCCTTTGCTGACTCGTACATGGCCCCACTCACTCACTGTCTGCCTCTGGAAATTTCCATACACTAACATCCTATTTACATATCTCTCTCTCTCCTTAGCTCTTCCGCAGTCTCTTCTATTGGCTTCCCCCTCTCATCATCCCTTCTGCCAAGTCTTCCTTGAAGTCCTGTGCTGGTCCCCTCTCTCTTCCTAGTCCAGCTCATTCAGACTCTTGGTCTGAATACACATTCCCACCTAATGGTTTCCCAACCTTCATCTCCAGCCGTGACCCCTTCCTTGAATTCCAGGGCTCCGATCCAACACAACCAAAATCAGTCATCAGGTGTCTCTCAAAGCAACATGAGTTGTCTCAGATGAATGAATGGAATGGCCATCACGCTGATCCAGAAACCCAAGTCTTCTTCCCTTCCTCTCACAGCCCTTCCTCCCCGCCCCCGCCGCCCCCACTTTGCTTAATTCTTCCTCCGTAGTGGACCACTCTCAAGTAGGGCTCCCCCTTTGCATCCCTGCTACCCTGTGTCACATGAGTTCCTCTGCCTCCATCCTTTTTCCAGTTCACCCCATACATAATGCCCAGCTACCCTCCTGCCCTTTGCAGATCAAGTCCCCACCCAACCCCTTTCCTTAATGTTCAGAACTCCCCTTAGTTCGGACTCCTTTTACGGGGTACCTCCCCTCCCACTGTCTGCCTCTGGGCACTGTGTGCTCCAACCGCACAGTTGCCCCATTTCTGAAAAACGAAGACACACAACACCTTCTTGCTTAGGTTATTCCTTCTGCCTTCACTGCTCTCCTACACCCCACGTCACAGTGCTCTAAGATACAGCGGCCCCCACTCGGCTCACAGCTCACCCCAACATGAGCCAGCACCCACTCAGCTGGGGCAAGTTCTCTGATCAGAACATGAAAACGTCTCATTTGAAACTCCCTGGTTAATCGGTAATCACTCTTAAATACTAAGAGGTCACTCGCGTATTAAGGAACAAACACACGTCTGTTTCCATTGCCTCTAACAGGTAATTTGCAGAAATCCCTAAATTCAAGCTCTATCTCAAGTCCCATTAAATTAACCCTTAAATTAACCTTCACTGAACAAGTGAAAGGTTTGCCTCATTTGGGCTTTTCCTACTATAATTATTCAGTGTTTGCAAGACTTTACTTAGTAGAACAAAGGAAGTGGGTTCGAGTATAACCTTTTGTTGACCAGAGTTGCCCCCCTTGCCCCAGCAAGGCCTTGCTTTCCCATTCACTTTTTTTTTTTCCTAAAGAGCAAGTTCTCTCACCCACTGCAACCTGTCTCCACACGTTCGTCTTCCTTAGGTGGGCAAATCCCACGTCACCTTCCCAGTGCGCCCGCCACGGGCTGACAGGACGCTTCATTCATCTGGTCTCCAGAGTTTCAAGGGAACAACAGGTCAACGCACTTGGAGGCTCCGAGTGAACTGTGACAACGACCTTTAAGTAATGACCAGTTGACCTCTTGCAACATTATTTAGTTTGGAGTATAAAATACAACCCTCGTCAGCCAAAGCAGCTTTGGTTTTCATCACCCTCCCCCCTGGCCCTCCTTCCCTTCTTAAAGCCACTGGGAGAGGGAAAGAAGGAAGCATATTAACCCAAAGCAATAACACACTAAAAACCTGATTTCCATGAACCCTTGGATTTCTTAGGCTACAACTAAGCATTACAAAACACCAAGGGGTAAGTTGTAGCAATTATTAGAATAAAGGCTTTGTATATACATCCTTTTACATCACACAGCATATTCTATAACTTTCAGAGGGTTTAAAAGCAATTGTCACAAAATAGTCAAGTAGATAATGTTTAACAAGATGCCTAAAATAAGCAGTTAACTTTGTGCAAGATGTGAGTGCCCTCGCTTTATTCCTTAACAGACAGGACATAAATGGTAGCGAAGTGCCCGCCATATGATGGTTAGGAAATGACAGGAAGTGCAGGAAACAGAGAGCACACCTCACAGATGTGCCTGCAGAACAGATGCCGGAGCTGGGAGATGCGTGGAGGTGGGCACGCTATGATGTGGTGAGGGGTGGGGACGTCTTTTCTTTCAGGAACCTGGATCTGGGCTCTCAGCTCCAGGCAGCCCGTGCAGACTCCTCCCCCCGCCCCCCCAACTCAGCTCTCACCCTTCACTGGGTTCACACTGCATGCCACACTCTGCAGTTAGCCGTGTGTGTGTGTGTGTGTGTGTCTGTGTGTGTGTGTGTGTGTGTGTGTGTGTGTGTGTACTTGCTGTATTGTCTCTGCATCCCCTCTACTGACCGTGTCCCCCACAAGGGCAGGGGACTTGTCTATTTGAGTCACCACTCTGTCAGCAGGTGACCTAGGATATAGGAGGTATGAATGAATATGTGAATGAATGCCAAAGATGTAGTCTGTTCTTCTACATGGAGCTTCAAAGGGAAGCCGCTTGGAGTCAAGCTCCTTGCATCTTTTCGGGGAACTCTGCTTCCTGTCCAAGGAAGGGACTGCAGCGAGATGATCTGCGAGGTCTTACCCCCACCCTGGCTCTTGGGCAGTGCCGCTGCTGAACGGTCCTTCTTGGCTCAGGATCCCACATACATCAAGAGGCACATCACCGAAGCCTGTTTTATAGCCCAAGCAGGCCAGGGGGCTACTGCTACCAGGAAAACTGCTGAGGGCATGTGGGGAATTAACAGACGATTTTGGATGGCTGAGTGATATCAACGATGCCACTACTATTACTTGCCTTGTTCAAAACAACAGAAACAAATACCATTTCCTTAAAAGGGGGGTTGGGGGGAGGAGGAGGAAGAGGCTGGCCGGCATGGCTCAGTGGTTGAGCGTCGACCTATGAACCAGGAGGTCACGGTTCGATTCCCAGTCAGTGCATACGCCCGGGGTTGCAGGCTCAATCCTCAGTGTGGGGCATGCAGGAGGCAGCCGATCAATGATTCTCTCTCATCATTGATGTTTCTATCTCTCTCTCCCTCTCCCTTCCTGTCTGAAATCAATAAAAACATATTAAAATAAAATAAAATAGAGAGGGGGGGGGCACAACGCCAAAGCAAGAAAAACAACATTGTTAATAAGGACATTTCTCAGCTCTTCCTGGGGGCAAGGTTTTGGCTAGGATCCTCACTGTTGTCATGGCAGCACTTGGGATATCCGTGACTTTATGGCAACATGGAAATGACCAGGGCAGAGGAAAAATACAGGGGAAAGATATTTAGGGAACAATATAAAGACTATTAAGACTTTTGCACAGTTTTTGTTTTTTTTCTGAGCATGGGGTATTTTTCACATTTTTAACAATGCTCGGCTGCACTGGAAAGCTACCACCAATATTCTGTGATACCCATGGTTGTTTACATCAGAGAACGGTGCCCACTGTAAACCAGGCCCCCAGGCCCCCTCCACCCAGTCCCTCATGCTAATGTAGTAAAAGCAGCATTGTCATAAATCTAGTAGTGTTCAATGTACTCCATAGCATCACGCTTACGGCCTCCACAAGCAATCTAAAAATCTATCATAAATTTGGTTCTTGACATCCGAGCCTCTTTCCAAACCCACGGTCATTATAAGTTTATCAAATCACGATACAAGCTGTTGATAGGTCAAAGCGCAGGCTGACATGCAAATTATCAGAATATCCCACCACCACCACCAATTTCAGTTTGATACAACTTTGACTATGAGTGTAAATTAGCAAAGATTTTTTATAACTACAAAAGTAAAGTTGCTACCACACCCTGCCATTAAGAATCACACTTCTCAAAGGACAGAATACTAGTAAATCAAGGACATATTGGTAAGATTGTTGTTGTTGTTTTTTGTCTTATCTTTTTAAAAGGATCAACGTAGCATCTACAAATTCAAGTTTTCTTTTTACTCCCAGATCCACCTGTTTCCCAATAACTTGAAGTTGTTCCTACGAGCCCCACTGAAGATTAAACCAAGAATGAGAAGTTGGGACAGGGGCAGGTATCAGCACTGAAAGGATTCTTCACAGTCCTCCTTCTGCCAGGCAGCCAACAGATTGGGCCGTTTTTCTCTCAAAAGCTGCAGCAGCCTGACCACAAGCATAGAGCTGAACAAGAAACATCTCGGGATTCCCTGAAACCCGACTTCAGAAAGGATGAGCAAGCTGGGGATTCTGGGAAATAAACGCAGAGGACACGTCCATCGGCATGTGACCACCGGGAACGGGTGCCTCCTGGGCAGCACTGGGCTTCTCACCAATGGTGGGGTGGACTGTGGGTTAGGAATTGGTCAGCCTGTCCTTTTACATGTGCTTCACTGGGACACCACTATCTGTAGGCTCAACTTGTAGTTCCAAGGACAGAACTGACGTGCAAAGAAGAATTGAGGGGGCGCAGAAAGAGCAGGTCTGACGTTAACGTGGGGCCTGGTCAGAGCTATGTGTGGTGGCTGCAGCTACGTCTCTTCTCCCAAGACTCGGTGGACTCATCGTAAACCTGAGTACCCACCAGCTCGCGAAGCTGTGAATATTAAAGAAGACTCTACTGGACAGAGCCCAGCCCGGTCTCAGCATGGAGCAGCCGTTCAGAAACATCCTTTCTACAGCTGACTCAAAAATGTGTAACTTCTCCCGAGGTTTGAAGTCATTTGGGCACAAGCATCCTGCCCCTCCCCGTTAAGTCAACAGCCTGGATGGTACACAAATACCCAGAAACACAAAATGCTCATGTGCCTTTTCACAGTTACCAGCATGAAGGATGACAGTTGCCTCCGATAAGAACTTTGGGCCCCAAGAACACTGCTCATTTGTCTTTCTAGGACCGAAGAGAAATTAAAGGGAGCGAGATCATCCATCCTAAGCCCCTAAGGGTACCTGGGTGAGCTGATGAGGTACCCACATCAAAACAGAACAAAACTGGTACGTGCAGGTTCTCCACATATGTGATGCTTCTGGATAGTCTGAGAACTGAGGTCCATTTGAAAAGAAAAACAACAACAACACACAGCCCGTTTCACTGTCTAGATCGAACAGGCAAAGAAAGAACCGTGTGGAAGGCTGGAGGGGTAAGAGGGTCCCGCCTCCCTTTTCAAACTCAACCTTGGCCCTGGTGCCTCAGAGCTGCAGTTCTCTTACTGCTCTGCTCTGCATTGTGTTCACACTTTGTTCTCCTTGGGGACTTAAGAAACTTTCCTTGCAGCCTAAGCGTGGATTTGAGTGTCTCGCGGGGCGGAGGGGTGAGAGGTTAGGGGGGCGGGGGAGGCGCAGGAGATCCAAATTGGCCAACAACTTCAAACGACTGGCCCGTCCAGGTGACCAGACTCTCCGGCCCGGACCCAGCTCTTGGTTTTGGGTGAGGCTGTGGTGGGCCCACATTGTCAGCTTGTTGCTTCTTTCCCCAAAGAGGATCTGGTTACAAAGAGAAGCTGGAAATTTCTTTGCACACAAGCAGAGACATGGCGGCCCTGCAAAGGCCCCAGGGTAAGGATTAAAGAAAAACAAAATAGAAACCCTTCCATCTCTAATTAGGGTCTTCATCTGCCAAAGTGCCATTCCCCAGCAGGAGGATTTACATTCAGGCCGTTGCTTGGAGTTACTTGGAAAACGTCTCCCAGCAGGTTGGTTCCTCGGTGCGGGCTCCTGTGAGCCAACAGTTTCTGGTTACTTGGAGGAGGGCAGCTTGCATATTGTTTTAACTGGCCTGGCTTCTGCAGCCAGCTTAGCTGTGTGAACAATCTCCCATTCAGAATTCAGAGATAAAAGCACAGTTTGGTTGAAAAATCTTTAAAAAAAAACACACAAAAAAACTTGGGAATTATAGGTTTTGGAGCGAGCATTATTTCTCTCACACACAAGAGTGTTTTTCCCCCCTCTGCCGGGTTCTATGCCAGCAAAGGCTGCATCCTGGAGCCCGGCCAGCCCCCAGCCCCACTTCCTCGCCATTCACACCGTGGGGCCCGTGGCAGCTGGCCATGGAGGCGGACAGGAGCTCCCCATTCCAAGAGGTTGGCCGAGGAATAGTGTAGTCAGCTCGCTGGCCCCCTGCGGCCCGCCTAGGGCACCTCGGTGCAGTTCCTTATCTATCACGGCACATCTCCTAACACACTGAGTCCCTAAGAGCCTGGCCCACGAAGCAAGATTTCTCTTTCTTTCTGGAATTCTCGGGACAACAGTAAATTATAAGCCGGACTTAACAGCAAGATATGTTTGTATAACCTCCTGTATGCTAGATGAAGATGAATTAAGGTGCAAACACAAACCAGAGAAAAGAGACATCCGAAAGAAAAAAAATAGAGAAGTTAACTTCATCAAGATTAAAAACTTTTTTTTTTAAAGACAGTGTAATTTATTTTTTTACAGAGAGGAAGGGAGAAGGATAGAGAGTTAGAAACATCATCAGCTGCCTCCTGCACACTCCCTACTGGGTATGTGCCCGAAACCAAGGTACATGCCCTTGACCGGAATCGAACCTGGGACCCTTGAGTCCGTAGGCCGATGCGCTATCCACTGAGCCAAACTGGTTAGGGCAAGATTAAAAACTTTTGTTTTAATTTAATCGGAGTAAAAAGGGACCCATGGGATAAAGACAATATCTGTAAATCAGATAAGGCATTAATATATCAGATAAGGGATTAATATCCAGAATGTATAAAGAACTCCTACAACTCAACAACAAAAGAGCAAACAACTCAATTAAAAAATGAGCAAAACACTTGAATAGTCTTTCTCCAAAGCAGATATACAAATAGCCAATACGCACATACAAAGATGTTCAACATCTCTAACCATTAAGAAAATGCAAATCAAAACCCAAGTCTAATATTTTGGCCAAAATATTATTCATTTATCACAAATCAGATGTTAATTAGGTTAACTGTCCACCTAAAATTTCCCCAAGCCCACCCATTCTTTTTTTTTTTAAAGACTTCTTTTAAAAAAATAGTTTTTATTGATTTTAAATAGAGAGGAAGGGAGAGGAATAGAGAGAAATATGGATGAGAGAGAATCATCAATCAGCTGCCTCCTGCACACCCTCTATTGGGGATCGAGGCCACAACCTGGACAAGAGCCCTGACCAGGAATCAAACTGGGGACCTCTTGGTTCATGGGTCGACACTCAACCACTGAGCAACACCATCCGGGCACCCACCCATTCTTTTTTTTTTTTTTTTTATTGATTTTTTACAGAGAGGAAGGGAGAGAGATAGAGAGATAGAAACATCGATGTGAGAGAAACATCGATCAGCTGCCTCCTGCACAGATGTGCCCGCAACCAACGTACATGCCCTTGACCGGAATCAAACCCGGGACCCTTCAGTCCGCAGGCCGACGCTCTATCCACTGAGCCAAACCGGTTTCGGCACCCACCCATTCTTGAAAGTTCAATGTCATCTCCTCTGTGAGGCCTTCCTGGCAAACACACTATTTGTCTGGGAAGACTTTTAGGAGAAAGTGATGTTTAGGCAAAGACCCAAAGGAGCCCGTACCGATTCTCGCCCCATGATGCACCTGCAGTGCCTCGAAGGGTGGCTGGAGCCCTTGGACACCCCAAAGCTGCTTGCTGAACATCAAGGCACCAGGGCAACCAGGACAAAGGAATGTCTGGATAGCTATAGTTCTGACATCAAGTAAATTTAACATCCTGTACATGTCCATACCTTAAATTACAAACCCTAGCCAGTCCTATATAATAAAAGCCTACTATGCTAAGCATCTGACCGTTCAACCAGTCACTATGACACGCACTGACCACCAGAGGGCAGACGCTCCAACCGGTAGGTAGCTTGCTGCTGGAGTCTGGCCAATCTGGACTAGGCGAGAGGGGCTGGACATGCCCTGGAGCCCTCCCGTGGCCTCTCCCCCACCGGCCGACCTCCCACAGTGCACCAGTGGGGTCCCTCGGCGGCTCTCCGACATCCCCCGAGGGCCCGGATTGCAAGAGGGCATAGGCCAGGCCGAGGCACCTCTAGTAACTAAACAAACCTTCTTGGTTAACAAAGAAGATAAACTGGCTACCTAGATGACCACAGACATAGAACCTGGACAAACAATAGAAGTGAACTGGAGAATCAACTGCAAATGGTGGGAGATCCTCAACTTCCCTAATCCTTTTATCATAGTTGCCAACAAAGATAATCGTTGGTGTAACTGATGAAAAAGCAATAACCTTCTTCTGAATTAAATTTAAGTCAAGAGCCATCACCAATGTGCTCTCCACCAGCACGGATCTGAAGGAGACCAGGCTTTTCCATGCCCCTCCCCATTAGGCTCTGTCCCAGGAACATACAGAACGAAAATGATGCTCATTCCTCCAGCCTTGAAGAGCCATGTCCCAGTTAGATAAGCTTGATGCTGGGGAGAAAGAAAAAGAAAACCCAACAGGTTCAAGTGAATCAGAACCCTCCGCCCCTCTTTCCTAGTCTCTTCCAGACAAGTGCCTGACACTTAAATAAGCCGAAGTAAACCATGCCACGTTAATTTCTGCATGTTAAGTGAGATAAAAATCTCAGGAGAGTTAGCTCAGAACACGGAATGAGCAAAGCCATCACCTCCGGGGTGAGCATAAGCCGGGCAATGGGCAACCTTGTCCACAGAGGACTCCATGCCTGGCCCGGAGCTCTCCAACATGTGGCCACAATGTCCTGGCCAGACGCTAACTAGTTCAGGGTCTTCGAGTCCCACTAGTAAGAATACAATTTGGAGCCAGTACTCTGCCCACCAAGTGGACACAGTGGTGACAGCATTATTGGATAGAGAAAAACTGTGCCATCCTCGTCGTCTGAGCTACAAGTGAGAGAGGTGCCATTTCAGATAGTTTGGTAGAAGGAAAGAAACAGTTTGTATACCAGCGGCAAATGAGCAAAAGAACAGGAGGAGATGTAATCAATATATTACCAAAGTAGAGATTGGTAGCAAATTTACTGAAGAAATATCTAATATGCTCTCTCTAGTTCCGTAACCCCCAGGCAGAAATTATCACCTTAAGCTCCAAGCAAAGGGGCTAGGCTTGGCATCTAAAATGTAAGCTCTTCAAAGGGTAGTCACCTTTTAATTCCAGCATCATCACGTAGCAGCCCTCCAAGATCATCAAACCACGAATGCTGTCTCTCCAGGCAGACGGGAGAGGTTTCGTTCCTCTGCGTTACTCAACAAGCGAAAACAAACGTCAAATCTGGTGGGCAACTGCTCAGGCATTCGTGACCCTGGAGGCGCGAGCAGATGCCAGCCACCCTCACTCCCTCAGCTCCTGGGACAGGAACAGTGCCATCTACCTCCATCCCATTCTCTGCTGGCCCAAAGGACAGGTCTAGCTGAGAAAATGGCACATGACCTCCGGATCCCACTGCCTACCCCAGTCCCAGTATTCTTCTTCCTTTCCCTTTCCCACCTCTTTATTCCTGTAAGGAGCTGCGGTTTTGCTTGCTCTTTTCTTCAGTTTCAGAAAGGCCCCCAAACTCTCTCACCAACCTATAACCCCAGCATCCCATCTTAATCTGCAAGGGGGCAGGTGAGACTCATCTGCCCAGGGTGCACCTATGTGTGCCTGCTCTCTGTGCACACCCACAGGCTCTGCTGAAAGGTGATGTCTGGGAGGTTTCACAGCCTCGCTCAGCAAAGGCAAGGTTTTCCTCCTGGCAAGCAAGGGTCAGAGGCCTGGCTCGGAGGAGCCGCTTATTGTGTGGCCGTCTGGGGCAGGCAGTGGCAGCGCTGGGAGGGGAAAGGTTCCCTTTGAAGCACATGGCGCTAAGAGCTTCCCAGTGACCATGGAAACAGGCGCAGTGGGTTCCCAGCCTGAGAACCAGGGACAGCAGCCCGTGATTCAAACACAAAACACACACAGGGTCTGAAAACCGGAGACAGGAGGGGCCGGGGTGAGGGGCAGGCGGCCCAGGCTGGCAGGAACTGAGCGACTCCCTGGTAGGAAAATCCGGCCAATGAAGCTGAGCAGGTTCACAGGGTTCCCTTTTCATTCCCGAGGCTTTCTTCTCGCTCCCGTCACTGCCCCTCGGGTCCTATTCAGCACCTCATCAGATCAGTAGAGCCGGGCTTTTGGCTGGCCTGCTGGCGGCAGGGCCTGGAACCAGGCGGGAGGTGATCAAAGGAGCCGCCAGTGCAGCCGCCACCCTCCTCCCCTCCTCCCCGCCCGCCGCCTGCGCCCGCCTGCTCGCCCTCCTCCTCGGAGGAGGCCCTGCCAAGGTGATCCGGTGGAAGCCACTGGGGGAGGGCAAGGAAGAGTGGCACTTTTATGTCTGCCTTTCTGTCAGAAGGGACACAAAGCACAGCTTGAACGGAGACATGCCACTAGCAGGTCAGAACTCCCTCTTTCTGGGACGTCTCTGCTCTTGAACCAGGCAACAGAGAAGCCGCCCAGTCTGGCCTGCTCGGGGTACACTTGGATGCCCAGATCCTAAGCCCAAAAGACTACCATTCCTGGCGGAAGCTCCTTCCAGGTTCTCTTTCATAGCTACCCACCTCCAAACTCTCACACTAAAAAAGTTATCTGAGCTGCTGTGCCCCATTTCTCCAAGGTCCCAATTGAAAGAGAAGAAAGCGATCTGGAACCTTTTTTCAGCGAGGAAGAGGAAGCGATGTGATTAGCGTCTGCTAAGGAGGAGAGATCTTCCACTTACGGATGAGGATCTTTTTCTCTCGGTCGGACTGAATCAAAGTCCAACAGTGTCCTGTTGGGCACAGGGCCAGGACCAGTGAGAGCATCAGCCCGCTCCTCAGCCCGGCCTCACTGCCGTCACTGCCGCCGTGGAGCGGGGCAGGCTTTGACCTTGACCAGCGTCCCTTGAAGAAGGCAGTGTTTGGACAGGCCTGTAATTCGAGAAGCCCATTAGGTGCGTTCTCCCTTTCTTACCTTTGTTGGGCTGCCAAAATATTTACTTGACTTCTTAACTCTAAATCTCTGAAACACACCTGCACTGCCTAAAACAGGCAATTTTCTTATTTTCTTGTATTCAAAGAAGAGAGCCCAACCTCGGCAAAGATGACAATAGCACAGAGGAATAAGGAGGGTGGGGGCTGGTAAGAGAGGCAGCTTTATAGAATATAACCACTTCTTAAGAGATGGGTGTATACTGCATTCGCCTCTTTTTTTGGGGGGGGTGGGAGGGGTAGGGGAGAAGGGGGGTTCGCAGGGCAGTGTTGACAGTTGAAAGCAATGCCACAGGTAATCTTTTTGCAAAAACAAACTGATTCTATCTTGACCTTTAGGGAAGAGTCCATTTCCATGCCAAGTAAAAATTCTGGGTGGTAGCCAACTGCATTTATTTATTTATTTATTTATTTAAATATGTTTTATTGATTTTTTACAGAGAGAAAGGGAGAAGGATAGAGAGCCAGAAACATCAATGAGAGAGAAGCATCAATCAGCTGCCTCCTGCACACTCCCTACTGGGGATGTGCCCGCAACCAAGGTACATGCCCTTGACCGGAATCGAACCTGAGACCCTTCAGTCCCCAGGCCAACGCTCTATCCAGTGAGCCAAACCGTTCAGGGCTGCATTTATTTATTTTAACACAATCGTGATGTAAAAGCCACTGCACTGTAATATCAGCAGAGTAAAGGCTATATCATAGGGAAAATGGGTGCTTAACCAACAAACAGTATTTGCAGGGTTTTAGGTGAACTTCAGATGATAGAAACGACCAGAAACAACTGTAAAAAAATTTTTTTTCCCTTTCTCAGTGCTTCTGACATCAAGAAAAGTTGGGAAAACAGTCCCGGGTCTAGGAAGCATGAAGCCACTGCACAGCCATGTCCCCTTGCCACGTGCACCTCTCCGCTCCCGTTTCTGCCAGGAGCTCTCTGAAGCACACGCATGCCACGCTGAGGGGCCAAAGTCAGGCTTTCCGGACAGGCTGTGGTTTGTGGGTAGAACTCAATGAAAGGTCCCTGCACTGCCTGTTGGTGCTGTTCTTAGGAGCACAGCTTCCTGGTCAGTGACCCTCACCCCCCAAAGCCACCTACGCACCCTTCTGAGAAGAAGGGCCTGGCCATCAGTTGAGGGAGTTCGTTTCCGTCAGGTGCTCATCAGCAAACCTGTGCAAGAAAGATTATTGTGGCCGTCTCAGATCTTGGCTATGGTGAATGATGTGACTATGAAAACAGGGGTGCACATATTCTTTCTGATGGGTATTTCAGGGTTCTTAGGATATTATTCCCACAAGTGGGATCGCTGGGTCAAAAGGCAGTTCCATATTTAATTTTTTTTTAGGAAACCCCATACTGTTTTCTATAGTGGCTGCACCAATCTACATTTCCACCAGCAGTGCACTAGGGTTCCCTTTTCTCCACATCCCAGCCAGCACTCGCTGTTTGCTGATTTACAGATGGTAGCCATGCTGGCAGGTGTGAGGTGAGATCTCACCGTGGTTTTACTTTGCATCTCTCTAAGTGATAAGTGACGCTGAGCAATTTTTCATATGTCTATTGTCCATCTGAATATCCTCTTTTGAGAAGTGTCTACTCAGGTCCTATGCCCATTTTTTTAATTGAATTGTCCTCTTGGTGTTAAGTTGTGTAAGTTCTTTGTATATTTTGGAAATTAACCCCTTATCAGATGGATCTTGGCAAATATGTTCTCCCAAACAGTGGATTCCCTGCGCAAATGCCCATCAGTAGATGAGTGGATGAAAAAGCTGTGGTACAGCCCTAGCCGGTTTGGCTAAGTGGACAGAGCATCGGCTTGCGGGACTAAATGGTCCTGGGTTCGATTCCAGTCAAGGACACATGCCTGAGTTGCAGGCTCGAGCCCCAGTGGGGGACGTACAGGAGGCAGCCAATCAATGATTCTCTCTCAATATTGATGTTTCTATCTCTCCTCTTCCTTCCTCTCTGAAATTAATAAAAATATATATATTTTAAAAAGCTGTGGTACATTTACACAATGGAATACTATGCAGCTATAAAAAAGAGGGATCTCTTATCCTTTGGGACAGCATGGATGGACCTGGAGATTATTATGCTGAGTGAAATAAGGCAGTCAGAGAAAGACAAATAACTTCCAAATTCGTTTTTAAAAAACCACATTAATGACAACAGTCAATGTTAGCATTATTTTTGTGAAAAATGTTTCACTCTTACTTCACTGGTGGTAGGGTAAACTGAGGCAACTTTCCTATAAAGCAATTTATAACTGTTTACACCAAGAATCACAATAAAGTTCATATCCTTTGATCTATAATTTCCTAAAATATTACCATAGGGAATAATTCAAAAAGAAAAAAGACACCCAAAAAGCCCATCCTACATAAAGAAAGGTTTCAGTTTGGCTTATTTGTAAATATTGAACCCTGGGGGGAGTGGTCAACTAAACTATTTGGTTGTCATATTATGTAGCCATTCAATTCTAGATTATGAAATATCACCCAATTGGTAAAATGAGTAGCATACGTTATTAAAGTTTGAAAAGGCAGAAGAGGCCCTGGCTGGGCAGCTCAGTTGTTTAGAGAATCGTCCTGGTACTGCGGGGTTTGATCCCTGGTCAAGGCACATACAAGAATCAATCACTGAATGTGTAAATCAGTAGAACAACAAATTGATGTTTTCTCTCTCTCTCCCTCCCTTCCTCTCTCTAAAATCGAAGTAGACATTTATACCTTGGTAATAATTACATTAGAAATATGGTCCAGGGAAGATGACTGGAAGGGAACAGACCAAATGGACATTACTTGGGTTAATGGTGTAGAATTAAAGGCAGCGTTTTCCTTCTATTTTCAAATTCTCCATAATTAATTGTTTGGTGCAACAAATACTGAGTGCTGCTATATGTGTTAGGCACTGTTCTTGGTGCTAGAAATATAAGAATGGTGGTAAAAACTATTATATTGCTTACACACTTAAGAAAAATTGGGTAACCCTTTCAAATTAGGGGTTCTAAAAATGTTAAGATTCCTATCAATTGAAACTTCTAAAAAAAAAAGGGAAAAAAGAAAATAACTCATTTAAAAAAAACAACCACCTACTATTTACAAATGAAAAAGAAAGCTTTTGAAGCGAACCACTTTGAAATTCTATTTCTGAAAATCAAGCCAAGGTAACAGAAGTTCCTTGCATATTCCACATTCTTCTCGCTGAGGCTCATTTAAGAGCGGATACATTTGTGAAAATCTACCAGCAACAGGTTCATGTGTAACAGTGAAGGCCCAGTGCCTTTGCACATCCCAAAAGATAGGCACTTTTTTTTTTTTTTTTTTTTTGCCACATTCTTAAGGCTGACTAGAACTTTATTTTATCCAGCAGTGCTTAGGACAATTGGAATGTGTTGAAGTGCTTTTATTATTTTTATGACTAGCAAAAATGATGGAGAATTTAAAGTATGTCAGTATCCCAAAGGAATTGTTTAGACTGCCTCAAACTTAAAACAGAGCACAAAAAGCATTCGTCAGAACACACAGCCCCATGTTTGAGTTGGAGAACAAGATCACCAACGCAGAAGGGTACCTTTTATCAAATAAAATATGGGCCTATTGGGAAAGGAAACAAACACAAAAGACAGAACAAGGAAAAGCAATCACATCTGTCTGCAGCCTGAGAGGATCTTGTGACCAAGGACAGCACCCAGGATCTTGCTGGCGTCCCCACCCATTCTTCCTGCTTCTGCACCCAGCGGGAATCTCTGCCCAGCCTGGGGGTATGCCACTCTCATCTACAAGTGCAACTCAAGTCCTTCAAGATGTGCTGTGGTCAAACCTGCAGGTGCTCCAGGGGCTTGGTAGACAGTGAACCAATGAATTACACAGTGAACTGTCAAGACAGCCCCCCCAAATCTGAAATGCCCATGGACATGGCCAGAAACGCACTCAAGTGACAGCCCACTGGGGCTCATTGGGTTAATTCGTGCACGTGGCCGGGGGTGTGCAGGGCTCCTCCGTCTGAAACAGAGATCAGAGGGAGCTTTGGGGCTTGTCTTTGGGCATGAGATTCGGAACTGGTACTGTACGGATGACAATGACCTAATATGTTAGGTTCTAACTCCTTTCACACTTTAAAATGGTCGCTCAAAGGTAGGCAGGGCCATTAGCTCTTTTTGCCGGGCTTTCCCACTAGCCCAGTGGTCGGCAAACTCATGAGTCAACAGAGCCAAATATCAACAGTACAACGATTGAAATTTCTTTGGAGAGCCAGATTTTTTAAACTTAAACTTCTTCTAACGCCACTTCTTCAAAATAGACTCGCCCAGGCCGTGGTATTTTGTGGAAGAGCCACACTCAAGGGGCCAAAGAGCCGCATGTGGCTCGCGAGCCGCAGTTTGCCGACCACTGCACTAGCCTGTCACGCCAGGCCTAGTTTCCTGGGCAGCCTCGCTTGTGGCCCTTGCTCTGCTGAGAGCCTGGTTCAGTCGGCGGGGACAATGGCCAGAAGGGATGTTGTGGGCCAGCAGTCTGTGCTCCTTCAGATGGCAGACATTATTTGTCCTACTCACTCACGCTGTCTTAAAAACTCCCTTACGTCTCTCAGTGAATGTCAAGTAATGGCTTTGGTTAGCCTTTTATAGCTGAAAATGTCTCGCATCTAATAAAAATATTTTTTTAAAAAGCATCGTGCTTAATGTAGCTTTTTAACCAAGAGGTTCCTGGAAGATGTAGGTGTAGGAGAGAGGCATCTAATGAAAAGTGTGTGGCTTTCAAATCCGACACATGGCCTTAGGAGAAAACTGGTATTCCCTACGGTTTTCCTTTTTCCATTTATATCATGCCAATCTTTTCCTCCTGATCTGATTTCTCCCGAGCTCCTTTCCTGCTTTCCTTTTTAACCAAATATGGGGAGTATTTACCCAAGTGCTCCTTAAAATAAATCTGAAGAGCCTTCTAAACTTCCTCTCCAACCAGAAACCTGCCTCAGCTCACCTTAGAAAAAGGGTTTCCATCTGTTTAGTAGCAGTATGCTTACAGAGGGGAGGAAATTGCTATTTACTGATTATCCACACATTCATTCCATGAACTTGACATACATTAATTATCACACTATCTTTACAGAGGGGGCTAGAGAGAAATGAAAGCAAAGAGAGACTAATCGGCCCAAAGTTACCCAACTAATACCAAAATAGAAGAATTACCATTTGCATCTAGGCCCTATGACTCTAAGATCTGGGCTCATTGCACTACTCGAACATGCTCTAACATTGATCATGCATTTCAACAGAACATACCACAAAGGATGCCACGAACCTGCCATCATACAGGAGGGCAGTGGGGGCAGAAAAGAGAATGAAGGAGGAAAGAAGTGGAATTTAAGGTTTCCTTAGGAAGATAAAACTTGTATGTCATGGTAAGACCGAGTTTCTCAACTGAGACAGGTGATTCTTTGTTGTGAGGGGCTGTCCTGTGTTGAGCGGTATCCCTGGCCTCTACCTACTAGATGCCAGTAGCACCCCCACCACCTCCTGGATTTTTTTGTCTGAAAACCAAAAATGTCTCTCTCCAGACACTGCCAAATGTGTCCTGGGCCTGGGGAGGGCAGGAGACGGGGAGCAACACGCCACCCCTGCATTTCTATACCATTTTTAAGCGTAGAGTTCAGCAGCATTAAGTACATTCATACTGTTGTGCAACCACCACCATCCATCTCCAGAACGTTTTCATCTTCCTCAAATGACACTTTATTCCCATTAAACACTAACTCCGCCCTCCCCAACACACAAGGCCCTGGCAACCACCAGTCTATTTTCTGTCTCTGTGGACTGACTCCTTAAGTAATGCCACTTTGAGTGCTAAAAGAAACTGAGGAGCCCTAGCTGGTGTGGCTCAGTGGATAGAGCATCAGCCTGCGGACTGAAGGGTCCCAGGTTCGATTCCGGTCAAGGGCACATGCCTGGGTTGTGGGCTTGATCCCCATTAGGGGATGTGCGGGGGGCAGCCAATCGATGATTCTCTCTCATCATTGATGTTTCTATCTCTCTTTCCCTCTCCCTTCCTCTCTGAAATCAATAAAGATTTTTTTTTTTTAAAAAAAGAAAGAAACTGAGGAGTAATGACGCAGGTAGAGAGAAGGGAGAGAGGATGGCCAATAAGAGCTGCTACTTTATTCAATGCTTTCAGTTGTGCCCGGAACAACAACCAACACTTGACATGCACTCGCTGCTTTCGGTGCCGTTCTCATCCAAGAGGCAGAATCGTGCAGAGGGGCTCCGTGGCTGCCCCGGGTCGCACAGCTCGCAGGGCCGGAAGTGAGGTTTTAACTCAGGTTAGTTTGATGTCTAAATCCAAGTGTTAACCATTACATGTTCCCTTCTCCTCACAACCAGGCTGAAAAAATAAAATTCCTCTGACTCTGTTTTCTGTCTTCCAGTCATTCTGGTTACCGGCGTCTTTATTCATTCTTTGGGAAGAAGTTACCAAGACATTTTGAGAGCTGGATGTGGGTTGATGAAGTGAAAATGAACATAAGGGTTCAATTCTCTGTCAACCCCTCATCCCCGGGTTTCCTGCTGCTCATCAGAAGAGCCAGGATTTCAAACCAGCTCGCCTGTCTATACATTTCACACTTGCCTAAATGGTGAAAACAGAAAAAGGCCAGATGAAGAGACTGGGACGTCTTGAAGGCAAACAAGAGGTGTCCTTGACAATGTCATTGACTTGGGCCTCATCAAAGCCTTTGAAAGAATTGATGTCTGGGCCCATTCTGTTCCTGAAAACATCCAGCAGCAGAGAGGAACCTGACCCTCCCCCTCCCCAACTAGCCTAGCTGCCACTGCCAAGCGAGCATTTCCACAACTCGGGGGCCTCTATGGCACCCGTGCTTCTGTCAGAAACCTTCAGTGGCTCCCAGCTACCTAGGAGATGAAGGCTCCTTAATCTAAAGCCTCTTCTTTCCCCAGCAACTTTCAATGCCCCTTGTAGAACTTGTTGCTCCCTTTCTCTCTGCCCTGTTCCTGGAGACCATTCCCACATCTCGCCCTGGCGCACGAGCACCTCTCTGTAAAACCCACCCGGCCCCTCCAGCCTGGTGGGCTCACTTCTCTCTGTTTGTGCCAGGGATTGGCCCTCAGTCCAGGGCAAGAGGATCTGACTCTTCAGAGTACACTGATGAGGTAGGAGAACAGCCTTTATCTCAGACCTCCGCTTAGCTACTTGGGAGATTTCAATCCTATGTTATGTAAACAGCGCCTCTGGACTCAATTTCTATACTGCAAAATGGGGATGTGGACACAATCTCCGAGTTAGCCTGACAATGAAAGGAGACACACTGCATACAACACTCCAGCTCATGGCGAACAGCCCACCCATGATGGCTGCTTTTACCCTCTCATCGGGCATTGACCCTGAGCCAGGCTCTGTGGTAAGTGCTCCACCAACATCTTGCAGAACCCCCACCACAATGACAAAACCCGCATAAGCCCCAATGAGAAGAGTAAGGCCCAAGAGCTGAAGTGACCTTTCCCAGGTCACTCAGCCAAAGCTGGATCTCTGTGACTTAAAACTCCCTGCCTCGCCCTGACCGGTTTGGCTCAGTGGATAGAGCGTCAGCCTGCGGACTGAAGGGTCCCAGGTTCGATTCCGGTCAAGGGCATGTACCTTGGTTGCAGGCACATCCCCAGTAGGAGGTGTGCAGAAGGTGGCTGATTGATGTTTCTCTCTCATCGATGTTTCTAACTCTCTCTCCCTCTCCCTTCCTCTCTGTAAAAAATCAATAAAATATATATTTTTAAAAAATCCCTGCCTTTCTTGTCTTTTCATTAACTTCCTCTCTGTCCAAGAAAGAGCCCAGTCCATACCTGTTGACCATCCTGTCTTTCAAAATCCTCCCTAAGACTCCAAAGTGGGGGTGTGAAGGTGTGTGTGTGGGGGGGGGAGGGGAATTCTGCCTCAGTTTATGAACTCTGGGCCAGTGGGCTTCGTTAGAAACTCTAGCAGATTCTGTGTGTTCCCTGCCATGCCTCTCCACGAGGTTGACGGGTCACAGTAACAGGCTCCTGCGCTTTGGGGATGGTTTGAGAGCCTTACTTTCAATAGCAAGCTGCTCGGAAATGTCAGCTTTATTCTATTTTCACTTCCTGGGACTTAAATTGTCACAGGTAACGAAGGCTGTCTTTCAATGCTGCAATTAGAATCTCCCCAAACTAGAATAGTAAGGGAAGGTTTTAAACATGATACAGAGGCTCAAAATATTAAAAGAGCAAGGAGCCTAGAACAGCCTCATCCCATTCAGTGACAAAGAGGCCCCAAAAAGCTAAGATTGGCCCCAGGCCTGGGGCGGGGCGGGGGGTGGGGTTCACGCTCACCCCAACTCTGCCTGCCTAGCTGATCCTACTGTCTGTCCCCCCTCCTACAGAATCAAAAAGATGAGGAGGAAAGGATCATAAATCACCTCTTTCTCCTCAGTTTACAGTGTTCCCTTCTGAGGAGTTCAAAAGCACCCAGTAATAAACCAAGGTGATGAGTTTACGTCTTTTGCTTTTAAAACGAAACTTTATTGGAACTCCTGGAGAGGCAGTTACGTGTGTTTTTTTTTTTTAAATTTAGGACATTCCTCTCTTATTCCAACTCTTCGCCCCATGGCCTTTTCTGTGGGCGGGTGGGTAAGGAGGGTGGGTGATGGGGGAGGGAGAGGGGTTGGTGCCTGTCCCTCCCCTGTTCTCCCACCGGCTTTTCCGAATGCCTCAAAGACTCTCTCCCTTCTATGGCTTTAACAAGTCTCAACATCCATGCAGAGCCGTCCCGCCCCCCACCCCCACACTGACTTGGCTGTTTCTCCTTCTGCGCCTCTCTCCACTGCCCACCTCCTCGCCAGAGCCACTAAGAGCAAAGAAATTCTGGAAAGGCCGTGCCATCTGCAGGACATCAGGCTGCCATGGAGGGCCACCTGACGTGTCTTGACCCTCGTGTCTCTTGCCACTGCCCTTCGGGGATCAGAAAAAGAAACCCAACAGTTAGCAAAGGTAATAAAGCTGAGGATAACTACACTTTTAAGGAGAAGATGAAAAAGAGAATAAGAGAGAGGGAGGGGGGGAGAGAGAGGGAGAAATTGAGATGCCTGACTTTTCACACCTCCTACACCAATCCAGGTTGGAAACAAATGTGAAACTGTCTTGCCCAAGCATTTTTGCTAATGGTTTTACTCGGGTGTTAAGCCAAATTTCGGTAACTAACCACATGTAAATACCGTCTGGCCACCGTACAACCTTTCTAAACAGAAACACGGTGTGTGTGTGTGGGGGGGGGGGGGGGAGGCCTGTTGCCTGTAAGCAGGTAGAACCACGTGCTTAGCTTCTGGGTCCCTGCATTCAATAAATATTTGGTGAGTGAATAAACCCAACAAGTACTTAATGATTCGATATACATCTGGGTTTTTATTCCCCCTGGCTCCACAGGCCAGCGGGCCAAACCTTACAAACCTCTCCAAGTGAAATCACTCCAGGGTTGTTCTAGGTACAGGAGGAAACAATGGGAGAAGGAGGGGGTGTCCCTGGGAGTCCAGTTCCAACCCATTTACAGACACAACAAACACGAAGGTGGAGTCCCACCAAACTGGGGCAAAAAAAAAAAAAAAAAAATTAAGACAAGCTGCTGAGACCCGCAGAGCAGCAGCTAAAGTAAAGGAGAAAATATTCTATTAGGAGCATACTGCCTACAAGGAAAGCACTGTTCCTACAGCCTTTGGATGAAGCTGGCATTCCTCCTAGGAAAACATTAAAATATTCTCAAGGGGGGTCACTGTTCTCCTAGCATCAGTAAGCAGTTCTGGCCAACTACGTAAACGACAAAGAATCAGGGCCCGGGCCTCCTCCAACACCTCAGCTCAACTTTGTGAACTATAAGCCAAACCGATGATAATCCTGGGCCCGCGTGTTTGCTTTTCCCTATAAAAGGGGCAAAGGAACTTGACAAGGGCTAAGACACTGCTCAGAAGACGGGTGGGAGGCAAAAACCACAGATGGGACCCACGAGGGTCTCCCGGGCCAGAAGTCTTCCCGGCGACATCGGTTGGGATATCTTTAAGGCTGGGAAAGGCTCCCTCCCGAGTATCCTGCATGGGTATGGAAACCATCTCTTCAAGAAAATCCTCAGGAGCCCAGGACCGTTCTCCCCCCGCCCCCGCCCCCCCCCCCCCCAGCTGTCTCTCCTTAGTACCTAGAACAGCAGCTTCTGCGAATATAAAAAATATCCAGGCAATAACACTACCCTTAGGAGATACCACCCTTCCTCCAATCAAAATTCTAATAACTTTCTCCAAACCTCTCCCTTTCACAAAATGATCCAGTTTAAAACAGGTAGTTACCTGTCCTATTTTAAGATCACTGATGAATGGTTTTCCAAAATAAACTTATTTCTATCTTATACTGCAGTCAGAGGTAATGCTGATATTCTTGGCTTTAAAAAAAAAAAAAAAAAAAGGCTTTTTTAGTATTTCTAAATAGGATGACAACAGCCAGCGGCAGGCAGCAAGCATGTCTGGAGAGCTTATTCTGTGCTAGACGACTGCGTCTCAGCTCCCCTCCTAACCGTCCTGTGAGGTAAGTTCTAATACAGGAGCATAATTGCTGTCTGCCATTCTGAAACCAAAAAAGCTCTAAGACCCGAAAGTTTTTCCATAGCTTACGAGGCAGCAAAACTCAACGGACCTGAACTCATTTTGGAGGCGAAGCTGCCCTGACTTAACACGAGGCTGTTTAGATTTTAGTTAACCCACTACTGTGACTATCCATAAAGCCTGCTACACAAATATGAATGCGTATGACACCTTAATGCCTTTCTAAAACCTCCCAGTCTCAGAATTCTGAAACGTCTGGCCCCCAGGGTGTAAGATAAGGTGTGGTGACTCTCTATTATCAACCCATTTCACGGATAAGGAACTGAGAGTCCTTGAGGGGAAGTACCTTGCCTAAGGCTACAAAGTGGACAAGAGGGGGAGGCTGCCAGTCTCCGTCAGAGTCCAAGCTTGCAGGGCCATGGCGGGCGGCCACGAGACGTGTCTTCGTGCTCCTCCCACTCGACGCCATCTGGGAAGGAGCACTGCGCCAGCAAGGATTTTCTCTGAACCAACCGTTTTGAGGAATCGAGGGAAATGGCAGCGTGGACAACACCAATCAGAACTGGAGAGATTCGGAGGGACTTACCTTGCCCAGGACGGTGAGGCATGGTTTCGGGTCCAATTCTGGCTGTTCCAGCTTCACCACTCCCACCCAGCCGTATTCGTACAAGTCCTCCTCGTCATTGTTATTACACAGGCCCAGTGGGTGCATCTAGGAAACAAAAGGCAAAGAAAACGTCAGTACACAGGCTGCAGGTATGACGGAGTCACACTGTGTATTTCTCAGACTCCACAGTCAAAAGTAACCCCAAAACTTAAAATTAAATGGCGGCGGGGGGGGGGCGCATTTTTCAACCCACGGGGAATCCTATCTCGCTCAATGAGCTGAGCACTGGGGAGAAAACAACTATAACTACCTTTTATGGACGCTTTCTCACTGTTTTGTACATAAGTGGTCACCCAAGATGGACACCACCCTATGGGGTAGAAGGAAAAACAGCATCGCACCCGTGCAAATGCCAATCTGATTTGCGGTGTGACACCGTAACATTCAGCAGCAGTTACAAATGAGACTAGCTAGGTTAGTAGCCAAGACTCTTTGGCCTCTAGACCTTAACAGCGCATTGACTTCAACTTATCATGCAAGAGGACCTGGAAAGACGCTCACGGATTCACGGAGAGACCACTAGAAATGTGGTAGAATCACCAGTAGGATGGACAGGCTGTTTCAAGGCCATCCTGGTTACCGGGAAACAGATTAAATTCTGTAAAGATTTCTCAGAATGTACAAAGCACAGAAATCAAAGATAGGTTATAGAGGAACATCATCCAAGCTTTGCTAGTAAAAGCGCAGTCCGCGGGGACCTGAAAACAGAACCATCCTAAGGTTTGCACTCACAGATGTATCACTGAGTTGAATCAGGCCCTAGGATCCCTAATAACAAGTTGAGGAGACAAAATCCTCATAGATAAACATAATGAATCAAGACATTAATGAGCCCAGTACAGTGCCAGGCTCCTTAAATAACTGGGAGAAATCTGTCTAGCTTTATAGCATATGAGAGATACAAGAGACCTAAAAGCCCACGGTGGTAGACAGAGGAATGGCCCCTATGTCCTAACCACGTCCCAGTCCCCGGAACCTGTGACTATATGGCCTTACGTGGCACAAGAGACTTTATGTTTACAGATGTGATTAAGTTTGGGGTGGCTGGATATTATCCTGGATTAACTGGGTGGGTCCAATGTAGTCACAAGGGTCCTTATAAAGAAAAAAGGGCATCGTGGGCACAGGGAGGAGATGGAGCAATGGGCTTTGAAGATGAAGGAGGGAGCCATGAGCCAAGGAATGCAGGCAGTGGGCCTCCAGAAGCGGAACAAGACAGGAAATGGATTCTGCCTAGAGCTTCCAGAAGGAACACTGCCCCGCCAACCCATTTTTTTACTCCGGACCTCCGGAACAGTAAGAGAATACATTTGTGTTGCTTTAAACCACTAAGTTGTAGTAACTTGTTTTAGCAGCAGATAGGAAAGTAATACACCCTCCTTAACCCCCACTCATTTTACAGACGAGAACACAAGTTCAGGATGAGCAGTTGTGCCAAGACAACACAGCCAGCCAACGGCTGTACCCAGGGGTGACCTGGGTCTTGGATTCACAGTCCAGTGCCTTCCCACTTTACCTGCTTAATTGTCCCTTCCTCTGAGAGCTGGTCGTCTAATGGGGGAGAAAAGGCTACGTCAAATAACATCTTTATTTTAAAAAGTTGCCCACCAGCTCTAAATCCTGTGGCGTTGGAGTGCAACATGAGTTTAGTGCCGGAAGCAAGGGTTGCTAGAATGTCTGGGGAGGCCTCGTGCAACTGCTGAGCCTTGCTTGAGCTGAGCTTCAAAGGGGGAGCTGACTGGTCAGGGAAAAATGAGAGACGGCAGGCGGTCATTCCACGCCCGGGGAGGAGAAGCTAAGGGCTTGAGGGCGAAGAGAAATGAGAGCAGCCTGATTAGTTTGGAGGGCCACAGTCTACACCAAAAAGGCAAGAGATGGGCTAGCCCAGTGGTCGGCAAACTCACTAGTCAACAGAGCCAAATATTAACAGTACAACGATTGAAATTTCTTTGGAGAGCCAAATTTTTTAAACTTAAACTTCTTCTAACGCCACTTCTTCAAAATAGACTCGCCCAGGCCGTGGTATTTTGTGGAAGAGCCACACTCAAGGAGCCAAAGAGCCGCATGTGGCTCGTGAGCCACAGTTTGCCGACCACGGGGCTAGAAGACTAAATAGGAATTTAAACACCAAGACAACTGCATCGATTCTTCACTAGAAAAATGGCACATTGAAAACAG
The DNA here is from genome assembly GCF_027574615.1 of Eptesicus fuscus. Lineage (NCBI taxonomy): Eukaryota > Metazoa > Chordata > Mammalia > Chiroptera > Vespertilionidae > Eptesicus > Eptesicus fuscus. The sequence continues at coordinate 24,491,050 of NC_072495.1, read as the reverse complement.
TGTATTCTAGGCAGATGGTGACACACCTTCTGGCAGTACTGCGCGTGGACTCTAGAGGCGCCAATGAGTGGAGGGCTGACTCAGAGAAGACAGATGAGAGAGAATCATCATCCTTGTTGTTCTATTAAATTATCCAGGATCAATTTAATAGATTGATCCTGGACAATTTAATAGAACAACAAGGAGGATGCACAGTCCTCCTTGTGAGGCAGATGAGCACGGGGTACTACAAGGGGTGTCCAACTGCTGTCTTTATGAGCCTGGGACCCCCAGTTTCTGCCTGAGTCCTGAGGCGCCAAGAGCGTGCCCAAAGGACCGACGAGGGTTCTGCCGTGCGGCGGATGGCACCACCTTCCCACCAGCTGCCCCTGAAGGACCAGCCCACTCGAGAAGGTTCAAGGTTATTCAATGACGAGCAGCTTGAAAGGTAGACCTCCCAGTGGAGAGAGGATGGGTGAGGGTGATAAGCGAATCGTACCAACAGCCCAGTCACCTCTGACCTCCAGGAAAGGTCTCTGAGCCGGACTCAAGTCAGCTTCCTGAAACCCTAGGTCAAGTCGTGGGTGGCAATGGCAACCATCCACACGGTGGACCCTTTTCTACAGTATTCCATGACATTTTAGGCCTGGCCACGTGATTTGGAGGTTTCCAGGTGGACAGTTGCTTTTTGTTATTCACACATGTATGGGGTTTGGCCAATAATAAAGAGCCGTGTTGGGGGAGCAGAGATATCATGCAGCCTATGACCTTGTATTTATATCAAAGAAGCCAGACACAAAAGATCATGTACTGTGTGATTTCATTGCTGTGAAGTATCCAGAATAGACAAATCCAGCAGCTTAGTGTTTGTTGAGGTGGGGGTGGGCGTGGGGGTGGGGGTGGGGTTACGGGAAGGAAGGACTGCATTGGGGTGAAATCAGAGGATGGTGATGGTTGCAGAACACTGTTAATGTAATCAATGCCTCTGCACTGTATACTTTAAAATGGTTGAAATGGTGAATTTTAGATCAATTTTACCACAATAAAAAATGTTTTAAGCCGAAACCGGTTTGGCTCAGTGGATAGAGCGTCGGCCTGCGGACTCAAGGGTCCCAGGTTCGATTCCGGTCAAGGGCATGTACCTTGGTTGCGGGCACATCCCCAGTAGGGGGTGTGCAAGAGGCAGCTGATCGATGTTTCTCTCTCATCGATGTTTCTAACTCTCTATCCCTCTCTCTTCCTCTCTGTAAAAAATCAATAAAATATATATATAAAAAAAAAAAGGTTTTAAAAAAGTATCCCTAGCCCTAGCTGGTTTGGCTCAGTGGATCGAGTGTTGGCCTGCAGACTGAAGGGTCCCGGGTTCGATTCCGGTCAAGGGCACATGCCTGGGTTGCAGGCTTGATCCCCAGTAGGGGGGCGTGCAGGAGGCAGCCTATTGATGATTCTCATCATTGATGTTTCTATCTCTCTCTCCCCCTCTCCCTTCCTCTCTGAAATCAATAAAAATATATTTTTTAAAAAATAATAAAATAAAATAAAATAAAAAGTGTCCCTAGAGTCCCCTCAGAGATGACTGTCCTCACTAACAGGGGAATCCACAGTGGAGGGCGACGTGGTTTCCACCTGCCAGAGCCTAAGCCAATGCCCGCAGCCCTTCTGGAGATGGGCTCCTGCAGAGGCCAGCCCTGTAAGATGAAAAACAGGTTCCTGTACGAGGAAATAACTTGAGAAACACTCCATGGGGATTCAGGATTTACATCTAGAAATTAAAGGTCTGCAGAGGCCAAAGGTTTAAAAAAACACAAAAGGTTTTTAACCTGTATTAAAACCAGCGTTTCCTACCCTTTGATTATAAGCCCATTTGGTGTTTAATATGGTCACGCTGTTTCACGGCACAGGCTCTGAGAAATGCATACACGCATGACAGAATAAACCTAGAGCAAATATGACTCCAATGCTGAACACCCATGATACAAAGAATAAGGGCTGGGGTGAAAGAGACGGAGGGACAGCTGAGGCAGCTGGAGGTAGGGGAGGCCTGGGAGGGTGGGCAGGATGTAGACAAGGGGGAGGAGGAGGAGGAGGAGGAGGAGGAGGAGGAGGAGGAGGAGGAGGAGGAGAAACCAAGGGCAGCAGAAGCAGAAGGCAAAGCCCAGAACCGGCATTTTCAAGCCACAGTGAGGAGGAAGTGGGTCTGACCAGGCCGGAGGCTTATGCTGTGGAGAGCAAAACTCAGGGTCACATTCAAGAGCGTGTCCCTGGGTATGCAGAAATCTGAACGCCGAAAGCCTCCAGCACACCTACTGGTCCCCTCGGGGTTAGCAGGCCTGGTACCCTGGCTGCACTTCCCGGCGGGCCCTCTGCCCTCAGCGGTCTCGCCCTCCATTCTCCTCCAAGACGTCCCTATCAAATCTTCCACTGACGCTGGGGTGACGGTTAGCAGCTCAAAATGTCAGTCCTGTCAAGGGTGTTGACTTCTGAACAGAGATCAAAGACTTAAAAACCAAAAGGAATTTTTCTAAAGTGCCAGTGGGTGTGATTGATTGGCGTCGGTTGTTTATTTTCCCATGGAGGGCCAAGAGGCCACCAAAATAAAGTCACATCTCAGAGGATCGAAAATCCACCTCACAATCTGCACCACCTTCCCAGCTCCACGTTTGAGCTCCTTCTCTCCTGAGTTCCTTATTCCAGTTTACATGCCCAGGTGCCCAAACTACGGGTCCTGTTAATTTAACCTCAACTACGTTTTAAGTGTAGCTGACCTCCTCGACTCATGTGCCAAATATTGAATAATTCAGGTCTCTGTCGGCTCGCCCTGATGACAATATCAGCTTCTGGAACTGCCCACCACCCCAGGCCTCCAACCATTTACACCCTGGAGTTCTCTTTTCCCAAGTTAGGAGTGTATCAGAATGTTTTATAGGGAAGCACAAGTAGCCATAACATGAAAACATTCCTTTGTGAACTGATCTGGTCTCAAAGGATGGAATAGTCAAGGCAAAGTCATAAAATGCAAATGGATAAAAACCAATCTGGGGAAAATGAAGAAGGGGATGGCTTTCCTGTTAATTGAGCATCTACTATGCTACTATATTTATACTAGAGGCCCGATGCACGAAATTCGTGCAAGGGGCTCGGCCCTTGCAGCCCAGCTTCATCCGGAAGGTTGTCTGGAAGGACGTCCTGAAGGTCGTTCAGTGGTCCAGTCTAATTAGCATATTACGCTTTTATTATTAACCCTTTGCACTCACTTGCTTTTTTCTCGATTCCTTTATTCTAATGCTAACTGTGTCAAGTCACACTCGACATCCGAGTGCAAAAGGTTAAAGATATTTTATTTAATCCTTTTAGTAGCCTCTTACAAACTGTTGGGATATCCGATGATATAATGACTAGACTAAGCAAATAAGCTGCAAACTAGAACTGCAAGTCAGCCACTGATGCAGAATATAATGGAGTCCACAAAAAATCCTATCAGTCAAAAACGGGATTCTACTCAAAGCCAATGGCAACCAGTCTAGGGAAGGATTAAAGAAGAAGAAATCCACACAGGAGTTTCCACTGAGCAGGGTCAAAGGATTAAGACAGAACTTGGGAAAAAGTGAGAGCCCTCTAATATTTTTGGAAAAATGACTTTCGATGATCCTGTAACTGAAGTCAAACATAAGAAGGATGCCACATCCATACTCTCATACAATTTTGCTGAAAATATCCCAACACTGCCTACATGGGTTTCATTCTTCGTTTATTCTCAGAAATCAGTACAAAGCCATTATAATTTAACTTATTAAATTAAAATATAAACTATCATTTTCAGTTTTATTTTTCAAGATAAAGCCCTAATCAAACTTTTTTCCCCACTACTTACTAAGAAATATTAGCCCCTAATTTAAAAAGATCCCGAAGTCCTTTTCTGGAAAATAATCATATGGATAGATAATGAGGACTTTCTACATGTGGAGTGCATATACTCTCCTGAAGATTCAATTAGATATTGCTTTCACACGGTCACTCCCAAGAGTCATTACATGAAAACCAGATCATTAATTCATACATGTTGACATCAGCCGATGACATACAGGCAGTGACTACATGTAAGAGCTGTGTGCACTTCTGAAGATGTAATCATTCCAAATGAACCTTCGGGCACTTCAATGAATGATGTTCAAGCATGTTAGCTGTGAAATTAATGTGGCACATGAGCACTTAAAAATTATAGGTATTTGACTTTATTTTCTTAAAATGTTTGACTATATGGGGTTTACCTGAGTTTTTGTCTTAATATTTTTTAAGAAGGTTAAAACTGGTTGAACTGTACATAAGAACTCAGGGACGTCAAAAAGAACTACTAATGAAAATAGAAAGGAAAACCAAATAAACTCGAAAATCTAGAAGGGCATTTGAGAAAGACTTCACTGGGCAGAGAACACTGAAGAAAGGAAAGGACGGCCGGAAATGAGAAGACAAGCAAAATCCTGGGACAGATCCACAGAAGAGCAACACAAGTACTGAGCAGGAAACAATTAAAGTGCAAGGATGTAACAGGGAAAATGTCCTGTGTTACACCTTTGGCCTAACGCTGTCAGAACTTTGAGATGCTCGATGTCCTTGCCTGAGTCAATTGAAGGGAAACGCCCAGTGGGTTCTTTTTTTAAAAATATATTTTATTGATTTTTTACAGAGAGGAAGGGAGAGGGATAGAGTTAGAAACATTAATGAGAGAGAAACATTGATTCAGCTGCCTCCTGCACACTCCCTACTGGGGATGTGCCCGCAACCAAGGTACATGCCCTTGACCGGAATCGAACCTGGGACCCTTCAGTCCGAAGGCCAACGCTCTATCCACTGAGCCAAACCGGTCAGGGCCCAGTGGGTTCTTTATCGGGAGGTTTGACACTATCATGAAGCTGCGGCTCCGACTCTCTTCCTCTGTGATTTTGTTCCAAAGAGTGTCCCAGAATGAAAAGAAGAGATGATGTGGAATCACACAACCTTGTGCTTAAAACTCCTGCCTCTTATGAGGCACATCTCGTTGGGCAGATGACTCAGTTTCTATAAACCTTGATTTTCCCATCTGTAAAACAGGGACCACAGTGTCTGACTCAACAGGGTGCAGCCGTGACGATTAAACGCGATCAAATCCATAATCACAGCAGCACAGCAGACGCTCAACCAGTGGGAAGGCCTTCTCCTCCTTCACTTTCTCTCGACTGGTCACGTTTGCCTGTCTTTATGGCTTTGCCTAGAATACTCTGTCCTTCAGGACCAGTTCAAATGCCACCCCTTCTATGGAGCTTTCTGGAATGCACCAATATAGCTCGCTGTTTCCACCACGATGTCCCCAAATGCTTTGTGTGGTGCTTACCACAGTTCTTCCAGCCGCCCCTCTCAGACGGGCACCTCCTTCTAGGACAGTGTTTCCCAGAGGTCCTTACACCCCACCCAGAGCCGTACACCCAACAGTTGCTCCGTAAATGACTGCTGCCCTGCCCCACGCTTTGTTTTTGGTAAGCCGCTCAGCTCTCTGCTCAGCTGAATGAGGAGCCAGGGTAAACAGGCCAAGATTAATTAAACTGCTGCATGAACTTCAAAAGACCCAGCTCTTATAGTCACTGAAGACGGCGTCGCCGAAGACATTCCTGGGACAAAAAAGACTTATTGGCGACGGCACAGGGGCTAAGGCTGCTCCTTCTGGTCCTGCTGTGGAACCAAGCAGCCGGGCGAGAGGCCGCTGGTGCTTCCTACACGCAGAGGACACCGCTCAGCTGCCGGTCCTCAGGCCGGCTCCCGACAGCGCTTTAGAGGGGCAGTGGAGGAGGGGGAAACATAGAGGGTGTCCCGATCCAAAACGCAAAACCTCCAATTTTCCCTCCAATGTCTGATCTTGGAAGCTGCTGTAGGCTCCAGGAAAACCAACAACAAGAGAGTAAACCAAAGACGAGGCAGGCGTGGGACCCAGGGCGCAGGGAAACCAAACAAAGAAGGGCCGGAGAGGGAATTCCCAGGATGTAGGCCGTGGGAATTCCAGGTGACCAGTCCCCATGGGACCACGGCAACCAGGGCTGCAGGAGAGGCTCAACCAACTAACTAACCAACCAACCAACCAACCAACCATCACCTGCGTCATTACCCAGTGGGTTTCACAGTTCTGAGAAGAAGATTATGGTTCTGAACAAGCACGTGAAATGTGATCGTTATACAGCAAACTGGAGTAATGGGGGGAGGGGGGGACAATTATTAACTCAAGGGAAAAAAAATCTAAAAACACAAAAAGTTACACCAGAATTGCAAGCCATAATCAGGGTATGGCCCGTGTGACCCAGTTAGCTGAGAAGAGTGACAACCATAATAAGGTAAACCCTGATCTAAGCAATCATTGTGATGTAACTATAACGCAAAGATGCAGAGATGGGAAGGAGGGAGGAAAGGAAAGGGGTGGGAGAGAATAAGAGAACAAAATCTTCATCCTTCAGAGCAGGAAGTCAAAAACGTGTTTCATGGACTAAAAATATGAAGCAGCAGGATATACATGTTATTTCGAAATCACTCACAGAAATTTAGAAATATTCAGAGGTGACTAGAAACTATTAAATAATTGAAAATAGTTGCCTCTGAGGACAGCCATCAGGAATGGCCAAGGGTGGAATGGAGGAACGTTCTTTCTCATCATGAGCCGTGACGTGCTCTTTGTCTTTTCATAAGCATATGCATGCATTATTTTGATTAAAAATGTTGTATGTACTGCTGCCCAGAAGCCCCTTTCTCCAGGTGTTCCAGCAGATTCCATGGGTCCTGCGGGAAAGCATTCTGTTAGGCCACAGAGAGACCCCCCGGGCTCCCTGCAAAAGACAGTGGACACTTGGAGGGGGTCTCTGTCTGGGGTGGCTGCTCTGGAAGCCATCGAGGATCCGGGCCAGGGCTGGCTGGGGACACAGCACGGGGATGAGTCAAGGAGACAGGCTGCGAGAAAGAACCAGCAGCCTTCACCGCCCCCAGAGCCAGAAATAACTCTCAGGTGTCACCAGGGTGCGATGTGGATTTGGGCGTTACAGAGACGGCAGACACAATAACCAGGGGGATTATTCTGAGATGCCCCGATGTTCTCCCAGACACAGCCGGATACCAAAACCTCTAGAAGAGGCATTGGGCGTCCTCCTGGCATTTCCTTCAGTAAGGAGCTGCTAGGGCAAACTGCTAACAGCGAGCAATGCGTACACCTGGCATCTGTGCCAGGTATCGAACATCTGGTTTTATGTTGAAACATGAACGTGGACCGTCTTCCAATTTCTCTGAGCCCAAAGAGGTCGACGCTCATGGTTTCAACCGTTTTTCCTAATGGACAAAAAAAAAAAAAATCCACGGAATTTCAAAGCCAAAGGACTATGTCAGACAAGGTTAAACCTCTGAAGAAACAGCTATGTTCCCTTGAGTACGGGACATCAAGCCAAGCTTTGAAACCAAGACCAGCTCTTTAAGAAGCTTTCAGTACAAAATCCTTGAGATATACTGGTGCACTTTCCACATGTCTGAAAGGGCAAAACTGAAACCCGGGCTGGGAGCGCTCTTATCCAAGGTTACAATATCTCTACACTCCACTGAAAGTTTAAAATAACTTCAAAAGGGCCGCCTGCTTCTAAGTGGGTTACTGTTACACCAGGAGCCAAACACGGAACTAATAGGAGGAGAGACATTTCACTCGGTAATATTATCTCATCCAAAAATTCCTGGGGATTTAAAAGGGAAACTTCCTTCCTTTTGTCCTTTTGCCGCTGTTGGCCGGGGTAGGGTGTCACTATGGTACAGGGTTTCAGAGGAGACAACAGTCCCAGGCCTTAAAAGGTGTGGTGGCTAGAATCAAGACTTGTAATTTATGTGAAGGAATGGAAAAGGATAGCTCCACCCATTTTTCTCTTGAATCATAGGGGTTATTTTTTTCTTTCTTCTAGGCACAAAGAAGCAGACAACTCTTTTGCTCCTTGAACAAACAGCCTGAACGCTTTTCTGGATCCAGAATCCGAAAGTACCTGAATACAGTTTTCTCCCCTGTCGTCATAGCAATGGGGGCAGAAAAGGAGATGGATGCTGCCGCTGGTGGCTGGAAACATCCCAGTGGGAATTGCCTGAGGACTAAACCAGCACTTCTTTGCAGAGGGCTCTGGTTTTCAGGACACTAAGCTGGACCCTCCCACAGTGGGTGTCACCTTTTAGAGAAAAACCAAGAACGGCTTCCATCCTATTTGGTTCCTCTGTATCAAAGGAAAAACCAAGAAGTTGCCTGTCAGAACCCAGGTATATCAGCAAGTATTTCAAATCCACCTTCTCACTTGACCATCTCCCATCCCCTGGAACTTCCTTTTTGCCAGATAGTTATATGGGGACTTAAATGTGGCCCTGTGTTCTAGCTCATGTCTGACTTTACAAACCTTCCCTTAGAACTTCCATTTCCAATCCTATCTAATAAAAGAGTAATATGCAAATTGACCGTCACTCCAACACACTAGATGGCTGCCCCCATGTGGTCACAAGATGGCCACCACAAGATGGCCAGCAGGAGAGGGCAGTTGGGAGGGACCAGGCCTGCAAGGGAGGGCAGTTAGGGGTGACCAAGCCAGCATAGGAGGGATGTTGGGGGCAACCGGGCCTGCAGGGAAGGGCAGTTGGGGGAGACCCAGGCCTACAGGGGAGAGCAGTTGGGGGGGGACCAGGCCTGCAAGGGAGGGCAGTTGGCGGGGGGGACCAGGCCTACAGGGAAGGGCAGTTGGGGGGGGGGGGGGGAGGACCAGACCAGCAGGGGAGAGCAGTAGTTAGGGGCGATGAGGCTGGCAGGAGAGGGCAGTTAGGGGTGACCGGGTTGGTAGAGGAGGGCAGTTGGGGTGACCAGGCCAGCAGGGGAGGGCAGTTAGGGGCAATTGGGCTGGCAGGAGAGCAGTTAGGCATCAATCAGGCTGGCAGGGGAGTGGTTAGGGGGTGATCAGGCTGGCAGACAGAAGCGGTTAGGGGCAATCAGGAAGGCAGGAAGGCGAGTAGGTGGGAGCCAGCAGTCCTGGATTGTAAGAGGGATGTCTGACTGCCCGTTGAGTCTGGTAGGAGATCGGGCCTAAACAGGGAGTCGGACATCCCTTCAGGGGTCCCAGATTGGAGAGGGTGCAGGCTAGGCTGAGGGACATCCCCCCCCATACACGAATTTCATGCACCAGGCCTCTAGTTTTAAATAGGTTAGGAGATGTTTCATAGGTGTGTTTTTTTCTTTGTTTTTTTTTTTTTTTTGGGGGGGGGGGGAATCTAATAGACTATAGAAAAGTGTCTGAAAACATTAAGCAAAATTTGATTCTAAATCCATTCTTAAAGTGACTCATATGGCTACCAGATGACAAGTACTGATTTGTACATAGATTTGCACTGACATAGTTTCACTACAAATTGCAAGGCAACTTAATAAAGGACACTTGACGGTTCTTGTTTCTAAAAGGTGAAGGCTAGGTGCTTACACACACCAAAGAGTTATTAAATTAAGATGAAAAATGTTGGAGGGGAAAGGGTAAACGTGGAATCCTCATCCTTCCAGATGTAAAAAAGAATACCATAAAACAACAGGTCCATAAAACTACATGGTGCTGGTCTGAAACCAGGAAAATAAAACAAGTGGAAGAGAAATTCCAAAAAAAAAAAATACATTTCCATTTTTATAAAGTCTCACTATGACACAAACCAGGACTAACATATGGATATCTAAAGGATTCATTTAATAATTTCTGTTGGGACAGGTGGTTAGCATTGCAGAGAAAAGATTAGTCTGGCCATCCACAAGTTGTTCTGAGAGATGATGAGGCAACACGAATTGACGATTCTTGTAGGTCAATTATCATGCTAGATAGCAACAAAAGGCATAATAAGAACTGTGTGTTTTTAAAACTTCTTCCTTGGATCAGTCACAGAAAGGAATGAGATATATAAATCAGTAGTTTACAGTAAGAAAACAGACAAACTATTAACCTTGCTGCTGATTAAAGCATAGCAAGATCATCAAAGTAAACCAACAGCTAACCCCACTGCGGAGGGCTGCAGGGAAAGACGCATGTGCGCACACCTGGCCAGGCGGCAAACAGGCTCAATGTGGGTGGAACTGGTCAGGCAACATGCGACCAAGCCCAAGATCCTTAGGTCCTCCTTTTCCCAGTAATTCCATTTTTAGAAAAGATTCTGAGGAAGTAATCTAAAACAAAGAAGAAACTTTATATGATTAAAATCTTAAGCAGTCCTCCTCCAAATAATAGAAACTTAGAAAGAAAAATGCCAAAGACTATACACTGAGTGGCCAAATTATTATGATCTCTGAACACATATTAATCTGGCCACTCAGTGTGTGTGTGTGTGTGTGTGTATAGAGATATATAGATATATAGATCTAGGTATATATATTTTAGAGGCCCAGTGCATGAATTCGTGCATGGGTGGGGTCCGGCCAGCCTGGCCAGGGGGAGGGGACATGGGCGGTTGGCCAGCCTGTCTGCTGGTTGAACTCCTGGTGGAGGGGACAATTTGCATATTACCCTTTTATTATATAGGATATACACTGAGTGGCCAGATTATTATGTGTTCAGAGATCATAATAATCTGGCCACTCAAGTGTATAATCGAGCGAAAAAAATCAGTGTACCTAATTTATGGGATATATAACCACAAGAAGATAATAATGAAGACACCACTGTATAAAAAGTAACATACACATGAAATTTAGAGAAAAGTTTATGTGTGGAAACAATACCTATTTCAAAATATCATTTGCAGATGGACGAAAACTGAAAGAAGCGAGGAATTTGAAAAGATAATGGGGTTAGAGAAGTAAGGATAGTGGGAGATATTTTTCTTTCGTGGATTCCTGTTTTCATTCAAACCAACATTTGCTGAGCCTGAGTTAGACAGTGGGTAAGAAAAGGTAATTAAGGCCTGAGTCTTCCCTTGTTGAATTGTTTGATCAAGATTTTGAAAATAAATTCTAAAATGTACGTGCATTTGCTGACACAACAGGTGACTGAAGTTTGAAGCTCACCAAGGCTTTTTCCTACGAATCGGCTCCATGTATAACACAATTTAAAAGTAACAGATGTTATGAAATCAAACGAAGGACTTATATGCATGCATATAAGCATAAACAATGGACGCAAAACTCTGGGGGGGGAGGGCATGTGTGGGTGTGGGGTGGGGGGGTAACAGTAAGATATGTACACATATAATACCTCAATAAAAATATTTAAAAAAATAAATAAATAAATAAATAAAAGTAACAGATGGCAGTTCCAGGCGGACGCATGCATCCTCAAACACATGTGCTCCTTTCCCACAACACATCTGTAACGGGCGTTCACCAGGGCCCAGCGAGCGCACCGCCGAGAAAGCTCTCTGTGTGAGCCGGAAGGCCAGGCGCCAGGGCATGTGCGAGATGCGACAGCAAGTACAGGCTTCCTGCCGGGGCTCGGCAAGGAAACCCAAGAGAAAGGTTACACATCGGCACAGGGTGGAATCAACGATAAATGCTATTTTAACTGATGGTGGCAGCAGTTTAGCTCTGGTTACCCTAACACTCTGAACCTGCTCAGGAGGACCACCTGGTCACAGAAATACTTTATGAGGCTACGCCATGATTTCGTTTCATTTCTTCTGCACATACAAAACAGATATACAAAAACTCAGAACAGAATGCTAACAAGTCCTTTCACCTTACGCCTGAAAATACACATCCCCAAATCCTATCTAATAATAGAGTAACATGTAAATTACCATCACTCCGCTACGCCCACGATTGGGCGGCGGGAGGCTGGGGGGCGGGACTCAGGGTGGCCTATCCGGCCATTGAGAGGCACGGATCCGCAGCCGCTGAGGGGGCCTGCACGGACACCCAGCTGTGCCTCTCAACGGCAGGGTAGCCAGGTGTCCGCGGCAGCCCCCCTCAGCAGCCACTGAGAGGCGCAGGGAGCGGGACTCCCGCCCCTTGCGCCTCTCAACAGCAGGGTACGCCCTCTCAGTGGCAGCGGACCATCAAAAGTGGGGGAGCTGGGTGCCTGTCTGCTCCGGCACCAGGCCTTTCAGAAGCCTCCGCCGAGCCAGAGGCTTCTGAAAGGTCTGGTGCACCAGCGGACAGGCACCCAGCTCCAGCTCCCCGTCCCCCCCCCCATCGAAAGCAAAAGCGTGGGAGCTGAGTGCCTGTCCGCTCAGGCCTGGTGCACCAGCGGACAGGCACCCAGCTCCCCCGTGATCGAAAGCAAAAGCGTGTAGGGGACCCTACACGTGCATGATTCAATCATGCACTGGGCCTCTAGTCTATATATATAAAAGGCTAATATGCAAAGTGTCCCCTCAGGAGTTCGACCAGGAATTCGGTCGCTTGCTATGACGGGCGCTGACCACCATGGGGCGGCGCGGAACAAAGGAAAGCCCCGCCAGCAGCTGGGAGCTGGGGAAGGGAGGCCCTGGCCTGCAGCTGGAAGGCCCTGATCAGCCCCGATTGCAGGCCAGGCCTAGGGACCCTACCCATGCACAAATTTTGTGCACTGGGCCTCTAGTATGACAATAAAGTACAAGCCAGGGGTTCTTTATAAAATAAAGACAATGATCCTGAGTTTGAGAATTTCTTACGAGGAACCATGGCTGTAACAAGCCCGGCGGCTGCATGTGATCTTGAGGAGTTTTCTGAATGCAGAGGCAGGTTTATTACCTCCCAATCAAGAGTCTAAGTTAGTTTTTATTCGGAAAGTCTATGTGACTGGAAAAACACAGAGACTAAAATGGAAGGAATAATCCAGCATTTGCCAAGTAATCGTTCCGAGAAGGAGATTCTAACACGGTGTTCAGAGCAGCCAGGCCCGTTCATATCCAGCCTCAGGCAGAGCCTGCCATTCTACAATGACACTACCATGGAACTGGGGGAGTGCCTCGCTATGGCGGACATGGGCTTTGGGCTGCTGGCTGGGGTGCATCCCAGCACTGCCACTTCACTGCTGTGTGGCCTGAGAAGAGTCATGTGACCTGGGAGCCTTGTTTCCCTGTCTGAAGGGCAGAGCTGATCCTGCCCACCACGCACATATTCCTGAGGATTGGTTACAAAGTGGGCCTGTGGGCCGGGCGAGTGGGAAGCGGGGCAACGGACAGGACACCACAAGCACAAGCAACCAAAGGGAAAAAACACATCCAGTGGACTTCCACCAAAATGAAAAACTTTTGTGCGCCAAGGACACCATCAAGAAAGGGAAAAACAACCCATAGATTGAAAGAAAATGGGAGCAAGTCACATATCTGATAAGGGACTAGACTATAGAAAGAATGCTTATAACTCAATAATAAAGAGACAAGTTATCCAATTAAAAAATGGGCAAAGGATCTGAATAGCTATTTCTCCAAGAAAGATATACAAATGCAAATAAGCTGCTCAACATCATTAGCCACCAAGGAAATGCAAATCAAAACACAATGAGATACCACTTCACCCCGCTAGGACAGCTGTAATCAAGATGGGAAAATAAGTGCCCAGGATGTGGAGAAATTAGAACCTTCATTCACTGCTGGGGGGCATGTCGAATGGTGCAGCTGCTTTTGAACCAGCCTGGTAACTTTCTCAAATGATTAAACATAAAGTTCCCATCTGACCCAGCAATTTCACTATTAGCTATATATATATCTAAGAGAAATGAAAACATACGCCTACCCAAAAACTTGCACATGAATGTTTATAGTAACACTAGAGGCTCGGTGCATGAATTCGTGCACGGGTGGGGTCTGGCCCGGGGGAGGGGCTGCTGGCAGTTGGCCGGCCGGCAACCGTCCCCTGGTCAAACTCCTGGTCCAACTCCCGGTCGAGGGGACAATTTGCATATTAGCCTTTTATTGTATAGGATTATTCATAATAGCCAATAGAAATAACAGAAATGACCATCAGTGAGGTGAACGGGTAAACAAACTGTGGCATATTCACACAATGGACTATCATTCGGCCATAAAAAGAAACAGGGCACTGATCCATGCTACAACATGGATGAACCTAGAAAACATTATGCTGAGTGAAAGAAGCCAGTCACAAAAGTCCACTTCTTAAACTACTCTATTCATAGGAAAATCCAGAATAGGAAAATCTATAGAGACAAAAAAATAGATTAGTGATTGCTTAAGGCTGGAGTATGGAGGAATGGGAGGATAGGGAGGGAGGAGCTCACAGGGACAGGGCTTCCTTTTGAGATGATTTAATTGTTCTAAAATTTACTGAGGTGATGGTGTACAACTCTGTGAATATACTAAAAACCACTGAACATAGGCGAATTGCATGGAATGTGAGTTATATCTCAATAAGGCTATTAGAATTATGCAAATAAAAGGCAAGTAAAAAAAAAAAAAAGGAAAAAATAGGGCAAGATTCAAATAATTATCTGGCATTGTGGGATGAAAAGAACACAGCCCCGGGGTTCAGTTTCTTCATCCATAAAACGGAGATGGTGCCTGCACCACCTGAGTGAGGTGGCACAAGTCAGTGAACTTGATGAGTAAGAGGGACAGATTGGGGCAGACAGCCTAAGAGGGGAAGGGCTCTAGCTGTGGGGCCCAATGCCACCGTGAACAGAGTAAAAACCCCGAGGATCAGTGAAAGGGAAGCGAGGTAAAAACCGAACTAGCCCATTCAACATCCCCAAGACCATGTAATCAAGCAAGAAACCCATCATAACGAAGGCAGGAAAGCGGGCCACGGTGATAATCCAGGGAGGGCGAGGACAGCCAGGGAGTGGGAGGGCGAGGACAGCCGGGGAGCGGAAGGGCTCCTTGGGTCCCTTGAGGACTCACTAGCTACACCCACAGGCTACAGGTTCGCCCCGTTCCATCCCTGCTTGGCTGTAATTGCCCTGGTGAGCTTCCAAACCAGAGCGCTTCGGGAAGGGACACTCGATGAAAATCACCTGATTAAATATTCTTGCGTAGCCTGTTAATAGCAGGGGAAGTGGGGAGCGGGAGGGGCGCAAACCACAGGCTCAAGCATTAAAAGCAATAAATTATATGCTGGGCCGTGCCACCCTATACGACCTGGGGCAAGTCGCATAAGGGCCCCATTCTCTCTGATCCTGAGAGCCAGGGGAATGCCTGCCACCTGCCTACCCCGTGGGGGTCTGGGGAGGATTGATGAGATGATGTCTGACTCTGCTTCAGGCTCCTGGGAGACAGTGACTGTATGTCAGGAATTACTGGCACAAGCTAGGACAGCTTCTTGCCCATTCCTCACCTCATTAAGCGACCTATGTTTTATCAGGTCTGCTGCGAAAGTTCTTGCTCAGAGAAGAGTGGGCTGGGGAGGTCAGAACCCAGGCTGGGTCTGGCCTGGCCGATCTTGTTATAGCCTTGAACATTTAGCCCAGTGCCCGACATTTAATTCCAGAGACGAATGACTAAAAATGTCCTCTGGACTTTTTCATTTTAATTGAGATCTTTTGTTTCGTGTTACCATTCCGCACCCTCACCCCCACATTCTAGGGCACTAGGGTGGCGTGGGTACACAGGGGACAGACTCCTGGAGTCTTCAACTACTCCGTTCTTAGGTGTCAGACTGATGGTGATGGATGGGTTTTTGCTGTGTCTAACTTCAAAGAAACCAGGTGGGTCTCAGTTCACCTACAAAGAAACCTGTATTTATGGCGTTTCTAAGTGAAGGCAAGGCCATGTTGTGTGAGTGTATGTAATAGATACAAAGACTACACTCGATGTGGGTCTCCATCTTCTTCAAGGGTCTTTATTCAGTTGGGTGAACTTGACATTTATTCCTAGAAAGCTTACCAGCCTTGGTATGTACCAGGAGAGAAGTCAGAAAAGGGGGCCCAAGAGCTTCGGGTCAAAAGAGGAGAGACTGTGTGCCTGTGGGCCAGGGAGGAGAGGGGAACGGCTCGGCCATGCCACCCTCACAGGTATCCACACGGGCCACGCGGGCAAAGGTCTGGACAAACGTGATCCTCGGTGAACAGAAAAGGACTTGAGGGAAGGCGAGATCTTGAGATGCACGTCAAGGCCATCTCCCTCGCGCCTCCCCGTCTCACCTGGGAGGCTGTCCTGAGAAGTTTCTCATCGCCTCCCGGGTTCTGAGGAGGAGGAAGCTTCTGTCCCACCCCCCTCAGAAGAGCTTAGCCATCGCCTAGAACCGACTCCTCAGCAGCGGGGCACCCCACAACTCACACTGCAGCCACGTGGCCCCTTCTGCTGCAGTGTCACACTTCCCTGGTGTGTGGGGCAAAGACCATGGGGATCTGGCACCTCTGGCGACTCTCCCTTTTACTTCTATGTAAGCACTGTGTTGCCTGAATCTAAAAGTGGCTCACAGTACCTTTACCAGTTGAATCGGTCAGGCCCTGGCCTTGGCCTTAGTTTGCCATGTCGTGTGTGTTTGACTAAAGGATGCTTCCACCTCACTTTGCACCAAAGCTTTAGGTGAAGAGGACTTCCCGGGGCCTGTTCCAAAGAGAATGCAGGGTAATCCAGTGGCATCCAGGGCAAGGAGCGAAGCCTTCAGCCATGCAGACCAGTGCCTCCTTGGCACGGATGAATTCTTTCCATCTCAGTTTTCTCATCCACACATAAGTCCAATGCTGACATTACAAGGTTGTTGTGAGGGTTAGAGATAGCACATGTTGCAAAGCAATGCCTGGCACTAAAACACCAGTGATAATAATAATAGCCACTGATAATAATAATAAAAACAAACTGAAAGGTCCCAGGATCGATTCCGGTCAAGGGCATGTACCTTGGTTGCAGGCACATCCCAGTAGGAGGTGTGCAGAAGGCAGCTGATCGATGTTTCTCTCTCATCGATGTTTCTAGCTCTCTATTCTTCACCCTTCCTCTCTGTAAAAAATCAATAAAATATATATATTTTTAAAATTTGATTTGACTTAGTATTTTGAAAAAAGGGACACAAATTTACACCAAGTATGATGACATATGTAGCAAAATCCTTTAAAATGTTCCAACTTCAAAAAATGTAATCCAGCCCTAGCCAGTTTGGCTCAGTGGATAGAGCGTCAGCCTGTGGACTGAAGGGTCCCAGGTTCGATTCCGGCCAAGGGTATATGCCTGGGTTTCGGGCTCAGTCCCCAGTAGGGGGTGTGCAGGAGGCAGCTGATCAATGATTCTCTCTCATCATTGATGTTTCTCTCTCTCTATCCCTCTCCCTTCCTCTCTACAATCAATAAAAATAATTTTTTAAAAAATGTAATCCATAGATCCGCTTCTGGGGCAGTGGCCATCACACTACTCAGCCTGGTCGGCTCTTCAAGTTGTGCCCAGGACCAGTCCCCAAACCTGACCTTCCCTGAGTTGCAGCTGCCCTTGCCTTGCTGCCAGAAGCCAGCACTCTGCAGCCCACCTCCTCAGCCAGCCATGCAGGAGCATCTGCGCTGGCTGCCCATGCAAATGGTTATAAGGGCCAGAAGCTAGCTGAACAGATGTCTCGGGGAATTAGCCTTTTTTCGGCAACAGTTGGATTTATCTATGGGTACGTGGCTGAACAGTTCAGGTGGACGGACTGTCTATACAGTTATGGCCGAATTTGCTTTTTCGTGTTTGCTGACACTTCCTCGAAGACATCCCCTCAAGTGGTTACCCGTTCAAGACTCAGGCACCGAAGACAAGAAACCAGGGGAAAGAAAAATTAAGAGGCGTGCTAGAAATAACTGATTGGGGCCCGGCCAGCGTGGCTCAGTGGCTGAGCATCTACCTATGAACCAGGAGGTCACAGTTTGATTTCTGGTCAGGCAGGGCACATGCCCGTGTTACAGGCTTGATCCCCAGTGTGGGGTGTGCAGGAGGCAGCCAATCAATGACTCTCTCATCACTGATGTTTCTATCTCTCTCCCCCTCTCCCTTCCTCTCTGAAATCAATAAAAATATATTTTTTAAAAATTGATTGGGGGGGGGTCCTCATGTTTCAGCTTTACCATTGCACCTGCTTTCATATCGTATGAGATGAGCTAAAATTTCATACCCAAACCATGAGCTAAAAACCACCAATGCTCTTACGGTACAGCTGTGTATAAATTTTTTCTCTTTATATTTTCACTTCTCAGGTGGGCTTTGACTTATACAGATTTTAAACCTCTTCATAATCTTTCTCTGAAGTGGAGAACAGAAAATACAAGTACGCAAAGTTTCTTTCAGGTCTACAAAAATAATGAATATATGCCTCATAAATGGTAGTACAACTTAATTATCCAAGTTTTGTAATTCATTGCTAGTGAAGCTGTTTTAATATTTTCCATTAAAACGCACAGTGGGGGGGAAATTTAATTCATAAAAATGATGATCTCTTGTTGTCTTCCCATCCACCCCAAAAAGAACACCATTACCTGAGATAAGGAAGAATAATAGAATAGGTTTGTTTTGGAATGAGTTCAGTTTTAAACATTACAATGAATTTTAGGCCTTCTTACCTGACTACAAAGACACAAAACAAGACTGAGGACTATTATCCAGAATATAAAAAGAATTCTTAAAGCTCAATAATAGGAACAAAAATGGGTAAAAAAAAAAAATTTGAACAGGGACGTCACGAAGAAGAGACAGAGAAGGCCAATAAGCACCTGAAAAGACTCTCAACGTTCGACATTAGAGAAATGAAAAGTAAAGCAAGAAGAAGATACTGCTCCGTGCCCACAAGAATGGGTGAAACGAAAAGACTGATAATGCAAAGCGTCAGCCAAGTCGTGCAACAGTAGGAACTCGCAGACGCTGCGTCTGGGAGTGCAAAGTGGCCCGGTCACCATGGAAAACAGTTGGGCAGTTTTTGATAAAGTGAAACGTACACTTTCCGGGGGACCCAGCTAGTCCACCCCGAGGCATTTACACCAGAGAAACGAAAACACTGGTCCACACAAATCTGGTACTCAAACAGGCACAGCAGCTTTATTTGTAAAATAAAGTGGAAACAGCCCGATGTTCACCAATAAGTAAACGGACACATCACACAGAGGAACACTACTCAGCAAGAAAGAGCAACCAAACACGGAAACGTGCTACACAACATGAACGAACCTCAAAAACGTCATGCGGAATAAAATAACCCGGACTTCCTCCCGCCCTTCTCTCAAAAGGGGCACAGAATGCCTGTTTGCATTTGCACAGAATCCCAGGCAATATGAACGCATCTACAGTGACAGGAAGCAGATCAGTGCTCGTCAGGGCGGGGGCGGAGGGAGAGATGGACTGTCAGAGAACAAGCGACTTTCGGGGGTGATGAAGTTCCGTATCTTAATGGTGGTGTTGATGTCACAGATATATATACCCCTGTCAAAACTCCTTACACTGAACCTTTATTTTTTTTAAAATATATTTTATTAATTTTTTACAGAGAGGAAGAGAGAGGGATAGAGAGCTAGAAACATCGATGAGAGAGAAACATCGATCAGCTGCCTCCTGCACATTCCCCACCAGGGATGTGCCCGCAACCAAGGTACACGCCCTTGACCGGAATCGAACCTGGGACCCTTGAGTCCGGAGGCTGACGCTCTATCCACTGAGCCAAACCGGTTTCGGCTACACTGAACCTTTAAATGGTTGGTTTATTGTATCAGAATGCCTCAAATAAGTGTTTGTTTGTTAAAAAAAAAAAAAAAAGAAGTTGATGAATTCAGGGCAAGAACAAAGACAGCATTCTAAAAAGTCAACAACTTGACCGTGGAGCAACACAACCCAACCAAAGTCACAAGCTTCCCACTGCTAAGCACTCGCTCATCACCAACAGCCTATGACTATGCAGATGTGTTTTAATTCATAAACACATGATGCACCTACTGGAGGGAAAAAAAAGGGGGACTTTCCTTTTCTGATTCAGATCTAGCTCAGAACTGGGTCACGGACAACCCAATATGAGCCAATAACCCCAATAATATCCCTGGAAACCCCCAAAAGGACAATGCCTTTTCTAGACAGCTAGGCTGCACATGGCTCTTCTCCATTGTGTCCTAAATCCTAACTTTGGTGGAAGAGAAAAATGACTAAAATCTGGAGCAGAGCCCTTGGGCTGTCTCCCCATCCAGTCAGAGGCGATGTACCTGCTGAGACACACAGGGGCCCTCCTTGCCTCGCCCTTCTGACAGTCACAGTATACGCCACTGCGTGCAAACTGGCTTAACTTGATGCCGCCCTTGAACTAGGAGCAGTCCCTTACCTGTCGCGGGGTTTTATTCTGGCAGACGCACAGAACTTACAAACGGAGTAACATTCTTCAGGGTAGAGGCAGCAACGTGGCAGCTCATGCCTTCGTGTAGGAGCGTTTCGGGCTGCAGCTGTCCTCCCCCCCCGTGCCTCCCCAATACAGGCACACAGCTGCACACTCGATGCGCTGATCCACCCACAGGTGACCATGTACATACGCGCCACTAACGGCACAGGTAGCACGCCGTATGTAAATACGGAACAAATGATAACACCCTGGTTCTAGATTCTATCGTGGCCTGCTGCCCAACCACAGGAGCCCCAGGACAAGGCTTGGTAGAACAGGTCAAGTTGGAGGTTTCCCCTCTCTGTGAAAAACCAGCGCCTGGTCGTGTCTTTTCGGGAGATGAACCAGAAAATGTAAGAACATGACCACAGCACTGAGGTTTGGCTCAGTGGATAGAGCCGTCGGCCTGCGGACTGAAAGGTCCCAGATTCGATTCCGGTCAAGGGCATGTGCCTTGGTTGCGGGCACATCCCCAGTGGGAGGTGTGCAGGAGGCAGCTGATCGGTGTTTCTCTCTCATCGATGTTTCTCTCTATTCTCTCTGTAAAAATCAATAAAATATATTAAAAAAAAAAAAAAAGAGCCTGGCCACAGACGCCATCATCACATCCCTCCGCACTCCAAGCCTGCTTTGTGAGGTCAGAGGTTCTCGAGAAGTTAGAGGTTCGCGATGACAAAGGGTCAGAGGTTCTGGAGGGATCAGTGTTACCCAGCAGAACCTTCTGCAATGCTGGTGAGGTTCTAAAATTCTGCACCGGCCATCTAGGAGCCAAGAAGCACACGTGGCTATTAAAACTGGGGGACTGAATTGTAAGTTTTAATTCATTTTAATTCCTGTAAATGTCAGAAGTCGCAGCTGGCTAGGGACTGCTATGTTAACTTTAGACTCTGAAATCTATTACATCCCTACAATCTCAAGGAAGGGGGGAAAAAAAAAAAAGTCCCTGTTCCTTTTCAAATTTTCTTAAAAGAAACCAATTAAAGTGAGGACCTGCTCAAATCTAGATTTTTTTTTTAAAGTGTTTGATGCTAGAGGTTGCAGGGGAAATGTTGTTTTAAAACGATTTTGTTTTAATAGCACCATGCAGTGCGGAACAAAACAAAACGCAGCAGGAAACCAGTAATGAAGGTGCTCTGGGGTCAGAGACCAGTGGGTGGTCAGGTGACACAGGAAACTCGAGATAGCCGGGGTCAGAAGCTCAGGCGACCACTAAGCTCACTGTGTGCTCCTGAGCAAATAACTTTTTCTCTCTGGCCCGCCATTCCTCAGCAATTCAGAGGGCTGAGCCACCTGCCCCATCTAATTCACAGACAAGGTAAAGAACGTTCAAGAGTATCAAATGCTACCTACGAGCAAGACGTCACCATAATCTCACCGAAATCCCTTCCGATTCTTTATGCCCCATTTCCTGCCACGCCCGTCCACTGTAGTCCACCTCTAGCCTCACGGCCTCCGTGTGATCTTTCCAGAATCCTCCAGCGTTCACTGTCTCTGCTCCCACCTCTAAACACCTACCTGGTTTGGGGCTCTTCTAAGCTTAACTATTGCAAGTGTATTCTCTCCCAAGTTGGAAGGGGAGAGGCGGGGAGGGGAGGTGTCAATCACTGGCTCTGGGTCACATGAGATCACGCATGTCCAGTGGCGAAGTCTGACATCACAAAAAATAAACGGCAGCATCGTCAAGGGAAGGGCGACAATGCACTCAAGTGAGTCACCAGGCCGAAGCCGAGAGGGATACTGTCCTCTATACTTAGAAAGACTGGGGACAGCCGCAGGAAAGGAGCGGATGGGAAACCCTAACCATGGAATTGCAGGGGAACCCTCCAAGGGGGGGGGGGGGGTTGGAGCAAGCAGGAGCCTGGCAAGCAGTGGGCTCTGCTATGGTCTGGATGTTTGTGTCCCCGCCCCCCGCCCCCCCAATTCCTATATTGAAATCCTAACCCCAAAAGGTGATGGTATTAGGTGGGGCCTGGAGGGGAGGGGGTGCCTAAGTCGTGAGAATGGACCCCTCATAAACGGGATTAGCGGCTTTATTATAAAAGGGGCTCCACAGGGCTCCCTAGCCTCCCTCTTCTGCCATGTGAAGACACCACCAGAAGTCTGCCACCTGGAAGAGGGCCTCACCCAACCAGGCTGGCACCCTCATCCCAGACCTCCGGCCTCCAGGACGGTAAGAACTAAATTTCTGTCGTTGATAAGCTAACCAGCCTGTGCCATTTGGTTACAGCGGCCCCGTGGGAGCGAAACCTCTGAACAGAAGAGACAGCAAGGCGGGCCCGAAGGTGAACACGCTGCCATTTCCTTCTAACCAAGTCGCTCAATTATCTCTTTCGTTATTTTTTTTTAAATTTACCTTTATTGTGGAAAGTATTACCGATGTCTCCTTTTTTATTGCCATTGCCCTCCTCCCCAGGCCTTCACTACGCTATTGTCTGTGTCCACAAGTTATACACATATGCATATACGTCCTTTGGTTAATCTCTAAGAGGCGTGACAGTCAGAGGGCAAAGCATGCATCCACCTGCCTCGTTCACAGCTAAGGGGTCACCACCCACGGGGAGCCTGGTTGCTGCTGGGCCAGAGGCTCATGTAAGAGGGCTTCCTACTTCCTGCAAGAAGACCAGCTTGGGTTTTCTTGTTTCTGAGCTCTAGCCTTACAATAAAGTCAGAATCCTCACCCCGGTGGCTGCAAGACGAACTTGGAGAAGCAACTCAAGCCTCCCTTGGAAAGGACAGGACAGTGAGTGCACAAAAGGTCATTTTCACCAACACTCGTGATCGGTGAGAAATCCCCAAAGAGTGTGCTCTCTCTCCTCCAGGGCGTGGCCTCCTCTGGTGCTGAGGCTGGCTCTCACTTCGCCAAGCTCCCAGAGTACCATCTAGTCCGTGCTGTGAGATGCAAGGACACAATGTGCCCGATGCAATTCGTTCCGTTTGGAACGGACAGAAACGTGTTGACCTGGAGCTAAGAAAGAAGCCAAACTGGGAAATCTGCCAAATAAAGGACACTGGGTGAATTGGTACCCAGAGAGGAGAGGAGAACCAAAGACAGCCAGAGGCTCCTGGTGTCCTCTGTATCCATCCCCCAGGGCCACTCTGCCGTCCTCTCCCGCCGTGAGTGGGGCCCACTTTAGGGTGGACCATCTTTACACTTAACACAGGTCATGCCTGCTGCACCCTCTGTGCGGCGGACCAGACAGAGATGGCTGCCTCTGTATGAGGAGGAGGAGCCTGGGCTCGGATCACATCCCCGTCACCAGGACCCACGTTCAAACCGCCCCTCCGCCCCCACTATGCTCCTGAGTCACGTATCATAAAATAAATGACTTTTTAATCATTCTCTGGACTTGAGGGACACAAAAGTAAACCAACTGTTTTATACATCTCTAAATCCACCAGTCAGTGACTTACCGCCTGCCTGGTAGGCACTCAAATACTTGTTGAGAGATCAACCAGTTAGTTAGTATGTTTCAGCAAAGACAAAACTCATTCCAATGCATTGTCACCTCAGCTCTTATTAACAACTGGACAGTAGAGTCCTTCACTTTTATTTTTCTAAAAAATATATTTTATTGATTTTTTTTTACAGAGAGGAAGGGAGAGGGATAGAGAGTTAGAGACATCGATGAGAGAGAAGCATCGATCAGCTGCCTCCTGCACACTCCCTACTGGGGATGTGCCCACAACCAAGGTACATGCCCTTGACCGGAATCGAACCCGAGACCCTTCAGTCCCCAGGCCGACGCTCTATCCACTGAGCCAAACCGCCTAGGGCAGAGTCCTTCACTTTTCAAAGCATCCTTCTGGACTCCCGCCACCACCAATTCTCCATACTCCCAAACTGGGCACAACACACACGTGTTTCCACCTGCAAGCATGGCACAACCTCAGGGATGCAGTGTACAATCTCGCGAGACGCGGTACCACAGGCCAGGTCTCAGAGAGACTGGACGTCATTATCTAATCAGAAAGCAATTTGTAAGTTTACAAACTCGTTAGATAAATGGACTGGGCACCCTCTAGGTGACGTGCGCCTTGACAGGCGCTGCTTGTGACACCGTGAGGAGCCAGACCAAGGATCCCACTCTGGAGTGGCTCCAGATGATGACCCGTCAGGTTGGAATTCTGTAACCGTGAGTCTTATCATGCAACCAGTGCCGCCCAGGCAAAACCTCAGAACTAGAAAGACTCGCGACAAAGACAGGATTGGGAAAGCACTGTCCTGGCTCCAAACCATAAGCCTGGGGTGGGAATAAACCCAAAGATGCTACATGTAAGTCTACACTGCTCTACAATTCGGTTTCCAAATGCCGGCGGCCTTGAACAGAAAGCTCTGTGTTCTGCAGAATACGCACCTTACCATCTAGTCCCCATTCAAATCCACCTTCAAGATGCACCGGAAGGAGAAAGTGCCAGGGGAGACTCCTGGTACCCCTGGCCCCCACTTGGCTGCTAAGACCCTAGGGCTAGAGACATTTTGGGGTGAAGAGAGTTCATGGCTGTTAGGCCCCATTTTTCCTCCAGAATTGACCTGGCCTAATTCCAAAGCCTTCTGGCACTATTTATACCCCAGGCCTGCAGGGATGGAGCCCCTCCCTCCCCTCCAGGATGCCCTCCCGCCCAGGGAGGTCTCCTCGGGCAGGAATGCCGTGTGCAGTTCTCAGCTCTCTCCGAGATAAAGTTAGAGAAGGAATGTGCGAAGTCTTCCATGCTAACCTCACATACTGCTTTGGGCAATTAAGCAACTTTTTTGCTCAGTTCAAGGTTCAAGAGGTGACTTCAAAAGACTGAAAGACGGGCCCCTATCGTGGTAGATAAGCTCTCTTTCTCAGGAGAAAGGCGAAACGAGCTTCCTCCAGTTCCCCACGCTGCACCCTGGGCCACAGAGGAAGCACCAGCCCCAGAAAAGGGAAGGCGAGGAGGGTCAGGGGGTCCCTTTGCTTCTAGGAAGCTCAGGGTTTCATCCAATGGAAGAAGCTGCTGCTTTAAAAAAAAGAAAAGAATGCCGAAACCGGTGTGGCTCAGTGGATAGAGCGTCGGCCTGCAGACTCAAGGGTCCCAGGTTCGATTCCGGTCAAGGGCATGTACCTTGGTTGCGGGCACGTCCCCAGTGGGGGGTGTGCAGGAGGCAGCTGATCGATGTTTCTCTCTCATCGATGTTTCTGACTCTCTGTCCCTCTCCCTTCCTCTCTGTAAAAAATCAATAAAATATATTTAAGAAAATCGAGAAAAAATAAAAGCTGCTCCGAAAATCTGAAAAATGTCCTCAGACGCTGGCATCTAACAGGAAGGTCTACGGGTATTATTACAGGAAATGTTATCACAGCAGACCACGCCTCAGTGGACTAAAGAGAAGGGTGGCGTATTGCTGGTTTTCAAGCTACGTTTAGTCCGGGAAGCCCTTTCTATAAACCAATGTTTAAGGCAGTGATGGCGAACCTATGACACGCGTGCCAGCACTGACACGCGTAGCCATTTCTGATGACATGCGGCCGCCAAGGATGAAACATTTGCAAAAAATGTTTTTTCCTCAAAGTGACACACTACCCGGTTATGCTCAGTTTTTTGGCGAAGTTTGACACACCAAGCTCAAAAGGTTGCCCATCACTGGTTTAAGGAAAACGAATACAAAAGACGAACAAAAGGCAGGGCCCCCCTGGGTGGAGAGGATCGAAGCTACTCCTTCAGCGTGCTTGCTCCTGGCAGGGCCCTAAAGCAGCTCCACAACATGCGATCTGAAAACCACCCGTGGCAACTGGCGTTTCCCAAAATGTAGGCCACGAGCCACTGCCGATCCACAGAGGATTCTCGGTGGTACACAGGGGGGCCTTTTAAAAACAATAGATGTTTGAATTCATTTTACTGAATTAGAAAAGATAACCAGCACAACTTCTTGATAAAATTTCCTTCAAAAAATACCCTTGTCATCGAATCTAAGATACCATCGACCATCACATATTTGAGTGGACAAGGGAAAAATTAAACTAGGTCATGCTGTGGACTTGAAGACATTTCAATAGCAGAGATGGTAAGATACAAAAAAAAAAAAAAGGGAGGGGCATCTAAGAATCAACAAAATAAGTTATTTCTATTTTTAGAATTGTAGCCACTTTAAAGAAAGACACATGACTAAAAGGGCGACACACAGATATGGCAGAAACGGAGATGGTGACATAAGAATGAGTAAATAATCTATAACAACAGTACACAGAGTGTTGTGTGCCATGCCCTACTCTAAGTGCATGGACATGTTTATCTCTCATCTTTAACACAACACTGTGGTGTGGTACCACAACCATCCTCCTTTTCAGAGCAGTAAACTGCAGTACGGCGAGTGGGTGACCCGCCGAATGTCACCCACAAGGAAGTGCCCAGGCAAGAATCGCAGCCCAGCACAAGGCACGGGTCTCAGCTTCCCGCTCTTCTCTAGAGAACTCCAGGTAGCACCATGACACACTGCCAACAGTCAACCATTTCTGACTTGCAGAAATGGCAGGTTCATAGGCCCTGACCTAACAGACATAGGTGCCATGTGTTAAATGTCTGATTAACGACTGACACGTGCCCGGCCGGAGAGAAATAGCCTTTCAGGACACAGCGGGACCTCAGTCACCGGTGGCGCATCACTGACCTCAATCCAAGCTCTGAAACTTTTGAAATATCCCCGAATGTCTATTCAAAGCCCCCTTCGCCTTCTGCGCTCGGATTCCAGCCTCCAGAGTCAACGAAGATCAGGAATGCTTGTAGCAGAAAGGCGTAAACTGAAGAAATGTAAGCACACTCTTTCCCTAAACGTCAGGGTTGGCGCTCAAGCAACGTTAAAGCAACCTTAAGAGACAACTAATAACCCCCAGATTGATCTTTCACAGGCTGTGGCCTCCCCCCTGTCAAGCTGTGGCTGAGCGAGCGGCTGGAGGGCAAAGCCATAACCCGGAGTTGGCCAAATACTTGTGGAGATAAATGATTTGGGTGAATGATCTGGGTTAAGGACACAGAATACCAGGGGGTTATGGCTAGGGTCAGTTTCGAAAAAGAAACGTGTACTAATCAACCCAAGAAGCAGGGACCTCCACCCACCGTGCCTTGCCTGTCAGCACCTGTGTGCAAAGGCCACACACCACCCAGCGCTGGCCCGCACCCTTCACACCCGGGTCTAATCCACGCACTCTGACATGAATGGGGCCCCTCCTGCATGCAGAGAAGTAGCTCAGGTTTCTAACAACAACGGGCAGATGCCCAAAGATCTGAAGTTAGGCAGAAACCTGATACACACTGCTGTGATCATCTGGGAGGAAGACAAGGAGAAAACCTGGATCGTATTTGAGGAAAACGCTACCTTTACTCAAACTCCCTAAATAGTCAAGGTTTTTGAGTGGGTTAATACTCCTTTCTGGTCTATTTCTTTGGAACTTCCAAAGCTCAATCTCATTAGAAATATAACTCCATTAACTCTTAATTCCAAAGAAGTTTTAAATACACACATTCTCAAACACGTTTTGGTGTGGGTTTTTTAATCATCAAAGCTCCGCACGAGAAAAAATTAACTCAAGCCAGAGAAGATTATCTTCCTAAACGCTATGTTCCTGACAGAAGTAAACTGCTCTTTCCCCCTTAAGCAAAATAGAACAGAACCACGCAGAGTCTTTTGTACTTGGTTTCCAAAATGTGAATGGGGACACTCTTCTGAAGTCGCAAATACACAAAAGGGCCAAACAACATCGCAGAAAAACATGGAAATGAAAAAACTTCTCTCCGCTGAAAGGAACTATTCTTTGTTGATAAAGGGAGGCTCAAACATATTTTAAATATTTTTAAACAAAGGCCTAGCTGATGTCCCTTAATCCATCCGTCCAGCTCAACTTTCTGCCCAGGCAGCTGCTGCCGCCGAGCGCCCATCCAGAGGGGAGGCCCAGAGGCATTCCCTCAGCACCCCACATTCCTGGGGGACACGGGACTTAGCAAAGTTAACAGCAATTTTCAGCCTCCAATGCAAGTTCAACAACATCTTCATAAAAGTTTTACAAGGACATCCTGGCAAGAACCAAACGACCACGGAGGGTAATGTTTCGGGGCCCCGAGCATTCCAGCAGCTCGCTTTCCTTGGCCGCCTCTCCCCGCTGTGTGGTGCAAACAGGCGGTCAGCTGGGAACCCGCAGGAGGGTCCCGTGGAGAAAGCACTTGGAAAAAATAAAGGCAAATACACCCCAAGCTGGCTCCATGCTCCCTGCCCCACAGGAAAGGCGAGCAAGTGGAGGCCGGTCAGATTTCAACATCGCTGATCAATGCCGGGCAGAGGAATGGCAAAGGGAGGGATGGAGGCCGGTACACGGAGCCGCCCGCCTCTGGGTCCGATACCATCCCTCCATCCTTCCAGAAGACACCATGCCCGACCTTGCATTCCTTATTCGTGGGAGCACTGACGGAGCATTGCTCCGAGCGGGACTCTCACACGGTGGGGGCACAGGTCACCCTGAGAGATCATTCCTGGTGTGACCTGTAAGACGAAGGTCCAAGGTGAGTCACAGAACCAAGGGGCCGCGAGAGACGGCGGTCAGCCTGGAGGCCGATGTCAGTTTCTCGGGGCTGCCTCAACAAAGCACCACAAACGAACCACAAAAATGCACCGTCTCCCAGTTCAGGAGGCTAGACGTTGGAGATCAAGGGCTGAGGGGGACTAGGTCCATGCCTCTCCCCGCTAGCTTTTGGTGGGTTGCTGGCAATGTCTGGCATTTCTGGGTTTGTAGAATGATCACCCTGATCACCGCCTCCCATCTTCATGGGGTGTTCCCCCTGTATGTGTGTGTCCCAATGTCCCCATTTTATAAGGGGACAGAATATCAGGGGGTTATGTGCCTGGCCAGCACCCACCCTAGTGATCTCATTTTAACTTGAGCACCTCTGTCATGACCCTATCTCCAAATAAGGTCGCATTCTGACCCCTCAGGCACTGGGGGTGAAGACTTCAACATATGAATTTGGGGAGCACACAATTCAACCGGTAAGAGGGACCGAAGGAGAAAGGAAGGGCCCTATATGAAGACATTAGCATTTTCATTCTTCAGCAGCTCTTTCACAATCCAGTGAACTATAGAAGCCAAAAGTCTACATCACAATGCAGGAATAAGTTAAATGAATAATTTTTTTTTAAGTGGGTGGAAAGATGTGGGAGAGAAACACAGGCAAGGTGCCATCACGGGGGGAAACAAGGGAAAATGAGGTGTAAAACGATACATTCATAGACTGTTTTTGGCAGAGGCCTGTTGCCAGTAGCTATACAGTAGACTCTCAGAGTTTGGCAAGATATAAAAGAGGACAAGGCCCAAAATACATTAATGGCCCAGCTATGGCTTTAGATGGAGTCATAATTGGCTGGGAAACCGGGCTCACCTTACAATTCCATGAACTGCTAAGTTTGAGTCTCCTGCCATTCAGTGAGGATTTACATGGCAAGGGTTGGGTCATTGCCAGCCACTGGCCTGGGCTTGAACTAGACACCGGTCTAGGGTTTTCAGAGTAAGGAGCGTCCTGAGAAATAGACGTATGGAGGAAGGCCCTAAAGGGACCCTGTCTTCCCAAACACAAAGCGTGAAATAAGGGAAACGCCACATTTGGCACTGGTGGGCGAAGAAGAGGGAACTTTTCTTGGAAGAAGAAAAAAAAAAAAATAAGGAAAGGAAGAAAATGGGAAAGCACTTTATTTCCAAAGAACCCTCCGTGGTCATGGCTTTGTGACTTTGAATATTGCTCAAGACTGGGAAGAATGATGTAACTAAAAGGTGCATAGCATACTATGCATTTGGTTCCTACCACCATACAAGTTTATGCTAACGTTCTCACACAACAAGCCCCTTCGCAACATTTTCATTCCAATTTCCATTAAACGCCATCTAACTCAGCCATTCTCAAAGCCACCTGCCACTACTCCCCACCCCAGGTTGAGGGGCGGGTAGGATCCTTAAAACCTTTTGAGGGAACTGGTGAGGGCAAAACTATTGTCACAATAATACGAAGACATGATTTGCCTTTTACATTGTGCTGTCATGGGCGCTGATGGTGTAAAAGCAATGGTGGGGAAAATTGCTGGGTGAATCAAGGCAGTGGCATCAAGCTGCACTCTGGATTATTTTATCCGTGCAAATTTAAAAAAAAAGAGCCCTGGCCGGTTTGGCTCAGTGGATAGAGCATCGGCCTGCGAACTGAAAGGTCTAAGGTTCGATTCCGGTCAAGGGCACATGTCCGGGTTGTGGGCTTGATCCCCAGTGGGGGACTTGCAGGAGGCGGCCGATGCATGATTCTCTCTCATCATGGATGTTTCTCTCTCTCTCCCCCTCTTCCTTCCTCTCTGAAATCAATTAAAAAAAAACAAACATATATAAAGTTTCCTGGCCCTGGCCGGGTAGCTCAGTTGGTTAGAACATTGTTCTGATATGCCAAGGTTGTGGGTTCAGTACCTGGTCAGGGCACATACAAGAATCAACCAATGAATGCATAAATAAGTGAAACAACAAATCAATGTTTCTTCTCTCTCTCTCTCTCTTTTTCTCTCTCTCTCAAATCAATAAAAAACATTTTTAAAAGGCAAATACAACTTTAAAAAATTAAAAAGTTTCCTTAAGAATGTTGATGAGCAATACTGATGAAGAATACTGATGAAGCAATAAGTTAATATTAGTACTCAACTCCTAAGTATATGCCTTTAAATACTTCTGTGTGACAAAATGGGAAAAATGCAGAGGGCACTTCCACTGAATAAAGCAATGGTTAACTCAGATAAAGTACTTGCATGACTGAGTTGCAAGCTGAACTAGTCACTTTTTTATGGAACCATTTTAACTTAAAAGAACTGACAAAGTACGGTTATACAGATGGGTATAAGGCAGGCATTTTCTCAACAATGAATGAAGTGAGTTTGTCAATTCAAGGAAAGCAACTGACAATATTTGTTACCAATGATCTCCCTTCCTCTCTCTCTAAAAATCAATAAAAACAGATTTTTTAAAAAATAATACAAAGAATAACCCAATTTAAATGGGCAAAGGATCTGAGTAGATATTTCTCTAAAAAAGATAATACAAATGACCAATAAGCACATGGAAAGATGTTCCACATCATTAGCCATCAGAGAAATACAAATCAGAAACACAAACCCCAAACCTACCAGGATGACTATAATCAAAAAGGCATAACAAATGCTGATGAAAATATGGAGCGAAGTCAGGGTCCCAATGTAAAATGGTACAGCCGCGTTAGAAGACAGTCTGGCGGTCCCTCAAAACACGAAACACGAGAGTCACCGTATGACCTAGCAATTGCCCTCGCAGGTTTATCCCAGGAGAAAGGAAAACGTGTCCACGCAAAGGCCTGTGCATGAATGTTCACAGCAGTATTGTTTATCATAACCAGAGTGGAAATAACTCAAATGATCATCTATCGATGAATGCATACGTAAAATGTGGTCTCCATACAATGTAATATAATTTGGTAATATATGGTTGTTAATAGGGTACCAGTTGAAAGAAAACTCCATCTAGACCTGTGGATTCCCACAGGGGCCTATTTAAAGGACTCAAAATAAAAGAGAATGTCAAAAAAACTGAACCCTCTCCAGAGAGCCCATCCTAACTTCACCAGTGCCTCCCACATGATGAACCCAACAAAAGCTGGTTTTACCCGCATCCCAGCATTCTGGACGGACCTCTCCGTGCCTTCCCAGGATATAGCTGCTGTATCCATCCTCCTCCCAGTCTTATGGGTTTCCCAAGTAATGGGTGACAGTGAGGGCTGAAGAAGCATAAGGCTGCCAGCCCATGATTTCATAGGTACTCATCCTTCTAACTCAACCAACCTCAGAGTCAAGCTCACCTCAACGGACAGTACACACCTTTCTACCCTCGGCAGCTATCACCTGCCACTGCCAAACACAAGTGAAACCCAACCTCCAGTCCCCCAAATCCTCTCCCTCTACTCCAATGCCCCTCGAGAACCTGCTGATAAAACCATCAGCTACTAACACGTCTCCTTCTTCCCATATCACAAATATTTCCAAATAAAGATAGGGCCCGTAACTAGTGATTTCTACCACCAACAGGCAGAAGGGCTCACAGAGCCCACTGCCATTCATCCATCCACCTTTAGCATCCACCTGGACGGTGCCAAAAACAACCGATCCAAGCACCAACACCCTCTACTCGTAAGTCATTTGGAAGTCAGGCATCACTGCGCGATTACAAAAGATGATATATTATTTGACTGAGTCCCTGCTAAGGGGTATAACTTCCTTTTGGCTAAAGCTGCAACTTCTTAAAGCCGCAAAGCCATTTCTCTCACACAAAGAGTGATGTTGGCATTGAGTTAAAAAGAAAAACAGCCACAAGCACATTCTAAATGACAAAAACGCGAAGAACAGGGGCATGTTCTCGGTTCGCCTATTAAAATATACTTAGCTTTAAATGAAAGATCCTCAACGTACTTTTTTGGAGGTGGGGAACAGTTTTTTTTAAAGACTTTCTCATCTTAAAAAAAGTAATGCCTGATCACTGAAGAACTGACAATATGAAGAAAATTAATGTACCCTAACATCTCGGTACCAGAGAAAAATTGGGGGGGGGGTAGAATTTCATTATAATTTTTTTCTCATTTTTAAATTAAAATTAGTATCATAGGATATACTGCATTATACTCTATTTTGTTCACTTAGAGCATTTTCCCTCGCCATTAAATACTTGCCTCAAACAATTGTAAGATATGCATAGTACTCTATATGTGATCAAAAGTACTATCACTTCGACAGCCCTTGATGGTTCGATATTCTCAATGTTGGCAATTTTCTGTCATAAATACATGTTAGTGAACATCCTCACACAAAAACCTTGATGTGCATCTCTGATGATTTTTTTAGGCTAAGTTCCTAGGAGAAAAACTGCTGAGTCAAGGGGTATGAATACCTTGATACACCCTGCCACCATCAGTGCGTAAAAGTGTCTATTTTCCTTCCTTTTTTACTAAAATGGGTGCTAATATTATTTTAGCTTTTCTGCTTGGATCGGGGGAAATGACCAGTTTTTGTTTCTATCCAGGGTTCTTTTGGTGTCCTTGCTGTCCCACAAGGTCCTTGTTCCAGCCTCGTCCCCATCTTGCCCAAGGAAAGTTCACTGAGCTAAACAGAAATCCACACACTAGCCGCGCGTAGCACACCAGGGGCTGTCCGCGTAAGATGGAGCCACATGTGGGGGATCCTTTAGAGAGAGAGAAAACTTGATGCTTTGTGGGGAAATAGGGGTGTTCAAATGTGTGGAGATTTAGGTAACTTGGCAATTCCTAGAGCTCAGATGACATCAGGAAGCAAGTTCAGCGCCAACACACTTGAGGAGCAGAGAGGGGAGCAAATGATGCCCCTCCCCCTCCTGTGGGGGTTAATCACGTTATAATAAAAATGAGAAGTAAATCAAACAGCTTCAATAAGGAATCACTGCAGCACCTATTTGCAAATTATCTCACAACTTGGGCAATCCTACCCACTTAAAACTATGTTTGATTCAGCACAAATGGCCCCTACACACACACACACACACACACACACACCACACACACACACACACACACACACACACACACGCACACACACCCTCTCCAAACCTCATATTCTGGAAAGAGAGAACACACGCTGAGAGATGCTGGGAACCCTAAGAGAAATGTGCTAACAGCGGGCGCCTCCCCCGCCTGGTAAATCTCTCATCGATAATCCAACATGAGCGACAACAGGCAAACAGCGAGAGGTCATCTTCAAAGAACCGGTTGCTACGGGAAGCAAGTGTAGAGACAGCAAGCACGTCCCCATCAAAGTCCGGCAGCTGCAGAAGAACCACAAAGGTACAGCTCCCCTCAGAGAGAGCAAAGAGGGGGGGGGGGTCCCCCGGGGGAGGGGGTCAGGAGGAGGAGGAGGAGGAGGAGGAAGGGAAGAGAAAAACATGGGTCCAGCAGCAGCTGCCCAGTGGGATCTAAAACCTGGTAGTTTTGTGTTGTTCAACCATTGGAAAAGCGGGGGGGGGGGGGGGGGGTACATAAAACAGCATTTCCCGAAGTTGCCTTTTTAAGTGCCAGTCAAACCCTTTGGCGTATGGAAAGATAAGGCCCACAGCTATGGAAAGAGAAACACAGCCATTAATACACAATGGCAAGTACCAGCTTCACACTCGGACAGGACAAACCCGGTTCTCTCTCGGTAGAAAAGTCTCTAAATCCTTATCTCAAATGACCCCCTTTCCCACAGGACTTCCCCTCTAAATAGGGAAATCTGAAGGTGCCCCTTATTTGGGGGTAGAAGCTGCCCCTCTTTTTCCAGGTGAAAGACATAAGAGCCAACAGATTGCCCAGCCCCTAATGAACTTCTCAAAGAGTCCCTTTCACATGTGAGACCTTCAACCCCAAATGTAGCGCTGGGCCCTGGTAATCATTTGGAACTCGGGGGGCGGGGGGGGGGCGGGGGGATACTAGAGAAGCAAGTTCCACTCCCTCATTCTGAAAAACTTTGGACAGTAAGAGACTTGCCAAAGGTCACCCCGCTCAACCAGAAGCTGGAGCTCCCAATTCCCAGGCTGACAATTTTTTCTACTGATGGGCAAGAACCATCAAGATCTAGGGACCAGGAGAGGGGCTAAAAGCTTGGTCTTCATTCTTCACTGTTTTGGCCGCTCCTAAACGGCTTGATGTACTTCTAGGCAAGTGCCGGGTCCGTCTCTCTTCTCTTCCAAAGAACCGACATCTGTTGTTTCCACCGAAGCCAGGCGCAGGCAGGTGGGCACATCTGCAGGTCCTCGGCCCAGCTCTCGGCTGAGAAAGGGCTCCGTCTCTCAAAGAAGGTAGCGTTCAGCTCAGAACCATTTCCTGCAACTGGTGGGAGGTTCACGGAGCTAGATGGACACATAACAACGGGTTCGGGTTTGAAACTGCATCACAGAACCATCGCCCACGTGAAAGGGCAAAGCTGGAATAGCAGGCCGGTTTCTTCCAGCATAAATCCTCGCCAATCAAAGACTCACGCCACCGGATTTTATCAATGGATCCGTCTTCACTACATCTCACAGACATAAAATGTGCTGTGTTAAAAACAAAAATCAGACAAAATTTAAATGGCTCTTCCAGTAGGTCAAGACTTTATCTGTACTTGTCCTTAGCCCAACGGAAACACATAAACATGACATTTTTTAAAAATAGAAAAGCGCCTCCGAGTTAAAACCAGTAAGTATACATTTGCACTTCCTTTAGACACCTCACTGCCGAGCACACCAAAGCAGTTTTCTTCCGTAGCTGCCGCTGCCACCGCCTTCCACCACCATCACCTTAAGGCCGTGGTCGGCAAACTCATTCGTCAACAGAGCCGAATAGCAACAGCACGACGATTGAAATTTCTTTGGAGAGCCACATTTTTTAAACTTCAACTTCTTCTAACGCCACTTCTTAAAAATAGACTCGCCCAGGCCGTGGTATTTTGAGGAAGAGCCACACTCAAGGGGCCAAAGAGCCGCCTGTGGCTCGCGAGCCGCGGTTTGCCGACCACGGCCTTACGGTAATCCTTTTGGCAGCGACAGGTTTTCTAAAAACCCTATTTCTCCTCTTGTTTTTATTTTTGTAGTGTCAGAGGAAAGTAGAAGTCGTGAGGAGAGATGGAGACATTTATTTACATGAAGAAAACCTTCCTAAGGTCTTGGGCTTCTGTCACTAAAGATGTTAAAAAAAAAAAAAAAAAAAACTACAGAAAGAAAGAGGGGAGGGGGAGGATTTCATGACAGCGATTCCAGTGCCTGAAAAAACACCCACAATTGCCCATAAAATGAACAGCCTCGGTGAAATGAATTTCGGTTATATCTGTGAAGCTCTGGCAAATCCTGGAGAGGGAATCCCTGCTGGTGGGCCTCCTTCGCCCTTCACAACTGGAGATTAAGAGACCCGACCCAACCCAACCCCCCACGCAAAGAATGAGGCTTGGTCCTGCCCTCCTGAGCCTGCCAAGGCTGGAAGGCCCGAGAGGAAGACCTTCGCGGCCCCAGGTCAGGCACAGGCAACCTCGGAGGGAAAGGGCAAGGGCCTCTGAATGAGCAGATTAGGTCTGAATGGAAGAAGAACCTGTGATTAAGTTTTCTGAATAGTTGGCTCTCTTAGGGGGGCAGCAAACGCCTAAAAGAAAGAAAGAAACAGGCAGAAACTTAGTGCGGCTCTCTATTACTGCCCGTCAGAAAGGGGCCGCCTGCTCGTAGCCTCTATTAGAGCGGGTTTTCACATACTCCAGTCAAGCCTACTTTCCAACCAAAGTGTGGTGTTCGGCCGCTTTTCCAGGGGAAGGAGGAAGAAATCACACCGCCGTACCTCTCAGGATTACTGTTTAGACAGTTCAGGTTGACGTGAAACATGTTTTAACCACCAAGTCCCCCAGGACAAACTCGGAAGCTTGTCCAAGCCATCGCACAGCAAAGAAACTAGCCTTTCCTTTAACTCGGCCTCAGCTTCTACCAAAACTTTTTTATAAGATTAGTCCAGTCTCGTTGGCTTACAATCCTTGCCAGAATGCCCTCCACCCCAAGCATGAAAATGGAAGGAAAAGAGCAAACGGCATTTCATCTAGCCTGTGGCAGCATGGCCGGAGTTGTCCTGGCTACACAAGACGCAGGCCTGCTGAGGTTTTGTTCCGCTTCTCTAAGTGGGGGGGAAATATCAACATAAATCTTTCCTCCCAATGAAAGAGCCGAGGATTAAGTTAATTCATAGCACAGACTACTCATATATCAAGATAAAGTTCATTAAAAATCTTGTTGAGCCCGGCCGGCGTGGCTCAGGGGTTGAGCGTCAACCTATGAACCAGGAGGTCGCTCTGAGAATGCAGAGATGGGGGCATAAGGGGTCCTGGGAGGGCTTCAGGATTTATTCCTGAGAGATAAAAGAAAAAAAGACTCTGAGATTTGGTTCCAGCCTCATTTCTATCTGGAACTTTCCAAGGATTATTATTTTTATCTTTTTAATATATTTTTATTGATTTCAGAGAGGAAGGGAGAGGGAGAAAGAAACATCAACGATGAGAGAGAATCATTGATCGGCTGCCTCCTGCCCACCCCTTATTGGGGATTGAGCCCACAACCCGGGCATGTGCCCTTGACAGGAATTGAACCCAGGACCCTTTAGTCCACAGGTTGACGCTCTATTCACTGAGCCAATCCGGCGAGGGCCCAAGGATTTTTAAAGGCAAGGTTCCACTCAGCAATTGATGGAGCAGAGATTACAATTTATATTTATTAAGCCTTTAAATACAGGGTGAGGCAAAAGCACGTTTACAGTTGTTCCTATGGAAAATAATACATCCCATACAATAAAGGGCTAATATGCAAATAGACCAAACGGCGGAACTGAACAACCAGTCGCTATGACATGCGCTGACCACCAGGGGGCGCATGCAGAACATGACGGGCATTGGCAGCAGGAGGCAGAGCATGGAATATGGCGGGTGTTGGCCGCGGCGGGATGGTGGAGCAGGTGAGCAGAGGCACCAGTCCAAGATGGGACACCAGTCGCTGTCATCGGGGCAAGCCTCTGGTGGTTACTGAAAATTCTTTGCTCCCGTGTGCCGCAGTCCCATCCGGCATTTCACACCTGCTGCCAGCTTCCGGCGCAGGCCCCGATTGCCCCTCAGGGCTTCTCTGCCTCCCCCTGCTCCGGAGGGGTGACTGGGTAGCAGCCACCGCTTGCACCGCTGCTGGCGCCGGCCCCAGTCACTCTGCACCATCAGTGGGTGCGAGCGGCGGCAGCGGGAGTGGGGCTGCCGGCAGACAGGGAACCGGGGGCCGTGGTGGGAGGGGCCAGGTGGGAGAACAGAGGATGGGCCGAGACCCACTCCTGTGCCCACCACAGCCTCGCAGCCCACAGTTCCTTTCAAGGTGCACAAATTTGTGCACTGGGTCCCTAGTAAATAAATAATAATATAAGAATAAACTGTTTCACATACTCAAAATGGTACACCTACTTTTGTCCCACCCTGTATATGAAACACATAGTATATGTTTATATATTAAGCATGACAATAGCTAGTTCTTAATATGTAATTATTTAATTTTAACAACTATAAGAAATATTTTTTTAAGATACTCATAACAGCCCGGCTGGTGTGGCTCACCAGTGGGGGGGGGGGTGCAGGAGGCAGCTGATCAGTTTCTCTTTCATCACTGATGTTTCTATGCCTTCCTCTCTAAAATCAATAAAAATATACTTTTAAAAATAATAACAAAATAAAAATTTTAAAAAGATACTCTTAACAAAAACTCAGAGAAGCTAAGTGCCTTTCCCAGAGTCACTCAGCTAAAAAAATAACACTCAGATTTCAAACTCAGGTCTGATTAGAGTCTGATGCTCTACTTCCATTGCTTACGGCATCGAAAATCCACCAGTAACTTAAAGCCTCCAGTAGACTACTCACCATGTAATAATTTATTTATATGTATGTCTCCTCAACTAGACTGAGTTCCTTTAGGACATCCTTTACCTCCATATTCCAGCACTGGGCATGGCACACAGGATGGATGAACAAACAACGTTTATAATAAGCTGAGTGGCTCACGGCGTCTAAAATGCCTGAGAGCCTACTCCAGTTAAAGTCATAAAGGGGGGAAAAAAAAAAAGTCATCAGAGGATTTTCCTTGCTTAACCTCCCTGACCCTCAGTTTCCTCATCTGTTAATAGGGATAATAATGATACCTGTTTCATAAGGTTGTTTTGATAACTGTGTTAGATAACATATGCTAAATGCTTGGCAGTGCCTGGAACATGCTAAGTACTCTACAAAGGAGGGCAAATAATCTCTAACCTCCAATGCAAGATAAAAGGAAGGTGTGCCAGACCTCACCTTTAATCTACTAGATTTAAAATCCGGACACTGATAAGACATTATTAAATTCTAAAAGGGTACAAAACAATGTATGCTACCCATTAAAACACAATGGGGAAGATCTAGATATACTGATATAGGAAATTTTTCCAAGACATATTTAAATGAAAAAATAATGTCCCAAAATAAGATATATGTGTGTGTTTGGATGTGTGTGTGTTTGTGTGTGTGTATATGTACATGTGTATACAGTGTATAGCAAAATACCCTGAAAGATATAAGGAGTGGGATGAGAAGAGCGAAGAAATCTTTCACTTCTGTCTCTATGCAGTTCTGATAGTTGGATCTTATTATGAAAAAGTTTCCTGTATCTTCATTAAAAAATAATAATAGTGTGGAGTCTAGTTAATGTACCAAAACAGTGTAAGGTATTAACAATAAGAGAAACTGAGGGTTGGGTATACAGGAGCTCTCTGTTCTATCTTTCAACCTGTCTGTAACTCTAAAAGTATTCTAAAATAAAAAGGTTGTCTTTTTTAAAAAGCGATATTATACATAGCACAGAACTATCTTTTCTTTTAAGAATATGCCCATAACTTAAGTATTTACACTCTAAAATGTTAACAGTGTTCTGAGTGGTCCGACTAAAGATGATGCTCACTCCTTGGACCTTCCAGATCAGTCCTCAAAGGGCGGGGGGGGGGGGGGGGCTGCCAGCTGAGCAGCAGCATCCGGGAACTTGTTAGAAATGCACATTCTCAGGCCCCACCCCAGAGCCACTGAATCAGACACTCTGGAGGTGGGGCCCGATGATGCTGATGTACACGTACGTTTGAGAACACTGTTCTAGATCACAGAAACTGGTTTTGTAACAAGTGTCACTTTTATAGTCTAAACAAAAGAACAATGAAACTTGAAAAGGGGTCAGTGTGCTGATGGATGAAAAGCATTTTAAAGCAGACGCATGCCCTGACACGGTACACACACTGGGAGGCAGGCCCAGGCCAGTCCCAACTCCAACGGATCCGTTCTGTCCACCCCCCTCTCCCCGCCACCCCGTCGGCTTCCATGGGGGCCTCTAGGAGACCCACGGAGACAAACAGACAAACAAGTCTGGCATGGGGTTTTTTCCTTTAAAAAAAAATTTTTTTTTTTTTTATTGTAAGAGAAAAGTTTGCTGGCAGCGGCTTATCATCTTCATCTTCACATTTATGGCCTCCAGTCTCAGTTTTATATTAACAGCACCAGCCAGGGCATGACAACTAATAGTTTAAGAGGTAGAGACTCTCATCTTCATAATTAAAAAAAAAAAGCAGCAGCAGCCCTAAGCCTGTATGTAGTAGCAGCTCAGATGAGCGGGGTGCCATGCTAGATCACAGCCCTGGCTTTGGGAGAGCCCCTCGGCTCTTTCTTCAACCCTATGGCATAGAAGGTCCGTGACGTGTGTATCTCAGCTCCCTTTGCAGAGCTACTCCAAGGGCTGCTTTTGTCTGCTGGCTAAGCGCTATGAAAGCCAAGTAAAGGGGGGGAAAGGCCCAGAAATCCAACCTTAAAAAGTTATCTTAAAGATTACCACCTTTTCCCCTAACTGGTTTGGCTCAGTGGATAGAGCGTCGGGCTTGCGGACTGATAGGTCCCAGGTTCGATTCCGGTCAAGGGCATGTACCTTGGTTGCGGGCACATCCCCAGTAGGAGGCGTGCAGGAGGCAGCTGATCGATGTTTCTCTCTCATCGATGTTTCTCTCTATCCCTCTCCCTTCCTCTCTGTAAACAATCAATAAAATATATTAAAAAAAAAAAAAGATTACCACCTTTTAGAGCCAAGGGGGTTGGAATGGGAAAGGAGCAAAAGTAAAAACAAAAACAAAAAAACCTGATGGGAAGTAAGCCACCCATGACCAAGCAGCTACTCGGGCACCTTCATGGGAACCGTCAGACATGATGGGGTCTGGTGTTGGTGCACCTAGTGTACCCGACTATGCACATGTAATCAGAGAAGCCCTGGGTCCGCGAGACAGGGAACAGGGTGCGGAGATAAATGTGCAGAAGAGGAAAACCAGACACCCGGCTGGTCACAGCAGTATCTACAGGAGGAAGAGGAGAGTGGGAGGGCTTCTCCTTTTTAATCGAAATACTTACCATGTGTGTGTCTTCTTGCATTATAAGAGTCACTCCTTAAAACAAAAACCAACAGCCCTGACCGGTGTGGCTCAGTGGATAGAGCGTCGGCCCGCGGACTGAAGGGTCCCAGGCTCGATTCCGGTCAAGGGCATGTACCTTGGTTTCAGACACATCCCCAGTAGGGGGTGTGCAGGAGGCAGCTGATCGGTGTTTCTCTCTCATCGATGTTTCTAACTCTCTATCCCTCTCTCTTCCTCTCTGTAAAAAATCAATAAAATACATTAATAAAAACCCACAACATCTAGAAAAAAAAAAAAAAACCAACAGAAAGACCCCAACATTTTTTGAAACGACCGTTAAGGCCCAAAGTACAGGGGAACCCGAGTGATGGCTATCCATGAATGGCTTTTGATGCCACGTCTCAATGCACCT
Source organism: Eptesicus fuscus (assembly GCF_027574615.1). Lineage (NCBI taxonomy): Eukaryota > Metazoa > Chordata > Mammalia > Chiroptera > Vespertilionidae > Eptesicus > Eptesicus fuscus. The sequence goes on along the minus strand of NC_072495.1, from coordinate 24,449,414 downwards.
CATCAGCTCTTTTTCCAAAGGGTATTTAAGGGTAAATGAGAGGCAGAGAGAAATGGCCACTCCAGAGCACTCCATATAGAAACGGGCTGAAATTTTAGGGGCCCCGCTAGGCGGAGGAGCTATTGGACGCCGCAGCTCCCAAGCAGCGAGGTGGCAAAGAAAGCACTCCAGAGGAGCTATTCACGAGCCGCCAAGGTCTTCCCATTTGTAAGTTTGAAAGTACTTTTGTCCTTCTCTGGGTTTAAGTTTCTGGGTCACCCAGCCTTTTGTTAATAACCAAATGAACACATCTGCAGGACAGCAGTCCCCCCCTTTCTTTGTCCCAAATATGAGCGACCTGGAGAGCATTACTACCTTCGGTCCTTAGGCAAACACACCTGACTGTGTTTCACTGCACCTCGCCATCACTCCGTCTCCTTGAAGCAACTTGAATGACTGTCCCCCAAAAAAGGAAAAGAGGTGCCATTTATCATTCCACGAGGAAATAATTGCGGCAGCCCTCGCCTTTGGATCCAGGTAAGAGGGGGGAGGGGGGTTGTTAGGGAAGCAGGGGATGTTGACAGGACGTTACAAAATGCCAAGGCAACGAAACTCTATGTACCCGCCAGGCCAGTGTTCCTTTGGATATATAATCAAGAATCTTCCTTGGTTGAGGCCTAATGTCTATTCTCATCCTGTTCTAGCATCTCCTTGGAGGAAAAACAAAGCTCGCCTGCCAGAAAACGCTCCAAGTAACTGTTGATAACAGATAACAGCAGAGGAAGCCCTCTGGTTAATGTTTAAGCGTGGCGGAGGTACTGTTAACTCCTTGGTAGTGACGATGCCCACCGAAGACTCGAACGCTTGCTCAGTTCAGGAACGCTCTTAGGAAAAATCAGCCCCCCTAAAACTCCTTTTAATTGTCAGACTGCTCAGGCTTGAACCGGTTCCTTTTTGAACCGTTATAATGTACAATGCCCAGTTTTTATAAGTAGACGCCAATGATTTCTAGAGAAATTATGGAGAATGAAGAGAAGATCTTGGTAGCATTGGGGCGTGATTGAGAAGAAGGATTTGTTCATGCGTTTAGATGATATTTTTAAAACCACAAGCTATGAAAATAGAGCTCTGCTATGAGAGAGAAGTCTATATACAATGTCAGATGATGTCCTTTGAAGGACTTGGCCACTATTAGAGGTGGAACACACACATTCTAATAAACCTTGGCAATCTTTGTTTCCATATGCTAGAGGTTTTGCTTTCTTTCTTCAAGGGAGAGGAAGGAGGCACAGAGGGGAGGGAAGAGAAGGAACAGTTTATCTCACAGAGGACGTGTACTGAAGATTTACCGCTGGTAAAGAGAAGGCTGCAGGGCTCCTGACAAGCAGACAGATATTTGGTGACTTTCTTCTGTGAGGGTTTTTAAGGGGAGCCAGCCGCAGCCAGTGACACCCAAGACAAGGATTTAAAGAAACACAGCTCAGCCCCTGCAGGCTTTCAGGGTTCTAGATGCAGAGGCCCGCGGCTCTGCTCAGTCTTGCCTCTCAGCTGGAGTGACTGCGGGGCACAGCAGCCTGGGGTCGGATTACGAGGACACTCACACCGTGACCCAGTGTCGCTCCTACACGCCACACACTGCTGGAGATTCTGCACATTCGGACAGGGAACCGGTTGTCTGCAAAAGACACATTCCGCACTCACGCCAAAGACAGTGGAAACCAGGAAAAGCCAGGTCCCATCCACTCATGCAGATCACTGATCAAAGATCCAAGAGGCGACTGGGTACATTCTTAACAAGGTTAGGATTTTTTTTTTTTTTTTTTAATTCAAACCAAGGGGGACTTTTGGGATGCAGCTTCATTTTACAGATGAGGAAACCAAGCCCAGGAGAGGGGACAGAGCGCTCCCAGGCTGAGGTAAGCATCAGCTCTTCCACCTCCCGCTGCCCCAGCAGGACCTCCCGCTTCCATGCTTTCGAGCGTGTGTGTGTCTCCGGGCTTGAGCAGAGTAGGGTTACCTAGGAACTGAGCCTCAGCTACAGGCCCCGCATACCGGTCCCTTCCACAGCCTTTGTTCCAGACTGGCCCCACGCCTAGCTGATGACCTGCATTGCTGTCCCTACTGTCATTCTCCCAGACTGTCTTCGGTGATGTGTCACCGAGCTCGGTGCCCTCATCACGCCTTCTGCCTTTTCTGACCACAGGAACCTCGCCTGTATTTTGCCATTTTACCAAATGTGCCTCCATCATACATTTAGCTGTTCCTCTTCATGTGCCCAGCCCGGTGGAACTGGGTAGGAGGAGTCCCTTGAATTCTAGAATGACAATGTGCTGAGACCTAGGGGAGGACAGAGATCTTTGACTTTGCCTGGCATGGATGGATGGATGGATGGATGGATGGATGGATGGATGGACGGATGGATGGATGGATGAGGTTCCCTAACAAAGCAACAGCCTCCTTGATTGTTTCCCATGTCAAAACAATAATGCTGGCTTCAGGTCAGAATGTGTGCTATACTGATAACAATTTGCGCTAATAACCCCAGGGTTTCCCTGACGCTAAGCGCTGCACAATTGCAGCCCTTTTCAGGTGACGCAAGTACTCACAAAGTAATGTCTTCACCTGCCTGACAGGTCCTAGCTTTCCTTGGTGGCCAGGGGAGGCAGGTTACAAAGAGCCGTTGGATCCACGCCAGCTAAGCAGGCTCGGTGTCTCTAATTCATGAAAACAAGAGGTCCTTCCAGGTATGAACATCAGTGCGGGATGTATCTAACCATTCAGTGGCACAAGGCTGGCAGACAGCTCCAGCCATTTGTCCAACCTGCTGTGAAAGGGAGGAAGAAGCATCCTGACAAAAATAAGTAAAATTCCTTCCTTTCAGAAGACTCTAAAATGTGGGACTCAACAACTGTCCGTCACTTTGCACTCATGTCAAAGCATGAGAAAAGGACCTGTGATGAGCCCGGCTGCCTCCCATACTCCCAGCCAAGCCCGGGGTGGCCCTCCCACCTCCTCGCCTCACCCCTGCTTGCTGTCTGGGTTCGTCCCTGAGAAGCTAGACCTCTCTGTTCCACCAAGACCTGTGACAGAGACCCGGCCATGCCGTGTGGCTTCACCATCAGGCTGGTCAGGAGTGGGTATGCACGTGCACTGGGCAAAGCCTCCTGCGTTTCCTATTCTGACCAAAAGCTCTCACTGTGGGGGTTCAAGTGCTCTGTGGTCAAAGAGCAAGCAGCAGCCAACACATGCTCAGAAGAGCAAACCCATGCTCGGGCTCAGCAATAGCCGTTTCATTAATAACATACCACTGTCCCATGGAACGTTGACAGAGGCCTGTCCTGTTAGGTGACCTGCGCGTAACCTGCAGGATAACCGGCTCAGCAGTTAAAACCGGCACCATTATCCTTCCCACTTGAAAGATGAGCGAGCAGAGCCTGAGGCCACTGAGGGACGAGCTCCCAGGTCTTCCAACCCCTCAGAAGGCACACACTGGGAAAGCGCACCACCGTCCTCCGCAGCCTCTCCACAGACTTCAGATTGGAGCAGGGGCTGTAAACAGACCTCCCCATTAACCACTACCCGTACCTGCTCCCACCACAGACGTCTGGCCAGGAAACTCCTCTGCAGAACCTCCACACACCAGTGCTCCCACCTGTTAAGATGTATGTGTTTCTAGATCTGTTTAGCCAACTCTATCTACTGTAAGTATGTAACTAAACTAAATCTTTTCAAATGCAAAAAAAAAAAAAAAATTATCCTAGGAAAACTAAGTCCAATACTTCAGGAAGAAAAATTAAATGAAAGCAAGTAACTTTTAAAAAAATATATTTTATTGATCTTTTTTTAACAGAGAGGAAGGGAGAGGGATAGAGAGTTAGAAACATCGATGAGAGAGAAACATCGATCAGCTGCCTCCTGCACACCCCCTACTGGGTATGTGCCCGAAACCAAGGTACATGCCCTTGACCGGAATCGAACCCGGGACCCTTGAGTCCGCAGGCCGACGCTCTATCCACTGAGCCAAACCGGTCAGGGCAGAAAGCAAATATCTTTTAAAAAATGGTTGAGAACTAAGTGCAACCTTTAAACCAGATTTGGGGGGGGGGGCGGGGGGAGGAGGGTGAAAAGGCAAAATTCTAGAAGGCTCCTGATAGCTTTACAAGTGTCTATATGTTCTTTCTTTGCTTAAAAAAAACACACCCAGAACTGTAATTTTAAGTGACAGATCAAGGGTAAGGCTAAAGTAAGACTAGGGAGTGCAAATCAGCAGTCCCATTCAGAAAGGCCTGGGCTTGAATGTCCACTTGCAGGCTTTAATTAAAATATAATTTTAAACTATCCTTCTTTTTAAATCATTCCCCGCTTCAACTTAACTGACCTTTTCCCATTTACCCAACCACCTACAGGTCCCAACAGTATCAGATAACAGGGCTCCTGCTAAAGTGTGAAAATCACGAAAGGCACACACTCAGTTGTCATCTGTCAACTGATTTCAATCCCTTGGCCAGTAACATCTAGAAATTTCTGGGTTCTCAAATGGGGACAGGGCTTAAAATAATTCTCATTATAACCGGAAGCATCCCTCCACAGAAATCCATCAGTATCACAGTCAAACTCAACTCAATAATTAACCCTAAAGAGTTTCTAGAGCAGTAGTTCTTAATGGAGGGTACTTTTGCCACCCTCTGCCCCACCCCTCACCCCCATTCAACCAGGGGACATTTGGCAATGACTGGAGACATGCCTCGTTGTCAAAACCGAGAGGGGAGTTTGCTACTGGCATCTAGTGGGTGGGAGGGCCTGGGATGCCTACTCAACATCCTCCAATGCACAGGACGGCACCCACCCTCCACTCCCCATCCGCCCAACCAAGAATTAGCAAGCTCCAAATGTCAATGGAGAAGCCACCTTGGGAAAAAGGGCGTCCCAAGAGCTACAGAGGCTGATACATTATCCAAAAAGCCAGCCTTTGAACAAACAAAAGGAAGAGCTGATTTGTTCCCTCTTGATTCAAACATTACTCAAAGGCCAATGGCTTCCTGGTATTCTTAATAAAACTCCAAAATCGCTCAGCAAAAATTTTCACAGACCACAATTTTTGGTTGTGGGGTGAAATAGCATAACAGTCTTGGTCAGTTTTCTTCCTTTTTTTTTTCTTTTACATTCCACAATACCTCCAATTATTTTGTGGATGGTTATAAAAATTAACTAAAAAATTTGGTCCAAAGCTTCATATTAAAGGAATATTCGTATTTAAGAGATGGAAAAGTGAAATTGCTTTGGTTGGTTGTGATAGAAGGATTTGGTTTATTGTGAAGGATTGTGGGAGAAGTCTTTTATTTTGCTTCCCCTTAAGCATTATAGTATCTGTGCATCTATGCAATGTAACTAGTTTAAGTTAATGCTATAGGAGGACCTTTTAGGATTCTGCATTTTTTATAAGCCAGATATGAAAGACATTTCTTAGACAATTAGTGAAATTAAAATATGTCAAGTTCATATAGGTGTGATGATGGCATTGTGGTTCATCTTAACTTTACAAAACTTACTCATTTTTACATATAAAAAGCCAAAAGATTCTAGGCTCCCAGTATCCTTTGAGCAAATTTACAAGTCAGAGCTAAAGCTTTTCTATGAATAGGGTAAGCTGACTTTGCCAATGCCAATGAAATTTCCCCCAAAGCACAAGTTCCTACTGATATTTCAAGAAATGTGACTTGTCTTATTCACTTAAAAAAAAAAAACAACACAACAAAAACAACCCACAATATTGTTCAAACTAGAGATTTTTCAAACCAGTTTGTTTAAAATCCACCAGAAGTTCCACCCAGCTGATTAACTGCACACTCTACAGCAGGCCCACCCGCTGTTGTACAAAAATCTCTGAACAAAATGAGCCCATGCTCAGTGCAGCCACAAGGCCACACCACAAGAAGGCAAAGGGAGGGACAGATAGATGGATATCTGGATGCAAAGGTAGCAGGAACAGAGTAAAAAAGGGAAATCTCAAAAAACCCTGTCACACCCATGGAAACATCTGAGCATCTACCATGTGCGGGATATACATGTGCTCAAACTTCAAATATTAAAGACACATCGCATGCACAGAGGGACAGTATAATAAAATGCCCATGGTGGGATTCAGGAGAGAATACGGGTATATGGGTGTGCATGATAAAATTCTTCCACTTTTCCTATATGTCTGAAATTTTTCATAATAAAATGTGGGGGAAGCGCACTTTTGTAAAAGATGGGGACAATCTGATTTGTGGTTTAAAAAGGAAACACACACACACACTCATACACACACACACACACACACACACACACCTCCTAGTCTTGCCTTAAGGAGCTTACAGATAACTGGATGTGCTTGGCCAGAGGCATCCTGGGGCCAGAGGAGGAACGACAGTCTAGAAAGAAAACAGGTATTTAGCTTGAGTAACAGACAAGAACCCAAGAACCCAAGAGAAGCAGATTTGGGGAGAGAAGAACTCCCGTTTACACATATTGGGACACTGGCTGGGGTGCCTGTCAGATGCCAAGGTGGGCGCTAGTCACCATGATGTAGACTGGTGAGCACCTAAGATCACAATGACCCTGAACTCTGATGTGGGAGGAGATTGGGAAGGAACTCAACATCCAGAAAGCTGACTTAACAGCTTAAGGGCTGCTTTGTCTGTGTATAAGTCGGTAAAGACTTATTAAGAAGCAAGAAAAGGGAATATGGCTGATTTTACTCATGAAGGTATATATGGGCACAAGGTTTCACCAATGGGTGTACTCACCAACTACTAAAGGCAGGGATGGCAGCTTAAGCTGGGGACACCCAGATGATCAGGCAATGCCTGATTTTTATAGACGGGGATGGCCCTACTTGCCAGCCCAGGCTAACCTCTCACGTGCACTGGGAAGGGAGAGATGAGCTTCCTTCTAGAGCAGTGGTCGGCAAACTGCGGCTCGCGAGCCACATGCGGCTCTTTGGCCCCTTGAGTGTGGCTCTTCCACAAAACACCACAGCCTGGGCGAGTCTATTTTGAAGAAGTGGCATTAGAAGAAGGTTAAGTTTAAAAAATCTGGCTCTCCAAAGAAATGTCAATCGTTGTGCTGTTGATATTTGGCTCTGCTGACTAATGAGTTTGCCGACCACTGCCCTAAGGGGCAGGAATGAGCAGACGCAGCCCCCAGTCCCCTTGCTTCCGTCACCAGGTGTGCTCCAAAGCCTGACTCCCCCACCGGAGGACGCTGCTTTCAAAAACCTCAGGGGTTGCTTGGGAACAAACCTGACCACCTTAAGGGGACAAAAAATCAGCTGCTCTGAACAGAAGTGGTTTGTGTCTCCCGGGAAGTCTGCGAGGCCAGACAACTCCTGCCACTTGCAACACTGCTGCCCCGACCGCGGATCCACCGGCCCGGAGCGGAGCCCCTCCAGATGCCGCGTGCCCTCCGCAGCACACGCTTCACCTCTCTAAACAAACAACGGGTGTCTTTGTTTAAATTAAAAAAAAAAAAAAAAAGAACCTGTCTCACAGGCTGAGATTACATCAGCGGAGCGCTCTCATTCTCTGCATCAACCCGGCGGCTTTGAAGCGCGGCGCCCTTTGATCTGGAAGTTCCCGCCAGGGGCAAAGCCGATACCATCGCTGCGCCCACGCCGGGATCCACCAGCCACAATCCGATCTCAGGCCAGCGCCCAGCCCGTCCCCACCGGCTCAGGCCCGACCCCGACCCCTGAGCCAGGACACCAGTGCAGGAGCCCCCGAGCGCACACTCGGTGGATCACTTGGGGGGGGGGGGGCGGATTGTACTTGGGAGGAGACATCACTCACTTCACATTAACCTCTTATGGGAAGAGCATTGCGATTATTTTTAAAGGAATCTTGATCTTTTAGAGATACTGAAATATTTCCAGAAAAAAAAAATGATATGGCTGGCTTTGCTTCAAAATAACACGAGGGTGCGGTGCAAATGAAACACACCGCGCCAGGAGTTAACCATTTTTTAAAATGGGTGATGGTGACTGTGGCTGGGGAGGTACACTGCGTACATGACACGGTTCTGTCTGCTTGTGAATACATGCAACGTTTTCTATAATAAGAACTTGAAAAAGAAACTAACCTCTAACCCTTTGCTATTTTTAAAGGTTATTCCGCACGGGCTTTTAATTTAAGGAGGAATCTGACACTGGATGGGGGGGAGGCAGATCACATCTGACTTTGCTCCTCGCCCCCAAAGCAGTCACCAGTGCTACCAGGACAGCATGCGGCCCCGAAGGGCCAGCTTCTCTAGTGCAGTCCCTGTACGGGCAGGGGCACCCCTACCAGGGCTCTGGGCCTATGTGGGGATCTCAGGCTTCTATAAGAGGTGGATGGATATGATCAAGTCCATCTCCAGAAAAATGCCCAGCAACACAGCAGAGCCTAGAGGAACCACCAAACCCCCTCTCAAAACCCATTCCTTTCGGAAACTGGGTCGGACATGGCCCCTGGAGTAAGCACTGCAGGTTGCTCTCACGGGGACAACTCCTTTCCTCCAAGAGCTACAGGCACGTAACCAGCCAACGGGGCTCCCAAGGCTGCTGATGGGGCCGAGGCACATCCCTGGGCTGCCCCCCAAGGCCAGGTCTGCTCCTCCCTGGCCCTGTGGCCTTGGGTAAGTCACCTCACCTCTCTAAGTCTGTCGCCACATTTCATACACAGAAAGCTGTCACCGCATCTTCTGTCTGCTACACCACTTAACTGGGGTGGGATGGGGGGGAAATGCCACAAAGGAAAAGGTCTATCGGGATGCAAACATGATTCCACTCACAGCTGCAGCTGAGCAAGCCACACAAAGATCAGGCCCACAGGAGTTAACGGGGAAAGAGGCAGGATGGTGAGGGGTGTTCAAGGCCAGAGTTTCATACGCACAGGCCAGAAGGCAGAGGAAAGGGCTGGGAGGGGGTAGGGAAGCGGGGGGAGTAAGTCCTTCCCATCCAGGTGGATTCACCTTTGGAAGGTCAAACTAAAATTCCAGTGAAGGCCATCAACCTACCTGAACCCCTCAGTCAAGGGCACCACCACAAACTACAGAAAGGGTCAAGGAAACAAAACACATTCTCAAAGCAGCTAAATCATCAGAGGCATTTTTAAGAGAAGAACCCAATTTTAACAGTGTGACAGAGATCCAAGAAATGAGTTAGAGGGACAAGTTTTAAGAGCACTGAAATAAAAGTCTAAAAACAAAAGGGCAACTAACTGCGGAGTGAAATATCAACAATAACAAATTTAAAATAGCATGCACGGTAGCTTTCAGCTTGAAGGGGTCTAGGTCAAAATTCCCTACTGTGGACTGTTTTGCAGTAAAATCACACATATAAAAATGTATGCTAACTCCCCGATTCATTTAAGAACTCCTGATTTAAAAGTATATTAATTCTGGCACAGCACAGACCGTATAAAAATCAATTGCTCATTTTTTTTTAATTTTTATTTTAGAAACTCATTTATCAAGGCTTTCATTGATCAAGTCTTTTGTTTCTATTAACAGAAAAAGGATAGGATTTCCGTTCCAGATCCTTATATAGCATCCAACCTAGAGCGCTATGGAGTTCTGGTGAGATATAACACAGTTCATAATGCATGCCTCTGACCTCAGCAGGCTTACAATCTAGTGAGGAGACAGACAATCTACAAATTAAACAACAAGAATAACATTATGAAGTGCCAAATGAGTGGCCACACCAGGTTGTTTCAAGTTCAGAGGCAGCAGAGGTGAATGGCCCCGGAGAGCTTCCTGGAAGCGGCAGCCTTGAGAGATGGCAGAATAGAGGCCAAGATACAAATCAAGGCCACGGCTCGTTTGGAGGAGCCATTTGACTGGAGGTGAGGGCTTCGGCTGTAGGATATCAAACTGCAAAAGGACTGGGAGCAACATGCCAAGGGCGTGAGGGTATTAGGGTAAGAGAGGGTTTAGACTCCACCCTCTGGAGAGGAAAAAAGCTCTTAAAAAGATCTGTTAAGAGGCAGGTGACATCTGGCAGCGGAGTGGCAGAATGGGAGAGGGGGTCTGGGCCACAGGTGAAATGAAACAGACCACTGGGGGGTAGGGGGTTCCCTCCCAAAACAGAAATGACTGCGCCTCAATAAACCAGAGTGAACCATGTGCTCAGGCTCCTAGTTGTGGGGTGGTTGTGTTTTTTTTTTGGTATGTGTTTTGTGTGTTTTTTTTCTTTTTAAACTAAGGGATGAAGATCAAAAGAAACTTCGCAAATGAGAGCCCTCCTACTCCTCTGACTTGTCATTTCTGTTCCTTTCATCTGCCCTCCTGTGCTTGAAATCCAGGTGAAAAGGCGAGGCATGTGGCCAGCGGACTGCCAGCCTGGCCCTGGGTCTGGCCCCGTGTGCAACTGGGGGCAAATCGTTGGAGCTTTCCTGGTGCCCTCCGTCCCCTGCAGCTTAGGAAGGTCACGGACAGGATCTCCTGTCCCTTGAAGGAAGTGCCAAGTCTGGATCTGGGCTGGGGAAGGCCCAAAGCCTCCAGCTAAGGCTTTCCTAGAGGTGCAGGCTCCCCATCCAGCCCCAAGACCAAGACCTCCAACTGCGAGGAAGCCCTGATGACAGAGTCCTGTAACCTTCTGCCCTCCTTTCCATGGAGAGAGAAAAGGAGCACTGACGTTATCAGGTGAACACAGAGAATTAGAAATGAGAGAAGTTCTGCTTCAGAAACCACAAGGCAAAAAGCATTTATGTTTATTCAAACATAATTGATCACTAAGAGTCAACTGATGAGCATAACGTGGGTGAAACCTGCAAGAATGAGAAAGGTTCGATGTTCTTCTTTCCCTAAAAACAGTTTCTGGTCACAGAATTAAATGTAATCCTCACCTGGCCAGCGTGGCTCAATGGTTGAGCCTTGACCTATGAACCAGCAGGTCACGGTTTGATTCCAGGTCAGGGCACATGCCAGAGTTGTGGGCTCTCCCCAGTCAGTAGGGAGCATGCCGGAGAAGCCAACTCTCATTGGTGTTTCTCTCTCTCTCTCTCTCTCTCTCTCTCTCAGAAATCAATAAAAATGTATATTAAAAAAGTAATCCTCCATCACTTATTATAACTTGTAATTATTAAGAGTAAAGGGTCTAAAATCAGCTTGACTGCTATCAGTAGGTTGTAAGACCTCAGGTAAGTCATTTCACTTCTTCTAGCCTCAGTTTCCTCACCTATAAAATGGGAACAAGGGCACTTAACAGCAAAGGGCTGTTATGAGGAACAAATTGAGATAATTCGCGTTGGCCTGGCACAAGTCATCAATAAATGTTAACCATGTGATATTTTAACTCAGTGGTCCTCACCGCTTGCCTCAGAGAAACAGGAGGTAGTGTAATAAGATGTACAAAATCCCTATGGTAAGAGCATTTCCCAGGGAAGAAGGGACTGCAAACCCCAGTTCAGAAAGAACTTGTGTGGCCCCATCTGTGGGGAGAAACAGGTTGGCATTCTTCTCGAGAATATAACAGCTGCCTCTCCTCCCATCTCACCCTAACCCCTCCTCGGCTGCAAATACTCGAGGATTAAGGAGACATTCAAGCTTTGTTCCGTCTCATTTCTGGCCTGGCATTCTTCTCTCTGGCCCCTTTATCCTCAATGCCATTTCTGCTCAACGGCAGGCCCTTCGCTGGAGCGGTGTCTTGCACTGTGTTCTCAAGGTGCTCCCGACCCTGTATTTCCGCGGGTCCTTACCTTCCCGAAGGGGAACCCGAGGTTAAAAAAGGCACAGCATTGTGCTGGGTCTCGGCAAGTCCCACGGGTCAGAGCCCAGAACTTCTGACTGCAGGGATTTTCTGGGCTGCCATGCTCTGATCTGACTAAATCAAAGCCGGGATCGGTGGCAGCTTTCCTGCTCCAGCAGGGGGGCAAGAAGCAGGGGGGGCAAGAAGCAGGGGGGGCAAGAAGCAGGCTGGCCGCTCTAGGACCAAGTGGAAACACTGCAGCTCCACGCACACCCGGGATCCCACCCCCACTGCAGCAGCCCCAGGGAGCAGTGCGGTCAAAGGGATTTCTGCCGCCAAGTTAGGCGGCTGCCTTCTAACTCTCTCTCTTGTTGAGAAATACTCCTTTTGGGGAGACTTTAAACACAAACACACAGACACAGAGAAAGCCAGCTGTGACTGGGCTGGGAGCTGTGAAATGTGAGCAGAACCAACCAGCCCAGCGGCTGACGGCGGAAGGCTGGGGGCTCGCTCTCCCAGCAAACTCCCTGGGCGAGAGCGTGCATGCAAGCCCCACTCCAGGTTTTATTCTTCACCAGGTTTTACCCTTCACCGCTTCTCCCAACACTTCAAAGGAAGTATTTTTGTACAGCCCAGGGAGGAGTGTAAACTGGCCAGCTGCTTCCAGAGCACAGACGTTAACCCTGAGAGGGCCGCTGGCCTCACGGGGGAGGGGGGCGAGGAGGACAAGGTCGTGAGGAGCCGAGTGTAAGTCCCCACACTTGGCCAGGCCTGCCCTTTCGGCCCACACCAAGGGCACGGCTCTTAAACCACGACAGAAAGGCAGGGCCTCGGTTCCTCTAAGCACGCAAACAGCCGGTTATAAATACCCTCCCCGGCTGGAGGTTCAAAGGATCCAGCAGTTAGCACTTCAATGGAAACTCCAGCTAACAGAACAGGCCTCTTTCTCAATGTCCCTCCCTGAACCATGCAAGGAACTGAAGGGCCCAAAAGCTAACACAACAAAACCTGCCCCTAAAAGTCCAGCTCCTTCAGGCTTGGCGGCCAGGGGAGAGCCTTCCAGCCACCGAGCCCTTTCTAAACAGGGCCTTGAAGAGGGGGCTAACCCTTCCCATGTACCTTGAATGACAGGCCAGGGAATCTTTCCCAAGGGGGAGCTATGGGGAGATGAAGACCTTTTTAAGAGCTTTTACCTACTCTTAAAATTCTTTACCTTACAGAGATTGTATCGTACCCAGATTCAGATTCAACGCCCTTCAGTTACCTTGTTGAAATTCACGGGATCCTGCCTGGTCAAATTAAAGGGACATTGCACAGGACCCTCCTGTGTTCACCGCTGATTTAACCTGACAAATTCTGCACAGATCACCAAAAACACAGCCACCTGTGGAGCCGGCAGTTCCATCAGCATGGGCTTCTCTCAGGAGCACGCATACCTTGGTGCCTTTTTTTTTTTTTTTTTTAATTCCCAACCACTCCATCTCAAAGCACACCGACTTTACTAGGAACCCCCGGGGCGTTCCAGCAGGCCTCGGCCCAGGGAGGCCCCGAAAGCTCTCAGGTGGGGCTCAGCTCCTACCACCTGGCCGCAAGGTTCTGGAGAGCGGCAGGCAGGTGGGTGTTCGCCCCATCCCACTGGGACGAGCACCCTGTAATTTACTGACACTGAAAAGTATACTATAAATAGTTGGTGTTTGTAATGTTGTCGGGCCTCCAGAACAGAAGGAGCCTTAACAACTGTGTGGGGCCAAGGCTCTAGGCATCTCAGGGCTACAATTTGGAAATCCTGGGTGGTGTCCGTCAAAGCATCTTCAAAGAGAGGAACTCCAGGAGTGTCACACGCCGTCAGAAGGGCTGGAGGAGAGGGAGAAGGTCTGTCAAAACTACCCATCAGGATTGACACTGTAATTCAGCAGGAAAGGGAACAGCACTGAGGGGTCCTCGGAAGCTCCATAATTCAACAGCAAAAGCAGCGGCAGCCAGAAGAGCCCCCTCAACCCCAAGATGCCATTTCTGACACGTTTACCTCTAAGATACAACAGGACAGTGCTGATTAAACAAGCACAGGATAATGAAAAGGATTCGTTTAGTCATTCAACAAAAAAATTTTTTTTGAACTTCACTCTGCTAAGTACATTTTTGAAAATACAAAGAACAAAACAGATGGGCCTTTTTGACACAATTTCTAGTGGAGGAGATGAGCAATAAAAAGTAAAACAATCTCCCAAAGTGAAGAGGATACCTTATAATTTTAAATCTAATTACACTACAGTTTGGCATAAGAGTAAGTTCCTAAAAGAAGTTATATTCAAGCAACTGAGTTACTCCTAGGCTCTCAGACAGCAATTACACTTCAAAAGAATAAATACATCTCTACATTTATTTGTTCTTTTGAAATAACTATCCCCACTGGCTTTCCTAAAACTGAAGAAGTATGAGGATGGGCAAAAAGTGGTGAATAAACTTAGATCCTGAGCACTCGACTCTAAACATAAATGCCTGTGTCAGAAAAAACTGTTAGCACTGATCTCATGGGAGGGCGAGAAGGGGGGGTTTGCAAGTGTATGTGTACATGTGTTTCAATGGTCACAATTAAAAGGCAAAAATTAAAGATGAATTTATTAAAGTTGCTACTAACACTTTATAGGTCTATTTTTTAAAGATTTTCAGAAAATCATCAAAACCATTTGCTGGCACAGATATTAGAATGATTTCTATCTGGAAAATTGCAAACAGTCCAAGGTACTCTACTTTGTCTCTCCTTAACTGAAGCAAGTCCAGAAGACCCCAAGACGGTAAGGGACCTCAAAACTATCTCATATGATGAATAGAAAGAACTGCTGGTACTCAGGAAAGAGAAAACAAATTCTGTCAGTTTTATGGGTGGTGATGAGCAGAGGATAACTCCCTTCAAAGCTCTGAAGAGCCTTCTTGTCTTCGTGGCTCTGTGTGATGGACGGAGTTGTGTCTCCCCAAAAATTCACTCTATTGAGATCCTCACCCCCAGGACGTTAGAGTGAGTGTGGCTATCTGGAGACAAGGTCTGTAAAGAGGGGATTAAGTTAAAACAATGTCATTCTGATGGGCCCTAATCCGATATGGCAGATGTCTTTATAAAATAAGGAAATGTGGACTCACAGTTAGAGGGAAGACCACATGAAGACACAGGGAGAAGATGGCCATCCATGAGGCCAATAGAAAGCAACCCTGCCATCACCAGGATCTCGGACTGCTCGCCTCCAGAACTGTGAGAACATCAATTTCTGTTGTTTAAGCCACTTAGTCTGTGGTTCTTTGTCCTGGCAGCCTTGGGACACTATTACTAATACACTCTAGAAGGCAGACCGAAAACCAAGGAGCAGAATTTTGGTACTGTGCAAGGAAGAACTTTCTGACAATCAGCACCCAGCAAAAAGAGGATGTCTCCTTAAGGAGGGTGAGAGAGAGAGAGAGAGAGAGAGAGTGAGAGAGAGAGAGAGAGAGAGAGAGAGTGTGTGTGTGTGTGTGTGTGTGTGTGTGTGGTGGGGTGGAGGGTGTTGAGAAGAGACCGAGTCGCACCCTTAATGCAATAGCAGAGCCTGGGGCCTCATCAAAAGCCAATGAGGCAAAAGGCTGGATGCCCCAGGCCAGGGAGAGCTTAGCTGCTGACAATATCCATCAGGTAGGTCAACCCCAATTTAAAAAGTTTAAAAAAAAAGAACAAAACCTAAGTCAACACGATGAAATATGACACAGAGTTGAAGAATTTAAATTCCTCATCTCCGAGTCTCCTCTTAGTACATCACAGGCGGGATAGACATCTCAGCCCTGCTCATGTCACGTTCTTCCTATAGGCAACCAGAGCCACATTTCATCTTTCCTGCATCATCCACGGTAGACAAACCTGGAAAATGCATGTCCATTCAGCTGAGCCCAGTACCTCCAAGACAGCAGGACCCCAAAACCTGGCAGCCGAACTCACAGCCTAAGAGTCAGAGTGGGGGAGAACAGACATCCCAAAGCCAGGATGTTAACCCAGCAGAGGGTGGCTGGCCGATCAGCCAGAGAGCTAACATGCATTTCATTCAAACGAACATGCCAGCTTTGGGGGGGGCGGGGGGGGGGGAAGTCTACTTATGCATGTGTAAAACACAAGGGTAAGCAAGCCTAATGAAATGTCATTTAGGACTTCCCCTCTACCCAGGCACTCCTCTATCTTATCTCCCCTCACTCACAGCCACAGGGTCCCCCCCCCCTGACCCCCACAGCTCACCAGACCTCCCCATTCACGAATTCCCTGACACAGACCCGCGGGACAGGCTCTTCGGGGCTGGAGCTGTGCTTGCTTTGGTATCATTTCATACCCGCTCGGAGGGTATTTCTGTTTAACTCCTTCATGAATCTTCCGGTCCCTGTAGAAATTAAATTCCTCCAAGAGAGGCACTGTTTTCTCGGTTCTTTTCTACAACTCCTTCCCCATCATCCAAGTACAGAGAGGACCACAAACCTGCTAAGCTGAAAACGGGAGCATCAGTCCTCTCACAGTGGAAAGGCGGACAGGCCATTCTTCCTGGTGAGGACTACCTTCCAGAGCCCGTGACGAGCTAAGAAGTTAACAGAGTCTTGGCCTTGCCCGCTCCTCATTCAATGGGACACCAAATGGACAAGCACAGACCCTAACCCCACCTAATCCCGGCCAGCTGGAGCAGAATTCCCCCAGCACCCTGGGGCCTTTGAGAGGGAGGGGTTCTGTGAGCAAATGTACTTGGGAAATGCCAGATTACATAGGGTCCATTTAGATTCTTTCTCAGCAGGATTTCTCAGAACCATGAATTCACTGCTGTACAGGTCTCAGAAATCTCCAAGGGGGGGAATGAGGATAAACAGCGCTCTCAAGTGAGCTCCCCCCTGGAATCCTTTCCAGAGCATTCTGCAGGACTGGCGTTCAGAAGATGCCTTGAGAAAAGCTCACCGCGGGCATCATCCAGAGAAATCTGCATTTGGTTTTAGAAAATGTGCCTCTGTTTTAATACAGGTGTGCCTGAGGCCCTAAAAATTCACAACATTCCCAAGCCGAAATAAATCACAAGTCGCTCTGGAAAGGCCCTAATCAGCGAGAACTGGGAAACTGTGGCCCCGAACCTGATGGTCTTTGTCAATCCGGGAAAGAACTGTCTTACTGGGACAGCAACAAAGGGAAGGCAGACCCCCTCGGAGTGTTTGCTCTGCACCTGACATCTTTCCTAGGGACAGAGAAGCAGTCATTGAGTGCTCTGGTTAAGAGGAGGGCTCCATGGTGCCCGGATGTAACCCAGCATAGCTAAAAGATAAAGAGACAAGGATCAAGCTAAAAAAAAAAAAAAAAAAAAGCTACTTAAGCAGAAAGGAATAAAGGGTCACAAGCAGCTGGCGCTATGAAAAGCAGGGGAAGATGAAAACAGAAAATTAAACATCCTAGAGAAAAATTTCGCCCGAACTGGCCCAGTTCATTCTGCACCTCTTGCCCTAAATAAAAAAAGCTGACACGTGCTTTGGTCCTGGCTAGAGCAAGCAATGTTTCTGGAACAACTTCACCTTGGTTACATATTTCTCCTTTAAACATTCCAAAGTTGCTAAAGGCCTCCCAGGAGCATCTGCTCCCGTTTCTTGGGGAGGGAGTTAGTTCCTGTGGAAAGTGTTTGTTTAGTTTGATTACAACTTTGAAGAGGGTAGGAATTCTGGCCCAGAAGAATTTAATGGCCAGGCCCTTCTCTTACATAATTTGTAAACAAACAGCGTTTATCCCAGTGTGGCTCATTTGGCTCAATGGCTGGATTTGGAAAAAGATATTCCTCATTCATTTGGGAGAAGCCACGGTAAGGCCTGTCAGGAACCAGAAAAAAATGTCCCAACCAGCCTGTCACTCTCCTTCCAACTCCGAACGGACCTCGGAATCTCTCATCTGAAACCCTGGACGGTTCACAGACGGAGCCCACACTGAAGGGTGATGGGCAGAACTTGAATGGCAGCTGATGAATCGCTCCCCCAAGTCTCTACGCACTTGGGGTATATTAAAAACCCTCGGGAAAAAAGGGCCACAACAGCAGATTTCCCCAAGGTGTCATGAGTGGTTGAGTGTTCGGGTGGAGAGCAATTTGTTACTAATAACAGTTAAAGGCCAAAGTTGGCGTGTGATTTATTTATCTTTAATAAAGGGAATTCAAGGTTGTCACTAAAAAGTCACTGACTCCCTCACATTCCAGGCTGCTCTCTGGAAAGGAGTGACTGCCCAGGCCCCGGACGGAGCCCCCTGGCCGCTGTGATTACAAACCTCGGCTGCTGGAGAGCATGGGGCAGGGGGAGGTCGTGGCATCAAAAATCCATACACATGGACATCATCACTCTCGCGTGGCCGCAGGACTCACTGGTCTCTATAAATGCCGAATGCCTTTCTTGGCATTCAAAGACCCTCCCTTAGTCCATCCCCTACTCGACCTGTGAAGGTTGGTTTCCTCCCTGATTCTCCAGTGTGAGTGCTTCTCCCTTTCCTGTGCCTGCCCAACCCAGGCACGCAGACCCTCCCTACTCCCTTCTGGGGATCTCACCCAGCCCCCACGCCCAGACTGCAGATAGATGTAAAGGCTAAGGATCTGAGCCCGGCTCCCCAGGGTCCCACTTAAGTGGAGGGACCCACTTAAGTAACAGATCGGGAACAGATAAGGTCTCTTGTCTCCCAAGCCATAGCCTCACTCTGCACCAGCACATTCCACACCAGGCAGACTCCAGGCTGGATCTAGTAGTTAGACCCTAAAAGCTAGGAA
Organism: Eptesicus fuscus; assembly: GCF_027574615.1. NCBI lineage: Eukaryota > Metazoa > Chordata > Mammalia > Chiroptera > Vespertilionidae > Eptesicus > Eptesicus fuscus. The sequence continues at coordinate 24,430,949 of NC_072495.1, read as the reverse complement.
AGGCACTGTCAGATGCCAGCCCAGCTTGGGTCTCAGAAATAAGAATGCCTTCCCCCAACCCAGGACCAGCAGGGACAAATCTAAACACCAGCCTTCTGTAAGAACCCAGCCTGAGACCAGCCCCAAAGACGGTTCTTCGTCCTCGGCATTTCTAGGGACTTGCTCTCAGCCCCAGGCGTGTGGTGCTCACCATCTCAGCCACACATTCTGTCTTTCCCACTGGCCCATAAGCCCACCCCTAACAGACGCTCAGGGGGAGGCCAGCGGCGATTCTGGGAACACTATCCAGAAAATGTCAAGCCCCACATCCATCAAACCTCTCCCGGAAGGAGGGCATTAAGCACGGCCAGAAACACCTTTAAAAATCCAAAGCCTATTCTATTAGAGACACTTTCCCCTTCGTATCCAAGAATACAGTAACCAGGCATCAAAGAGGTCAGCCGCTCCAGTCCGCAAGAGGAAAAGAAAGCCCTGAGTTACTTACTATCTTTCAGATCCAAAGTCTAATAGAGAAACTGAGTCTCCCCGATACAGACCAGATTTCATCAGACTCACTATGTGAGTGAGGAGATTACACGGCTAAGAGCAGGTGTGCTTTCTTCTTTTCCTTGGATGACCTTTCTAGGAACATAAGCATTTGTAACAGCAAGAGCGGATTCTGGTTTGGCTGTTTTCAGAGAAAAGAGAGGCAGTGAAAATCACCCTGGTTTGAAGGCAGAGCCCACAGAAGGGTCGGTATCGGGTCCAACAGGAAGCCCCCGGGATGAAGCAGGGCTTGAAGGCGCTGGCTCCTAGTTGATGCCCGTCCCAGACGGGCACGTTTCCTACAAGCGGCAACGAAAAGCTAAGACCAGGAAGGGCCGCGAAGCTTTGGAAAGTGGTTCAAAACCATAAAAGCTTCTTCAGACAAGGGTGCCAAAGCCCAACTGGGACAGCAGGCCCTGGCCGGGGAACTAGTAGTCTCCCTAGACCCCTGGTCGGCAAACTCATTAGTCCACAGAGCCAAATATCAACAGGACAACGATTGAAATGTCTTCGGAGAGCCACATTTTTTAAACGTAAACTTCTTCTAACGCCACTTCTTCAAAACAGACTCGCCCAGGCCGTGGTATTTTGTGGAAGAGCCACATGCAAGGGGCCAAAGAGCCGCATGTGGCTCGCGAGCCACAGTTTGCCGACCACGGCCCTAGACGATTAACTTCATCTTTGCTCCCCGCCCAGACGGCTCTAATCACCAATTTTTAAAACCCCCAAATTGCAAGCACAGGTCCTATCAGCGTATTATCAATGCAGGCTTTCCATTTCTTGAGCAAAAACAAATTGCATCCAACTGACCGCGCCTTCAGCAATGCAGCTAAGCCTGACGAAGGCATGTCCATGCAGAATGGATTCTGCTCCTAGCTTTGACAGCCAGAGGGGAGGGACAGACACATCCCGTAGGACATGGGGTAAACGGATGCTCCGCAAGTATCGTTAGAAAAGGCGAACATCGCCATGAATAGGCCCCGTGGTACTAACTCGACCCTCTTGAATTTCTTTCTGTTCAAATTTTGTTAGTGACACCCACTGGTCCGTCCCCTCATCCAAAGGAGATTTGTACACTTCCCAACACTACTTCAAGATGTGCTCCGAGACACCACTGCCTCATCCACAGCAGGCCACTGGGCACAAAAGGATGCCACCAAGATGCCCAGAAGAAGGTAAATAAACGTAGAAAGCTGTCAGGGGTCCTCTGGAAAGAAATCTGGGCTCCCCTTAATGCTAAATTAACTCTATGGAGCTCACTTGTAGTCAGGTTCAATTGCATGCTTCCCATGCTCTGTCATTCACCCTCCTTCTAAATCACCCTTTCAATCATCTGTTGTTGTAGCTGAATATAAGCGAGTTTTAATGTGAAATTAAACATGCTATTTAGAAAGAGTATGGGAACCAAAGCTGAATGTAAATGACCTACCTTCATGGAACCTTCCAACAGAGCCAAGTAAAAGTTTAACGTTAATTTCAAGGTTTGAAAGGAGTAGTGAAGAGCATCATCTAGACTTCAAATCACCAAATTCAGAAAATATCCACCTTGCACCGACAGACCCCTAACTCAACAGGAAAGACACAGAAATGACCTTAAATCTATTTTAGCAAAAGGCTCACTTGGGTTCTTAAGTATATAAAGACGACAGAAACCGCCTTTCAATGATATCTTTTGTTCTAAATTAAACATGTTATCAATCAATTCAACAAGTGAAAGTATGCTGACATCCACTCTGAATCATGCGCTGTGGGCAGTTCAAAAGTTCTCCTATACAACCACCCCCACTAATTGCAAAGTGGTGGGCGATGTGGAGAATGGGATTTATGTTTCAAGAGAGCCAATGACAGAGACAATGAAACTAAGCAGAGAAAAAAGCCACAGGGCCAGTAATCAAATCTGAATATGGCCCTGGGTTGGAAAACCAAATCAAAGCCAAATCTTATCAGCAAATCCCCAAGGAACCAGACCATGAGAAGGCACGGACACCATCTGGGCACCGTGGGAAACAAAAGGACCACCACCTGCTCCCTCAGCGAGGAGCTTGTCCATTCTCAAGGACCGTAAAGTTCCCATGCGGAAGAGGCCAGAAAAATTAGGGGGAAATTAGATAAGATGAAAATAATAGTTGAAGGATAACATGAAACCATGCAAGATAAACTGTCCAATGGAGTGCCATGTGGCATCTTGGGGTTTTATGCAAAAATGACTTCAGGAAATCTTTCTCCAGGTGGTAATTAACATGTTAGCTCAAATTGCCCCAGGGGAGAGGAAAATTGTGGAGGGGGGAGGGGAGTGATCAGTGACTCAATGGCTCTTCCTAGCACAGACTAAGCACTCAATACATAGCTGTGGAATGAAAGAACATAAAAACCCAAGCCAGTGGCTCTGTCCTGCGCCCCTGCTAAACACCAATACACCTCCCTGCTGTAGCTGTCAGGCTGCCTGGTTTACCTAATACCTCGTTTACCCATCTTTTCTGTAGGACTGAACAGCGTGAGGACGACAGTTCTATGCAGCAACAGCCACATGTCCTAATATATGTTAAGCATTTACTATATGCCTGGCATATATCATCTCACTTAATCCTCACAATGCTTTGGAGAAACAAGCTATACGGTCCCATGTTAGAGATGAGGAAACAGAAGTTCCAGAAGGCTGGGTGACCTGGCCAAGGTCACAGAGGCTGGCAGTGACAGAGCCCAGATGCAGAGGTTTGTCTGGCTCCGGGGTCTTGCTCTCCGCCACTGTGCCCTTTGCATGGCAAGAGTCTGGTCAGCTCCGAACTCTCAGAATGCAACACTCAGTAGATTTTAGCTTCGCGAGGTTTTTAGCTGTCAGAGGTTAGCAGACTGCCATCAGATTTGCCTGCCTCAAACTACCTTATGGTAAAGCGGTAACCACAGTCATGAGCTGCAGGCCAGCTTCTCCACTCGCTAGCGGTGCTAAACCTCTCCGCACCGTGGTGTCCTCATTCAAAGACACGGGGATGGAGCCTCTGATCCCTCAGAATCCTCCTGAACAGCTAGTGGGAGAAACAGCGTAAAGCGCCAGGATGGCGTCCAACACAAGGATCATTCATTCAAACATCTCGCCAACCACCACCTCCGTGACCTTCAGCCCTAAAAGGCTTCCATGTAGAAGGCGGAGCCAGCAGTGATGAAGGCAGCAGCCATGAGAGGTTCTGGGCCCAGGTAAGTTAGAGCAGCCGGGAGTTCAATAACTCAGGATTGTTTTCACAAGCGGAATGTTTATCCAGCGTCCGGGCCGGGGAAACCGCTGTCCCGTGTTCTGTCATCTGTTTTGATTGGTTCAAAGTTTCCTTTTCCTTCTTCTTCATGGTGTAACACATCCACATCGCAACCCTGTTTTTCCTATCCCTAGGCCTGAAATCTATGATTCCCGACGACTTCCAGCCAAGGAGTCCAGCAAAGCCAAAACAGGGCATGCCTGCAAAGGTCAGGGGAGAGCTCTGTCTCCTACCAGTATTTCCGGCCTCGTGTAAATCCTAACTTGCTGAGGCCGGGCCAACAAGCGCAGGCAGAGTCAGATGGCGCACCCTGGTCATCCACAACGAGACACCTCCACACACGCTGCCCAGGTCTCCACGCTGACCTGCAGGCGTTCAGATCGGGGAGAAAGCAGCTTCCTGAACGAACTCAACCTCTAGAGAGTCCAGGGACGAAGAGAAGTGCCTTAAGCCAGTGGTCGGCAAACTCCTTAGTCAACAGAGCCAAATATCAACAGTACAACGACGGAAATTTCTTTTGAGAGCCGGAAACCGGCTTCTGCGCATGGGCCACGAAGTTTCAATCGCACTGTACGTGCGCGCCCGCCCGCACGTGGTATTTTGTGGAAGAGCCACACTCAAGGGGCCAAAGAGCCGCAGGTGGCTCGCGAGCCGCGGTTTCTGCCCTAAGCGATCTCAAGCGGCCAGGATGACACAGAGAGGTGGCCTTCCCTGAAGAAGCAAAGAGAAGGGTCAACCTCACGGGTGTATGAATGCAGCCAAAGAGCCTTCGCCAACGCTGCAAAGGAAACAAAAATAAACTCACAGGATAAAAGGAAGGCTGTTGCATGAGGAAGAACTTTTGCTCCAGTTTATAAAAAAAAAAAAGAGAGAGAGAGAGAGAAGAAAAGAAAAGAAAAAGAAAGCACACACTGAAATGATCTAAAGCTGCCTATAAATATTTGGGAACATCAAAGGCAGTCCTGTTAAATTAAAAATGCTGTCACACAGATAGGAACTAGCCTCTAGCACTGCCAGCTTCAACATGTGAGCCTGTGATCTGAGGAGCGAGGCTCAGCTCCTCGAGAAATCTGATTCACTGAAGAAAAAAGTGAACGAGCAGTTGAGTTTTAATAAGGGCATTAAATACCTTAGGAATGAGCTAATTAGAGTTTAACTCTTTCAAGATTGTCCGGGCTCTTAAGAATGCTGTAAAGTAAGCTCCCTCCAGAATCTAGTTAAAGAGGCCTCGAAACCTACAATGTAAAAGAAAAGTATTAAAATAGCACCTTAGGACTTCAAAGCTGGTAAATCCTACCAGGTCCCCTCAGACTTCAAGGCAGAGGCCGAGGGAAGAGAAGGGAGGAGACTAACCCAGAATTGCTCCCCCCCCCTCCCCGCCCCCAAAGGTGAGGTGAGGGTCCTTGCTAATTTAGAGGCTTTTTTCCTTCCTCGTTTGGCCTACAAACGCTCACTTTCTACTACCAGATCCCTTCTACCCTGTGAGTACGTGCTCTACCCAAGATGCTTTGAGGTTGCCTCGTGGGAAGCCCTTTACTGATTCCGCTCATTCGTCCGTGCGTGTGTCACGTGAGAAATTAAGGCTGAGCCTCCCCAGACACGCTTGACGTCACTACAAGAAGTCACCCAACAGTTTCCCTACACGATTCTGGATCCGAATCCACGGGAAACCAGGAAGAATCCCGTGAGGGGAGTTCCATCAGAACGGCAAATCCTTTCAGGAGAAGACGACTCTTTGGCCTTGACATAGCAAGAAGGGAAAGCGCTCGGAGAAAACAAGGAGAAAACACACCTGCACAGGAGAAAGGGCATCTTTCCATCAGCCGGGCTCAGGAATGTGCGAGAACGTGGTAGACAGCGATGGAAACTACCTTCTCCATTCAAGGAGAGGAATGCACGGCCCCGTCTTGGCAGAGGAGGGTAGGGGGAGTTAAAAAGAAAAAAGAAAGAAAACCCACAATGCACTCCTATCATTTCCATTTTTAGAAAAAGGCACTGTGTCTAATTGTGGGGGGGGGGGGGGCAGTTAAGATTAATAAAGTATTTGCTTTGGCAAAATCGCACACTGGATCAAAGCACGCACTGAAGTCCCTTGTGCCTGCCACAGGTCCCATGTAATTAGGCCCCAGAGCAGAGCCTTCGCATATCACAACATTCCCCGTGTCCTGGCCAGCTCCAGAGACGCAATCAACCACCCGGCTTTCCTTCGGAGCGCTCACGCCCGGATGCAGGCCATGTGGCCGCAGGAACAGCAGGCAGGCTGGCCTAGACACCCCGCCTCCTAGGCAGCGGCTCACAGTGCACCTGTGTGTCTGTGCGCGCCTCGGCCCACTGACAACACGCAGGCCCGGACAATGATCCGGCCGCAGAGCACAGGGGTGAGCAGACAGAGCTGCAGCAAAACACCCTCCCAGAAACAGGGAGTGAGGGAGGAAGGAATACCCACAGCCTCTCAGCGAGGGCTGGGGAGCCCCTCTGGGGAGCCCCGGGGCCCCACCCTAGGGGAGAAGGGACGCGCGTGCAAGTGGTCTGCAGCAGGCACTGGGTATATTAAAAAACGATACTTATGACATGATCATTTCTCAATGAGTCGCATCTTCAAATTCTTAAACCTTGATCAACCACCAAACCACCCTTCAGAATAAAATATGTCAACCATTTGGGAATTACAACATCAATGTTAAGTATATCACGAAACGATGTATATGTTATTTTCTTCTTCCTCATCCTCATCCTCACGAAACACAAATTGCATGCTATAACTAATTTAATCCTTGCAATAAGTCTAGGAAAGGTTTATCTCTGTTACAGATGAAGAAACTAAGGGCCAGAGAAACAAAGTCACCTTTCCATGGCAGCTAACTGGCGGAATCAGGACCCAAACCTAGGCAGGCTGGCTCCAGACTCAGCATTCCGCTGCCTCTCCATCCGCACGGGAAATCCAGAACCACTTTGCTCTGCAAAACATACAACACCCTTTGAAGGAAACTGGCAAACCTTGGGTCTCTGCAGAGCATCGCTGGAAACTGCTGCTTCACCTGATGACCTGGAAGTCTCCTCCCAGCTCCTCCCAGCTATGCAATGGGCTCAGAGCTATAGTAGCTGTAACACAGAACTAAAGAGAACTTACACCCAAAGCAGGTTAGAGTCGAGAAGGTAACGTCTAATTTTGTCATTAGGAATACATGCATATCTTCTCCTATAGAACGGTGGTGCCATTTCTGCTCCACAACGGCCTACCTTTTCATTATAATGTACCCATGGTTTGAGGACCCCAATCTTGTCAGCACAAGGCAGATGTCAAGAATCTTGTGTCCTCGCCCTGACCGGTTTGGCTCAGTGGATAGAGCGTCGGCCTGCAGACACAAGGGTCCCAGGTTCGATTCCGGTCAAGGGCATGTACCTTGGTTGTGGGCACATCCCCAGTGGGGAGTGTGCAGGAGGCAGCTCATCGATGTTTCTAACTCTCTATCCCTCTCCCTTCCTCTCTGTAAAAAATCAATAAAATATATTTTAAAAAAGAAAAAAAAAAGAATCTGTGTCCTCAACTACTTTCTCCCCCTTGGTATCGTGTTTGCTAACTTCCTCCTCAATCCTCACACACAGGGTCCCCTGGTTTTCTAGGAGTGGACTACAGGCATCAGAAGGAGCCGATCAGAAGTGCTGAGAGAAGCACCGGAGCAGCAGGCACAGCTTCTAGGGAGGCGCCACATCAAGCGACAGGAACATGGATGGCCGCGTGCACTGCAGACTCCCTGCTGGTCATCCTAGGCCCGCATCATCCCCCATCTGTGGCCAACAGAAGTGAGGCATCCTGAGGAAGAGAGAGCTTTCCCTCATGTGCACAAAGGGGCTCTTTGTGCTAAGAGCGGGGGAAATGTCAAAAGACACCAGCCCTGCCCTGGAGGAGGATAAACTCGAACAGAGTCACCGAGGTGCTCCGTGACTCCAAGTCAGCAAGAAAAGATGAAGTCTGTGGTCAGTCTCCCTTCTGAAGCAGTCCATGTCCATTCACAGGAGTGGGGGCTTGCTTTTGTGTGTGATGAGCCTTGAGGGCAGGCCCTCCACCACCGAGCCTGCCTGAGCTGTTGCACCTGCACAAATCACAGACTCCGGGAGCTCAGGAGGCTGCCCAGGAGTCCCGTCCTGCTCTGCCATTCAGGGCTCCCACCTGGCTTACGAGGCCTGATCAATTCCCTTCCGGACATCTCACTGCACAACACCAAGCAGCACAGAATTCGGGACACCAGTTTGCAAAGTGCCAAATGGCATTCCAGTGTGGGCTGTCCGGGACACTTTTATCCCCCTCCCATCCCAGCTCCAACTGCCAAACCTTGAGAGCTGGGCATCCTAAGACCCCACTGATGGGTGATGGCACCTGTAACCACGGTCTTTGCTTACTGAATGGACAGGGGTGGGCAAAAGTAGGTTTACAGTTGTGAGTACACGAAACACAGATCATGACTGTGTTGTTGTTGTTGTTATTATTATTATTATTATTATTATAACTTGCATGTCTTTTTTCCATTCGAACAATTATAAAGCTGATTTTGCCCCCCTCCCCCTACAAGAATAGGAAGGGGGAGAACAGGCCTTCTTGAATAGGGAGTAGGGAGGAATAATGATAGGGAGCTGGGGAGGAGGGGGAAATCCCCCATCCACCTCCCTGTTTCTTTTCCTCCCCTCCCTCAATCAGCCATCACTAGATTAGTTCATAGAGGCCGAGGGATGTTGGCTGGGATAGGAGGAGGGGTACTGAAATATTAAGAGACAGAAGATTCCCTATTTACCCTGTAGCAAGTCAAGAAGACATTCCTACATGAAAGACCCACCATATAACTTGTACAAGTTTGCGAGAGGACAATTAAAACCTAAGTGAATTAAGAAAAGTAATTAATGTTATCTGAGCATGTAGTAAGAATTCTACGAGTTTCCTAGGTCTTCTTGTAGGGGCATGTATAGGCAATCATTTCACTTAGAATATTCAAAACTATTCTACCCCATCCCTTGGCTGTTTTAGAGCCGCCCCCTTCCAAAAACAAGGTTGGCAAGGCAACCAGAGCACCAGTCACCGTGGTCCCTAACCACATCCGCCAGGGCTTGGCATGCCGAGACGTGTGCCAATTCTGTTGTCTGTAGGGCACTCCTGGCCACAGCACACAGCAAGCTATAATCAAGTCAGAAACCACCACATTCGTATAGAACTCGGCTCAACATAAATATTCATTAAATGTGAAGACCTATGGTGATGCAATGTTGAGACTGCAAATTTAAACACAAGAGTCAGGAAATGCAAAAATTACCGCTGCCCCTGGAACCTGGAATCACCCACATGGCACATTTAATGCCACAAGCGCGATTCTGTGTGTCCTAGAGGTTTAAGCCTAGTGACACCAAAACTACACACAAAGCTGTTCACTTAACTTCCTGGAGGAGGGTGACATTTACAGATGGGCACCGGAACGTTTCTGGAGTGGCAATGCCAGGGAAACCCTGTAGTACAAGTGAAATATATAACACATCATGGACAGACTCTGGAATATCCCTGAAGGTCTGGATGCCCATATAATAGCCACTGTTCCACAAAAACCAAAAGATCTCCTCATGCCAACACGTACACAACTAAGCAATAGAGTAGTCCTCCTCATCCGCGGTTTCAGTCACCCACAGTCCACTGCAGTCTGAACGTGTTAAATGGAAGACGCTGAACTAATTCAAAAGTTTTAAGTTGCGTGTCACTCTGAGTAGTGTGACGAAGTCTCGAACCTTCCTGCTCTCTCCCACCCGGGACCAGAATCATCCCTTTGTCCAATGTATCCGAACGGGATATGCTACCTGCCCATTAGTCCCATATCCTCGAGTGAGAATTGAAATACATTAAAAATCAGATAAAATTTTAAAAGATTCTGGCAATTCGGATATGCCAAAGAGAAGCCAGAGGTGTTTCCTTTAGTGAAAAGGTATGTATGCACGTACAGGAAAAAGAGTATGTACAGGTTTTGGTACTATCCATGGTTTCAGGCATCCACTGAGGGGTCTTGGAATGGAACGGGAGACTGCTGCAATTTAATAATTCCCAAGTGTTTATAGTGGGCCCCATAGAGTAGACAATCAGATATTTATTAAATTGAAATCTCAATTTCTTTCCCAGAGAGCCTGCTGGCCTCTTTAGAAACACTACTGCAGTCCTTTAACGCTGCTTCCCACCGATCACAGGAGCGAGGCCCACGCCAGGACTTTCAAAGTGGGGGGAAATTTTGAGAAAACAATATGGTACAAATTCCATTAAGGACCCACATACAGTTGTTTCTGAGGGGTCATTCTGGAGCTACATATAACTTTTGCTGTTCCCCAAAAGTGCCAGTTTCCTAAGTTATACGAAAATGTTATTCATATTTAACTAAAACACACTCCCTACAAGTCCAGTCATCCTGAGATGTTCTCTTCTCCAGCAATCTGTGAACAATGTACCCAGGCAGCCACGTGCCAGGATTAGAGGAGTTGGTCCCATCCCATTTCCTTTTTCCAGACCTCCCTTCTGGAGAGCAGAGGCAAGGTGTCATGATTCCAACTATTTAGAACTAGAGGCCCAGTGCATGAAATTCGGGGGGAGGGGGTTGTCCCTCAGCCTGGCCTGCGCCCTCTTGCAGTCCGGGAGCCCTCGGGAGATGTCCGACTGATGGCTGTGGAGGTGTGAGAAGCTCCCACCATCGCCGCTGCGCTCACCAGCTGTGAGACCAGCTTCTGGCTGAGCGGCGCTCCCCCTGTGGGAACGCACTGACCACCAGGGGGCAGCTCCTGCATTGAGCATCTGCCCCCTGGTGGTCAGTGGACATCATAGCGACCGGTCGTTCCGCCATTCGGTCGATTTGCATATTAGCCTTTTATTACATAGAATAGCCCTAGAACACACCCCCGTCTGAAAACTGCTTGTGAATTACTTCTACGATCATACAAAGTTCTGCCTCAAAAAGCCAAGCCTTTTTCTGGCCACACTCGCATTCCCACTACTATCCTGTCCCAAAGTATTTTGGATCTAGAAGAAGAATTTCCATTCCCTAAATATTTAAGAGTTGTATTGCAAGGCAATAGAGGAACAAGTGAGAAACAACCCCTATCTACTGGAAGCTATGGAGAAAGGAAAACATTCATGAAAGAATACCTACATGGAAATGTATTATAATGCAGAAGGGCAATCCAAAATGAAGGGCATAGAAGGAGGAGAGCCCAGGACCCATTCAGGAAATAAGGCAGAAACACACTGGACCCAGGCCCAAGTCCCAGAGTCCAGGTCACCTCTAAACCACGGGATGGCACTGGAAGATGTTGGCCAAGGGAGTAAGGAGATCAGAAGTTACTTCAGGAAGATGAATGGTGGGGAAAGGAGGAATTGATGGGAGGAAAGAGAATGTGAGGCAGGGAGACGCTTGGCAGCAAGCATTGGCATGCAGAAGTAAGGTCAAAAAGGAAAGGGCCAATCAAGCATCGTCTTGAGTACATGATTTCCCTTTGACTTGGCCACAAGCTGCCTTGATTGAAATCTAGAAATGGCTTTGCCAGTCAAGTTTGAACATTCCTTACATGCCATTAGCTGCCTGCTTACCACCTACTCCAAGACTGAGGCACTTTCTGAAAAGAGGCCAAGTCTCCAGGTAACCAGTGATACTTCCAGAAATTGCAGAAGGCTGCGGACACACGACGTCAAATGCATTGAAGTAAAAGTGTACAATTAGGTACCGAGAAAAGCATCCTATGCTGAGTGTGGGACAAGCCTTGGGAACCAGGATAACCTGAACAGCAGACAGCACTCTGGGGCAGGATCCAAGGAAGGCGCCCCTCGCTGAGAGGATAAAACAAGGTAATAACAGTGACAGTGCTCTCCGGACCCTAAAGCACCAGGCACGTGGGAGATTTGCTGGAACGCAACCATCAACGCAGGATGCCACTCTAAGAAGGCGAGCACCTGAAAGTGCTAAGATCCGAGTTCTGATCCCAGCCCCTCTTGTGGCCAGAGGCTTAAAGCCCTTCCTCCCAGCCCCCTCATTGTAAAAGGAGAGCTGAGCCACAGCATCCTCAGGGTGTCCTTCAGCCCAAACAGTGACTCCCACAGTCAAAAGAAATCAAGGAGCAAAAAGAGAAAAGGGACACAGATCTCTATGAAGGCGCAGGCCAAATGACTCTGCGGCTTCGGCCTTCTAGAAGGTCGAGAGTAAAAAGAGCCCTCTGGTCACATCAGGGACAGTTCGGCCTTCCCCGGTAGCATAATTTGAGGTGCATGGGGTCCCCTGGAGTGTCATAATGCCACTAATGGGCATCAGACACACTGGATGGTTGGGGAAGGAAAGAAAGAAGCACAACTTAAAAGCATTCAGCTTCAGGTCTTTCAGACAATGAGAGGAGGGCAAACCCCAATGCCTACGAGGGTCAGACACTGGGAAATGTAATTACCAGTGAGAGAAGGAAGCTGCAGCGATGCAACAGGGGCTTGTGAACTGAAGGGGCCGGGCCGTGTCCCCTCTGAAGTCAGGAACAGCTGGGCAGGCTAGGCCCGTGGTCGGCAAACTGCGGCTCGCGAGCCACATGCGGCTCTTTGGCCCCTTCAGTGTGGCTCTTCCACAAAATACCACGGCCTGGGCGAGTCTGTTTTGAAGAAGTGGCGTTAGAAGAAGTTTAAGTTTAAAAAATCTGGCTCTCCAAAGAAATTTCAATCGTTGTGCTGTTGATATTTGGCTCTGTTGACTAAGGAGTTTGCCGACCACTGGGCTAGGCTATTGCCCATGCGGGAATGTGAACCCAACGTTGCCAAATCTTTTCATTTTTCAAGAGCAGCCAAAGGCCCGGATTTTTATGTGACATTTCTGGATTTTTAGGAGGGGCCAAAACAAAGTATCCTGCAGTCATTCTCATGTTCAGCCCGGGACCCGCTGTTTAAATGTACCCCGGGTAGCCTGCGTGGCTCTGCTTGCACCTCTGCCTACCACACACTGACAGCGTCACCCTGGATTGAGAGGTCAGGGTTATACTGTCTTTCCAAACCCAGCCTGTCCATGAGCACAGAACTCATGCGCTACGGGAAAGACGCAGAGCAGACAAAAAGAGGGCAGCAGCACCCTCCTGGGCCACAATCTGCTGCCCCGCAGTGAGTGGACAGCCCGGTGGTCCTCCCGTGAGGTCTTCTCTGAGCCGCCGAGCGCGGCCATCTGCCTGGACAGCTGCCGTGTCCCTACCCGGAACGCAGGGGCAGCTTACTGCTCTTGAATTGTGCTCAGACACACCTCCAAGGGAGGTACCCAGGTACCATGCCAGGTACCTTCCCTGCGATGCAGACATTAGTCATCACTCAGATCCTCATGGCAGAGGAAAAAGGCCATTACTTAGTATTCACTAAATGATGGAAATATATGGACTTTTATTTTTATGAAGGGTTTTTGTTGGGTTTTTTTTGGTTCTGGGGTTTTTTAAGAAACAGATACTACCCACTGTGAGCAGGGGTACGTAGGAACCTCTATGCCGACCTGGTAGAAGAGTATAAACTAGGACCGTTCTTCTGCAGACCAGGTGACAACATGGAGCAGGAACATTGAAAATGCTTATACCCAATGACCCAGGGGCTCTAACTCTAGAACTTTATCCTATGAAAATAATCAAGAGATGGAGAAAGGATGTTCCTCACATCATTACTTATCACAATGGAAAACAATGTGTTACACAGACACTAAAAATCTTTCAGAGCATTTAGTAACAGGAAAATACCCAAGGTGGATAAAGGGTTAAAAACACCATGTCATGTTTTTCCCAATTTTCTTTACAACACCTCCAAGCTCAAGAGGAAAAAAAAGAAAGTTACATCAAAACACAAAAAGATCAACAGGGGGTTATGTGTAGCAAGCAGGATTGATTTTCTTTTTCATATGTTTCTGTGTTTTCCAATAAACATGTACTATTGTTATAATTAAAACACACGTTATAGGTGATGTTTTAAAGTAAGATCTTGGCTCCAACGAGAGGTAATGTAAAATGAATCTACTCTAACATGTCTGCCTAGTCTTACCAAAATCTCAGGCAAGCAGGTCAGTAAGCTTTGGCTTCAGGTGACCCAAGTTCAATCCCAGCTCTGTGGCATCACAAAGCTTATTTAGACTCTCAGCCTCAGTTTCTTCTGGGGCCAATGCAACCGCCCATGTTTGTGTGGAAGAAATCACAGAAACAGCATCTGCAAAACACATATCGTGGGTGCATAAAAAATGCTACCACGGGGACAGAAAAACTATGTCTCTTCCGTAGGCTGTACCCACAGAAGGAATTCCATAAATGCCTGCTGACGAGTTACGATACTCAAATTAAGTTTAAATAAAAACCCAAGTTTTCACCCAATTCTTACAGCACTGAATGGGACCTTATACACAGCTAACTGACCACAACCCCCACTCTTTTATTTTAAAAAACGCAACAGCTTCTGCAGCAGGAGGCAGAAATCCCCATTCCAACAGACAATTTCACGTCCAACTTCTAGGGTCATCGAAGGCTGTTATCACTGAATCAACTCTACACACCCGAGTTTCTAAACAACCATATCACACTGGCTGCTGGGGAGAGGGAAGGGGATTAATATCGTCTTACAACACATCTTAAGGGTAATAAAAATAAAATGCTCTCCCTTGAACCACAATGGGTCGGCTGACCTCATTCTCTATAGACGATCATGAGTCAACAGGGCCGCTAAAAGTCAGGTTTTAGAACATCTCATTCAAGCTACAAATGGAACAAAGAACCTCTACTCTTCACCTCCTCCCTAGCCTGTCTGACAAGTATAAAGGCACGTTCCCACAAAGGGGTTATCAGCTTTAACCTCAAAGGGAGGTAAGAATGCGTTGGAAAAGGCCAGAAGGTGCAGATCCGCCTACTGTGTCATTAAGTACATGTTTCTTCAGAATGGGATGCCCAGGCCTAAACTTAGCACCCCGGGCCAGGTGCTCCTCAGGGTCCTGTGAACGTGGCCCTCCAGAGAGGGCTGTGGGCCCTCTACACGCAGCTGCCGGTGGCCGGGGACAACATCTTACTCATCCCCACCTGCTGCCTCGCCTCGCACAGCGTCTGGCAGGCAGAAGGCAGCAGTGACTGCCTGCCTGCTAACGGAACGCAGCACCCATAATAGTACGTTTTTGAACAGCCAGGAGGATGCAATGAGCAGGCAGGATCCACAGCTTTAGGTGCTGAACAATCCTTTAAATCAAATCGTTAGGAAACGCACGGCCGGCGTGAAGAAAGGTGATGTGTTCGAACACAAGACAGGACCTCTTCGGGGAGAGCCATGCAGAACCCAAAAGGGCTCTGAAGAAGCCAGCTACAGGAAGGAGGGGTGCCTCACCAGAAAGCTCTTTAAAGGCCAGGACGCTACAGCCTTCCCAACAGCAAAACATCCCAACAGCAAAACAACAACAACGCGGAAGTGCCACTGAGTGACAACTGGACACTTCAAACCACCGGCCCCTCTTCCCAAGCTTCCCAGATCAGCTCTTCATGGAAACACAAGTTAGAATGAGACTCCTGTGGTTTAAAAAAAAAAAAGGAGGAAAGAAAGGTAGGTGGGAAATGAATCTCTGTAAGGGTAGTTTTCTCAGTTAAAGTTACAGACTCATTTCTTGGCCCATCAGTCTGGGTTTACCCCCCAATCTAAATTCCTCCGCCAATTCCCATGTTCTCATTAGAAGCAGAAGAAGGTGCCAAGGGAAGCACTCTTGAATAGACAGAAATGCTTACAATCGGGCACACTGGATTTGAATCTCGGCCCTACCACCAATGTCCTCATTAACTTCCACAAGTCACTTTACCTCCAAGCGTGGTTTCCTCATCTGAAAACCTGGGCCATGCCATCGACCTCACCCATTAAATGTGAGCCAAGCAATGTGATTGTCTAACCCAGGCGTCCACAAACTACGGCCCGCGGGCCACATGCGGGTGTTTTTGCCGTTTTGTTTTTTTACTTCAAAATAAGATATGTGTAGTGTGCATAGGAATTTGTTCATAGTTTTTTTTTTAAACTATAGTCCGGCCCTCCAATGGTCTGAGGGACAGTGAACTGGCCCCTGTTTTAAAAGTTTGAGGACCGCCGAAACCGGTTTGGCTCAGTGGATAGAGCGTCGGCCTGCGGACTCAAGGGTCCCAGGTTCGATTCCGGTCAAGGGCATGTACCTTGGTTGCGGGCACATCCCCAGTGGGGGGTGTGCAGGAGGCAGCTGATCGATGTTTCTCTCTCATCGATGTTTCTAGCTCTCTATCCCTCTCTCTTCCTCTCTGTAAAAAATCAATAAATTTAAAAAAAAAAAAAGTTTGAGGACCATTGGTCTAACCAATATGCTGTACACCTGAAATTAATACAAAATAATATTGAATGTAGCCTGTCATTTTATTTATTTATTTATTTATTTATTTATTTATTTATGTTAATCCTCACCCAAGGATATTTTCCCACTGATTTTTAGGGACAGTGGAAGAGAGAGGGAAAGACAGAGAAACATCGACGTGAGAGGAAACACATCGATTGGTTGCCTCCTGCACGAGCCCTGACCAGGGCCCAGGCAGGGAGGAGCCTGCAACTGAGGTACGTGCCCTTGACCGGAATCAAATCCGGGACCCTGTGGTCTGCAGGCCGGTGCTCTATCTACTAAGTCAAACTAGCTAGGGCCTGTAGCCTGTAATTAAAAATAATAATAATAATAATAAATCAAAAATAAATTTTAAAGAAATGTGAGTAAAGCATTGCGCCCAGTGTCTGGCACATAGGAAGCACTTGATATTAGTGGCTATTTTTAAAAGCTCTAATAGAGAGGGAAACCGAGCAACTCACAATCTAAATTACAGGAGAAAGGAAAGTGCTTACACCCAGTTTAGAACGGGGTACAATTTAGAGAGGACTGGCTTTCCCCAACTGCACACCCGACCAGAAGCATCTGCTCTCCCTGCATGCTCTCCCAGGTGAGCTGGGGGTGACAGGAAGGCTCCAAGCCCGGGAGTCAGGTGACCTGAATCTGAACCCAGGTTGTCTCTACCTTGCTCCGTGGCCCCGGGCACGATGCTTCACTTCTTTGGACCTCAGTCTCCTCACCTAACACAGGAAAGTGCTGAACCTGTTTCTCCTGGTTATTAAAAGTGCTTTAAATGTCATTTTTGCCATAAACTACAAATCCATTCCTCAGACTCAGGTAACACCATCAAGCAGCAAAGTTTTCACATGGTATATATTCAAGATAAGGTGACTCTGGATACCAACCCTATACAGTTACTCCCAGGGACACCAGGGCTCGGCCAGGAACGACTCTTCATGTTATGTCCACCCATAACAGCTGTACCCATTAGAGCTCTGTCAATACTCAATATTTTATCAAGCAAAGACCGCCTTCAGACCTTTATCATGCCAGGTATCCTGCCCCTGAATATGCACACACACAGGTCACTCTCACACAACTTCATATAACTACTAGTAGTGGTCGGCAAACTCATTAGTCAACAGAGCCAAATATCAACAGTACGATTGACATTTCTTTTGAGAGCCCAATTATTTAAACTTAAACTATATAGGTAGCTACATTGCTATTGACTTAATTAGGGTACTCCTAAGCTGGCCTTTGCTAAAAACTCAAGGGGCCAAAGAGCCGCAGGTGGCTCGCGAGCCACAGTTTGCCGACCACTGGTCTACCAGAACCAAAGAGAGGTCCATGCTTTCCACCTAATCAAGCAAGTTTCTAGAAATAACCAAATGGAAAGACAGCCCCAGAATTTATTAACCAAACCAAATGAAAATGTTCTCATCAATGACTCCAAGCCCATTAACCCACCACCTGCCTGATATCCACTCTAAATCCATCCTTCATTAATTGTCTCATTAGTAGCAGGCACTGGGCACCCAGGGGTAGATCCAGGGGTGGGCAAAAACAAACACCCCACAGAGCCCAGGTCCACAGGGAAGGTGTGAGGAGTTGCTCTTAAGGCATCGCAACCCTGACAGACACTCCGTCTCATTTTCCGACCAATGGCGAGAGGGAGCACATTCACACCCTGCTCTCCCACGTCCCGCGTTCAGATCCCTGCGGAGAACTCCCTGAGCGACTATTTTCTCACTTCTCCCAGGGATCTTGCACTTAACTCGTCCCAGACAGATGCACCGGAGAGCAGTTAACCCATGATAGACAATGGATGCCTTAGGGAGTAAGGGCTCAACTCTGTGAGGAGACCCGGTTGGGAAGGATTATCATTTATCCACACACGTCTGTCTCCGTAAGAGACAGGGAACTCCAGAAGACAACAGCATTACAGCATCTGGCACCGAACAGGCAGGACTTGGTAAATATCTACCCCATAAATATGCTCCGTGGAGGCATGTAAACCTGTAAGGCTTCTGCTCCACAACGCTTGCCGGCCTGATCTCACTCCTCTCCAATTCTTAGGAACGGACTATTTGATGACAGGGACTAGACGAGGGCCTCCTTTTTTCTCTCTTGGGGAGGAGGGGGCATCACAGAACCCTCCAAGCGGCAAAACTGCGTATCTTCTCAGGAAAAGGAAAGTGTCCATACACAAGACTGCATGCATCATCTCGGGGGTTCGTTCACGGGCCATCGCTGGAGGTCTGTGACCCTCAGGCGAAGCGCCCCTCTACTACGCTGTCAAAAAGTTAGATCTGAATGAATGTCAAGATCCTAACCTGCCAAGTCTATTTATTTGGCAAAAACAGGAACAAAAGGGGCCAAAGAAACCTGGGCTTTAATCCAGCTTTTATCATTTGCTAGCTGTGTAAGGATGGAAACCGTGGCCTTAGTTTCCTCATCTGCAAAATGGGTTCACACTAAGCTGCTAATTCCATGTTCGTGTCAAGATGAGACGAGCAAACATGGCATATGTTTGGCGGAGTGCCCCGTACACAGTAAATGCTCATAAACTGAAGCCACCACCACGTTCCCTTCAGTCTACACACTCCACACTTACCTCCATCTCCCATCTCTTCTCCACTAAGAGCTCTACAAGCAACTCCTATGAGATTTCAGGGGGAAAGACAGAAACCCCTCAGAATTCATCAGGATCAAAAAACACACTCCGTCCTCATGTTTCCTCTCCTAATCGAATGCTTGATTTGAACCTGTGAAGGCCCTTCTGATGAGATAGCCGGCAATCTCTTTCTACATAAATCCGGGTCAGCTGTCAGCACACAATGGTTCTATTAGGCCAAGTCAATTTTTTAGAGGCAGACCTATTAAGTTAACGTAAAATGGAGATGAAAAGAACGTGTTTGATCAAATGCTCAACTGCAAAAACACACTGACAGGGACCCAAGGCAGAGGAATTAGCTTCCTAAAATTATTCTCTGTGATGCCCTTTGATAACGCTGGGTATTTAAGGACCTCACTCAGCTTTTCTAAGCCACCACCCAGCTCTCCTCCCAAACCCTCACAGCTAAAGGCACCAGATTAGTTCTTAAATGTTTTCAGCTCTCCGCTGCTTTCAAGACCATTCAACACTCAACCCAGGATCCAGAAAGGCAGATTCTAAAGTTGCACAAAACCTATCATTCGGATTCCTTTTACAAATGAATTTCTCAAGCGTTTCTAAATATTTGACTTCAAGAAGAAGAAGAAAAAAAAAAAAAGCAAGCATTTCCACTTTAAAACAATCTTTCATCTCTAAGCGATGCAAATTTTCTTTGTTTAACCAATCCACATACCACTAGCCAGTGTTTAATCAGGCCTTTATTTAACATCACTACCACACGAGTTGCACGGCCAAGTCTGAAAGTTTCAGATAATGATCTCATTAAAAGCAACAAATTGGCTTGAAGATGAAATATGTATCAATACGTCTAAGAACCCTGTAAAGCTCCACACTTCAGAACTACAGGAAAAGTGTAATTAATTCCCCCAGCACTCACACTGTATGCCTGACACTCTTATAAGCAAATGGGCTTTGATGTTGCATGAATAAGATAATAAAAGTAATTAATAGCATTTCACATCCACACATTGTTTTCACAATTCTCACAGATGAAGATGTCAAGAGAGAGAGAGAGAGAGAGAGAGCGCTCTGTTCTTACAGAGCACACTGTGACCTTGGGAAAGTTATTTAAGCCTAAAATGCACACAGAGAGAACCAAGAATCCTGTGACTAATCCCAAGGTTTGAATTACTTACTCTCTCTCAGACACACACACACACACACACACACACACACACACACACACACATGCACACACTCGCACACACTTCTTAGCCAGGCCTCCCCCTACCCTAAACTATGCAAATGACTGAACAGGTTCTCTACCAGACTATGTATGATAAGGTATCAACTGTACACACACACACACACACACACACACACACACTTTCATTGTATGTAATAGGGCGGGAAACAAATCAGTAATACATACCAATTTCCTACCTTAGACTTCTTAAAAGAGAGTTTTCTTTATAAAGAGAGGAAATAAAGAGAGGTTTGAAAAGTTCAACAAGGGCAATGAGAAAACATGACTGATCCGAAGCTAAACACCCAATTTGTTTCTTCTGCATTCTCCTCTCTCATGAAAATGTCATATTCCCGCTCGGCAGTCCTAAAAGCGTTAGCTTTCCTCACAAAATCCTCTTTCAGGACTCACAGGGGCCACACCAGGTCCTTAAATTGGGCAGCATATCGGGAGAATGAATAAAACGCGTGCCCGCCTCTGTCCACACACAGCCCCGAAGGCCACACTGCGCTCCTTCTGTGCACGGAGAGGCTCAGTGATAGGTCCCCACAATCAGGTCATTAAAGATACCGAGTGAGAGCACCGAGAAATGACTCCTCAAACAGCCCGGATAAACTCACTAGCGTTACTGCGGTTGTAAGGGAATTAAGGACATCTATTAGTGATTGCTTAACAGGTAAACTTATTAAATACCATTTAAGTCATTTTTCTTTACTTAGCAATTGTTGACTTAAAAAAAAATTTTTTTTTTTTTTTGGCTAGGCTAAATGAACTACAAAAGAGTTAGATAAGCACTTCAAAAAGTTTCAAAAGAGAACAGATTCCTTCTGCCAAATTCACACATTATCTCTCCGCTCACAGGGATAAAATAGTTACAAATGGTGTGTTTAAGCTGCTAATTTTGTATTAAATGGTGAACCCAAGATTATCTCCAAAGCATAAGCACTGCCCATAATGGATAGCTCGCCAAACTGCTGTGGAGAAAGTACAAGTTAAAACACTGCAGATAAAAATCGCCAACTTCAAAAGTCTCCTTCGGAAAGCTGAAGTGCACGTGAAAACATCTCTCCTCTGGGGAGGCTGTACATCAAACATTTCTAAAGCCATCGGGGCAACAGGGCAATCCTCAGAGACTCGGAGCCGCAAGCAGCCCTCTCTCAGATCCAAACCAGTTCCCCAGGCTGCGTGCGACTAAAAAAGGTGCAGGAATCTTCAGCAGAGCCTCGCCTCTGAAGCTGATAAAGGAAAAGACCACCATGATAACATTAATCGAAGAAAAACGTCCAAGGCCTTTAACATAGGCAGTCACAGGGCCCAAACATGTGCTGCCCCGTCTACTTCCCCTGCAGCTGTAAGATGGGAGGGAGAGCCCTGAAAGGCAATGCTGCGAATCCATCGTCCAGCAGAGGTGCCTCCCCGGCTGGGGGAAGACACACCTCTAAGGAGCCACGCTGCACAGCTCCCTGCCCCACGCACAGCTCCCTCTCCTACCCACGCAGGGCCCTGAGTCTGCACGGGGGGGGGGGGGGGGGGACCCGGGAGGGAGGCTGCTATGCAATCATGCCACACAACCCCCTTCTCTTCATTCATAACTCCTCCAAGAGTTAACGCGCCCAAGGCCCAAAGCTTGGGCCCCTGCGCCCATCACCATCACCCGAAGAGAAGGTTCAGAAACAAGCCAACCATGTCGAACCGCCCCCATCCGAGGCATGCACCTTCCCCACCACGAGTGCGCTGGCCTGTCCGCTAGCAAGTTGGTAACATCGGAGCCAAGGAAGCGGGAAGGCATCGCTACCCAGAGCTCACCATCCGCGAGGCTTGAGCTCAGCGGGAGGCTCTCCCTCGCAGCCGCTGGGGATGCTTTGAAATGCAGACTTCTTTCCCTTGGAGCAAGGTGAAGGTCCTGTCAGGGAGCGACCCTGTGCC
Organism: Eptesicus fuscus; assembly: GCF_027574615.1. NCBI lineage: Eukaryota > Metazoa > Chordata > Mammalia > Chiroptera > Vespertilionidae > Eptesicus > Eptesicus fuscus. The sequence continues at coordinate 24,409,022 of NC_072495.1, read as the reverse complement.
CCGGTTCCCAGGCCCTCCTGGGAAGAGGTCCTTGGCCCAGGGATGGGCAGGCAGTCTCCCTCCCACCGAGGGCTGCCTTCCACGGCCACTCCAAGGCACTCCTCCTCGGCCAGCAGCCCCCTGGTCCCCTGCCGCCTGCCGCTGCTGCTGCCCATCCGGAGTCCTGCGAGCGGATCAGCCTTCAGGTGAGGCGGGCGGCAGGCTCCAGGGGGGAACCTGACTGCACCGCTCCTCACACAACCCGGGCTGCTCCCAAAACGAACGTGCACGGATGGAAGGCAAAGCCCGCTGCCTGGAAGCAGCCACCCCGTCCTGCATCACGCATCTTTCCCAAGTTGGCATTCAACAGGTAGCTCCCGGGACTTCCACCTGAGGCTAACCGGAATGCCCAAGCCGCCCAGGGGGGCCGCCCCAACGTGGGTGCCGGACCCGGGGTTCTCCTCACTGCCCCCGGATTCACAGGAGGCCGAGCCCCCCACGTGCGCTTCCCCCCCACCCACCCACCCACCCACCCACGCCCGCTCCGGCGCCCCGGAGGCCGCGTCCCGCCCTCCTTCCCGCCGGGGAGGGATGCCGCCGGCCTCCTCACCGCCCCTCCCGCCCGCCAGCCCGCGGCGGGGTCGGCGGGCGCAGCCCCCGGAGCCATCTTGTGGCGGCGGCGGCGCGGGGCCCGGGCGGCGGGCAGCTACCTGCACGATCTCGCCCTCCGCGCTGAGCGTGGCCCCGGCCCGCGAGAAGCGGCCCGTGAGGCCGGTGGTGTAAGTGGTGTAGTCGCCGCTCGGGCTCGACTCGAACAGCACCACCTCCACGAACGCCGTCTCCTTGGCCCGCGCCGCGCCGGGCCCCGTGGCCGCCAGCAGCAGCCCGAGCAGCAGCGGCAGCGGCGGCGGCGGCGGCAGGCGGCGGCCGCGGGGGCCGCGGGGGCGGCGGCGGAGGCGGCGGCGGCGGCGGCCCGGGGCCCCTGGGCGCCCGCCCGAGCGCGGCCTCATGGTCCTGCGGCGGGAGGGCGCGGAGGGCGGGCGCGGCCGGGCATAGTCGCGGGCCGGCGGAGGACCGAGTGCAGGCGGGCGCCTCACAGCCCCATCGCGGCGGCGGTGGCGGCGGCGGCGGCTTTGTGGGTCGCAGGCTCGGCTTGGCTCCCCCGGCCGTCGCGCCGCGGCCCTTTCATCTGCTCCACGTGAGGGGTTATCCCCGCCCCAACAGCGTCGTGACCCGCTCTCCCCTCCCTCCCCGCGCTCGACCGCCGCGGCCTCCCCGGGGAGCGGGAAGGCGGGGCGGGCGCGCCTGCGGCGGGGGGCGGGGCCCTAGGGGCGGACACGCCCCCGCCCGCGCTCCGCCCCGGCCTGCGCCCCGCCCCCTCACCCCAGCCCCGCCCACCGCCTGCACTCCACCCCATTGTTCTTGCCACGCCCACCGCCCACTGTCTTGCTCCGCCTATTATTCTAGCCCCGCCCCCGGCGTCTCTACCCCGCCCCTCGCTCCGCCCCCACGCTCATGCTCCGCCCCTTAGTGCCCGCTCCGCCCCTGCGGCGCTTAGCCCTCCGCGGCAGACATTTCTCTTCGGGATTGCCAGAGTTCGGCGGGAATGGGGATCGCGTCCTGCTCCTGAGCGATAAGCGTCCTCTCTGGAGGCCCCACGCCCCCTAGTTCCGTACAGGAGTTAGGAGGACCTTGTCCTTCCCGGATTCCCTGCCCGGGAGCAGGGCGTCCCCCTCCACCTCACCCCCACCTCCTGGATGGAATGGGAGAGGCCCAGGCGGTCAGGGGCCGATGGCAGCTGGGCCATGCTGGGACTTAATCCAGTTCTTGCACCGGTGTCGCTTAGACAGTTATTCTCAAAGGGGTGGGGTGGGGGAGCATTTAGCTATTTGGATTTTAATGGAGTTCATTTTTATGCAGCCCCAGGGACTATAACTCAAACAACCCCACTCAAGAGAGAAGTTCTGAAACTTGGGAGTCTTGCCGTGTGCAGAACCAGAGGATTCCAACACCATCACCCTTCATGCACAGATTGGTGGCTGCCAAATTAATGTATCGAAGGCATGTGCTACAGGGCCTAGGGGTTCCCAGTTGCCCAGAAGATAAACTTTCCATTCCCTGCCCCTCTTTGGAACATGTCATTCATTTCCTTCCTCATCCAGTCCTCTATGAGAATGGAACCCTTCCTTTAATATCCAGATGCAATTCCCACTTCCTCTATGGAGTCTTCCTTCACCCAGCAGGATGGTTATGTGCAGATATTCCCAAATATTTGATTAGGATGATCTGTTTCTACTTGCTACCACACCCCAAATATTAAAAAGACAGGGGGGGCGGGAAATAAAAGAAAAAACTAATTGAGGATTTGTCTTGGGTAAACAATTTACCAAGGTTACATTTTAAGGTAGAAAAAAAAGATTTTCAAAATAAGGAATGGAAAATGCACTTGGAAAAACACCCACAGATCTGCAGTGCCACATTTGGACCACACAGAGCTTCTGCTTAGGAGGGAGGTGCCTGCGAAAACAGGGATCTAGGTATGGTGACTTTTTCGTTTTTCCAGAACCAAGGCTAACTAGTGCTAGTGCTAACTAGTACTAGGGCAACATCAGTCCTGACAATAGCATCCCCATAGGTGGCACGGTCCAGTCCTTATGGGGGAGACCCATGACTGCAGCCCATCCATGACTCTTCACACTATTTTAAATCAACTGATGAATGGTGCATCCATAAAATAGAATATTATTTGTCAAGGAATGAAGTACTGACACATGGATGAACCTTGAAAGAATCATGCCCTGACAGAAGCCAGTCCCGAAGGACCTTATAGTGTATAGGAAATGTCCAGAATAGGCAAATCCACAGAGACATCAAGTCGATTAGCGGTTGCCAGGGTGTGGGTGGGGCAGGAATGGGTAGTGAGTGCTGGTGGGTTTCTTTCGGGGGGTGACGAAAATGTTCTGGAATTAGATAATGGTGGTGGTTGCACAACTCTGTAAACGTACTAAAACCCACTGAACTGTACACTTGAAAAGGGTGAATTTAATGTATGTCAATATAGTTGTAAGGATATTCTCTGCTCTTTGACATCTTAGCTCAAATATCACCCCCTCAGCAAGGCCTACACAGACTATTCTATTTAAAATGCAATGTGCCCCAGCCAGTGTGGCTCAGTGATTGACCGTCGGCCCATACACCAGCGGGTCACCGATTTGATTCCAGTCAGGGCACATGCCCAGGTTTGGGGTTTGATCCCCAGTCGGGGGCGTGCAGGAGGCAGCTGGTGCATGTTAACGTGTCTCTCTCATCGATGTTTCTATCTCTCCATCTCCCTATCTCTAAAATCAATAAAAACATATTTAAAATAAAATAAAATGGCAATGTGTACACCCTGTCCCTGACTCCCAACCTCTCTCAGCCTGCCCCATCTACCCCCTCTCCCCCACCCCCAATGTGGCATTCATTACCTTCTAACATACTAAATAAATTTGCTTATTTATTTCCGTCTCTCCTCCACTGCCCCACATACACACATGCCAGAGAACAAGCTCTATATAATGGCTAGGATCTTGTCTTGCTCACTGACTTAGGCCACGACTGCCTGGCCCAGAGTAGGCACTCAAAAAATATTTGTTGCATGAATTAATGACTAAATGACTTCGCGATAAGCTCATCATCATGTATCCCTTCCATTTTGCAGACGTTTGGGGCAGCTTGTGAACTAACAGCTGCTTAGGAACGCTGGGCTTCATAGGACCAAAATAAATTCTGAACATGGAGAAGGACAACCGTCCTCCCCGCAGGGACTTCAATGAAAACCCAGATAAGGGTCAATAAAGAAACAGGTTTCCATTTCTAAAACTCTGCTTCAAGAAAAATACGGTTAACGAGACATAGCCCAGCAGCACAAGGGTAACATGATTCATCTCTCGGCAGTAGAACGCTGTTTAGAAATGGAGGTATTTACTGAGTAATGAAATTTCGCCAAAATCTGGCAGGCAGTTAGGGGAGGTAGAAAAGAACTTCAAATAGAAGATAAGGCCCATTGGCCAGGAGCAAGGACTGGATAAGCGAGCTGGATCAAGTGATAGGAGTGAAGAAAAGTAATGCACCTTCATTATCTGTCATGACACATCCCTAGGATACCATCCCGAGTAGGACTTATCTTGTTCCTTTCTCGACTTATCAGACTCAGATGAAAACAACAGGTGCACCAGCATCAGTTAAAAGCTGCCAGATCTTTGGCAAATTTCATTGACTTAGGCCAAAAACCACACAAAGCTGCGGGAAGTTTTCGGCCATCCAAGTTCTATTTCTATGATCAAATAGGGAAGGTCAGGGATTTCAAATCGATAAACATATGCTTTAGTACCCAAAATATTTGTGTTGTTGTAAATAATAACAGACATGGACATTCACTGCAGCCTTGTTTTTAATAATAAACAACCTCGCCCTATTGTTTTTAATAATAAACAACCTCGCCGGTTTGGCTCAGTGGATAGAGTGTCGGCCTGCGGACTGAAGGGTCCCGGGTTCTATTCTGGTCAAGGGCACGTGCCCAGGTTGCGGGCTTCACCCCCTGTAGGGGGTGTGCAGGAGGCAGTCGATCAATGATTCTCTCTCATCATTGATGTTTCTATCTCTCTCTCCCTCTCCCTTCCTATCTGAAATCAATAAAAATATTTTTTAAAATAATAAAATAATAATAATAATAAACAACCTCAATGCCCACCAATAGATTAGTTAAATAAATTATAGTACAGCCATCTAATATACGATGGAACACATTAAGTAGCCATTAAGAAGAATGAAGAAGCACTCTATGAACTTACATGGGATGATCTTCAATGCACACTGCTATGTGAAAAAGACGTGCACATGGTATGCTGCCAGGGGGTGGAGTAGAGACAACAGATACATAAAGGTTTGCAAACATTGACTGTGTGTGGAAGGAGATATAAGAAACAAAAAAATGGTTGCCTCCGGATATCTGGGAGGCAGAGAAAGGAGGGAGACCTACTTTTTGCTGTGCGACCTTGGTACCTACTAAATTTGCTCCATGCGTATATATTACCTACTCAAAGGCAATAAAATAAAACTTAGAATAATCTGCTACATCAACAGATGCTACTATTAGTTCCCTATGCAAAAGCGTATTCATTCAATAGACATTTAACACCTACTGTGACACTGGAATAAAAAAGGAACTGGCCTACAGTTATGGAGAAAGTCAGCAGTGAGGGAATCTAGCTAATAGTTACACGGGACCCCTCTGTGATATTTTTGCTACTTCTTCTAATTTTTATACAAATAGAAACTAAATTTTTTAAAAAAATGAATTAGCCAGTCCCTGTGTTCAAGTAGTTTCCTTCATTTTTTTCCCCTCCTCCTTTTTTCCTTCCTTTCTTCTGCAAATATTTATTACTATATGGGACAGTGAGAGAAGTTATAAAGGATGACAATAAAACACACTTTAACTGTTGTTGTTGTTGTTTTAATTTAAATTCTTTATTGTTTAAAGTATTACATATGTCTCCTTTCTCCTTTTCCCCCCATTGGCCTCTCCCCAGCCACTCCCACCCCCCAGCACATGCCCTCACCCCCTACTGTCTATTGGTTATGCTTATATGAATGCATACAAATCCTTTGGTTGATCTCTTACCTCCCCTCACCACCACCACTTTAACTGTTTTACGAAGGAATTTTAAGAGTTTGAATCTCATTTTGCTCCTTTCAGGCAATTCAAATTTAAGACATGGTAGCATTCCTCCACAGCATTTATATCTAATTTTGGAAACTTTCATTTATTGTATTTAAACATCACAGAATTCTCCTGAAAGGTACAATAGATGTAATACAGACAAGTAGCGGCAGTTCTTTCAAAACTCTTAGAAGTGTCTCTTCCGCCTTTGAAGTATACCATCAATCTACGTCTCCTTTAAGCCTGAGGCAGAGGCCAATCTGGGCCCCGATTCATCAGTGATTTAAACTCTGCTTCAACCTGTTCCTGCTTTGCAGTGGCCACCCAACCCGGAGTCACAGACTCAAACAAAGCTCCAGGGGCCAAGGCAGGGAATGTGACTGAGTGAGGCGGGCCAGGTGTAAGCAAAAATAACTAGCAAGTAAGATGGTAAATGGCAAAGGTGCCTCGGGCAGGAACACCCTAAGGAGTGTTGGCCTGGGAACACACGGCTAGTCCCGAGGGCCGATCCATACGTCCTTGCTCTTGGGAACAGGGGCCCATGACTCAGAGATCTCCTGATTTGTTCAAAAGAAGCAAAACTCCAGACATGTTTGTCGTATCTCCTGGTTGTTGTTGTTTTTTGTTTTGTTTTGGGTTTTTTTTGTTTTTTTTTTTTCTTTTTATTGAATTTATTGGGGTGGCACTGGTTAACAACATCATCTCCTGGTTTTTAAGTGTTTGTAATAGATTTTAAAGATTTGTATTGTTGAGTGGGGCCAAATAAACGAATCTACAGGCCATTTTCGGTCCAAAAGACATGGAAGAGAAGTCTGACAAAGTAGATTCTGAATAGCCTGGCTAGCGTGACTCGGTGACTAAATGTCGACCCATGAACCAGGAGGTCACGCACGGTGGTTCAATTCCCGGTCAGGGCACAGGCCCAGGTTGCGGGCTCGGTCCCAGTAGGGGGCATGCAGGAGGCAGCCAATCAATGCTTCTCTCTCATCATCGATGTTTCTCTACCTCTCTCCTGATCCCTTCCTCTCTGAAATCAATAAAAACATATTTTTTAAAAATGGAGCCCTAACCGGTTTGGCTCAGTGGATAGAGCGTCGGCCTGCAGACTGAAGGGCCCCAGGTTCGATTCCGGTCAGGGGCATGTACCTTGGTTGTGGGTACATCTCCAGTGGGGAGTGTGCAGGAGGCAGCTGGTCGATGTTTCTAACTCTTTCTATCCCTCTCCCTTCCTCTCTATAAAAAAATCAATAAAATATATATATATATTTTAAAAATGGAATAGACCTATATGTGCTACTACAGCAAGCATTCCAAGACATATCGCTACATACAATACTAGTATACAGGGTACATTACAGTATATATAGTATTTTCCCAATTTCTTTTTCACTCTCAACCTCAGGTTTATAGAATTAGATTAGTCACGGCAGACACCAAGATGTGTGTAAAGCTTTTATTTATTCAGTTAATTACTCTTTTTGTTGTTGTTGTTGTGTTGTTAATCCTCACCTGAGAATATTTTTTCCCATTGCTTTTCGGAGAAAGTAGAAGGGAGGGAGGGAGTGGAAAGAGAGAGAGCTCGAGAGAAACGTTGATGTGAGAGAGACACATCAACTGGTTGCCTCCCGTATGCCCCGCCCCCAGACCGGGATGAGGAGCAAACCTGCAACCAAGGTACACGCGCTTGGCCGGGAATCGAACCTGTGACTCTTGGGTGCACCGGCCGACGCTAACCACTGAGCCCCTTCTGCACTTTCCGCAGCCTATACGTCGGCGGCCACCTGACACGCACCAAGCCCTTTCCGTCAGCTCCGCTTGTTTTCTTCTGCCACCGGCAAGCTGCGTGGCGAGGGCACGTTCTCTCCTTGGGCGTGGGCTTCCTCCTCTGTGAAATGTGGGCAAGCCGCGCCCTGCTTCAGAGCGTTGGCACGAGGGTTCCGTGAGATGATGGATGGGCCGTGGAGGGGATGGTAACTGGCACAGGGATGCTCCGAAGGGCCGTGAGCTCTGGTTTCCCCCAGTTCTGAGCTGGGAGCAGGCTCTGACTGTCTCTGTTTCCGTCCCCACCACGCCTGGCGCTGTGATTGCCTGGAGAAGGTGTTCATCCAATGCTTGCACTTGCCTATGCGAACCGGAGTGGCAGCCACTCCTGATAAGCAGCACTTCTCAAGTTCACGGGGTTCTCAAGTCCTGGTGCTGAAGGTATATGCCCTGCGCTCCTGTTTGTTTCTCCAGGGAGTTAATGATTTACCTCCCGTGTTTAGTTTTGTTTAAACGAACATGACCTCACTGGTGCCCAAGGCTCTGTCTCTGCCAAAGTGGCTCAGGGATCAAAGGAGTCCGCAGACACGGGGATCCCTCCCACGGCCCCATCCCGGAATCGTCCTTTCGCCTGCTGGCATCTGCCTCTGCACCCCTGCCCCCTTGGCCTTACCACCCTGCTGTCAGCCAAGCTCGGTGAGCCCTCAGCCTCCCGTTGACATTGGCCTGCCTCTCCCTGGTCCACTGCGGCTGCTGTGTCTCCCCCCTCCCTGCCTGGTGCTCCGTGGGCCTCCCTGAGGTCCCTCTGACTTCCCTCCTTCGCAGGTGAAGCATCTCAAAGTGTCTGGAGTCGATTCATTCACTCCTTTGCGGACCTTGGAAGCCAAAGATCCTTCCAGGGTGGCTGTCACTTACACCTCCTTTGTGGGCGCTGTCCCCGCTCCCAGGCCCGAGGGAGCGAACCTGCCTATCGGTACCAGAACTGCGCAGCTCCTGGCTGGGGGATTGGACGTGCTTCATTCTACCACCCACCTCGTCTTCTCTGCCTTCCAGTCTGGGTTCGCTGTCCATCAGCTTCCCCATCTCCCCACTTCAGCTTCTTTTTAAAAAAATGTATAATATATATATTTTTTTAAAAATATTTTTCTTGATTTCAGAGAGGAGGGGAGAGGGACAGAGAGAGAGAAACATCAATGAGGAGAGAGAATCATGGATCAGCTGCCTCCTGCACATCCCCCACTGCAGATTGAGCCCACAACCCAGGCATGTGCCCTGACCGGGAATCAAACCATGACCTCCTGGTTCCTAGGTTGACGCTTGACCACTGAGCTGCACTATCTGGGCTGCACTCCAGCGTGTTGCCTGTGTGAGTCTTCTAGGGCTGCCGTGACAAATTACCGCCACCTTGGTGGCTTAAGACAACAGAAACGTATTCTCTCACAGTTCTGGAGGTCAAAAGTCTGAAGTCAAGTTGTCAACTCCAAAGACCCTATAGGAGGATCCTTCTTTGACTCTCCCAGCTTCTGGTGGCTGCCAGAGTTCCTTGGCTTGTGGCTACATCAATCCAGTCTCTGCCTCCCTCTTCACATGGTCGTCTTCTCTCTGTGTGTCTTCTATCTCTCATGAGGACACTTGTCGTTGGATTTAAGGTCCACCAGGTAATCCACGATGGTCTCATCTTGAGATCCTTAACTTGATTACATTGGCAAAGACCCTTTTTCCAAATGAGATCACATTTACAATTTCTAGGTGGATACATGTCTTGAGGGACCACCATTCAACCCACTACAGCTAGTATTAACTGAGACCAGAAGAATATGTGCGTGCCAGGAAGTCAGGGCCAAACCAGGGAGCCCTGGCGAGTGTCACCCATGCACCAAAGGATCATGGGTTTGATTCCTAGTCAGGGCACATACCCAGGTTGGGGTTCAATCCCCAGTCAGAGCATGTACAGGAGGTGGCTAATCGATGTTTCTCTCTCACTTCTCTCATCTCTCTCTCTCTCTCTCTCTCTCTCTCTCTCTCTCCCTCTCTCTGTCTCCCTTCCTCTCTCAGGTGAGGATTAAAAAAACAAAAAAGAAGCTCCTGGCTGGTTTTGCTCAGTGGATAGAGCGTCGGCCTGTGGACTCAAAGGTCCCGGGTTCAATTCCGGTCAAGGGCACATGCCCAGGTTGTGGGCTTGATCCCCAGTGTGGGGCATGCAGGAGGCAGCCAACTAATGATTCTCTCTCATCATTAATGTTTCTCTCTCTCTACGCCCGCCCCCCCCGCTCCCTTCCTCTCTGAAATCAATAAAAATATATATATTTTAAAAAGTAGTGAAGGCTAGAGGTAACAGAGAGCCTGGCGAATGTGGCTGAAGCACAGGTCAAGGTGAGCGATGAGGTAGAGACTTGGAGATGGGTCCTTCATGCGATACCTAGTGGACTGAGGCCAGGAGTCAGGGCATCTCCTCATGGTCCCGTAGAGCCATGAAGGAACAGGTTTTTAAGTAGGGGGATGACATTAGTCAATTGCCATTGATTATCGAACATCTGGTGAACAGACAACTTGTTATCCAAATAGAAAAGTGGGGGAGGGGCTCCCTGCATCATAACATAGGCAAAAACCACTTCCAAGAAGACTAAATACCTCCACTTGAAAAGCAAAACTTCACAAGGAAAATATTGTTTTGACTTTGGTGTAGAAAAATTTCTTTAAACAAGTCACACCATAAAGGGAAAGAGGGAGAAATCAAACTTAAAGTCTTCTGCTAAAACAGAACACACCATGAAACAGAGAGCACACGAGCCACATGTGGGACGAAGGTTTTTGCAACATGTAATCTACAAAAGACCAGTATGGGGAAGACACAGAGCATCTAGAAATAGGATAAAGATAAGCGCCCTGTAGAAAAGTGGGCAAAACATCGCCGGGCAAACCACAGAATAGGCAACCTGAGTGGCCAATAAATGTGTGAAGAAATTCACTTATAAATAGAGAAGAGCAAATTAAAGCCACAAAGAGATCCATTTCACAGCCAACAGATTGGCAACAACGAACAAGTCTGAGCCTGGCTGGCATGGCTCAGTGGTTGAGCGTCGACCTATGAATCAGGAGGTCACGGTTCGATTCCCGGTCAGGGCACATGCCTGGGTTGTGGGCTCCATCCCCAGTGTGGGGAGTGCAGGAGGCAGCTGATCAATGATCCTCTCTCATCATTGATGCTTCTCTCTCTCTCTCCCTCTCCCTGAAATCAATAAAAATATGTGAAGAAGAAGAAGTAGAAGAGAAGAAGAAAAGAAGAAGATCTTTGTGCCTAAATGTAGCCACACTCTGTACCTGGATCTGAAAATTCCAAGCAAAGTTCTGAAGGTCAAGGACTAAGTTGAGCACATGCTCTCCTACCTCTTAATTGAAACGTACTCACCAACCTCTCCACACAAGAAAAAGCCTTTTTGCGAAGTCAATGGGCTAAAGCATCATGTCCTTCAACCTTTGCTAAGCATTAGAATAATGTAAAGCACAAAACTTTCTGTCTCTTCCCAATGTACAAAGTCATTGAAGTATTGACCCCAAGCCACCCAGAACCGGCTTGAGTTGGTTAACACCAGAGAGATCTCTGCTATTAAAGCCCCACGATGGCCCAGCTGGCGTGGCTCAGTGGTTGAGCATTGACCTATGAACCAGGAGGTCACAGTTCAATTCCCAGTCAGGGCACATGCCCAGGTTGTGGGCTCAATCCCTACTGGGGGGCGTGCACCAGGAGGCAGCCAATCAATGATTCTCTCTCATCATTGATGTTTCTCTCTCTCCCTCTCCCTTCCTCTCTGAAATCAATAATATATATATATTTTAAAGCCCCATTATGTAGAATGCTGACACTGAAAGTATTTTTAGAAATAACCTAAGGTCAACAGAGAGAACAAAAAGGTTTCTCCTCATGGGCCAACTCTTACCAACTGCAGGGTTGAAAAAGATTCTGAGGTTCCCTAACCGGTTTGGTTCAGTGGATAGAGCGTTGCAACACCTGCGGACTGAAGGGTCCCAGGTTCGATTCCAGTCAGGGGCATGTAGCTTGGTTGCGGGCACATTCCCAGTAGGGGGTGTGCAGGAGGCGGCTGATCGATGTTTCTACTCTCTATCCCTGTCCCTTCCTCTCTGTAAAAAATCAATAAAATATATTTTTTAAAAAAAAGAAAAAGATTCTGAGGCTGTTTCAGGACTCCGTGGGAAAGGCTCCTGTGGCTGGTGACAGATACCTGCCATGATACAAAGGTGTCATGGCGGGAAGGCACCGGGGACATCCGTTTGCTATAGATAGAGGCCTCTTCTTCTCCCTGCATAGGTAATAGCTATCACTCAGAGGTGAAGTCACCTGCCCAAGATCACACAACATGTCACCGGACAAGCTGGGGGGTCACTGCAGGTCTCCTAGTTCCCGCGGTGGCTCTTCCTCGCTGTGTTCAGCCTCAATGGATCTTCCCACCAGGTGCTCATCTGGACGCCACAGCAAGACAATCTTACTGAACTGCTTTCTCCCCCGGAACAAATTCTCAGTCTGCACTCAGTTTTCCTCCTTCTGGGTGTCTGTGTGTCATCCACAGGCAATGTATTACCCACAGACCATCTCCCCAACCACATACGTGGGGAGATCCATGACAGAGAGAAAAGTGACGGATCCAAGAGGTAACAGGTTATCCAGTCCTGTTCCTTTTGATGAAAGTCTGAGCGTTTAAGCAGCTGGTGAGAAAGGTCAGATTTGTGGGCTTCAAGTTTTGGATAAAGGTCGGGGAACCAAAGGGTTTTCTGTATCAACCTCTTTATTAAAAGTGGGAACGGACGCAGCAGAATGCGTCCCAATGCTCTGATTGCCCCCTACTGCTGGAAACAAGAACAACACACCAGGCAAATAGTAACATTTTCCAGCTGCAAAGAATGGACCTCAGAGATCTCAATTCAATCAAACCCCTTTATTTCAAGTTCTTATAAGGACACTAATTCTACTGGATTAGCGAGGAAGTTGAGGAAGGCAAGATCCACAGAGGGAAAGGGAATCATTAAGACATGTGGCAACTCAGTGGTCAAGTTAGGACTAAAAACCAAGTCCTAAACATCGACTCTGTATTCAGGCCACTTACCACAGAGTGATAAACTAAGAAATAATTTTCTTGACAAAAGCTATCACCCAACATGGTACATGCTACAAAACACACAGCAAAATGCATAAAAAAAAGTCTTGCCTCTTTTATTTAAAAAAAAAAGTTTTATTGGTTGATTTTTAGAGCGAGAGAAGAAGAGAGAGAAACATCAATTTGTTGTTCCACTTATCTATGCATCCATTGGTTGATTCTTGTATGTGCCCTGACCAGGGTTCGAACCCGAAACCTTGGCGGATCAGGATGATGCTGTAATCAAGTGAGTACCCGGCCAGGGAAGTCTTTCTTCCTTTAGAATATAAGTTATTCAGCCCTAGCTGGTTTGGCTCAGTGGATAGAGCGTTGGCCTGCGGACTGAAAGGTCCCAGGTTCGATTCCGGTCAAGGGCATGTACCTTGGTTGCAGGCACATTCCCAGTAGGAGGTGTGCAGGAGGCAGCTGATCGATGTTTCTAATTCTCTATCCCTCTCCCTTCCTCGCTATAAAAAAATCAATAAAATATATTTTTTTAAAAAGAAAAGAAGAAGAATATAATGTATTCAAAGGCAGACACTTTTGGAATGTACTGAGTATCCTGAGGATTAGGAAATTATAATGAGCCCAGCTGGTGTTGCTCAGTGGTTGAGCACCGACCCATGAACCAAGAGGTCACCAGATCAATTCCCAGTCAGGGCACATGCCCAGGTTGCGGGCCCTATCCCCAGTTGGTGGTATGCAGGAGGCAGCCTATCGATGTTTCTCTCTCTCTCCCTCTCTCTCTCTCATCAATAAGAACATATTTTAAAAGAAGAAGAAATACCAGAGGGCACTGGCTTGCTCTCTCTGCTTCCATGTGCACAAGTCGGTCATGGGAGCACACAGAGAGCAGAGTAGTCATCATTACTATGAAGAGAAATCAGGCAGGGCCAGAGCATCAGATGGTGGGAAGTGATGTGCTACATCCACTAACATGGTGTGGAAAAGCCTCTCTGATAAGGTGCCAGTATGTAGCTCAAGGAATTTTTACGTATATCACTCTCGTGTAGCATCCACCCAGATCAAGATATGAAACGTTTCCAGCACCCCCACACGCGCCCTTGTGCCAGCCAGTGCCCTTCGAGGGGTCACCATGATTCTGACTTCCATCAGCATGGATTAATTTTGTAAGTTTCTGAACTGCATAAGAGTGGAACCTTATAGCATGTTGATGGACTTTTGGGTTGGTTCCAGTTTGAGGTTATATGAATAAAGCTGCAAAGAACATTCTTGAACTTTTTTTTTTTTTTTGCTAGACATAACACTCAATTCTGTTGCATATATATGCCCAGGAGTGGAATGGCTGGGTCATAGAGTATACATATGTTTAGGTTTAGTAACAACTGCCAAATATTTTTTCAAAGTGGTGGTATCAATATATGTTTCCACCAACAAAATAAGAAAATACCAGTTGCCCGTCACCAATGGTATATCTGTCAGTCTTTTAAATTTTAGCCATTCTGGCCCAGCTGGTGTGGCTCAGTGGTTGAGTGTCAACCCATGAACCAAGAGATCACTGGTTCAATTCCCATTTGGGGCACATGCCTAGATTGTGTCCTTGATTCCCAGCAGGGGGAGTGCAGGAGGCAGCCAATCAATGATGGTTGTAATTCACATTTCATGAAAAAAAAAAGATGTTTGAGTCCTAGCCAAGTTTGGCTCAGAGGATAGGGTATTGGCTCTGAACTGAAGGGTCCGGATTCGATTCTGGTCAAGGGTATGTACCTCAATTGCAAGCTTGATCCCCAGCCCTGGTTGGGTGAGTATGGGAGGCAACGAAGAGATGTTTCTCTTCGTCTCTTCTACTCTCTCTAAAAATCAATGGAAAACATCCTTGGGTGAGGGTTAACAAGAACAACTAAAGATGCTGAGCACTTTTTCATATGACATTTGGAATTACATTCTGTGAAAAATCTGTGCAAGTCTTTTGCACATTTTTAAAAAATGGTTTAGTTGGCCTTGGCTGAGTGGCTTCAGTTGGTTGGAGCAGAGTCCTGATACACCAAGGTTGCAGGTTCAAATCCCAGCCAGGGCACATACAAGTATAAGAATCAACTAATGAATGCATAAAAAAGTGAAACAACAAATTGATCTCTCTCTCTCTCCTCTCCCTTCTTCTCTCTAAAATCAATGTAAACATATGTAATCATGAATGAATAGAAGTCAATGCTATTGGATAAAAAAAAATAAAAATAAATAAACATATGTGTTTTACCACAATAAAATACATTAGGTTGTCATCTGTCATTTCTTACTGATTTGACATGAGACTTTTTACCAGATATTGCATCTTCTTCTCTGTGTCTGATCTTTTCACTCTCTATTATGTTTATTTTATTTTTTTTAATTTATTTTATTGATTTTTTTTACAGAGAGTAAGGGAGAGGGGGAGAGAATTAGAAACATCCATGAGAGAAACATCGATCAGCTGCCTCCTGCACACCCCCTACTGGGGATGTGCCCACAACCAAGGTACATGCCCTTGACGGGAATCGAACCTGGGACCCTTCAGTCTGCAGGCTGACGCTCTATCCACTGAGCCAAGCCGGTTGGCTATGTTTATTTTTAAATTATATTTTTATTGATTTCCGAGAGGAAGGGAGAGGGAGATAGAAACATCAATGATAACAGAGAATCATTGATTGGCTGCCTCCTGCACGCTCCACACTGGGGATTGAGCCCGAAACCCAGGCATGACCGGGGATCAAACCTCTACCTCCCAGTTCATAGGTGGCCACTCAAGCACTGAGCCGTGATGGCTGGGTTCTTGTCACTCTCTTACTGTTACTTTTTGATGAATGAAGCATCTTAATTTTAATGACATCCAACTCATGAATCTTTTCTTTTACAGTTAGTACTTTTTATGTCCTATTTTTGCCTATCCCCAGATTATGAAATATTCTTCTACGTTTTCTTCTAGGTGCTTGGTGGGTCTCAGATTTAAGTCAACAATCCATTTTAATTAAATTTTGTGTACAATGTCAAGGTTCATTTTTAAAGAAATTGAGTTCTCCCAGATTGTTTATTGAAAAGACCATCCTTCCCTAATTGGTTTGGCTCAGTGGATAGAGTGTCAGCCTGTGGACTGAAGGCTCCCAGGTTCGATTCCGATCAAGGGCACATGCCTGGGTTGTGGGCTTGATCCCCAGTAGGGGACATGCAGGGGGCAGCCAATCAGTGAGTCTTTCTCATCATTGATATTTCTATCTCTCTTTCCCTCTCTCCCTTCCTCTCTGAAATCAATAAAGATATTAAAAAAAAAAAAAAAGACCATCCTTCCCCCACGGCACCACAGCGTCCCCCTTGTGATAAATCTGGTGACCGTCTATGTGAGGATCTGTGTTGTGCCTGGTGGCCTGTTTGACCCCCTTGTACGAGTGCCACCTTGCCTAGCTTCTTCGAGCCTGAGAATCTGGTAGTGTAGGTCTTCCAGCTCTGTTCTCCTTGGATATTACTCTGGCTAGAATGGGTCTTTTGCCTTTCCGTGTAACGTTTAGAATTGGTTTGCCCATTTACACACACACACACACACACACACACACACACACACACACACACACACGGGCTGCTGGGACAGAGAGCTAGAAACATGAATGAGAGAGAAACATCGATCAGCTGCCCCCTGCACACCCCCCACCGGGGATGTGCCGCAACCAAGGCACATGCCCTTGACTGGAATCGAACCCGGGACCCTTGAGTCCGCAGGCCGACGCTCTATCCACTGAGCCAAACCGGCCTCGGCCGGGCTGCTGGGATTTTGATGGGGATTATATTGACTCCATAGATCAATTTGGGGAGAACTGACAGAGAGGCCAGAGGTCACGTGCAATCTTTCTCTCAGGGAAGCAGGGAAAGAGCCTGTTCCATCAGGCTCAGATGTCCCACCCCCACCCCGACCCCTCCCATGTCCTGTCTGGGCTGAGCAAGGTGAGCCAGTTCAGCAGACTCAGTGGAGACCTGTGGACACCCAACACTGGCCTTGTAGCGCCTTAGAAACTGCATCGATGAAGGAAGATGCCACTGACGGTTTGGAGGAAAGTTGCCGTGGAAAACCAGAAACTTTGCAGGCCGAGCGTGGAGAGTGGTACAAGGTCACGCTTACGCATCCAGGCTTCAGAGCTGGAAGGCAGCATCAGGCCCCACTTTCCCTCTCCCTCGTGTTTCCTCCTGCTGCTCTAGAGCAAGCCCGCCGGGGGGAGCCCCTGCTCCCACCACACCATCACCCCCAGCTCTTCCCGGGCTGCCTAAGGGTGCATCCCCTCCCCACATCCCAGATGGACGGAGGGAGCCCACTCCTGGAGGCTTGCTTTGGGTCTGCTAGAAGCAGGTATGGTTGTGTGCGGGTGATTTACTGAGGGAGGGCCCTGGGGAGGAATCTGTAAGGAAGGGAGAGGAGCTGGACAGAGCTGGGAAGAAGCCAAGCAAAGATGTGCTTTCAAGAGAGGTCTCCCTGCAGCCCGATCCCACAGGGACCGGGCCTTTTTTTTTTTTTTTCTACTGTAAAGTTTGTCCCTCCTTGAGGCCAGGGAGCTGGGCTTTAAACCCCACCCTATTAGTCAGCCCCTGGCCCTGGGCCACCCCCACTGTGTGTGTAACCTCCCAAGCATCTCCTGGTAGGGCAGCTTCCATTCGCTAAGAGAAGCCGCCAAAGATGGATGGAGCCACAAGCTCTTAGCAGCCAACGCCCAGAGCAGCTGGGAAATGGGTGCACGGGCTGATAAAGGGGACCTGGGCAGGGCCCGAACAGCCGCCCCCACAGAGACCACATCACTCCACACTGCAATTCAGGGTGAATTAGAAAGAAATATTCTATGCAAAGACTGAGGCTGTGTCCTAGCTCGTTTGGCTCAATGGCTAGAGCATCAGCCTGTGGACTGAAGAGCCCTGGGTTCGATTCCGGTCAAGGGCATGTACCTTGGTTGCAGGCTCGATCCCCTGTGGTTGACAAAGGAATTACGATTTTTCACTGCAAAATCACAAATGCCACTTTCAGAGCATTGTAATAACACCTATCGAAAAAGTTGGACGTAGGCTCCTTTTGGTAATGGAAACTGTTATCCCCATAAAAAAATCTCAGCACCCACAAAAAAAAAAAAAAAAAAGGCTAAGGAGGTTAAAGATGAGCTGCACCGCCATCTAGTGGTCAGATGTCCTCACTGCAATGCACGTGTTCTAATTAAGTGTCCCCAAAATGGTTAACTCAACGTCCAAGATAACCCACACGAGGATCCATCAAACTTTTGCCATTTTGTGCAATTTTTAAAATTAATTCTACAAAAAAGCCGCCAAAGAAGGATGGAGCCATGAGCCTCTGTGCAGGAGGCAACTGATCGATGTTTCTCTCTCATCGATGTTTCTAACTCTCTATCCCTCTCCCTTCCTTTCTATATATATATATATATATATATATATATATTTATATATAAAATCAATAAAATGTATTTTTAAAAATATAATATACATATATTTTTAAAATGTACTTCTGCATACAAGTAATAATTATACAATGAAATATTTAAAAAGCACCAGGGCCGAAACTGGTTTGGCTCAGTGGATAGAGCGTCGGCCTGCGGAATGGAAGGTCCCAGGTTCGATTCCGGTCAAGGGCATATGCCTTGGTTGCGGGCACATCCCCAGTGGGGGGTGTGCAGGAGGCAGCTGGTCGATGTTTCTCTCTCATCGACGTTTCTAGCTCTCTATCCCTCTCCCTTCCTCCCTGTAAAAATCGATAAAATATATTTAAAAAATAAAATAAATAAAAAGCACCAGGTACAATAGCATCAAAAATATCTAGAAATCAATATAAAAAATGTGCAGATTCCTATTTAAACACACACACACACACACACACAAAATCCTAGCAATAACTATAAAACATTATGGAGAAGTGAAGGAGTTTTTGAGACACTGCTTGGGCTTCTCATAGTAAGCTTTTCCCTTAGGCCTGTTTGGGTGGGTTTCTGTCTGGCCTCAACCTGAGCGTCCTCCACTTGGCTTCTCCAAGTATTAGACAAACCAATAGCAAACGTTTCCTTGTCAGGAACAGTGGCAAACACCTAACATGCACACTTTCCTTTATGTTAAGGACAACCCTGTCCTCTGTTATTATCTCCGTTGCATAAGAAGAAACCGAGGATCAGACCTAACCGGTTTGGCTCAGTGGATAGAGCGTCGGCCTGCGGACTCAAGGGTCCCAGGTTCAATTCCGGTCAAGGGCATGTACCTTGGTTGCGGGCACATCCCCAGTAGGGGGTGTGCAAGAGGCAGCTGATTGATGTTTCTCTCCCATCGATGTTTCTAACTCTCTATCCCTCTCCCTTCCTCTCTGTAAAAAAATCAATAAAATATATTTAAAAAAAGAAACCGAGGATCAGAGAGTTCAAGTACCTTGGCCCCAAGTCACCCAAACAGCAAACTCTAACCCAGGCGGGTCTGACTCAGGAAATGGTGCTCAAAATCTCCATTCAATGACTGGAAAGTCAATCTTCAGACTTATAGCGAGGCGATCTTTTTAAGTCCGAGCCTGTAGGAACTTTTGTAGAATTAATTTCAAAAATTGCACAAAATGGCAAAAGTTTGATGGATCCTCGTGTGGGTTATCTTGGACGTTGCGTTAACCATTTTGGGGGACACTTAATTACAACACTTGCAGTGCAGTGAGGACATCTGACCACTAGATGGCGGTGCAGCTCATCTTTAACCTCCTTAGCCTTTTTTTTTTTTTTTTTTTTTTGTGGGTGCTTAGATTTTTTTTTTTTTTAAATATATTTTATTGATTTTTTACAGAGAGGAAGAGAGAGGGATAGAGAGTCAGAAACATCGATGAGAGAGAAACATCGATCAGCCGCCTCCTGCACACGCCCCACTGGGGATGTGTCCGCAACCAAGGTACATGCCCTTGACCGGAATCGAACCCGGGACCCCTGAGTCCGCAGGCCGAAGCTCTACCCACTGAGCCAAACCGGTTTCAGCTAGATTTTTTTTATGGGGGTAAGAGTTTCCATTACCCAAAGGAGCCTACATCCAACTTTTTCGATCGGTGTTATTACAATGCTCTGAAAGTGACATTTGTGATTTTGCAGTGAAAATCTTAATTCCTTTGTCCACCAATATTTTATTTTTTTCTTTCTGATCCGAACACTCTAATATCCTGGCAGACTAATTGAAGGATACAACCCAGGCAGCTTCAAGAGAAGAAGGTCTGAGCAATAGTGGCATCAACTACAACCTAGGACAGATCCAACATTTTCTCTCTGATGGTGCCACTCACTTACCTTTTAGTCTTTAAGGAAGAACACCTGTAACAGGTTAACAGTACCTCCAGGTGAGTGAGGCAACGGCGGGCAATTCTGAAAATAAGAAAAAACCCACTGCAGTTCTGATTTGGTTTAAAGTGATCATGTAGCCGAAACCGGTTTGGCTCAGTGGATAGAGCGTCGGCCTGCGCACTGAGGGGTCCTGGGTTCGATTCCGGTCAAGACCATGTACCGTGGTTGCGGGCACATCCCCAATAGGGAGCGTGCAGGAGGCAGCTGATCGATGTTTCTAACTCTCTATCCCTCTCCCTTCCTCTCTGTAAAAAATCAATAAAATATATTTTTAAAAAATAATAAAAATAAAATAAAGTGATCATGTAATCCCATGATACCCATGTCTTCCCAGAACACCTTTTCCAAATGCAAGCAAGGTTACTGATGATGCATTAGGTAACCAGGTGTGCGCTGAGTACCAGGGGGCGCTCCAAAATGCATCTCCATCATCTTCCACTCGTCTTCTCTAAGGCTCTGCCTTTGATGCCAACCGTGACTTCAGGCCTAAGAATGAAAAGACTGTGTTGTTTTCCTTTCATTCAAAGAAACTGTCATAATCCGTCGGGTAAGACTGCAGGGATCTACCTCCTTAGCCTTTTTGTTTCTGCTGGCCAAACCACAGTGCAGAGAAATGAGAACAATAAGCACAATGTAGGGCCTTAAAAAAAATAAATAAAGCTGAAGCCGGTTTGGCTCAGTGGATGGAGCGTCGGCCTGCGGACTGAAGGGTCCCGGGTTCGATTCCGGTCAAGGGCATGTGCCTCGGTTGCGGGCACGTCCCCAGTGGGGGGTGTGCAGGAGGCAGCTGATCGATGTTTCTCTCTCATCGATGTTTCTGACTCTCTATCCCTCTCCCTTCCTCTCTGTGGAAGGTCAGTGAAATATATTTAAAAAAAAAAAAATAAATAAATAAATAAAAAGAGCTTAAATTTAAATACTAAATATAAAGGGCCATCCTATATCCGGAGATCATGTTCTTCCTCTTCTTTTGGATAGTAATAGGTGATTGTTTCTACCATGAGACATCACCCACCCTCCTTTTTTTATTTAATTTTAAATACATATATTTTTTTATTGATTTCAGAGAGGAAGGGAGAGGGAGAGAGAGAGAGAGAGAAAGAAACATAAATGATGAGAGAGAATCATTGATCGGCTGCCTCCTGCACGCCCCCACTGGGGATAGAGCCCACAACCCACGGGTACATGCCCTTGACCAGAATCGAACCTGGGACCCCTGAGTCCACAGGCGGACGCCGTATCCACTGAGCCAAACCAGCTAGCACTTCCCGCCCCGTCCTTTTTTTAAAAAAAAATCTTTTTGAACTGTGAATTCTGAAAGTCTGGGATCAGTAAAGTACCAGATTCTCATGAAAAGCAGATCCAAGTCAAATACCTTTATGTCATTTAAAGGTTTCCAGCCTTCAACAGTGGCCCTTAAAATACACACGCTAAGGTTCCTGCGAAAGTTAAATACAGTCATGAACATTCATTCTACTTAGGAGCTATTTTTTTTTTTTATGGTGAAAAGAATCACGAAGTCAAGGAAGTGCAGTCAGTGGGCATCTCCCAAGGAAAATACTGACGTCAGTTGTTAAATAGTTGGAGTGTCAGGAGGCACAGAAATATGGGGAGTTGGTTCTACAGAAAGTCAAGCCATAAGCCTTTCAACACAATCGAGGGGCTGACGGAGAAAGCCCAGAACCGCTGGGGGGTGATCTGAAATGGAAGGGAGGGGCGCTGGGAAGAGGAATCCTGGATGCAGATAATCTTTGGTTTTGCCCTTAAAGATGGGGCGTGTCCCTGTCTCTGAGTGTGGCCAAAATACACCAGGGCCTCAGGGATGGGTGTTGAAGACCATCCAGTTATGGACACAGATTTTTTTTTTTTTTTCTTTCCTTAAGGACTGTCGAAATCTGAAACCCTCAGCTCAGCCTTCTGGAAATCTTCCCTGACTCCTGCTGCCTCGCTCTCGCGCACACACTAAGCCGGCTAGCTGTCTGGGGCTGTTTCTTGGCATTACATACTTGAAATTCTACTGTGGTGTTTCTTTGGCTACTAATTCCTGCAGGCCTACTGTGTGCCGGTCACCATGCTGTAGTCCTTGAATTGTCACAGTGTGAATACTTCCTCCCACATGTGGTTTTTTCCCTATTGGTCCAACAGGTGGATCCTGAGTTGGACCAAGAGGGAAGCCAGGGTTCCAGGATCTGGGCGGGGCATGGGTGCCCTGCAGCTGTGGGTGTGGGGTGTGGATGACTGAATTGGCTGCTGAGTCCTGGATGAGGACAACCGGGGAAGTCCCAGTGTCAAGTTAAGGAAAGTCAAGTTGGGCAAGAATGAGATGGGAGACCAAGGCTGGGCATCTGAGAGGAAGAAGATGGGCAAGCAAATTCGGGGAGCAGGGCTGGAACGATTCCCAGAGAGGCAGGCGCCCACGGGCAAGCGCATTCTGGCGGGTGCCACTGCATCGAACCTGGAATCCATAACCTCGAATGGCAAAGGGCAGCAAGAAGAGAAGCTAGTGCCAGGAATTAGACACAGCTTGTAAGGTGGAGGAGTTTGCCCCTACTTGGGACAACGCTTTCCCAGTTCCTCCACTTGTCTCCTCTCCCTCCCTCTAGGTCTGAGGTCGGCAAACTGCGACTCGCGAGCCACATGCGGCTCTTTGGCCCCTTGAGTGTGGCTCTTTCACAAAATACCACGGCCTGGGCGAGTCTACTTTGAAGAAGTGGCGTTAGAAGAAGTTTAAGTTTAAAAAATTTGGCTCTCCAAAGAAATTTCAATCGTACTGTTGATACTTGGCTCTGTTGACTAATGAGTTTGCCAACCACTGCTCTAGGTAATCTGAGCTCTAAATTAGCCCCAGTTTTTCTCAAAAGGAAATAGGTGTGCAAAAGAGTTCAATGGGCATGCAATTTTTAAAATATATATATATACTAGAGGCCTGGTGCATGAAATTTATGCACGGGTAGGGTCCCTAGGCCTGGCTGGTGATCAGGGCCAATCTGTGGGGCAACCGGCAGGGTGATGGGGGGGGCCCGCTGGCACCCGTCTTGGCTGGCCTGGGGCCTGTGGGCTGGCGGTAGCTCCTGTGTTAAGTGTCTGCCCCCTGTTGGTCAGTGCATGTCATAGCAACCGGTCATTCCACCGGTTGTTCCACTGTTCAGTCGATTTGCATATTAGGCTTTTATTATATAGGATTTTTCTTAATTTCCAAGAAGAAGGGAGAGAGAGAGAGAGAGAGAAACATCAATGATGAGAGAGAATCATTGATCAGTTGCCTCCTGCATGCCCTTCACTGGGGATCCAGCCCGCAACCTGAGCATGTGCCCTGACCAGCAATTGAACCTTGACCTCCTGGTTCATAGGTCAACACTCACCCACTGAGCCACGCCGGCTGGGCTACAATTTAAGTTTTGTGACAATTGTATATACTCCGTCACAATGGCCCAAAATAAGATGTAGACTATTTCCATCACCCCAGAAAGTTCCCTTGTGCCTCTTCCCTGCCTGCCACACTTCACCCCCTGCAACCACTATTCTGATTTCTATCACCATAGATGAGCCTGCTCTCAAAATTCAGATAAATAAATTCATACAGGCCATACATACCCTTTTGTATCTGACTTCTGGATGTCACAGGACATTTTGTCTCTGATTGAGGTGAAATTCACATTTAAAAAAATTCATCATTGCCTTGACCGGTTTGGCTCAGTGGATAGAGCGTCGGCCTGCGGACTAAAGGGTCCCAGGTTCAATTCCGGTCAAGGGCATGTACCTTGGTTGCGGGCACATCCCCAGTAGGGGGTGCGCAGGAGGCAGCTGATCGATGTTTCTCTCTCATCGATGTTTCTAACTCTCTATCTCTCTCCCTTCCTCTCTGTAAAAAAATCAATAAAATATATATTTTTTAAAAATTAAAAATTCATCATTTTAAAGTGGCATTTGGTACATTCACAATGTTGTGCCATCGCCCCCTCTGTCTAGTTCCCATCTTCAGCACCCCCCCAAAGGAGAGCCCGTCCCCCATCAGCAGTCACCCTCCCGTGCTTCCCCACCTGCAGCACCTGGCAGGCCAACCACCAACCTGCTTCCTGTCTAACCTTTACTCGTTATGGTTCATCTGTTCTCAGCCGGCTGCTAAAACCGTACAAGCAGAGAGGAATTATTTAAATGAGCGCCACGCCAGGGAAGGCAGGCGGACAGAAGCACCTGCCAGGGGAGGGAACATGAAGCCGGATGGCCGCGCTTGCAAAGGACAACAGTCCTCGCAGCACCGAGATAAAGCCAGCCGACTTCTCACCTTACGCAGAAGCCTCCTGCTCCCACCCGCCTCGGGAGGCGGCTCTGGTGCTATCGACGTGAGTGGTAATTTATTTTCTTATCAACGAGGCACGGTTCGGTGGGGATGATGAAAGAGGAAAGCCCACAGCTGCTCTCTGTACGAAAGGCATTGACATCAAGACCAGAGTAAATGTTAGCATCCTGGAAACAGCGGCAGGTGTTGCAGACGTGAAACTAGCAGCCACCGGGGAGGGCCGTGGCCACCTGCCAAGCAGCACCTACCCAGAATTCCCTGGACGTGGCCATAAGAGGAACGGTTGTCGACTTCTCGGTGCATTCTGTCACTCGTCTTTTCGCTAGGGCTTTCTTTGCGAGGGGTTTCTGGATGGTTTCTGATGTTTTCTAATAGGGTTCCCGCCATTTCCTTAGCGCCGCGTACCTGGTGTGATGTTTAGCACGTACCTTAAAAGTCTTACCTTAAAGGCCGGTTTGGCTCAGTGGGTAGAGCATAGGCCCATGGACGGAAGGGTCCAGGGTTTGATTCCAGTCAAGGGCACATACCTTGGTTGCAGGCTCGATCCCCCCTTTTCCCTTCCTGGGGACCCCCATTCCCCCCCTCCCCACCTCCGCCCCGTGCCTGGTCTGGGCACATGTGCGGGAGGCAACCAATCAATGTGTCTCTCTCACGTTGATGTTTCTCTCTGTCTTTCCCTCTCTCTTCCACTCTCCTTAAAAACCAATGGAAAAATACCCTCGGGTGAGGATTAACAAAAGAAACAAACAAAAAAAGGTATCACGATGCCAACTTTGCAGATGAGGAAAGTGAAGGTCACAGAGGCACCCTGCTGTCTCCCAGAACGCAGAGCTCAAGCCTTCCCTTCGGTAATGAAAGGAGCTCAGGTCCAAAGCAGGCAGGGGTCCTGACCCAGGTGACAGCTAGCCTCCTTAGCAGCCTGCCTCGGATGTTCCCAGGTCAGTTTCAGTTTCTAGCTGAAGGCACGATGTGATGACCATTTTGTGTCTAAGGCATAGACAGTCTCCAAAGCTAGAGTATTTGCTTACCAGGTTTGATTCCGGTCAAGGGCACGTACCTGGGTTGCGGGCACATCCCCAGGAGGGAGTGTGCAGGAGGCAGCTGATCCATGTTTCTCTCTCATGGATGTTTCTAACTCTCTAACCCTCTCCCTTCCTCTCTGTAAAAAAAAAAAAAAAAAAAAAAAAAATCAATAAAATATATATATTTAAAAAAATAGGATCACGTAGCCGTTGCCTCCTGGGCAGGTTGTAGGCCAATCGGCCTTTCCTGGGTACACTAATGTGACCCATATCTTAGGAATCTCAGGGGATGGTCATGGATGAGCAGCAACAGGCCAGGCCCTGGGAAGGCGCACCAGCCTGGCCCTGGAGCGCCCAGGATTTGCCAGTGGGTTCTGGCCGAGTCACTTTCAGCCTTTCTGTCCTTCAGATAAGCCACTGATTACAGATGTACCGAGTGCTTGCCAGGGCAGCTTCAGTCAGTGGTAATGACTGAGTGCGATGAAGTGCCTAGGCCCTAAGGGTACAAAGGAAACGAGGTCCCGTGTCTGCTTCCACCGTCCTAGGACTCTCCTGAGGTCAGCACTGAGAGGCCCACCTCCTGAGACATCCCGCAGTCCCGGGCAGGCTGGGACACCTGGCCGCCGAGGTGAGGTCTCGGAGGTCAGAGAAAAACCACAACTCACATCGATGACGAACACTGCAGGTAGCATGTGGTGCCGTGTCTAAAACACAGACCTGCTCGGCCCGTGTGGCTCAGAGGGCTGAGTGTCGACCCATGAACCAGGAGGTCAGGGTTCGATTCCCAGTGAGGGCGCATGCCCAGGTTGTAGGCTCGGTCCCCAGTGGAGGGCGTACAGGAGGCAGCAGATGGATGATTTTCTCTCATCATTGATGTCTCTCTCTCTCTCTCTCCTCATCCCTTCCTCTCTGAAGAAAATAAAAATATATGTAAAAAATTAAAAAATCTGCCCTAACTGGTTTGGCTCAGTGGATAGAGCGTCAGCCTGTGGACTGAAGGGTCCCAGGTTCGATTCCGGTCAAGGGCATGTACCTTGGTTGCGGGCACATCCCCAGTAGGGAGTGTGCAAGAGGCAGCTGATGGATGCTTCTCTCTCATCGATGTTTCTAACTCTCTCTCCCTTCCTCTCTGTAAAAAATCAATAAAATATATTTTTTTAAAAAATTAAAAAATCTACTAAAAAATAAAAATAAAACACAGACCCCAGTGGACACAGGACAACAGTGCCATGCCAACCACATCAGAGCCTGCAGTGAAGGAAAAAAAACAACAAAAAACACCCAACAACACTGATCCTTCTTTATTTAAAAAGGTGGCACTTCATTCATCGTGGATTTTTGCATTAATTCAGATTGTTTTCCAAGTATTGCATCCAACTATTCATGTTGGTTCCTGAATTTTGGAGCGCCTCCTTGAGTTTTGCACTGAGGACAAGCGCCTCAGCCTGGCTCTGACCCTGCAGGGCAACCCGAAGTGCCCACCATCCCGCCTCCAGCATGGGCTCTGGGGCAGATCGCTTGGCTTCTCACCACGTGTGGCTCTCACTGCAGGAGACTCCACAGCCCCTCGGGGCCCATGCAGGTCCAAGGTCTGGGCTTTCGAGACTAGGTGTTCAGGAAGCGAGAGGACCAGGGGGTAGATGAGGCCTGGGATGGTCGGGGGAGGGAAAGGAAGGTAGCATGTCTTCCCTTTGGAAAAACAGAACCAGGAGGAGAGTTCCTATGTATGTATAGGACTTACATACACGTGTGTGTGTGTATATATACCACGTACATACAACCTATTCCAAGGAATTGGCTTATGTGGTGGTAGGGGCAGACCGGCAGGCCAGACGCTGTGGGCAGGCACCAGCATTGCCGCCCACAGGTGGAACTTCAGAGGAATCTGTGTGCTCTTAAGGCCTTTCACTGATTGGATGGTGATCTCCTTTACTTGGGGTCAGCTGATTGTAGATGTTAACCACGTCCACAAAATACCTTCGCGACAACATCTAGGTTCGTGTTTAGTGGAATAACTACTGTAGCTCAGCCAAGCTGACTCATAAAACTGACCTAGCCCCCATGCTGCACTGCCCAAGCTCATCTGAGCCAGACGGGACCTCAGATATCAAGGTGGTTTCCTCCACTTCCAGATGAGGACCAGAGAATCCAAGTGTTAGAGATGGCGGCAGCAGGACCGGAGCTCCAGGCTCCTAGCTACCAGGCCGCAGGCCCGTTTTCCCGGCTGTCTCTCAAAGGCAGGCCTGGCGGGGGACGGTGCACGCCCTGCTTGGTCCTCCAGATGCTGTTTACTCAGCTAGGTGTGGGCTCTGTCCGGCTCTCGTCTGTTGTTTACAAAGTAAATGTCACCCAGGCCCCACCAGTTTATACACCACCCCCTTCCCCCCCTCCCGCCCCCACCCAGGAATGAAAACAGAGACTGAAAGAACCATTCTTTGGCTGGTTTCAGGCACCTTGACTTGAGTTTTCAGTTTCTATCTAACAAAAAGCAAATCCCTGAAAGTGGGGGTGGGGGTGGCCACCCCACATCCTAAAAGCAGTGGGCCAGGCCTGCAGTCCTTTCCGTGTCTGGGTAACGTCGGAAGTCACAGGGATCTAGGTCTCAATCCCAGGTCTACCACTGACTAGTTGCATGACCTTGAGCTTAACCTTTCAGAGCCTCCTACTCCTCCGCGGAGAAATGGAGTC
The DNA here is from genome assembly GCF_027574615.1 of Eptesicus fuscus. Lineage (NCBI taxonomy): Eukaryota > Metazoa > Chordata > Mammalia > Chiroptera > Vespertilionidae > Eptesicus > Eptesicus fuscus. The sequence continues at coordinate 24,381,090 of NC_072495.1, read as the reverse complement.
CGTTGCAGGAATAAAAGAGAGAGTGGATGCCAAGTGCTTTGCACAGTGCCTGGCACCTTCCACGCTCATTGGCTATTGTTCTAATATTGACTCACTTTACACGCCCTCACGCTGGTTTCTTTGAACGTAAGGGGGACTTTAGAGTGAGGAGAACACAATCAAGTCTTCATGGTCTGTGCTGCTCTGATTTCCTGTTCCCTGGCTTCTTCCCGCAACAGGGTTCCAGGAACTTCTGAAGTCCGATGTGAACAAGGGAGATGGTAATCGGCAGAAACAGATGGGGCGGGTTTCGTCTTTCTCAGGGAAGCCGCCGCCGCCAGCTCCGCTCAAGACGTAATCAGTACCTTCGCCTCCCTGATCCATCTCCAACAAGTGGCTCCTGTTCCTGCACCAGGATATGCAAACAAGGGCGCCTCCTGGAAGGGAGGTGTCAGGGCCCCGGGTTTCATCAGCTGCCCACTCTCCCAGGAGAGCCGGTGGGACCTGTCAAGCCGGGAGCCAAGGCCCTCAGACAAGCCGACAAGCCGAACATTTCAAGGTCCATGGGGCCTTTCTCCTTTTTTTTTTTTTGAGTTTTCAGTTTGAGCGGGATACGTTTAAGAAATGCCAAGGAGGAAGCAATGCTGATTTATGGGTGCCACGCCAAGGGGGGTGCCACCGTGAAAGAACAATGTGAAACAGCAAAGGTCAGCTCCCTCCTTGTGCAAAGCGGGAGGAGGCGGAAGATGGGTGCAGGGAGCACAGCTGGGGTCTCAGGAGCCCGGGTTTGCAGCCCAGCCCCGGACTCCAAGGCAGAGTGACAATACTCATGACTCATGAAGGTCCCTTAAGGAGAGAGGAGAGCAGGGAAGGGAAGGGGTGACTGTGCAGAATTTAAAGCCAAACGAGCGCAGGGGCGGGGGGTGGGAGGGAGGGACCCCTCCCTCTTTCATATCCCTGACTCCATTGTTTTTGTTTGTTTGTTTTTAATATATTTTATTGATTTTTACAGAGAGGAAGGGAGAGGGATAGAGAGTTAGAAACATTAATCAGCTGCCTCCTGCACACCCCCAACCAGGGATGTGCCCGCAACCAAGGTACATGCCCTTGACCGGAATCGAACCTGGGACCCTCCAGTCTGCAGGCCGACACTCTATCCACTGAGCCAAACCGGCCAGGACCTGACTCCATGGTTTTAAAAAATCCTCACCCCAGGATATGTTTGTATTGATTTTTAGAGAGGAAGGGGGGAGAGAGAGAGAGAGAGAGAGAGAGAGAGAGAGAGAGAGAGAGAGAGAGAGAGAAACATTGATGTGAGAGAGAAACATCAATCGATTGCCTCCCATATGCACCCCCGACCAGGGATTGAACCTAAAATATAGGTCTGTGCTCTGCCCGGGAATCAAACCTGCAACCTTTTGTTGTACAGGACGATGCTCCAACCAACCGAGCCACCCAGCCAGGGCCTATTTATTTTTAAATAAAATGTGTTGATTAAAAATATTTTAAGGAAGTCTTGAAGGGGGACGGGGGGGAGGATGAGAGTGGGAAAGAGAGAAGGAGGGGTTCCAGGAGAGTGAAAATGAGAACACAGAGGTCCAGGAGGCTCTTCTTATCCACTTAGGCTTGGAAATAGTAGCAGGTGTTAAAGGTTGAACATATATTTGGTGTTCGTTTCAGGTCCTTTTTAGCACCAGATGAACTGAGATTCTACCTCCGGGGCCAGGTGGCATCTAGCAGGGAGAAGGGGCAAGGGGAAAAGAAAAGCTAAATCCTGTGCCAACTCCTACTTACCCTCCAAGGCCCACATGAACATCGCCTCCTCTATGAAGCCTCCCCTGATGGCCCTGGGGAGTCATTCCTGCGCCTGTGTCTGCACAGAACAGCCCCCTGGGTGGGTGTCGGAGACCGAGTGGCTGTGGGTTCCACTCACCTGCACACTGTTCCCAGGTGCCAAGCAGGCTCCCTGTGGGCAGGGAGGGCTCTCACGGCTCACGGGCAGGTTTGTTCCTGTTGCTATCATCCTCTTCTCGATATCGAGGCGGAACGTCCTAGAGTGAAGTCAGGGCGCGATGGGCCACCTTTGCTCCAGCGTCTGGAACTGAATGAAACAAGCTCCTTCCCGCGTGCCAGGCTCTCCGATAGGCCGCTTTCAAGCACATCCCTGCCTCTTCCAGTAACAACAAACAACAGCAGCAACAACAAAGGCAGCTCTGGAAGAGGTTCATGGGTTATTCCGGGTCATCCAGCAGAGCCAGGTGCTAACCCCCGTCAAGCTCAAATTCAGCGGTCGGTCCCCTACCTCTGAGCTCCCCAAGACGCTACAGGTCGCTCAGGAACAGACACGTGTTTTGGATGCCTAGCGTGGCTCCGAAGGCCTATAATAAAGGCTATAATGCTGAAGCTAGATACCGGAAAACACCACGAGTTCTTCAAATGGAAAATGAATGTGTTTTGTACAGAACAGTGGGGTCCCATTTTAAAAATGGCTGATACCAACTCCCCCCCCCCGCCCCCCCAGACCCACAGTCTCACTCATGTGCAGAGCAGCTCCCACAAGCCACCAACACCCACTTATGGTGTGATCCAAACTCCTCCGCCCCTGGAATCTCACAGTAGGGCAAGGTCTGTGTGCTCAGCAAATGTTTGCAGCCCTCTGCTGGGAAAGTTATCGCAGGCCATCGGAACGGGGCAGGTCTGGCCCACCCAGGGGTCAGCGTGTTCGTTTCAGGGTGGGGGAGGGAGCAACTCACCTGGTGTCCTCAGGGTGGGGGAGGGAGCAACTCACCTGGTGTCCATTGTTATAATATTTTTCCTGCTTCTTGGACACCACCCCTGCTGGTACTCAGTGATTACATTTTATACTTAGCCCTGGCCGATTTGGCTCAGTGGAGAGAGCGTCGGCCTCTGGACCAAAGGGTCCCGGGTTCAGTTCGGTCAAGGGCTCAGACCTCCCTTGTAGGCTCCTCCCGAGCCCTGGTCAGGGCTCATGCAGGAGGCAACCAGTCGATGTGTTTCTCTCACATCGATGTTTCTGTCTTTCCCTCTCTCTTCCACTCTCTGGAAAAATCAATGGGAAAAAATGCCCTCCGGCGAGGATTTTAAACAAAATTTTAGACTGAATTAGAGATATTTTAAAGACTCGGACACTAGGCCCTGTCGAACTTCTCGGTTACCAAATATGGGCGCACGGAAGAAAGGGTGATTCAAGGTGGGCCGGGAAGAGTTGGGAACATCCACTGCCTTAGGGGAAAGGGCTTTTGCTGACAAAATACTTAACCTGCATTCCGAGCTTCCTTCCCGCTGCGCACTGTGTTCAGTACATTATCGCGTTAGGTACTTGATTCTCATCTTACTGACAAGAAAACTGAGGCTCAGAGAGATTAAGTAACTTGTCCTAGGTTACCTGGCTAGTATGTGTTAGAGCTGAAAACCTGCCTGATGTCCATCTGACTATTTCACAAGCCAGGGCCCCGAGCCACCAGGTTGTAAGGACCGGGCTTCCAGGTCTGGAAAGGAAAGACGGATGACCTCTGTCCCAGTATTCTTTTTTAAAAAAAATATTTTTATTGACTTTAGACAGGAAGAGAGGGAGAGATAGAAATATCAATGATGAGAGAGAATCATTGATCAGCTACCTCCTGTACGGCCTATGCTGGGGATGGAGCCCGCAACCCAGGCATGTGCCCCTGACGGGAGTCGAATCCGGGACCTTTCTGTCCACTGAGCCAAACCAGCTAGGGCGGTCCCAGTATTCTTAGAAGCAAACATCATGCTACTTCCTCCTCCACTCCCAACGCTTTTTTCTTCTCAGATCCCCTTTATTCACCAAACCAGAGTTCGGTCTATATTTTATCCAACTGGCTCTTAGGACCACATAAATCCCAGCATTTTTCATGAAAAAAAAAATTGTGAGAACAGAAAAGGTACAACTTGTAGACTTTCCCCTCATGTATATCAGATGTACAAAGTAAACTATAAATAAAAGAAGAGAGGGTTTCTTTTTTTAATGTTGAGAATCTCTAGGCCGTTCTCAGGAAATCCAGTCTCTTTTGAGTCAGGTGATACAAAAAAACCTCACAACATCCGCTAAAAGCAAGGGGGAAAGCTCTGGCTGGTGTGTTCAATGGTTAGAGCGTCAGCTTGTACACCAGAGGGTCTCAGGTTCGATTCCCAGTCAAGGGCACATACCTGGTTTGCAAGTTAGATCCCCACCCCCAAATCAGGGCGAGTATGGGAGGCAACAATCCATGTATCTGTCACATCGAAGTTTCTCTCTCCTCTCTCTTCCCTTCCCCTTCCACTCTCTCTAAAAATCAATGGAGCCCTAACCGGTTTGGCTCAGTGGAAAGAGCGTCTGCCTGCGGACTGAAAGGTCCTAGGTTCGATTCCTTGGTTGTGGGCACATCCCCAGTAGGAGGTGTGCAGGAGGCAGCTGATTGACGTTTCTCTCTATCTCTTTCCCTACCTCTCTGTAAAAAATCAGTAAAATATATTTATAAATAAATAAATAAATAATAAATAAATAAAAATCAATGGAACAGCATGGATGGAACTGGAGAGCATTATGCTAAGCGAAATAAGCCAGTTGGAGAAAGGTAAGTATCACATGATCTCACTCATATGTGGGATATAACGATCAACATAATTTGATGAACAAAAATAGACCCAGAGACAAATAGCAGGGGAGGTGGAGAGGGGGGTGGTTAGAGAGCAACCAAAGGACTTGTATGCATGCATATTAGCATAACCAATGGACACAGACACTGGGGCGGTGGGGGCTTGCCTGGGGTGGGACTAGCTCGGGGGAGGGGTCAATCGGGGGGAGGGGGGAAAGGAGACATGTGTAAAACTTTAGACAATTAAAAAAAAAAAAAAAAGAGCCCTGGCTGGTTTGGCTCACTGGATAGAGCGTCAGCCTGGGAACTGAAAGGTCCCAGGTTCGATTCTGGTCAAGGGCGCATGTCTGGGTTGTGGGCTCGATCCCCAGTGGGGCACTTGCAGGAGGCAGCTGATCCATGATTCTCTCTCATCATGGATGTTTCTATCTCTCTCTCTCTCTTCCTTCCTCTCTGAAATCAATGGGAAAAAATATCCTTACTCCTAGAGTGAGGATTAAAAAACACCAATGGGAAAATATCCTCGGGTGAGGATTAACAAAAATATAATAATAATAAAAATGAAAGCAATGGGGAAAGAATCCAGTTGTTATTTTGGAGTCAACGCTTCAGAGTATGTACGTGCCCGGGAAGGTTCCACTTGAGTAAATTCAGCTCTTCAAATAAATATTATTTACTGAAGTGGGTCAAAAACCATTTTGCAACAGCACAGGTACCCTCAGGAGCAAAACCAAGGCAGGATCCTGGAACAGACCACAGACATTCAGGGGGAAACTGGTGAAATCCCAATAACGTCTAGAATTGGTTAGTCGTCGTAATGTGTCCGTGTTGGTTTCTTAGTTTGGGGAAATGTCCCATTGATAATGTCAGTGGATACCATGAGGGGAACCGGAAATGGGTGGGGATTTATAAGGGAATCCTCTGTCCTGCCTGGGTAACTCCTCTGTAAATCTAAAATTACACCAAAATAAAACATACATTAAATTTTTTTTTTCCAAAACCAGTGAACTGAGATTCATTCTAGTACAAATGGAGGGGGCCCGCTGCTCTCAAACTGCTTTCACGTAAGACAAAACTTGCTTCTCTTGCCGCGCTTGAACCTGCGCGCCCACAAAGGCACTCACACTGGGGAGTTTGTGCTTTCTTCCAAGAGACAAGACCACAGGCGGAGCGGATAGCTTCACACTGTTCAGTCGGATCTTTTCCTTTTGTTGTCGTGCCCTGTTTGGCTCGGTTTAACTTACTGGACGGACGAACTGTCGCTGTTTTGCAGAAGCCGAGGGGGTGCTGAATTTCTCAGAACCCGAATCCTCACGGATGAGCTTCAGGAAGTGTCGCAACGCCTCTGCCCAGGATCGAAGGAAACATTCGTCACCGGGGCCAGGAGGATTTCCTGCTCAGTGTCTCAACTTCACTCCAACGGTTCCTAAATGTCCTCCTTTAAAAACTCACACCCCACGATCATAAAATTAAAAGCACCGGGATCCCGAGTCCTAGCAAACCTAAAAACTTCGTCCATTTCCCAGAGGGTAACGAAGCCCTGTGCATCCAGACTGGTTTCTTAGTTGTGTCAAATGACATCGGGAGGGAAATGGGACCTGGGCGAGGAGTGTACGTAGCACTTTCTAGAAGATTCAGATGAAGCGTGGGTTCCATTAGGGAAACAAAAATATTATACAGGACTTTGCTCTTCACTTTTTCTGTATCCTTTGAGGGGTTTTCCTTGTGAGGATATGAAAAACTGTTTGCTTTTCTTTCCCATTTTTAATTGGTGTTTAGAAAAAGGAGCAATGCAGTGCCTTCCTGCTAGGATCTGCCTCTTGACTACAGCATGGAAGTTTATAAAATATGACAACCAAGAAACGGCATGGGACACGTGAATCTTGAACAGTGTCAAAATCATAGCACGGGGGAGCAAGAATTCCTGAGTTCTAGTCCCATTCTTCTCCTGAACTATTTTGAAATCTGTTTAGTCAATAAACAGAGGGCCCTAGCCGGTTTGGCTCGGTGGATTGAGCATCCGCCTGTGGACTCAAGGGTCCCAGGTTCCCCTCTGGTCAAGGGCACATGTCCGGGTTGGGGGCTCGATCCCCAGTAGGGGGTGTGCAGAAGGCAGCCAATCAGTGATTCTCTGTCATCATTGATATGTCTCTCCCTCCCTCCCCCTTCCTCTCTGAAATCAATAAAAATATATTTTAAAAAATAAAATAAAAATAAACAAACAGAAGGATACAAAAATGAGTCAGACGCAGTCCTTGCCTTCAAGGAGCTTACAGTCTGATATGGGAGATCCAGGCAGGTGCACTTGTACCGCCAAGCGTCACAGGTGTTTTGCTGGAAGTCTGTGGAGGACTGCATGGGAACTGAGCAGGTGCGGAGCGGGCTGTTGTTTGACATGAGTTTAGAGAAGTGGTTCTCAACTCGGGGAGACCTTGGCTCCCAGGGAACATTTGGAAGTCGAGATCATTTTGGTTGTCATAACTGGGAGAGGGCGGGGACTAGGTGCTGCTTATTGGCATCTAGTGGGTAGAAACCAGGAATGCTACTAAAACCCTACCGTGCACAGGACAGCCCCCCATAACAAAGAATGGTCCAGCCCCAAGAGTCAATAATGCTGAGGGTGGAAAACGGTGGTGGTTTAGACAGAGCAATGAGCAGGGGTTTTGCCGGGCAAACTCAGGGGAAAAGAATATGCCAAGAAAATGATAGGACCGGAGTGTGGGAGAGACAGATAAGCTGGAAAAGTAATCTACAGCCTTAAGCTCATTATTGCTTCCCGTTGAACTCAGTTAGTTATATGTCACTGAATAGTGATGTTATAATGTTATAGGACTATCTTTCTTCCTGGTGTCAGAAGGAAGTGCCGCTGATAAAAATTATGACCCCGGGACACACCTACTCCCGGTGGCTCTCCTCAAGCATACTTGTTCCTCAGCAGTGCCAGGAGCCCATTCACACGAAAAAACAAAGACGGTGTCTGAGAAACCTAACTTAGGGCAAGCGGGTAGGTAAAGTGCCTGTGAAAGTGAGGACTGTGCCCTGGCTGGTTTGGCTCAGTGGATAGAGCGTCGGCCTGCGGACTGAAAGGTCCCAGGTTCGGTTCCGGTCGGGGGCATGTACCTGGGTTGCGGGCACATCCCAGGTAGGAGGTGTGCAGGAGGCAGCTGATGGATGTTTCTCTCTCATTGATGTTTCTAACTCTCTATCCCTCTCCCTTCCTCTCTGTAAAAAAATCAATAAAAAAAAATATTTTTTTTAAAAAGTGAGGACTGTGTTGTATGGCTTGTGACAAGAACCCGGCCACCACGGTATTAATATTCCTCATGTAAGTTGGGGTCTGGAAGTGGGCAGTCTGAAGTTGTCAGGGCTAGAGGGCCACTCCCTGGTGCCACCAGGAACCCAGACTTCTTGTTGTCGTTCCCCCTCTGATATCCTTAGCATGTGGCTTCCCTGCTCAGACTTGCAAGATGGCTGGTGAACTTTCTCAATCTTTTGACCTTTCGTTAGCATTCCAGGTAAGACAGATTTAGAGGAAAAGGGCAACAGGCAGAAGATGAGAGGCTTTCTAATTGAGTCTCTTCCATTTAACAAACTTTCCTGGAATCCTCTCTGCCTGGAACTTCCACTTATACATGTGGCCCGAACTGTTACCCGGCTCTCCGCAGCTCCCCGGGAACCTGGAGGCTGTCTTCTGCAGGGCACTCTGAACTAAAAAGATATTTCTAGCCCGGCCAGGGTGGCTCAGTGGTTGAGCATCTACCTATAAACCAGGAGGTCACGGTTTGATTCCTGGTCAGGGCACATGCCCAGGGTTCGGGCTTGATCCCCAGTGTTGGGGCATGCAGGAGGCAGCCGATCCATGATACTCTCTTATCATTGATGTTTTTATCTCTCTCTCCTTCTCCCTTCCTCTCTGAAATGAATAAAAATATATTTAAAATACATATATACCATATATATATATACATACACATAAATATATTTCCAAGTTCTCTTCACTGAGAGAATTTAAGAAGCAAAGATACCCCAGTAGCCATGAACATACCTAGTGCCCAGATCTTTGTCACTAAATATGATTCTTCACTAAAAGGAGCCAGAGCTCCTTGGAGAAATGACTGATTCCAGGGCTGGCCTGGGAAAGAATAGGTGAAGTGGCAATATCCTGTTCTGCCAGAAAAGAAGGACGTGTTCAAAGAATGATTGGGACATGTCAGAAAGGACACATGTCAAAAAGAGGCTCCCATACATACTACACGAATATCCTCAAAGATATTATGTTAAGTGAAATAAATCAGACACGAAAGGACAAGTACTGTATGACTTCACTTATATGCGGCAAGTAGCATAAGCAAATTAATAAAGACAGAAGGTAGAACAGAGGTAACGAGGGGCTGGGGGAAGGGAGGAATGGAGAATTATTGCTTAATGGGTACAGAGTTTCTATTTGGGGTGATGAAAAAGTTCTGGAAGTAGTGGTGATAGTTATACAACTATGTGAATGTACTTAATGCTCTGAGAATCAAAATAAATAATGTAGTAATAGATTTTTAACCCATAAAGTACAATAGGACCTTGTGGGTTAGAATAAGAATCTGCAATTTTATTTCACTTCTTTTTCCTTTAAGTTTTATTGCCATTCTACTTTCTCTACAGACTTTTATTCCAATGTAATATAGTTTTATGCTTAAGAGTTTATTTTGATTATCTAATAGGCTACCCTGCAAAAAAGTAAATATATACATATAAGTATTTTAAAACTTTCTTCTTACCATAAAAATAATTCTGCATAAAGCAGAATTAAAATAATTAAAATAAGATAGTTTATTATAGTTTATCAAAGCTATATTCCAAATTGTTATAAATAATTATTAAACATAGAAAGTAGAATTGTATTGGAAATATATGTTTGGATTAATGGATTAATAGTACTTATTGCTATAATGAGACAGGATTTGGCATCAAATTTTATTTTATGTTTCATTTAAAAAAATGTAAGTGCCCCAAACCACTGTTCATAAAGCTAAGTGAATGGGAATGGAAGGCATTTTATTTTAACAACGTCCTTCAATTGTTGGACCATCTTTCGAGTTAGGAGCCAAGTCACATACCGACCCATCACTAAAAATTATCGTGTTAAACTCACAGCTGACAACCTAATTTTGTCTTCCATCAATTTTACTGAAAAGAAGAATGAGAACCAATGGGGTTGGAAAGGGGTTTGATACTCAGTGGTGAGGGTCATTTTCCCCCTCAATGCCATCACCAGTAGCTTGCCCGGCCTATTTGTTTGGAACCCCGGAGGCTTGTCAACATCAGGGCCATGCACCTGGGGAAGAATAAGCGCGAGTGGAATGAGGGTCTCCCCTCTGCAGGGTACAGGGGTGTGCCTGTGCAGAGAGAGGTGGGAAAAACGAGCCACTGGAGAGGCACCGTTCTCCGGCATGGGGATCTTGGAAAAGAGGTTTTCCCCACGTACCCACACGTGTGGCTTGGAGAGTCTTTGTGTGTCCTCAGAGGTACATGCACATGAATTCTAAAATCACTATCAGCGCGCCTATGTGTCCCAACAGTGTCTAGGATCAGTCATTACGCATACCTTTTCCCTAAAGGAGGCAGGAACCCTAGTGCGCTTTTATTTCCCTTCTTTCTCTTTATCTGTGCCATCTCCCTCACCCAAATGTAATCTCTACCAGGGTTATCCAATAGAAAAAGAATGCAAGCCACTTGTGTACTTTAAAAAAGGTTAGCAGCCAATTTAAGAAAGAAACGGGCAAAAAAACACACAAAAACCAACCAAACAAAACAAACAAACAAACACCCCACAAAAAATAGTTTAACTCAAAATATCAAACATACCATCATTCCAACATATAATCAACATAAAAATGATTCGTGAGGTATTTTTTTATACTACGTCTTCAAATCCAGGGTGTATTTTCATGCTTGCAGTACATTCTAATTCAGAGTAGTCACATTTCAAGGGCTCAATAGCCAGATTTTAGTGATGAGTGACTACTATATGAGAGAAGCAGTTCTCGAATTTTGGTTTCATTTTGTTACTGGGTTTTATTTTGTTTGGTTACACTGGCACTTATTTAGACGTAACGATCTACTGCTTCTCATCACTGTTTTCCTACATTTCACAAAGACGAAGAACTTTGTGTTTTATCTATTTTTATAGCTCTTATCACAAATGCCCAGTAAATGTTTTAACATACTAATGGCATCTGATGCAAGAATTATCAGATTCATCTTACATAGAGGATATGAAACTGTTCAAAGGTTTGCACTTGGGCGTTGGAGACTTCATGGATAGCAATCTGCACTGTCAAATTACTGCGTTTCAGCAGGATTTTAAATTTTATCAAAAAGATAAAAGACTTGAAAACAAAACTGGGGGAGTCCATTTCAACCTCCCTTTTCTACCCCACTCACCAAAATGCAATCCATCCACCTTTTCTCCTCCTCTGCGCCAGCATCCCGTGCCTTCTCCATAAGGTTCCTCATTGCACTGTAGAGGCCTCATGCATTTTCTTCTTATGCCTTAAATGATTTAAATTTCTTAGTTTTTCTTGGCCTTCACAAATGTTAACTTAATAAATAAAAGGTTGCATGACCACCCTAGCCGGTTTGGCTCAGTGGATAGAGCATTTATCTGAGGACTGACATGTCCCAGGTTCCATTCCGGTCAAGGGCATATGCCCGGGTTTTGCCGGCTCAATCCCCAGTAGGGAGCGTGCAGGTGGCAGCTGATCAGTGATTCTCTCTCATCATTGATGTTTCTCTCTCTCTCTGCCTCTCCCTTCCTCTCTAAAATCACTAAAAATATGTATTTTTTTTAAATAGGTTGCATGACAATGACATGACTTTTCTCAGAACGTTGTACAGCTTTCCAAGGTCCTTGAACCTATAGGTGCAGTTCTCAACCTGAAGGAACTCCAAAAACTTCTCCCAAAAGGCCTGGGAGACCAGAAGCCACTCTCAGGCACAGGAGGGCCCATGCACAGCTCATGGCTGATGGAAGCTAAGGCGGCAGGCTTCTTTGTCCAGTGGCATCTGGGACTGCGGCCACCTCTTTTCAGCCCAGACAAGCAGAGTGTGCTCGGGACACTGTGAGCTGAACCAGCTCACTTTAAATGAACGGTCACCGATTTCACTCTGCCAATTTGGAGGAAGAAGAATACGCGTTAGGAGACTCAGGGGGCAGCCCCGGGGAAAACCAGGAACTGTGTCCCTTTAAAGAGCCTGCAGAGCAGGAGACCGAATTGCTTTAGCTCCTTCTTCCCATCCTGTTCCCTCCCCACCAAAATGTAATTGAAGAGCTAATCTGACATAGTAACACCCTAGAATCACCAAGACCCAGTCCATCTTTTCCCTTTTTGCATATATTCCAATCCCTGGCTACGAGTGTTGCTCATCGCTGCACACACACACACACACCCATTGATCCGCAGCCGCCCGGCAGGAGCCTTGGATTTCCCTTCGTTTTTACACGTGAAATATTTTTCTCGTGAAAAAAGAATTATAATATAACGCTTAGACTAGAGCTTTTATAATAGATATTATAAAAGGTGTTATAATAGAGCTTAGAAATGCAAAGAAAAATTAAATGACATGCATTCCCACACCTATCGTTTTATGAAACCCTGTCAAGTGCGCAATCTCATCTTCTCAAGGCTCGTATTTCGCGGAATTTCTTTATAGGGCTTTTTTTTTTTTTTTTTTTCCAACCCAAGGCCCGATTCGGCTCTCTCCCGACTTCCCGTCCACTCCGGGAAGAGATAAAGTCTTGCCGGCCAGAGATAAAAATCTGTTGGTCTCGGTAAAAAAGTCGTCCGTCTGGAAATACCTCAGTTTGGAATGAAATTCTGTCACTCGGAGTAAAAATGCGTCAGCCTAGGGGGAGGGGGGTGAGTTTGTTAAGGAAACTCCGCCTGGCCCCGACCCTTTCTCTGTAGCCTGGGGGTCCCCAGGTCTTGGGGTCCCCGCCCCCGCCCAGGGCTGGGTCTCTCCGGACGCCCCCGAGGAAAATGCCCCCGCACACCCTGCCGGGAAAAGCCGCCGCCACGCTGGACGCCTTGGCCCCGCCTCCGCCGGGTCCTCTGAACCAATGGGAGACGAGGTCCTCTACGCGTCACGCGGCACTGGCCAATCGCGGGAGGCCACGATCGTAGAAAGGCTGGGCGCGGCCGGTCCCGGCGGCTGGGCGGCGGCGGCGCGCACTCGCGTACACACTCTCGGGCCATGGTGGTGGTGGCGTCCGCGCAGAGCCCGGCGGCCGGGGCCCCCAAAGTGCTGCTTCTGTCCGGCCAGCCCGCCGCCGCCGCCGCCGGAGCCCCGGCCGGCCGGAATGTGCCACTCATGCTGCCGGGCCAGCGAGGGGCCAGCTCGGAGGCGGAGAGCGGGGGGCCGCCCCTGGCGCGAAAGCGACAGCGCCTCACCCACCTGAGTCCCGAGGAGAAGGCGCTGCGGAGGTGGGCGAGGGGCCCGGGTGTGAGATCGGGTCCGAAACCGGGCCCAGGGGCCCTGGGTCTGGATCGGGCAGCGCTCGGGCGCCCTCGGCCCGGCGGGTCGGATGCCAGCGTGGCGCGGCGCGGGGCGGGGCGGGGCAGGAAGTCGGGACTGGCCGCATCCACCGCGCTGCGTGGAGTCCGGGCTGCTGAAGCCTTTTTTATTTCCTTCTTTTCTGTCTCATGAGGGATGATGCCTAGAGCTGGGGGTGTGGAGTGACCACAGTCCAGTCGTTCAGCTTTGTTGAACTTGGAGTCGATTATCCTCTCGGTTTACCTACTTTATTTGGAGGGGCAGCTGAAATGACAGTTGTTTGAAAGGACTCTGAGGTCACCGCAGCCTTAAAATGGCATTGACTTCATGACGTAGTTGGGGCGAGGGGGAAAGGAAATGCTGGTGACTTAGTCCTCTGTAGGGTTATTTCCTTTCTGATCATTGTGCACTTGGTGATTAAGTGCCTCCTGGAGCAGACGGGGCTCCAGCCCCGGGGTCTGCCCGGGATCTCAGCCTTAGAGCGAAAGGCATCAGGGAGAGAGGGCTGATAGCAGCCTTCGCTAGATTGGATCTGTCCTAGTTGGATCCTGTTCGAGGGAATTGGGAGTCAGGAAGCAGGGGGGAGTGGAAAGGGGAGGAAGAAAGTTCTTATGTTGCAAGAGGAATATTTGTGTCCAGCCCCCGTGCTGTGGCCAGAATGAGACCGAAGTGGATGATGCAACATGGGAGAGAATCAAGCAACACGAGAGAGAATAAAGCAGGTCTTCAAAGACAGGCTGAAAGAAGGCTGTGTTTTTGTTTGGTTTGGTTTTATTGAGGGGAAGAAGCCTGGATCGTATTTTACCACTCGTCTACCGGATACTGTACATTTATGTGAAAGCACCAGCTGGCCGAGTTTTCAAATAAAGATATAAATAAGGCTGGAGATGACTCAGTTGTGGTATGTCCCTTCTGTTCTCAGGAAACTGAAAAACAGAGTAGCAGCCCAGACTGCCAGAGACCGCAAGAAAGCTCGAATGAGCGAGCTGGAGCAACAAGTGGTAGATTTGGAAGAAGAGGTAAAAAATACTTAAGGCTGAGCTCTTCTCTCTGTTGTATATCCTTCCTTGGCAAATGTTCTGATCCTTGCTGCCCATCCCAAGTTGTTTTGGTCCCTTTAGAATAAAATGGAACATGTGATTAAAAGTTAAGTCTAAGTTAGGGTAGGCAGGTCGTTGGTTAAAGGACCCACCCTCAGGCATGTGGTACTAGATCTGTTTCAAAGTTGGCGGATTACGACAATGTTTATCAAGGTAGTAAGTACTAAGAAATTAAGAATAGATTAGGAAAGAAATCATTGCTTAAACTTGAGTCCCTTCCTGGCGTGGCCAAAGTCCACTAACGGTTCCCTTCCCCTAAACTGTTGCCATTGACACATCCAAAATAATGATTATTTATATTATTTTTTTACATATTTTGATTTTATGGTCCAATTTTGTTATTACTTGCCAGTTCAAGATAGGATTTTTTTTTAAAACATCATATCTAAACTAAAGCTACAAGTCACCCTTTGCTGAGGTATATATTAGTTGGAGGCATTGTGTTATTTGTGACCCCATGAACTGACACTTCTTATTAAATAGCTTATTTTTAGTAATTATGACCTGGGGCCTTCTAATACCTAGTGTGAACTGAATAAGCATAGTTTTCCCAAAGGAGAAGGAAGGGAAATTAATTGAAGTGAAACGCCATCAGGTGTATTAAGTGAAAGAATTAGATGTTTTAACAGACTCTTATGAACTTTCTTCCAGAACCAGAAACTTTTGCTGGAAAATCAACTTTTACGAGAGAAAACTCATGGCCTTGTGGTGGAGAACCAGGAGTTAAGACAGCGCCTGGGCATGGATGCCCTGGCTACAGAAGAGGAGGAAGAGACCAAGGTAAGGATCTCCTTTATCTGGTGACGTATGTCAGACCTGTTTCTAAGTGGCATGACATGACCTCTTTAATGGCACTTACTTATTTTCAAGTGTGCATTGAATAGTACAAGCCCTAATACTTAATAAGTTACATGGTGCTTTAAGAGCAAGTACTAACAAATGCCGATAGCTCCTAAGATGTGCCAGTGTTAGGGAGAACCAGCGTAAGAGAGCCAGTCAAATCTGACTTTGAATGCTACTAAAATTATAGAAGCTTTTTGATGAATATGAATAAGTAAGGAAAGGACTCATTTTGATAGGGACACTTCTCTGATAGAAGATTTATGGCTTTTAATTTATGGATTATGTCAAATCAGTGACAATGCTTAAGTGGTCTAAGATTGACAGGAGTGCCGTTCTACTCTGTGGAGGTAATGTTCAGGACAAACTTTAAAATAATTGCTATCCGAACAGATTCTGGGCCTGAATTTACTACTGTATTACTTAGGAATGTTATTCTTACAGAGAATATCACTAGGATATTATTTAAGAATGTCAGTACTGCTTGAGCCTTTGGGGAGTGAAAGTGTTTCATGGCATGCAAAACCACAATGAAAAGTTAGTTTTGCCTGGCCCATGTGGCTCAGTGGTTGAATATCGACCTGTGAACCAGTAGGTCACAGTTTGATTCCTGGTCAGGGAGGCAGCTAATCAATAATTCTCTCTCATTCATCATTGATGTTTCTATCTCTCTCTCCCTTCCTCTCCCTTCCTCTTTAAAATCAATAAAATTATATATTTTTAAAAAGCTAGTCTTACTCCCTTTTCTCATCTTTTCTTGAGGACTCAAGAAAATGGAAATAACAGAGGTCAGGGAAACATTTCAGCTCTAAAGATTAGTTTTCTAAATTTATTGGAAGTTGCGAATCACAGCTGCCTGGTGAGCATTTCCTTGGGGATTCTCAGCCGTTTATTCACTTTGGTTTTTCCTCCAGGGGAATGGAGCGAGGCCAGTGGCCGGGTCTGCTGAGTCCGCAGCACTCAGACTACGTGCACCTCTGCAGCAGGTGCAGGCCCAGTTGTCACCCCTCCAGAACATCTCCCCATGGATTCTGACAGTGTTGACTCTTCAGACTCTGAGGTAGGGGTTGTTTGGATTTACTGAAGAGGTGTATCACTAGTTAATTCCATGTTTGATGCCCGATATTCCTACCTGCCAGATTAGGACAGAAGTTGGTTTGGGTTGGTATAGGGTTGAACATCAACTATCTTCCTGTTTCCAGGTGATTCAGGACATGGAGTGAAGTGTAGATAAATGGGTCTGGTGGGTTCCGGAGGTTATCCTATAGCCGTGGTCGGCAAACTGGCTTGAGAGCCACATGCGGCTCTTTGGCCCCTTGAGTGTGGCTCTTCCACAAAATGCCACGGCCTGAGAAGTGGCGTTAGAAGAAGTTTAAGTTTAAAAAATTTGGCTCTCAAAAGAAATTTCAATCGTTGTGCTGTTGATATTTGGCTCTGTTGACTAATGAGTTTGCCGACCACTGTCCTATAGCATAATGATTCATTTATATTACAGGACCTGGTACTTCGTGTTCTAGGTAGATTCTCAGGTGCATTCTAATTTTTGCCTCTTGCAGTCTGATATCCTGTTGGGCATCCTGTTCAACTTGGACCCAGTCATGTTCCTCAGATGTCCTTCTCCAGACTCGACCAGCCTGGAGCAGCTCCCAGAGGTCTACCCAGAAGGACCCAGTTCCTTACCAGCCTCCCCTTCTCCATCACTGGGGACGTCATCAGCCAAGCTGGAAGCCATTAATGAACTGATTCGTTTTGACCACGTATATACCAAGCCCCTGGTCTTAGAGATGCCCTCTGAGACAGAGAGCCAAGCTGATGTGGTAGTGAAAATTGAGGAAGCACCTTCCAGCCCCTCAGAGAAAGATCACCCTGAATTCGCCGTCTCAGTGAAGGAAGAACTTGTAGATGACTTCATTCCAGAGCTGGGGATCCCAGATCTACTTTCCTCCAGCCACTGCCTGAAGCCATCTTCCTGCCTCCTGGATGCGTATAGTGACTGTACATATGAGGGCTCCCCTTCCCCTTTCAGCGACATGTCCTCTCTGCTTGGTGTAGACCATTCCTGGGAGGACACTTTTGCCAATGAACTCTTTCCCCAGCTGATAAGTGTCTAAAGAATGACCCAACATGGCCCTTTTCCTTGATTTTTACACTGCCTGGAAGATAGCAGAGAAGCCTGTCTGTGCTTCATTCAAAAAGCCAAAGTAGAAGATGCACAGCAAAGTATTTGTTAAACCTCACAGGTCAGCCCAAGTATTGTCTTTTGAGACATTCAGCAGTCCAAGGTACTCAGATATAGTACTATATCCAGAATTACAGCTTTTGAGGTTGTATCTTAAGGGCAGTAGTTTGCTCTAAAGTACTTACAAAGGGACATTAGACAGGGAATTTATGAACGGCCCTTTATCATTTCTCTTCTCAGCATCCTAGACCTGCCTCTGATTTGTAGGTACTGTAGTTTGCTTCTGCAAGCAGAGAGAAACCTAGCTGAGGGGGCTCCTTTCCCTCATGTACAGTTCAAGTAAAGATCAAGAATCTTTGTAAAGTTATAGAAATTTACTATGTAAATGCTTGTCAGAATCTTTCCCTGCTAGTGTAACTTTTGGAAGGTGCTTTCTTCATTTATTTAAAACTACCCATGCAATTAAAAAAGTGCAATGCAGTCTTTGTTCTATGATTCCTTCTTGGATCTTATCATGTTCTCCCCAGGTGTTTCATTGTTTGCCGTGATAGTGATTTATCCTTCAGTGAGCATGCCCCTTATAAAGTGCCTGAAGGTTTTTCCCCCTGTAATTACTGGTTGCTAAAATTCCTGAAGGCCATAAGTGATATAATCTACTCTTTGAGCAGTTACTATATTTCAGATCATTTCTTCAGCCTAACAGACCATTATCACAGCTAGTAAGTGGCAGAGCTAGAACCCTTAACCACTGTTTTGCTATACCGTCTCCTGTGAGAGAAGGGCATGCCATTCAATATCAAGATTTTCTTGCCATTATTGAAGGGTTTAAGAGCACTTTCTAGAATCAGACTCCCTGGGTTCAACTCTGCCACTGGTTAGCTGGGTAATCCTGGACGTACCACTTATTTCCTCATCTGTAAAGGGGCATAAATAATAGTATATCTACCAGTTGCTAAAGGATTCAGAGATGGTGTATTATAAGCACTTAGGATATTCTAGGCACCATCCCAAGCACTAAAATATTAGCTATTCTCTCCTAATCCAATTTGGAAGGGTTTTAATTACAGAATTAGATATACATACTCTAGAACTTGTTTCATAAAACAATGAACCAGTTCTAGAGACTTGATGGCCTCCTCATCCTTTTGGGAATCCTTTTACGAGATAGTAAAGGGTTTCCCTCACTGACATTTCACCTATGCCAGCATTCTATGCCAATGTTAAGGCAACCTCTGGGGAGGTCAAACTGAATGAGTAGACAAAGATAGGATTCAGTTCCAAGCCGCAAGGCACAACAGGCTATAGTTTCAACCCAGTACAAGGGAACGCTTCCAGTGTGATTGGAGGCATGTCCACAAGCACACTTGAAGGCAAGACAGCCTAAGATCCCTGGCCACTGAAGCCAGAGCCCGATCCTGGTGCGTGGCCTGCAAGCTTGCTTAGACTGAGTTTCTGTATCGTAAACGTAGGGACAGTCTCCAGCTGTCCTCATGACTAAAAAGTTGATCACCTGATTTTCTATAACTGAAAAACTTAAGAGCTGAGAATCTATTTAGAGATTGTGTAGGCAGATGTAATTACAGATGCATTTTAAGCTTCCATCAAAATAGCAGAAGCATCTGGAAATTGAGGCTCAAGTAATTTACATTCAATGACATCACATGAAAGAGGCAGCTGTACTAACAGGAATCACACACAGGACATACATAACCTGTGTAGGTTATCAGGGTTTTCATTTCCTGCACAGATGGGTGAAAATTACTAAACACTCCTCAGTCTTGAGAAAACACCTGGTATTCAAGACGTCTTCATATTGAAACACTAAAATGGAATGGTTAGAAATAAAAATCAAGACCTTTACCTATAAAACCAAAACACAATTTCTATTAAGTGCAGAGGGCTGTCCATAATAAGAGATTAAAAGTCAGGTGACATGCCTGCACACCTTTTCCCTGGGCCTTGTAACACCAATCTGTGTGTGCTTCCTTGCTTTTCTAGGAATACTATTAGAGCAAACACAACGTAGGCACAGAACTGTAGACAGAAGGTAATACTGCGTACTCCAGGAATATTTTATGGCATAGGTTAAAGTCTAATAGTCTAAGAATTAAATCTTTACCCTTTGACCCAATGTTCATTAAGGGACAGGAAGACTGGCTTACTTACCCACTAATCAGTTGTTGAAAGACGACATCCCTATCTTGCTGGAGTTGTCATATCTGTAATGCCACTGGTAGAATATTTGAACCAAATGGATATACACAAAACTGAATTTCCCCTCAAGGAATTAAATGTTTGTTTCTAATTGATATTAGAGAGGGGGGAGGAGAGAGAAAATGATCGATTAGCTGCCTCCTGCACATCCCCCTCACTGGGGATCAAACCTACAACCTGGGCTTGTGCCTTCACCAGGAATTGAACCAGTGACCTTTCAATGCACAAAACTCTCAACCGAGCCACAATGACCAGGGCTCCCCTTCAAGGAATTAAATGTTACACTGCCTAAACCACATTTTATCAATAAAACCAAATGATGTTTTAGGTATTGCTGCAAAAAGACTGTAAAACCACTGGTGAAGTCTGAACACTGCACTTAGTGAACTGGATTATAATACTATCTTGTCACTAAGGTTTTTTAGTTTTTAAACCTGTGAAAGAACTTTTAAAAGTAACTTTTAGCCGTGATTTTCAAGTTTTGGTGAAAAACAAAACAAGATCCTGAGTTTTCTGTAACTGTAACCCAAACTTAACCTGCCCATAAATAGGGATCCACATTTATCAAACAATGGTTGAAAATATGCAGGCAATACTGCCACCCAGTGACCTGTCAACTCAAGAAAGGAATGATCATGTAATTGAACATTCTGGAATTTTCCTATTCCTTATTTTTAAAGGTCCCAAACCTATAAAAACAACAGAACTGTGAACTCTATATACCCTTTTCAATTCCATATTTGAACATTTTGAAGACTCAGTCACCACTGCCATCTGAATACTGGCAATTAATCACCATTACCGATCAATGCTGTTCATACAACAGTAGTGAATTGCTAAGAAGAGTGGAAAGCATTCTAAGGGTTTTAGGAATGGCAAGACATAGTATGCCTGTTTTGTGAAGAGCTAATTCATTTATGAAACTTACCTTTAACCCAACATAATCATCTCTTCAGAATATATTTAAGCCCCTCACTGATATGAATGCTACTTCGAATACAATTTAGAGGAAAGCAAAGAAGTGATTGTTATATTTACTTAAGTACAGGAATACAAATATCTCAAAAAGTCCAAAACACTTATGAAGTTTTATTGAAAACAAATACAGAAACACCAGATTCTCGTTTTAAAGCAAAATTGACAGCATTTTCCAGAACTTTCCTAGTACTGCACCATTCTTATCACTATTAAAAGACAAAACCAA
The DNA here is from genome assembly GCF_027574615.1 of Eptesicus fuscus. NCBI lineage: Eukaryota > Metazoa > Chordata > Mammalia > Chiroptera > Vespertilionidae > Eptesicus > Eptesicus fuscus. Next base: position 24,360,411 of record NC_072495.1, on the reverse strand, counting down.
GTTCCAAATCTAAAATAATTAATGAACTTGCTGGTAAACATTCTTCTCATGGTTCTAGTTCCTTTCCTAAATTTTACATTTGCACCTTTTCAAGAATGAGGGTTTTTTTATTTGACTGATTAATATTTGTGAGAACTGGACTTTCTTCCTATTAATGTTTTCTTTTTAAAAAATCCACACACCCTATTCAAACTCAGAGAAAATATACATTTGTTCATTAAAGCTCACCTGCTTTAGATAATTTTTCCTCTTCATACATTAGCATAGAAAGCCAATGTTTGATCCATGCTGTAAAAGCTGTACAAAATGAAAAGACATTATTCCCCTAGGGAAACCTTAAGGCAAAAGCAAAAGTCTTACGCTATAAAACGAAAAAACAAAACAGAAGCATGGGGGCTGTGGAGACGGCTCAGATGAATAAGCACCACAAGGATGAAGACAATTTTAGTACAAACGTATGCAAGAAGTTTAAAAAGGAGCATTAAACATCCATTTTCCTGCAGAAATAATTGTCATGTCAGATAGCCTGACTCCTGAAACAAGTTCTGTTTAGATTTTAACAAACAGAATCTTAATTCTCTCCTGTATTTGCCCATGGTATCAGAGCCCTGTTTGGGGCTCTTCTTTCCTCCTTTTCATTACACAGACCTTTGATCAAAGGCCTGCCCAACAATTCCTATAGAAGACAATCGTGTGTTGGGGGCTCCTTGGGAAAGCGGTCTCCTCCCCTTCCACCCTAACACTGGGACTAACTCCAAATTCCGGGAGTTGCTTCATGTTTTTGGGTTGTAACAGAACAAATTTTTTAACATGGAGATTTCTTTAAGGCTACAAACTTTACAAGTTGGTCCCATTAAACAATGACCTAAAGGCAGGAGTTTTTCAAATGGCATGAACCAGACACTTGCAGATTTCAACAGAATACAGTTTACATTCATCTCTAAATCTGAGATTAAGAAACTATTAGCTGGTTTCCAACTGGTTTAAATACTGGTTTGAAGTTTGAATAATTTTATTGTGTAGACATTAAATACTTTGTTTAAATATTAAACATTAAATCTTTTCCTGACTGTCCAGACAGAAATAGAGAGAGCAGGAACAAAAGGCAAGAGAAGAAACAGTCCAATAAACAGACTTGTGACTTCTACACCATCTGTAACAAGGGGAAGGATTTCAGCATGTGTTTCAAAACGCCTGGGAGCTAGTTTCTAAAAAGTTACCTCTATACTTGGTATAAATCATTTTTTTTCTATACAAGGTATCTGATTCCTACAAAGGGAGAAGAAAACCAGAAAACAAAAAGAACTAGGGTGGTCTCCTGTTATGTGAGGAAAGGGCCAATATTACACTATTACACTCATTTAATAAGTTATAGTGAATATTCTGTAGCATTAAAGGAATTGTCATTTCACTTTGCACTACTGAGTCCTTGCCACACAGTAAAGTTCTTCCTGAGAAATAAAACACTTCAACCTTGGTTATCCCCAAAGGACACCTTGAGCTGGTTTACGCCTGAAATCTGAACACTTCCTGCTCGCAGGAAGCTACTCTCTACCAACCTTTAGGCTCCTGCATAATAGCTGAAGCACCAGGCAAACTGGCTATTTCAGTAAATCTCAACATGGCCTGCCCGTATGTTCTCAGTTAATTATCCAGTCATTGTTTTCTAAATTAACATTTAAAACTCAACTTGCTCACACAGGTACAACCTTTTTTTAACTACTGACGTTATCAATACTGGGCTTAGCTGACACAGCACTTCCTCAGGATTACCCAAGAGATGCTTCTCCCATAGCCAATTTGCACATGGGTTACCTCAAAACCTTTTCAATTATCAAAGTTAATTAAGTTGTAAACATTTCTGAATAATTCCTTTTATCAATTATGCAAGGGAATCCAAGGAACTACAGTAACACAGAGCAAAAAAGCCTCAAAGGAAAAACCTTTTCTTTGTATTTTCATTGCATTTTCAGAGGCAGAGAGGTGAGCCACAATGCTACGGGCTATTTAATCAATTTAGCTACATTGAACTGACAACTACTGTACAAGTTTCAGAGCCTCTATTAAATTTCTTAGCAATAGGCTTAAGCTACTGCTTTCTTCCCTCCTTCTCCCCAATCACAGTCACCACTGTAAACAGAGTTCATATCTACAGATGAAGCTGGAATTCAACTGTCAGGGTTCAGTTGTAGTAGCAGTACCCTTCTTTCTTAATGCATCTTTTTTCAACTCAAGAGTCTCAGTTTTCTCCAAGTTTCTGAACAATGTGACAGATGATTTAAGTCACCCTTCCACATGGAGTGTCTATACTTGCCTGTGCAGACTGTAACCTCACAAAAACAATACCTCTAGAAAATAGCTTTTCCCTGGAGGCAATATTCCTTGGCAAAAAGTTGAATTTAAGAAATGGCTACCCAAAATGAGAGTCCCACCCCAAACCACAGGTGGAGATATTCTTACACCCGTTTCATAACTTTCAAGTCCCTATACTATGTAAGTAGGCTCACGAATAAACACATGAGCCTTCTAAAATTTGACAACTTTAGTATAGAAACACATTTCTAGAGTTCCATCTCTTCTTCTGTGCAAGCAGCTGTCTCCAAACTATTGTAAATAGGCAGCCCTGTTTGCCGAGGCTCCAAGAACAGTTCAGTTCTCCTAGGGAAGGTGGTGTCAGCAGAGGCATGCTTAGCTTGGCTCTCTCTTGTGTAGCTCTTAGCATTAGATGACGGCTTTGGCTTATCAGAAAGGAGTTCAGGGAGAGGTTTCCAGAGCACGAGCTCCATGGAAGGACGGCTCCTAAGAAATAAAATACAGATTTTTATTAAAAATTTTAAGACGTGAAAATAAAAGATATATGTTGAGAAAATAGTCTACTATCTAATATGTAGAATTACACACTGAAAGCATCAAAAGAGATTTACTATAATAATGCAAAATAATTTTTAGAAAGGATATTCAAATACATCAAATTTTACAGTTCTGCATGCATTTTTAATCAAACCAACTGGCTGTACTGATGCTGTGATTAGAATATAAACATCCAATGTGAAAAATAGAGGCCCCTGATTTAATATAACATTTTCTTAGACAGAGTGAAAAGGAGAGGGGGGAGAGAAACATTGATGTGAGAGAGACACATTGATGTGGACTACTATCTTGTACTAACCTATTATAAATGAAAACGAAGCACTGGACAAATACATGAAAAGTATCTCAGTATGCCCTTTGCTTAGTATAGCTATGAAGTATAATTCTGCCCGGCTGGTGTGGCTCAGCGGTTGAGTGTTAACCTATGAACCAGGAGGTCATGGTTCGATTCCTGCTCAGGGCACATGCCCAAGTTGTAGGCTTGATCCCCAGTTGGAGGCGGGCAGGAGGCAGCCAATCCAGTGATTCTCTCTCATTATTTATGTTTCTCTCTCTCTCTCCCTCTCTGAAATCAATAAAAATATATTTTTTAAAAAGTGTAATTCTTTTTGCAGTAAGCGAAAATAATTATGTGCCCAATGCCTGTGTCTGCCCCACCTAACCTCCTCCTGTCACTACTGGTTTGATGGTTTCTGGAGCCCAAAGGCAAGTAAAGCAAACTAAAACACAAACAATAAAGAATATCTCCAAAGGCTAGCTTCTGGAAAACAACCAAGAGCAGAAAGTGCTATGTTTTAGGCTGGAGAGCCACGTGACCTGCTTTCTCTTGGCTAAACTATTTACCCGTCCTCAGGGTTGGGTAGTTAATTATAAGCTCAAGTTAGGGGCTGTGATCTAACATCAAGCAGCACTGAACCCACTATGGCCAAAGGGAGTAATGCTTCATCTACCTAGCATCACTGGGACTGGTGCCCTGAGAGAATGGATCCGATATATGCCACGTACCCTGATTATCAAGTCTCATCTAGGCAAACATAAGTGGCACTCAGAACCTGCCTACAGCAGATGCCGAGGACTGGAGATCACCTAGGCTCAAGGATTACAAGAATTACCCAGCTATCATTAGCTCTTATGTTAATGAGCTCCAGGATGTTTTGCTTTTTAGGGTCTTACGTTTGCTTTCCAGTTTCCTCTCTTGTCCTCACACTATACTTCCATTACTCACTACAAGTGTTTGTTCTCTCACTAGCTGTTTCTGTGTTTCTACTCTAATGATCTAGGAAACCAGAAAAATGAAACTGTCTAAATTAGGGGCATAATGGTGCTTACAGCTAAAGGCCTGAGAAGCTATACACAATATAAGACAAACATATCAGTTTTGATTTGTAACCTTTGTGATAACTCTCTTTTCGGACTGCTGGGAGACATTTTTTTGTTTGTTTGTTTCCTAGGTCTCAACAGTGTTCCTGGATAATTGCGAAGCCAGGTAAACAAGAGGTTTTGAAATGTGGATCCTATGTCCCATCATAAGAATTTAAGAGAATGGGCTCTTTCTTGCCAATCCTCCCATTCCCAAATAGGATACAGTGCATTTCAGGACTGTATTCAAAAAATCCAAGGGTTAAGTAGGCAAAGCAGTCACTCCTGCATTCTTCAAACTCTTTCTTGCAGAGCATTTTGCTCACTCCAATGAACTAAAAAGGTCTGCAACCTGGACTCAACACAAAACCTACTGTTCTTTCCCTTGGCTGGTGATCAGGAGGTGGCTAGCATAGGATAAGCAATGTCTAGAGACACTGGGTTTTTAAGATCCTATTTAAATGGAAACCAGGAACCAAAACTTACATGGACTCAATCATTTTCTTTGTAAAGACTTCATCAAATTCCCTCTTCAAACCTGTTTTCATAGCATCGGAAAGGACAAGACTGGGGAGATGGTTAATATTTCTGTCAGCTTCAACTTCTTCATCTTCGTCAATTATTCTAAATAAAGGCAGCAGAAGAAGAGCAAAAAGTTATTTAGTCAAACTAGTATATATTCTAGTAATTGGAAAAAAATTAAAATAAAAAGGATAAAAGTAACAGGTGCTATAGCAAAAGGTCAAGTAAAACATGATGCTATACATAAGTGAAAAAAATTATACACAGAATAGTTACTCAACATTTCATTTAAGTTTTATATTAGATGCAAAGTTGAAGAATGTGTCCCTGGCCCCAGCTGGTTTTGCTCAGTGGATAGAGCGTCAGCCTGTGGACTGAAGGGTCCCAGGTTTGATTCCGGTCAAGGGCACATGCCCGGGTTGTAGGCTTGATCCACAATAGGGGGTGTGCATGAGGGAGCCAATCAATGATTCTCTGTCATCATGGATGTTTCTATCTCTCTCCCTCTCCCTTCCTCTCTGAAATCAATAAACACACACACACACACACACACACACACACACACACACATGTATATAAAAGAATGTGTCCCTGAAACTCCCATAAACCAAAAATGAATATTCAGAGATAGTAAGTGAAAAAATTCTGTACAGTTCTATGAGAAGAGCTTACTTCAACATTTAATATGCACATTTTGAGTTCCCTTATTTTTACAGTTTCTCTAAGAGGCTGAAGATCAAGGTATCATCAAATGATGAATTAGATTAGCTTAAAAGAGCAGAGACATTACAGAGGAACAACAATAAGCCCGTTATATACGCTGCCCATTTACCTGTCCTCAATTTCCTGAAGCCTCCTTCTGGCAACTTCGCACTGCGGTTCTCCAGTTGTCTGATCCATTTCTTCACAAATAACATCTAACATGCCAGGTGCAGAAAGGCCACTAGTGCATGGATTTACTCCATGACCCTCTATATCCTGATGTGCACAAAGAATCCAGTCATTAGGACCAGCACAGAGCCCTGCTTCAGTTAGCCTTTTCTTTCTTACTGGGCAACTGGAAAAAAAATTTTTTTCAATGAAAATCCTGAATATAAATGAAATGTAGATCACCCCTATCTCTAATCAAATTTTTATATGAAAAAACTCTAATAACTTCTGACAGTGTGTGTTTACAAGATGGAAAATCACGCATTTTCTTTTCTGTCATTCTCACAGCCTCCTTGAAATATTTTCTTCTACTGCTCTCTCTGCCAAACTAAGCTGTACCTACAAGGTTTTGCTTTTATAAATTATAAGTGTTCAATGTGGAAACTTAAAGTCATTCCTAGTTATTTGGCTCTGGATAGGTCAAGTGGGAGTAAGGAACCAAGTCACAAAGCAGCAATTCAGCATCAGCCCCGTTTTGTCACATTGCTGCTGCTCTATCAAACTGGTCACATGAGAAGGCGGTCTGCAGGCATCCCATATTCCCTTATGGCAAAAACTCATGCCTCATCAGGTCTGTTCCAAGTACTACAGGTGCTGATGATGCTGCTGCTGATTTCTTGGTCCTCTCCAAAATGCCATACGGTCGGTTGGGTCTATGAGTTCTTAATTAATGAGGTACACTATTCCCCTACTTTCAAACATAAACTATCTTTAGTTCCTTGAAAATTTTATATTTCATAGAGACCTGAGAGTTCATCAAATCCAAATTCTTGTTTTGCACATTTGGTAACTAGGATCTAGGAAAACTTAAGTACTCCCTCCAAACGTCATATATGACAGAATTACATGTTGGGCATCAGACAGACCCACCCTAGAGCCCCTGAATCCTACTTCTGTGCCATTTTCACTAAAACTGCCAGCCTCCTTAGGAAAGTTTAACTGTTCAGACTCTTATCATGAAGTAGTATTTGCAAGCACTATATTACCAGTTTAGTTGAAAGCTGTATGGCAACTAGCCCTGTTCTATTTCAGTATTTAGGCCAAAAGTACTTGATGGTCTGGGCATCAGCAAGTGCAATCTCAAGACCAGAACATCTTGTATATGTTTCCTGATGTGCACATGTACATACTCAGGAGGGGAACTGGTGGGTTAAAAGGTACATGTGCCTTCAACTTAATAGATAATGCCAACCTGTTTCGCAAAGTGCTATACCAAGTTACATTCTCATCCACAGTGTCTGGGAGTTCCTGAGGCTCCATGACCACTCCTATATCATTGTGGCTTTAATATGCACTCCCCTAAAGACTGATGAGGTTGAACATCTTTTCGCTTGGCTGGTCATCTGGATATCCTTTTATCTCGCCCACCCCACTGACTGCCTATCTATGAATACCATTTTTGCCTATTAGATCATAAAATTTAAAAATACAGATGTGGTGAGAAGATGGAAAAACAGACATTTCCACTGCTATAAAGAATATAAATGAACAACTCTGGTTCTGGCATGGCTCAGTGGTTGAGCGTGGACCTATGAACCAGGAGGTCACAGTTCAATTCCTGGTCAATTCCCAGTTGGGGCACATGCCCAGGTCGTGAGCTTGATCCGCAGTGTGGGGTGTGCAGGAGGCAGCTGATCAATGATTCTCTCTCATCAATGATATTTCTCTCTCTCCCCCTCTTCCTTCCTCTCTGAAACCAATTAAAAAATATATTTTTAAAAGTATTTTAAAATTCTTTAAAAAAAGAAATTTAAGACCCAGCAATTTCCTATCTAGGAAATCTAGTCCCCTACTTGCAAATATATATGAAGAATTTAAAAAGAATGGCCATGTGCTAAGCCCAATAAGCCAGCAAGACCAAGTATCACACGATGTCACTCATATGTGGAATCTAATGAACAAAATAAACTGATGAACAAAAATAGATCCAGAGACACAGAAGCATGGAACAGACTGGAATGTCAGAGGGAAGGCGGAAGTGGGTGGGAAGAGATCAACCAAAGGACTTGTATGCATATATGGATAATCCATGGACACAGACAATAGGGTGGTGAAGGCCTGGGGCAGGAGGGGTGGGGGGAGGGGACATACGTAATAATTGCAATAATAAAGTTTTAATTTAAAAAAAGTCATCTTAAAATTCAATCTTTCTTCACATGCAAAAAAAGAAAAAAAATGCCCATGGTAGAATTGTTAGTAATAGCAAAAAATTAGAAATAACTTGGGAAATCCAACAGGATACTGATGATCTATACCTAGCCTTACAAAAGGAATTAGGTAAATTCTATGTGCCTATAGGCAACAAGCTACAAGAAAGTAAAATGAAAAGATGATTGTGTTGCACAGTATGAACAATATATTTTCTTACAAATGAAGGCATATACAGCGAAAGGTGTGCAAGTTTTTTATAATGATCTTCCAGAGGAGATACAGGAAACAATTAACAGTGGTTGCCTCTGGGGAGAGCTGTGAGCTTGGAAGGTAAGACTTTTAAATACGTACCCTTTCACACATTTGGAATTCTCTCACTTTGTGTGTGTAACAATATTCACACGGTTCAAAATTCAAACTTTACAACCCATTAGAGAGTGAAAGGTTTCCAGACTCTGCCAGCCACACGGTTCCTGTCTCTAAAAGACAACCACCACCACCCAGGTTATTACCAGTCCCCCTGCCTCCTTTCATCTTTGCACTGGAAACAAACAATTAAGGGCATAAAATAGGGCAAATTCAATGACAAGCGGATAAATGGCACTTGCAACTTACTCATCATCTTCCTGCTCTAGCTTGTGCTTCTTTTTGCAGGGGACGGAACCACTGTCGAAACAAAACAAAACAAAACAAACAAGACATCAGTTTCCGGAAAAAAAAAATGCATCGAGCTTGCGCTTTCAGCGTCCACTCTTTCTTGCTCCACTGAGCTTCCCAGCCGGCACCGTAGCCAGCTGTCAGTCCCCTTCCCGGCCCGGTGGGACGGACATGCAGGTCACAAGGTCCATCAGGTAAATGTGGGGAAGCCCTGACCTCACTAGCGATGGAAATCTAAACTTCCACTCTGGTAATGGGAGATCCACTGGGGCAGACCCAGGAAGGGAACAAGTATGCGGGACAGGCACCGCGACGAGCACTTTTATTTCCAAGATCGCACTCGGAGGACCCATTTCTGCCCCACTTTGCAGAAGCAGCAGCTGACTGTCCGAGAGGCACTGAAAGTTGTTCGCCTCGGCGGCCGCGCCGGGTCTGAAAGCGGAGCGAGTCGGGGCCCCGCCGAGGGGACACCAGGCTCCAGGTGGCCCGGACGCGAGCCCGGCCCGACCCGACCCGGTCGAGTTGGGGAAAGTCGTCTCACCTCCCAGGGGTGCAGGCGGGCCGAGGTCCCAACGCGACCCGCGGCGACTTACAGTCCCGGTCCCTGCAGATCAGTGTCCTCCTCCGTAACCTGGGGCTCAGCAGCCCCCCGCGGAGGGAGCGCCCGGCCCCCCCACCCCGCGCCCGTCCGGCTCCTTACCGTCCGCGCGCCGGGCTCCCGCCCGGGCTATTCGGAGAAACTCGGGGTCCCGGCCGCGGGGCCAACTCGGCACCGTCCGTCCCCGGCGGGAAGGCCCGGCCGGAGAAGGCTGGTGGCGGCGGCGGCTGCAGGAAGTCCGAGCCGCCGCTCAGGGGGAGGCCGCTGAAGGGCCGGCCGAGTGCGGCCATGGCCGGGGAGACGAGGAGGCAGCGTCCGCGGCCCAGGCCGCCCGCGTCCCTAGGCCCGGCAGCTGCAGCCACCGCGATTGTCGAGAGGTGCCCGCCTCTGAGCCCGCTCTTGACCTCACGTCACGCCTTCTAGAACCCTCCACCCCGGGCCGCCCAGGGGCACGCTGGGATTTGTTGTGTGTGGAGAGCGGCTGCCGCAGGGAATGCTGGGAATCGCAGTCCTTGGGACTACAAACAAGATGGCTGCCTTGGTGGAGCAGGCTAACGCTTGAGGACGGCTCTGTCAGGCTTTGGTATGACCTAGGTTCGAATCCTCACTTCACAAGGTATGCAATCCGTACCTCAGTTTTCTCATTAGTAAAACCCGATAATAATAGTACCTATCTTCCTAGGGTTGATGGGAGAAGTAAATGAATTAAACATATAGAGCCTTTGGAACAGGCGTCCTCAAACTACGGCCCGCGGGCCACATGCGGGTGTTTTTGCCGTTTTGTTTTTTACCTCAAAATAAGATATGTGCAGTGTGCATAGGAATTTGTTCATAGTTTTTTTTTAAACTATAGTCCGGCCGAAACCGGTTTGGCTCAGTGGATAGAGCTTCGGTCTGCGGACTGAAGGGTCCCAGGTTCTGATTCCGGTCAGGGGCATGTACATTGGTTTCGGGCACATCCCCGGTGGGGGGTGTGCAGGAGGCAGCTGGTCGATGTTTCTCTCTCATCGATGTTTCTAGCTCTCTATCCCTCTCCCTTCCTCTCTGTAAAAAAATCAATAAAATATATTTTAAAAAAATAAAAAAAAATAAACTATAGTCCGGCCCTCCAACGGTCTGAGGGACAGTGAACTGGCCCCCTGTTTAAAAAGTTTGAGGACCCCTGCTTTGGAATCTCTTCTAGGCACATGGTACAGATTCATTAAATATCAGCCATTAATTCCTTCTATCCTATCTAATAAAAGACTAATATGCAGATTTCCCCCTTGACCAGGAATTCCATGGGGAGTTCGAACAGGGGGCGGGGCTGGCTGGCCAATCTCCTTCGGGGCCTCCCCCCTCCCCGCCGCGGGCCTGGCGGGGGGGGGGGGTGAACCCATGCTGGACCCCACCCGTGCATGAATTCGTGCAACCGGTGTTTTAATATAAATGAAGTCGGTGATGCCTTAGACTCTAAGGCTTAGAGGGAACAGCAGGGAGGGCCAGTAAAGACCTCAGAGCGCTTGTGAAGTCTTCCAGCTTCTGCCTGGGGCATCCAGAGACAGGCTTGCCAAAGGGGCTAGCAGAGTTGGTCAACCCCAACCACTGATTATGTCCTACTTTTCCCATCTCAGGGAATGGCACCATCGTCCAGTCTGAGTTGTTTGTGCCAACGTCAATGCCCAGCAGCCAGAGACCACCAAGATCGTATCTATAATGGAACAAAGATGTGTTTATTGACTCCTTCTGGTGAGGGAGTCTCTCAGTAAGGGCAGCTTTTTATAGGATTTGGGTTGCCTAGGGTGATTTGGAGGAAGGTTCAAGAAAGCAGAGCTTGGCTCTGGAATTAATATTGTCAGGAAGCAGGGCTAATTCTAGTCCATCTTTTCTAGGAGGTGTGAGGAATGAAGGAAGGCTAAACCTATAATTGATAAAGAAGCAAGTTCTTCATATTAGCCAGGCTAGGGGGATATTGGTCAATTTGTGGTTTAAACAATGTGCACATTGTTGTGTGTATTCAGATATGATTATGAAGTACTCTTGTTTTTATCTTGATCCATCAAAGTCGAATCTCAGACCTTGTTTGATGTTGACATTCTGAGAAGCTGTTTAACAGGAAGACACCAAGTCCTACCTTATAGCACCAGGCCAGTATCAGCTGTCAGAAGATGCTTCTCTCCTTCTAACCAAAAATCTAAGTTTCATCGATGCCCCTTTTGTATTCTCCCCTGTATGTAATCAGTTAGCAAGTCCTATCGGCTTTATTTGTGAAATGCTTCCAGGTTACCGTTCTCCATTCCCATTGCTCTCATAATGGTCTAAGGAACAAAATGAATGAACCTCTTTTGTCTAATGTAAATAATGGATTAGATTTAAATTTTCTTAGTGGCATTTACAATCCAGTTTTGCCTCCCTTAGTTAACATCCTATTTATCTCAACTGGATTTAAAAGGTAGTCTCCTGGCCGCCTGGCATGGCTCCCTGGTTGAGTGCCTACCTATGAACCAGGAGGTCAAGGTTCAATTCCTGGTCAGGGCACATACCCAGGTGGCGTGCAGGAGGCAATAGATGATTCTCTGTCATCATTGCTGTTTTTCTCTCTCTCTCCCTCTCCCTTCCTCTCTGAAACCAATCAAAATGTATTTTTAAAAAAGGGAGTCCCCTGGGGGTCATTTCTACAAATGGCCACCTCATTCCTCACTTAAAAAAATATCCTGCTAGATGATATTATATACACATATAAATATGTATTTGTAAAAAGGGAGTCCTACTCTCTATATATTCTGAAACTTTTTCCTATATTTATTGAATGCCTATCCAGATTCATTCTTTCATTCAGAATTCTATACCAGGCTGTACACCCCTTATCAGGCAATGTATTTGAATTATTAATTTATTAGGTACTTCCTATTTGTAAGTGCTTTTTGCTCAGAAAAAGTCAAGTATTTCTCACAGTAACTCTAAATCGGATGCTTTTATTACTCCCATTTTACAGATGAGAAAATTGAGGCAAGTTATGGTTCCCAATTCCCTCAGCTGTAAGTAAAGGAATTTAACCCCCAATTCCAGGCAAAAGTACGGGGGTATTATGGCTACTAGTTTGAAGAAGAAAAAGTGTGTATATGAGAACAAAAAGGAGGATGTAATATGTAAACAGGAAATGTTGTGTTAAGGCATGGGAGTTTTTCATTATTATTTTAAAGCGTATTTTATTTATAAATGCATTAGTGCTTATCTCTAACGAATACTTTTCCAAAAAACATAATTACAATGCTATTATCGTGCCTAACAAAATTAGTAATACTACTTCAAAATCATCTATTCAGTATTCATATTTTTCCAAGTGCCCCCAAATGTCTTTTTATAGTTGGGTTGATGGCATCACGATTCAACATTGCGTTAGATTTGCCTATCTCTTGAGTCTCCTTTACCCCCTGTCTGCTTTCTTCCTTGTTAATTATTTGTTGACTCACTAGGTCATCTGGACATTGTCGTTGTCGTCATGAGTGCTGATGGTGGCGATGAGGCATCTTCGCATGACTTCTCAGGTCCAAGGGAGCCTGGAGTAGCAGAGAAAGGACATGGCAGATACGACCACCTGCTTGGTAAGCACAGACCCAGTGGCTGGTATCTTCCTCTTGTAAGCAAGTAGGACTCTGCAGAAGGACTAGGGGTATCAGTATTATCATGACCCAATTCATTATCTCTTGCCTGCTGGAGCCTCCTAGCTGTTCTCTTTGTTCAACACTTGCCCCTCCAGCCCATTAGCCACAATATAGTCAGACATATTTGTCCACCATGCAACTCAATGTGCTCCTCCCCTGCTTTAAGCCCTTCCCTAACTCCCTGTTACCCTTGGGAGAAGGTCCAACCTCCTTCGGCCTCCACATTCCTTCAAGATCCCTCACCTTCCCACCTCCCCAGCTTTATATCTTCCCACTCCCCACCTGATTACCTGCATCTAGCAATTGGGATTTTCTTCAGTTTTCTATTGAATTTCTCTCTTTTCCTCTCTCTTACCTGGAAACTTGGATACATTTATCCTTCTCCCTGCTAACAACTGCCATCTTTTACATCCAAACAGACCTTTCCAGTCTATTAAATGTTTGTGGTGCTTTTGGAGCCAGAAGAAAGGAACTGTTGTCGATTGCAGACAATGACAAGTGGTCCTATTTTCAAGTCTTGGGGTACCTTCTGCCAAGAGCAGGCTTGAAAATAGAAAATTAGGGATTTTCACACGGCTCTTTGGGGTTAACAGCAATGAGAATGCCCACAGTGTTCCTTGGTTTCCTTGGTGCCCGTGACGGGGGCAGAATAAATGGGCAATTAGACGGAGCAGTGAACCCTCTCCCTTGTTTCCACATTGTCCTGAGGAACAATGGAAGGGGCTCCTGTACACATTCTTGGCTATTTATTATACTTTGTTCTCGCAGCTCTCACATGTGTTTAAAAAGATCAAACTGGCCAAAACCAGTTTGGCTCAGTGGATAGCGCGGCGGCCTGTGGACTCAGGGGTCCCAGGTTCGATTCCGGTCAAGGGCATGTACCTTGGTTAAGGGCACATCCCCAGTGGGGGGTGTGCAGGAGGCAGCTGATCGATGTTTCTCTCTCATCGATGTTTCTAACTCTCTCTCCCTCTCTCTCTGTAAAAAAAAAAAATAAATCAATAAAATATATTAAAAAAATAAAAAAAGCCCTGGCCGGTTTGGCTCAGTGGGTAGAGCATCGGCCTGTGGACTCAAGGGTCCCGGGTTCGATTCTGGTCAGGGGTGTGTGCCTTGGTTGCGGGCACATACCCAGTGGGGAATGTGCAGGAGGCAGCTGATCGATGTTTCTCTCTCATCGATGTTTCTGGCTCTTTATCCCTCTCCCTTCCTCTCTGTGGAAAATCAATAAAATATATATATTTTTTAAAAAGATAAAACTGTACTTATTAATAAGAATTTGCCCCTGCATTACACTGAGATGTGGCCTACAATTTTCTTTATAATATTTCTGCACGCAGAGTGTGATAGAATGTGTATGTTGGCATTGATCCACCCCAGGGCAGGTATGTTCCTCCTTAACCACAATGTCGAGGAAATGTCATCATAGGCAGCTCCTACAAGTGCGGTAGCTATCTCCTGTCTTTTGGACTCTAGTAGTTTCTGCTCATTAACATTAGCAATGTTACAATGAGTTTTTTATGGGTAACATGAGTGGTATTTAAGATTTTACATATATATATATAATAATAAAAGTGTAATATGCTAATTAGACAGGATGTCCTTCTGGACGACCTTACAAAAGAAGCCGGCAGCGGGAGGGAAGCCGGTGCTGGCAGCCTGGGGAAGGAAGGCCTACTCTTGCACAAATTTCATGCATCGGGCCTCTAGTATATATATAGTATATAGGGTTGTGGACTCGATCCCCAGTAACATACATATATGTTAGAATTACTAGAGATGTTTCCATCCTGACATTAATAAGACATAGAAATCCAGTGAGCTCTTCCATTTCCCACACTCAAGATGGCAACCCAGGTTTGATTCTTAAGTGGTTCTGTGCCCCATACGGGTGGGGAGAGTTCTTGGTCATATCCTGCCACTAGAACACTTTCTCATTTGCCTCAGATGAAATATATGTTTGGAAAAACAAAGAGGAACAGAGCTGGAACTTGATTATTTCTAGAATATGTGGTTTGGCTGTTTCATTCCTACTTGCTAAATGTCCTTTAGTAGAGGCAGATTTTTTTTGTGAAACTTGCTTTCATTAAAACCTGGTAGAACCAAAGGGTGAAAGAGGAAATCACAGGGGAGATTAGAAAATGCTTTGGGATGAATGAAAATGAAAATGCAACCTACCGAAATGTAGGGGATTCAGTAAAAGCAATGCCTAGGGGAATTTACAGTTATAAATGCCTATTTTAGAAAAGATCTCAAATCAACAATCTAAAACTTCCACCAAACTAAACCCAAAGCAAGCTGAAGGGAGGAAAGAATAAAGATTAGAGCAGAAATAAGTGAAACAGAGAATAGAAAAAATAGAGAAAAATCAATGAAATAAAAAAGTTGGTTCTTTGACAAAATGAACACAATTGACAAACCTTTAGCTGCTGGATTGACTAAAGGAAACAGAAAGCAAAGACTCAAATTACTAAAATTAGGAATGAAAGAGGGAATTATAAGTGAATACCTTGTACAAATATATGCCAACAAATTAGATAACTTAGATTAAATGGATAAATTCCTATCCCAGCTGGTGTGGCTCAGTGGTTGAGTGTTGATCTATGAACCAGGAGATCACGGTTCAATTTCTGGTCGGGGCATATGCCAGGGTTGTGGACTTGATCCCCAGTAAGGGGTGTGCAGGAGGCAGTCGATCCATGATTCTCTTTCGTCATTGATGTTTCTCTCTCTCCTTCTCCCATCCTCTCTGAAATCAATAAAAAATATTTTAAAAAAATGGATAAATACCCAGAAAAACACAAAACTGATTCAAGAAGAAATGTTCACAACAGCTCTGAGATAGGTACTATTATTATCACTATTTTAAAGAAGAAACGAAGCTTAGCACAATGATGGGCGGCAAGTAAGTGGCAGAGCTAGGATGGAAACCCAGGTGTATTGGTCAGCTCAGGCTACCATAACAAAATACCATGACTAGACGGCTTAAATAGCAGAAATTAATTTTCTCAGGGTCTGGATGCTGGAAGTCCAAGATAAAGGTGCCACTTCCGGGGAGTTGCCGTTTCCCGGGAGGAGTCTCTTCCTGACTTGTACATGGCAGCCTTCTTTCTGGCTTTTTCACAGGGCCTTTCCCTAGCACAGGAATGTGGGTAGAGTGAACAGGGAGCTCTCTGGTTTCTTTCTAAGGACACTGAACCTGTCAAATTATAACTCTATTATAACTCTATGCCGTGGTCCATAACACTATGCCTGCCTGACATTGGAGCAGATAGTCTCAAATTAGTCAAGACCTCTGATTTGTTCTGACACTATATTAGGAATGATGTGGCGGTGGGAAGTGGGTGCTTTCATTTGCTTCACTGAGCCAGAACCTTTAATCCAAACAGGGCTGCTAACCTCTCAGATGTCTAGAAGCATAGCACCCATAGGGCTTTGTCAGGGACCACATGAAAGTGTTCCTGGCTTTAGAAGTCCAGCTAAACGGAAGAGTTTCGAATAAAAGGGAAAGATTTTGGAAGGGGGCAGGGGGGAGTAATCCCACTGACTCAGAAGCCATGACTCAGAAATAAAGTCTTTTTTATTTATCCCCCAAGTCAGAAATGATTTGCTGGAAAGCCCAGTGACCTTTCCAGTGGATGGTAAAAGGTAAGGGAAGTTTCTTTGAAGTTCCTCCAGAGATGTCATTTGAGGCAATATTTATCTGATTTCTTTTTGTGGTCAGATTGTTTTGGTCCTGATCATTGTTCTGAACAAGGAATAAAGTTCGTCGATGAAAGTATATCAAACACTCCTTTCATCTCCTTTGCAGAAGAACCCGATTTAACCAGGACATTTGCTTGCATTGTAATTATTTACTTAAAGGAGACAAGTAACTCATTCTCCTTGTAAATTGTGAGGGGTTAGAGATTGTACTGATATCCCCCAAGTACCATTAAGCAGACAGCTGTTGTGGTCCATTTTCCTTCAGAAGATCCATAAATCCTCAAATGTTCCTGGGTATAACTGGACCAGGATTCAGAAGATACGAATTCTTAGACAAGAACGAGGGAGGATGTGAAGGAGCTGCGGTGTTAAGCTCTGGTAGTATGGAAACCATGGTTCAGAACCCTGAATTTTTAGTTATAAACAAGCAATTCTCTCCAAGAGTTTGAATATTGTTTCCTGGAATTTTAAAATCAGAATTTTCAATTTTAATCTTCTTTGATCCAGAGACTTAAAAAATACTTTTTTGTTGTTGTTGTTGTTTTGGAAATGAATCAAGTACTAAAACTGCATTTCCAAAGATCCAAAAGGGGAAGTGGAGTTGCTTCAGGCTGGGTTAGAAGAACATGGAAATCATGACAAGAGATTGTCAACTGTCCAGAGAAATTAAAAGTGCTTTACCTCAAGGTGGAGCTGAAAACGTGGATAGTGTTTAATACCAGGCTGATTCTTGATAATATTAACTACATTTTGAAAGGCAGGCCAGAGACCCTTAGGCAGCTTTGCAGGTTACCAAACAATGCCCTGAAGGCCATGCTAACAAGAGGACCATCACCACCAAAACCGGTTTGGCTCAGTGGATAGAGCGTCAGCCTGTGGACTGGAGGGTCCCAGGTTCGATTCCGGTCAGGGGCATGTACCTTGGTTGTGGGCACAGCCCCAGTAGGAGGTGTGCAGGAGGCAGCTGATTGATGTTTCTCTCTCATTGATGTTTCTAACTCTACCTCTCCCTTCCTCTCTGTAAAAAAATCAATAAAATATATTTAAAAAAAAAAAAGAAGAAGAAGAGAGGACCATCACCAAAGGTCTAGCCATTAGGAAGATGTGGCTCTAGGGCAAAGATTGGCAAGCCCTCGGGCAAATCTAGTCCAAAGCCTGTTGTGTAAAAAAAGTGCTACAAAGCAAGTTGAGTAGTTACAACAGAGGCAGTACGGCTGGCTAAGCCTAAAATATGTACTTCCTCTCCTTTTTCAGAAAAAGTTTGCCAAACCCTCCTCTAGGGCCTCAAGTCGGCCCCATCCCCACCTCCTCATCCATTGGTCTAGTTAGGGGCATGGTGTGTCAGCATCACATGAAACATTGACCACTCAAACTCTGGCTAGGCTGTTTCTGCTGGCATGACAAACTCTGCCATCCATTAATGCTTGAGCCACGTGTTTAATTAAGATGATATAAGTAGTTAAAGTATATCTAGCAGAAGCCAGAAAAGAAATAAATAAGAACTTTATTTTTTTTTTAAAATCAGCAACAATTAGAGGGGAACCATCTTTAACTTGATCTTTTCTTCTACATTTGAAAAGTATCTCATCTTTGTTAAAATTTCCTTGGCTTTTTCAAAATCATCTGAAATAAACAGAGACATGAATGTGAGACTTCATTTCAAGCAAGAATAAAACTAAGTCTATTGATTACAGAGCTGGGTTAAAGTTGAGCCCCCACCTCTGGAGAGCTGGGCAAGTTCATCCATGTTGTAGCATGTGTCAGAACATCCTGCCTTTTTAAGGCTGAATAATATTCCATTGTATGGATATGTCATATTTTGTTTATCTATTCAATTATTGATGGACACTTGTTAGCTATTGTGAAAAATCCTATGAACATGGGTATCGACAAGAATTAATGTCCTTGACCAAAGTCTAGCCAGACCCTCTGAACTCTCTTCTCAACTAGGCCTCAACCTTGACCTATACTAACATATGATAACATAGCTTCTAATAAGTTAAGGCCACATCCCTAGGATAATCCTAGACCCTCTTAAAATGCCTGCCCGAGTAAATTCAAGGCTGTCAAAAGAATTTACTATTTATTGCAGCCAATACGCAAAGCTAGGGTCCCTGCTTCCCAGGGAGGGCAGGAGCCTAACTTCAATAAGTGCCAGTTAGCAAGCCCAGATGGGTTTCACATTGACCAATTCCACCTGACCCCCACCCACCCACCGCCACTTTCTGCCTTGGAATTTTTCACTTCCCAGATCCCACTGACCTCCTGTGCACCACCATCACATTTCCTCATTCTCCCTTTAAAGTGCCAGTCACGAATTGTAGTTTAGTTCCCAGTGGACTCTTTTCCCTACCGCAATAGTTATCACTGATTCAAATCTGTGCTTAGCACTTTAACTAGTGTCTGGCTTTGTTTATCGTTGACAATTATCCAGCACCGTGACTCGGATCTGGATTGGAAACACCATCGAACCCTTGGTTGTAACAGCCAGACCTTTCAACATGCAGAGGCCCTTGCCTAATCTCTCGTCTGATGCTTATTTGGGTACTTGGTGGTGAGTACAACTCCAATTCTCCCGACAAATGTCCGAAGCGCAGTGAAGACAGATTTTGATTCTTACAATTCCGAGGAGGCTCTCTGAAGCTGGGTTGGCGTCCCAGGCTTCTTTTGAAAGGTATCCCCTAGATTCCGGGCTAGAACCCTTCCTGGCTCCTTGTTTCCAGCGAGGATTGGCTCCCAGGCTGGATTTTTTTTTTCCTGGCTCCTTGTGAGGCCTCTTTGTTCTCTCTGTTTGAGTCAGCTCCTCCATGAGAACTTCTCAGTCGACGGAAACCTCCCTTCTCGAACTCCTGCTGACTGTACGTCACCGTGGTGCTGTGTCCATTTCTTAGATCGTCTGACTTTCCTTAGGAAATTTTGTGGCTCTTTGGGAAACTTAAGATCTCCTCAAACTATCTCCTTCAAGACCTCTCCTTCCCATCACCCCCACTCCTCTTTCCTCCTTTACCACCCGCCACCTTCCCTTTAGCTCCCTTACATCCTCCGATATGTCGAAGAAAAGATACTTAATTTTCCCTAGGTTATATTTGTATGGTAAAATGTTATTATTTCAAAAATTGTATACTTCATAGAAATTTATCAATGCCACCACTATCCATAATATGTCTTGGTGAAATGTTTTTAATCAAGTTATTATTTTAAAAATGTGTATGTCACAGAAACAACCAAATTTCCTTGTCAATTGTGTTCTTTTTAGAATGAACTTTCATCGGATCTTTAACTATGGTCACTTTAATTAAACCTTTTGCTATCTACAGACAGTTGTTGTTTTACTCTGATGCTTTCCTAAAAGATTCTGCAACCAGCTCCAGGCCAGACCACTTGTGTTTTAACAAAAAGGGACTGTTTTGAAGATTCATGAGAAAGGACTGTGCCAAGTACTGTACTCAGGAATATAGGCTTCTGATGGCATTGCTTAATAACTTTGAAATCAAACCAATTAACTGAGTCAGAATTTCTAAAAGCCAATGGGTTCATAAAACTGCTGACCCAAGATTAAGTAGAATAAAATTAATTACATGGGATTGAGTAAACTGATAAAGAATGACTATAACTTTTTATATATTTTGTTTGAAATTTTGCTGGCTCTTAAATGCTCTATTTTCCAGATGTAAGAAAATCCCGCTCTGTTTTCTCTTCAGCTATCTATGACTCATAAAATCTAGTAAATTTTACTTTTCTAAACAAAGTTAAAACATTTATCTTTTGCTCCTTGCCTAATCCCTTAAAAAAGAAACTGGAAACTATTATGGAGTATTCTTATTTTCATAGCAATATAGTTATTTGTTCATTGTTTTTGAGGTTTTGTTCAATAAGAATCTGTCCCCTTTGTCATAGATCATAATTGAAAACACCAGTTATATTATGAATGCTTTGTCTGGAATGTCATATTTGGAAATGATGCATAAAATCAGATATGACCAGACAATTTCAATGAACTAAGGTTGACTCTTTGGAGCCACTGCTTACAAAAGCCCTCTTGAAAAAACCGGCCTCGTATCTGGCTCAGAGTTCACAGACTTAGGTAAGTAAGGGAACTTCCTGGACAGTCCAGGAAGCTCAGGATATTTTGAGAAGAGAGGAGTTCACCCACTGAAGATGAAGCCTGATGGAGGCGTCTTGGCTTGACTCCCTAGCACACAGATGCTTTACTAGTAGCTAGTCCTCAATAAACAAAAGGTGATTAAATGAGACATGGATTTACACTGTTCCGAGGAAAGAAGGCATCTCTTCTTGCTGTCTTTCTTACTGTCGGTTCCAGCCAACACCTGAAGATAGGGCACTGTCTCCCAGGCTCTGTGGGAGGGTAGGACCTAACTTTGATTAGTGCAGTGAGCAAACCCAGGTTGGTTTCACAGGGACCAACTCTCCCCTTCCCACTTTTTGGAATTTTTCACTTCCCTGACTCTACTGAGCCCCTGCGCAGTCCCTCCCTATTTCCTCATTCTCCCTTTAAAATGCCCAGTCACAAATGGAAGTTGAGTTTAGTTCATGCTAGACTCTTTCCCTATCTCGATAGTTCAAATCCATCCTTACCACTTTAACTGGTATCTGGCTTTATCTTTGACAGTGCACAAATCTCTCTTTGAGTCCCTGCTGTTAATTTGTTAGATATATATCCAGAAGTGGATATTGCTGGATTGTATGGTAATTCTATTTTTAACTTTTTAGGAAATGCCATTTTGTTTTCTATAGTGGCTGCACTATTTTACAGTGCACAGGAGTTCCATTTTCTCCACATTCTTGCCAAAATGTTTTATTTTCTGTTTTTTGTTTTGTTTTGTTTTTTTACAGTATTCATCCTAATGTGTATGAAGTGGTATCTCATTGTGGTTTTGGTTTTCATTTTCTTCATGATTAGTGATGTTTGAGTACATTTTAATGTGCTTATTGGCCATCACTATATGTTGTTTGCATTTATATTTCTTAATCTGGGTGGTGAGGATATAGATGTTGTTCTGTTATTATTTTTAAAATTGCACTTACACATTATTCTGTTTCAAAATTAGAAATGATAAAAAAAAATGAAAGTACACAAAGGCACACCAGGAGCTGGGGGTGGGCCCTGGTGGAACACAATCTGACCATTGTAGGCAGCACACGTATAAGCCTATCCCTTTGGCCCAGACTGACTGGACTGGACTGGACATCTGGGCCAATCAAATTCCCTCTCCCAGAATCTAGAGGTGGGTCTAGGGGACTCTAGTCACATGGTGAAAGGCCTTGTTCTTGTAAGGTAATAGGCCAAGGAGGACTAAAGAGTCATCCCGGTGTAGAGGCCCCTTTGGGGCACCAGATCCCAGTAAGGAGGCAGACAGAGTGGTTTTTAGAGAGAAGAGGATGGAATGAACTGCCAGGGGCGCTGAGTCCAGCACCACAGTCTTAGTTCCAGACTGCTTCCTGCTTCCCAGGTTCTATCCCCACAAAAGCTCTTATCACACTGGCCTATAATCGTGACAGGGACTTTCTCTCTGGATTCTGGGAGGTAGCCCTGATTCCTTACAATAACTCCCCTTTATCTGGGCTCCCCTGAGTGGCTTTCTGCTTCTTGCATTCCAATGAACTCTAAGCTAAAAGGCCGCGATTCTCTTAGTTAAGGGGGGTGGCACCAGTCAGGAATGGATGAAAAGGTGGTTCTTGCTTAAAAACAGCTAGCAATGGGTAGAGTCCCTTCACTCTGAGAGCCAGGACAGTGGGGACGAGGATGAACATTGCACATGTGTGATGTGGGCAGAGCTCTGCCGTGGGTTTCTTCTCTTGGACCCTGCAGAAAGAGGGGTGTGCAGGCTTTGCCAAATGGTGAATGGGCAGCCTTGTCCTCAGAATCTCCCTGCGTTGGTTTCGGCCCACATCCCTCATCTTATCTTCTACTTGTTAAAAGGGGATGAAAGCACGTTCTCTCATCTGATCTTTCACTGGCAGATCACTGTTTCTGGCACGCAGCTTGTTTTTCCAGCAAGACTGTGCATTCTGAGGGCAAAAATGCACTCTCAGCTCTATTTAATACCTTCCCATTAAACCATCATTAACGGGTATATAATAGCTACTTGTTGAACGGACGTTTATATCTCAGTGCTTACAATTTCTTTCCATATTTGAGAAAGTGAAGAAATGGAGACAATACCTTGTTCAAAAGCTCTGCTCAAATTGTCAGTCAATTCTTTCTGTTTAGCTGCAAGAGAAAACCATGATCTTAATTTTTCTATTTAAATAGGCTCATGATATGAAGAGAGAGGGATGTTACAGGTCTAACCTCCAGACAAAATTGGTTTCAGTATACTCAAGAAAAAAAAAAAAATCCCTGAATCATTTATATTCATTTTTCACTTAACCCGGAAATGAAGTCAAAATAGCAATAAAATGCATTTGGTGGTATTTCATCTTTTACCTCTGACAATAGATTCAAACTCGTTAATGGCAGCTTCACTTTGAGCTTCTGCGAGTTTTTCATTGATATCCATTATTTCCATGAGGAATTGATTGTCCATTTTATAATCTGTTCCTTCAGGAATCTCCACTCCATGGAGCTTTAGCTATTGGGGCATAAAGCAGGCGAAATAAGTATTGTTCAAGAAACTATGGCCAAGATCATAAATCCTGAACAGAACACCACTCAGGGGGAACTTGGACTTGCCTAGTAATGAAAGTGTGAGGGCAGCGTGTTGGAAACTTAGACGGAGAAAGGAATGCTTGGATGGAATACTTGTCTGCTACTTAGAAGTGTGTGACCCTGGGGGAGTCACTCCTCCGCTTGTGAGTTTGAACTAAATACTTGTAAAGATTCTATTAAATCCTAAAATTCGAAGGTATTCACCTCTGCCCTTCCCTCAACACCCCCAAATTACTTTCCTAACAGCCATCATCATCCAATCCTTGAAATTTATAGAAAAAAAATTTTTTTAAATAAATATATGTTTTATTGATTTTTTACAGAGAGGAAGGGAGAGGGAGAGAGAGTTAGAAACATCGATGAGAGAGAAACATCAATCAGCTGCCTCCTGCACACCCCGCTACTGGGGATGTGCCCGCAACCAAGGTACATGCCCTTGACCGGAATTGAACCCGGGACCCTTGAGTCCGCAGGCCAACGCTCTGTCCACTGAGCCAAACCAGCTAGGGCAATGTTGTTGTTTTTTTTTTTTAAAATGCAATTGGGCAAGTAAGATTTACAGGTAATATCCAGAGAAAACTATACTCCTGTAGTATCTTTGGGTCCCAGGACTCCTCCCTATCTTTGGCTCAGGGCTCAAGCACTCCTTTGACAAATATAGGGAGTAACTTCCCCTCAGTGCCATGAACACCAGGTAGGTCACACATCCAAAGGCTGGAACATCACCTTACAAGGTATAGTCCCCTGCTCAGGGGCGCCAGAAGGGTCTTGTAGGCGTCATTCACCAGGGTCGAATGCTTCTCCGAGAAGTCCTTTTCAGTCTGTGAGTGGAGAATAAGAAAGTCTTACTATCATCCAAGTCAGCCATCTTACAGACTGTTTCATAAAATACTGATGGGCAGGAACCTAAGGACATGGCCAAAGCAGAACTGCGGGATGAGCTATATTTATTTTCAACTGATGGGCTCTAATTTGGCAGAACAGGCCCAGGGCCTGGCTGGCTAGGGTCTGGCTGCCACAGGGTGGAGCCAGCTGTCCAGCTCTGTCCCTGATAATCAATCACCACAAGGCCACTGCCACCCACCCAGAATGCACACGTGTTTGGGTGTGATGAAGAGTGGCCCATAGACTACCTGAGACCTCTGGCCGAAGAAATCTGGGTGGACAAGACGCTGTAGTTGCTGGTACCTATGCTGGAGCTTGGCGGTATCAACATTGAAGGAACGTTTGCTGGAAGGAAATCGGGAGATGAAATTCAGGCGTCAAATATTAATAGATTTGTGTCAGGGAGGAATTTGTGCCAGGGAGGAATAGGCAATAAACATGCAACAGGGATAATTTCCAAAAGTGGTAGGTTCTGCGAAGAGAAAACAGAACAGGGTCAGAGAGAGGGGTAGACGTGGTGGACAGCGAGCTGCATTTGAGCTTCGACCTGAATGATGACGATGAGTAATCAAAGACCCTAGGAAAGGCTTCAACATTGCATTAGATTTGCCCATCTCTTGCGTCTCCTTTACTCCCTGCCCGTTTTCTTCCTTGTTAATTAAGGAAGAAAGCAGAGGAAACATGCTAGTTTGGCACCGCTGAGGAACTTAAAAAGGTTACTTTTGTTACTGCGGCCCATCCTCAGTGCTCAATGACTAGTAGGACGGATAATTATATCTCAGTGCTTACCATTTAATCACGGCCCAGAGTTAAGGGGAAGGGGCATGGCCGGATCCCACCCTATCTCCCCAAGGCCACGGTCCCTTCATCTCAGTCACCCACCTTTTTTTTTAAATGTTTTATTGATCTTTTACAGAGAGGGATAGAGAGTCAGAAACATCGATGAGAGAGAAACATCGATTCAGCTGCATCTTGCACACCCTCCACCGGGGATGTACCTGCAATCAAGGTACATGCCCTTGACCAGAATCGAACCTGGGACCCTTCAGTCCACAGGCCAACGCTCTATCCACTGAGCCAAACCAGTTAGGGCACCCATCTTGTTTTAATCCAATCCCCTTTGCTTTCCATTCCCACATCCTGCCCTAGAGAGTCAGTTTAGCTCTGCCCAAACTTCACCACCTCTCCCAGCTCCTCAACCTTCGGAAGAAAACAGGAAAAACACCCATTTCTCAGATCCTCTCCCTCTAATTCTCACTTTTCCCTTAGACTCCGCCCACAATATATTTTCCCCCCTCGGTTTTACTCCCTTATCTTGGATAACACCCCAGTTTCGTTCTGACCTCATCCCTCAAGTCTCCTTTCGGTAAGGCCCCTCAAGTCTCCCTCCGGCACTCAATCTCCCCCTAACTGTATTCCCCACCCCTCCAGTTCTCCTTTCACCGATGTCTCCATCCTTAAAGCCCTTTCCTCAGGCCTGCTCTTTAGTTTCCTCTTTTTTGGTCACACCCTACCCTCCATTTCCCCAGGCCCGATCACCCGGTCTCTAGGGTTCCGCCCACCTACCGAACCGGTCCCACCTTCTCTAACCAGATCGGCCCTTCCCTCTCCCACGCCAGCTCCTGACGTCTCTCTCGCCCAGCGCGTTCCCCGAAACCGCCCCCCGTACCAGTCCATAAGGCTGAAGTGGTCTCGAGTGGGGTCAGGTGGCTGCAGCGCCCGGCACTGGGGGCAGAAGAACCCGTCCTCCCGCATGGGGCCCCCTGGGCCGCCGCAGTTCCAACATTGGGGGGAGCTGCTTCCTGCTAGCGACGGAGCATTGCAGCTCAGCGGTCTCCTTCCGAGGGCCCCGGTCGGCCACAACCCCCACACCCGGGGCAAGGCCCCGGCCCTCCCGCCCCACATCTGGCCCGCGGCGTAACCTGTCCGGGGTAAAACGGACGAGAGCCGCGGACAAGACTACGCTGCTGATTGGATGGAGAGCTGAAGGGGCCGGATCACTCGGGGAAAACTTGGATGCTTAGTCCCGCTCTACGTCTTAAACTACAACTCCCAGCAAGCAGCGAGGCCACGCTTGGGACGGCCACTTCCGCTGCTCCTCATTGGTCCGGCAGAGGCGGAGGGGTGTTTTGATTGGTTGAGGGTGGAGTTTGTATCTGTTTAGCGCCACGCCGCTAGCTGCAGCTGTAGTGAGTGTGTGGCTCCAGGTGGGCTCACGCGGTGAGTGTTCGTGGGGGGACGTCCCTTGTGCGCCTGGGGGTTCGAATCCCGTCCTTAGTGTATTAATGCGAGCTGAGCTTCTGAGTGTCCTCTCTTTGAGCTCGGGCCGGGAGGCGGGGAGGAGGAGAGGAATGCGCGTGGGCGACTCTCTTCCTTTTTTGTAGATGAACTTCCAGGTGAAGTTCATTTCCCCTGCTTGCTTACAAGCTGGAATTGGCTCAGACTTGCAGCCTAAGCAGCAACCCAGCTGTGTTTTTCCTGTAAGTGTTAATAATTATTACCGTACTTTAGGTTCAATCTCGAAAATACCTGTTGAGAACCCACTCTTAGCTGCTAGGCATTGCAGGAACTGGAAACACAGTTCCTGTGTTGGAGGATTCCCTGCAAAGTGTCCATAAGGAAGGGTGTGGAATGGGGTGGGGAGGAAAGTGCAGGAGAGCACCAGTCCTCCTTGGGACTAGGTTTCTCTAATTGAAAAAGAAATTGTGTTGCACTTGTAAGGTGCTGTTGGATTCCTTAGGACTGGAATTCTGTTCTCCCAATAATCAAGCGTTGCTGGGGAGGAGCATTCATGCAACTTCTCATTTAATCCTCAGTATCTACTTCTAGCAGATAAGGTTCCTAGAGGTTGTGATCTACTGAAAGGTCCTGCAAAGATCTGACTCAGGCATCTGACTCCAGACCTATTTGTCTCTAACTGCTTCACTGTATTTTAAAAAAATATATTTTATTGATTTTTTTACAGAGAGGAAGGGAGAGGGATAGAGAGTTAGAAACATTGATCAGCTGCCTCCTGCACGCCCCCCCCCCCCCCACTAGGCATGTGGCCACAACCAAGGTACATGCCCCTGACCGGAATCGAACCCGGGACCCCTCAGTCCGCAGGCCGGCACTCTATCCACTGAGCCAAACCGGTTAGGGCTACTTCACTGTATTTTCTCATGGCCGAGGCCAGTGTGGTTCCCACCTGATTTACCCTCATTTCTCATACTCGATGATGGCTACCTCTTGACACACTGTCTGTTTGCCAGTTTTCAGGGCGGAGAAGTTTTGCTCCAAAACTGCAGAAGGACTCAGCCTGATTGAGGTAGCCTTAGGGCAGCCCGAGTGGCAGACTCCGCTCTGGCATCGCCTGCCTGGTGTGCTCCACGGAAAACTCATGAGGACCTTTGTATCTGGAAAGCTGTGTAAATGCAGTCAGTGTGAGTAATGCTCACCATGTTCTCTGCCAGTAGTCTGAGTGTGGGGATCAGGAGAGAAAAGTGTCTTTAAAGAAGAATCAGATTGGGGATTTCAAGTAAGGGGTTGAAAGTTCCCTTTGACTATGTTGTAGGTTTGGTTATCAGAGTTTACCTGTCCATCAAGTTAATTCTAAAGCCAGGGTGGGGAGCCTCTGCTAAGGTCTTCGGTAGCTCCAAGAGTGGTTCCTGCGAGATTCTGAAGGGCTGGCAGGCCTTTAGGATGCTGAAAACAGGAGCCTCTGGTTACTTAGCATCACAAAAGGCTCGATGGGGTTGTTTATGGCAGGCTTGTGTTCTGCCTCATTCCGAGGCCCAGCACTTAGCTGTTAAGGAATCTCTCCTCAACCAACAGAACTTGGTTCTTACCTTCCTGAGCTGGTTTGGGGAAGGAGGGGCATCAGTGACCTTTTAAGTAAATATCCCCCCTGGAGTGGTACCGCAAATAACTGCCGTGTCTCTTTGCCCATCTTCGACCCCAAACCCACCAGACCCTTCTCCTTTCTCTTTCCAAACATACATGACATTTAAGTGGAGTGTTGATTGTGTGAATGAATACATTTTAGGTTTCATTTCTAAATTTTAAAGATTGGGTGAATATAAGCTGTTATAAGTCTCTTCCCCCTCCTCAACTCAGTTTCATAGCTTTTTACTTCTTTATAGCCTTCAAGTAATTTCTTTATTTCTTTCCTCTGTGGCTTGTGGCTATCAGACGAAACACTGATCTAGTGAAAGTGAGCTGAAGAAAAGCTCAACCCAGAAGCACGGTGTGTCTAGACCAGTGGTCGGCAAACTCATTAGTCAACAGAGCCAAATATCAACAGTACAACGATTGAAATTTCTTTTGAGAGCCGGAAACCGACTTCTGCGCATGGGCCACGAAGTTTCAGTCGCACTGTACGTGCGTGCCCACACGTGGTATTTTGTGGAAGAGCCACGCTCAAGGGGCCAAAGAGTCGCATGTGGCTCGCGAGCCACAGTTTGCCGACCACTGGTCTAGACTGTTAGAATTTTAATTTTTGCAGAGTATGCATGCCCTGGATTTTTTTTTTTTTTATTTGTCATTGTAACTTGCTCATCCTTCACTTAAAAAGAAGTATTTATTGATTGACCTTAGAGGGGAGGAGCGGGGGGCAGGGGGAAGAGAGAGGACAAGAGGGATAGAAACTTGGATTTGTTGTGCCACTTATTTGTCCATTCATTGATTGCTTCTTTTATGTGCTCTGACCTAGGATCGAACCTGCAATCTTGGCATCGGGATGATGCTCTAACAACCAACTGAGCTACCCTGCCAGGGCCTCATCCTTCACCCTTGAACTTTAAGTCTTGTTCCTTGAAACCCACCTTATTGTTGGACGCTTATTTTTGAGGTGGTGATGTCTCGGGAGGCGGAAGGGGAGCATCAGCAGTCCCATGGCCCCTCCTCACAGTCCCAGGGCCCCTCCTCACAGTCCCATGGCCCCTCCTCACAGTCCCAGGGCCCCTCCTCACAGACGCAAGTCTCTTCCTCACAGTCCCAGAGCTCATCCGGGTCCTCCACCAGCACAGTTCCAACGTCCAGCCAGTCCTCTCACTCCAGCTCGGGGACACTGAGCTCCTTGGACACAGTGTCCACTCAGGAACTGTATTCTATTCCTGAGGACCAGGAACCCGAGGAGCCGGTCCCTGCCCCTTGGGCTCGATTATGGGCCCTTCAGGATGGATTCTCCAATCTTGGTAAGACCCTTGGTTCTGTAGCGTAATGTTACTGTTGTGTTCGGAAAAAGCAACCACAGATATCTGTGGCAGCAGAAAGCTCAAGACACTGCCGGCTGTGGGGCCTGTACAAGTTGATCCGGGACTACAAGAACCTGTGCTAAGACTTGAACTTGTGTCATCTTCCCTGCACAAAAACGGCTTCTACTCACCTGATGCTGGGTGGGGTGTTGGGACTCTCTTTTTTTAAAGTTCAAAGTAATCCTATGAGAGTCTTAATCCTTATCTCCATTTTACAGAAGAACAAACTGAGGCTTAGAAAGAAGTTGATGAACTTGTTTACAGTCATGCAGCCAGGAGTTGGTAGGAGAATGATTTGAACCTACAACTTTTAAATATATTTTTTTAATTGATTTTTTTTACAGAGAGGAGGGGAGAGGGATAGAGAGTTAGAAACATCGATGGCAGAGAAACATTGATCAGCTGCCTCCTGCACACCTCCTACTGGGGATGTGCCCGCAACCAAGGTACATGCCCTTGACCGGAATCGAACCTGGGACCTCTCAGTCCGAAGGCCGACGCTCTATCCACTGAGCCAAACCAGTTTCGGCTTAATCTTATAATCTATATAATAAAAGCCTAAGTGACCTTTATGGCAGAACAACCAGAACGACTGGTAGCTATGATGTGCACTGACCACTAGAGGGCAGATGCTCAACACAGGAGCTGCCCCCTGGTGGTCAGTGTGCTCCCACAGGGGGAGCACCCTCAGCTAGAAGATGGGCTCACAGCTGGCGAGCACAGTGGCCGTGGTGGGAGCCTCTAAGGAGCTGCCCTAAGGAGCAGCAATCTGAGTGGTAAGGAGCAGCGAGCAGGAAAGCAGTAAGGAACAAGGGGTCCTGGACTGCAAGAGGGATATCCAACTGCCAATTTAGGCCTAATCCCTGGGAGCGGGCCTAAGCTGGCAGGTGGACATCCCCCGAGGGGTCCCAGACTGCTAGAGGGTGTGGGCTGGGCTGAGGGATCCCCCCCCCACCCAGTGCATGAATTTCATGCACCGAGCCTCTAGTATCTTGATAAACATCTATCATGTTGATTGCCTTCTTTGTCTGTTTTCCTACGCGTGGGTTTTATGAGCAGTTTTTAAAGGTGTTTGACAGATGACACTCCACAGCCCCCTGGTGTGTGCTTCTGTGTTGCAGAGTGTGTTAATGACAGCTACTGGTTCGGGCGGGACAGGAGCTGTGAATACTGCTTTGACGAACCACTGCTGAAAAGAACGGATAAATACCGAACTTACAGCAAGAAGCACTTTCGGATTTTCAGGGTAGGTGACAAGGAGCCACATATGTGGGAGAGCTGGTGGTCTAGTCCTCACGGTTAAAGCTTTAAAAAAACAACAACTTGGAAATAAAATGTGCTCCGTCTTAGGAAATGGGACCTAAAAACTCGTACATCGCATACATAGAAGATCACAGTGGGAACGGAACCTTTGTGAACAGAGAGCTCGTAGGGAAGGGAAGACGCCTTCCTTTGAGTAACAATTCTGAAATTGCACTGTCAGTGTGGAGTAACAAAGGTAAACCATTCTTTTATGGCTGTCGGGTTTTTTTTCCCCTCCCATATAAAAGGAAAATTGACATTGTGTTCTTTGCAGAAAGTGGTTTAGGTAAAAAAAAAAAAAAAAAAGTATGTAGGTGGGTCGAAACATGGCGGCGGGAAGGGAGTGAGCAGTCTGCGCGGCCCCGCACCCGCAGGAGGAAATAGAGGGAGCAGCTGAAACGAGAGGAATCCAGCCCGAATTGGTGAAGGAGAAGTGGCTGGTGAGACAGTTTGCAGCTGGGAAGGGCAGAGATCTCCTGGAAAAAGGTAAAACAAGGTTCTGGGCATTAGAATCTGCCGGATCTCTAAACCCAGAAGGTCAGGGGAAAACTACACGGCGCCAAGCCGCGTCCCTGAGGACAGGCAAAGTGTCTGAACTTGAGGAAAAGGGTCCACGGGACTGCGGGAGGTAGTAGATTTTAGACCTTGGAGTCTGATTTGAGATCTGAGCTCAGAGGCAGCCCTGAAGAGCTAACTGCCCGACCGCGCAGTGCCGGCAAGAGAGGAGATTGCAAAGATACGGTCCGCTTCGCGCCGGGGCCTGCGTCTTTCTCCACTGAACCTAGTTCATAGGACCTTTCAGATACAGACACCTACCCGTGCTGAGGTGCAGGAGAAGGGGAGGAGTGGTGGAACCTGGGGAGAGTGGGCAGAGGTGGAAGCGTGTCT
This sequence comes from Eptesicus fuscus, assembly GCF_027574615.1. NCBI lineage: Eukaryota > Metazoa > Chordata > Mammalia > Chiroptera > Vespertilionidae > Eptesicus > Eptesicus fuscus. Next base: position 24,328,995 of record NC_072495.1, on the reverse strand, counting down.
GGGGCTGAGTCACATCGGATCCCCGGTCGCCATTTTCTCCTAAGAGATAACCCCTCCCTCCAGTCTCCAGGCAACCATTATAGTCACACCCAGATACCACTCTGATTAACACTATAGGATTTGAATACTCCCTGAGGCCATAGGTACCGCCCAAAAGAAAAACCTTTAGTATCTATTAAGCAGTTATACTACCAGAGCTCCTCAGAGTGCTTCAGTGTGCCTCGCTGGCAAACTTACCGAGGGTGCTCCTCTGAGCTGCCACTGGGAGTAAGCACCTATCCACCACAGGTACAGCATTAAAAGCTGAGTCTGCCCACCCCACAACTACAGAACTCTGGGCAACACAGTCACGCCTTTCCAGAGTGCAGGCCCCCCTGAGCCACATCACCCCAACAGACGGTTCCTTGGAGCCACTGTGAGTCCCCACTGGGCAAGTGTAACTTCAATTTAGGGTGCAAGACAGAAAAATTTGAATACTACCCTCCACGACTGCTGACCTCTAGACACTGCAGTTGTGCCTCTCAAACTCGCAGGCCTACATCAAGAGAACCCAAATAGTTCAAGTAGGGAACTACATTTGATTACCAAGCCCAGGAAAACTGAGAGATTATACCAGTAGCACCATCACCAAAAGATCCTGGGTAGCAAAGCAATTGGAACTACAATCAAAACATTACAGGAAAACATGGGGAGACAGAAAGGAAATTCTCAAAGGAAGGAACAGGAAGAATCACCAGAAAGGGAATTAAATGAACTTGAGGCTAGCAGCTTAACAGAAAAAGAATTCAGAGTATTCGTTATAAGGATGTTTAAACGGATGGATGACAAATACACACAACTCAATGAGAACTATAAGGAGCTGAATGAAAACGTCACCAACATGAAAAGAAACCAAGAGGAGATGAAGAACGACATAGCTGCAATAAAGAACACAATGGAAGGCTTAAAGAGTAGAGTAGAAGAGGCTGAGGACCGCATCAGCGAATTAGAGGACAAGGTAGGAAAAAACACACAAACTCAGCAGCAACTGGAAAGGAGACTTAAAAAGCAAGAGGAGAGCCTAAAAAAGTATGTAGGTTACCATTCAAGATTCTACTCAGTCCTTGTTGCATTTTTAAAATATATATATTTTATTGATTTTTTACAGAGAGCAGGGGAGAGGGATAGAGAGTTAGAAACATTGATGAGAGAGAAACATCGACCAGCTGCCTCCTGCACACCTCCCACTGGGGATGTGCCCGCAACCAAGGTACATGCCCTTGACCGGAATCGAACCTGGGACCTTCCAGTCCACAGGCCGACGCTCTTATCCACTGAGCCAAACTGGTTAGGACCCTTGTTGCATTTTTAAATTATGAAAAAGTTGCATCAAGTCAGGCTTCCTAAGGTTTAATTGGAATAAAATATTCATTTTATTTAAAGTCATATGCTGTCCATTAAGATAGTTCATAATTTAGCCCTAGCTGGTTTGGCTCAGTGGATAGAGCATCCGGCCTGCTGACCAAAGGGTCCCAGGTTCAATTCTGGCCAAGGGCACATGCCAGGGTTGCGGGCTCAATCTCCCCCAGTAGGGGGTGTGCAGGAGGCAGCCAATCAATGATTCTCATCATTGGTGTTTCTATCTCTCTATCCCTCTGCCTTTCTCTCTGAAATCAATAAACATATATTTTAAAAAAGATAGTTCATCGATTGATGCATTTTATACCACATCAGTCTTAGATAGCTATGAGTTGTTTTAGGCCATTATTTCATCTCCCTCATTCTTCCCTTCATTCCTTCCATTCATTTGTTTCTACACATATTTATCGAACTCCTATTATAATGCCAGGCATTGAGCTATGTTGTTTTTGTGTGTGTGTGGCAATTTCAATTTAGACCTTCCACCTTCTTAAATACCACTTGGTTATCCTCTGAAAGAGGAGGTGTGTATCTTCATCATCAGGTAGCATTTTATAAGTATCCACACCTAAAACTTCATGTAAACTGGATAAATTGTCTTTCAACTCAGAATAATTGACAAAAACAACCTACAGAGTTAAACGAAGCTCACGGTGATTTTAAAACCTTGGACAACAGGAATACTCTTGTTTCTTTAGTAATAATACATTTGAAAGCCCCACAGAGGCCTGCCTGGGTGGGTCAGTTGGAGCATCGTCCTGTACACCAAAAGGTTGCAGGTTCGATGACGGATCACGGCACCTACCTAGGTTGTAGGGTTAATCCCACGTCGGGGCACGTAAGGGAGGCAACCATCGATGTTTCTCCTCCCCTCCCCCCTTTCTCTCTCAAATCAATAAAAATATATCTTCGGGGTGAGGATTAGAAAAAACATACAAAGCCCTAACCGGTTTGGCTCAGTGGATAGAGCGTTGGCCTTCGGACTCAAGAGTCCCAGGTTCGATTCTGGTCAAGGGCATGTACCTTGGTTGCGGGCACATCCCCAGTAGGGAGGTGTGCAGGAGGCAGCTGATCGAATGTTTCTCTCTCATTGATGTTTCTAACTCTCTCTCCCTCTCCCTTCCTCTCTGTAAAAAAATCAATAAAATATACTTAAAAATAAAAAAACATACAAAAACTCACAGAACCTCCCAAAAACGATCTGAGAGTTGAATGACTTGGAAGGGCATGGGGATTTAACACCCTGAAAATATAGATCCCCACAGGCACTGTCCCACAGATTCTGATTCAGTCATTCCAGGGATTTAAAACATCCTTTCCTGGGTGGTTCTCCTGCAGTCATTCTTCAGACTGGCATCAGAGAGTATGTACTGAACATCCTGAAATGCATTTGATGATTGACTTACTTTTCCCTGTTCATGGCTCTTCGTTTGCTCTCTGACATGGTCAGGCAGCTGCATAGGGTTTTGCTGTTGGAGAGCACGTGTTTGAGGAGCAACTGGGTGTTGAAATTTGACTTTTCCTCCACTTGACAAGCTGTGTGCCACCTTTTCCCCTGGGTCTGTCCACAGGGCACCTTTCCTAATCTGAACAAAGGTGTTGTATAGACCAAGGTTGGCCCTGGTTCAAATAGATCAAACTGGTACTCTGCAGGCTGCTCATCTCTATTGACCTCTTACTGGGCATTTGCTGATGTTTGTACTTGGACATAAAATTCTAGATTTCTTTGAAAAAGGTGGTCACACTGAGCCTAATCCCACCCTGAGCAGAGGCTGCCTCTTGGTTTTGTTTTGTTTGGGGGGGGGGCGGCCTCTTTTAGATGGACGGTGTGTTTTCATGTTCAAGTCCCCACTTGTCCCCCGTTGCCTTAAAAGCTCAACCGAGCCTCACCTGCGTGTATGACCTTCCTGGCTTGTGTGGACAACTGGGTTTGTAGCCCCCGAAGCAGACCTGGATATTTGTGAGAAATACATCGCCAGAGCCCCTCAAATTCCCAGATCCTCAGATGCCATTGGGACATCTAGGTTCATACATGTCCTCAAGCAGAGAGGAGCAGTTGTACCCTGGGTGGCCAGCAGGTCTCACTAAGCAAGGGTCAGCCTCACATAGGCCAGCCTGGAGTGAAGCATCCTGAGGTGGCTCCGATTTGTGTCAAGAGACTTGATCTCTAGTTGATCCAGGGAGGTCAAAACCTGTCACCTCAAATCCGAGAAACGCAAGGGTCTTAACAAAGTTCACTCTTTTAAAAAATATATATATATTTTATTGATTTTTTACAGAGAGGAGGGGAGAGGGAGAGAGAGAGAAACATTGAGAGAGAAACATCAATCAGCTGCCTCCTGCACACCCCCTACTGGGGATGTGCCCCGCAACCAAGGCACATGCCCTTGATCGGAATCGAACCTGGGACCCTTGAGTCCACAGGCCGACACTCCATCCACTGAGCCAAACCGGTCAGGGCGAAAGTTCACTCTTTCAAGACACTATAGGCAGTTGCAAATTTATCACTGTTGACCTAGTAGGATTGAAGTGTTTGATAACTGATTGCAAGCTTGGCCCACATGGATGGCTAAAAATGAGTAGGGTGGTGTTTTTTTTGTGTGTTTTTTAAAATTTGTTTTCATTTCTGAAATACAACACGAATAATGGAGAAATAAAGGGGAATTTGGGTGAAATTGCTATTTATTTAACTTTACAAGTAGATTCAAGATGCTTTGCATCAGAAAATACCAGCTACGGAAAGGTATAAATGGCTAAGAGAAGATAATTCTAGTATGATAACCTATGGCCTACTTTTTATTAGGCTGTTGATTTACTTGCCCGGAACAGTTTTTTTCTAGGCTCAAACTAATTGCTTTTAGGTTCTGGTCGCATGCTAATCAGCACAGGTATTTTATTTTATTTTAAATAATTTTTTTAAAAAAATATATTTTTATTGATTTCAGAGAGAAGGGAGAGGGAGAGAGAGCCAGAAACATCAATGATGAGAGAGAATCATTGATCGGCTGCCTCCTGCATGTCCCCCACTGGGGATCGAGCCCGAAACCTGGGCATATGCCCTGACCGGGAATCGAACCAGGTAACCTCTTGGTTCCTGGGTAGACGCTCAACCGCTGAGCTACACCCGGCTGGGCTATTTTAAATAATTTAAAAATATATTTTTATTGATTTCAGAGAGAAAGGGAGAGGGAGCGAGAGATAGAAACATCAATGATGAGAGAGAATCATTGTCGGCTGCCTCCTGCACACCCGCTACTGGGGATTGAGCTGGCAACTCGGGCATGTGCCCTTGACTGGAATCAAATCTGGGACCCTTCAATCTGTGGGCCAACGCTCTATCTACTGAGCCAAACCAGCTAGGGCAGCACGGGTATTTTATATTAGTGCAATTGATTAAGAAATCCCGAGTTCAAGGAATAAAACTAGTATTTATGTATGGATTTTATGCACTACAGTGAGAATGAAGCTGTGTATCTCCATTGAAGAATGACATTTGTCATCATTTTCCATGGGTTACATGACATTTAGCCTAGCTAAATAGTTTCTTTGGGGTTAGATAGTAAATGTAATTAAAACAATTGCCTTATATTCCATATGTTTACTAAAATTTAGGACCATTTACCTTCTCTTTATCTAATGAATTAATGAGGCCTATTTCTGCCCTTTTTTCCTTAGTTTTTGTATTTTTCGATCTGACTGTAGATGACCAATCAGTTTATCCCAAGGAATTAAGAGACCAATACATCATGTCAAAAACGCTTGGAAGGTAAATTTTCTTTTTCTTATGGAAATTGTACTTAATTTTTTCTAAACATTTGTTACCGCTTAGTTTATTGTTCCTGGTTTTATTTTATTACTAGAGGCCCAGTGCATGATTGAATCATGTACGTGTAGGGTCCCCTACACCTTCGCTTTTCGCAGTGGAGCTGGGTGCCTGTCTGCTGGTGCCGGAGCAGACAGGCACCCAGCTCCCCCACTTTTGATGGTCCGCAGGCCGCTGAGGGGGGCTACCCTGCAGTTGAGAGGCACAGGGGGCGGGACTCCCGCCCCCTGTGCCTCTCAACGGCCGCTGACGGGGGCTGCTGCGGACACCTGGCTACCCTGACGTTGAGAGGCGCAGCTGGGTGTCCTGCAGGCAGGCCCCCTCAGCGGCCGCGGATCTGGCCATTGAGAGGCACAGGGGACGGGAGTCCCGCCCCCTGTGCCTCTCGACAGCAGGGTAGCCCCCCTCAGTGGCAGCGGATCCGTGCCTCTCAATGGCCAGATAGGCCACCCCTGAGTCCCGCCCTCCAACCTCCCGCCGCCCTATCGTGGGCGTAGCGGAGTGATGGTAATTTACATGTTACTCTATTATTAGATAGGATTATTTTTTTCACATGCTTAGAGAGAAGAAGGGAGGGAGAAAGAGAGAGAGAGGGGGGAGAAGGAGAGAGAGAAGTATCAATGTGAGAGAGAAACATCAATTGGTTGCCTTCTGTACATTTCCCAACTGGGGATCAAACCCACAACCCAGGAATGTGCCCTGACCAGAAATCGAACTAGCAACCTTCTAGTGCACAGGAAGGTGCTCAACCATCTGAGCCATTCCAGCCAGGCTTGTTCCTGGTTTTATAATATTTACTAGTGGCCCGGTGCACGAAATTCGTGCATGGAGGGGGGGGAGGTGTCCCTCAGCCTGGTCTGCACCCTCTCCAATCTGGGACCCCTTGGTGGATATCCGACTGCCGGTTTAGGCCCGATCCAGTTGGACATCCCTCTCACAATCTGGGACCGCTGGCTCCTAACTGCTCGCCTGCCTGCCTGCCTGCCTGATTGCCCCTAACTGCTTCTGCCTGCCAATGATCGCCCCCTAACTGCTCCCCTGCCGGCCTTTAGGGGTTCCCTGATCATACTTTGAGAACCGCCTCCTTAGGGAGGGTATTCAGGAAACCTTCACCACATGCCAGTGTCCTTCGCCCTACCACTCCTTCCCCAGTCCCCAAGACCTTTCTACCCGCTGCTATTTTACGAATATGAAAATGGAAAACAATAGGAGGAAATAATCAACCATATTCCTGCCACATAGAACCAAGCACAGCGTCCTCTATAGGACCACCTGAAGGAGATATTTCAGTTTATGGGCATTACAGTCAGTAAAACTCATCATGTTTTCACATTTGCATTGGCTGCTTTGAAGCTCATAGCCAAGTTTGTGTCCACCCTTAAGAAATATGTGGGACTCTTATTTTTTTACCTAAGGGAGGATTCCATACAAATCCTCTAACGTGTGGCAGGTGACAGAAACTTAAATGAGTCCGTTAAGAAATTTATTGGCTCTTCTGGCCCTGGCCAGGTAGCTCAGTTGGTTAGAGCATTGTCTGTCCTGGTACACCAAGGTTGTGGGTTCAATCCCAGGTCAGGGTAAATACAAGAATCTGCCAGTGAATGCCTAAATAAGTGGAACAGCAAATTGATGTTTCTCTCTCTCTTTCTCCCTTCCTCTCTCTTAAAGAAAGAAAGTAAGAAAGAAATTTATTGGCTCTTGTAATTGGGAAATACAGGGGCACAGCAGACTTCAGGCATGGCTCGAGCAGGAGGCCTTTGAGCTTTATGCCATTCTTTGAGCTCTGATTATCTACTTGGCTTTGTCTGTGGCTAGATCTAAGGGCTCCCACCGTGTTGCCAGGGCTCTGGCTCCATCCCTCGATTCAGCTGCTCTTTGTGGCCCTCCTATAGAACTGCTTTCTCTGTGTGGCAGGAAAAATGGCTCCCAGGAACGCCACATTCCTGTTTTCCGTCTTCCAGAAACCACAGCAGGGAGAACTGTTTCTCCCCCAACATCAGCCTTTGATTCCAGGGCAAACCCCTGATTGGCTTAATTTTACATGTCGCCCCCCTCCATCGTTCTAGTAGTGCATGTTGTACTATTAGAGACATTCCACTGGACTCGGGGAAGATTTCTCAGGCAAAAGGTGGCTGTGAGCTGTGAGCTGCAGCGGAAGGGGAATTGGAAAATGTTCAAGACATTTATTTATTTATTTTGTTAATCCTCATCCAAGGATATTTTACCATTGATGTTTAGAGAGTAGAAGGGAGGGAGGGTGAGAGAAAGAGAGAGAAACAGAAACATCAGTGTGAGAGATGCTTGGTTGCCTAAATGTGAGAAGTAAAACTGTAAGAAGAAATCATGACCTTTGATTTGGCAGCGGTTATTGAAATGTGGCACCAAAGCACAAGCAACAACAGAAAAAATAGATAAATTAGACTTCCATCAGGTTTAAAAACTTTTTGTGCATCAAAAGACATTGTCAGGAGAGTGAAGTGCAACTCACAGAATGAGAGAAAATATTGACAAATCATATATCATAAGGATCTTGTATCCAGAATAGAGAACTCTTAACGACTCAGCAGCACAAAGATAACCCAATTTAAAAATGGGCAAAGGAATGAAATCGACGTTTCTCGATATACAAATGAGCAAAAACCACATGAGAAGATGTGTAGCATCACTAGTCATTAGGGAAATGCAAACCAAAACCACAATGAGATACCACCTCACACCCTAGGATGGTCATAATAAAGGAACGGGAAATAGTGTTTGTGAGGATGTGGTGAAATTGGAACCCCCCCCATACACTGCTGGTGGGGATGTAAAATGGTGCAGCCACTGGGGGAAATAATTTGGTGGTTTCTCAAAATGTTAAGCAGAATTACCATATGACTCAGCAATTCCCTTTGTAGGTATATCCCCCCTCGATTGAAAACAGGTGTTCAAACAAAATCACATGCATGAATGTTCATTTCAGCTCTATTCACAACAGCCAAAAGGTGGAAACAACCCACGTGTCCGTCAACAAGGGAATGGATAAACAAATGTGATATATCCAAACAATGAAATATTATCTATATATATAAAAGCCTAACCGGACCGTTATGACCAGACGACCGGCCGGTAGCTATGACGCACACTGACCACCAGGGGGCGGATGCTCAACACAGGAGCTGCCCCCTGGTAATCAGTGCGCTCCCACGGCCGGCCAGCCTCCTGCGGTCCCTCCCCCCGGCCAACCGGTCCTGATCGGGACTGGGCAAGATGGCCCCGATCGGCCCCAATTGCAGGCCAGGCTGAGGACCTCAACCATGCATGAATTCGTGCACCGGGCCTCTAGTTTAGCTATAAAAAGGAATGAAATACTGATACATGCTACAGCATGGATGAATCTTGAAAACATGCTAGGTGAAAGAAGCCAGTCACAAAAAGCTACATATTGTATGATGTTATTTTATTTTTATATATTTTAAAATATATTTTATTGATTTTTTTACAGAGAGGAAGAGAGAGGGATATAGAGTCAGAAACATCAATGGGAGAGAAACATTGATCAGCTGCCTCCTGCACACCCCCCACTGGGGATGCGCCCGCAACCAAGGCACATGCCCTTGACCGGAATCGAACCCGGGACCCTTGAGTCTGCAGGCCGACGCTCTATCCATTGAGCCAAACCGGTTTTGGCATGATGTTATTTTTTATGAGATATCTGAATTAGGCAACTTCATAGACAAAAAGCAGATCCGTGGTTGCCAGGGGTTAGGGGCACGGTAGAATGGGAGAGTGAAAACTTAGTACATATGGGTTTCCATAGATAAGAGTGATGGTTGTACATTATAGATGTACTTAATGCCACTGAATTAATACACTTTAAAATTATTACAACGGTAAATTTTATGATCCTATATAATAAAATATGCTAAGTATCTGTTTGTTCGACCAGTCGCTATGATGCGCACTGACCACAAGGGGGGAAGATGCTTCGATCGGTAGGTTAGCTTGCTGCTGAGGGTCTTCCTACCACCCCCCCGCCCCCCATCTGGACTGGGCGAGAAGGACCGGACACGCCCTGGAGCCCTCCTGCGATTCCTCCCTCGCTCCGATCTTGCACCGGATGGGTCCCTCGGCCTGGCCTGCGCCCTCTCGCAATCCAGGACCCCTCAGGGGATGTTAGAGAGCCAGTTTTGGCCGATCCCCACAGGCCACGCTGAGGGACCCCACCAATGCTGTGCACCGGGCCTCTAGTATGTATATGTACAATATACAATAAAAAAGATGTTATGGAAAACCCTTCACACCACCCTAAACCCATAATAGTTATGATGGTTTACTTCATATGGTAATGAATGATTGGTACTTATGGAGGCATGACCTTGGGCTGACCCCAAGCTTTGGCGAACAGAGCCTGTATGGAATTAACTATGTACTGGGTGGCATCCTAGGTTAGCGTTTTCTCCTCTATTAGAGTGTCCCAATTAATTGCCAATCTTTGCAAGCAGGTTATAATACTTCTGGTTTCTTAGGTATTGTGATTTTATTTAGGGTGCAGTTCATGGCATCAACTGCTTATGCACTTTCTTAGAAGACAAAAATCAAGAAATGCATCGATGAAAGTAATTTGCAGTTGTTGTCTGCTGTAGCTTGCTCAGGCCCTCATTTTTGCCGGGGTCTTTTTTTGTTTGCTGTTTGGTCTCCGAGATAAGTCATTTCTCTCCGATTTGTTGTTAGTGTCTTTAGTAGATGTTTACCATCTGAAGTGACAGTACGACAGGCCTGTCTCTGCTCAAAAAAAGTGGGATTTGGAGCTGACCAGGTGTTGTTGGATGGTCCACATTTCCTATGCCCTTGACATGCTAGGTTGGTGAGGTTTCACCCTGTTCTTGATAAATAGGACAATGGAAAGATTGTATATGGACTGTGTGTGCGCATGCGATAGAGAGAGAGAGAGAGAGAGAGAGAGAGAGAGAGAGAGAGAGAGAGAAGAGCACAAGAAAGAGTGTGAGAAAGAGGGAGCGACCTTGTGCAGGGCCCATTCTAACGTTCTCCGTTTTCCGATTTTTTAGCATATGTGCTGGGAAGCTAGCACTGGACCGCCTTTACCTTGTAATAGTTGAGGCCAACTTGGGAGTGGTGGGTCTCCTGATTAAAACCAGAGTCTGACAATCACTTTCTGTGTGTTTCCTTGTAGCGGTGCCTGCGGTGAGGTGAAGCTAGCCTTTGAGAGGAAGACATGTAAGAAGGTAGCCATAAAGATCATCAGCAAAAGGAAGTTTGCTATTGGCTCTGAGAAAGAAGTAAGTACCTGTGTTTGGCTACTCAGCTGTTCCTTAACATTCTTAATTTCCCAGAATAGTTTTGGAATGGTCATGTTCCATGCCAGGAAGAATTTACTGCTCAGATATGTGAATTTGCATGAAAGAACATTGAAAATTTTTGAGTGTACTCAACTACCCTAGAAACTTATAATTTGGTTCCAAAGATAGTTGGTTGCACATAACGTACTAGCAGGAAGTTGATTTTTTTTTTCCCTCCTTCTAAGTTGTCACAAGACTGTTTTTACAATAAATGAAAGGAAATTAGGGGGGGGGGGGTGAAATCCAGCCATATCCCCACCACTGTAACTCCACAGCTGTTTTCAGTTTTCTTTTTCCTTTCTAGTCTTTGTTCATGTGAATTCGTGTTTTTAGATGGTTGAAATCACATTGTATATACAATTTTCTATCCTGCTTTTCCATACAAGCATTAAGGCATAAACTTTCCCCTAATAGATCCTTTTTGATGGTCAAGTCTCTATTTCATCGACTTCATCATAATGTCTTCAACCATTTCTCCGGCTGGTCGTTTAGATAATTTCTAATTCTCTGCTCTTCCCAGTCAATGTGGCAATGAGTATTTTTGTGTTTACAGATTTTTTAAAAAATCTTAATTAAATTATTTTCATAGTCTCTATAGTAGCCATTCGTTTTGTGGGATACACTTTTTACTGCGTGAGTGAAATGGCCAAATGTATTGGTCTTTCAACACATGATTCCACAAAGTAATGTAAAATGTGATCTGTAATCACGTTTCCTCTGTGGCCAGCTGTTTCTGGCTATTATACTTTAACATTCTTTAAAGATCAATCTCCCCCTCCCGCTCCCCCCCCCCCGCTTCCCCCCCCCCCCCCCCCGACACACAATGCCATTCTCACATAGCAAGAGGAATTTCCTTTCTGTGTTCACTTTGTTATAGAGCTTTTCCCCTGTGATTCTGGATTTGTTTCCCATTTGTGGAAGAAAATACCTACCAGATTCTTAATGACTTGCAGCAGAATTTTAGTTCTTAATTTCATCTTTCAAATCATCGTGAACTCTTTTAGACCTCTCTGTCATCAGAGCACACCCTGACTTAGTAATGAGTTTAACGGCTTACAGGAAGGGGCAGGCTTTTAAAATTAAACATCTGGGTTTCTTAGCTGAAGTCCATTTTACATAAATATGTAATTCTATATCCTCTGCGCTGGTGGAGGGTGTAGCCCATGAGGTCGAGTAACTTGATTCATCCTTTCGGAGTTGTAAGGGGGAACAACTTCAGGATCCTGAACCTTCCTCTAGTTAAAAGTCTCAATAAATATGTCAGCCTGCAGTTGAAATTGAAACCTATGTCTGTTGTATTATGAGATATTTGACTTGATAGTTTCTTCATATAGCTTAATAAAATAACCTTTTTGTCAGCGGTGTTGTTTTATAATTTTTATGACTGCAAACAATTCCACAGCTAATGAGACAAGCAGAATTTACCAGGTAAGCTTGAGAACAGTGGAAATACTTGTTTTTGGCTGTGGGAACTGGAGCAATTGGCTTCCTTTCTCTGAGCCTCAGTTGCTCCATCTGTAAAATGGGGATAATTATGGAAACCAGTTCGCTTGGGGATTATGAGGCTTATGTGACATTATCCTTTTAAATAAAGAGCTTGGGATAAAGCCTGGTCATTTATTGAATGCATCCTATTTGCCATGCACTTAACTAGTCTAGAATGATTTTAAGTGATTTGTTTAAATGATTGATCTATAGGCCTTGATTTCTCTATATGAGTAGAGATGGGTTTGGAACTCATGCAGCTGTTACTCCACTAAGTTTAACTGTAAACATTTTCTAAATATTGGCTATTATTATTATTAATAATAATAAACTCTAATGTTATTTTATTTATTAAAGGATCCAGCTCTCAATGTTGAAACAGAAATCGAAATTTTGAAAAAATTAAATCATGTAAGTACTTCTGTGAAATATGGCCCATTCTTAAAATCATTTATCTTAAAATATGGGAGGAGTGCAAAGCATTTCAATATAATAAAGCTAGCATGAAATGTGAGTTCCTTGTGTGTGTACATGTGTGTGCATGTGCACGCATATCTGTGTTTAGTTGTCATTTAGCTGGAAAGAGCTTTACCCTGAACTTTTGAAAGGACAATACTGTGTAAAGATTTCATGATTAAATAATTATATGATATTTATACTGATTTAGTTCTTGAACAGAAGACACCGTAAATCTCTTACATTTCATTTTATTTATTTTTTAATCTTCACCAAGGATATTTTCCCATTGATGTTTAAGGAGAGTGGGAGAGAGAGGGAAAGACAGAGAGAAACATCGATGTGAGAGAAACACATCGATTGGTTGCCTCCTGCACACGCCCTGACCAGGGCCTGGGCTGGGCAGGAGCCTGCAACCAAGATACATGCTCTTGACTGGAATCGAACCCGGGACCCTTTGGTTTGCAGGCCGACACTCTGTCCACTGAGCCAAACTGGCTAGGGCAAATCTCTTAACTTTCATATCTCCTTGAAAATGGGAGGATCTTGTAACATTCCCCTGTGGTTCCATTTGTGCAGAGCTGAATAGCCCGCCGTCTGGCAACATGGTGGGCGCCCACCTGACCTGCTTTCCATTCATGCTCCTTGTCAGGCTCCTCCCGGTTATGAGATGTCCTTGCGTATCTTGAAGCATAATAATCTCTATTTTGTAAAATGACTGTTTAAAATCCTCTGCTGTTTTTAAATGATCCCTCGTTCTATGTAGTCAACTCTGTTATTTTTTAGACATACAGAATAGTCTCTTATTCTGTAAATTAACGTTACTTTTTAGCCTAAATGAATAATAGGGAAAATAAGGTTAGCTGTCTGACCTTGCAGGCTAGCCATCTGACGTAAGGGGCTGATACTACTCCCTGTTAGTTATGTACTCAAGGTTATAAGCTGTCTGCAAAAATAACTTACACAAAGCTCTTTGTAAAGTCTGCAGAAGGTCCGGAACCCCCATATTTGGGAGACAAAGAACTGGAAGCATATAAATAGGGAACGCCTCCTCCATGTTTTTGCTCAGAAACTTGGGAGTCAGCTCCCTCTGGGCCCGCTGGCGTGAATCCAGACTCCTAATGAATTGGCTTGTTAAAGCATCCTGTGTTCACGATACAACAATCTGTGCAATGAGGAGGGAACTGGGAGGAGACCGGCCTGCTTTCCTCGGTGCCATCCTTATGTGAAACGTGAACCAGTCCCTTGCTAACTTGTTGGCGTGGCGAGTTCCTTGTACGTCCTCACTGAGGAGCCAGATTCATTCTGTTCTGCCCTCTCCCCTGCGTGAGCTTCAAAGTGTCCCAGGACGGGGCCCAATGCCTGGTCTTGGCCTCCCTGACTCTCTAGGCTCGGTGTTCGGTAGGTTATGTTCATTAAATGCATTTCGACTTAAGATATTTTCAGCTTATGGGTTTATCAGGATGTAACCCCATCGTAAGTCAAGGAGCATCTGTATTTCAGAGCATAGCGTTTTCGAGACTAAGTAATCCCTCACTTCGACGAATTTGTTAACTTTGGGTATTTAGACAAACTTACAATATTGCTGGGAGTCCTGCTCTCGTGGTTTTTCCTCTTGGGAGCTTCTCACTACGTTCCCTCTTCTCCCTCTTTAGCCTTGTATCATCAAGATTAAAGACTTTTTTGATGCCGAAGATTTTTATATTGTTTTGGAATTGTAAGTAGTAAGCTTCTTGATCTGTTTCCATTTCAATGCTTATTGAAAGGCGAATGCTGGCCTGCATTTCTCGTCCTGGGGACCCGGGACAGATGCGTGTGGTGGGGTGGGGCCCACATAGTGCTCGAGGGGTTTCCTACCGTATCCGCAACCCCTCCGTGTTTCCAAAGGCAGCTGGCTGCGAGGGCCCAGGCCCCGGATCTGAGGCCGGTGTCTGAGTCCCACTCTGCACGTGACGAGCTGACTGCCCACTGTTAGACCTCTCACAGTCATTCTCCTCGTGTTAAATGGGGTGATCATGACACCCCATTTGATGAGAGAGAACCATTGGTCGGCCGCCTCCTGCACACCCCCTGACTGGGGATGGAGCCCACAACCCGGGCATGTGCCCTGAGTGGGAATCAAACCGTGACCTCCTGGTTCATAGGTCAGCACTCAACCACTGAGCCACACCAGCCGGCCTCTTCTCTCTGTTTTTAAGAGGCAGAAACAAGATCAGAGAGGTTATGCCTTGACCGGTTTTGCTCGGTGGATAGAGCGTCGGCCTGTGGACTGAAGGGTCCCAGGTTCGATTCCGGTCAAGGGCATGTACCTTGGTTGCAGGCACATCCCCAGTAGGAGGTGTGCAAGAGGCAGCTGATGGATGTTTCTCTCTCATCGATGTTTCTGGCTCTCTATTCCTCTCCCTTCCTCTATGTAAAAATCAATAAAGTATATTAAAAAAAAAAAAAAAAGATCAGAGAGGTTACAGAATTTGCCCAAAGCACCTCGGCTGGGAAGTTGTGGCGTTGGGCTTTAGTCCCCTGATGATCTGATCGTCTCCTCCTGCTTGCTGCTCTATGCCAGTCTCAGAGTCTAACTGGGAGTGTGATTAAAACGCAAACTCCCGGGCCCTGCCTCGGATCCACGGAGTCAGATTTTTAAAAAATATATATATTTTATTTTATTTTTAAAACATATTTTATTGATTTTTTACAGAGACGGAAGGGAGAGGGAGAGAGAGTTAGAAACATCGATGAGAGAGAAACATCGATCAGCCGCCTCCTGCACACTCCCCACTGGGTATGTGGCCCCAACCAAGGTACATGCCCTTGACCGGAATCGAACCTGGGACCCTTGAATCCGCAGGCCGACGCTCTATCCACTGAGCCAAACCGGTTAGAGCAAGGAGTCAGATTTTTTAAAGCCCTCCAAGTGTCTGCACTGCCCACTGCACCCTCCTCCCATCTTTCCTTGTTTCCTAGTATCCACTGGGGACATCTTCCTTGTGGAGGAAGCTTATTACCTCATTGCCTTGACAACGGGAGTCACGGGTGAATAAAAATGGCAACCCTTTGCTTGTCTTCAGGAGCTTGTTCTGTTTGTGTCATTGTCGTCCACCCAAGTGAGTTTCCCTCCAGGCGTGAACGCCCTGCTGTGCCCGTGTGTTTCAGGATGGAAGGGGGCGAGCTGTTTGACAGGGTGGTAGGCAACAGACGCCTGAAAGAAGCGACGTGCAAACTGTATTTTTACCAGATGCTGCTGGCTGTGCAGGTAAGGAGCCCGCGGTGCTTATGACCGCCTACTTTCTGGCCGGCGAATTACTCTCTGGGTGCGTCAGAAAGTGAGGGAGCGTGGAGGAAAACCTGGGGAACAGAGTGTGTGTGTGTGTGTGTGTGTGTGTGTGTGTGTGTGTGTGTGTGTGTTGTTTGTTCGGTTCTTGGCAAAAACATCTCCCCCTTTGACTCAGATGAGAAAGCGCTTGCTGTGAAGCTTAAGAGAGAGGAAGAAAGGCAGTTAAAGAAATAAACACGTGGTCCCCGTGTCTTCTCTTTAGCTTGGAGGTTTTTGTGGCGGGGCATCGATCGCTACTTCTGCCTGATCCTTGTAGAATCTCCCCTTATCTCTCTCTAAAAAAACACACCAAAAGCTCTAGCCGGCTTGGCTCAATGGATAGAGCGTCAGCCTGCGGACTGAAGGGTCCCAGGTTCCATTCCAGCCAGGGGCACATGCCTGGGTTGTGGGCTCAATCCCCAGTGGGAGGCGGAAGGCAGGAGGCAGCCAATCAATGATTCCCTCTCATCATTGATGTTTCTATCTCTCTCTCCTTCTCCCTTCCTCTCTGAAGTCAATAAAGAAAAAAAATAAAAATAAAAAACACACCAAAAAAAAACATATTGATTTCAGAGAGGAAGGGAGAGAGAGAAACATCAATGATGAGAGAGACTCATTGATTGGCTGCCTCCTGCATCCCGCCGCCGCCCCCTCTCCCCTCCCTTACTGGGGATCAGCCCACAACTCAGGGCATTTGCCCTGACTGGGAATCGTACCCGAGTCCTCTTGGTCCATGGGACGATGCTCAATCCACTGTCACCACAGCCCGGCCCCCCTTACCTCTTGGTGGGGGCGGCGCAGGTATGAGGACAAGGCCGGCAAGTTGGGGTGATTGTGATGTCCTGGTCGCTCCCCGTGGCTGGTGCTAGGCGTTCCCTTCATAGCCAGCATGTTCCCTGCAGCGCCAGGCCAGCGGGCTGCCTTCTCCTCACTCCACGGAAGACTGCGTGGAGGGACAGCTGGTGGCATTCTGCCTGCTTGGAGGGACACCCTTTCTCAAACCAAATTTGGTCGTGGCGCTTCTCGGCCAAGGTCTCTTCCCTTGCAGACCCACTCTGTGCAGGAAAGGCGGTGTTGAGATGACTTTGCCCAACGGAGCACATTTAAGGTAGCTAGGCTAGGCTCGCTGTTCGGTAGGTTATGTTCATTAAATGCATTTCGACTTGAGATATTTTCAGCTTATGGGTTTATCAGGATGTCACCCCATCGTAAGTCAAGGAGCATCTGTATTTCCGAGCATAGCGTTTTCGAAGACGAAGGAATTGCTCACTTCGGCGAATTTGTTAACTTTGGGTATTTAAACAAACTTACAGTATGCACTTCACAGATTCCCTTGAAGGATATTATTCTCAGGGTTGGAATAACCAAATGTATCATCTTGGTGGGACTTTTATGGTTTATTGTATAATATGGTCTTCAAAATATTTTATGTCACCCATTTATATTTTTCTTTTTGAAATTGACACCTCACGTCTCTGCCAACCTGAAGGGTTATTACCTTGAAAAGTGAAGTAAAATGCCCACCTGCTGTCCTAAGTTGCCTTTTTCATTTCTGAACTTTTTAAAGACTTTCTTGAAAACAAATTTGTAAACCCTCACCCCTTTACCCAGGAGTTTTTCTGTGATTTGGGGAAATATATTTGTGAGTAACGTGGCTTACCGTTTCACCCCGATGTAAGACGTACGTGCTGTGTGTGTGTGTCTCTACTCACATGCATACTCCTTAAATTAAGCACATGCCTCCCTTTCTGTGTAGTACCTTCATGAAAATGGTATTATACATCGGGATTTAAAGCCAGAGAATGTTCTACTCTCATCTCAAAAAGAGGACTGTCTGATAAAGGTAAGAAATGTATGTTCTGTATGTGGCCATTCCAGTAGATTTCTGTTCAGAAACTGTTAGGTTCATCAGGTAAAAAGTATGAGCATAAAAATGTTGAGAATTTTATCTTTCCACTTTTGGCAATTATTTTTACAGATCAGGTGGTATTTATTGTGGTTTTTTAAAATTAAAATAAATATATATATTTCTTTATTGATTTCAGAGAGGAAGGGAGAAGGAGAGAGAGAAAGAAACATCAATGATGAGAGAGAATCATTGATTGGCTGCCTCCTGCACACCCCCTAGTGGGGATCAAGCCTGCAACCCAGGCATGTGCCCTTGGCAGGAATCAAACCTGGGACCCTTCAGTCTGCAGTCTGACGCTCTATCCACTGAGCCAAGCCGGCGAGGGTGGTATTTATTGCTTTAATCCAGATTCTAATGAGCATTTGTTGAGCTCCACTGTGTACAAGCCACTTTTATGTTCAGAGGGAGGGAGAGTTACCTAAATGGAGGGTAAATTACATGCATCCCATCTCCTCCTTCCCTCTATCGGAGGCAGTGCTGCTCAAACCTGGCTTAGCTTTGGAATCTCTTAGTGATTAGAATGAATGAATAAAGGAATGAATGAATGAATAAGTACAATCATGTCATCCAGGCTGCTCCTGTGGGTTTGTAAAGGTGGCACCCAGAGATACATTCCCCCCCCCCAAGTTCTCAGATATGTGAGTGCGCAGCCAAGGCTGAGAAACCGGGGTCTAAGAGGAACCATGCATAACTAATCAGGATCCTGGAGGTCTGTGATAGGAGCTGTAAACCCTTTGTAAGGTTACAGAGAACACAGATAAGTTGGCATAAAGCCTGGGCCTTGGAGATTTCTTGGCTCAGGAATTTTAATATAAGCAAAATTAAATAACTTGAAAAAGCTCAGAATTGCCTTCAATTAGACACGAATTTGTAGATTCCAGATTAACAGCAGACATGAACTGTAGGGTGGAAACTGATCTAACCTGCCTGTCTTTGGGGACTGGCAGACTATATTAATCTTTTTATTTTATGCTCTCATTAAAACTGATTCCCTTTTGTCTTTGATTTTTAGATCACTGATTTTGGGCAGTCCAAGATATTGGGGGAGACCTCTCTCATGAAAACCTTATGCGGTACCCCTACGTACTTGGCTCCTGAGGTTCTCAATTCCCTTGGGACTGCCGGATATAACCGTGCTGTAGACTGCTGGAGTTTAGGAGTTATTCTTTTTATTTGGTAAGAAACCATGGCTTCAGAGTCTGGTTGGAGTTCATTAGGTGAAATCAGAAACATGTCCAGGTAGAGGGGCTTGTGTTTAATTTAGGTTACTTTTTTTTAAATTTTAATTTAACCATTGATTTATAGAACAATCGAATTTTTCATTATGCTGGGGGGAAAAGAAAGAAGTCTATCCGAATGCCACTGAGAATACCACTTGATTTCTTTTCCTTTCTCTCCCTACCACTACGAAGCCTTAGTGGGTATCCACCTTTCTCTGAGCATAAGACTCAAGTGTCCCTGAAGGACCAGATCACCAGCGGAAAATACAACTTCATTCCTGAAGTCTGGGCAGAGGTCTCCGAGCAGGGTATGGACACGGATGGGTTAAGAGTCGAAGGTTTGCTTACATGTGTGTGTGCTGTGGTGGGAGAGTTTCTTTTCGAATTCCATTATGTTTTCCTCTGCTGTCCATTCTGCTCTTACTTCCTGTTGTTTTGCACCATTTGAGAGGCAACAGGAGGTATGAGGAGCGCAGGCTCCAGAGCCAGGCAGCTCTAGACTCAAGTCCTGCCTGGGTCTGCTCTTTCTAGCTGTGTGACCTTAGGCAAGTGGCTTCAACTCTCTGAGTCTCCATTTTTTTTTCTCTAAAATATTTCTTTATTGATTTCAGAGAGGAAGGGAGAAGGAGAGAGAGAGAGAAACATCAGTGATGTGAGAGAATCATTGGTCGGCCGCCTCCTGCATGCCCCCCACTGGGGATCGAGCCCGAAACCCAGGCATGTGCCCTTGGCTGGAATCGAACCCTGGGACCCTTTAGTCCACAGGCTGACACTCTATCCACTGAGCCAAGCCGACTAGGGCTCCATTTTATTTTATTTTTTGTAAAGGGGTCACAATCAACCCGTACCTTAAAGGGTTTTTGTAAGGGTTAAGTACAACATACACAAGTGCTGTGTACCGATTTAAGTGTGCAAAATAAGTAACTTTTTATTTGTTTTTTTAAGATGACAGTGGATTTATTTATTTATTATTATTTTTTAAATTTATTTTATTGATTTTTTTTTTTTTACAGAGAGGTAGGGAGAGGCATAGAGAGTTAGAAACATCGATGAGAGAAAAACATCCATCAGCTGCCTCCTGCACACCTCCTACTGGGGATGTGCCCGCAACCGAGGTACATGCCCTTAACTGGAATCGAACTTGGGACCCTTCAGTCCACAAGCCGACGCTCTATCCACGGAGCAACACCGGCCAGGGCAACAAGTAACTTTTTAGTTACAGGGTTTCCTTTGAGTAAATAAGCATGTAAGAGTAAGTATAACTAGTTACTTTGTGTTTTAAGAATTTCACCGTGCAACTTTGTAATACTCAAAAGAAAAAAGCAGAAAAGTAAAACTAAATGACAAATAACTGTAACAGAGTTGATTGTGTTAAATGTCAGTGTCTAAGGAATAATATTGTTGCAAAACACAAGCCGGCCTCCACTTGTTGCTGGCCATCCAGGTTCCTGCCTGCCAAGCCTCTCGCAGTTTCAGGAGCCTCGCGCTGCCTGAGGAACGCTCACCATCAATCTGTGGGTCTCAGGGAGCGTGGGCTTGCATCCTGGGTGCCTTAGAACTGGGCGTAAGTTCAGCTTTAATTCGTTTGAACTTGAATCCAGCCATGAGAGAAGGAGCAGAGAGGTAAGGGGTGGTGATGCCTGAGCAGGGAGCCATGGTCATTCCTGCTGTTCTCAGAGCACTCTGATGAATACAGAGAGTGAGGGAGGGTTAGGGGGCCCTGCCCACCATTACCTGCTGACTCCTCGATGACCTCAGCCCCTCTCTCGTCTTTCTGGATGTTGGCCTGTGATTCTGGCATGCTGTGAATTTTGCTGATTCAATGCATTTACCTTTCTCACTGGGGCTTATTGCTTTAGCTCTGGACCTCATCAAGAAGTTGTTGGTAGTGGATCCAAAGGCACGTTTTACGACAGAAGAAGCTTTGAAACACCCGTGGCTTCAGGTGGGTATGGGCGATGCCGCCTCGTAGCATAAAATACCTGGGCAGCCCTGAACTGTGCCTGAGAGATGAGGAAGAGGATGGAAACACAGCGTTGGCTTTTTGGGTCTGTTTCCTGCAGCTGTTGTAGATGAAGCTTTAGGTGTGTGGGGTATGTAGGTATGTGGGTGTGTCTTTGCGTGGTGTCTGGGTGCATTCTTTTTATTTTTATTTTATTTTAAAAATATATTTTAATGATTTTTTTTACAGAGAGGAAGGGAGAGGGATAGAGTGTTAGAAACATCGATCAACTGCCTCCTGCATATCCCCTACTGGGGATGTGCTTGCAACCAAGGTACATGCCCTTGACCGGAATCGAACCTGGGACCCTTCAGTCCACAGGCCGACGCTCTATTCACTGAGCCAAACGGGTTAGGGCTGGGTGCAATCTTTTTAAACTTGATTCGTGGCTCTTGGATGGACAAGCTCACTTTATGGCCGGTCTTGGTTCCACTTGGCTTCCCCGGGGCCCACGGTTTGGCCGTGTGCCTTGGAGGAGTTGTTCTAACTCGGAATCTCATCCCCAGCTGTGCTCCCCTCTTCCCTCAAACGCTCTACCCCAAACAGGTGGGATGGGCTGCATTCCAGCCTCTTCCACTTTAAATCACGGGAGCAGGTGTTGGAGGGGAAGGGCCGCTTCCCTGGGGGGAGAATCTAACCATTTCTTCAGCCCAAGTGATTGGATGGAAAGGACCCCACTTGTTCGTGGAGAGGAAGCATGCCTTTCGTGCAGACTGTCTGTCACCTGCGCCTTCCAAGTGTGCATTACCTCTGCGTCCCTGCTGGGCGTCCAGCTGCCGTGGGATTACGCGCTGAGCTCATCCCAGCTGTAGGAGTTGGAAGCCCTCTGTGGCTCTGCTGGGGTCATCTTTGGGTTAGGCATCAGCTGCAGCCTGGGGCAGGTCTTCTGATGGATGTCAGGTCTTCTGTCAAGTGCAGTTCCATGCAGCACAGCCACCCCCCTTTCTAGGAACTTGCCTTTGGTCTCTCTGTTCCCTGTGGGGTGGAGACTGAACCACCCATCTCGGCACCGTGCTTCTGGGATTCTGGGAAGACCGCCCCCATTCTCTTCCTCTCCTAACCCTCCCCGCCTAACAGTTTGGCTCCGGTCAGCTCAGGTTGAGAGCAACCCATCCTTAAAAGAAATTTTTAAAAAGTAGATATATGTGTTTGGGATGTTGACCTAGCAACAGCAGGCTCCTCACCCCCCCCCCCCCCGTCCCCCCGCCCAGCCAGAAACCTGTCAGATGATTTAGCACTTAATAGACCACACAGATCTGAAACCTCAGGGGCCCTGGAGAAAAGGAGTTTGGAAACAAAGGGTGCCTTTGCATGTGGGATTTAATTTTGATGAGAAAGAAAAACATGGCTCTTTTCATGTGCCCTAATAGGGAAACGCTTGGGGGCTAGATGTGGACGTAGAGGAGCTGTGTTAAGTCTTAAAAAAAAAAAATATGGAGCTGCTTAGTTAGGCCCGGGAACAGGGTTTGCATCTCCCTGGGATTTATGAACAAGAACAGCCTATTTTTCCTGTACTTTTTTGCCGCGAAAGAAAACCGCTATTAACAGCCAAGGCAAAGGCGAAGTTCAACCTGACCACAGGGGTCTCACTTGAATCCTCTTTTGTCTGCCTTTTGTTTTGGCAGCAAAAGGTGGAGTGAACATTGAATGAGGACAAGGATGCAGAGTGCTCACACCTGCTAGTGACAGTTTAGGTTTTATGTTGGGAAAATGCAGTGTTCTTGAAGAAGCCAAGTGGTCTGGTGGGTCTGGCACTGGACTGAGCACTGGGAATAGGAGTTTTGTTCTGTTTTGTCATCAGCAGAGGATCCAGTTTGGGGAGCACCCCTTAGATCCACTTTTTGCCTCACTTCCTGAAATAGAGGATTCCTTCCTGCTTGCCTCCGAGGCACCTTACAGTTTGTATTTAAAAAAATATATATATTTTATTGATATTTTACCGAGAGGGATAGAGAGTTAGAAATATCGATGAGAGAGAAACATCGATCAGCTGCCTCCTGCACACCCCTTCCTGGGGATGTGCCCCCAACCAAGGTACGTGCCCTTGACCGGGATCGAACCTGGGACCCTTGAATCTGCAGGCCGATGCTCTATCCACTGAGCCACACCGGTTAGGGCTACAGTTTGTATTTTTGAATAGATGTGGACATCTCAGAGAAAGGGCACTTACAGATGCACATTACTGCCTGTGCTATGTGAAGGTAAAGAGCTCCTTTTACATATTATTGCTAATGGATGACTTGTTTTAAATAACAGGCTTAAGCAGGCTTGAGGTCAGCTCTGTTTGGCTGCACTGAAGAGCTGCCATCTGAGGAACATTCTAGTCTGGTTTCATTTCTTCATGCATTTAGTTTTTGTTTTTTTAAATTTTATTTTTACATATATATATATATATATATATAAAATTGATTTCAGAGAGGAAGGGATGGGGGGAGAGAGAGAGAGAGAGATAGAAACATCATTGATGAGAGAGAATCATTGATCAGCTGCCTCCCGCATGCCCCACACTGGGGACTGAGCCCGCAACCCGGGCATGTGCCCTGACCGGGAATCGAACCGTGACCACCTGGTTCATAGGTTGACCCTCTAGCCACTGAGCCACACCAGCTAGGGTTTTCCTTTCTCATTGGACCCACGCTCCGGATATTGTGGGCTTGAAGTCCTTCTGGCGATTGGTACAGCACTTGTCGGGTGGATTTCCCGAGGGTGCTGGGTGGCTTTGTGAGGATGGCCCCAGGAACTGGCCGCATGTTGGCAGGGAGCGGGGTGGGGGGGTGGGGGGCGACCTCCTGTTAAAGACTGAGCAGCTGCACGGAGTCAGCCCCAGCCTCTGGCCTCCTGCTTGCCAGCGCAGCCAGGACCTGGGATGCTGGTTCTGAAAGTCTTTTGACTGCTTAGGTCTGTGGTTCTCTCTGACCCGCCAAGAGCTCTTGAGCATGTGGTTTTGATTCAGCCGGTGCTGATTGAGTGCTGCCTGCTGATTAGACTACTCGGGGAAGGCACGCGGTCCTCTCCCGCCCAGAGCTTCAGCAAGCGCATGCCACTCAACCGGTAGACCCGGCGTCTGCCCACTTCTCGGTTTCCAGGGGCTTCCTGGCCCCATCCTCCGAGGAGCTGTCCCTCAAACACAGGCTGCTTATGTTTTCCATTTCTTTACAGGATGAGGACATGAAGACAAAATTTCAAAATTTGCTTTTTGAAGAAAATAAGTCAACGGCTCTACCCCAGTTCCCCGCCCAGGTATTCCAGATGATGGTCGTTAAATGCAGGCTACGTTTAAAGAGCCAGTGAGCAAGGATGATGAGTTTGAATAGTCTAATAAAAATTGCTTTACACACACACACACACACACACACACACACACACACACACACAGGAATGATGTAGTAGATACTTTGTTTCAGCTTGATCTACTCCAGCACCCTTAGAAGATTTAATAATGAGCAGTATGCTTAATGCACTAGAGAAACACAGCTAGGGACTGTCATTGGAGAAGTCTCCTGCAAGGCAAGATGAAAAGACTCTGCTTGAGGCGCAAATAGAAATTAGTTGAAAATTTAAAAATGTGGGTGAGTGATGGGTTATAATTTTATTCCTCCATTGTTCTTTGTAAGTATAAGGTAATACCTGTTCATTCCTGCCCCACCTTCTTTTGGTGACTGATAGCACTCCTCTTCCCACTCTCTCCTTGCAATTCTATAAACTGGAAAACAAAGACACAAAAAAAGACTTGTCTTTCCACAAAAGAGCAAGATTTGGGGCTCCCAGTGAAAGGCATCGTCATCTCTTTAAATTTCATGATTTAGGAGAAGATGACCAAGAGGAGGCTGTGAATGCTGCTTACTGTCAATATATATCATTGAGCCCAGCCATCGTGGCTTATGGATTGAGCATGGACCCATGTACCAGGAGGTACCAGTTTGATTCCTGGTCAGGGCACATGCCGGGGTTGTGGGCTCCATCCCGAGTAGGGGGCGTGCAGGAGCAGCCGATCAATGATTCTTTCTCATCATTAATGTTTCTTTCTCTCTCCCCCTTTCCCTTCCTCTCTGCAATCAATAAAAATACATTTAAAATATACATGAATATAAATCATTGAATGATTGGGAAGTCACAGGGAGAGAACTGTCATTTTGATGAGCATGTCTGAGTCCGGTGGAATGTGATGGGGACTCGGATGTCAGTGAGGAAAACCAGTCATGGTTGGTGCTAGACGTTTCGCGTGAAAGTCTCCCAATGTACAGGGAGCAGAGTGGGAAACGGATCATCTTTAAAAAGCCGGTGGTCTTCTTTGAACGTTTCTCCCTTTTCCTCTCTTTCCAGCCTTCTACGAGTCGAAAGCGGCTCCGAGAAGGGGAGCCGGACGACGCTGGCACCACAAAGCGCCTGGCAGTCTGTGCTGCTGTCTCCTGAACACTGGCCGAATGGGAGAGACAAGTCCCTTCTTGAACCCTGCTGCTCTTTTCTTTATGTTTGTTTGTTTGTTTGTTTTTAGACTTTGTGCTTTAATTATGGGGACAGCTGCCTTTCCAGAGGCATCCGTACACAGTTAGAGGCCTAATGGAGCCCGGGCAGTGTGCTTCGGCTTGATGACCAGCTCCTTTAGGTGCAGGCCTTTTTGTGTGCGTTTTTGAAATCATGTGCTTCTTATCTGGAACTCTACCGTGGCTGTCACCAGCCAGGTTTCTCAGGAAACGTCCTTGGTCTCAGCCTAGGTGAGAGGCATGCAAATTCTGAAGGATCTTCAGACAGTTGCAGGGAGAGGGGCATTGTGAGGTCGGGGTGGAGTGTGTAGAGAGTGACTGGCTGCCACAGTCCTCCGGAGGCAGTAGGTAGCCAGGTGCAAATACCACGGGCCTATTTTATTTTATTTTTATTTTTCCATGGGCCTATTTTATTTTATTTTATTTTTATTATTCCACGGGCCTATTTTAAATTCTCATCCTCACCCTCTATAATAAAGATGCAGGTCCACAGTTATGCTCAGGGAAATAAGCCAAATAGTGTATGATTCCACTTAGATGAGGTACCTAGAGGAGTCAGACTCTCAGAGATAGAAATTAGAATAGTAGTTGCCGGGAGCTGGGGGAAGGGCACTGAGGAGCGGGGAGTTATTGTTTAATGGATTATAGAGTTTCCATTTTGCAAGATGAAAAGAGTTCTGGAGATGGATGGTTGTAATGATTGTACAACAATGTGAATACTTAATCCCACTCAGCTGTGTACTTAAAAAATGGCTAAGACGTTAAATGTTATGTGTATTTTACCACAATAAAAAAAGAAGGCCCTGGTTGGTGTGTTCAGTGTTTAAGCGTCAGAGGCAACCAGTTGATGTGTCTCTCTCACATCAATGTTTCTCTCTCTATCTTCCCCCTTTCCCCCCCTCCCTCCCACTCTCAGTAAAGCAATGGGAAAAATATCCTCAGGTGGGGATTAACAACAAATAAACATAGAGGGCCACAGTCCCTGAAACCTTGGGGACAGATAATTTGTAAAATTCAATATTTTCCTGATTTTAGGAAGGGGACATGGCACATCAACTTTACTATGTGTAATGCCCAACAGAGTCCTGTAACCAAGCATTAATATTTCTGCAGCAGACATGCATAGTATAGGGCAGTGGTCGGCAAACTTCGGCTCGTGAGCCACATGCGGCTCTTTGGCCCCTTGAGTGTGGCTCTTCCACAAAATATCACGGCCTGGGCGAGTCTATTTTGAAGAAGTGGCGTTAGAAGAAGTTTTTTTTTAATGTATTTTATTGATTTTTTACAGAGAGGAAGGGAGAGAGATAGAGAGTCAGAAACATCGGTGAGAGAGAAACATCGATCAGCTGCCTCCTGCAATGTGCCCATAACCAAGGTACATGCCCTTGACCGGAATCGAACCTGGGACCCTTCAGTCCGCAGGCTGAGGCTCTATCCACTGAGCCAAACCGGTTTTGGCTGTTAGAAGAAGTTTAAGTTTAAAAAATTTGGCTCTCAAAAGAAATTTCAATCGTTGTACTGTTGATATTTGGCTCTGTTGACTAATGAGTTTGCTGACTACTATAGGGGCTCGAGAAGACTAAGGCATAGCAGTTCATTCTTTTCTGTCTAGAAATGCAGATAAGGCCTGTGAGTGTGTCCTGTTGACCCAGTAATGACCAAAGAGGCCCTATGTAAGGCGACTTGTCCAACTCTTACTTTTTTGGAGGGTCCCCCTACCCCATGGAATCGTGGGGTAGGGGACGAGGGAGATGGTAAAGCTAAGTGCCTGCCTGACCCCCACTATGGAAGCTGAAGGTACTAGAGGCTCCTTCCCTGGTAGAGCTCTTCCCACTGGCCACCCAGCTAGAGATGATCACAGGACTTTGAAAACTGAGCAAATGGCAATGAAGCCAAAGTACGAGGACACTGGTGGTAGGAGCAATGTTGTGCTAATCTGAGCTTTCTGACTGGCGTTAGGCAAGTTACTTCAAGATGGATGCAATAAGAGTACCAACCTCAAGAGTCTCAACCCCGAGACTTTGGAGGGAACTTTTGGGGATCAACTCCTGCTTTCCTGGTCCGATATGAGGTAGGAGCTGCAAGGGATACTATGGGAAGAGAACTGTATGAGAATGAAGCCATCAGAGAGGGAAGCGGAGCTGAGGTTGGCGAAAGACAGGTTATTGTTTGAGCACCTGGATCTAGCTATGCCCTTAATGAGGTACCACCCCAGGACTTTTTAATACTTTTTCCTTCTTTGTTTTACTTCAGGTTGAGGTTTTTTTTTTGTTTTTTTTTTGTCACTTGTATCTGGAAAAGACCGGACTAATAAATTCAACCATTTATAAACTCCAAGAGACCCTTGTAAACTTTTTTTTTTTCCTTCCTACTAGGGAAAACATTCTCTGCTTCTGTTTTGTTTTCTGCCAAGTTTAGGGTCTTCAGAGACGTTTGGGGCAGAGAATGCAAAGCAAAGATGTGGGAAGGAACAGACCTTCCAGCTCCCAGGTGGAGTTAAGCCCTTGCAGCTAATTCTACCACAGGGTTTGGGAGCCGAGCCTTTTCATTAACCTTTTAGGAGTCTTGGAAGGACGCGGCCGGAGCTATACAGGGAAGCTTGGAGAGCCTGGTGTGTGCCAGGCCTGGTGCTCAGGCGCATATATGCATCATCTTCTGGAAGCTCATGTCAACTTTGCGGGATAGGACTGCCGCTCCCACTTTCGCAGACTTACAAATCAAGGCTCTCCGGCTCAGTCAAGTGTCCTATTCCAGTTACCCCAGTTTGTAACAGGTGGAGGCAATACTGGAACCGAGATCTCCCTTCTCCAGAGCCCGTGGTTTTTAGCCAGTAAACAAACCTAGTACTTGAGAGGTCTTGACATCTGATTACCACCTGGTACGCTTTAGGCCGGGTGTTGACACTTTATCTCGATTATTTCTTGAGTCCTCCCATCATGCCTTAGTTGTCGGACCTTCCTCATTAAGGAGAAGCAGACCCGGATACCTGACCTTAATCGCGCAAAGGTTAGTGGAGATGCGGGACTGTAACTCGGGGTCTCCATGGAGTCTGGCTCTCCCAGAGACAAGGGCTTTCCCTGTGCCGCTTGCTCGCGCACGTGTTTGTACCCTTCCCCGCCGGGCATCTCATCAGAGAGACATCCTTCGCCCGGCACTTGGTGGGGGTAAGTCCCTCCTGGTCCAGACCCTCGCCCCGAGCCCTGGGCAACGGGTGAAGCAAAGGGAGCAGTGCCGGGAAGGAGCCTAGGAATCCGGCCTGGGGTGGTCCGCTGTGCGGCAGGCGGCGGCGCTGAACTCAGAACGGCGAACGCTCCAGCCCGGCCGGACGGGTGCGGAGGGGGTGGGCGCGACGCCGGGAACAGCGGCCGGCTCAGGGGCGCGAGGCGGGGCTCGCGGGGAGGGGGCGCGGCGCGTGCGCGCGTGCGCGGCGGTGGGCTTCGCGGCGGCGCGCGTGCGCGTGCGCGGGGAGGGGGTGGTGGGGGTTGCCGCGGCGGCGCGCGGCACGGCGGGAACATGGCGCGCGGAGCCGGCGCGCGCTCCTAGCTGGCGGGACCGTTAGCTCGAGGCGGACGCGGCCCGGGCCCCGTGGGGATGGAGCAGTCGCCGCCGCCGGCGCTCGAGCCAACGCCGGGGCCGACTCCGGCGCGGAGCCGGAGGCGGCGGGAGCCTGAATCGCCGCCGGCGCCGGTGAGTGCGTGAGGGGCGCGGGCCGGGAGACTTTCTTTGTGAAACTCCGTCGGTGGGAGCCCGGCCGGGCCTCGGCGGCTGACGAGCGCCCGCGAGGCGGAACCCGGCCCGCCGGACGGGTTCGAGCCCCGCCTTGCATCCTTGGGCGGCGGGGACTGGCCTGTCGCCTGTCGCCTGTCCGCCTCAGTTTTCGCGGGAGTATGTGCGCGCGCGCGCCGGGGTTGGGGCAGCGGTATACAGTCGGCGCCTAATGCGCGCGGCGCCTCCGCCTTACCTCCGTTCTTTTGGGGGCGGCGGGCCCCTAAACTAAGCCCGCCCACCGGAGAGGTAGACGGCAGCCGCTGGGAGACAGGTGTCCGCGCAGTCGCGGGAGGCTCAGGTGCAGACAGCCCCGGGTGGGCTCTCCGGAGAGTGAGCTGTCCGTCCCAGGAAGGAAGCAAGTCTGTCGGTGGCTTAGGTCGAAGCGATTCGGGAATGCCTCCCTTCCGCCCCAGCTTCGTGGTGTGTTTGGGGTATTGGTTTGGGTGAAGGATGCTTAGTGAAATGGACTTGGGAGGTGTGGCATCTTGCTGGATGGGGTGGGATGGCCTTGGGTTCTCAAAACACCCGGGGGTCTAGGAGCGCTTGATGAAAATACAGGCGTCGCGGCGACTCACCCCAGGCCCGAGGTCTCTCCAAGGCTTAGGAGCAGACTTTGACTTTTAAACAAGCTCCCAAGTTGTCCTCATCAGGCTCCTTGGACAAGCACTTGGCTTCCTGTGAGCAGAGAGACCTGTTCTGTTGATGGGTCACCGTGGCATCCTGGTTACCAGGTGCAGTGCCTGGCACATGGGAGATGGTCAGTAAATATTTGTAGCGAGACTAAAGGACGTAGGGAGTTTCCCAAAATAGTTCTTGAGACATTTTGAGGTTAATGGCTGTCAGGTTACTGTATAACGTGACTTTTATCAGGTACAAACATAACTTTTGTGACTGTTTTTAATGCCTTTGTTTTTAGTGCTTTAGTGTTTTAATGCTTATGTTGTAGGCAAAGCAGGGTATGCGTTGCTTAGTATAAGCCATCAACTATGAGTACCCTAGCTAGGTTAACACTAATTTTGAAACAAAATTCTGAATAGAAAAAAAAATGCATGGTTCTTTCTCTCCATCATTTGGGAACACTAGGCTTATAAGGATTTTGTTTTCTTTGAGGCAGGTAAATATTTACATTTTCATCAAAGCAAATCTGAATGACTGTTTATTCAGAACAGTTGGAAATTTGCTTAAACCTCTGAGTATTTGTCCTCTGTATGTGATATTTTGAAATTGAGACATGTTTAGTTCAGAGTCAATGCTAAAATAGAATTGTTTGAGTGAAAGTGATTTGATATTTCAGGGGCTGTCTTTTCATGTTTTTAAAATTTCAGTAGTTGATTTCATTTTATTAGTTTATTTTTATTCATTGACAAACTATGAATGTATAGGATGACAAGACTTTAGGAGTTGAGATTGTATCTGAATAGTATTGAAAATTAGGTGCTTTATTGTCTCAGTGTGGCATTTTTGTAGTTTCTTTGGGTGTTATTTTTCAATTTTTAAAATTGAGATATAATTGAAGATAACCGTTTCAGGTTTACAACATAATAATTTGTTATTTGTATATGTTACAAAAAGATCACCACAATAAGTCTAGTAAACGTCATCACATAGTTACATATTTTTTTCCTGTGTTGAGAACTTTTAAGATGTACTCTCTTAAATACCTTATATACAACACAGTTACCATGTGGTACATCACATCCCCATGACTGACTTTAAAAAAAAGTGTCTTTAAAAAAACCTAGCTTTCTTGAGATGTAATTCATTTACAATAAGATTACTCTCTTATTGTACAATTCCTGGTTTATGGTATACTCACTATGTGTCCAACATCACCATTATCTACTTCTAGAGCATTTTCATCACCCCACAAAGAGATCCTGTACCCATTAATATTCCTTGCCTTTCTCTCAGCCTCTGGCAATAACTAACCTACTTTCGGTCTCTGAATTTAACTATTGTGGACATTTTACATAATGTAACTTATAATATGTTTCTTTTGTGACGAGCTTCTTTTACTTAGCATAGTGTTTGTTTTTTTTTGAGGCTGTGTAACATGTATCAGCACCCTATTCCTTTTTATTGCTGAATAATATTTCGTTAAAAGTATATACCACATTTTGTTTATCTATTCATCTGTTGATAGACATGTGAATTTTTTCTACTTTTTGCTTACACTTGCCTTTTGGTATCTGGGGGGGTTTGGTTCAAGAACCACCCCCAGATAACAAGATCCCAGGATGCTCAAGTTGCTTATATAAAGTGGTATAGTATTTGCATATAACCTGTATACATTAAATCATCTGTAAATTACTTATAATGCCAACACAATGTAAATGCTATATAAATAATTGTTACACTGTGTTGTTTAGGAAATAATGACAAGAAAAATACAGTCTGTATATGCTCAGAGGCAAGCATCCTAGGATTAACTACATGGTACACATTAGCAACAATGTAACTTTTTTATCTGAACATTTTCAATCCTGGATGTGGAACCTGTGGATACAGAGGGCCTACTGTATTATGAATAATGCCGCTATAAACATTTATGTACAAGTTTTAGTGTGGACATATGTTTTAATTTCTTTTGGGTATATCCCAATTGGTGGGTCACGTGATAACTCTTTTAACCATTTGAGGAGCTGACAAACTTTATTTTTTTAAGGCACTGCATCATTTTACATTCCCACTAGGAATGTGTGAGGGTTTCAGTTTCTTTACCTTCTTGTCAATACTTGTTATTTTCTGTCTTTTTACCTTTAGCTAACCTAGTAGGTGTAAAATGGTATCTCGTTGCAACTTTGACTTGCATTTCCCTGATGACTAATGATGCTAGGCATAATTTTTTGGGCTTATTGGCCACTTATGTATTTCTTTGGAGAAATGTCTATTCAAATCCCTGTCCATTTTGGGGGGCTGGGAGTCCTTTTTTAAAAAAATCCTTACCTGAGGATGTTTTTTCATTAATTTTTAGAGAGTGGAAGAGAGAGGGGAAGACAGAAACATCAGTGTGAGAGAGAGACATTGATTGGTTGCCTCCTGCACCTGGGGAGGAGCCTGCACCCGAGGTACGTGCCCTTGACCAGAATCAAACCCGGGACCCTTTGCTCTGAAGGCCAACACTCTATCCACTGAGCCAAACCGACTAGGGTGGTGGTGGCGGGGAGAGTCCATTTAAAAAAAACCACATATTTTTATTGATTTCAGAGAGGGAGAGAGAGAGAGAGAAACATTAATGATGAGAAACATTGATTGGCTGCCTCCTGCACACCCCCTATTGGGGATCAAACCGGCAACCTAGGCATGTGACCTTGACTGGAATCGAACCCGGGACCCTTCAGTCCGCAGGCTGATGGCTCTATCCACTGAGCCAAATCGGCTAGGGCCGTGGTCGGCAAACTGCGGCTCCTGAGCCACATGTGGCTCTTTGGCCCCTTGAGTGTGGCTCTTCCACAAAATACCACGTGCGGGCGCACACGTACAGTGCAATTGAAACTTCGTGGCCCATGCACCGAAGTCGGTTTTCGGCTCTCAAAAGAAACTTCAATCGTTGTACTGTTGATATTTGGCTCTGTTGACTAATGAGTTTGCCAACCACTGAGCTTGGGCAAGGGAGTCCATTTTTTTTTAATTGAGTTACTTGTCTTTTTTGTTATTGAGTTGTAGGAATTTTAAAAATATTCTGTATACTAACTCCTAATCAGATATATCATTTGCAAATGTTTTCTCCCATTTTGTAGGTTGTCTTTTTACTTTTTTGATAATGTTCTTTGTTGCAAAAGAAGTTTTGCCATGAAGTCCATTTATCTATTTTTCTTTTGTTCTTATGCTTTTGGTGTCATATCTTAGAATCTATTGTCAAATCCAAGATCATGAAGGTTTACCCCTATGCTTCCTTCTAAGAGTTTTAACTTCTAGCTGTTATGCTTAGGTTGTTGATCCACTTTGAGTTAATTTTTGTGTAAGGTAGTAGTCCAGATTCATTCTTTTGCATATGGTAATCCAGTTGTCCCAGCATTATATATTGAAAAAAAGAAATTTCTCACTGAATGGTCTTTGCACCCTTATTGAAAATCAACCGTCTATGTGTTACGTTTATTTCTGGACTCTCCATTCTATTCTCTTATTAATTCTTATGCTAGCTTTATAATATTTGATTACAGTAGCTTTTTAATAGATTTTGAAATTAATTGTAAGTTCTGTAATTTTGTTCTTTTTCAAGACTGTTTTGGCTTGTCTGAGTCCCTGGGTTTTAAGACCAATTTATCAATTTCTGCCAAAAAACACTTGGGATTTTTATAGGCATTGTTTAATCTGTCCTTTAAAACAAATTATCGATGAGAGAGAGAGAGAAACATCAATTTTTATTGTTCTACCCATTCATGCATTCATTGGTTGACTCTCTTGTGCCCTGACTAGGAATTGAACCTGCACCTTGGTCCATAGGGACGATGCTCCAACCAACTGAGCTACCCAGCCAGGGCCTAATCTGTCTGATGTTTTGTAGTTTTCCAGTCCCAATTCTTGCACTTTTTTTTGCACTTCTTTCAAAAATTTATTTCTAAGTATTTTATTGTTTGATGCTGTTGTACATGGACTTTAAATTTTTTTTTAAATTTTGTATTGTTAATTTTTCATCACTAGTTCATTGCTAGTGTATAAAAGAAATACAATTTAGTTTGGGATATATCTTTTAACTCATCATTTAATGGTAGACTGATCCAATTTTCTGTTTCAAATCTTTACCTAAAATAGTGAGGAATGGTCTTTGAAAGTTTAAGTATGGATGCAGATTTAGATTCACATCTCCAAGTTTGGCTCTGCTTCTTACTAGTCTGTATGTGTTTTGACAAATTTTAATTGTTATATATCTTAGTGTTTTCTTTTTTAAAAAAAATATATTTTATTGATATTTTCACAGAGAGGAAGGGAGAGGGACAGAGAGCTAGAAACATCGATGAGAGAGAAACATCCTACCAGCTGCCTCCTGCACACCCGCTACTGAGGATGTGCCCGAA
This sequence comes from Eptesicus fuscus, assembly GCF_027574615.1. Taxonomy (NCBI): domain Eukaryota; kingdom Metazoa; phylum Chordata; class Mammalia; order Chiroptera; family Vespertilionidae; genus Eptesicus; species Eptesicus fuscus. The sequence continues at coordinate 24,294,783 of NC_072495.1, read as the reverse complement.
ACCAAGGTACATGCCCTTGACCGGAATCGAACCTGGGACCCTTCAGTCCACAGGCCGACGCTCTATCCATTGAGCCAAACCGGTTTCGGCTTAGTGTTTTCATATATGTAATGGGATAGTAATACCTATCCCATATAATTGATAAATAAAAGAATGTAAGTAGGTATTCAGAACAATGCCTTGCATGTGGTAGGGATTTGGTATTTGTTGTTTATCTTCTTGTGTTAATGAGCTGCATTTAAAAGCATGCCAAAAAACAAAAAGCAAACAAAGCACCAAACCAAAACAAAAATAACCAAAAAAACCATCCCTAAAACAAATCTAAAACCACAGACCCACACATACATTAAAAAAACCCAAAAAACCACAAAGGAAAAAACCACAAACAAAAACCTCAAACCTCTTCCTGTCCCTATCACTTTTCTGTGACCCAAGAAAACTCTGTGAGTGCTTGAGGAATAATGAAAACATCTCGCACCACACTGTTGCATTGTAAAAGCTTGGTAAATCTAAGCTGCTTATAGGGTGTTTGACAATGTATTTGTAATTATTATTAAAAATAGTAAGTATAACTCAAAGCTGTTTGTTTTTATCCCAAAATTCTTATATACTGTCCTGTTCTTTCACTGCTTATTTCTTCTAAAAGCAGAAGCAATATGTTTTAAAATAAAAATTGATGATTACCATTGTTTCTTTTGGATGATTGCTATTAAAAAATAAAAAAGCTCTGTTAGAGACAAAGGTTGATGTTGAACTTAAATTTAATAGTGTTTTTGTAGGTAGGGTAGATTGCTATTTTGCATGGGAGGGAATCAGAGACACAATTTAACCCAAATATGAACGTATGTATTGTGTTCATTGAATGTGTGTTCACTGTGAACCAAAGAAAATAATTATTTCCACTGGAAATACTATTTTATCAATAACACCTTACCTCCCAAATCACAACTATGATTAAATTTACACTGTAATTGGAAAATAAAAAAGTATAACCTGTAAAACCACAGATTGGTAACTCACAGAAATTTCTATAAGAAACTTTAAAATCAAAGTTCATCTTTATTTTAACAAAACTCCCTTTTATGATCATGAAAGGTGAATGTGTATATTGTATAAAATTAGAAAATATAAGACAAGCAGGAACAAAACCAAACCCCATAATCTTACTCATACAGCAATTGCTACTTTCAATACTTTACACATTTTTTCCCCCTGGAACTTTTTCTGTGCATCTTTCTTTCTTTTTTTTTTTTTTTTTTTTTTAATATATTTTATTGATATTTTACAGAGAGGAAGGGAGAGGGAAAGAGAGCTAGAAACATCGATGAGAGAGAAACATCGACCAGCTGCCTCCTGCACACCCCCAACCGGGGATGTGCCCACAACCAATGTACATGCCCTTAACCGGAATTGAACCTGGGACCTTTCAGTCCGCAGACCGACTCTCTACCCACTGAGCCAAACCGGTTTCGGCATCTGTGCATCTTTCTAACAATAGATAGACACATTCACAGAAATACATATAGGCATTTTAACTCAAATAAGATAAAACTGCACAAAATGTCTTTAATTTTTATTTTACTTGGAATAATTTTGATTTAGGTAAAATTTACCATAAAATTTACCCTTAAAGGTATATATATTTTTTTATTTCAGAGAGGAAGGGGGAGAGAGAGAGAGAAACATCAGTGATGAGAGAGTCATTGATTGGCTGCCTCCTGCATGCTCCCTACTGGGGGATCGAGCCCCCAACTGAACATGTGCCCTTGACCAGAATCAAACCTGAACCCTTCAGTCCCTAGGCTGACGCTCTATCCACAGAGCTAAACCTGTTAGGGCTAAAATTTACCAATTTTAAAGTATATAGTTTTCTGACTTCAGAAAAGTATATACAGTTATGTTATTACCACCAGAGTCAGTAGAAGTAATAGGAAGTTGTTCCTTTTTTGCCCTGGCTGGATAGGCTCAGTGAATAGAGCATCCACTTGTGGACCAAAGGGTCCCAGGTTTGATTCTGGTCAAGGGCATGTACCTCGGTTGCAGGTTCCTCACCGCTCTGGCCCTGGTCAGGGTGCATGCAGGAGGCAACCAATCAATGTGTTTCTCTGACATCAATATTTCTTTCCCTCTCCCACTCTCTCTCAAAATCAATGGAAAAATATCCTCGGTTGAGGATTAAAACAAAAACAAACGATGAAAGTGAGAGAGTTAAACTATAATCCTGTTTTAAGTCTCACAGAACACTTGTCTGGTTATCAAGGATCATTTTTGCCAACCATGACTCTTACATAGGATTAAAATGTAGGTTTTGTAAAAGTATTGGTGACCGTGAAGTTCAGAATTCTGTACTTCTGTGCTTTGACCTAGATTTCACTCTCTCTGACCAATGTGAATGCACAGAGTATTATATTTACACTAATTTTGAATTTCTAGGTTCCTGCTGGGAGTGTGTTTTGCTGTAGCATCTCTTTCTTCTAATTATCTCATGATAGGCTTCTTTTGATCATATTTCAATAAAAGATAGTTTCTTTTCCCTTCACTTTGCGACTGTTGGGAAAAACTGTAAAATACTTGAAATGGACTTGGAAAAAGATTACTGGGTATCTTTAATGGAAAACTAGCTTGTCTGGAATGCAATGTACCTTTCTGGGTTATCTGAGTCTATGAAGTTTGTACCTTTCATTGTCTTTGCACTACTTTATAGCCCTGGACATTGTCCTGGACATCTAGGATATGATATCCCTGTGAGGAAAAATAGTGGTTGCCTGTGTGAGAGATTGAACCTGCCTTTCTTTCTCTTCTCGGTCGAATTTGTTCTTTTTAATGCAAATATCTCTGTGAGGAGTCTGTTGCTTTTGTACAGGGTGGTGTGTTACATATTAGATCTGCCCTCTTTTGAATTGAGGGACTGGACTTAATCTTACAGGAAGACATGGGGAAGAAAATTACACTTTTTTGTTTTAATTTCAGTTCGGGCAAGCCTGCTTAGACATGCAAACGGTCTCTCTTGATATTGCTGTCTTAAGTTTCTTCCGTTAGGACTCTAATGCAGTTCATAATTTTCATGTTTTAAAAATGAATAACATTTGACTGAGTCACTCCCTTTGGTTTTAAGGTCACTGCTATAAAGTCATAGAAAACTTAGTGAATTGGAAAAGTCAACATCAAAATAAGGTCTTAAGTTGCCAAGATATAATTTCTAGCAGATATTTTTTTCTTTTTAGTGATCTCCAAAAACTGGTGTTTCTCTTAGAAATTCCATGGTAGTAGCCAAATTACAGTTACCAAATTTGCCAATTTAAAAAGATTCATTGGTACATTAAAATTTTATTTTTATTTTAAAACATATGCTCATTTCCTAATATTTGGAGAAGAGAAAGAAAATTTTAAGAAAAATAATCCATAATCTTATATTCAAAGATAACTTAGCATTGTTAATACTTTGATCTTGTTTCTTTCATTATTTTCCTAAGTGCAACCATCTTTTTTTTATTTTTATTTTTTAAAATATATTTTTATTGATTTCAGAGAGGAAGGGAGAGGGAAAAAGAGATGGAAACATCAATGATGAGAGAGAATCATTGACCAGCTGCCTCCTGCACCCCCCCTACTGGGGATTGAGCCCACAACCTGGGCCTGTGTCCTAGACTAGAATTGAACCCGGGACCCTTTAGTCCACAGGCTGATGCTCTATCCACTGAGCCACACCAGCTAGGGGTAGGTTTATATTTTTATCTTTCCCTTAGTATAACTTTATGTATGTATGTATGTATGTTAATCCTCACCTGAGTATATTTTTTCCATTGCTTTTTAAAGAGGGAGGGATGGAGGAATGGTGGAGGTGTGTGTATGTGTGTGGGGGGAGAGAGAGAGATTGAGATTGAGATTGATTGCTTGCCTTCCACACATGCCCCAACTGGCCAAAGATCAAACCTGTAATCCAGGTATGTGCCCTTTACCTGGAATGGAACTTGTGACCCTTTGGTGCTCTGGCTAATGCTTTAACCATCGAGCAACACCAGCTTGGGCTCTTTAGTATAACTTTAAATTGCCAAGGAAAAACTTGAGTACTCTTGTACTCATTCATTCTCTCTATCAAAAAATATATACATATGTAAGTATAAATATGTAAGTATATTTATATATACTTACATATTTATATATACTTACATATTTATACACACACACACACACACACTCAAGGCACTATGTTGGCTGCTTCTTGCAAAGCTTATTGTCTTTCAGGGCACAAAAGTTAGCTATAATATAGATTAGAACATGGAGAATGTTGTTCAGACAAGGAACCAACCCCTCTGGATTATCAGAACTTTGTCTCACAAAGTTTCTTTGTTTGTAGATTCCTCTCTTTGGTGCTAAGACTATTGGCCAGAGAAGTCCTGATGGTCCAGTGCTGAGCAAAGCTGAATTTGTTGAGAAAGTTCGTCAGAGTAACCAGGCCTGTCATGATGGAGATTTCCACACAGCTATTGTTTTATACAATGAAGCTCTGGCTGTTGACCCTCAGAATTGCATCTTATACAGCAATAGATCTGCAGCATATATGAAAATCCAGCAGTATGACAAGGCCCTGGACGATGCAATCAAAGCTCGGCTTCTCAATCCCAAATGGCCTAAGGTAGAAATTTTATTTACTTTCATAGAATCATCTGTTGTTCCATGTTGCCAATTGGCCTGAGATTCAAGACTGCACAATTGTTTATATTTCTGCCTTTATTTCTTGCTGCTCTGCTGAAAAACCTGCTTTTGTTGGTCTAGTCTTTTCCTTTTTCGTCTTCCTTCTTATTTATGCCAACCTCTGTGCTTGAAATTTTCTCCTTTGCTCCCAATTATTGGGCTAAGTAGGTCCAGTTCAACTCTTACCCCCCCCCCCCCCCCCCCACTTAATCCTCATGGGAGGATATTTTTTCCATTGATTTTTTTTTTTTAAGAGAAGAATGGAAGGGAGGGAGGGAGGAGGCAAGAGAGAGAGATATATCAGAGAGAGAGGGGGAGGGAGAGGGAGAGAAAGAGAGAGAGAGAGAGAGATGAGAGAGACTAGAGAGACACATACATTGATTGGCTGCCTCCTGAGCCTGAAACCTAGCTATGTGCCCTTGTCTGGGAATCAAACCCAAGACCCTTGGTTGCATGGGCCAACGCTCTAACCACTGAGAAACACTGGCCAGGGTCAACCCTTAACCTTTTCCTGGAAGCTTTCCTAGAATGTTGAGCTATGAATATAATAAAACATTGTCCATTGCTAATTTCACTTAATTATTTATATTGTTATATAAACATGTCACTTGAATGTATCTGAGTCTTAAACTAGCTTGAAAATTCCTTGAAAGTTTGTCTTCTATGGAGACCTGTGCTGGGGGGTGGGGGCAGGCTGGGAGAAGTCAATGGTGTAATACTTTCAACAATAAAGAATTTAAAAAAATGATACTATACCATGAAAAAAAAAAAAGAAAGAAAGTTTGTCTTTACTTATTTCATAGCCCAACCATTGCTGGCCACTTAAAAAAAAAAAAATCAGTGTCTAAATCATGTGGGGAACCTTTTTTCTGCCAGGGGTCATTTGGATATTTATAACATCATTTGAGGGCCATCCAAAATTAACTTAAAAATTAGCCTACTGTATTTGGTCAAATATTTAATTAACTCAGCTCTAATGCCTTGGCGGGGCCAGACCAAATGATTTCATGGGCCTTAATATGGCCCATGGGCCGGACGTTCCCCCGCTGGTCGAAATCAATGAGAAAATTAGGAGATGTAACTGCATTTTCTTCTTGAAGTCTTCTAAGGATGCAGATTTCACAGACCATGTACATATCACCCTGATGGTTTAGAAGTTCTTGTTTGTTAGCTGAATTCCTCAACAGTTTTAGTCTACTTTTTAATCATTTCTGGAAGGAATCTAACATTTCTTTCAAATATCCCACATTAAAACTTCCTTTCATATGTTTAGTGAGATAACATAGTATAATGGAAATAGCATATAAAGAGAGAAAGAGAAACATTGATGTGAGAGGGAAACATTGATCCGTTGCCTCCTATATGAGCCCTGACTGAGGATCAAACCCACAACCTAGGTATGTACCCTGACCAGGAATCAAACTTACAACCTTTTTGGTGTACAGGAGGATGCTCCAACCAACTGAGCCACCAGCCAGGGCTATTTAATTTTTTTAAAAAAATATATTTTTTATTGATTTCAGAGAATAAGGGAGAGGAGAGATAGAAACATCAATGATGAGAGAGAATCATTGATTGGCTGCCACCTGCATACCCCTGACTGGGAATCGAGCCCGCAACCGCTGAACTATGCCAGCTGGTCTATTTTTAATTTTGAAATAATGTGAAACATATAGAAAAGTTGTGAGATTATTTCAAAGGACTCCTGAATATCCTACATCTAGATTCCTCCAATAGTGAATATTTTACCATATTTGGCTTATAATATACTCCACATCAAATAAATTGTTATTTTTGGAATAATTTGAGAGGAAGTGCAGACATGATGTCCCATCACCCATAAATCCTTCAGTATGTATTGAGAATGCTCTGATATATATCCACAATATATAATCATTAAATTTAAGACATTAACATTAATACGATACTGCTATTTAATTGACGATCCTATTCAAATTTCAAGGATTGTCCCAGTGATATCCTTTTTAGACACTTTTCCCTTTCTGGTTCAGAAGTACTTGGCAAGAAATATAGTAGGAGTCTGTTCAGCTAGATAGATTGTAGTATATTGTCAATACCACCTGCTCACATTACAAATACCTTATTTAATGGACTGGATTTTTACCACTCTTGGGTTCTTGATTGTTAGTTCCTTAGTTTGGGCCCTGAATTTTGATCACTAAAATAATATATCCCTTATCCTTTATTCTGGACTCTCAGCCTTTGCCCATACCCCCTAACCTGTAGCTCATTGCTACTAATATGAACTTTTTGCCTAACTCTCTTGATCCTAGCAGTTGGTTCATCTCTCTTTTGTTCTTTTATCATAATAACTAGAGCCCTGGTGCACAAAATTTGTGCATGAGTGTGGTCCCTAGGCCTGGCCGGCAATTGAAGCGCAAGCATCTGGCGTGGAAGAGCAGGTCCCAGCTGACCTCTGGGCCCTGGGAAGCACCTGGGTCCCCGGGCCCCCATGCAACCCCTCCGCCTGAGTCACATAGCCCAAGTCCCCACACAGAGATGCGGTGAGCGCAGCCGGACACCGTGAGCTGGGGTGCAGTGTGGGCCTCTAGGCCACCCAGCGGGAAGCTGGGCGGGCTCCTCGTAGGCGCCTGGCACGTGAGCGCAGGGGCTTCCCTGGTGTGCGAGCCCTGGCATCCCGGGGGAGAATAGCAGGGAGAGTGAGAGTGAGCTCAGGGGACACCCCGCATTCTCATCGCACTTCTGTCCCCATCACTTCCACCCCCAGGTAGCCTGAAAGAGGTCGCCGACACCCACCATTTTTCACACCACCCCATAGTGGTCAGCGCACGTCATAGCGAGCGGTCAAACTCCAGGTCTTCCAGTCCAGCTCCCAGTCGAATGACCGCCCGATGGGACAATTTGCATATTAGGCTTTTATTATATAGGATATATAAGGGATAGGTAATATTTTTGTGCTTTTGTCTACCATGCCAGGTCCTCATGTCATGTGCCTCTTCTTTGTAGAAGTTAGATACAATGTGAAATTGTTGACATTCAGAGTAATTTCATGTGTCACAGTCAGCATTACGACTATCTATAATAATAAAAGTGTAATATGCTAATTAGACTGGGTGTCCTTCCGGATGACCTTCCGGACGACCTTCCAGATAAAGCTGGGGCCTCAAGGGAAGCCCGGGCCCCGGGTGCCAGAGAGGAGCTGGTGCCAGCAGCCAGGGAAGGAAGGCCTACTCTTGCACGAATTTCGTGTATTGGGCCTCTAGTGTATATATAAAGCTGAATAGCGCTACATACCTAGAACTGTATGTGTGCGTGTGTAGATTATATTCTGCTGTGAATCTTGAGGTAGGCAGAATGTGCTCTGGAATTATTTTGGATTTTGCTTCTGACTATAGGCTTTGTAATCTTAATCTGATTATTTCACCTACACAAACTCCTGAGGTAGTTTATTATTTCATGAGGAAGTGAACTAATGAAGTCATAACCTACCATTTGGGATTGGTTGCCATTCTTGGGATAGATCGTTGTAGACAGAATATTTACTACTTGAGAATTAAATAGCTGATATTATGATACAAATTTGTCATTTTCAAAAAGTTGGAGATCTATTTCCTGCAAGTAAGTTTATTGTAATTATAATTAATGAATGTTTTAATGATATTTGAAAATAGGAATTTTGAAAGTTGGCTAGCATTTACTTATTTATTTTTTGGATAATTTTTATAAGAGTTTATTTGAGCCAAACTTGTAAGATATGCTGGGGAATGAGATCTCAAATGCTCCTAAAAGTTGGCTAGCATTTACACAGAAGTTTTTCAAGGAGAAGTTACATTAAAAGGTGGCATTAAAATTCTGATTAAAAGTCATAATTTTTCTTAATGATAAAATATTAAATTTAGGTTTAAATTAAATTTGAATAAATAATTTGTATTATCTGAGAAGCAGTGATTTGGTTTCTGGAAAGTACTGAGAAAGGGAAATATTTTCAGTGCAATTAACCCAAAGTACATGCGTGAAGAATCCTTTATAAATCCATGTGACCATGCATTAAGAGCTGCGAATTGAGTAAAATGCAACTTGCCTTTGGTTTTATTAATTTCCCAGCCTTGTGCGCCCTCTTGTGTTTAACTTATCGTTAACTATGCTACATTATATGGCTTTCAGTAGTTTGATGGGTTGGGTAAGTAGCTGTACATTTCTTAAGAGATTAAAAATTTTCAAGTATAATGATAAATATTATAAGGGGAAAGAATGTTAAGTGCTCCCCTGGTTCTGTTCCCTACATTTACTTTAACATATTCCACATCAAGTTTTATTATATTTAAGTAATTGAGGTATATGTCCTTGAACATAATTTTATGTGCAAAAAGACTAAGAAAATTTAATTATACTATCTTCTTTATATGAAGGTTCTGTGGCTGTTGTAAGCTATGTTGAGTTATCAAGCTAGTAAGTGCTTGGCACACTCTAGGCTTTCAGTAAATATTTGTTGAAAGGAAGAGTGGAAGTATTATAACTGATTACTTGTATTTTCTTATTGACTGAAAGAATTGAAATTAGTTGGATAATTTCCAACTTGATATATTCTGAAAGAGAGTTTATTACTATGGCTCCAAAGACACCTAGAGAACAAGTGATTTTTGATCTTTGGGTTAGTATTTAATTGAAGTAGGACCTTTATATGTAATAGTACTTAGAACTATATTAAAATCTCAAACAACAACCTTCTAATTTTCATGGAACTAGCCCCTTTCTCCCCCCTTATCTGGACACTTTATGGACTGAATTACTTTTGATTGATTTTGTGGATCCCATTAGAATCAGATAAACTTTGGTGCAGATTTATGAGGCATTATGCCAAGATGATTATAGAAGCTTAGCAAATAGTGTCATAATCAAAGCATTTCTTTCAAATGGGGGAGGAATTAAAAAAGTGATTATAAAGAGCTCGTTACCAAAGGTTCAGAATTTGAGAATGCTTTGCCTGCCTACTAGATAATAAAACCCTCTTACATTTGATTTGTATAGGCAACTATAGGCGAAATTATACAATTTAAAGATTTTTAATTATACAATTTAAAAATTTAAAATATTTCCCTTTCTCAGTACTTTCCAGGAACCAAAGGACTTTATATGGCTTTTTAAAATTATATTCTCACTGCTTACCTTTTAAAGATTGAGATGTAGAATTCTTCATGTAAATCCTACATAGTTCTGTAACTAATGTCACAGAGAAGGAGTTTTGTTCTTGGTTTTAGCATTAATTTGTCCTGTATGGAATCTTGCCTGTGCTTATGCCCTTGTAATTTTAATTGAAGAAGCATTTCACTGATAGTTTTGCAGTCCACCAAATCACTAATTCAAAGGGAAATTAATTTTGGAAAAAGTTACTTATCTAGTATATTTTTCTAAAGATTTTCTGCTCTGTACCACAAATAAATATACCCATAATCCGGTCCCTTTTGTTCTTGTAATATGTAGCATGTAGATTTATATTTTGACCTCCTTTTAACTTTGATCTCATCATTAGCAGATTTAAGAGAATTCATTTTCTATGTACCAAATGTGTAGAGGATTTCTGCTATCTCATCATATTCAGGAAACTATAAATTATTTGACAAATGTTTAGTAGATAGTAATTGTATGCAGGAGACTGTGTGGATTATTCCTTAGTTATAAGTACTACAGTTGTTTGGATTTATCTTTAGACAATTTACATATATGTAGAAGTATTTGCAATTTTCAAATTGTGTTTACATTTATTATTTCACTTTTTTCCTTGTTTCTACCCTTTGAAGTCAGCATGGTAGGCATTTTTAGGATGTCTTTTACAGATGAAGAAAACAGCTCTGGATGGTTTGTGACTTGACTAAATGAATTGGTGAATGTGGAAATTGCTTGTGAAATATAAAGGCTAAAATATTATTATATGTAAATATATATATATATATATATATATATGCTTTTGAGTTGGTATTTTAGTTAGATTTATATTTTGACCTTTTAACTTTGATCTCATCATTAGCAGATTTAAGAGAATTCATTTTCTATGTACCAAATGTGTTATTATTTATTAGGCTATTTTCAAAGTGAGTCCAATATTCATTCTTTCTACGTACCATGTATTTTTCCATATAAATAGGTCATGTCCTATTGGTTAGTTGCTGTTCTACTACTGGCCAGTAACCATGTTTGTAATAATTTTGTTAGTATGCATGGTGGATTGGAAATAGTGTAGTGTGTACTATAATATAATTCTCAGTCATTTATTCTGTGTTTTTTATTACATATTGGAGGTAAGGCTTGGCCCATTCTACTATCCACCTTTTGGTTAAGGATGAAACTATTTAAACAACCCCCCCCAACCTAACTAAAATACCAACTCAAAAGCATATATATATATATATATATATATATATATATATATATATATTTATGTATATACATATGTGTGTGTGTGTGTGTGTGTATATATATATATATATATATATATATATATATATATAAAAGGCTAATATGCAAAGTGTCCCCTTGGGAGTTCGACTGGGAGACCAGGAGTTTGATCACTTGCTATGACATGCACTGACCACCAGGGGGTGGTGCAGAATGAAGGAAGGCCCTGGCCAGCAGCCAGAAGGCCCAGATTGGCCCTGATTGCTGGCCAGGCCTAGGGACCCTACCTGTGCATGAATTTCGTGCACCAGGCCTCTAGTACACACACACACACATACACACATACACACACACACACACACACACACATATATAGTTTCTTTTAAACGGACTTGTGTAATACTATATTATCTGTTAAAAAACAGGGAGGACAGAAAAAAAGTAGAATGGTAGCTGTTAAGGAGCGGGGGAAACAGGTGTAGAATTTCAGTTTTGCAGGATGTAAAACTCCTGGAGACCCATTGCACAACAATGTAAATAAACTTAACACTACTGAACTGTACACTTAAAATTAGCTAAGATGGAACTCTTATGGGTTTTAAAATCTGTTATTAATTTTTTTGTTTTAAGCCCTGACTGATGGCTCAGTTGGAGCATCGTTCTGATATGCCAAGGTTGCAGGTTTGATCTCAGGTCAGGGCACATATAAAAAGCAACCAGTGAATGCATAAACAAGTGGAACATCAAATTGATGCTTCTCCCCCCCCCCCCCCGAAACCAATAAAAATTAAAAAAATTTCAATTTTATTATTAAAAAAACATTAAAATGGTAGAGAATACAAAGTTTAATACATCAGATGTTCAGAAACCTGCTCCTAGAATGAGCAAATGATAATAATTTTTATGCAATGATTATTTGCGGTGATTAACTGAATCTTGGTATAATAGCTTGCTATTAGCTTGGAGGTTTCTGCAGCACCTGCATCATCTCAGGTGAAATATAAAACTTGCCCTTAAGTTTTAGGCTATTGCTGTATTTTGTTCAGATAATATGGTGAGAAGTATTTTTGCTTTTAAATCTGTCACTTTTTTTTTTTCATTCTGGTCTCTCTGGTAATATGAAAAGATTTATTATATTTAATGACATTTCCATACTTTTACTCAGGAACCTCTTCTCCAGATGTCTGTCTGGCACTCATCAAGAGCTGTATCAGGAGATACCTTAGGCTTTGTGAAATTAATAAGTGATTAGCTCAAGGTCCTAGTATAGTCATATGTAATATATAGTGGTTTATGCAGGAGCTTTTCAGTTTCTTCCAATAATGACTGTCAAAATCTAATTATTCTAACTTATATTAAAATACTAGTAGACATTTCTATTTTATATTTTAGTCTGAAGATTTAATTATAAAATAACTTCACTAAAAAGAATTTAATTAAAACAGAAAGGTTCCCAAACCAATAGCATAGTAATTTTCCTTTCTCAGTATTAATTTTCTTTTGAGTGCTACGTACTATGCAAATGTAGCAATTTAAATCGGCAGATACTTACTATGTAACCTTAAATAACTTCCCATCTCACTTAGAGTAAAATTCTTATGGTCCAAGAAAACCCTGATCTGGCCCATGCCTGCCTCTTTGAGTTCATCTTTTATCACTCACTCACTCACTCACTCACAGTACTCTACCCAGTCTTTTTTTTTCTCTCCTTTTCCTCAATTATTTGCTTTTCTTGTCCACTTTGGCCTTTTGTATTTGCCCCCTGGAATTGTCTAATTGTCTTTTCCACATATAGTTATGGTGGGTTCTTTCTTGCATTCAAATATCAGCTTAAATATCACTGCCTAATCTAATGTAAGTACTTAACCATCTGTAGTCACATTGCCCTACTTTAATTTTGCCTATGGCTTTTCTTTCTCCCTGATAGTTTTGTATTTTAGTGTTCTTTGTTGTTGTTGGTCATCTGCTTAGCCTCCTAGAAAGTATGCTCCATGAGAAGAGGATCTTTTTTTTTTTTTTTATAATTACAGAGAGGAAGGAAAAAGGATAGAGTTAGACACATCCATGAGAGAAAAACATCGATCAGCTGCCTCCTGCACACTCCCTACCAGGGATGTGCCCGCAACCAAGGTACATGCCCCTGACCGGAATCGAACCTGGGACCCTTCAGTCCGCAACCTGACGCTCTATCCACTGAGCCAAACCGGTCAGGGCGAGGGGGAGGATCTTGGCTTTCTTTTTCACCTCTGTATCCCCTGTGCTCAGAACCCTGCCTTACTTGTAGGAAATGCTTAATAGTTGGACCAATGACTGAATGATTCATTGTTATGTCTTGCTTTGTGCTAGACACTTTGCCAAGTCCTGTGGAGGTACAGAGTTTAGCCACAGAGATGGATGGTTAAATAAGTATAATATAAAATGTCAAGTCTTATAGAGGGATGTATAAAATTCTATGGGGCCACAGATAAAAGAGTAATTTCTCTTAGAGGTAGGTCATAGGGTATTAGAGATGAATTAATGTATTAATGCATCCTATTTCACATGAAACCATTCTGTGGCACTTTGCTGATTAGTTACTGACTAGTTCTTGAATTTCTGATACTTCATGTAACCTTGCTGTTTACTTTTCTGTAAAAGGATGGTGGTTATATTGACCTCAAGAATGCTGTAAAGATTAATTATTTAATGTTGGCTAAGTGCTTAGACAATGCAAAATGCTATATAGTCCTGATGTTCCTAATCATATTAACAACCACTTTCTATAATTAAGTTTTATTACATAGTTTGTCCCTGATTATTCAGATAGAAACAAATATGACACTTTTAAAATACATTATTTAGGAAATGCCTACTCTTAGTCCTTTTTGCATTGTTGTTTTTTTTTTTGCATTTTTTGTAGAAAATAATATCTGTATTTTCTATCTACACCAGTGATTTTCAGAAGAGTAGTAATATACTGTAACCCCCAGGGGGCAGTAGTATACAAAGAAGATTGTGTACTTTGGCAAGCTTATTAAACAGCAGTGCAAGTCTGTTAGTGCTTAGTGACTTAATTTGACGTGCAGACACTCCCCTTCTCACCGATGAAATACTGAAGGTTTGAACAGATATTTTAACTTTCCCTTTCCCATAGTATTGTGTTCTCTTGTGTTTAAGAGTTTTTCTTCTTCAAAGAAAGGGTTCTATCTATTTCAGATCTTGGAGTGAAATGATATTTAGGAATTGTTATATATGTATATAGGGGTGCCTCACGTTATATTGTATTGTACTATCCTATGCTATGTTGTAGATTTTTTTCTAAAAGTAATGAATAGATTGGAAAATTAGTAAGTTGAATCTTACTTTACATTTATTTTGGCAATGAGTTTCAACCTTTGTTTCTGCTGAAAGTACTATGGGATAAGATACACTTAAATTCTCACAGTGGCTTGCTGCTTCAGTGATTCTCAATTTATAGCATTTTTTCCCCAGGTCTTAGAGAGCTTCATGTTTCATTATCTAATTAAAGAGTTTTACTTCAGAGAGTTAGGGTTAGCCATCTTCACAGAAACCAGGTAAGTGGCCATCAAAAAGAATATTATTCTTAATATTTTACCCTGCATCCCATTTATCTTTAAGGTTTTTTTTTTTTTTTAAATATTAACATACTAGCAACAGAGTTTTCTAAAGTGTGGAAATTTTAAAGATTTTTAATAGTGAAGCAGTTGGACATTTATAGGTTCTTTTTTGGGGCCCCTCTGTGTGCTCCTAGAATACCCAACCCTTATCCCTACACTAAGTACTGACTTGTCACACTGTGTTATAACTGGCAGTTTTGTCTGTATCCCTAGATTGTGAGCTTCTTGAGGGCAGGGACTTTGTCTTGTTCACTTATGTGCTGTAGGCCCAGTTTGGTGCCTGGCACAAAGTAAGTGCTCAACAAATACTGTAAACAAATGATTTGTGTGGCCTTGAGATATTTTAAATAAAAATACTTAGTGTAGAAACAGAAAGATGCCACTCACAAAGGTTTTCTGCTGTAGAGGGTGTTTGGGAGTTGTTTTACTTAATGCATTGTATTAGTGAAATTTTAGGAAATACTGATTGGGAATACTGGGTTCAGAGCTTCCCGAAAGCACCAATGGACACTTAAACCTGGTTTTAGTCTTCTGTGACAAAGACATAGATGCTGACAGGTTAGATATTAAGGATATTTTTTTCACACACCATTTCACGAATTCATCAAAATCACTTTGAAGCTTTGAATTTTAATTTTACTTTCTAAGGTTATAATTATTCTAAACTTGGTTTTACCTGTAAATTATTAGTATATTTTCAATAGTAAAATTTGCAGTTGGTTATGGTCCCTTTTGGATAAGATTCATTTTTTTTTTTTTTTGTCTTAGGAACAATAGCTTGAGGCTGTCATTTGCAAGGCTTGTCAGTAGGGCCAGTGGGTTTTATAATATACATCTTAGGCTAGATTGGACAAAAAGGAATAGGGCTTTAAGGTTTTTAGTAGTTGTAGTCCATTATAATTCTTTAGCCACTAATAGGTCACTGTCTTATGAATTTTGGTTCTTTCATGCAATAACACTCATGCTGGATTATGTTGGAGCCATTTGAGATACATCTATAAACCAAAAGAAAAAGTTGTCATAGAGTGAGATGGAGTTTTCTAATGGGCAAGAGAGAAATTTCACATGGTAAGAAAGGAATGGGCAAAGGGGAAAGTAATAGTACATTAGGGAGACCAGATTATGTAGATCATTGTAAGCCATTATAAGAATTCTGGTTTTTACTTGGGAAATGTGGAGCCAATAGAGGGTTTTAAGCAAAGAAATTTTAATCTAACTTCCCTTTTAAGAAGATTTACTCTGGCTGCTGTGCTGAGGTTGAACTGTGATGGGGTAAGAATAAGAGCACAGAGATCTGTTAGGAGGCATTGCAGTAATCCATGTGAGAAATGATGGTGGTAGTGTGGAGTAGTGATATATATTCAGGTTCTGGATACATTTTGAAATAGTGCCAACAATATTTTCTGACAGTTTGGAGGAAGTAAAGGATGATTTCAAGGTATTTTGCCTGAGCAACTTGAAGGGTAGATTTTGCCATCAACTGAGATGGAGAAGGTTATGTATCATTGTAATTAGATTGGGAAGATCAGGAATTCAGTTTTGGACATGTTAAGTTTGAGATACCTAAAAGACATCCAAATGAAATGTTGAGTAGGCAGTGAAATATATGTCTGGAGTTTTAGAGGTATGAATTAGAGATATAAATTTGTATTTAAAACTATAATACTGTAATTACTGAGGGGATGTACATAGAAAAGAGAAGAGGTCTGAGGACTGGATCTGGAGGTGCTCTACTATTCAGAGGTCAGGGAGAAGACAAACAACAAGCAAAGGAGGCTGAGGTGTAATGAGGCTGAGGAGTAATGAGTGATGCAGAAATCAACAAGAGAGTGTGGCAACTTGGAAGCCATAGTATACCTCATTGGGCCAATTATCATTGGGCATGAGTATAATCAGAATACTGAAAATGTATATCAAAAGATGCTTTGTGACTGTATTGTTTCTGAAAGTAGTGGATTTATTTTTTTGTAATCCTTACCCGAGGATATTTTCTCCATTGATTTTTTTAGAGAGCATGGAAGGGATGGGGAGAGACACAGAGAGAGAAACATCATTGTGAGAGAGACACATCGATAGGTTGCCTCTTGCACGTTCCCTGACCAGGGCAGGGGATCGAGCGTACAGCCAAGGTATGTGCCCTTTACCCAAATCGAACCCGAGACCCTTCAGTCTATGGGCCAACGTTTTAACCACTGAGCAAAACTGGCCAGGGCTGGGTTTATTTTAAGTGGGTGTGGAAGTTGTGATAGCATTCTGTTAATATACTTTAATTGAAAATGAAAATAAATTACAATTTTTATAATTATTTTGGAAAGGTTCATTGATCCTGCTAATTTATTGCATAAGCAAATATTTTGCATCACTGCTGGAGATTTTGGGAGATCTTGCAGCTTTGTTATAAATTTTTCATGGGGAAGATTACCGAGGCCCCTGTGAGATTTAGAAATTGAAAGATGCCCATGAGATCAAATAGGAAGTTATGGGAACATTTTCAAGTTCCCTGTTATTTTTATAATTCAGTTAGGGATAATTACCATATTAGTTAGCCTAGATATAGAATATTCTCATATCACATAAAGTTCAATTGGACAGTGCTGATTGAATTCAATATGTTTGTAAAAAAGGAAGACAGATTGGCAGACCTAGCTGGCTTGGGCAAGGGGAGCAGAGTGATGATGCTAGAGAGCTCATATTGTTAACCTACAGAGTCAGGGCTCCTGAGAAGTAGAGCTGCCGTGGAATGAGGAGCACTATCTTTGGAGAGGTCAGCAGGACTGAGGTGCCAGGAGGAGCAGGAGCTGCTTCGGTCATTATGCTGGACCATGGATGAAGAATAAAAGGAAACACATTGATTAAATGAGAGAAAGAAATGGAAAACTGCTGGAAATTTTGCTTTTTTGCTTTCAGCATTTATCACTGAAAAAAAAATGGTGTGTATTTTTATTAAGAGAAAAACTAGGTGCTTGAGAAACAGTTTCTTGGAATTTTAATCTTTTGGTAAATGAAACCTCAAACCTGAAATTAATCCATTGGCTTTTTTGGCTTAAATGAATTTTGCTAGGATATAATGCAAACCTGAGCTGAAAGACATTTTTATTCTTATATTTTAATAGTCATCTCTAGTCTTTAGATTTATTTTCTATTCAGCTCATAGTCAAGAATGCTGTGACTGATTTACTCCCATCTGTATAAGTTAATAATGCTGTGATTTTTTAAAAGCTCTTGGATATTAATGTTTTAAGTTCCTGAACTTCCACAAGACAAGGTCCATACTGAAGTAGGCAGCTGTAAAATGCAGATGCTGACAAACAGAAAAACAAAGAGATTTTCACAAGGAATTATGGGTATTTAATGTAACTCTTTAGTTCACAGTTCAGTAAAACCATGTTGTTCCCATAGTACTGCATTCTGTATTAATATGCTGCTGTATTGCACAGCTAGACATTTTAAGGATGAAAGAAGTGTTACATTTGCCATCTTCCCATTTTGCGTGTTAACTTTCAAACCTCAAAAGGCAGGAATTCTGTCCCAGCACTATTTAATCCTTTTGAATTATTTTGTACACATCTGTAATTTTTACTGAATTATTGATGAGTAAACCTCAGTTTTTATTTTCTCATGCTTGTGAAAGTGAAAATGAATCACAAATGAAACTGACTTTTATTTACACTTGCTCCTTTATGTCCTTTAAAAAATGGTTTTGTAAAATAAGAATACTGAAATGGTGTAGAGGAAGAAAGGGAGAAGAGGTGGTTGCATTGCAAGGGTGGATAAAGGGGCAGTCATTGAGATCACTAGGCAACAGGCTGTGAGAAATGTAACATTTCTCATTTGTGTCGTCATGTAACTATGGAAGAACCACCATAGAGCCTAACCTGGTATTTCTTTTTAATGAAGTCCAGCTGTTGGTCATGTGAATATTCTTTCCTTTGGGTATTAAGCGTGTGTTTTCTCTTTTCGTATGGCATCTTAAACGGCTACTTACATAACACCTGAAATGTACTCATGTCTTGTTAGGAGCCTCTGTTACACTGGTCACTTTTCTTTATGAATCACCACAAGTTGCATATAAAAACTTTAGAACAAAGAATGTGACTTGACCACATAAGTATTCCTTTTTTTTTTTTTTTTTTATGAATAGAGCTCTTGTTTTTAATTTGATGAGCAGGGAACTTTCCAACTCTAACCCTTTCTTTACAATCTGTCTTTAATTTGTGAAAAAGATGCATTCCAATTTTTCAGACATAAAACTGTTTAATGGACTTTTTTGGATTCACTAGTTCTCTAGTCATGTTAGGTTATCCTGAAATTCAGCATATGCCATTTCATGGATTTCAATCTCCTTTTCTCATTTTCACATTGACATTACTCTTTGATATTAAAAAATAATTAGATGGCGTTTCACTTTAGTCCTCCTTAAATAATGCACAGTTGCAGCTGTTAGACTGTTTTTATGATGCTGTTACCAACCAGGTCTTCCCTGAAATAAATATTAAGGCATTTTCAACATCTTGGATCATTTAGTTCATTTTACTTACCCTCTGTGAGACATAATCTAAGTGTGTTTTTGCTGCTCTGTGTTTAAGCGTGGAACTTTTTATTCTATATCTTCTGGTGGCACTAAAAAAACAAATGTCTTTTTCCTCTGTTTTATGGGATCTTTCCCCTGTCATCCCTTAATGTTATAGCAAATATTTAAGACACTCTAATCCCAACACTGGACAGAGCTTGGTAATTAATCATCCTAATATATTCAGATAAAATAAACCTAAAAACCTGTATAGTAATAATCTATTCTTAGCTAAGTAAACTGAGTAGTAATTATAGGTATGAATATTTGGTTTATAGGCCACAAAATTATTATAATAATATTGCTTTGTTTAAAAAAATGAACCACTTAATATTAAAAACACTGTGCCTGCCAAAGCATTCTCAATAATACATCTCAATAATACATTCAGTCAAAACTTTATAAGCCCTTAATGCTGTTTTATGTCTTATATCAGATACTTTAGATGCCATATATATTAGTGGGTTGTTTAAAATGCATTTAAATATTACATATTCCCTCTATGTAATAAAGAGGGAATATGCAAATTGTGCCGGGCTGGGGGACCTGAGGCCTTGGGCCCCTCACCTTGGCCCCAGAGCCAGGCCGGGGAACCTGAGGCCGTGCCCCCCACCATGCGGGGCTTGATGGGGGACCTCAGGCCACGCCCCCTGGCCCAGGCCAGGGGACCTCAAGGCGCACCCCCAGGGGCTGGCCGGGTCTGGATCTAGCCCAATGGGGGTGGGGCCGGCCGGGTCTGGGTCTCTCGCGATTTCGAGGCACACATGGGTGGGTGGGGACTTGACTCTGGTTCCTGTGGTGTGCCCCAGACTCTGACAAGAGGAAGATTTTCATATATATTTTTCTAATTTTCTTTCATCTCTGACACTTCTATTATAGAGAAAGGGCAAATAGCAATATTAAAATATTTCCTCTAATTAATTCCCTTTTAATGTGCACAAATTTAGTGCACTGGGTCACTAGTCTACTAATAAGATTATGCCAAGTAACATAGATACGTAGGAAAATAACCATGTGACAAGAGGAAGAAATGTTCTTATGTGATATCTGTAGAAAAAAAATAATTGAATTCTATATATTAGTGGTATCCTGCTCCTACCTGTTGAAATCTCAAATTGTATGTTTGTGTTTAAAAATTACTAATTTTCTTAGCCCTAGCTGGTTTGGCTTAGTGGATAGAGCATCAGTCTGGGGACCCAAAGGTCCCGGGTTCGATTCCAGTCAAGGGCACGTACCTCAGTTGCAGGCTCCTGCCTAGCCTGGGCCCTGGTTGGGGCGCGTGCAGGAGGTAACCAATCGATGTGTTTCTTTCACATCATTATTTCTCTCTGTCTTTCCATCTCTCTTCCATTCTCTAAAAATCAATGAAAAAATATCCTTGGATGAGTATTAAAAATTTTTTTAAATTACTCATTTTCTTAAATACTTCTAATAGCTATTTAGGCTTTTCTCTACTAAATAACAGCATTATAGGTTTATTTATTGGAATTTCCTGATATTACTTAATTTACTACCAAATTTCTAATTTTTGGAAGGTACAGTTATCCTTTTAGGCTATATAATTACCTATTATTCTGTAGAGAATGAATAATAAGTAAAAAAATGTCCTCCAGGTTGGACAGAGTACCCTTTCTCTGTGTTTCCTTAATACCTATATGTATTCTTATCACTGTCTTTATTACTCAGTACTTTGAAATTATGTTTGCCTAGATACATATTTTAAAGAAACAATGTAAAGTGCAAAGATTAAAAAAAAATACTTTATTGATTTTAGAGAGAAAGGGAGAGGGAGAGAGAGATAGAAACATCAATGATGAGAGAGAATCATTGATTGGCTGCCTCTTGCACGCCCCCTACTGGGGATCGAGCCCACAACCCAGGCATGTGCCCTTGGCCGGAATTGAACCTGGGACCTTTCAGTCCGCAGGCTGACGCTCTATCCATTGAGCCAAACCAGCTAGGGCAGTGCAAAGATTTTTTGGAAAGATGTCTGTTACAGCATTATTTAAAAATAATGAAAATCTATTAATAACTCTAAAGTCCTATATTAGGTAGATGGACATGTAAATTTCAGTTCATCTATTTGAGGGAATGTATTACACTATGTTGGCCTTGTCCTCATATATTTGAGGAACTGCAGGAAGTTTGAGTGAGAAGACGACAGGTTAGGCATGAGATTAGAGAAGTAGACACACCCCAAGTCCTAGCTTATAGGATCTTGTAAGCCATGATAAGAAGTTGGATTTTATTTGAAATACTAGAGGCCCAGTGCACAGATTCGTGCACCAGTGGGGTCCTTCAGCCTGGCCTGTGCCCTCTCGCAATCTGGGACCCCTTGGGGGATGTCGGCCTGCGGGGATCATGCTGAAACTGGCAGTCTGACATCCCCGAGGGATGTAGTAGTGCGCGAAGTGCAGGTGGCTGGGGAGGAGCCCGTGCCACTAGGTAAGATCACTGAGCGGTGCTCCCACTGTGGGAGTGCAGTGACCACCAGGGGCAACTCCTGTGTTGAGCATCTGCTCCCTGGTGGTCAGTGTATGTCAAAGCGACCAGTCGACTTGTCATTTGGTCGTCTGGTCGTAATGGTTGCTTAGGCTTTTATATAGGTAGATAGATGGTTGGAAACCATTGGAAAATTTGGGTGGCGGACAATGTGATGTATGTTTTGAAAAGGTAACTTTGGCTGCTGGTAGACAATAGAAATTGAAGCAAGAAAACCAATTAGGAGACTGTTGCCACAATCTAGGAAAAAAATGATGATGACCTGGACAGGGTGGTAGCTGTTCAAATGGTGAAAATAGTTGGATTTATTTTGCAGATAGAGTCAATAGAATTTGCTGAGGACTTTGTGGGATTTTGAGAGAAAGAGAGGATAATTGCTAGGTCCTTGGCCTGTGCAACTGGATGAATGCTAATGCCAATTCTAAGATGGGAAGGACTAAAGGAGAAATCGATATTTATTGTAAGGGAATAGTATAAAACTAAGAGTTCTGTTTTAGATGTTAAATTTGAGATTCCTCTTAGACATTCAGGTGGAGATGACAAGTTGGTATCTTGACCCATAGGAGAGGTCAGAGATTAAGCTATAAATTTGGGACTCATTAGGACATACATGATAATGAAAGCTATGGTTATACTTGATGAGGTCTTTAGAGAGTGTGTATATACAGAAGAGAGGAGGTTTGAAAACTGAGCCCTGTGGCACTTCACCATTTAGGAAGTGGGAGGAGGTAGGCAGTGAGCAAAGGAGTCTAGGGAGGAGCAGCCAGTATGGTAGAAAAAACTGGAGAATATGATATCCTAGAAATTAAGTGAAGGAGGGACTGATCTGTCATGAACAAAGACCATTTGGGCCAAAGGTGTATAGTATGGATTATGGACTACACAGAAGCAAGATTAGAAGTTGAGAAATAGAATTCTGTTGCACTTAACCAGAAAAGAAATGATAAATAGTGCTTTAGACTACGGCAGAGGCAATTGGGATGGAGAGGCATTGGCAAATTCAGGAGGCAGAAGTAACAAACTTGGTAATGGGATGGGGTGAGTGTTATGGGTCTTAGGTATAATATTTTAAAAGATTGAACTTTAAAAACAAAAGTATCTAAACAATCAAACAAACGAGAAAAATGCATTCCTGACAGAAGCAGGGCATGGAAGCTTGATTAATTGTTCACAGTGTCAGTTACAGTGAATATACATTTCAGTTACAGTTGTTTCCTGAACACTGAGTTATTTGAATAGGTATGTAGAATTTTTGTGATTGATGAAATGACCTAAAACAGTCTCTTCTTTAAAGACTTGTATTTTCAATAAGGGATAATGAAAGCATACTAATGTAGATAAACCTTACTGACATTTTATACTTTTGAAGGGAAATCAGGTCTTAAGCTGCTTTGGCTAAAATTTAAAAATGAATTGTAGTCCTAATTCTGACATTATGGCTTTCTGTAACTAAGAAAGTCTTCAAAAGAATTTACTGTCTACTTGCGTAAAATGTCAATAATATCATTTACGTCTTTTTTACAGGAATGGAGTGAACATTAACTTTTGGAAATGGAAAAATGTCATCTGTTAAAATGGTTATATCTTATTAGAAAATATCTTTTCACTGAACAACTGTAGAGAAGATAGTTATTATTGATCTTAAGAATTTATCACACACCTCATTGCACTAAAAATATTGGGAGATCAACGGGCAGATCTTATTTGTGAGCAAAAGTAACTTCAAAACAGCCTTATTAAATACAGAAGTGTGGAGATTTGAGGGTATAATAGAATCATTTATAGTTGTGTTTTGTAAAATTACTGTCTTTAGGTTGAGGAAAAGGGTTAAAGGCCATGGTTTCTATAGTTATTTTTCTCTTCCAATTGGCAAATCAAGCATGTATTTTGTTTTACAAATGTGTTCATTGTAATAAGCAGATAACAACATAGCCTTCCTTTGAAAAAGGATCTGAACTACAAAATTTATCCTTATAATGTATTTTTAAATTTGAATGTGTTCTTGTTAAATTATTTGGTGAATGTTTGATTAGTTATATATTAACTTTATACTAGACTCTGTGGTAAGTACAAAAGAATTAAGATAGACTTAAAAACGAAAAGAATAGCCCAGCAGGTGTGGTTGAGCGTGGACCTATGAATCATGAGGTCATGGTTTGATTCTCGGTCAGGGCACATGCCCAAGTTTCGGGCTCGATCTCCAGTGAGGGGTGAGCAGGAGGCAGCCAATCAATGATTCTCTCTCATCATTGATGTTCTATCTCTCCCTCTCCTTTCCTCTCTGAAATCAATAAAAATATATTAAAAACAATACAAAAACAAAAAGAATAAATCTAAATCTTAGGAGAATAGGACTATTTGTTTTTATCTTTATATTCTTGATAGCTAGCACAGGGCCCATTAATAGTAGACATTTACTAAAGGTTAAATGAATGAAGAGATGAATGAGAAGGACTTTGATGGTTGCCCTCAAGAAACTGAGAGCCCTTAGATAACTAAGATGCATATACAGAAAACCAGACTAAATAATAGACAATAATATTATTGTGTGATAAATAAATATAATGTATAAGTATTATAATTTGAAGGAAATACTAAAACAGTTTTCAAACATGGTATTTGGCATGCTATTTGAATTTATAGTTACAAGGTCAGGTGAAGTCTTCTTGAAGAAAGTGGGATGTGAACAAATTCTAAATGATTGGTAGGATTTGGGTATGAATATGGAAGGCATCATAGGTGAGGAGGAGAACAACATGACTGATATGGGCATGAGAAAACATGTTTATGGGCCAATAAGAAAAATGACCTTATTGGAAAACTTAAACTATAATAAGATTGCATTGTTAGGTGGTGCTTAGACAGAAGAGTTTAGATTCCCAAATTGCAATTTTGTTGTTTACCACCAGAACTGATCTGAATGCTTCTAGCCATATCCATCTGCCAGTAGTCGGCATGGTACACTGCCTCTCAGCTATTTGCTCAGATGGTTTGACAGATGCATAGGTGGCAAGAATTGGTGCTATTAGTATCAGTAAACCTGCCCTCTGTGAAAGCTGCCAAACCAGCCTGATTTTAAGCTTTATGACTAATGATTCATGGTGATGTTAAGTAAAAAAAATGTAACTTTAAATGGTGTGGGATAGGCTAGGCTTGCCTTATTATTTAGAGGTTACCATTGCAGCTATGTTACCAGACTGGAAGGTATCTCTGCTCACTCCACACCCTTCTTCCTCAACCCCCTGAGATGCCAGAATCAATTGATGACATCTTTGCCCACTGATAAAACATACCTTTAGAGAAGGGGGTCCATGCTCAGCTTACCACGAATGCATTTCTCAGTCTTTTCCTAAGACCAGGATTTAATAGAAAAGTAGGTAGAAAGGGAGCAAAAAAGGCTGGAGGGCAGAGAAGGGGCTTGAAGAACTAATGGCAAATTTCATCCACATTACACTTTTGCTCAGAGCTTTGCCTGGAGATAATTACAGATTGGTTTAATATTATCGTGAATACTTGTCCTATCTAATAAAAGAGTAATATGCAAATTGACTATCACTCCAACACACAAGATGGCTGCCCCCATGTGAACACAAAATGGCTGCTACAAGATGGCCAGCAGGGGAGGGCAGTTGGGAGGGACCATGTCTGCAAGGGAGGGCAGTTGTGGGTGATCAGGCCAGCAGGGGAGGGCAGTTTGGAGGGACCAGGCCTGCAAGGGAGGGCAGTTGGGGGCGATCAAGCCTGCAGGGGAGGGCAGTTAGGGGTGACCAGGCTGGCAGAGGAGGGAAGTTGGGGGTGACCGGGCCTGCAGGGAAGGGCAGTTGTGGGGGACCAGGCCTGCAGGGGAGGGCAGTTAGGGGTGACCAGGCCTGCAGGGGAAGGCAGTTAGGGGTGACCAGGCCTTCAGGGGGGCAGTTAGGGGCAATCAGGCTGGCAGGGGAGTAGTTAGGGGGTGATCAGGCTGGCAGTCAGAAACGGTTAGGGGCAATCAGGAAGGCAGGCAGGCGAACAGTTGGGAGCCAGCAGTCCTGGATTGTGAGAGGGATGTCCGACTGCCCTTTTATGCCCGATCCTAAATGGGCAGTCGAATGTCCCTTGAGGGGTCCCAGATTGGAGAGGGTACAGGCTGGGCTGAGGGACCCCCCCCTCCCCCCGCCCCGTGCACGAATTTTGTGCACTGGGCCTTTAGTACTAGTATTTAGGATTGAATTTAGTGATTGAATAAAACTGTACACTAGGGACTGGTGATGAGAATAATTGAGTTCTTATTCTACCCTTGCCTGTTAATTAGCTATGTGATTTTCAAACAAAATAGTTTTTCTTTTCTTTTTTTTTTTAATATATATTGATTTCAGAGAGGGAGGGAGGGAGAGAGAAACATCAATGATGAGAGAGAATAATTGATCAGCCGCCTCCTTCACACCCCACACTGGGAATCGAGCCTGCAACCCGGGCATGTGCCCGGACCAGGAATCGAACCCGGGGCCTCTTGGTTCATAGGTTGACGCTCAACCACAGAGCCACACCAGCCGGGCTATTTTCTTTTTGAGAAAAGATTACAAGAACCAAGTGAAATAACCTTTGAGTTCTCTTTTAGTCCTAACATTTTGTGAATCTCTGTGAGCAATGGGATAACATAGCTTTCAGTGAAGTTCATGGATACATATAATAAAACCCCTAACAATTGCAATTTGGATAAAAATACTTAAGGGACGTGTTTATGTTTCTAATAGAGTTAAGCTGACAGTTGTTCACAGGATATATACTTTCTCTTTTATAAGCTAGAATTATCTTTTTGCTATACTGATCAGTTCTTGGTTAGCTTTATTATATGTTATTGTGATTATATAGTATATTTAAAAACTATACAATTTATGTGAGCTGTCCAGGGACAAGCATTGTTGATTGATTTGAGTTCCTCAATAGTTTTTTTTTAAATATATTTTTATTGATTTCAAAGAAGAAGGGAGAGGGAGAGACAGAAACATCAATGATGAGAGAGAATCATTGATTGGCTGCCTCCTGCGCGCCCCCCACTGGGGATCGAGTACACAACCTGGCATGTGCACTTGACCAGAATCAAACCTGGAAGCTTTCAGTCCGCAGGCTGAAGCTCTATCCACTGAGCCAAACCAGCTGGGCCTCAATAGTTTTTATTGATCTAGTAGAAGTAGAATTAGACTGTAAATGCTTCAACATGAGATATAGTAACAGTTCAATATTAAATACACCTTTCAACAGATACCTACTTATAAGAATAATCTGATTTGGTAGAGCCTCCAGAATGCAAGAATAGGTCTGGGATGGCTAATCTAACTTACTTAACAAGTCTCTGTTTGGCGCCCTATTTTAGTAGGGAACTGATGACTGAAGGCACAAGGCCAAACTTATTAATTCTTTATGCTGGAGTCAGTCTCTGCCCTGCCCCAGAGCAGAGTTCAGTCCCCAGATTTGTTTGGGGGTTGGGTTACCTTGTCCTTCCAAGATGATCTGGGGCTAATCTGGATCCCTTAACGGTGACCAAAAATTGTACTTTCCTTCTGTAATTTTGTATCAGGGACATGGGTATGGAGGTAGAGGGAAGAAAATCAAATGTCATTTGATTGAGCATCTGCCCTTTGTTAGACAATATTTAGGTAAATGACTAGTAATTTAGAATTATGTGACATAAAAGAATTCCAGAAGAGAGCAGTAGTGTTAGGTGATTAGAATTAGATTAAAGACTTATAATTTTTATATGTAGTATTCTTGATGGAGTGATTAAGTGTTAAAAAAACTATGATTAAAGATGTTCTCATTTAAATACTGGCTAAAGATTAAATAATTTTAACTGTCTATTAAGTAATTTTAACTGTTTATCCACTGTTAAAACACATATTTTTAGAGAATGGTGTGCATTAAGCTAACTATGAATGAATTTCTCAATCTTTTCCTAAGACCAGGATTTAATAGAGAGGTGGGTATCCTATATAATAATAGACAAATATGCAAATTGACCATACCTCTGACACACCCACAAGCCACGCCCACCATCCAATCAGAGCGAGCATGCAAATTAACCCAAACCAAGATGGCTTCAGCCACAGAGAGCAAGGTTTCCTAGGTAACAGAGGAAGCCAAGCTTTCTGCCAGCCGTTGCAGGCCTAAGCCTCCACTCAAGCTACAAAGTTTCAATTATAGAAGGTAAACAAATTCAAACAAATGGCGGCAGAATGGAGCTTGAGAGAGCAGGCCAGGGTTGCCGCCGGCAACAGGGGAAGCAAAGCTTTCCACACACCCTGGCCAGGCCCACCCGCTTAAGGCAACAAAGTTTCAATTATAACCCCAACACAAATGGCTGCCAGCCTCGGAGGGAGCCCCAGGCTTGGCTCTGCTCCAGGCTACAAAGTTTCAATTGTAGAAGGAAAATAAATTCCAGATACCAGGGCCTCTGCTTGGGTTGCCAGGGGGCGTGGCCGGCCTGCAAACCACCACAGGCTCCTTGCTCAGGCCGCCCCACGCCCCAAGGGTACCCCACCCTGATCAGGGACACCCTTCAGGGCAAACCAGCTGGCCCCCACCCCTGTACCAGGCCTCTATCCTATCTAATAAAAGAGTACTATGCAGATTGATCATCACTGCAACACACAATGTAGCTGCCCCCATGTGGTCAAAGATCCTGCCCCCATGTGGACACAGGATCACCACCACAAGATGGCCAGCAGGAGAGGGCAGTTGGGAGGCACCTGGCCTGCAAGGGAGGGCAGTTGAGAGGGACCAAGCCTGCAAGGGAGGGCAGTTGGAGGTGATCAACCCTGCAGGAGAGGGCAGTTAGGGGTGACCAGGCCGGCAGAGGAGGGAAGTTGGGGGCAAACAGGCTGGCAGCAGAGTGGTTAGGGGGTGATCAGGCTGGCAGGCAGAAGCGGTTAGGGGCAATCAGGAAGGCAGGCAGGCAAGCAGTTGGGAGCCAGCAGTCCTGGATTGTGAGAGGGCAGTCGGACATCCCTTGAGGGGTCCCAGATTGGAGAGGGTACAGGCTGGGCTGAGGGACAACCCCCCTCCGTGCACGAATTTCGTGCACCGGGCCTCTAGTATAGAACATAAACTCTGTTTTGGCACAGTTGAATTTTTTGGCTAGTGAGAATTACATATCTCTAGAATTGTTTTATGACAGTTTTAAAAAACATGCTTCAGCATTAAAGTGTCCTTAAGAATATTGCATTATATCATGAGAGTCTGACTGTGGAAGAATGCAACTGTATTACAGTGAATAAATTTTTTATGACTACAGCCAATGGATGTTAAGTAAAAAAATGATAGCTTCTTGGATTTGGTTGCATTGTCAAGTTGTGACTCAAAAATACTAGATTCATAGACTGGGGGTAGAAAGATAATAGGACACTTAGTTTGAGAGGCAGCAAATGTTTTGCATACTTTATAAGAGAGATGAGAATATTGAGTGTAGTTTTGCATCATTTATTAATGGTAGAATCACTTAGTTGAAATGAATGAAGAGTAGAGTCTTACTATTTTATCTTCATTTGCTCAGCTGGTGTAAAGGAGGATGATTGGTTATTAAATTAATCTTTGGCTGCATTTGTGTGGGGAACACTTATTTGGCAGTTGTCCCCCCAGAGATAGAGGTAGAGATAGATAGATAGAGAGATCTGCCTTAAGAAATCACTTTATTGAAGTATAATTTACATATATTAAATGTATCCATTTTAAGTGTATAGTTCAATGAATCTAACAAATATATAAATATCTGTACAATCAGATCTATATCTTGACTCTGCTGTCAAGATATAGAAAATTTCCATGACTCGAGAAAGTTCCCTGGGCCCCTTCCTAGTCAGTTCATACCTGTGTCCCCACCCAAGAAAACCTCTGAACTCCTCATCACCACCACTCATCAGATTTGTACTTTCTAGAATTTCATATGTATAGAATCATAAAGCATGGACTCTTATGTTTGGCTTCCTGGCTCAGCATATTGTTTTTGAGATTCATCCATCTTATATCAATAATTAATTCCTTTCTATTGCTGAATAGTATTCTCTTGTAGTGTTCTAGATATACTATGATTTAATTATTCATTCACTTGCTAATAGACCTTTGTGCTAGTTTTATTTTTTTATACTATGAATAAAGCTTTTGTGGACATCAAATACAAGTCTCTGTGTGTACATAGTAAGTTTATGTATAACCTTATTTTTTAATATTTTCAGAGAAGAAGGAAGAAGGAGAGAGATAGAAACATCAGTGATGAGAGAGAATCATTGATTGGTTGCCTCCTGCATGCCCCCAACTGGGGATCGAGGCAGCAACCTGGGCATGTGCCCTGACCGGGAATGGGACCATGACCTTCTGGTTCATAGGTCGACGCTCAACCACTGAACCACACGGACCCGGGCTGTAGTGCCACCAGATGTCCTCATAGTGACACTGATCTGTGCAGCAGCCAGAAAAAAAAAAAAAAAAAAAAAAAAAAAAAAAAAAAAAAAATCAGAGCTGCTTCCTCCTCTAATGGTCCTCTAGTGCCCTCTACTGAGAAAGCTCAATATCATGTTGACTGTAAAGGAGAATTCCATGCATTGTTGCAGAGCAGGTATTGAAGGGTGAATTTAGAGCTTGGAGACAATAAATAACAGACAAATTCATCCTCTAAATCCTCAGGCCAGGAGGAGTATGGCTTTCTGTTTGAGTTCCAGCTGCCTTTGCACTGTGTGGACTCGGAGTATTCTCAGACAAAAAGCCACGTACGTACAGTTCTTGGCCGTTGCAGTTCTCTTCTTTCAAGGGTAGATTACTTTCTATCTTCTGTCTGATTTGGTTGTTAGTTTCCTTTAAATAATTTTTAAACTTTGTTCATTGTTTGCAACATTTATTTTGGGAAGGTCTATGTAAGCTACTCTGCCATTACTAGAAATGGAACCTGCATTTTTATTATGGAAAGAAAAATTTAAAGCTGTGAAAGATACTTGTTAAAATAATTATAGTTAACACATACTGAACATTTACCATGTGTCAAATGAGATATGTTATTTCAGCCTAAATACTAGGTAGTATTATCTCTAGTAGTGTTTCAGATTGAAGTTCACTAGAGTTCCTTATTTTAGAAAGATCATACGGCAGAGCTAATAGTTGAGTGCAAATGTGTCCCACTCCACAATGCATATCCCTTACTTACAGATAGAAGAATAAGTACAACTTTGTTCATAGTGTTAGTATAAGAAGTCAAGAAAACGTTCTTTAATTAGTGTTTTGACTTACCCATTAGAATTCCAGTCTCTTAAGTGCAAAAATAGTATGCTATCTCATTTTTTGTGATGAATTATACACATGGAGCATAGTAGATTCTTAGTAGGTATTTACTAAATTGGATTTATTTCAGTCTGAAAAGCCATATAAATATTTGTAAGTACTAAGTATTATTAAGTTATTAAATGAACATACTTTTGGGGTTTTAACAGGTTAGTTAATTCTTAAATATGTATTTTGTTGGTTTTCAGATTTACTCTCATGTTCCCATGAAGCTTTAATTAATATTCAAAATACAGTTGCTTCTTGGCTTTTTGCTAAGATCAAGTGTAATATTCAGAATAAATGAATTCTGCATTATTCATGGCACCTGCACAGACTCCATTTGTAATATTCATGTCCTCTTTGTTTGAAACTTCATGGAATTTATTTTATTTCATATTTTTATCCATTTCAGAGAGGAAGGGAGAGGGAGAGAGAGAGACAAACATCAATGAGGAGAGAGAATAATTATTCAGCTGCCACCTGCATGCCTTCTGCTGTGGATCGAACTTGCAACGTGGGCATGTGCCCTGACTGGGAATCGAACCAGTGACCTCTTGTTTCCTGGGTCAATGCTCAACTGCTGAGTCGAACCTGCCTAACCCTTATGGAATTTAGATAATCTAACTAAACATTTTATTTAAAAAGAAAAATGTGTTCTATTGTTTAAGTACTTTCCCTTCCCCAGAGTGATCCTATTTTTAATCATTTAAAAAGATGTGAAAATGTTTCTGCCTGAAAAATTTGAACTAGAGAATAACTAAAAAAAATAAAACTTTGGATTAAAAACATTTTAATAACAGCAAATTTTAGTTGTAGATCATTTGAAAGATACATTAAGTATAAAGAAGTATTACAGGCCCTGGGTGGTGTTTCTCAATGGTTATTTGCCAACTCTATTTTCTGAATCACCTGTGATTCTCATTTGTTTTTGCTCTGGTTGTCTGCCTTGTCTTTCTTGGCATAGCTGATAAGTTTTGATAGAAAGGTAGACATTGTGTATAAAATTGGTGAGTCTGCAGATACTGTTTTCTTCTGGAGAGGTTCTCTCTTTCCTCGGCTAGGCAGATCGAGTGGGGCTTGACCATGTTAATCCAATCAGAAATTGAGCTGAGGCTACCCTTCTAGAACTTTCAACTGAGAGCTCTGAGTGTTCACCAGGGCTTCTTGCCCTACTGGGTTCTGAGCTCTGATTTTTCTCCTCAGCTTTCTAAGACTGCTGAACTTTTTCCTGCTCTTTGAAGGCTTTCTGCTTAGCCTCTTAGTACTCTGCTATTTGGCAAATGTGAAAGCTGGCAGTATGTCAGGCTTAGTTCTCTACCTTTCTCTTCTCTCTGGATCTTGGCCCCTCAAGTTTCTAATTTTGTTTTACTAGTCCTAGGAGACAAGCAAAACCTCTGCTTGTTTCTGTTTTCCAGAAGCAACCTTTTGTCTGGAGGAAAGCCTGGATGGATGCTCAGCCTCTTGACCTTTGCCCAGAATTAGCAATGCCCTCAGGGAAAGGGGCAGCAGAATGTTTGTTCAATTCTTTCATTTCCCATCTCTGGAATCTTGGCTTCTATAATTCTAGTTGCTTTATCAGCTCTGATTCCTTTAAAACAACAGAAAATATTATCTGGATTTTTGGGAATATATATTTTTAAAGATGAAGTTTTTTTTTTTTCTTTTTAAAATAATGTATTTTTATTGACTTCAGAGAAGAGAGAAAGAGAAACATCAATGATGAGAGAGATTCATTGATTGGCTGCCTCCTGCATGCTCCCTACTGTGGATCGAGCTTGCATCCCAGGCATTGTGCCCTTGACCAGAATCGAATCTGGGACCCTTCAGTCCGCAGACTGAGGCTCTATCTACAGACCTAAACCAGCTAGGGCGGTATATTTTTGATGGGAGAGTTCATCTGTCACCAACTACTCCATCAATACCTAAAATTAATAGTTCGATTTAACTGGATATTCTCATTGCTTTCGTTGATGAGTGAGTCAGCAGTATTGATGAGAGAAACACACTAACTTTTATAGTTTATTCATATCTATGCAGTTGACCTCCAAATTTTCACTGTAAGAGGGTAAAGTGTTGATATGAATTACTTCAAACCATGGAGATGGAAATTTACAAGATGTATACATGAGACACTAGTCTGTGAAAGGCTTTTATATAATTACAGAACCTTTTCAAAGATTTGAGTTCCTTTGGCACTTTTAACTTTGTAAGGATAAGCATTATCTTCCAATTTTTCAAATAAAAGTTGAGCTTGAAAAGACTGGGACTGTCTTCTGTCTTTCATTTGCTGCTTTTGGGTGGAATTAGTTCTCAATCCCAGATCATATGACCCCAAATTCAGTATTTTTCCCCACCTGCATGAATTGGGAACTCTAGAAACTGGTTTTTGTGTATTGATTTGTCTTATTGCTTAATAGAGCACTATAAAGTATTATAACTGTAAAGTAGTGTATAACACAGATATACTCAGAGGGTACACAGATATCCTCAAAAGATACATTTCTCTTTAATTTGTCCTAAGTATAACATCAATCAGCTCACAAATTGTTCTGTTTTGCTTTAACTATCAACATTTGAAAGTGATAAGTTTTACTTTTATATTTTTCTTCATCCTCTATTTTAGTAAAATGACCAAAGCAAAATTGAAGATGCCAGAAGAGAAATAAGACGCTTGAAGAGCTATTTTCTCCTATTCCTTATAGGCTCAGATTACTGCGAGGGTTCCTGAGTCTGATTGTTACAATATTTCAGTTACCTCCTCCTTTGTTAGCTGTTGTGTAACATCATTATCAATGGTTTGCTTCTTCTTATACTTTCCTCTTCTCTCTCTAATTGACTATTTTTGATCAGCCATTGCTTAAAAAACTAGATAACCAACAGTGTTAAAATTGTCTTAAAAAATAAGAATACCATTTTAGGACTTTGGAACGTAGTCGGAGTAATTTTATTTTATAACGAAATTGAGGTCCAGAGAAGTTAAGTGCCTTCCAAGATGCACAGCCAGTTACCTAACACAGTTAGGACAAAGAAGAATAAGTCTTCTTTTCTATGGCTTATAGCATGATCTTCAATTTTCCCATCATTCTTATTTTTTAGGCCCTGAATGAGGGCCTAGAACCCTCTAATGAGTAAAGCACACTATTCTTGAATGTTTAGGCACCTTTTTACTTCCTTCCTGATTGATAGATGAATTCTGCCATACTTCATCATAAGTTTGGCTTGTTTGTGTGTATGTGTTTTATACTTATTTAATCTTAAAAACTTAAGTCTGTCATCTGTGATCTTAGAACAGGTATCTGTTAATATAAACAGAGCAGTTGCCATCAGTTCACTGAAACCTGTGCAGCTAAAACCCTTTATGCAGTCTTTATTTTCATGAATCTGATATTTCCATGCTGAAATCAGAAAAAGCCAATGATAGAAATATTTGAAGATTTCTGCTTAAAATTGCTGAGCATAATTTATAGTAGATATATCATAGATGTTTAATAAATGTTTGAAAAAATTCTCTGAAAACTTCAGAAAAAAGTTGTTTAATAGTCACTTTGAATGAGTTCACGTTTAACACATTATGAAGTGTTGAAGCATTGTTGGTGAAGTAAAGAGTGGAAAGCATTTTCTTTCTATGGTTTTAATTAGGACAGTCATAATGTTGTTTTAATAAGTAACAAGTATATTTAAGAAATTTAAATGACTTTATATAGTTTTCTCAGGATGAATTGTGGGACTCTAGATTAACCTTGTGGGAAATTCTTGAAGTATGATGATTCAGATATTCTGTAGCTTGTAAGAATTTCCTTCCCACAAAGATAGCCTTGCTGCTGCCTTGTATACTGGACCCGATTGGAAGTTCACTGGCTAAGATACTGTCTCCCTAGGCTCTGCCTAGAATTCTCTGTTTCTATTCCTTTTTGGGGCGGACAGGAGGGTGGGTACTTGACTATCTTGTGTGGAATTTTTTTCCCTTTAGATTGCTAATTTTATTGGGGTATGCCGTGTCTTTAATGATGCTCTACTTTGCCTATAGCTGGGCAAAAGCTTGTTAGAAGAAACTCATTAGTGACTTATTTACACTTGTCTTAATATTTAGGACCCATTAGTCTTTACCTTTGGGAAGATAATTTTATCTCTTGGTTTTAGGGGACTGCTATCTTCAAATAGAATGGACACAAATAGAATGATAGAATTTTAGAAATGGTTTACATTAGGGAGTCCACTGAACATTGGAATTGTGGAGTAGTTTGTTATATATATCTTAACCAAATAATTGATATATATCTTTGAACTTAGTTAGATTTATCCTTACTTTTGGCTGTCAAAGAATGCTAGAAGATTTCTGCTTTTATTCTGTTTACTTTCATGTTATAGAAACTATAGTTCTAGTCCCAATCTTCCCTGCTAACTGATCTTAGATAATTTGAGCTTTATCCTGTTATTGTAAGTCCCTATAAATTTGATCAGTTTGTTGTATAGGAAAGCTTTAGAGTCAGAAACACTCGGTTTGAAAACCTAGCTTTGCCACTTACTAACTGTGCAATTCTGGGCAAGATATTTATTGTTTCTGAGCCTATACATTTCTAAATAGATTTTAGTTTTGAAATGCTTAAATAATTCTTAAGTAGTATCATAATGTCTAGCAGACATGCCCATGTCTTAGAAAATGTATAGTATTACCATATTCACTATTTACATTAAAATGTGGATAATAAAAAATGTGGATAATAAAATCATCTGTTTTGGAAAACACATGAATTCACCGAACTTTTCTTGTAAATGGAAATATGTTACTCTCCATTTTTATAACAAGGATGTAGCAAGTTTGTTATGTAATGCCTGATACTTTATAATTTATAAAATATTAGACCTCACATCATATATTTGATGCTCAACCACTGAGCCACGCTGGCCAGACTCACCAATATTTTTTAGTTTTCCTGTACTTACATGTGTGGTTGTATATATAGATCAATGGGAAAAAATAATTTTTTGTGAGTAATGTTGCTTTTCCCTCCAAATTTGTTCACTGTTTATAAGACAAGAAGAACTTTCAATACATCTTTGAAAGGATTATCAAGGTTTTTAACTATCTTGAACATAAATATAGAACACATTATAATTTTTAAATCTTTAGAAAAATTTGCATGCTTTATTTTAACTATTGCAATAATGTAAGAAACATCATTTTGAAAGCGGGAGATAACAATACAATTTTGCAAACAGTGTAATGATTTAAGAGGCCATCTACCTGGGTTCAAGTCAGCATTTTATCATGTACTATCTGTGTGAACTTGCATAAGATAGTTTTTTCTTCTATCTTATGGGCTATTAGTACTAACCTCATAGAGACTTTTATAAAATTCTTAAAAATTTTTATTTATTTTTATTGATTAAGGTATTACATATGTGTCCTTATCCCCCCATGCCCCACTCAGACCCCCACTCATGCTCTCACCCCTCTGGTGTCTGTGTCATTTTTAAATCTTTTAAGTGGGGTGTTTAAATTAGAAAATCAGAATATTATTAAAAGCTTTTCTTTGCCAGAAAACCTGCTTTGATGTTTATTTTATAGTCATTAATTAAAAATACCAGTTCCATGGGTTATGATATACAACTCACATAGTAATTTTAATCTATCTTCATAATAAAAATTTAATCTCTTGCATAAAAAGACAGTAAACAGCACCTGTCAGAGCACTGTAGCAATGAGAGCCATCAAGTGTGTATTCACATCACTATGCAACACAACAGTGAAAGAGTTAATAAAAACTGAATACATTACAAGATTACAAAGGTTTTTATTTATTAGGGGACAGGGAGGGTATGGAATATATAGGATGAAACATTAATAACCTCTCCATTCTGTAGGACCGACCTGTTGCTTTGGAACTACTCTCTTAGCCCCACTGGGACTGTGAAACTGTGTTTTGGTGGTCTATAGGAGAGGTTCGACTTGGCACATGTAATGGTGAATGATGTCATTGAATGCATACCATATGTATTTGAGAGTAAGTGAATGTTATTCTCAGTGCCGTGCACAGGCATATGTAAGTGTTGGAATGGAAAAATCATTTTTATGAAAATACAGAGAAGTAAAACAACAATGTTCTGTCCTGGGCCTGATCAAATCACCAGTAGCTGCCAAGTATGAATACTCCCTGTAAGGTTTTCTCTTCTTAATTCTCCAGCTTCCGGCCTTTTGTTGGCTCTCAAAGTAGTCCATTCGGAAGGCCTTATTCAGCATGTTCTTTCTATTGATATGATATGAACACCAAATGAAAGTTCCATTTTCTCCATTAAAGTAAAGCTGGGAGAGTATTTTAGTGTGCATGATTTGCAACAGATGGAAATGATTAATTGATTTGGCTAACTTGCCGAATTGTTCTTTTTATCCCACGAGAGCAGCATTATCTGAGAGATTTGTACTGCTAATCATTTTTCCACTCATTAATATATCAGAAAGGATATGGTTGTTTTGTTTTAATTGTTCTCATTACTATTATTTAAGACATTATGCTCTAATGGTATAGTAACGGATATGTCAAATAAATAGAGCAATTGATTCCTATTAGGAACTTATAGCCTATAAGATAGAATA
This sequence comes from Eptesicus fuscus, assembly GCF_027574615.1. Taxonomy (NCBI): domain Eukaryota; kingdom Metazoa; phylum Chordata; class Mammalia; order Chiroptera; family Vespertilionidae; genus Eptesicus; species Eptesicus fuscus. The sequence goes on along the minus strand of NC_072495.1, from coordinate 24,257,144 downwards.
GAAGAATACACGGAGATACAAAAATGTGAAGTACTCAGTTATTTTATTCTTTTTTTTTTTAAATATATATTTTATTGATTTTTTACAGAGAGGAAGAGAGAGGGATAGAGAGTTAGAAACATCGATCAGCTGCCTCCTGCACACCTCCTATTGGGGATGTGCCCGCAACCAAGGTACATGCCCTTGACCAGAATCGAACCTGGGACCTTTCAGTCCGCAGGCCGACGCTCTATCCACTGAGCCAAACCAGTTGGGCAGTTATTTTATTCTTAAACGTTTATTAGCAAATCACCATGTCTTAGTAAAAATCCAGCATAATTTTTCTTAAGCTTGTAATCCTAAGTGGTTTTGTATTATATACAAAGACCGCCTTATATTACAAACAGTATGATTTTAAAATGATCTAAAATAAAAGCAATATTTGTTTACATAGGACATTAGACCATATAATAAATACAAATAAGAAAATTAAATATATTATTATGACAGAATACAGTTACCATTTTGATATATTTCCTTCTAGATTTTTTTCTGTATATGTACACATGCATATATGCATGAACATAAATATGTGTGTATATAGACACTAGAGGCCTGGTGCACAAAATTTGTGCGCAGTGGGGTGGGGGCGTCCTTCAGCCCAGCCTGAACCCTCTTGCAGTCCGGGACTCCTTGGGGGATGTCCGACTGCCAGCTTAGGCCCGATCTTCTTAGTGGCAGGCTCTTGACTGCTCGGCTTGCTGCTCCTTAGCACCACCGCTGCTGCGCTTGCCAGCTGTGAGCCCGGCTTCTGGCTGAGTGGCTGCTCCCCCTGTGGGAGTGCACTGGCCACCAGGGGTCAGCTCCTGCCTTGAGTGTCTGCCCCTGGTGGTCAGTGTGCATCATAGTGACCGGTCATTCCACCATAATGGTCGCTTAGGCTTTTATTATGTAGATTATATAGATAAGTGGATATGAAATTTGGAAACCCTCTGAAATTAACATTTCCTTGACTATTTTTACTTAATATATCATGAGATTTTCTCATGTCATTAAAATGTTTTTAGAATCTTATTTTTAATGAGAAATGAGTTTTTCTTTTAAAAAGAAAATACTACCTTTTGGATTAGAAAATGGTCAATACACCTTCCACTTCAGCTCCTAAAATTTGAACCAATGAAGCAGTGGGTTAAATAGTGAGGTGGCTGAAGCTATCCCTTGACATATGAACTCTCAGATTGGCTCTTTTTAAAAAAAATATTTCAGAGATAAAGGGAGCGAAAGATAGAAATATCAATGATGAGAAAGAATCATTGATTGGCTGCCTCCTTCATGCCCCCGCTGGAGATTGAACCTGCAACCTGGGCATGTGCCTTGACTGGGAATCAGAACATGATCTCCTGGTTCATAGGTTGACGCTCAAACCATTGAGCCTCTCTAGCCAGGCAGATTGGCTCTTTTCATTGAGGGCATGTCTACTATAGGTAAAAAGCAAGAGCTAATATCTTCCTGACTTTGCATCAGAAATTCGCAAAGTGTGGGATGGTTAATAACCACTATTTACTCTGTTGGCCTGAGTGTGAATATTGAGCAAGAAATATTCAGGTGGAAATATTAAAAAGCACATTATGTAAAATTTATATAGACAATTACTTTTTCAATTAAAAAGTTTTATTATGGAAATTTTCAAAAATAGACAAAAGAATAGTATAATGAATCTATATAAAAAATTCAAAGTATCAGCTCATAGACAATCTTATTATTATGTCACTCTACCCTTTCCCTCTCCCGCTATCACATACACACTGTATTTTCTTTAAGCAAATAACAGACTTTGTATCAGGAAAGTATTTTTATTAAGAGCATGTTTTCCTTCAGAAACTGTAAATGGACAACCCTAAAGATTGATTGTTGCAAAGTGTGAGTCAGGTGTCAGAAAAATATTATGATGGAGAGAAACTGTAAATTTCGTTTAGCAAACATTTGCTGAGTACCTGTTATGTTGAAACACTGAACTAGGTGCTGAGGATGTAGATCTCCAAGTCTTTGGCCATGTTTTCAAAGAGCTCACTTTATAGGTGTGAATGCACTCCTACACAATAAACACTACATTCTTATAATACAACTAGAGGCCCAGTGTATGAATTCGTGCACTGGTGGGGTCCAGCCAGCCCACCCAGATGGGGGCCAATCAGGATTGGGGCCAGCCGGGTTGAAGGGCCACGGTCATTCCGGTCGTTTCGGTTCTGCCATTTGGTCGCTGGGCTTTTATTGTATAGGATAGAGCAAATGTTAAGTTTATATACAGGGTGGGGCAAAAGTAAGTTTACAGTTGTATATGAAACAGATTATTCTTGTATCATTATTTATTATTGTATTATTTTCTATACAAACAACTGTAAACCTTCTTTTGCCCCACTCTGTATATACGTGAGTATGCGTAGTATCCTATATGTGTATGTATATATGTGTATATGTGACAAATATACATACATACACATAAATGCACACATACATGTATTGAATACTATAGGAATACCTAGGAGAATTATATAGCCACGATATAAAATTACATATGATTAATAATTTCTCTTTGTGAATCTTACTTTTAGTTGTTTACATAAAATTTTTTTGTCTACTTATGAAGACAGTTAGCAGAAAGAGATACCTAAAAGAGGTTAATGAACAATTTGGTTTATATTTATTACACAGATGAGAGGGAAAAGGTTTTTTTCCCTTTACCATATTCGTGATCAGATTACTGTAGAACATTGGGAAAGAAATGTATTTTGTTTATTGCCAGGTTTATATTAAAGATCAAAGTCTGTAAATGTAGAAAATATAACAAATTATTGATTTACATGAGTCTATTGACTCAAGTGTAGTTGTGAGTGAATTGGAGAAGCTCATCTTTCCAATATTGATCCACACTTTAACTGGTGTATTTGTTCATGAGGCTGCCTCATAGGAATTGCTTTTCTCTGAAGCATGAGTTACAGTAGGCCCGCCAGGCTTTCATGTGAGGTGGACAATTATTATGAAACTGGCAATCGTTAGATCAGTGCTTAGAATCTGTCACAGGATGCTACTGACTGGAACTAATGACTACTTATTAATTTTTGTCAGATAGTCCCATTATTTATTAGCATCTTGATAATCTAAGATTTTGAAAGATCTTTGCTAATACTATTAAGATATAGCTAATGAGAACATTAGCTATAGTATGTGAAATATCCTCACGGAGGATAATAATAGGTTAACATTTTTTACAATATTTTAAAATTTAGAGTTTGCCATAAAGCCAAAAAATTCAGTAAGGTAGCCTTTTTATTATCATTGTTTCATAGATATAGAAACGGAAGCCTAATGATATTAAGTGACCTTTTAAAATTTACCTAATAAGTTGTAAAGCTAGGGTTGAAACTCATTTATTTATCAACAAATATTGATTTAGAGTCTGCTTGTACAAAGCACTGGAAATAAAGTTGTGAAAACTCAGGGCACTTACATCCTAACGGAGAGTCAGATATTAAACTAATCAATCACAGGATTAATTATTTAATTACAATTGTGATTAATGATGTGAAGGAGCACAGTGCAAAATGAGAGCATACAATAGGAAGACCTGACGTAGTGTGGAAATCCCTGGAGAAATATTTCACCTGAATTCTGAAGAAAGTGAGAAAGGTTGGGGGAGCGTTCCAGGCGGAGGGAGCAGCATGGGCAGTAGTCGTGAGGGAAGACTATTGTTAGGTTGAGAAACTGGAATCAGGCAAGTATGTTTGAATCACAGAAATGAATGAAAAAGATGTCTGGTGAGGTAGTTAGCTTTCAGGGTCCAAATCTCATGCTTTTTAGCAGAAAAATTCCACAAATTATTTAGTGCCTACCATTCATGAGGTATGTGTGATGAAGTATGAAAGAATATAAAACCTTCAATGTAAATGAGAAAATGCGCCCCCCTTGAGAAAAGTGCTGCTAAAAGAAAATGGCAAATTGTGTGCTGATTATAATACCATACTTTTATGGTATTATATGATCAATTTTTAGATTATTTTTTTCTTTTTAAATTACAGTTGACGTACAACATTGTTAGTGTCAGGTATACAAGCCCGTGATTAGACCTTTATATCACCCTGATAAATCTAGTACCCATCTGATACCAAATATAGTTATTATAATATTATTGACTATATTCCTTATGCTATTCTTTACATACCCATGACTATTCTGTAATTACCAATTTGTACTTCTAAATCCTTTCACCTTTTCACCCAAACATCTACCTGCCTCCCGCCTGGCAACCTGTTTTCTGTATGAACGAGTCTGTTGCTGTTCTGCTTGTTTGTTTATTTTATATTCTACATGTAAGTGGAATCACCTGTCTTTTTCTGTCTGACTTGTTTCACTTAGCATAATGCCCTCTAGGTCCATCCATTTGGTTGTCCTGGCTGGTGTGGGTCAGTGGTTAGAGTGTCGGTCCATGCACTGAAGGTTCTATCCCTACCCCTGTTGGGTGTGTTCGGGAGGCAACCAATTGCTATGTCTCTCTCACATTGATGTTTCTCTCTTTCTTCTCTCTCTCCCTCTCTCTCCTCCCTCCCATCCACTATCTGTAAAAATCAATGGAAAAAATATCCTTGGGTAAGGATTAACCCTTTGCACTCGCTTGCTTTTTTCTCGATTTCTGCTACCAATGCTAACCGTGTCGAGTCACACTCGACATCCGAGTGCAAAAGGTTAACAACAAATTCCATCTTCTCCTCTTCATTTCCACTGCCACTCCCCTAGTTCTGACCCACATTATTATTACTATTTTCCTTAATTCTGGGGACATAGTAGGCTTGTACTTTCCTACCCACTTGAAGTTAGGCATGGTCATATGACTTGCTCTGACCACGGGAATGTCAAGGAATCAGCACACAATTTGCCATTTTCTTTTCAACCTGCCTGTGACTTTCCTTATTCCATACAGTAGAAGCTCTTGCAGCTGGCATCCCTGGATGAAGACTGAAGAGCAGAGCAATGGATCTGCAGGGAGAGCAAGAACCCCCCCCCAAAAAAAACTTGTTACTTAAAGCCACAGTGAAGACTAAGTTACTTAGAAAAATGTGCTACCATTTCCCTCGATTTCTGCGTAGGCAATTGAGAACAAAAAGATAGAGATGATTGATTTTTAAAAAAATTATGACTATTTTAAAATTAAGCTTCAGTTTATGAAGGATGAAAAAAATTTTAAATCCTCACATGAGGATATGTTTTTATTGATTTTAGAGAGAGGAAGGGAGAGAGAGAGAAACATCAATCAGTTGCACCCTAACAGGGGATCGAACCTGCAACCTAGGTATGTGCCCTGACCAGGAATTGAACCTGCAACCTTTTTTGGTGTATGGGACGATGCTCCAACCAGCTGAGCCACCCTTCCAGGGCAAAGGATGAAATATTTAAGTGCTTTTAGGGTGATATTTTGGAGAAATATGTTCTTTGTATCCTTAATAGTTATGGTTGTATCCCAGGACACAGAAAATACAGCTTTTGATTTCTGACATCATGGAAGGGATTTTAAAATTTAGAGATAAAATATAGCTTTCTTTTAGGAAAAGCAATAAGCTTGGAAGTTTAAATCTGCTGTGTGTGTGTGTGTGTGTGTGTGTGTGTGTGTGTGTTTTGTGTGTGTATCTTTCACTTATGGTAGCGTATTTCCTTAAACAATTTAGTGATTTTTAAAAATAAATTATTAATACTTATGTATTTAAACTTAATCCTAAAGTGAGGCTTATTTTATGGAGGGTTTGCATATATTTTGTGAGAAACTAAGGATTGTATAGATCTGAGACGACTTTAGCACCATTTAAGAGTCTTGGCTTAATTTTAGGAGGGAGATTCTGATTCATTTCATCCAGGTTTAGTTCCTCCATGCCCCCACTCTGTTTCAGCTCCTTGTTACTTTCTCCCCCTTAGACTTTTCCCTTACTTACTTGGAAGCTCAGAAATACATTAAAAATATTTTTTATAGCATACCCTGGATCTAGTTATATAATAGAGGAATTCTTGTTGTTGTTGTTTTTTTTTGTTGTTGTTATGAGCAAAAATCTAGAAAGTCATTCCTAGGTATATTGAGAGACATCACATATATACTTGTGTACTTGAAATGTTCATTCTGTGTTCCATTGATAATAATGATATGTTCCATTAATATGGAAGTTTACCAAGAGTTTTTATATGTTTTTTCTCATTTAGTCTCCACAGCAACAAAATATAAAAGCTTTAAAAACAAAGGTAGGCATGTTTGTTATTAAAACTAATTATTTCCAAGAATGAGGAATTGGCTCTATAAATCATAATCAGGAAGGATATTTTGATATTAGTGTCTATAATAAAGTATCTCATTTGTTGTATTTTACTTAAGTATTTTCATGAAGTAACAGAGAACATGCTTACAATGGATAAGGAAAAAATATAAAATTGTATCTTTTATAATCATTATTATGTCAATTACATATTCATGTGAGTAAGCATTGAAAATAGACATAGCAAAGGTAAAAACACTTGACTTAAGGTGTTAGGATTGTGGAAGTTTTGTTCATTTCATTCTAGTGTTGTCTTATGATTGTAATAAAAGACATCTAAAACTTATTCAAAGGATATTAATTATCAGTTTTTATTAAAATCTATGTATACATTTATACAGTGAAAGAAGTCTAGGATGGGTGAATGTATATTATATATCAAAATATTGGTGATCTCCGGTTGGTAGGATTTCAAGTGATTTTTTTAAAAGTATGCTTTATGACATTTTTTTTAATATCCAGGTTTTAAAAATGGTAATTTATAATGATAAATGATAAAACTGTTTTTGTTTTGGAATAAATATCCCATGGGCTATAAAAACTAGGCTTTGGTTTAAAAATTCTTTTACTGGGGCCAAGCGTCCCTGGGTACGGGTGAGACCATGTGTCCCTGGATCCGGATGAGGCCTCGTGCACCTAGGCCCGGGTGAGCCCAAGTGGCCCTGGGTCTGGGAGAGGCCAAGCGTCCCTGGGTCCGGGTGAGACCATGCGTCCCTGGATCCGGATGAGGCCTAGTGCACCTAGGCCCGGGTGAGCCCAAGTGGCCCTGGGTCGGGGAGAGGCCAAGCGTCCCTGGGTCCGGGTGAGACCATGTGTCCCTGGATCCGGGTGAGGCCTCGTGCACCTAGGCCCGGGTGAGCCCAAGTGGCCCTGGGTCGGGGAGAGGCCAAGCGTCCCTGGGTCCGGGTGAGACCATGTGTCCCTGGATCCGGGTGAGGCCTCGTGCACCTAGGCCCGGGTGAGCCCAAGTGGCCCTGGGTCTGGGAGAGGCCAAGCGTCCCTGGGTCCGGGTGAGACCATGTGTCCCTGGATCCGGGTGAGGCCTCGTGCACCTAGGCCCGGGTGAGCCCAAGTGGCCCTGGGTCTGGGAGAGGCCAAGCGTCCCTGGATCCGGATGAGGCCTCGTGCCCCTAGGCCCGGGTGAGCCCAAGAGGCCCTGGGTCTGGGAGAGGCCAAGCGTCCCTGGGTCCGGGTGAGACCATGGGTCCCTGGATCCGGATGAGGCGTCGTGCACCTAGGCCCGGGTGAGCCCAAGTGGCCCTGGGTCTGGGAGAGGCCAAGCGTCCCTGGGTCCGGGTGAGACCATGCGTCCCTGGATCCGGATGAGGCCTCGTGCGCCTAGGCCCGGGTGAGCCCAAGAGGCCCTGGGTCTGGGAGAGGCCAAGCGTCCCTGGGTCCGGGTGAGACCATGTGTCCCTGGATCCGGGTGAGGCCTCGTGCACCTAGGCCCGGGTGAGCCCAAATGGCCCTGGGTCTGGGAGAGGCCAAGCGTCCCTGGGTCCGGGTGAGACCATGTGTCCCTGGATCCGGGTGAGGCCTCGTGCACCTAGGCCCGGGTGAGCCCAAGTGGCCCTGGGTCTGGGAGAGGCCAAGCGTCCCTGGGTCCGGGTGAGACCATGTGTCCCTGGATCCGGGTGAGGCCTCGTGCACCTAGGCCCGGGTGAGCCCAAGTGGCCCTGGGTCTGGGAGTGGCCAAGCGTCCCTGGGTCCGGGTGAGACCATGTGTCCCTGGATCCGGGTGAGGCCTCGTGCACCTAGGCCCGGGTGAGCCCAAGTGGCCCTGGGTCTGGGAGAGGCCAAGCATCCCTGGGTCCGGGTGAGACCATGTGTCCCAGGATCCGGGTGAGGCCTCGTGCACCAAGGCCCGGGTGAGCCCAAGTGGCCCTGGGTCAGGGAGAGGCCAAGCGTCCCTGGGTCCGGGTGAGACCATGTGTCCCTGGATCCGGGTGAGGCCTCGTGCACCTAGGCCCGGGTGAGCCCAAGTGGCCCTGGGTCTGGGAGAGGCCAAGCGTCCCTGGGTCCGGGTGAGACCATGTGTCCCTGGATCCGGGTGAGGCCTCGTGCACCTAGGCCCGGGTGAGCCCAAGTGGCCCTGGGTCTGGGAGAGGCCAAGCGTCCCTGGGTCCGGGAGAGACCATGTGTCCCTGGATCCAGGTGAGGCCTTGTGCAACTAAGCCCGGGTGAGGCCACGTGCCCCTGGGTCTGGGAGAGGCCAAGTGTCCTTGGGTACGGGTGAGGCCAGATCCTGGGTCCGGGTGAGGCCGTGCGCCCCTGGATCCATCCGGGTGAGGCTGGGTCCCAAGCCCGGGTGAGACCACGCGCCCCTTGGGTATGGGTGAGGCCACGTGCCCCTTAGTCCAGGTGACGCCGTGCCCCTGGGATCGGCCGAGACCAAACCAGAGGGAGTCAGACCTCCATTACCACCATTTGTCCACCATCCAGAGCTGAGGGGTCAGTGCTGACATGTACACATAAGGAACTACTGGACATCGAAATTGGGTCTCAAAAGAACTGTTGGTCCAGGGGGAAGCTCGCTACAGATTGATTCATTTGCCTGTCAGCATAAATATTATTGCTCGTCTCACATTCAGTTCTTATTAGTATATATCTAGCGACATTTGATCTCGTTCATCTAGAGGAAATGATGAACAACATAGACTGAGGAACAAGAACAGAACCAGAAGCAAGGAGGCATCGATCGGACTATCGGGCCTCAGAGGGAGGATACGGGAGGGTAGGGGGAGGGTGGGGGGGAGGGGGAGAGTCCAACCAAAGGACCTGTATGCATGCATATAAGCCTATCCAACGGTTAAGTTCAACAGGGGATTGGGGCATGCGTGGGGAGAGGGGTGGGATGGGAATGGGGGGATGAGGACAAATATGTGACACCTTAATCAATAAAGAAATTAAAAAAAAAAAAAAGTATGCTTTATGACATTTTTTTTAATATCCAGGTTTTAAAAATGGTAATTTATAATGATAAATGATAAAACTGTTTTTGTTTTGGAATAAATATCCCATGGGCTATAAAAACTAGGCTTTGGTTTAAAAATTCTTTTACTGGGGCTCAGGGTAAAAAAGCTTATGTCCAAAGGAAAAACAAATTTACAATGAATCTTTCCATAGCTCTTACCTCTGTGATGAAAGTACAGGAAAATTGAAGACTAAATTTCTTCTTTTTTTTTTAATTCTCACCTGAGGATATTTTTCCCATTGCTTTTTAGAGAGTGGAAGGCGCAGGGAGAGACATAGAGAAACATCGATGTGAGAAAGACACAGATTGGTTGCCTCCTGTACATGCCCCAACCAGGGCAGGGGATTGAGCCTGCAACCAAGGCACGTGCCATTGACCGTAATCGAACCTGGGACCCTTCAGTCCATGGGCTGACGCTCTATCCGCTGAGCCAAACTGGCTAGGGCAAGACTTACTTTCTTAACAAAATGGTGAGTGAGAGTCACTAGGCTTCAGAAGTTCACATAGTACCCTCAAATTTTTGGTCATTTAACAGTAAATCTCAAACATTTACGTGACTTGAATACTTTATTAGAGGAATTAACATTTACCGAGAAAAGAGCCAGGTACTTTATGATATTTAATGTCACAATCATTAAAAACATTTTTTAAAACATTGCTTTGAGAAAGAGAGAGAGAGAAACATTGATTTGTCATTCTACTTATTTATGCATTCATTGGTTGATTTCTTGTATGTGCTCTGACGGGATTGAACCTGCAACCTTGGCGTACCAGGACGATGCTCTAACAAACTGATCTTCCCAGCCAGGGCTTTCACAATAATTTTAAATCTTATAACCATGCATGATGTATCCTTCATTTTGTACACTTGTGAAAATTGAGACTGAAGAGATTAAATAATTGGGGCAAAGTCATTTAACTACAAGGTGGAAGAGTCAGAAATTAAGCACAGTTCTGAAGGATTTGAAAGGCTTTGCTCTGTCCAGCATGGTCTCCCTTCCTACTGTATATCTTATTTGATTTTGCTCTGTAATCATGCCATTTGGTACTTGGGTATTTCAAAATGGAAGATACTGAAAAATAAAAGATAAAAAGTTGATTAGTTGTAATTCTCATAAGATTTGAAGAACCCCTCCCCCCTTTTTGGCAGTCTGCAAATGGTTAAACTTGACGAAACACTAATGAAGAATTACAGAGTTATTTGTTTGACTTTGCCACTTGGGACATTTGGCAAATGAGACAATTCATCTCAGTGTGTAGCTAGTCTCATTTCTTAAAGAAAATTAATTAATGCAGTTTGTCTTCTTCCCATATCTCTGATTATAGTCCTTTTATTATACCTTCACTTTCCTGCTTTACTTTTCTTCCCTGGAAATATCTGTTTTTTAAGGCTTTCTTGTTTCTTTCAACCTGATAAGTAAAAGCAGTTTTCCTCAGTATGAGTGTGTATTTGTAATTTTAGTACACTTTAGACAAGACAGAGACATTTGTGCAATATCCCATAGGAAAAAAATTTTATACTACAGGATTTCAAAGGCATCAACCCCTTTAAAAAAGTGATTTAATCAAATTTCTTTTATAATTGTCTTTATTACTCTCTGTCTTCTTTTTGGCAAGATGGGTTAGTATTGCGTGTATCTTACCACAGTTGCCTTCTAGTGCAACAGCTCATTACTTAAATTTATTAACAACATAATTTTGTTCTTAATACCCTCACATTTTAAAAATAAGAATACCTATGATTTTGAGGCCATTTTAAAAATTGTTTTTTGAAGAATAGGGAGCTGTTTTCTATAATTTTAAGTTACATACATAAAAGCAATTTTTTTTTTTTTTAAGGAAATGGCTTGAGCAGTTTGTTGTTTGGTCTCTTTGAATATATTTTTTTCTCTATTTTAACAGTGTGGACTTTACATTTTAAAGGTAGAATGATTACATGCTCATTTTCTTTCTCTCTTGGTATTCATCTAAAAAAGTGGGGTTTCAGAAAATCTAGCTTTTAAATCACTTTTAACATTTTTTCCTCACCCTACAAACCTACAAAGGAATCAGTTTGAAAAGAAAAAAAGATTGTTATCAATCGTATTCCATACAAATGTTGTATAAAAAACTTTTAATCATGTGGTGAGAACATGGAGAATTAACATAAATATATTTAAACCAACTGAATGAGGAAAAATATGGGAAAGAAAGGATGGAAGTGAAGTTAATTAGGAATTAAGCAAATACTTTATGCTAACATTACAATTTGTATTTTTATATTAAATTTATATAAAGGTAATATAAAAGTCACAGATTATAATGGTTTTAGGATTATTTTACATTATACATAGGATATTGACTTCTGTATAACTTAAAATGAAATGTGATGAAATGGCTTGATTCAATCATGACATAATACCAGTTTAACAATGGAAGGATTTAATTTTCCTAATTTTTGGCCCTTTCTAATTTTCTCAGCAGACTCGGTTTTAGAATTATCAGATCATTTCATTCACTCACAACCTTTTAAAAAATGTTAACTCTATGTAGATTATAGGAATACCATTCCATTATTTACCCCTGTGATAGCTGATATCTGGCAGTTGAAGGCATGGTAACCTTTAAAATGAAATAACCCTGTCATAATATCATGGCAGAAAACTGACAGGATAGTAAAAAAATACTAGACTTGGAGGGGCATTCAAGGGAAGCAGTTTAGAGATATTTTTATTAGGAAGATTTACAAATGCTATGCTGTTCAGTATACTTAGTGTTGAGCTGAGGAGGCAGAGCAGATACATAAATCATGTTCGAGGATTCTGAGATAACCCAGAAGAGACTTCAGATTTGAGAGAATAGTTGCGTGGCGGATCTGCTATTTTTTTCACTTTTGCTTACTTACTCCTCTTATTGTATACTTTCATTGAGTGATTTCACTGCAAATCTACATAGTTTTGTCATTTGAGGTTCTTTTGGGTTGGAGTAATGGAGTGTTTTCCTTTTTTGCCCCACTCTATCATGACTTTAGTATTCACAGTAGAGAGGATCTGGGGAACACGGGAAGAGAATAATTACACAGAGTTAGTTTAGGCCATGAGTATAGGGGACATTTTTGAGGTGGAAAATAGCCAATAGATGGAAATGTTCATCAATGAATAGATGAATGGATAGACAAATTGTGGTATATACATACAATGAAATATTATTCAGCCATAAAAGAAATGAAAATCTACAGCATGAATGTACCTAAAATATATTATGCTGAGTGACAAAAAAGCCAGACACTAAAGGTCATATATTGTATGATTCCATTTGTATGAAATGAACAGAATAGATAAATCCATAGAGACAGAATACAGATTGATTTTTTTTTTTTAGAGGTTAAGGAAAAGGGGGACATGGGGAGGAACTCCTTAGTCAGTATGGGGTTTTACTTTGGACTGATAGAAGTGTTTTGGAACTAGATAGAGGTTGTGGTTGCACAAAATAGTGAATGTACTAAATGCCACTGAATTGTTCACTTTAAAATGGTTAAGTTTATGTTATGGAAATTTTACCTCAATAAGTTATTTTAATTTAATAAATTTATTTATTTTTGTTTGCTTGCTTGCTAAATAATGAATGTAGTTAGTTTGTTTTGGGTGCCTGCTGTGTGTAGGGTATTGTGTATAAGACTGCCAATTACTAGCTCTGCGATCTGAACAAAATGGGAGAGTTGGTACAAGCAATGATTAGACTAAAATTCTCCAGAAATTTTTTATTCATATGGGGGAAGGGAAATATTTGATTGACATGGAGCACAGTTAGAAATAGTAGTTCCTAAAACCTGATGTAATATGGGGGACAGGGCAGAATAAGATTGCATATAGAGTCTCTCTATGACTGTGACGTTCACTTGTCAAGTTCAGAAATGCTAATTCTTTGGCTCTTTCCTTCCCATGAGAGTGACTGCCAGTATGACAGAGCTCATTTTACCTACTCTTTCTTGCTTTGTCCTTATTGTAGCTCCTACGTTACAGCTGAAATCTTTCCATCTTGGAGATACAGTGGAAGCATTGCAGCCTCAAACCACCCTTTAATTGGCTAGAAGTATCACTGTTGAGTGACATGATCTTTCTTCCTAGGGGAATGAAGGAGGAGAACAGTACCAAGAAATTAATCCAATTATCTCAACATTTGAATCCAGTCATTTTATTGCAGCAGCTGGAAAAGCTTGCCCTTCTTCAAAATAGAACAAATTTAGAATTCCATCTTTTCACTTAGTTTCATTCTCTAGCTTTGTTAGGCTCCACAATGATTGTCACATGCAAACTTCGTGAGTTTTACTAATTAGAATCTGGATATTCTGCTAATAACAAAACAGACCAGAACTCATATTCCCAGTGCTCAGTCCAGTGCCAGACCCACCAAACCACTTGGTTTCTTTAAGAACATAGACGTTTTGCCTATAAAAATAGACTGATCTAATAATGAAATGCGTTTTCCTCCTCTGGTGTCTGGAACCTCAGCTTTTGACTTGGTTCTTATGTATGTATGCAAATGGAACACTGTAGAACTATAGAAGGGACCTAAATAAAACTTTGGTTTTACCAATAATTAGACTGTTAGTATACGAGATAAATGTGCCAGACTGCTTTTGACAGAACCAGAATGAAAAGCTTTATAAACAGCATGCCAAATACTAATTAATTTTCTGAACATTTCAAGATTTTTATTGAGTTTATATTCCTAAGTTTTTTCTGTAGGGTCTGTGACCTGATATGTTATTGCCAGAAAGTTGATGGTGAGGTCACAAGTGTAAAATTTTAGTTTTATGGCAAGATAGTTGGCATAAGACCTTAATCTATATATAGCTTAGTTAAATGAGAAACAAGTGTATAAATAACAAGAGGAACAAAATTGTTGGATATATTTGCAAAAATTTCCCCAACTCATTAAACAAATGCTTTTAGAATGAAGACTTGTAGCAGCACTCTTGTTTTTCATACATAGCCTTTGTAAGATTGCTGTAGTAATCATTGTGACTGACAGTTCACATCTGGAGACTTGTAAAATATGCATATTGATAACCCCCATTTGGATTTGCCTCATCTGTTAATATGAGCTTGCTGCTTGCCTTTTTCTCTCCCTCAGAAAGGAGATGCTCAGTCTCTTAGGTAAAAATACTATCTTTTTATAGTTTTATTTTTCATTTCTTAATTATTCAATAAATATTTTAAAATATGAATGACTTAATTTTAATGGAAGCTTGGAGGGGAAGGGAAGAAGGAGAGGCTAAGACAAAGGGATTGGAATGGGTGTTGAGGAAAAGAGGAGAAAGGGAAAGGAACAGATAAATTGGAAGTAGGTAGCAGAATGGCAATGATGAAGAGACTGGGGGTGTCTGGTATAAGGATGGGAGAGAACAAAGATGATTACTTGGACGTTAGTGTCAATGAGAATTTATATACTTCTTATTTTAAGCTTTAAGATTCTGATTATTACCTGTTACCTACTATTTTTTGAAAATGTTTATTAATTAATTATGATCCACCAGCTCTAACACTTTTCTTTAATATACATAATGTTTCTGTAAATGACCTGCTGGGTTTTTTTAAAATCACTTATTCTTAAACATTTATTTCATGTTCTTTATTGATTTCAGAGAGGAAGGGAAAGGGAGAGAGAGATAGAAACATCAATGATGAGAGAGAACCATTGATCGAGCCCACAACTCGGGCATGTGCCCCTGACTGGAATCAAACCTGGGACCCTTTAGTCTGCAGGCCGATGCTCTATCCACTGAGCCAAACAGGCCAGGGCACCAGCTCTAATACTTAAGTCATTAGAGGTTTCATTCTAAATTGGGAAATTAGAGCAGCCTACTAAAATGGAAAATCTGAGATGCGATAGCAGTGACTAGTGTAAAATTCCGGTAAGGTCAGATTTGTCATTGTCTTGTGATTAGATAAGTCTTCATAGTCCCAAAGAAAAGAAACACATTACATTGTGAGGACACATGTACTTGGACTCACCCCTGATGCAAACACCAGAAATGCAGAAGTTAGTTATTAGGGAGAAACCAGCCTGCTCGCATCATTCCACCTCCTGTTGGTATATTTTCAAGAGAGATAATTTGATTGGGTCAGCTTGCTGCTCTTCATTGAGTACCCCTTTTGGTTGTAGTTCTGTGAAGACATCTCAGAAGTGTTTTCTTTCCCTTGTAACTTAGCCCATATACATTGCTTTGACAAGTCATTTAAAAGGTTGCAATTGAAACACAGTTCAGTCAGCTGTGGTTTTCTCTTTTAAACTTTTATTTTTTAGCATATACAGTGAGCAGATACATGCTAGAGGCTGGGAAATAAGAGGTGAGCAAGATGGACGGGCCCCTGCCTCATGGAGTTTATATTTTGGGAGTGTAGAGGTGGTGAAACAGAAAATAAACAAATGAATGAGCAAGGTAATTTCTGATGGTGATAAGTCCTGAGAAGACAGTAAATCAGGGTGATGTGATACAGATGACGGGAGAGGGTCTGTATTGGAGCGGGTAGTCAAAGAAAGCTACTCTGAAAAGTAACATTGTATCTGAGGCCTAAACTGTGGCAGAAAGTGTAGTGGCTAGTGTGAAGGCCCTGAGGTTGGTTGGGTTGGATTTTTTAAAAAAATATATTTTATTGCTTTTTTACAGAGAGGAAGAGAGAGGGATAGAGTCAGAAACATCAATCAGCTGCCTCTTGCACACCCCCTACTGGGATGTGCCCGCAACCAAGGTACATGCCCTTGACTGAATCGAACCTGGGACTCTTGAGTCCGAAGGCCGACGCTCTATCCACTGAGCCAAACCGGTTTCGGCTGGGTTGGATTTTTTAAAAACCTTGTTATTATGGAAAAATGTAAAACATATAGAAAAATATAGAAAAAGTATAATGAACCCTCATACTTATCATCAGTTTCAATGATGAACCTTCCATCCCACCCCCATATTATTTTGACATCATATTATTTTCTAGACATCATAATATTTTATCTAAGAATATTTCAGTGTTTTTTTAAAAGATAAGGACTCTTTTTATAAAGTTATGTTAATGACCATAATGTCATTATCATAACTAGAAAAAAATGAATAATGGTTAACAATGGTTCCTTAATATCATCAAATATTGAGTCAGTTTAACTTCCAGTTGTCTCATAAATGTTTATCCATTACCTATTGTCACAATTATGCAAACAGAGGTATACAAGAGTAAACATAGAGTCTGTGGATCAGCTAGGTCAGTGATCGGCAAACTGCGGCTCGCGAGCCACATGCGGCTCTTGGCCCCTTGAGTTTTTAGCAAAGGCCAGCTTAGGAGTACCCTAATTATGTTAATAACAATGTACCTACCTATATAGTTTAAGTTTAAAAAATTTGGCTCTCAAAAGAAATTTCAATCGTTGTACTGTTGATATTTGGCTCTGTTGACTAACGAGTTTGCCGACCACTGAGCTAGGTGGTTTTGTTACTCTAAGCTGGGTTTGCAGGGACTCATGTATCTGTGATCAGCTGTGGGTGGACTAGGTGATTTGTTGATCTTGTTGTTTTTTCCCCCCTCATATTTAGGGTCTTGACTGGGCCATCTTGATCATGCCCCATGTCTTTTCTTCCAGTAGGCACTCTTGGGCATTCATGGTGAGAGCAAAGCCCAATTGTGCAAAAGAGCAGGTGAGAATGAATGAGTGCTTTTCAAGCCTCTGCTTGCCTCACCTTTGCTAACATCTCATTGGCCAAAGTAAGTCAGAGTTGGAGGGGATTACAGAGATGCAGAACAAAGTGGGGTGAATTCAGAGAAGCCATTCAAGTTTATTAATGCAATCAATGGAACAGATGCTGTAAGTGATTTTCTTTTACATTTTGTTTGAATCAGAATTCAAATTAAAGCCCACACATTGTGATTAGTTGCACTTTCCAGGTTCTCCCACCTTCTCTTTTTTTACCTTGTTTTATATTTTAGAAGAGAATTTGGAATTTCTAATACATACCGAGACGATCAATGTGACTAGAATGTAGTAATGAGGGATGGAATGAAAGGCAAGGTTTGGAGAGTACAGTTTAATTCATTTGTTGCCTTATGGATTATGGGAAGGAGTTTGGGTTTTATTCTAAAAGCAGTTGGGAAGCCATGCTGGGTTTGGAGTTGGGGGAACATGATCTGATTTATGTTTTGTATTGTTTTTTATAAATTCAAGGTACATTTACATGTAGTTAAATACATAGATGAGTTTTGACAAATGTGTACAATCATGTAACCACTACCCCATACAAAATATCAAACATTTCAGTGTTTGTACTCCATTGCCCCTTTGTAGTCAATCTCTCCTCTTCCATTTTAGCATCACTAATCTGATTTCTGTTATCATAGATTAGTTGTAACTGTTCCAGAACTTCATATGAATGGGAT
Source organism: Eptesicus fuscus (assembly GCF_027574615.1). Lineage (NCBI taxonomy): Eukaryota > Metazoa > Chordata > Mammalia > Chiroptera > Vespertilionidae > Eptesicus > Eptesicus fuscus. The sequence continues at coordinate 24,239,439 of NC_072495.1, read as the reverse complement.
CATACTAATATATTGTTTTGAAACTGGCTCCTTTCACTCAACAGCTGTAGCCAATCCCAAAGGGCCTTGCCCAGAACAGAACAGCCCAACCCAGTCCCGAAGGGCGGAGTCTAGCCCTAAAGGGTCAGTCAATTCACCACCTCCACACAGAAGGGCTGAGTCCAGTCCTGAAGGCTGCAAGTCGGTCTTTACCATTCTTTTTTAAAAAATTCTCACCCGAGGATATTTTTCCATTGATTTTTAGAGAGAGTGGAAGAGAGAGGGAAAGAGAGAGAAACATTGTTGAGAGAGAAACACTTCCATTGGTTACCTCCTGCATGCCCCTGACCAGGGCCCGGGAGATGGAGGAGCCTGCAACTCTGATATGTGCCCTTAAGCAGGATTGAACCTGGGACCCTTCAGTCCACAGGCCCACACTCTTTCCACTGAGCCAAACGGCCTAGGGCTACCATTATTCTTTATAAAGAGACTAGCACCCATTTAACCAAAAGAAATGTCATTGTATTAAAAAAAAAAGTGATAGGAAGAAAATTATCCAGAGTGGAGAATTGGAACATGAAACCTATATATGATGTTGAATGTAAATTAACATAAAGGAATGATAGATATTAATAGATACTCTCATATTTTTTAGTTGCTTATGGTATGGTGTTTGGGGCTTTAATTAACCATAAGGGAAGGAAGAGCAGAATCTGTGATCCATGAGAGAAACATCAACATAGATTGGCTGCCTCCTGCACGCCCCCCGCTGGGGATCGAGGCCACAACCACGGCGGGCATGTGCCCTGATCTGGAATTGAACTGGTGACCTCCTGGTGCATGGGTCGATGCTCAACCACTGAGCCACCAGCCGGGCAGGAAATGTTTTTTGATATTAACTTGTCATTCATTTATCAACCAACCATACGTAACTTATTAAGCACTGAAGATTCCAAAATGCACAGAGCACATTCACTACACTCCAGAGTCTCAAAGGTGCTTTCTGACTTCAAATGGACCTTTCTTTAAAAGGTGGATCCTAATAAAGGTCAGAACAAGCAAAGGAGATGTATCTGAGACTGGCCTGGCAAGAGATGGAATATTATGTTAATGTTCCCAGGGTTCTTTCTCATCTTATGCAAAAATCACACTTCACTGATTCCAGGTTTAGTGGATTAGAGGAAAATCTGAAATCAGAAAGATAAATTCAAATCCTGTTTTACCTATTCGATCATTTTACAGTGTTACTGGATAATTTGTAATTAGTGACAAGCATTTAGAGTTCATGAATAATCCTGTTTGGGTGATTGCTACCCTGTTCTGACCTCCCATGCTCCCTGTGTTTTCCAAGTGATAAATGGGCACTTTAGTTATCTATTGTTCAGGGCACCCTGCTTTTTTGTCACCAAAAGATATAATATCTTCCCAATTTATGTTAAGCATGCATTTTCCCTTCTAGGTCTTTTCTTTTGTCACAGTCATTTCTAACTAAGCATATATTTATTTCCTGTGATTTTAGTTGTAACATTTCAGTCCGAATTAGATTTCTCTTAGGTTAGGATTTTATTTTTCTGCATCACTAATCAAACAGTTTTAATGACATCTTTTCATGTAACTTGGAGACTGAAATACTAGGAATTCCAGCACTATAATGACCTATTCTATAAAGGTACTACAAGGAAGGATAACACATTTTGGAAAATGTATGTATATATTATTAAAGAGGTAAATAAAAGATCTATAGGCTAGTTATTATTCACAACAGTGTAATTTCCCAAGCTTTGAAAGATGAAAGGATTGGTGAACCCATCTGTTTCTCATTGTTGAAAATGGAAAAATGCTTCTCTTTCTTTACTGAGATCTAATGATAATGTTGGGAGAATATAATTTCTGTATTGAGCTTTTTTGATTCATGAAGCACATTTTGGATTCTCTGTTGATCCTCTAAATCTGTAGGCCTTAGGCTGAAATGTAGGGAAAATCTGCTAATTTAATCTCCAGGTTTTAACATTCACTGGATACCCACTTCTCTTGTACTGTTGTCTACAAGCTAACACATCCTCCTTTTTTATTGCTAGTGCGTGGATTTTCCCCACACCAACAACCAGTTCTCTGATTGATTCTCTAGATATCAGCTAGGGGGTCCTATAATTCATTTCAATTCTGATGCTAAATAACAGAATTAACACAGATCCCATAGGTTAAGGGCTTAGTCCCAAGAAGACTGTTCCCACCTCAGATGCCAGTCACAAGTCCCAGTTTTGCCACCTGTACTTCTGAACAACTGACTATAAGTTGGAGGTTCCCATGACCCCTCCTCAGGTTTGAAAATTTGCTATAATAGCTTACATAATTCAGGAAAAGAGATATATAGAGTAAGGTATGAGGGAAGGGGCACAGAACCTCCATGTCCTCTCTGGACAATGCCATCTTCCCTAACACCTAAATGTGTCCACCAACTCAGAAGCTTTTTTTGATTGTTCAAATGATTGGCCCTTGGTGATTAACTCAACTATCCTAGGAGGTCAGAGGGTGGGGCTGAAAGTTCAAGTCCTCTAATCATGCCTTGGTCTCTCTTGGAGGCTAGATCCCAGGGACCATTCATCTCATCAGCATATAGAAGACTCTTACCACTCCAGAGATACCAAAGGTTTTTAGGATCTGTGTCTGAGGAACTGAGGTCAAACACCAAATATATACTTTTTACTAGTGACCCGGTGCATGAATTCATGCACATTGAAAGGAAATTAATTAGAAGAAATATTTTAATATCGCTATTCACTCTTTCTCTATAATAGAAGTGTCAACTAAAGTCATGATCAACAATGACAGATTGAAACACACGCGTGAGATTGGCGCCAGTGAAAGCTTTGTATGTATTGCGCATGTGCGCGTCAACTTAGCCTTTTATAGATATAGAATAAACTTGCTTAATTAGACCTGCTTTCTGATGTAGCTAAACTTTTTCCAGCCCAGTGAAGCACCCCAACTTCTCTTTCAGGTAATTATCAGCAACTCAGCAGTAAATATCAACACGAAGCAGATTATTATTGTAGATCACACAGGGAGAACAAAGGGTAAAATATTTAACTGTAGCAGTGTTTGACTATAGTCTATGCAGCGAGAAAACCTGAAGTCATTTTCAAGGTCCACCATTTCTTCTTTCAGTTGGTCAAGTTTCTAAGTTTTCTAAATCTCCATTTTCTGGCTAATGAAAAGAAAGTAGGATTCCACCGAGTCTCCTATCTACCTATTCCAGGACTTCTGTGAGGATCAAATGAGATGAGGCACAGGAAAATGCTTCAGAGACATTTGGTTAAAGTGTAAATGTTTGCACCTGGCTATAAAGCAAGTCCTGTTCCTGGACTGAAGAAACTGCAAGGAGGCTAGTTGCTAGGGAGAGGAAGCCGGACATTGCTATGTGATGTCATTACCCAGATGGTCGGTCACTTAGCATATTAGCCTTTATATATATATATATATATATATATATATATATATATATATATATATAGTATCACAGCCACCTTGCTGAATTTTGCCTTTTTAGGTACATTTTTAAATTCTAGTATCATCCAATTTTCTTCTTGCAAATGTACCTTTTCTTTGTCCTATTTCTTTTGGGCCAAATATAAAACTTGGTTACATTATTTTGTGGACAAAGCCATGTTGATATGTTCTGTTGATGTAATTATATTGGGGAATTTTACTATCAGGTGAAGAGTTTCATTGTAAGGTAAGGCATGCTAGAGATAATACCTAAATCTACAAGGGTGACTACTGTGGTAGAAATTTTGGGGGCACTGTTTTCGACTTTGTGGCATATACAGTTTTATCTGGACATCATGCATTATGGTTCTTCTCAAATTGCACTGCGTAGCTTCTTATACTTTCTCTTTATTGGGCTTGATTTACATCTTAGTTAAGATTCTGGTTGGCCTAAGCAAAATGTTGATTTATTATAATGAAACTGTGGTATCTTGGGGGACCTAATGGCAAGATGTGCAAGCTAGGCCACTTGAAGGAATGAACTAGAAAAAAGTTAGGAACTCAGGCCATTTTTCTCAGACTCTTTGTCTAGGGCCAGATGACCCTCTGTATCAGTTTCCTGTTGCTGTTGTAACAAATATCTCATACTTAGTGGCTTAAACAGTAATTTATTCTCTTGGAGTTGTGGAGGCTCAGAAGTCTGAAATCAGTGTTCATTGGTTTCAAATCAAGGTGTTGTCAGGGCCGTGTTCCCTCTGGAGGCTTTAGGGGAGAACCTGTTTCCTTGCCTTTTCTGTCTTCTAGAGCTACATGTCTTGCATGCCTTGGATCATGTCCCATTCCTCCATCTTCAAAGCAGCATGACATCTTGATTCAGTCACCGCATTACCTTCTTCTGTAGCAAAACCTCCCAATGCCTGCCTCTCTCTCTCTTAAAAAAAAAAAAAAAAAGCTTTTATTCATTTTAGAAGGAGAGGAAGGGACAGGGAGAGAAAGAGTAACATCTATGTGAGAGAGAAACATCAATTGCCCAGGGCCGTCTGCCTCTCTTTTATAAGGGCATTTGTAATTATATTTTGGGCCTATGGGTAATCTAGAATACTCTCTTCATCTCAAGATCCTTAATTTTCTGTCTGGCCATTGTGGTTCAGTTGGTTGAGTGTCGTCCAGTGCACCAGGAGGTTGCCGGTTCGATTCCCAGTCAGGGCACATGCCATAGTTTCGGGCTTGATTGGGGGCATGCAGGAGGCAACTGATCGATGTTTCTGTTTCTCTCTCCAAAATCAATAAAAAACAGTATTTAAAAAAACGCTTAATGTTCTCACATCTGCAAAGTACGTTTTGCCACAAAAGGTAATATTCACAAATTCCAGGGATTAGGACTTGGGTATCTTTGTGGACTATTGTTTAGTTTACCAGTCTCATATCACTGCCCCTCTATCTATAGCTGTTCATGCTTTACTCTTTTTCTGAATACCAGCTTTCTCTGTTTTGGCATATCTAGCACACAATGGTGGCCTTAGGTGCTGGGTTTGCAAGAGAATAGTTCAGACTAATAGAATAGTAAATAATAGATTATCCATTCCAGATTCCTACAAGAGGTTTGAATCCCTAACTTGGTCAGATGTCTAATACTGGTCTAGCTTTCTGCAGCCAGGGGGCAGATTCATGCAGAATAAACAGGCTTCAGACTCTCGATCTTATTGAGGAGGTGCAGTTTTCAGAGAAAGATAGATAGTAGGGGATCTAAATTGAAGTTGTTAATTTAGCCATAACTGGAGACAGAATGAATATATGTTTTTGAAGGTCATAATTGGAGTATTTTAGTTGTACCAAGAAGGGTAACTGTAACAAGCAATGATAGACACTTAATAATTATTATATCTTTGCTCTCAAAACCAAGTAAGAGCCAGTCCAACAATTGTGACCATCAACATAGCATCAAAAGAGGTAAAGCCCTAGCCGGTTTGGCTCAGTGGACAGAGTGTTGGCCTGTGGACTGGGGGGTCCTGGGTTCGATTCTGGTCAAGGGCACATGCCCAGGTTGCGGGCTCGATCCCTAGTGGTGGTGGCGGGGGGGGGGGGGGGGGGGGGCGTGCAGGAGGCAGCCAATCAATGATTCTCATCATTGATGTTTCTAACTCTCTTTCCCTCTCCCTTCCTCTCTGAAATCAATAAAAATATATTTAAAAAAAAAAGAGGTAAACTTTTTTTTTTTTTTTTAACATTTTAGAAATATTATCTATTATTATCTTTTTGGTAAACTCTTCTAAGTATGAAAGGAATAGAGGATGAAAAACATGATAATCCAAGTTTAGAGGAGTGATAGGTCATATAAAATGAGAATTAAATGGTTTGTATCTACCGATCATATTTCCTCTGAGATTGCTGATTTAAATAGCTTTTGCCATCACTCAAATAAATATATTCTGTGGGTCTTGGTATTGCAACCTGGGCTTTTCCTGGTTGCATTGCACACCTGAAGATACCCTTCCTTTACTGTTCCCACCATTTGTAGACCAGCTACAGATTTGGCATGGTATCCATTCTGCTTCTTTGCAGAGTACATTGTATCTGTTGTCCCCAAGTCATACTCATATTCTTTGAGGATGTTTTTCTTTTGGACATATATTCATATTTTCATAGCATTCTTACTTTCTCTAAAATAGTCTCTAAAATAACCAGATCTTTTTGGGGATATTTCAGGTTTATTTTAGGATATAAAAGAATTCTAAGCTTGTGAATGCTTGAGGCATATCTTTTCTTATATCTGCTTATCATGTATAATTTCTAATAAGACAATTTCATACTGAAGACTAATTGATGATCCATTAATTGATGGCACTTGAGATAGAAGAAAATGACCATATTCAACAGCATATTGTTAGTCTAGAAACAAATTGCTATCACAGCTGCCTTATTGAATAGGCTAGTCTGGTTGGAGCTAGATGCCAACAGATCAATAAGTACAGAATTATTATAATAATTGAAAATCAGTATTAAATTTTAACAAAAGCTTTAGTTTTTTAATTTTTATTGAATTTGTAAAAATTCCAGTTATTAGTATGGATTGTTCTTTAAAAGATGCAATAGGATTTATAGTAGTAAAATGTAAAATTCTTTTTTTTTTGTAGAGTATGCTAATTTTTCACAAATTGAATAAAGTGCTCATTTAATTGTCTTTCGAATGTATTCTAAGTTAAAGTAATAGTTGCTTGTTCCCATCCTCCTAATATATTACTTAGCAGGGCTATAGCTGATGTTGGCATAGGTACTCGTATATTGGATGTTAGAATGCTGATTATGGGAAGTTGGGAAAAATAAGAATAAAGGGGCATTTTAGGAAACTAATGAAGGTTGAGGGGTGGGTACTGCCAGTCTGGGCACCAATAAGTACAGAAGATGTGGGTGCTGACCCACGAGTATATGCAGAGTGCTAGTCTCTAAAACCATCTGGCTTAATGCATTTATATGAGCAAATTAGAGATGTAAATGTAGCCATGCAGGATTAATCATGCACTGTGCTGCTCTTTGCTAGTCTTAGTGCCAAGTCACATCTCACTTTCTTGGTACTCTGTATGATTTCTTTAGACTTATTACTTTGGTTTGGTATACAATCTTTTATACAGCAGTAAAGCTTTACAGTGGAATTTTTTTTTTATTTGTACTTGCAACGTGGAGGAAGGATGTCACGGGAAAAGAAGAAACAGAGCATCAAATCAGCATTGTTTTATTTCCTGTCATTGCTCAAATTTACTAAAATCCTTACTGCGGCCTCTAAGTTAAGGATCTCTTGGCATTCTCAGGTACAACTACATTTTTTGGTGTTTTTCTTTATTTTTTGCCCCCAGCTTTATGAGATATAAATAACATACTCCATTATGTAAGATACTTATATATTGCAAAATGATTGCCACCATAGCATTAGCAAACATCTCTATCATGTATCAGATAATTATCTTCTTTTTTTGTGGTGAATCCATTTAAGGTTCTCTCTCATAGCAACTTTCAAGTACATGATGCTGTTTTATTAACTGTAATCACCATGCTATATATTAGATGCCAAGAACTTATTCAGAGTATAACTGGAAGTTGGTATTTTTTACATTTTTCTAGTTGATATTCTTCTAGTTGAGAGACTTTTGAGGAGAAGCTGTAAATTGACTTGCCTGAGGTCACAACTTAGTCCTGGTGCTCAGAAACAATGAAAGGTAATCATCACTGTGGCAGAAATTGCTAGCTGTTCCCCAATATTCACTTCCTTTTCCTCTGTAGCAATAAACTTGGCAATTATTAACTGGACCTTTGGGTACCCAGAATAAAGGCTACATTTTCCAGCCTCACAGCGAGGGTGTATTGATGAAAATAAATTTTGGCCAGCGGGATGTAATCAGAAGTGTGAAGTACAATTTCTAGGACATATCTTTATAGAGAGGGATGTGCTTTTCTTCCCGTCTTTCTCCTTCCTACTGGCTGGACTGTGGATATGATCGCTGGTGCTTAAGTAGCTATTTGGACTATAGTTGAAAGCTGTGTGTTGAAGATGGGAGTGGGGAGTGGATCCTGGTGATAGTGAAGATGGTAGACCAACCTTGAACTTCCGATCTCTGGACTGTTTTTATTTATTTTTTAAAAATATATTTTTATTGATTTCAGAGATGAAGGGAGAGATAGATAGATAGAAACATCAATGATGAGAGAGAATCATTGATTGGCTGCCTCCTGCATGCCCCACACTGGGGATCAAACCCACAACCCAGGCATGTGACCTGACTGGGAATCGAACTATGACCTCCTGGTTTATAGATTGATGCTCAGCCACTGAGCCACGCTGGACTGTTTTTATATTGTATGAGAAAATTAAACTTCTCTGTTAGTTAAGCCACTGTTATTTTGAGAGCTTGTTTGGAGGTTAAGCCACTGTTATTTTGAGTCACCTAATACATGCAGCTAAATATAACTCTGACTAACATCATTCCAAGTTAAGACTTATTCTCTGCCTAGGATAAAGTTGGGGAATTGACTATTTCTGGAATTTAGATATGCATTTTTAAATAAAATTTAGCTCTGGTTTTCTTATTATCTATATCTAACCTATTGTATTTCTGGAATTTTCCTACATGCAGAATCACCCTAATAATTGTATTTTAGGAAGACAGCTGAAGAAAATAGATTTCTCCCAAATGAAAGAAACCAGAGTTTGTCAGTAAACCTAAGTCAGTAACCAGAAAATGTAAATCTATGCTGTTTTATGGTTCTGCTCATTATATGTGATCATAGGACACACAAGTGCAGAAATATAGCAAGAAATTGAAGTTTTGGGGGAATCTATAAAATGGAAAGCATCTGGTGTGAAGTCTATAAAAGACCACAATATCAGGTCATTTCAAGTTCTTTTGTAAATTGAAATTTGGCTTAATCTAAATGGCTTCCAAGTGGTATTGCTTCCTTCTGTTCTGGAAGAGGATATTAAAGCAGTGAAGAATGGTATAGTTCAGTTAGGTGGATGTAAAAATCCTTGGAGGGTCAACACTGCAAAGGTGCCATCTCTTTCAGTATTGAAAAGAAAACAGGGGGGAAATTTAGAGATAGTAGAAAAAGTAGAGATAAAATACAAGTCTTGCTACTGAGAGAGAAAGATATTTTTAAAATCCTTTTCCAAAGAAGATACAAATCTGGTGATATTTTCCCTTCTGAAGTGAGTAAATGAAGACCAATAGAATCTTATCACACTCTAATTTAGTCTTTTTCATAGATAAGAAAAACATTCTGTGAAGAAAATTGAAAAGTAAGCATCATCAAGAAACTATAAAAGATATGTATCTAATCAAGAAAATGGAGGTGCTAAATTAGCATCTGGCTTCCTCACCAATCTTATGGGGGTATAAACATGACAAAGCTTTATTCTTCTAAAAGCAGTTCCTTCAACCATGCTCTGCCAAATCTCTCTTTCTGGTAAAATTCCAGATTTCATAACTTTCTGTGTGCTTTTTGGGATATTTAAAATTTTATTCTGGCTTAATTTAAAACTCCAATATTATATCATATTTAAAGTTCTTCCTTTCTCCTTTTTTCAGAGCCAGTGCCCCAGGCTTCATCAGGAAAACTTTTCTTCCCCATCTCTTCTGGGTTTCTAGCTCGTCCAGTGTATTAGAAGGAAGATGATAGAAAGGGTTAAATGTCTCTCACTTGATTGGTGCAGTTGTAGATCACTCACTGTTGATTGTTGCAGTTTCTCTGGTCATCATTGGCAGGTGTCCAAATGCTAGTTCTCTTAGGGAAACACACGTATGAATATTTTGAGGTCCTTTAAGAGCGTCTCTATTCTAGTTTCTTAATATGAGAGACTCTTTTTCAGCCTCTCTGTGTCCACATCTAGCGGTACACTCTACAGCCTCCTGCTGCTGGAATCCCTTTGCCTCTAGGTAGTCTTCTTGGATGGGATACCAGCAAGATGTCCCAAGCCATCTTCTATGGTATCTAAATTTTGGAAATTGTTGTATCTTCGCCATACCAAATGATAGGAGTTTAAGCTATTCTGCCCCCTTTTTGCTAGTTCTCTCAAATTATCAGGTCAGATCAACTCTTTGTTGCCTAACCCAGTAACTCTCAAGGTGTGTTCTCTAGACTAGCAACATCAGCATTACCTGGAAATTTGACATGTAAATTCTTGGGCCTGGTGAGGCCTACTGAACTGTGTTCTTACATGCTTGAACATCTTGTGGGATTATCCAAATAGGGAATCAGATGCCAGTCTTCTTTTACCACAAATACTCTTTATGATTAATTTTTTTGGAAGCCTCCAGCCTATTGTCATTAGGGGTAGGGAAAGCCATAGGACTCCCCAAGTAACTTCTTGGAATTTCTAATAATGATGTTGTTATATTTGTATAGACTGGAAAGATAGGGGTGGGGAAAGCCAGCAGCAGGAGTGTTATTATTTAGGGGTATTAGCTTGTGCTATATATTGTGTTGGTGTAGCAATCCCAAATCTCAGTGACTGACAAATATAAAGGTTTAGTTCTCACTCACCATCCTTATTCACGTTGGCTGCAGTTCAATTGCAGGCCTGCTCCTTTTTTTTCTTGTAGGATCCAGACTGGTCTCAGCCCCTGAGACATGCCCATGTCATGGCAGAGGAAAAAGAAACATGATGGGACCATATGATGGCTCTTAAAATTCTGTTCAGATGTGGCATAGCCACTTCTACTCATACTTTATTGGCCGAAGCTAGTCATATGGCCAAAACTGACAATCACTGAACAGGAAGTAAATTCATCTCAAAGAAGGGATTTTTTTTTGTGTGGGTCAGGTAGAGAAGGACAATGACTATTTTGAACACATAATACAATCTATCACAGTTGCTCAATAAATTGTAGCTATTATATTATTGCTAAAATATAATTTATATCTTTCAGAGGTAATAGAGAAAATACAAATATGCAACCATGAGAGAACAACTAATACTAGAATATATACACTAAGTATAATTATAACATGTTCAATAAGAAACAAGCATGGGAGTGTGTCAGGTAGTCTTTAAAAAGCAGGCCACAGGTAAACAGATCCTACCAGTGGGTCAATTAAGTTATTGCATTTTGAATATGATGTAGCCATTTAAAATGAGAGGAGGTAGCTTACGAGATGTCCTAGATATTCTTTTGAGTGGAAAAGCAAGTTGCAGGTGTGTATGTAAAGTATTATCTCATGTATATCGGGGAAAAAAGTTGGTCTATGCATAGAAAAGTTCAAACGGATGAATTTAATTTTCTGTTTTATACCCTTCTGTTTGCATTTCTGCCACAATATATTTCCACTTTATAATTAAAACTAGTTAACTGCTGTTGCTTAATTTGGTAATCAGAGTATCTACTGTCTGACCCAACCATATACCTTTTTTTTTTTAATTCTCACCCAAAGATATGTTTATTGATGAGAGAGAGAGAGAGAGAGAGAGAGAGAGAGAGAGAGAGAGAGAGAGAGAGAGAGAGAGAGAGAGAGAGAAAGGGAGAGAAAGAGAGAGAAATGTGAGAGAGAAACCTCGATCCGTTGCTTCCTGTACCAGCCTGACCCAGTATTGAACCCGCTACCTAGGTATGTGCCCTGACTGGGATTTGAACCTCAACTTTTTGGTGTATGGGATGATGCTCCAACCAACTGAGCCAGCCGCCAGGGCCCAAACACATACTTTTGAAATAAGAAGAAAAGGCCCTGTGATATTTTCATATGTATGGCCAAGATAGACAGCACTTTTAAAAATTACCATATGAATGTTTTGACTTTCTCATTTAAGACAGCCTGTCAGTTTGGCAGCTCTGAGCCCGTTATTTCTGTGCCTTCTCTTTCTTCATTTTCATGTTTTGACAAATAAGATTGTACTTTTGACAAGTGATTTGTATTTCATCTAAAGATTTCAAAGCGTTTTTAATTTATTTATTAAACTATCTAAAGATCATTTTATCCACCCATTTTTGGGTAATGTAAGATTCTTCCTAATACAAATGAAAATAGAATGTGGTAGTACTAGAGTTCTTGCAATAAAAACACATTATTGCTCAAATAATTATTGCTCAATTTTTCAGAAGCTCTTATTTCTTTTATTTGAACATCTGCAGAATTAGGCCTGAGCATAATACTGATTTAAGGGGAAAAGTTTCCTTTTACGTCACTTGGGAGAGTGTATCTTTCAGAAGTGAATGTATTTATAATTATCCCTTGATAAATGAATAAATACCATGCTGAAAATTTTACTGCAGCAGGAAATATGTATTTAATCTTATCAAAAAGCTGACATTAAATTTGCTCATTCATTTAATGAGTATTTAATAAGAATTTAATATGTGTTGGGAACTGTTCTAAGTACTGGACTTAGTGGTGAACAATACATACCATTCTGTAGACCTTACAATCTGCTTGGATTACATGGGTATCAAATGAGTAAATAATGCAATTTAAAATTGTAAAATGTGGTATGAAGAAAACAAAACAAAGTAATAGAATATGTAGTGAATGTAGGGAAAGGAATTAACTTTGGTAAGGAGGCCTCCCTGACAACTTGCAATTTGAAAATAAACTTGAATATTGAGAAGGAAATACCTATTCTGGAGGGAGAAAATTCCAGGCAGACATAACTGCAACCACTAAGATAATTAAGAGAAGCATAAGAAGGTAGGTCTGGCTACAGCACAGTTAAAAGAAAGTATGTTAAGAGATGAGGGTGAAAGGGAGAAGATAGATCATGTAGCGGCCTGTAGGTCATAGTAAAAGGCTTTCAATTTTATTCTTTTTGCAAAGGAAAGCCTCATGTGGATTTTAAACACGGGAAATGCATGATCTGATATACATTATAGAAAGATCATTCTGGCTACATGGAGAGACTGAATTACAGGAAGCAAAGTGGGACCTATTGTAGTAGTCCAGTTGATATTAATGATGTCTGTAATGAAGAAAGGGTCTTGCAGCCCTAGTGAGCTCTGGCAGTTGTTGCGCTTATAGCTTCCCTTTGCCTGGCCTTGTGGACTTTCACCCTCCATTGGGCAACTTTGTACTCAGCTAAAACTCAAGTAGATCCCTGGGTTGATTTTGGGAGTATCTTATCTGTGTAGCCCCTTTAAAGTTCATCTCCATTTTTTATTCTGAATGTGCCAGCTACTTTGTCTTCCAAACTTCGATCTCTGTATCCTCAACTCAGCAAGATCATTGTTCTCTGTTTGGGATCCCCTTCCTGCGCTGTGGTCCAGAAAGTGTTTCCAGGCAGAAAGCCAGGATGGTCACACAGCTCACCTCATTTGTGTTGTTTCCCTCTGAGTTCATATAGCCTCTTCTGTTCTTTCTATTCTTCACAGTACTTCCAGAGTTAGCATAAAACTCAAATAGATTCGCCGATACCTTGCTTAAAACCCTTAAAATCCTGTGCTTGCTCATCATTGTATTCTAAGTCAAGAATTAAGAACAAGGCTTTCTAGTCCAACTGACTTGAATTTTCTTTCTATTACTTTCTAGCCACGGTACTTTGGAAATTTTCTTAACCCTTTAGCCTAAACTTCTTCTTCTGTAAAATGGGCATAATAATAGTTCATTCTCACAAAGGTATTAGGAAGAATCAACAGCAGCAACAAAAATATACAATACTTTAATGCCTGGCACATAATAAAATGAAAATGATAGTTACTATTAATATTGTTAAGATAATAGCATTCACAGCCTTCTAACCTTAACTTCCACTATATGTTGCCTTGCATTACAGGTTTCAGATTTATTAGATGACGTGGTAATGTGGCCTACATTTTCATACCTCTATGTTTGGCTCTGTTCCTTTAATCTGGAACAGTCCTCCACAAACCCTTTCTTTGCTTTTTGAAAGGATACTTTACCACCTTTCCTGTAAAACCATTTTTAAAACAAAAATTTTTTTTTTATTGATTTCAGAGAGGAAGGGAGAGGGAGAGAGAGATAGAAACATCAATGATAAGAGAGAATAGTTGATCAGCTGCCTCCTGCACACCCACACTGGGGATCAAGCCCAAAACCTGGGCATGTGCCCTGGCCGGAAATTGAACCGCAACCTCCTGGTTCATAGGTCAGTGTTCAACCATTGAGCCATGCTGGCCAGGCTGTAAAACCTCTTTTAGTTACTACAGTCAGAATTAGATACTCTTTAAGGCTTCCATAATATTTTTATTTTTAATCCTCATCTGAGGGTATTTTTTCATTGATGTTTAGAGATAGTGAAAGGGAGAGAAGAGTAAAGAGAAAGAGAGAGAAACATCAATGTGAGAGAGATAGGGATCAAACCCTCAGTCGAGGTATGTGCCCTTGACAGGGAATCAAACCTGCCTTCCTTCGGTCGGAGGGCTGACACACTAACCACTGAGCACCCGGCAGAGCAGGGCTTCCATAGTCTTAAAGAGAGAATACATGATTAGTTATTCTATTCTTCTAGCACTTAGCTTTCACTAAGAGTTTGGGCTCTTAGAGTCAAAGGGCCTTAGCTGGTTTGGCTCAGTGGATAGAGCGTCAGCTTGCGGACTTAAGGGTCCCAGGCAAGGGCACATGCCCTGGTTGCGGGCTGAATCCTCAGTGGGGGGTATGTAGGAAATAGCTGATCAGTGATTCTCTCTCATCATTGATGTTTCTATCTCTCTCTCCCTCCCCCTTTCTCTCTGAAATCAATAAAAATATATTTAAGCCGAAGCCGGTTTGGCTCAGTGGATAGAGCGTCGGCCTGCGGACTGAAAGGTCCCAGGTTCGAGTCCGGTTAAGGGCATGTACCTTGGTTGCGGGCACATCCCCAGTAGGATGTGTGCAGGAGGCAACTGATCGATGTTTCTCCCTCATCGATGTTTCTAACTCTCTATCCCTCTCCCTTCCTCTCTGTAAAAAATCAATAAAATATATTTAAAAATACATATATATATATTTAAAAAAAAAGAATCAAAGGAATAGCAGGACCAGTAAGTGTTAGGAGTGGTTCTTATTTTTATTAGTTGCATATCTCCTTTTATTAGTTGTTTTCTCCTTCGACCTTCACCATACTGCTATCTCCTCCAGTGCAAAAATCATCTGATTTATTTTTGTCTCCTCTCACAGTGCCTAGTATAGTCCCTTGTATAGAATGAGTACTCAGTCAACGTGTGTTGACTGTAAAGCACTGGGCTTCAGCCTCTCTGACGCTACCTGATAGTGGAAGGAAGTGAGGTGGGTAAGGACAGAGGTGATCCTCTCTGGATGCTGTGGAGCAGCTTCCCTCCCGAGGAGTGGGAGATGGTCCTGCATCAGATTGACATGTGGCAGAATTCTTACTACTGCAGGTTACTTTAGTTTTCTGGTTTTAGCAAAGCAAGGCCTCTCTAAACTTTGAAAGCACTCAAGTGTATGAACTATCACTAATGAAGCAAACTTTTGCTCTCAAATCTGCTTCTAACTTTACCCCTTCCTTTACTTTTCTAACACCTCTTTAGATAATTGAAAATAATTTAGACATCTTTAGGAATATTAATAGATTTTTCAAATACTGTTTCACATTGAATTTAATATCCTACTTCTAAAAATAATAAATCTAAATAAGTGTGAGGCTAGCTTTTTCAGGTATTTACCCTCTGATGAGTGTCAGACATATCACTTCTGAGGAGATCTTGAAGAAATTCACAGCAATGAAAAAAGCTGTGTTTTCTTCATTTCCTCTCTTTTACTTTTTCAGTTTGAATTGGCAAGTAGTTAATGAGGAAATACTATTTTAATAGACTTTTACAATATATGCTTTTAGGGAAGTGATTTGAGAAGTGCTACATTAAAAAATGAAGGAGTTGTAAAAATGTCTTCTAGTAGCTGCAGATCTGAGAAATAGTGTACTTACTGTTTGATATCGGATCTTTGAATCAAAAGGCTAAATGACACCATTTTGAACTGTGTTAGCTTGGTAGCTCTATATTAATAATCCTAATGGAGAAAATATATTGGTATAATAGTAATTCCTTAAATATTTCAGGTATAATTACTGATTCAACTTGGAGTAAACAAAATAAAGACATGAAGGAAAAACAATAGGGTAATTTAAGATAGTATTGATATTTAAAGGTTTCTAGGTAATGGTCTTCTATTGAGTGGTACCTATTAAATGAAAGCTGAAACACTTACCAGACAGCAGGGGAAGAAATGTCATACAAGTAAGTGACCCAAAGGAACTATACCTAAAAAAATTGAAAACCAATTTAAAGGCTTGTATTATTTTGAAATTTTAGATTGGTTCTGTCTTTCTATGGAAACATAAGTATATTTTCTGTCTCCTTTCCTGAGACAGCCCACTGTTCTCAGATCCCCCCTTCCCCAATTTAAATAACTGTCTTTTAAGTCCAATAACATCTGAGCATGGGAGATTGCTCTTTAGTCCACAGACCTTGCGTGATATGCATATGGATTCACAAATGCCTTCAGAAAACCACCCCACAGATTAGGAACCATATAGGTCCCTTAATTTACATATGGGAAAGTGAAGCCTTGAGTGGTTTAAGCCAGCAGTCACAAATTATGACTTGCAGATGGAATTCAGACCTACAGGCATGTTTTGTTTGGCATGTTAGGATGCTTTAAAATTTTTGAGCAAATGGTTAAAAATCAGGAAATTTTTAGCTTCTTGTGAAAATTAGTGGATTGGAGTGATATTCCTGCATGACATTAATTGACTAGAGTTACTTAGCGGCTACCTCTTTTACAGGATTTATATATCTCCAGGTTAGCAGTCCTTACAATTCCCTTTTGTCTTATACCTGATTCTGCTTCACTTATTCATTCACCTGCCTTGCCATTCTGAAATTTTTGTTATTTAGCAAGTCAGAGACAGAGTGGAAAATAGAACCTTTTCTCCTGACCCCTAAGCAGTTGTAGGTCCCTGCTGTCATTACTTAGGCATTGGTTTATAAACCCTGGGTTCTTGCCCTTCTGTTGCCATTGACTCTCGGTGTGACATCGAACAGGTCATTTAACCCCTCTGAATTTCAGTTTTGATACCTGTCAAATGATCATAATAAACATTTAATCATGTAAATAATTTAAAAAAAATCTAAAGGCTTATATTAAAACAGCCTTATAATGTCATAGTTAATATTTTGTTATATGTTAGATTGCTTAAAAATGCTGCTTTCACTATGAATGCCCTTTGCCTACTGTTAATAACCTTCAGTGCCCTGCATTCTACAGGATAAAGTCCAAATTTCTTTGCCTTACAATGTTCCCTACTAATTTGGTTCTAACACACCTTGCCAAAATATCTTTTACTTTGTATGGAGTGGAATGGAATGTCACTCATTTACTGTTCATTCTCCACCCTCCTATCTCCATCCCTCACTCTCCATTCTTTTATCCCATAAATATTGAGCGCCTCTGCTATGCCAGACACTGTTTTGAGCCCTGGGGATTATAAAGCTGAACAAAACAAAGTCACTACCTCTAACATTCTTATACTTAAGCCTTATATTTTAGGCAGGTCAATATTTTGTATCTTGAGTACACATCTTACATGTATGCTTGCCTCCCTTGCTCGCACTGTTCTCCTTTTTCTCTTGTTTTTTTCATTGCTTTATTCAACAAATATTTATTGATTGCTTATTGTGACAGGCACGATTTACTGGATGTTGGTATTATAACAGAGCAAAGTACCTGCTTCCTTGGAATTTATGTTTTTTGTGGGATTCATAAGACATTAAATAAATAAACAAAATATCTTCTATAATAATAAAAGCATAATATGCTAATTAGACCAGATGTCCTTCTGGATGACATTCTGGACGAAGCCGGGGCTGCAAGGAAAGCCCGGGTTCCAGGTGCCTGCCAGCGGCTGGAGGGAAGCCCGGATTCCGAATACCAGAGGGAAGCTGGTGCCGGCAGCCGGGGGAAGGAAGGCCTACTCTTGCACGAATTTCATACATTGGGCCTTTAGGATGTCATAAGGGCTTTGAAGTAAAACGTAGCAGGGCAAGGAAGATAGAAAGTACTTGTGTGTGAATCATGGTGATATTATTTTAGAGGAAATGAGGAAAGGCAGCCTTTCTTATATTTGAACAGAGTCCTGTAGGAACCGAGAGAACCAAGAGGGTATCTAGAGGAAGAGTGATTCAGGCAGAGGATGCAACAAGTATATGCTTGATGTATTCAAGGAACATGAGATGGCTAGTATGGTAAGGGCTGAGAGAGAAGTAAGAGATGAGTTCTGAAAGGTTGAGGGGTCCAGATCCTGAAGTGCATTACTGGCCATGGTACCTTGGCCTTATGCTCTAGAACAGTGGTTCTCAACCTTTCTAATGCCGCGACCCTTTAAAACAGTTCCTCATGTTGTGGTGACCCCCAACCATAAAATTATTTTCGTTGCTACTTCATAACTGTAATTTTGCTACTGTTATGAATTGTAAATATCTGTGTTTTCCGATGGTCTTAGGTGACCCTGCTAGCGGTTCTCAACCTGGGGGTCCCGATCCACAGGTTGAGAATCACTGCTGTAGAGCCTAAGACGATCAGAAAACACAGATATTTACATTATGATTCATTAACAGTAGCGAAATTGCAGTTAGGAAGTAGCAATGAAAATAATTTTATGGTTGGGGGTCACCACAACATGAGGAACTGTATTAAAGGGTCACGGCATTAGAAAGGTTGAGAACCACTGCTCTAGAATGAGTTGTATCATCTCTGAATTTTTAATTGGAAAACTTTCTTTAACCATCTTTATTTCCAGTAATTTCTCATTCTAACTCCTGGAACACTTATTTAATACATAACTCATATGTTGCTTAACTGATAAGGCAATTCTTGGTTGTCTTCTTATAGGTTTTCTGTTCTGTCCTAACTTTTTTGTAACTTCCTCTAGCATAGACATAGCCTTCACCTACATGATGCTTTCCACCTCATTGGTACTTAATATATGTTTGTTTTATGAGGCTCTGGCCTCAGATGTCAGCGGTAGGAATTTGAAAGCAATGTCTAAGAAAGAAGTGAAAGGACTTGGTGATAGATTAGATGTAAGGAATGATGATAAGGTTTTAGTTTGTGTTCCTGGAAGAGTAACAGTGCTATGGAGAGATAAAGGAAAGTTGGCAAAATAAACCGATTTTGGGATAGATTGGTGGATTTGGTTTGGAATTTATTGAACTTCCCATGCCAGTAGGATATTCAAATTAAGCTGTGCAGAATGACTTGGATGTCAGAACATATAAAGAGTATTGATATTATTTGTGACTGCTGCCTGCAGTATGTAATTACAAGAGCATGGACAGCCTGTTACTCGTTTCTAGTGCCTGGAACAGGGGCTGGCAAATAATAGGTGCTTAAGTCATAGGCAATTAATGGTGTTGTCAAGATGAGAGGTAAGGTAGGTGTATAGCTCTGATGCACATCATGGAATAAGTTCATTGTGGGTCAGAATTCCAGTCTTATCACCTTCTGTGTGTTGTTGTCTTGATTGAACAAGCGACCTCTCTGAATTTGTGTCCTCATCTGGGAAATGAGGACCTTCCTTGCAGGGCTGTGAGATAATAATTGCGGGCATAGATCCTGGCATGGAGTAGCCACTTAAGAAATAGTACCTATTCATTCAGCTGTAATTAATGGTACTATTACAAAGATAATGCTTTCACTTAAATTTCAGGCTCTTAGGCTTAGAAAAGATCTCAAAAGTAACCTGTTTCAGTTAACTGTTTTGACTATTTTATTTTACTTGTTTTTAATCCTCACCTGAGGATACCCCTTCCATTGCTTTCAGAGAGAGAGTGGAAGGGAGTGGGAAGGGGAGAGTGAAAGAGAGACACATTGATGTGAGAGAGACACATCTTTTGGTTGCCTCCCGCACGCATCCTGACCATGGTTGGGGAGTGCATCTGCAGCCCAGGTACATGCCCTTGACCAGGAATCAGACCTGAGACCCTAAAGTCCATAGGCCAATGCTCTAACCACTGAGCAAAAGCGGCCAGGGCTGCTTTGACTATTTTAATGACATTTATAATATAGCCAGCATCCAATTTGCATATAATCACACCATATCAGCCAATCCTGCCAATGCATATAGAGCTCTAAGAATAATGAGTGAAACATTGTTGGAACATTGGACTCATAATACACCAGTTACTATTATTATATACACCAGTTAGTATTTTAGTAGCTTACTACTTTTTATAATCCTAGCTATCAAAATAATCTCATGATGGGATAGGAGTTGATAGACATGTTGGATGTCAAATAATAGAATTACATAGTATTTTGTATTTAGAGATGTATCTCCTTAAATAGGATGGAATCATTTTACAGAAGATGAATGAAACTCAATCTCCATAGAAATATTTTTATAGTAAGAAATATTGCTGAATTTAGAGAAGCGGAGTTTTTTTTTTTTTTTTTTACATAAAGTGATTTTATTTATACAGAGATCAAAAATAAGGAAAACTAAGCAATGCATTGTTTAGGGACAGATACATATGTGGATAACATAAAGAAAAGCAAGAGAATGATCACAAAATTTGGGCTGGTGGTCACCGTTAGGGATTAGGAGATAGGGGCTGGAAGGGCCACGGAGTTGTCAGAGGAGCTGTCAGAGGAGCTGGTAATATTCTACTGAAGTTTGGGGGCAGGTAAATGGGTGTTTGTGGTATTATTTTAGCAGTACATATTGTCCCTTAAAGTAAGCTTCAACTCCATATCTATCTATCTATCTATCTATCTATCTATCTATCTATCGTTTATCTATGTGTCATCTATATATGTAGATATACATACTCATCTATATGTATGTTTCCTAATTTCTAAAAATTAAATTCCTTTTTCCTATCCTTACACTTAGTATTTAGTTTGTGGCCTGTTTTTATTTTGTTTTATTATATACAGAGTCTATTCTTGATTAATTTTTTTTATCTTGTCAGATACTCAAAGCTTTTTGCTTCAAATCACACATTAAGATTTTGTAGCCTTTTGATCTAGAGTCCTTTCCTGTTTCTTTTTTCTCTGAACATAACTTACAAATCTGAGTACATCTTTTGAAATGATTTCCTGATTTTTGTAGGTCTCTTCTGGCAGTGATTCCTTAGGAGCTGTTGGGTACCTCTGAAACGTTTGTTTTACTTTTTGCTTTGGAGCAGATGTCGTGGCACTAAGACCCAGAAACCGATTGCTCTGTGTGGCTGGAGCTGGGCTGGCTGTTCGCTCGCACTGAAGGGAAGGAAGTCATTAGTGCAGACTGAGCTGTGGAGTTGGGTTCTTGCAGGATTTCCTTCCAGCCTTTCCCCACTAAGGTTCTTGGGAATTAAAAAAAAAAAAATCTAAACACACAAACCAAGTTTTCCTATTTACAGTGTTTAGGGAAGGTAGGCATTTGGGGAAGGGCAGATCCTTTCCCCAAGTTATCCAAGAAGGAAGAGAAAACAGCGTAAAGAAGCTCTGATTACAGATCTTTGGAATTTTCTTTGCTAAATTTTACAAACGAGAAATACACCCAGAATTTTGGGAATTGCTCCAGGCTGCGCGTGAGGGTTTGATTGCTTGTCTAATCTTTTTTCTTTCTTCCTTTTTTTTTTTTTTTTGAGAAGAGGAGAATTCGCCAAAAGGGGTTTGGATGGCAGAAGCCCGGCTGGGTTTCTGTAGCAGCTCGTGTTTTCCAGCTCTTCTCTGAGGGAGGGTCTCTGCAGCCGGCTGGGAGACCCCTTGCCACAGGCTCCTTTTGCAGGCTCTGGCCGGGCGGAAAATGCCCCGCTTTGGCAGGAGGGGTACGCTGGCTGCTGGGACTTCCTAGCCCAGTGGGAAGTGTGTTCGTGGTTTGGGGATACTTTTCATTGAACTGAAAGCGAAAAGGCTGGACTCTCCTGGGCTTTTTCCCTTCGCAGTGAACATGGGGAAGAATTAGGGGGTGGGAGGGAGGCAGCATGACTTGCAGTCGCTGCTGCCCTGCGTCTGCCCCCAGCCCCCAGCCAGCATCTTGATGTTCTACGTATCGGCTGTACAAATATGATGAAATGGCAGCCCCGGAAGAAGGTAAGTGTCCTGGAGTGGGGACGGGGCCCGGATGCCCTCCACAGGGAAGGGTGACAGGGAGCGGTGGCCCTTGGGTCCCTCCACTGCTTCCGTAGTTCGCTGGGCTGGCCGGTTCCAGCAGCTCTGTCCCCTTAGGGACTTGTGCCACTCCCTTAGGGACGAGTTACCAAGTCTGGTCTGCGTCCACTGCCCGCTTAAGTTTTTCCTTCTCGGTTTGTCTGGACTGAGCCTCAGGGGTGACAGCTCGGGAACACCCGTGGCTTTAGAAGCCCTGCGGAGTCAGGGACACGATTAGCTTTGCAGGAGCCAGCCAAGAGCTGCCAAGGACTTGGGAACGCCCCATTCACGGGGAGCCATTTGGGGCTGTACCCCGACACATTCCAATGTCCCCGCAGGTGGGTGTTGTAGCACCTACTTCCCCAAGGGGTTAATAGGCTCCAAGCTGCTGGCAGCCGCTTCCCCAGGGCCCCGCTGGGGGGCGAGCATCCCCAGCACAAACCGCCCAGCAGCTGGTTCCCGTGCAGCCTGAGGCTGCGGGGCCTCCTGACCGAATGCCTGGGGCCCTGCCCAGGAGGGCCTTCTGCCTGCGGGGTTCCTGGGCAGTCGTGTGGGCCCGCGTGAGTGAGAGCGCCGGCCATTGTGCACTGGTGTGTGTCTTGTGCGTGTCAGCGTGCACGGGCGTGTGTACATCGATCGTGGGGAAGAGGGGGAGGGGGCACTTGCTTTTTGCAAGATTATTTCCTAATATGGCTCCTTTGTTGAGAACTCAAGAAAAAAAAAATCCAGTGGTTCTATCAAAATAAATTGCTATTGGTCCCAGAAATAACGTTTCTAAATGTGGGACTGGTCCCTACCCCAGGACGGTCAGGGAGAGACAGCTTTCTTCAAGTTGTTGGCATCTGTATTTGGCTAGGGCTCCCTTTTGCTAACTTGTCTGACTGGCGCTAACTGTTAGATGAACCCAGTGGTTCACTGCACAGCACGACACCTCCCCCCCCCCCCCCCCCCACCTCAGTTGGCCTCGGTTTTTATTGACATTCTTCTGAGGGAAAACATAGCGAACTGAATGTGCTGTGCCCTTCCCCAGCCGTGACCTGTCTCTGGTAGCAGCTGCCTGGTGTTTTACTTGAACTAGCTAAACTGACTCTTTCTTTGTGGCATGATGTGTGATACTATGTTTTACATCAGAGCTGAAATAGAAATTGTGTGAAATGCATGAGAAGATACTGTGCATTTGTTTTATTGCTAGAGATTCTAACAAATCCCGCTTCAGTATAGCCTGGTGAATGGAAAGCTTTTCTTTGATATCTAATTGATTCAGTTTTGATCTCTGACACTAAGTCATTTCTCCCTCATTCCGAAGTCAGAATCTTTCATATATTAGTTCTCATCATAGAGCTTCTTTCAGTGAGATTGGTTTATTTTAGTTAAGCAATCCATGTATCTTCCCCCCAGATCCTCATAAAAATCAGAGTTAGGATGAGGAAAACCCACAGAAGAAACCATGCAGTTAAGTAAGCAGTTTAAACAGATGCTGTGTATTCCTGAAGCTCCCCCCCCCCCAATTTCTTCTATATTTGTAAATTGCATATTTATGAGTACTTTTAAGATGTCTGCAGACTATACATTCATAAATGTCTGTTTTTTCTATTTTACCCAATATGCAGTAACTCATGTGGTTATGTCTGTGAAAACCCCTCTGGGTACTGGTATTGCTTGAACCACGGAAGTATTATTCTTGGCAGTCAGGTGGATTTCTGGACTCTGGAAGATTCTGTTTCAAGTGTTAGGATTCACTCCGCAGTATTTATTCACTCTGATGCTTAAATTGCTATACCAGAAGGTTGTGTTTATTCACTGTATTCATAATCCCAAATCATGTTATAAGGATCCAGATATAATTCTGAAGAGTTCATAGAAGATTAAAAAATAAGCTGAGCCATCAAATATTGTATGATTATTTGGTGGTGGCTTGAGAACAATTCTTGCTTCTACATTGGAAATAGAAGATTCCTTGGAAGAGACTCAGTATTAAACTCTGGTAGGGCACCAGTAAGTCTTTACAAAGATTAGGTTTATTTTCTTACTCCTGCAAGAATATTCACATGATCAGATCACTGCCATGGTTTCTGGCTGAGTCTGTTAACACATTTGTAGTGGTACAGTCACATGCCATGTGTTTTGCCAAACTGTTTCATAAAAACCATTTACACTACAGATGAAAAGTGAGACTGCATTGATGTGATTTTAACAAAGCTAGGAAGATCATCCACAGACTGCAGCTATAAGCAACATTTGTCTCTAGCTGGCCATCATGACTAGGATTGCTGGTAACTTGCTATCATAGTGCCCGGTCAGCCTCTACCAGTGCTGGCTTTTTTGTTCATGCTGGTGTCACTGTAAGAGAAAGACCCTAGGTTCTAGGTTTCTTTGTTTCTAACTGAGCATGCAGCTGGGGTACACGATTGAAGGGGAGCTCATCACTCTGCTTTTCTTTGCTTACTTGCTGGGTTAAACTAAATACTAAAATTCAGAATGTGGGCTCTGGAGGATTCAAATAGGATCTGCTACTTTTTCACAAAGAAACCACCAGAACATGATTAATTGTGTTCCACCTTTGTTGTCTACAAAAGATTAGAAGTGAGTGTCCAAACATTCTGGTTTCTTTAATAATCCACTCCAGTCTAATATCTATGAATCAACTGAAATATTTTAAACCTTTTTACATTTAAAGTTCACACCACCTCTTAGAATAAAGTCTAAAAATACCAGTTTTATAAAGTAATAGTTCTTATTTACCTTTATATCAAATAAATATTTATTGAGCATCTATAGTATCTTTGGCACCAAAAAAGAGGTATGAGCTCGGCAGGTGTAGCTCAGTGGCTCAGTGTAGACCTATGAGGTCCTTAGGCCCAGTCTTCCAGAGTACAGTGTGCCTCCCACCAAGGGCCCGTAATTCCCCTAATAGCAAGCTTCTGTGCAGTTGTGATGGCATTATGGTAAGGATGAAATTTAATATCGCACAAATAGCAGGTGCCATTTTTTATGTACCTGCTCTATGCTAGGCATCTCTGCTTGCTCTATATCTATCTAATGAAGTAGTAGGTGTTATAATTTGCATTTTGCAAATAAGGAAATAGACTTGGAGTGAAATGACTTAATCAGAGTCACACAGCATGGTGGCATCAGAGCTTAGATTAGACCAGGCCTTATTTACTTCAAGACATGTGTTCTTCACATGTGTACTTGGGGATTTTGATGACCAGGGCTCTTTATACAAGAAAGATAAAGCCTGAGAGCTGAGATGATCCCAGTATAGGAAGGTTAGCCATCGCTTTGCTTCCTCTTTCTAGTTATCAGCACCAAGACAGACTTCTTGCCTCCCCTTCTTGAAGAAACACAATGATTTTATCTACCTCAAAATTCTTGGAGCATTTAGGATCTTTGCCCTTTTAGGCTGATGGTTTTTATTGATAGTAACCTTTATATCTCTTTATGTATATCTTTATCTTTTTATGTATATATCCTGCCTCTCTATACTTCAAGCTCCTTGAGTATAAGAACCATATCTCACACCTCTTTTTAAAAAAATATATTTTTATTGATTTCAGAGACAAGGGAGAAGGAGAGATAGAAATATCAATGATGAGAGATAATCACTGATCAGCTGCCTCCTGCACGCCCCACACTGGAGATTGAGCCTGCAACCTGGACATGTGCCCTGACCGGGAATTGAACCATGACTTCCTGATTCATAGGTCTACACTGAGCCACTGAGCTACACCTGCCGAGCTCATACCTCTTTTTTGGTGCCAAAGATACTATAGATGCTCAATAAATATTTATTTGATATAAAGGTAAATAAGAACTATTACTTTATAAAACTGGTATTTTTAGACTTTATTCTAAGAGGTGGTGTGAACTTTAAATGTAAAAAGGTTTAAAATATTTCAGTTGATTCATAGATATTAGACTGGAGTGGATTATTAAAGAAACCAGAATGTTTGGACACTCACTTCTAATCTTTTGTAGACCACATCAGGGAGGGAGGGGACAAATACACTTTCACAAAATCTCCATGGCAGTCATTGTTAAGACACACCACCAGGCTCCAGGGACCAGGCTCCTGATCCGGGTGATGATCCTTTTTATTAACATAACCTTATTGCCCTGGCAAAATGTACTTCCCCCTGTTTTTACAGTAATAGGCTATCATGCAGCACATTACTTTTATCTTGTATTTGCAGAAATGATAGTAATTAAAATGCTCATCTCATAGGAACATGCTTGTTTACACTTCTGAAGTGATTGATTTCTGCTCTTTAAAATCCAGGGATTAGTATCAGATAACACTGTGTAAGTAAGACTGCAGTCAAAACCTTCAGGAAGCTGCTGCTGATTGGATTTTTTTATTGCTTATCTAATGTTATTTTACTGTTCACACATAATAAAAGATCATTAATAGGAATATGTCACATAAGCTACATTAATAATGTCATTTTAGAATCATATGATGTATTTATCTTGTTATACTTGTCACATTAATATAATGTGAATCTGGCTTCTTAAATGACTTCTCTGATGGAGCTTCATTTAAAAAGCTTATTTGGAAGCTCACTTGTAAAGATTTCGTCCTGTAAATTTATCTCTTGGAATAGCTTATTACTTTTACAAAAGAGTGCATTTCAAATCCTTGTATTTTCTTTCTGGATTAGGAAGCTTAAGTCTCATATTTTAATGCAGCTATACTAAATTACTTAGTTACCTTCCTAAATGCCGTGCTAGTTGATATGATTAAATTATTTACTTTGGGCCACAGTTGGTGTGATAGTATAAAATTAGACTTAAAAAGAATCAAGCATTGTGGACAAAAGTAGTTTTAAAGAGAACGCTTAGAAATTCCATGATAAAGGTCTTTCTGCAAATCCATTCTATATACTATTCCCACATCAGTGCAACTAGAGACCCAGGTTTTGATTCTGACAGTTCCCATGACTTGTGTTCTTGGGTGTGTCATTTAATCTTTCACATCTGACTCCCCACTGTTATAGTTTAGCTCCTCATCATCACTTGCTGGGTCTATTGCAAATGGCATCCTAATGATTTTTCATTCCCCTTCCCCTTTTATTCTCTGGTTTTTCCTTCTTATTCCTTTTAGAGTAATTGTTAAAAACAACACACATCTGCTCACATTATTCACCTTTTTATTCATTAGGCAAAACCATTTATTTATTTAGTATTTATTGAAAGTATTACAGATGTTCCCCCCTTTTTTTATTAACCTTCTTAAAGTCTGCTAAGTCTCTCCATTAGCTAGTAGAGGTCTCTGTCTCCAAACTGTGGTAAGCCCACCTTGTTCTAGCGGGTGTGCAAGAAAATGACTGGGTTACTGGGAAAATATGAGAACTTCTGTTTTTATGTGTTTTTAAATATAAAAGAACAAGAGATAAATTAAGCTTTACTAATCTTTCAAGGTAGTTTGACACTTGTGTCCTCATTTGTTCATAGGCCACAAGGGGTTCTTAGTGGTGCCCACTCATTGTTCATGTCACCGTCAGTGTGCTGTGGTACACTGTCATTTCCATCATGAAAAGGCTTGCCTTAAGTGCTTAATTTTATTAAAGAAAAGAAGAAAAAAGAATGTAGTGTAGGTTATATAGTGATGAAGAGGATGGGCTCTGAAGCTAGACTGCCTGAGTTTGAATTCCAGCTCAATAGCTGTGTAGCCAAGTTATTTAACCTCTCTGTACTTCGAATGTCTTATCTATTTAACGTGACTGGCATGTAGCTTTTGAGGATATAATGTAAAATGCTTACAAGGAGTGCCTGGCACATAAATATGCTCACTACATTTTTCGTGTTAGTATGATCGTACCCTACAATATAGTTGGATATGGTTCACCAGGATTCTGTTTTGCATGTAAGTCCATCTTTTGCCTAGAAGGCCTTCTCCTCATACTCTAACTTGTCTTCCTTTTGTCCCTGATTATGCTTTTAGAACTAGCACAACCTTGTCTGTATGAATTCTTCGATAATTGCTGGGCATAGTTGGCCACACCTCCTTGTATGGGCCACAGTCATAGCCCTGTACTGTAACTGTTAGTATGTCTCTCTGTCTCTACCATTGTAAGGTTTTGAGGGATAGGCATAGAGTAGGAACTCAATGGGTGAATATTTGAAAAAATATAATGCATTTATGGGCAATGATCTTCAACCAGTTGGCAAAATTCTCTGACTTGCCAATTATTGGAAATGGCCTAACTCGCAAGTTTATCTCTACCTATTCTCACCCTCTCAGAACACCATCTATACTTATAAAAGGGTAATATGCAAATTGGTCGGGACGCTGTCACGTAATGACCGATCAGCAGGAGGGCGGGGCAGCAAGCTACAAGCGTCGGGGAGCTACGGGAGGGCGGGGCAGTGAGCTACGTGCAGCGGAGAGCTAGGAGTGGCGGTGGGCGGGGCGGCCAGCTGAGGCAATCGGCAGCGAGCTACTCGCACACGGATTTGTGCACAAGACCACTAGTATTGATTATAAGGGAGGGTAATTTATTAAAGGGATAATAACCATGAACCTATTAAAAATAAAGTCACAGTTATAAAAGTGGTGGTTGTTCATTTTGGGTGTACTAAATGCAACCACATTGCACACTTTAAATGGTTAATTTTATGTTATACAAACTTCACCTCTATTGAAAAAATAGAAAAAAATTGTAGTTATAGTTGACGTATCTCACAACTTATAAGACATCAATGCATCAACAGCATAGTTGTAAAACAGTGTAGTGAATATTTTCTTCAGCCCTAAATATTTTTGATTTTGTAAAATTGGTAGGAAATGGTCATCTATAGAAAACTATTTTCAGGAATCTTTGAGAAGCTGGGAATAGTTGATGGATAGACTTGATAAGAAGTGAAGGAAGTCAGTGATGAGGAAATTTGATTTGGCACCTTTACTGTTCAGGAGCTAGCCAGTAAGTACTGCCAGTGTGAGAGGCTACAGAGTTTAATTAGCCCAACTTGAAGAGAGGGAGCCAGCAGCCACCTTCACTTTGCTAGTCAGTCAAGGTGATGACATGCTGTGGAAAACACAGCGGAAGCAAGGGAAAACCTGAAATCCCTGGTAGCTTTAGCTTCCACAGTGAATTCATTATATCATTAATAATAACAATGTTATGTCTCAGCGTTAACACTGCTTTATTGATGTGCTAAAACCATGTAGTTTTATTGAAAGGTATAAAAATTATATCATTTAACTGACATTATCAGGTTTATATGAGCTTTGGTACTAACCTTTCTTGTTAGTCCCCCTCTTAGTTTTTGTAGCTAAGAAGAGTATTCTCATATATAGTAATTGAGCCATTTAATTATGCACACTGTTATTTAACCTGTTAGAGTTTTGTCTTTGCTATTTTGAGTATCCTTTTAGCATGTATTTTAAGGAAAGACATAAAATTATATCCTTTGGTTTATACCTTTTGTATAATAAACTTAACATTTCTAGAAAGGGTACAGGAAATAGTTTGATGGCAGTCGTCAAAATTGCACATATGTTTTTTGATGGCCTCAGTTTGGACTCTTAAAGGACTGAAATTTCTCTCACTTATTTTTTGTTACGTAAGTCAATGTCCCTTCATAAATGCACCCATATTTCTAGTATTATTAAAGTTGTGAGATGTAGTATTTCAAATTTACATCATGTTGGGGGACTGAGACTTGTAGAAATACAGATATTGAGGCAATTCTGAGTTAGAGAGCAGTTAACTGTGGAATAGGGTCAAAGTGGAGTTGGGAGCCAGGAGGTCATTGTGGGAACACATTGTGTTTGAATACATCGTCTCCCAAACATGCAGTATACCTAAACTTAAACCTAGAAATGTAATAGTGGGGAGTATGGAAGGAAGAAACTCACGAGGAAACTTTGTTGCACATCCTGGAATAGCTTTGTTATAGCCAATATTGGCATAACAACACATAGATTATAAATAGTTTCTTTTTATAACGGATAAATGACTCCTTATTTTAACTTATCCAATGTAGGTGTTCCTTGTTTTAAGTAAAATAAAAATACAATATTTTGAATCTGAAAACAGACTGAATGCCACTTGTTTTATATAACTAAAAACCTTGAATATCTATTATATTTATCTGGATCGTTGCTTCATTGCTCTGAAAATTAATTGTTAAGTATGTTGAGCATATTTTATATTTTTAATATTTATAAATGAACATAACAGGAATGTATACACATATTTTCAGGATCATGCTAAATTGTGATATCTGTGAAAAGCTGTATGCATAAGCACAGATCTATTAGATATTTTTGGAGCTGTGTTTGTGAAGTTGAGATTCTCAGGCATAAGTGAGATTTTTTTTTTTTGAGGAGTAGAAAGAAAATGGCATAGTGAGTGGTGGTGGGACCATGATCATTTTGGTGGACTTTGGGTCTTTATTACTTAACTAGAGGCCCGGTGCATGAATTTGTGCACAGGTGGGGTCCCTTGGCCTGGCCAGCGATCGGGGCTGATCAGGGCTATCTCCCACCCTGATCAGGGCCTGGGGCTGATCGGAACCAGATGGCCGGGGGGTGGGGATGGAGGTGCTGCAGTGGTTGCCTGTGGGAGTGCACTGACCACCATCTGCCCCCTGGTGGTCAGTGCACATCATAGTGACTGGTCGACCAGTTGTTCAGTCGTTCAGTCGCTTAGGCTTTTATATATAATTAGTGTGTTTTTTTCCAACAGAAGGTGAAGGACTGGAGAAAGAAAAGATAAAATACAAACTACTTTGTTTTATTGTTAAGAATTTTGGTAAAGACATTAGGTTGAACTACGTGAAATTGCTGATGTATGGCCATCTTTTACATACAAAAATAGAAATTTACTATGGTCCAATTAATATTTGGGGGGTTAGGAATGATGGTGATAAATATTAAAAATTAAGACTACAGTGTGTCTGAGGGACTAATTATGCATTTTAATATTCCATAGTTACCATGGTTTCCATGGAAAAAATTGCTACTCTAATATTTAATTTATCTGTGGTATTCTTGTGAATTTCCTGTTAACTGAAATTTAATTCAACTGCCAGCCCTTGTTAAATTTCAACCATTTTTTTATGTGAAATTTTCTAAAATACATTACACATTTTCTGCCTTCATACACAGAAGGTACTAAGCATGATTTAAAGTTCTCCTGATTATTCAGGATTATTATCACAAGCATGAATTATTCTACTTTGCTATAATATAGCAACATTATAGGAGCTTTTAAGGAATGTGGAATTATTTGTTCCTATTCTGAATGACCTCAGATTGCCCTTTTGTTTCTTTTAAAATACTTTTCATGTCTTCTTTGTACAGTTTTTATCTTTCTTTACATGTTGCCCAAAGGAATGCTGCTGTCATGTGCCTACCTCTTGAAATTCTGTTTCATATATGTTTCCTCTCTGTGGTGGGTAAACTATGCCACTAACTGAGCCTTAGCTGTGACTGAGATGAAAGTAAGTAGACACTGAATGAGGGTTTCTCTTAAGAATATATGAACTTTAGAGTGTGAATTGTGGCTTTTCATTTTGACTGCTTAGAGATTTTTTAAAAAATTTACTTTCTGGTTTGAGGCTGGGTTTTAGATTGTTGAGATGGTTAAATAGTGACCTTTTTATAAGTGAGATATTTATTACTCTATTGATTATTGAGAGGTAGGTATGTTTGAGGATGCATGGTCACAGAGACTGAACGATTTGATAAATATCATTGTGGTTTTCCCTTTTCTGACTTTACTTTGGTGTTTCTGGCTTGGCTTCTCCCCCAACCCCCAATAACTTGTTTAAATATATACAAGCAATAAAATACTATAGTGGAAGGACCTAGTATTAGTAGTTTATGTGAAAGGTAGAATTGCATAGCCTAGGGAGTATATGTGATAACCTTTGAGAAGATACAACCAAAGAGTGTGGGATTCATTTAAATGTTAACTAGTTACATATTAGTTAACCAAAACATTTTTTTGTAACACAAATATTATTTATTTCAAACAACTCTTTTTGCTTTAGCCTAGATTTTTGCCAGATAGTATTTATGATCCTGAGATTTAAACATTTTTAGAAATGAAAGGAACCTAAAGGAGCATTTAATTTACTAGGACAGATTCGGAGGCAGGGTGCCAGTAGGGTACAGTGATTCCTTCAGGAGAAGCGTGTAGCTCTTCAGAGGCTGGCCCTAGACCTGAATACTCTAAGGCTGGGGTAGGGAATATTTTTCTGTCAAAGGCCATTTGGATATTTATAACATCATTTGCAGGCCATACAAAATTATCAACTTAAAAATTAGCCTGCTGCCGAAACCAGTTTGGCTCTGTGGATAGAGCATCGGTCTGCGGACTGAAAGGTCCCATGTTCGATTCCGGTCAAGGGCATGTACATTGGTTGCGGGCACATCCCCGGTAGTGGGAGTGCAGGAGGCAGCTGGTCAATGTTTCTCTCTCATCGATGTTTCTAGCTTTCTATCCCTCTTCCTTCCTCTCTGTAAAAAATCAATAAAATGTTTTTTTTTTTTTAAAAAGGAGAAATTAAAAAAAAAATTAGCCTGCTATATTTGGTCAAACATTTAATTAACTCATGGCTAATGCCTTGGCAGGGCCAGGCCAAATGATTTTTCTGGCCTTATACGGCCCATGGGCCGGATGTTCCCCACTGCTATTCTAAGGAGAGGGCCAGTAGTGCTTCTACTTTTTCTCTAGTCCACTATGTAGGGTTGGGCTTATTTGTAAAAAAATAAAACCCAAAACCCCCAGTTATATAAATGGTATATTTTGAAAACACAAGAAATCTATTTGCTTTTAGATACATCTGTGACTTATTTTCCTAAAATCCCTTGTGCTAATGCTTAAGAACTCCATGGTAAAATGCATATATATTAGTAGCATTTGTTTGCTGTTTGTTAGCTTTGTTGGTCTATCACACAGCAAGACGTTGAAAAATGTCATAACTTTTTGAGGTAGCTGGTAGGGAGGGATTCATGAAACATTGGGATCATAGTCACTGAGAGAACTGGTTTGAGGTGGAAAATGGGGTCACTTTGATAGGGACCCTGAGTAGTCAAGAAGCAGTGTTAAGGGAGTCTGTGTTTTGGAGGGATAGGAGAAGGAGATAGTTGACAGTGGAAATAGAGAGATGTTGACCACAAACTTTACATATGTCATAATTTCAAGGGAAGACCAGCTCTAGGTCAGAGTAGATGACACAAAAAGACCAAGAATAGCTTATCTGAAAAGTAAACAACTTATGTAGGTTAACACAAACATGAAATAGATCTCATTGATAAGCATATCATCAGGATGTACTTGTCACTGTTCTAATTGCTATCCCATTTATAGTGGTCACAAAACAATTTTGAACTGGGCTATTATGGAACCAGTGTTTCCAGTAAACAACTGTAACTATGGGTAAATGATCAGTGTCAATTTGAACAGAACTGTCTCACTTTATTTTTTAAAGTGGATCCATAATATATCTTTGTATTGCATCATACTGGATTAAGAATGAATGAGAATGTAAAATTCCTAAAGTTAATTTTTAAATTATTATGAATCTATAGGACATACTGCTGACATTTATAAGTTGATTAAAATAGAATAAAATTATGGAGAAGTAGACATTTTTATCTTTTTGTTTAAAATTCATATGTAAAATTTTAATTTTAAGAGATACCAGTTAAAGAAAGGATCTTAAATTACATATTATTGACTACTAGAGGCCTGATGAATGAAGATTTGTGCAAGAGTGGGCCTTCCTTCCCCTGGCTGCCGGCACCGCCTTTGCTCTGGCCGGAGCCGCCTTTCCGCTCTGGCCTGGAGCTGCCTTTCTGCTCAGGCCTAGAGCCACCTTTCCACCTTCCCATGCTGCCCAGAGGCCCGGAGCATCTGGGGCAGTGCAGAACGCCTACATTGTCGCCATGGCGATGACGCAAGCATCCTGCCCAACCCCGGCCGCTCTGCATATGCAAATTAACCCACCATTTTTTGTTGGGTAAATTTGCATACTCCTGATTGGCTGGTGGGCGTCACGAAGGTACTGTCAATTTGCATCTTACTCTTTTATTAGTGTAGATGTATAATTACATATAAAATATAATTAACATTTATACTGACCAAATAAACCAGGGAAGATTAATAGGCACAGAGGTTATAATATCTCACCATGGATGAGTTTTAAACACCAATATAAAATGTATAAATTTTGGTTAAATAGAACCAGATATGTGTTCAGAGTTTAAAATATACATAATTTCTTAATGGACTCTGTAGTCCTTTTAAAGGCTTTTTCAATGATATGCTTCTAAAGGGAATAATATTTAAAATCAAATTTCTTTTAAATGATTAAATTATTAAACATTTACTAAAGTTGTTGGGGATGCAAATATGAATAAAATACATTTCCTCTAGAAGGGAGGATAAGACAAGTTGACAAATACCTGATGTGAGGTGGCATATGTTAAGTATCACCAGAGAGAGTGACTAAAAGGAGAGGTCACAGCTGAGTTGGTTGAAGAAGGGTTTGGAGTGGGATAAGAATTAGTGGACCAAAAGAGTCTGCATGGTGGAATGGCATTTCAACTGGACTTGGTGGGCTCATTTTTACCGGACGGAGACATGGAGGCCATTCCAGGCAGTGAGAGTAATATAGGGAAAGGCAAGCTCTAAGCATGTTTTTACAACATGGTAAGGAATCCCAATTTGGCTGGAGAATAGACTGCAAATGCCAGCTGAAATCCAGATGGTAATTGGCCCCAAAGATGGTGAAATTAGGGTTTCACATGCTTATTCTCCTCCTAATGCTTGGTTAGTAACTGGTTTTCCTCACACTTTCTTATTAAAAGAAAATGAAAAACTGAGTAGGTTGCAAATGGTGGGATTTTATTTGGCTCTGCAAGGATTTTTATAAATACTACAGCAGCTGTTAACATGTTTTTCATGATTGCCCTATGCCTATCAGAATGAATCTCCTCATTGTTTCATTCATAAGTCTACATTTGACTCGTTTATCTTTGAATGTTTGCCATTCTCATTTGTTTGTACTCCTTTGGGTAGAATTACTTACCTGATGATAAGAATATCTTAAATTTGGAATTCTAAGCACTTCTGACTTCAGAATGTTATCTCTTTACTACACATATTATGTAGGACTGTTAAACAACCAGTTTGAAGTCTGTAGCACAATTCACAAAGCAACAATCTCTCCTGTATTTCCAAATAAAGTATTTGAAGGGAATGATATTTGCAAAATGTGCTATAGTGGTAAATTTAGAGAGTACAAGATAATTACTTGTAATTATGGCAATTTCTGTAAGGGAAATCATCTTAATTTGTTCCTACTAAGAAACAGAATTGCTCTACTCATAGCATTTGAATCTTTTTAGGAGATTAATGCTGTGTGCCTTCATTACTTTGAATGGACATTACAGCTTTTCACTACATCTGAAATTACCCCTTTAATTCAAGCTTCTGTTTGAATTTCTGTTGAATTCAGTCTTCATTTAAAAAAAAAACGATATTCCAGAGCCCTTGTTGAAGAGAACTTACATGTCCATCCTAAGCAAATTGTAAAAGAATACTACATCTCTACTAGGAGAATAAATTTCCAAAGAAGTCATAGTCTAGATGGTGAAAAAAGCCTTTAACTCATACTTGGAGCAGTCTCCTGTCATGCTATTCCCTGAGGATTTAAAATTTAGATGGCCTTAAGGCTGATGGGTAATTGCTATGGCTTAAAAGGAATGCTGTGTCTCTGGGCATTTTTATGAAGACAGAATTCTGACTATTTTTTAATTTTTAAGTATTTAATTATACCATTTGGGAAAGGTAACTTGTTCGTAGTTAGGACAGAGAGAAAATTGGAAGGGGAAGAATGAGTTTATGCCAGAATATCATTAATTGGAAGTAATATTGAACAAAAAATGATGGATATTTGTCTACATAGGTGACAAAGGTGCTAAGTATGGAAAGTTAACTCATTGTTAGGCTATGATTGTCCACAAAAATAAATGATTTTAGTCTTCAGAGCTGCTGGGGTGACTTAAAAAATTCTGAGTTTTTCAATTAGCACTGATTTCTTCATATTATGCAGGAATTTCTTTTGGCGTCAGTGAGTTGAAGCTGGTGCCTTAGTGCTAAAATTTCTGTCTCCCCTGATGCCAGGTGCAGTACTCAGCACAATCATAAGCCGTTCATGAGTAAAGCAGCTTTAGGCAGATCAGATAGAGCCAGTGAGATGTAAAAGCCGAAAGTGACTCAAAGGTTCTTTGATTTTGCAGTGTCCTATCCTTTCTGCTAAGGCCTAAACTTGCAGTCAAACTTGGAGTAATTGATTAAATAATTAGTTCAATATGTATTTATTGAGGGTCTATTATGTGTCAGGTGCTGCCATTTATATAAAAAATGAGGAGGAAAAATGAGTAATGCTTAACGGTGATTCTATTATTTCAAAACTTGAGCTAGTTCAGTTTATCTTTATGTTTGCTAAGTAAGTTAGTAATTACTGAATTTGAGAGACCCAACTAATTTACTAACTATATGAACTAATAATTTATGAAGTGTTAGACTTTGGGGGTGTAGATTTAGATATAATATGATCCACATTTTCAAGGAGCTTACAGTCTAGACAGGAAGTCAGATGAGAAAATAAAGTTTTGCAATACAATATGATAACAATAGTACCGCATACAGGGTGCTGTGGGAACACTGAAAAGCAGGAGAAAGAAGGAGGAGGTGATGTGAGCTAAGCATGGAACCGTGTGTAGAAGCTGTCTAGGTTAATAATCACCATGTTTTGTTTTGTTTTTTAATCCTCATCCGAGGATATTTTTCCATTGATTTTTAGAGAGAGTGGAAGAGTGAGGGAAAGACAGCAATATTGATGTGAGAGAAACACATAGACTGGTTCCCTCCTGCATGCGCCCAGACCAGGGCCGGGGCTGGGGAGGAGCCTGCAACCGAGGTATGTTCCCTTGACTGGAATTGAACCCGGGACCCTTTGGTCTGCAGGCCAACACTCTATCCACTGAGCAAAACCGGCTAGGGCTCACCATGTACTTTTATATAATAGACTTTCTCACAACTTGTCCTTTCATTTTTATTGTAGTGATTTTGAAAAGTAACTAAAGTAAAATACCGTATTTTCCAGCATATAAGACGACTGGGCGTATAGAAGATTTTCCTGGGTTAAAAAGTCGTCTTATATGCCAGAAAATATGGTAATTTTAAAAGGGTTCACTATCCGATTTCGCTTATTATTTCCATGCTATCACATTGTTGTTCATAGCTTGATTGCCTCTTAAATACTTTTAGAAGATAAATGTGCATTTTCTACACAATCACCTCCAATTAGATTAGTTTTCACAGTTAGATTCTTAATAAAATGAGTGGTACCTCTAGCCTTTTTAAATATTTTGCTTTATGGCATAGTGTCTTCCTTTAAATAATACTTTAATATAAAGACCTTTTGAATATATTATACCATATTAATTTTTTCCTTAGTTTATTTTAGATTTAAAAAATCAGTTCTTAAAGTATATTCCACTAGTTACTGAGGAGGAAAAAATTCTATGGTTAAATAAATTTAGAAGTGTACACACTGTCTCTATTTTGGAGATTCATTTGGCATACTGTGAGGGTTCTCAGAAAGGAGGGGAGGAGAAGAGAGATTTCTTTACCTTTATTTAACCAAGTATTCCCCAAATATTACCTCTTTTAAAAATAATATGGAAGTATATTTTGGGAATTACTTTCTTAACATATCTTTGTTTTGGAATTAGATTTAAGAATTCTTACACATGGTCAATATGGAAATATTCTTTTATGGCTGAAATTTATTAGAATGAAATAAGAAAGAAAGCAAGAGAAAGAAATAAAATGAGAAGACTATAGAAATAGAGAGCTGTGAGAAAAATATTGGCAGCAGCAATAAAGGTAAAAAGGAAACTTATCTTATAAAAGTTACAAAATGTTATTAAACTGTGACATAGTGAAATCCATTTATCAGGTTCCTGGATTTAACATTTCCCCAGAGATATGAAAATATTGGTAAGTGCCAAAGCATTTTTCTCACATTTAATTTTTTACAGTGCTCAAAACATTTCCTTACTGTTTTTCCTGAAAAACATTAAAAGGGTTTCACTTTATTATTAAGGGACTAAAATTTTAACAATATAAAGTAAGATAAGAGGGCATAGTTCCCTTCGTGAATTTCACAATTGGGAAAACATTTTCCCTTCCTGACTTTTTAAGAGCAGATAAGTTAGAGGTGCTCTTATTTATCTGCCCGAGGTTGTGTGAACTGTAGTAGAATGTCTTTAAGTCTTCAATGAAGGTTTGAATTGTTTAATTATTTGGTTACATTTTTTGATGGAGTGCTGCTGTTATTCCTTTGGTCCTCTACTAGTATAAAAGGCCATTTCTGAAGTGGACTGGGGGGCAGGTCAGGGAGAGCCATTGAGTCCATCCTAGTTTTGCCAGATAGCTTAGAGAAGAAAAGAAGTTGAGTGGGAGGAGCATGCTCTAAGTCCTGTCAAAATATTCCAGTTAGCTCTTGCTTGGTGCATCATCAAGTAGTCACTTTACACCAAAGCAGCCTGTAGAGATAGGGGGTAAGAAATTTGGGAAATTGTAGAGATCCTTTGGGGTTAGGATGTAGCAATATTAGGAATTAGAATGGCCTGATACAACTCCAACTAACTACATGAAGATAGATTAGAAAACTGTGTAAGTTGACTTTTTATTAAGTTATATTAATTCATAATAATCTCTGCTTAGTTATTTTTAACCTTGGCATATTAAAATTATTTTTAATGTTATCAGCTGTACTGAAGAGAACCAAAAGAAGGTTTTATTGTTGTTTTCCTGCACTTCCACTATTCAGTGAATAAGTCATTCATTGAATAAATATTTACCAAGTGCCTATTGAATTTTGATAAGGGAAGCAACACACTTCTTGGTGACAATGAAATGGTGACAGCCATTATCAAAGTGAATGGACTGCAGGAGAAAGTGAGACTGAGGAGATAGTGTTGGGTTCTGTTGTTTTAATGAGGAAGAGTTTCCCTTACTCTTTCTCTAATCTTCCCCATTCTATCTCAACTTGCTTAAACTGAACTTGTTCTTCAAGGCCTTACTCAAGCCCTCCTTTCCATGAGGCTTTGTGAGATTCACCAAATTGGAATTAATCCCTTCATTCACTGCATCATTTTGCCCTAATATTATTAGAGCAATTATTGCAGTTTGATCAATTGATCAATGAATTGATTGACTAGTTTATTCTTTCAGAGTGTTTGTTACACACTATATCAGCTTTCGGCATATCAGAGAGGAGGCTGATGAATAAGATTCCATCTCTGTCTTCAGTGAACTAATTGTACATTGCATATTGCGTGTTTGTATTGGTTTCTCCCACTAGATCTTAAACCTCTGACAAACAGTGTTGACTCTTACTCACCCTCTCCCATGTGCCCAGCATAGTGCCTGACTGTACAAGGCATTCAGCAAGTGCCTTTGAATATATTTAATTTGTTTTTGTTTCTGGCACACAGAACTGAAGATTCATGGATATTGCTCCATTATAGTTGAAATTTGTATAATAGGCTTATATAGGAGGAAACCAAAGTTCTGACAGCTTATATTAAGTGACATATCCAGCTGTGTTTAGTAAGTCAGTAACAGATGAATTCATATTATGATACTTTTTACATTAGTTTGCAAGCCATTGAACTAGTATGCCTCACTTTAGCTTATTTTAAATAAACCAAATAACTGAAGAACTATGTTTTAGAAATATAATTTGTAGTAGAAACAAAGGTTTTGAGCTTTGTTTATATGTACAGTGATTTAGTAAGCAATAGAGTCAGATGTCAAAAGGCTTTTAGGTCACTGGTTGAGTAGCATTGTGGTTTATTATTTACCTTTTGTCTACCACAAATGTTCTTCTAATCCAAGAACCCAGAGTAAATGTTTGCCGAAAGTCTTTGCAACGCCTAAACAATGAAATATTCACATGCTTTAGTGGTAGCAAAATTGAATGACCAACAGCTGCCAGCAGCTATTCCTTACTGATGTAATCCAGGAGGTTTGTGAAAGGGGAGCACATGGATCAGGGCTAACTGGAAATTAGCAAAGATCTGAATGTTTGACTAAATGTGGTTATAGTTTGGTGTGATAAAACACAGAGGTGAGAAATGGCCTCATATCAAAACCTAGTGGTGAGAAAGAACTTTACTGCAAACAGCTATGGCACAAACACAGAATTAGGTATGAGATGCCTTTATTGGTACTATATTTAAGGAAGTTATTAGACGTATACTAGGGCCTGGATAAGGAGATAATGCTTCAAAACTACGTAAAAAAGCATGATTTCTGCTAGAGTTTAGTTGGGAAGCATATATTAATATGCAAATTGTCCCTGCAGGAGTTTGACCGGGAGACCGATAGCTAGCTGTGACATGCGCTGACCACCAGGGGGCGGCGCAGAATGAAGGGAGGCCCCAGCCGGCAGCTGGCAGCTGGGGAAGGGAGGCCCCAATCGGCAGCCAGAAGGCCCCGATTGGGCCTGATCGCCAGCCAGGCCTAGGGATACTACCTGTGCATGAATTTCATGCACCAGGCCTCTAGTTCAATTATAATATAGTATCCTAATTATTCTAATGGAAGTATGCATTACTAATCGTGGGAAGACTGAGAAAGGAATGTGGGGGAAATAGAGGTTTCCCACACTTGAGGGCTTTGTTGGAGGCAGGGCATCACCATAGGTAAAGGTAGGAATATGTGAAACAGTAGTTTGCATTTGTTTATTATTTATTTACTAGAGACCTGGTGCACGAAATTCGTGCACGGATAGGGTCCCTAGGCCTGGCTGGCAATCAGGGCAGATGGAGGCCTTCCAGCTGCCGGCCAGGGCCTTCCTTCCCACAGCTGCCGACTGCTGGCTAGGGCCTTCCTTCATTCTGTGCCGCCCCCTGGTGGTCAGCACACATCATAGCGAGCGATCGAACTCCTAGTCAGTCTAACTCTCAAGGGGACAATTTGCATATTAGCCTTTTATTATATAGGATTGTGAAAGTGTCAAGTATGATGGACAAGTATAAAGAACCTGATTTCCTGTATTCCTTGATTTTTTTATAAACTGGTACCCAAAATGACAAATAATCAGGAAAACGAAATTTTCTCTGGGTCTTACTACTATTTCCTAATGCTTAATGTAGTATCCATTAAATGAGTGAAAGGACAATCTTTTATTACATCTTTTTATGTGCTATTATTTTATTAGGTGGTTTTCCAAGTTATTTCATAAAGTTTATTTTACATGAGTCAGGTGTATCAAAGAACCTGGCATTTTCAGATGTAACATTCAAGATTTGAATTGTTCTAGTCATCCCAAAGAGCAATGTAGAAATTGGTGATCTTGATAAAGCACGCAGTGGCCCATGTGCCACCTGTGAGTTACTTAGCTAATGAGTGAGCATAGCTGACTACCCAGCAACCTCATATTAAACCACTTTATAAAATACACATTTGGGTTGCTGCTAATGTAATTTGACTTCTCCTTACTATGCGGTGTCCACCAGCCTCCATCCTTCTCTTTATCACAATAACTGATGTGCGATGTAGCAGCCATCATTAGCATTTGGAAACCTTGTTCTGGTTTTTTCACAGACAGATAAGGTTAATGTAGCAACCTTAATGGACTTTAGAGTTTATTTACATGACAGGATTTATTTGAATGGCATATAAATTTAGTCCAGTATTTAGGAACCATTGAAGTTTTGAAGAGGGTTACCTAAAATTTTCAGTTATATTTTAGTGAATTTTGTGGGGAAGCTATATGCTGTAGTATCTTTTGCAAATGTGGGGAGTTAGAATGATTCAGAGATCTTTAGGAATGCCAGGGATCTATAAGTTTTAAGTTTTTGAGTCTTACTCTGGATTCTTTTTCATCTCAGATACATGGTATGGAATATCTGTATTTCTTCATTAAAAAAAAACTGAACTATGCTTTCATTATTTTGACTGAAGATAAAATCACAATTTGTATTATCCATTGATAGGAATTGTTAATGTTAAAATACATTTTTAAAATATATCATTGCATTTTAAAGTAAAATTAGACCTTTAGTGTTTATGAAATAAGGGCTTTCTCTCTGAGTTTTAAAATGCTTTTAAGCTTCTTATAGAAGCATAGATAAAATTTAACTTATGTAATGTTATTGAGTTGTAAAAGGTGCAGACCACGTAGAATTTAGAAGTATATGAGATTTTAAAGTCACAAGTGAAAATATGTGAGGATAAATAAGTGTTTGTGATGTTGACTTATGTATTTCCAAAATAGGTTTTTGACCATTAACCCGTGAAAGGCATCCATCCATCCATCTGTCCATCTGTCCATTTATATATGGGATCCTTACTACTCATCAAAGCTGTTTAGCAGAGAGGCCATTCAAATAGAAAGCGAGAGGAAAAGAGATTTCATGTTTTTGAGCATTACATTATTACTTTTATTGTGTTGAGCATAACATTTTGTGTTTTGCTGACTTAACAGAGATACTTACATTCATTTACTCCTCTATTTTTCTCTTAAAAATAATCATTGGAGTTTTTTAAGATAAATACAACTGGTGACCATAACATCCCCATCAAATCTGTTTGAAGCTTATATAAGACCAGATTTCTTGTTCTTTGTTTTTTTTCCTTGACTAATTATTTATTATAGTTCTTTTTGATTTGAAGTAGCAACTGTTGGCATTTTGATAAATGCCTTAAACAGTTATATAGTTTCACCAGTTCTTGTGTAAATGGTATTTCTTCCTTAAGCAGATAATCAGCCATAAATTAATAATTATTGCTAATATATATGGAAGAAACATTCCAACCTCATGAGTCATCAGAGAAATCTGATATAGCTTTTTTATTTTTTTGTATTTTTCTTCAAAAAGTCAATAAATTACCGGGTGAAGTGGAATAAAAACAATTCTTTTTGAAGATCCCACTCTATTACTTGTATTTTCTTAGATTGAGACAAATCAGTTTTCCAGGGTTGAAGTTTTATTTGTTTAATTTTGAAAGACAAAGCATCATAGCATGCTTTTGGGTTTGTGCATCTAGGATGGAACAGAATGGACATGCTATATTCCTTTCCTATAGTTTGCTGATATAGGACAAAAGGATGGAAGAGGTCTTATAGCATCTTTATAGATTGTTTTGTAAGGTAAATAGGAAATGTTGTGGCTTTTTCATGAACACTTGGTTATTGGTCATAATAGTACTAGCTTCTGTAGGTTGCAATTCTGTAATAGAGTAAGATCTCTCTTACACCATTTTAATTGCAAAAAACTTTTTACTAGGTCAGTCATAAGTATGTTACGTAGTTTTTGTATACAATGTGACATGATACATTTGATATATATCAATTCACATAAAATATAGCTAACAGAGGGCATCTACTTTTCCAAGTCTGTCTTAGTTAAAATTGTGTTTAAATTGTTGTGTTTCTTTGTTTTGTGACTATAAAAACAGGATTAGAGTTACTTTCTTCAACTGCTTAGGGAGACAAAAAGACCCAGAAGGCCAAGGAGCTAAGGTGTGTTCCGTTTCTCTCTCTCTTTCTCGCTCGCTCCCTCCCTCCCTCCCTCTCCCTCTCTCTCTCTCTCTCTCTCTCTCTCTCTTTCTCTTTCTGTATTAAGTGTAATTTTGAGAATTATAGAAGCTGCAGGAAAGTACTTATATTTCACCTGGTGCTTGTATTTAGTGATTTCTAATTGGTACAAAAATTAGAAAAATAAAACTATTTAAAGAGTTACACATGAAATTTTGTATTGTCCTCATCCATTTTTTTTAACTGCAACTCTAGTTATTAGTTAATAGTGAATTAAAAATAGATTTTTAATATGGAGGGAGAGAAGTAGGCATGTTTATTACTTAAGATGAACAGTTAGTCATCCAGCCAAAAGCTTTCATCTGTCTTCTTTTACAATTAAAACAAAATCTATTAGTCCTGTCAATCAAATCATCTGGGGTGATGACAAGGGCTGTACAAACACTAGTAGCAGCTGCCAAAGAATCAAAGATGTAACTTTTCAGAATCAAACTTGCCTAATCTGAAATAAATCAGCCTTTCAAAGATTGGTGACTTGGTTACACACCTTCTGATAAATCTATAAATTAATATCCTGTAATATGGATTTGGAACATTTTCCTTTTACTTAGTCTCATGTGCAGCTCCTTTTCTTGAAAATGCACTGAGTCTCAGTCTCATTTTAGAGCTGGTATGGAAACAATAGCATTCGAAGCTATCTGGGTATTTATAATACTTGGAGGAAGCAAAACAAAGAGAAAGTGTACAGTCTTACACTTAGAACATGACTCAGATTTTATTTAAAGTGAAATAGTTTCTTTTGTTATGGTCAATTTACTCATAATTGAGTGTTTAGTTTAACCAGAGTGCACACATACCATGTCTAGAAGGTGATTGTTTTTTAATTTAGGTTGTTGATTTGCTATTTAA
This sequence comes from Eptesicus fuscus, assembly GCF_027574615.1. Taxonomy (NCBI): domain Eukaryota; kingdom Metazoa; phylum Chordata; class Mammalia; order Chiroptera; family Vespertilionidae; genus Eptesicus; species Eptesicus fuscus. The sequence continues at coordinate 24,194,919 of NC_072495.1, read as the reverse complement.
TGTAATGTTTTCAACAAGGATCTTAAGTTAGCAATGCTTCTTCATATTGCCCTCAGACTGTAAAAAAAGGCTGAAGTTCTTTTCTGGTTTGTAAGTTTAGTTCAATTAAACAAATATTTATGGAGCATGTACTTTGAGCAAGGAATTAGATGCTGGAATAAGTCCAGAGATTCAATAGGTGAGTTCCCATCTACTAAATTTCTCGTCAGGGTGACCAATGCAGACAACCTAGAGTAATATAAGACAGAATATAAGAAACATGAAGTGCTGTGTGACACAGGGGAAGGACCAGTTCCTGCTGAGGGATCAGAGAAGGCTTCTTGGAAGAAATAGCATTTTAATTTGTCATGAAAAATGGATAGAATTTCAACAAGTGGAATTAGGGTCTGAAAATATTTAAAAATAATGATATTCATTTATTTTCAAGTAATAAGTTCAAATAAGGGAAATGTTGATAAAATGAAAAATTATGGCTTCAGATAGTTATATAGAATTTTTAGTTATGATTTTATGTTTAATGGGGGCTATTTAGCTTTTAGGCTCTGAAGAGAGACAAATATTCAATAGAATGGTGATTTCTAAACCTGGCTAGTCATTATAATCTAAGCCTAGGAAGTCTTAAAAATTACATGTTTCTGGACTCTGCTCCTATAGAGTCTGCTTCAGTAAATCTTGGTAGGTTCCAGATTCTGAATTAAGTTCTCCATGATTCTGCCCAGCCAGGTTTGGAAGATAACTTGCCTCATGAGCTTTCATTGCTCACTAAAAACACAACCTTTCTCTGATTTCTAAGTTCCCAAATAAAAACAAAACAAAACAAATGGACATTTTCCAGTCTATGCTTAGTTATTTGATCCTTGAAATTTCAATGTTCAATTGGGATTGGAGTTTGTTAGCTGTAGGCACATAGGTGCTCAATACGTATTTGTTGAATTGATAAAAATGCACTAAAACAGCAGTCACCAACTTTTCGTACCTCACGGACCACCAGTTGGCGATCACTGCACTAAAAAAATCTTAAGGTTGTATTAGAGAGTACCCTACAATAACTTCCTTTAAGGGCCTCACTCATTTTTTTGTCTGTTCTCTCTGTTTGATCACAGTAGTATATAATGCTCCTAGATTTTCGGAAAAGCCCTGTAGGTTCCTTGTGGCCCAGGCTTTGAGCATCACTGATAGTAAGTCCTATAACATTGTAAAGGACAGCATGGTAAAGTAAATCGTATTGCTGAATTTCTATAATTTTAAGACTCCTTTGTAGTCTGTATTTTTGCTTCTTCACTCAACCAAAAATCTGCTTTCTAGAGGTTCTGAAAAGGGAATGTATGCTCATGAGTATTTTGAAGTTCTAGAGTCTAAGCAGTTCAACTGCTGTCATTGGGGGTTGAACTGTGCAGTATATTTGATTTGTTATAGCTTCTTTATTCTCCTCACTCAGCATTTTCCTGGCAGTTAATTACACAGTGGCTTTAGGGTGCATTCCATAAGATGCTGAGGACACAGCTTCACTGAAGTCTGACACACTTTCCTCCTTGGTTACATAGCTAATGGCCACTGTGGGATAATTAGTGAGAAGAAACTCCAGTGGCCCAATTACTGTCTCCTCAAGGTTTTCCCTCTTAATTTTTCTTTGCTCAAATCTTGAGAGATTGCCTCCATTGTAGATTATCTTGTGTGCTGCTTAAAACTGGGTTTTCTTTTGTTACAGTCAAACAAAAGGTAAAAGATCTGTGTTTTTGTGTGTTGGGAGTGCTGTAAGAAGTTGACTGTATTTTAGAGAAACCATAGAATAGTACCATTCAGAGCAAGAGATAGCTAATATTTAAAAAGCCACAGTAATTCCTGGGTTAAGACTCATACCAACTGTCCTCATCTATCAGTGAGAGGGCTTGAGGTTTTAGGCTCAGAGCTATTAGGATTTCCAAAGCTTTGCCTGCTATGTAGATTAGCAATCAAAGGCTGTGCCATTTTTCTGTCAGGAATCTTAACTTGGGGTGTTGTAACTTACTAATGTAATGAAAATGCATGTGCATATGCCTTGGTAATAAAACTATATGAACATATCTACCACAGTGTTTGGTAGGTAGATAGAATCTAAGTTGTATAAATTCCCGAGTCATCTAAATCAGCCATATGTCTGCTTTTAAAAATTTCCTTCCAACATAGAACACAGTGATTTCATTCTTTTTCCAAAGTTCCGTGTCAACATAAGGTACTTCTCATTGGAATTGTGCAAGCAAATGTGTTTTTGAATTCTGCCTATACTGGGGAAAAAATGACTATGTTAAAAGAAACTCCTTTGAACACTTGCTTTATGGAAATTTATTAATATTATGACTGTGCTATGGATGTGCCATTTACTATGAATGTGTTCTTTATATGGAGAGAAGGTACTCAGTGAATATTTGTTGATTGAATGAATGTAATGAAGTTTTATCATAGGAGTTCTAAATCTTTCCTTTCACTGCAGTCTTCCTGTTTGGCTCAGATGTTCCGAGCTCTTGTCACAGAGCACGTTGCTATCTCACCCAGCCTTTGTTTCAGTGCTGTGTGCTGTGCTTTCCCAAAGGACTCGTGAGGATTGGTAGGGGTGAGGATTTGCAGTGATGAAGCTGAGCCAAGAGCCATGTTGCTGGAGCTCACCCGAACTTGTCGTGTTTTATTGAAGCAGTAAGATTGAGGACATAAGAAAAGAATATTCGAGGAGCATAACAACAACAACAACAATAAGTTCTGTTTTACAGCCTGTCAAATCTTCCTCTGGTTTGTCTCCAGCAAAGTCAAAGTTCTTTGGGTGTGGAGGTGTGTGTGTGGGGATTGTATTCAGTATGTAATAACTACATAAATTTTTTAAAAAAAATATATTTTATTGATTTTTTACAGAGAGGAAGGGAGAGGGATAGAGAGCTAGAAACATCGATGAGAGAGAAACATCGATCAGTTGCCTCCTGCACACTCCCCACTGGGTATGTGCCCGCAACAAAGGCACATGCCCCCGACCGGAATCGAACCCAGGACCCTTGAGTCCGCAGGCCGACGCTTCATCCACTGAGCCAAACCGGCTAGGGCATGTAATAACTACATAAATTTTGACAGTACCATTATGATATACTCCTCTAATATCATGTCAATTAATATTTTTGCTTAAAGGAAATTTTTCAAAGCGTAATTGAAAAACAACTAATCAATCCATAGAATATTGCCGTCTGTTATGCTGCAATTAATGGACTAGAGATGGAGAATAAGACAATTGAATATACTCCTTATAACCATTGAGATTGGCTTCTCCAATGTGTTTAGAGTTTTGTATACTTGCATAATGAAAAAAATCAGGCCATTTTTAAAATAGATTCTTCTTTCATAGATAGGGAGATACTTAGGAAAATTGAAATTTTAATCTGGAAATGTTGAAACTTCTTTATAAGAAAGCATTTAAGTCCTTCTTCTTACTCAAGGACTTTACCGGAAATTCTAGGCTCTTTGTAAATATATGTATTCTTAAACTTTTTATTGAAAGTTGAAAAATGTGGAAAATACATGCATTTGTATTTGTGATATTTTAAAAATTTGTTTGAAATTATTTCGGTCCTTTTAATAAGTTGCATTGTTGTTTGGGTTTTGTGCCGTTTAGAGGATGAAGCACCTGATATAGCACTGAAGGGAGATTTACAACTGTAGCAGCATAAGCTTTTTGTCCAGTGATGTGACCCCTTTCCTTTCACTGGAATAGGAGTCAGCAAGTAGAGGCTGGCTGGCATTTCTTCTGCGTCCTAACTGTGTGGTCATAGGCACATCAGGTACCCATTCAGAGCCTCAGCCTTCTTATCTGTAAAATTGGGTAAGAACCTTGCCTGTTTCAGAGGGCTATTATGAGGATCTCAGGGATAATGCATGTGAAGGCATTTGGGAAATCTTATTATCATTTCTATAAAAGGGAGTTTCAAATCATATTGACCTTTTGTTGCTATGGTCTATTATAAATACATCTATTTAAACTTCTTTTTATTAGTTTCTAAATGTGATTTTATCAGAGTTCAAGAATCACAATGAACATGTTTCATTCTGATTCAATAAAATGATATATTTTCTCTTAAATCTGTACCATATATATCTTTTCTAATAAAAATTATAATTGCTTATCTGCATGCCTCCAAAGAATAGTCTCCATTTTTCTTGTGTGTGAGAGAGAGAAGGGGGGAGGGAGGGAGGGAGGGAGGTAAGGAGGGAGGAAGGGAGGGAGGGAAAGAGAAACATCGCTTTGTTGTTCCACTTATCTATGTATTCATTGGTTGAGTCTTGTATGTGCCCTGACCAGGGATGGAACCTGCAACCTTGGCATAATCAGGGTGATGGTCTAGCCAACTAAGCTACCCAGCCAGGACTCCACTTTTCTGTAATTATTTTTTTGTTTAAAATTTCTCTTATTTATCTCAAGGGAATTCCATTTATCTGATATTAACTTACATTTCTCTTACTTTTAAGGAATGTGTTAATTAAAGTCATACTCAATACCAACCCTGGCACAAGCAGCAGACCCTCCTCCCATTTGACATGTTTCCCTTTATCATTTTCCTGTGTGATCTCAGAACCACTTTTTAATCCATCTGGCACTGCTCATATTAGGCCAATTTTAATTAAACTTGTGAATTAGACTGAGAGTCTGTCTCAGATATTTTAGTAGAATACAGTTTAGATCTTTGTCCCCCCTCTCCCCAATTCAACAAATTATGCAGTTCAAATATTAAAAGTAAGTCAAGTCTGTCTGACCTGATTGCATGTTTGTGTGTGTGTGTGTGTGTGTGTGTTTTCTTTTTTAGGAAGGGAGAGGGAGAGAGAGATAGAACATCAATGAAAGAAGTAATCATTGATTGGCTGCCTCCTGCACACCCCACAATGGGGTCGAGCCCAGGCATGTGCCTTGACCGGGAATTGAACCGTGACCTCCTGGTTCATAGATCAACACTCAACCACTGAGCACACTGGCCCGGCTGCTTGCATGTTTTTAAAAGTTGTAAATATTTTACTGATTATTGCTTACTACATTTATTTCAAAGGAAGGCATTTCTTGAAGTTTCTATACAAAATTAGAAATTGAACTATACAGATTATGAATTTATTGGACATTTAGCAGAATTTTGCTCCACTTTTGGTGTTTAGATAATTGCATATTCACTTTTCCTCCCTCAGGGACTGGCTTACCTCCCTGTTTTGTCCTTCTCTCTTCAATTCTTCTTCCTCCCCCACTGCTAATATAAATGTTTGGACAAACAATCTTGGCTTTTTCAGTACTTGTCCTGTTCCATCCCGATTGTCTACAGTGCCCCTTCATCTCCGAAGCACATGCCTCCAGTGGATTGTCTCCAGTGAGAATGCTTTCCCCATAATAGGCAAATTTGGGTGCAGTATTCAACTCAGAACTGACTTCAAATCCTGAGATACTTTAGTCTGACAAGAACCATCCCCTTTGAACATAAGACATTGGGCTCTCTCCACACTCTTCATCACCTAGCATGACTTTATTTATTTTAAAATATATTTTTATTGATTTCAGAGAGGAAGGGAGAGAGAGAGAGAGACAGAAACATTAATGATGAGAGCTAACCATCTATCGGCCACCTCCCACATCTCCTCCACGGAAGATCAAGCCGGCAACCCAGCCATGTGCCACAACAGGGAATCGAACCGTGACTGCCTCGTTCATAGGTAGACACTCAACCACTGAGCCACACCGGCTGGGCAATCTTGCATTATTTTAAAGGGTTGCTGTTAGCATCCCAGATGTTTCAAATATTCCTTCCTGTGGGCACTCCCCTGATCAACTTTAGATTTACTGTTGCTCTCTAGAGAGCTGCGCTGCATCTGTGCAGGGTTTTTGTTTCTGAAAGGTCATTTCCTGGTGTGAATTCCAACCAAAGGAGATCAAGCCAGAATACAGCCTTTTTTCTCTATGTACTCATTTTACTTGGAAGAGAAATTAAGGCTCCATTCAGATGTGCTGCACAGCACACACAATTAGACAATGATATGACATATTAATGATTGACAGGCAGAAATAGGTGAAAATAAGAAGAATGTTTAACCTCATCTAAGCTTTGACATGTGCCTGGATTTCATAGTGAATTAAATAGAGAATTGCTTCTGAGTTTGAATTAGTCAGTAGTTTATTCTTCTCATTATTTATAATATCGCCTCCAAAGCTTTACGATAACTTGGCTTTCTACCTCTCAGTTGGTTTTAATGCCATTTGGCTGTCATTGTACTTTGCTTTAGAACAACCCAAAGCAAATAGTCCTTCTTCATTATGAACTGGAACACAGTTCATGGAAATGGTGGGGGAAGTTACCCAGGTTTTTTTGAATCCTCAATCTTAAAAATTCCTGAAAACATTGATTTTTTTTTTTTTTTAGCATTCTAAATAATTTTGACAAGGTATTTTGAAGAAGAGGCAATACTCCCGCATTAAACATTTAAAATAAGTTTTCTTATGACAAAATAGATTCTCTTTCACCCCTGTGGCTGCCTTCCAGGCTGCTTCTGGTATCAGTATAAGTACCAGAGTTCATTGTAGCATTTAATTTTTTATCTCTCCGTATTTCATGAAAATAAAGTCCAGTTCCCATTGTTTTTCAATGATACATCAGATGCCTAGAAATAGTCTGATGTTAAAGGAGTCATTAGGCACACTGGTGCCTGGATTCTTCATAGAAGCCTACCTGAATGTGCTCCCAGGCATTAGAGATCTAAATAATGTAGCAAGTGAAATCATTTTTTAAAAAGCTGGCAATCAATGGTTTAGATAAAATACATTAAATGGAGAATGTTTGTCTACAACTGGCCTGTCCACTTGCAGCCCACCTGATCCATTCATTCCTTGCCTATCCTGTCACAAAGCATCACCATTTCTAAATACAGAAAGTATTATAGAAAACTACAGTATGTGCTAATAATGTGAAATGAACAGAGGAACAGTAGAATAAGAGGGGTAAAATTTTGTCAGTTGGGGGAAGGGTATATCTGGCACAGAATTTTGAAAACACCTGGCATACCTGGTAGGTGGAAAAGATCACTGTGGTGGAATCTGTTTAAAAATTTTTTTTAAATTGATTTCAGAGAGGAAAGGAGAAGGGGGAGAGAGAGAAATATCAATGATGAGAGAGAATCAGAGATTGGCTGCTTCCTACACGTCCCATACTGTGGATCGAACCCACAATCTGGGCATGTGCCATGACTGGGAATCGAACCATGACCTCCTGTTTCATAGGTGGACGCTCAACAACTGAGCCATGCTGGCTGAACTGTGGTGGAATCTTAATGAGTTTAGTAGGAAATTATAAGGAGACAAGGCAGAAAGGTAGATTGGGTCATATTGTGAAGGCGTTGTATGCCAAGATAAGGAGTTTTGTTTTTGTTTAGGAGCCACTGAACATCCAAGAAATGTTTTTCAAATTTGGCAGAGAACCATGACCATCTTTTCTCTCTGTCTCTCTTTCTCTTGCTGCGTGATGGAAAATGAACTGGAAAGAAGTAGCTGTGGAGAAGGGGTAGCAGGAAGATTTGCTAACTACCTGAGGCACTATGCAATAGTTCTAACCAAGGAGTAAATGAAGCTGGACTAAGATGTTGATTCTGTCCATCTGGCACAGTCTTCATTCATCTGCATGACAGATCTTCAGGTGTCTGAAGTCAGTCTTGTGTCCTTTATCAAGGGATGTATTTGGGGGACTTATGAAGTCCCAGCTTTCCTCTCCAACTAGAACCAAGGTATAAGGGTTAGTGACTTGTCAACCTACTTCTAGAACTTGCCTTACAATTCTCTTCTCATAACTTTTATGCAACTGTATTCGTTTAAAAAATGTATTTTTATTGATTTCAGAGAGGAAGGGGGGAGAGAGAGAGAAACTTCAATGATGAGAGAGAGTCACTGACCAGCTGCCTCCTGCATGCCCCACACTAGGGATCAAGCCCACAACCCGGGCATGTGCTCTGACTGGGAATCGAACTGTGACCTCCTGATTCATAGATTGACACTCAACCACTGAGCCATGCCAGCCAGGCATGTATTATTCTTATTACTTTGAAATGACAGTGCTTTAAAATATTTGATGATTTTGCAGTAACTACAGCAGGCTCTAGAACTTTTGGACAGCAGGATCTTGGAGATTTGTGTGTTATAATTATGTTATCAGATCTCAGACTGACAACAAAGAACTTTGGTTTTGGTTGTTTTCCATATCTCTCGTAAGGAAAGCTTAAATGTTTCGGGTATAACATTTGTTCCTGCTCTATACTGCTACCTAGCAGTAGTTGTAGTTGTAGGTGGAAATATTCTTTTTTAAGGCACTACTTACACTGCCTTCGAAACCAATGGTGATCACCAATGGTAAAGGCCATTAAACTGACAATACAATTGTTGCTTGAAACTAGTACTTTCCTGTCTTAAGTCTGTTTTTTTTGGAAAGGTTGGAGTTCTCATTGACTAGTAGTCCTCAAGGAGCATGGTGCTCTTAGGAGCACTCTTTCTGACGAGCTCTTGCAGGAGGAACACTTTATTTGCAGATTCTCTTTGAGGTTCTGAGGACAAATAAGGCTGACCTACTGAACCAAAAGTATTTATAAGGCTGTGTATCGGGAGTGGACTATTGCAAGAAGCTTGCTTTTAGGTTACTAAATATGATAAACGCGGCTGATCTGTGAGTGGGAATGGCTTCCTTTAAGAGTTGAAGACTCCGCAGTTGACTTTCTTGGCTCCAGATAGCTAGGATTTCCAAGTGTAGTTGTCATTGACTGCAGCTGGACATGAGAGACATTTTAAGGGTGACAAACAGCATAAAAATATGACACCTCTATCCAAACTCTGTTAGAAGAACTTAATCTGAATATGTTTTTTTAAAAACTAATGTCTTCTAAACTAATTTTCCTTAGAAAATTTAAAAATTTACCTGTAAAGCAAGAGAATTTAGTTCATCCCTTTTTTTTTATAAACTTGAAAATAAAAGAATTGAGTAAAAATGGTCTTATCCAATAGCGTACCCAAATTACTGTTTTAGAAATAGTTGTTCAGATTATCTTTTTGTTTTGTTTTAATTCTATCCAAGGAGAGGAGAATTATTAATGAAAAAAAAAGTATAATGAAGTTTACATCATTAAAGATGGAATTCTTTTTCTTCAAAAAGATTATAAAAAAGAAAGAATTCTCTCTTATATATTCACTTTATTTGCTAGTTTATTAAATTATTTTTCCTACACTGGATTTCTTTTTTTTAATATAAATTTTTAAAAAATAGATTTTACAGAGAGGAAGGGAGAGAGATAGAGAGTTAGAAATATCAATGAGAAAGAAACATTGATCAGCTGCCTCCTGCACGCCCCCTATTTGGGGTCGATTCTGCAACCAAGGTACTTGCCCTTGACCGGAATAGAACCTGGGACCCTTTAGTCTGTGCGCCAATGCTTTATCCACTGAACCAAACCTGTTAAGGCTCTTTTTTTCTTTTTCTTTTAATCCTCACCCAAGGATATTTTTTTCATTGATCTTTAGAGAGTGTGGAAGGGAGAGGGAGAGACAGAAACACTGATGTGAGAGAGAGACATCAATTGGTTGCCTCCATAATGCCCTGGGAACCTGTAATCAAGGTACATGCTCTTGACTGGAATCGGACCAGGGACCCTTCAATCTGCAGGCCAACGCTCTATCCATTGAGCAAACTGGCTAGGGCTACACTGGATTTCTTTGATCCTGAAAATGTATTTTTCCCATCTCTTCAATAATATAGGAGCCGCTAAACAATAGGCATAATTATGAGAGTGACCTCTGTCTTAGTTTTAAATTTAGAACCAGATTATTTAACAATTTTTATTTTTCTTCCCAATTCTTCATAGTAGGAGAAGGGTGGAGTGAAACTCCCAAATCTTGAAGGTGGATATTGTATAACATTGCAGGGAGGACAAGGAAGCAAGGATAAGAGTCATAAATTGCAGTTGGGAGCTTGAAACTGATTTCTTTACCCTGCAGTAGCTCTGAAAGGATTCAGCTCCAAGTTTAATGAATAATGAAACATGATCTGAAGAAATTTTGTGCAAGAAATACTCTGTTGTCTCGTTCTTAAGTGACTTGTAAAAACTTCTGCTCTACATGAGAAGCAGATCTCCTTATTCACCTTCTCTTTCAGAGTTTGAGGTTTCGCTTGAAAAGCTCTATTTTAATTGCAGTTTAATTTCCAACGCATTTTGGTGGCCTGTGGTCAGCTGCAGAACAGAGAGAGAAAGCATTGCCTTTAAGACTGAACTTTTACAATATAAGTTGGGCCTTGGCCGGCTAGCTCAGTTGGTTAGAGCGTCATCCCCATATGCCAATGTTGTGGGTTTTGTCTCCAGTCAGGACACGTGCAAGAAGCAAGCAAGTAATGCATAAATAAGTGGAACAACAAATCGATGTTTCTCTTTCTCCCTCGCCCTCTCTAAAATCAATCAGTAAATAAAGATTTTTTAATAAAAGTTGGGACTTTTTCCTCAAATGTTTGCTGATTGTATGCATTATGAAATGGAACATTACCTTGAGAATTATGGAACCTTCTAGATGGAAGCAACCATAGAAGACACCTGATCCAATCTCTTCATTCTTCCCGAGGAACTAAAACAACTCATTGGGAAATGGGTGGGACTGAAAAGTTGTTTGCCACACATAGTAGTGATGTTTTAGGAACTTCTTTTATTATTATTTTTCAATCCTTTGCAACTTTTAGGAAGTTCACTTCTAAGTATTTTATTACAGTAATTAGGTCTACTCTATAAAAATGTGTTTACAAAACAGAAAAAACAGAAATTATAGCTGAGTTTATAGTAATTCTTCCATAATGTAATCAAAATCTAGGAGAGATTACTAAGAATTCATAAACATCTTTTCTGGAATATTCTTAATGAATATTATCATTATTATAGTTGAAGCAACTATATCTCTACTTGTCATTCTAAGGGTTAATTGACACCCTGTGGCCTTAACTTTTCTACCCAACTAATTTCCCTTAGAGAGGATGTTGACTCTATGGCATTCAATTCAGTTCCTCAGGTTGTGGTACTTGGCATTGTACCAGATCCAATAGAATGGCCCTCAAGGACCAAGAGAAATGATTGGCTGTGTGAGAACTAGAACTAGAAGAGATAAGAAATTTGTCACCAGAGTGATTCAGTCCTTGTATTCGTTATATGTACAACTCACAATGCATATTATACTGCAAAAGTACCTGGACTAAAGATGTTATCATACCTTGTAACAACTGAAAGTTTTTCTTTCTTGTAAAATAAGATTAGAACTCTGAAAAATGTAATCAGTGAAGCAGTTGAGTGTGGATTACTAAACCTTGCCCCTCAGCCTTATAGAAATCAAAAGGCATTGTCTTTTTTAGAAAAAAATCTTTATTGTTGAAAGTATTACATAAGTCCTCATTTCACTCCCTCCCCATTGACCCCTTCTAACCCGCCCCCGCCCACTGGCCCCAGGCCTTCACCACACTATTGTCTGGTCCATGGGTTATGCATATATGCATACAAGTTCATTGGTTGATCTCTTCCCACCCACCCACCTACTGCTTCCCCTTCTCTCTGAGATTCGGCAGTTTCTGTCTTGTCCAAACACCAAAACTGTATATAAAACATTATGTGTGCTTGTGAGCATGTGCACATAACAATTCTTTCATTTTCCCAAACTTTGGAGCGCAAAGAGCCTGGGCAATGCCAGACAGGTATGCCAGGGAAAGGCATTTGTTTATCACAACTTTGGAGAAATTCCAGGCCCAGAATACCATAAACCTTGGGATTATCATTTGTCCCAGGTATAGGAAAAGCCTAGACTGGCTGGAAGAAAACTATTGCTTTTCTTCCTAATTAGGCTAGAAAATAAGTGAGAATAAATGAGTTTACAATAGTGTGCGATTTTTTGACGTTTTTGCTCTAAATAAATAGCTAGACTCACCTATGAAGTACCAAGAAGGATTAGTATTTATCCAGTTGCTAAAACAAAAAATTTGTTTCTTTTTAGTTTTTTTTTTTTTTTTTTTAAATTTCTTTATTGATTAAGGTGTCACATATTTGTCCTCATCCCCCCATTCCCATCCCACCCCTCTCCCCACGCATGCCCCAATCCCCTGTTGAACTTAACCGTTGGATAGGCTTATATGCATGCATACAGGTCCTTTGGTTGAACTCTCCCCCTCCCCCCACCCTCCCCCTACCCTCCCCTATCCTCCCTCTGAGGCCCGATAGTCCGATCGATGCCTCCTTGCTTCTGGTTCTGTTCTTGTTCCTCAGTCTATTTTGTTCATCATTTCCTCTAGATGAACGAGATCATATGTCACTAGATATATACTAATAAGAACTGAATGTGAGACGAGCAATAATATTTATGCTGACAGGCAAATGAATCAATCTGTAGCGAGCTTCCCCCTGGACCAACAGTTCTTTTGAGACCCAATTTCGATGTCCAGTAGTTCCTTATGTGTACATGTCAGCACTGACCCCTCAGCTCTGGATGGTGGACAAATGGTGGTAACGGAGGTCCGACTCCCTCTGGTTTGGTCTCGGCCGAACCCAGGGGCACGGCGTCACCCGGACTAAGGGCACGTGGCCTCACCCATACCCAAGGGGCGCGTGGTATCACCCGGGCCTGGGACCCAGCCTCACCCGGATGGATCCAGGGGCGCACGGCCTCACCCGGACCCAGGATCTGGCTTCACCCGTACCCAGGGACGCTTGGCCTCTCCGAGACTCAGGGGCACGTGGCCTCACCCGGGCTTAGTTGCACAAGGCCTCACCTGGATCCAGGGACACATGGTCTCTCCCGGACCCAGGGACGCTTGGCCTCTCCCAGACCCAGGGCCACTTGGGCTCACCTGGGCCTAGGTGCACGAGGCCTCATCCGGATCCAGGGACGCATGGTCTCACCCGGACCCAGGGACGCTTGGCCTCTCCCAGACCCAGGGCCACTTGGGCTCACCCGGGCCTAGGTGCACGAGGCCTCACCCGGATCCAGGGACACATGGTCTCACCCAGGAACGTTTGGCCACTCCCAGACCCAGGGCCACTTGGGCTCACCCGGGCCTAGGTGCACGAGGCCTCACCCAGATCCAGGGACACATGGTCTCACCCGGACCCAGGGACGCTTAGCCTCTCCCAGACCCAGGGGCACGTGGCCTCACCCGGGCCTAGGTGCACGACACCTCATCCGGATCCAGGGACACATGGTCTCACCCGGACCCAGGGACGCTTGGCCTCTCCCAGACCCAGGGCCACTTGGGCTCACCCGGGCCTAGGTGCACGAGGCCTCATCGGGATCCAGGGATGCATGGTCTCACCCGGACCCAGGGACGCTTGGCCTCTCCCAGACCCAGGGCCACTTGGGCTCACCCGGGCCTAGGTGCACGAGGCCTCACCCGGATCCTGGGACACATGGTCTCACCCCGACCCAGGGATACTTGGCCTCTCCCAGACCCAGGGCCACTTGGGCTCACCCGGGCCTAGGTGCACGAGGCCTCACCCGGATCCAGGGAAGCATGGTCTCACCCGGACCCAGGGAAGCTTGGCGTCTCCCCGACCCAGGGCCACTTGGGCTCACCCGGGCCTAGGTGCACGAGGCCTCATCCGGATCCAGGGACACATGGTCTCACCCGGACCCAGGGATGCTTGGCCTCTCCCAGACCCAGGGCCACTTGGGCTCACCCGGGCCTAGGTGCACGAGGCCTCACCCGGATCCTGGGACACATGGTCTCACCCGGACCCAGGGACGCTTGGCCTCTCCCAGACCCAGGGCCACTTGGGCTCACCCGGGCCTAGGTGCACGAGGCCTCATCCGGATCCAGGGACGCATGGTCTCACCCGGACCCAGGGACGCTTGGCCTCTCCCCGACCCAGGGCCACTTGGGCTCACCCGGGCCTAGGTGCACGAGGCCTCATCCGGATCCAGGGACACATGGTCTCACCTGGACCCAGGATCGCTTGGCCTCTCCCCGACCCAGGGCCACTTGGGCTCACCCGGACCTAGGTGCACGAGGCCTCACCCAGATCCTGGGACACATGGTCTCACCCGGACCCAGGGACGCTTGGCCTCTCCCAGACCCAGGGACACTTGGGCTCACCCGGGCCTAGGTGCACGAGGCCTCATCCGGATCCAGGGACGCATGGTCTCACCCGGACCCAGGGCCACTTGGGCTCACCCGGGCCTAGGTGCACGAGGCCTCACCCAGATCCTGGGACACATGGTCTCACCCGGACCCAGGGACGCTTGGCCTCTCCCAGACCCAGGGCCACTTGGGCTCACCCGGGCCTAGGTGCACGAGGCCTCATCCGGATCCAGGGACGCATGGTCTCACCCGGACCCAGGGACGCTTGGCCTCTCCCCGACCCAGGGCCACTTGGGCTCACCCGGGCCTAGGTGCACGAGGCCTCATCCGGATCCAGGGACACATGGTCTCACCCGGACCCAGGGACGCTTGGCCTCTCCCCGACCCAGGGCCACTTGGGCTCACCCGGGCCTAGGTGCACGAGGCCTCACCCAGATCCTGGGACACATGGTCTCACCCGGACCCAGGGACGCTTGGCCTCTCCCAGACCCAGGGCCACTTGGGCTCACCCGGGCCTAGGTGCACGAGGCCTCATCCGGATCCAGGGACGCATGGTCTCACCCGGACCCAGGGACGCTTGGCGTCTCCCAGACCCAGGGCCACTTGGGCTCACCCGGGCCTAGGTGCACGAGGCCTCATCCGGATCCAGGGACGCTTGGCCTCTCCCAGACCCAGGGCCACTTGGGCTCACCCGGGCCTAGGTGCACGAGGCCTCACCCGGATCCAGGGACACATGGTCTCACCCGGACCCAGGGACGCTTGGCCTCTCCCAGACCCAGGGCCACTTGGGCTAACCCGGGCCTAGGTGCACGCGGCCTCACCCGGATCCAGGGACACATGGTCTCGCCTGGACCCAGGGGTGTGTGGGCTCTCCCAGACCCAGGGACGCTTGGCCTCGCCCGGGCACGGGATCCAGCGTCATCCGGGTCCAGGGGCACTTGGCCTCACCGGGACCCGGAGTCCGGCCTCACCTGGACCCAGGGGCATGTGGCCTCACCTAGACCCAGGGACGTGAGGCCTCACTTATACCCAGAGGCGTGTGACCACACCCGAGCCCAGAGGCGCGCAACCCCGCCCGCACCCGGGCCTCAGCGGGGCCCCGTCTTCCCGATCCCAATTCCTGCCGGTCAGTCCCCCCTCAGCAATTCCCCTGGCCATCCTTCCAGAGCTCCAGTATGGCTGCTGCAGAACTCGTCGGGCGGCGGCTCGGCGAAGCTCCGGTGCACCCGGTGCATGGCGGTGGGCCAGTCTGGCATCGCTGCGTCGGCCCTTGGGTCTGCATCGGTGGCCGGTCGCCGAGCATGCGCACCTGGCCGCTTCCGGGGCGTTGAGATTCTTGACGGACTCAGAGGTCAGCAAGCGCGGAGTCTCCCACCCCATGTCTCATAGGGGCTCGTCTGTCCATGCTTGGCTGCCAGTGGAGCCGTCCCCTCAGCCGGAGACCGCCGGGGGAACTGTGCCGAGCACGTTCCAGGCCGCTGTTGTATCGCCTGAGCCATAGTTCTTTTGTGTCGCCTGAGCCGTAGTTCTTAAAGTGTGGTCTTTGGGTCACCGGCAACAGCATCATCGCACATACCCCTCTTTTATTCTAGTTGTATAGCATCTACTCAGCCAGCCCTATGGTGGTCTTGGATGGTGTCTGCTCTGCTCTCTTGTCGTAGTCTCAAAGTTGTTGTGGTAGGCAACAATCAGGCTTCCGCCCTATGCCTCCATCTTGGTCCTCCTTTGTATAGTTAAGTCTTGATTGTTGTTGGTGTCACTGGGGGGGCTCTCTTTGTCTATAAAGGAAGAGTTGCTGTGCAGGAGACACGTTTATGGGCCGAGTCTTGGTGCAGCAAAGCTTTGGCGCTCACTGAATATTCCCGTTGAATGTGTCCCTTATGCACGTGGTTGAAATCTGGTGTCATCTCCCACAGACCACTAGATGCCCTCGTTTCTGGGTCTCCAATGGGGTGTAGATCAGCTACTGCCTTAGGCACTCAGCAAGGATTACAGCAAAAACTGTAGTTTCTTCCTCCTGTCTGAGTGGCCCTGGAGCAGTCCGACTAGAACAGCAGATCATCTGGTCCGCTGCCAGAGGGCAGGCCACCCACATGTATAAGCCGTTGCTTGGGGCGTAGGTGTGCCTGCAAGACTTGCAGGGCAGGTCTTCAAAATGTGCGGGGCGGGTCCCAGGGCGGGGCGGGGTCTCAGGGAGCCAACAGGCTATGGTGCGGGGAGCCGCGATGGCTGTGAGTCTGGACCTTCTGCCTTCCACGTATCTAAGTCCCCTCGTTCCGCACTCCAGCGCAGCAAACACTGATTGCTGGGCGCACCTCCGCAAGAGTCCCGCCTCTCCCCGCAGGCATCTGGGTCTCCCGGGGTTCGCCAGAAGATGGGTTTCAGGGTGATGGAGAGCTAATCTCCCTTAGGTTTGGAACAAAAGCCCCTTTCCCCCGCCACCAGCCAGACCCACGCACCTCCACACCTCATCCCCTCCGATTTCGCTGGGTGCGAGGCAACAGAACAGCCTTTAACCTCCGCCGCTATCTTTTTCAAACTTCTCAATTTGTACTTCTTAATCCCTTCATTTCAGTCAACTCTACTGAAGTCTAGCCGCCGCCGGGAGGTGCACGGAAAGGGCGCCCGGGCCTCCGTCCGGTGCACGGTGCGCGCGTCCCGCGGAACCAGGCGCGCGAGGGCCGCGCGGCTGGGACGGGCGCTGGGCGGCCGCCGAGCTCCAGGAACCGCCATCGCCGCATTCCGGACGTCGCCGCCGCGGCGTCCCCCCAATTTATACTTCTTAATCCCTTGAATTCAGTCAACTCTACTGAAGTCTAGCGCCGCCGGGAGGTGCACGGAGAGGGCGCCCGGGCCTCCGTCCGGTGTGCGGGGCGCGCGGCCCGCGGCACCAGGCGCGCGGGGGGCTGCGCGGCGGGGACGGGTGCTGGGAGGCCGCCGGGCTCCGGGCGCCGCCGCTGCGGCGGCGTCCCCAGCGTCCCGGGCCGGGCGGCCTGCGGGGGCAGCGGAGTTGCGAAAGTGAGTGAGTTTCCCAGGGTTTCGCCCGGAATGGGGTTCAGTGCAATCGGAGCCGGTGCTCAGCGCACTCCGGAGCCTTTATCTCCTTCCTGCCAGTGAACTCCGGCCAGGTCATTAGCCACCCCCTCCTCTCCGGTTCCATCCTCCCCGCAGGCGCGTGTGCTCGTGTCTCCGCCCGTTTCTCTATACCTCAGGCTTTTACGGCTTCCCCGACTGTCCTCGTGGCCTTCTCCTTCCCCCCAGCTGTGGGCATTTCAGTCCACCAACTTTCCTGTGGTTCTGGACGATGTCCATTCTGACCTCTAGTTGTATTTTTGAAATTGTTGTGCCCGGCTGCAGGTTAGGTGTTTAACCTATGCCGCCATCTTGGTTTCTCCTTTTTTTTTTTTTTTTTTTTAATACATCTCCATCTTGCTTCAGGCAGGCCACATACATACTTCTTTAACACAGGTTAGACTTTCTAGGGCATGTGCCTCCTCAGAGGGGCAAAACTGACCCTTTTTATATTCTGTAAATTTGTTGACAGCCTTTTCAAAGGTTTAAAGCTTTTCTATGAATTCATAGTAAACTGAAAACCTGATTCCCAAGAGGGAGTGAAACGTGTAATGGAACTCCATTATGAGCCCTGTTTCTGGTCCAAGGGAAGGGTCTGGTAGAGGTAGAACTTAAACTCACCCAGGTTAACCAGAAGACGAAGGTTAGATCTTGACTCCTGATGTTCTCATTAGGTGTTGTGAGACTGAAATTTAGAGACTTGTTTCTGAGATAAAGCATTTCTTCCCAGACCGTAATTAGATGTTCACTAGTGCCAGGTTTGAACTTTTAATGTAGCAGATGTTACCAAAGTTTCTGATGGTCTTTCTGGGCGTCTCTAGGATTGTTTTGCTAGATCCCAGCGGAAAATGCGTTTCTAGGTCCGCAAGGCCGTCCCTCTGCTACACAGCAGGGCCAGGCTCTTCTCCATCTGTCTCAACCAGAGATTTCCTCCTGAAACTCAGGAAAACGTTTGCCGAGTGAAGTCATTAACAACTGTTTCAAAACAGTCTGATTTCTAACAGTTGGTGCATGTGGAGATACCTAATTAAAATAATTCCAGTCTTGTTAATAAGATAAGTGTGTTTTCTAGTTGCTATGGGATTGTTGCTAGCAGACACAAAAGACATGAGGGTTAGCTGTGTGAATTATGCTTGTAGTCTAGTGCCTTTACAAACTTTATTATAATTCAAGAGCTTAAATCCTGTGTTTTTTTTCTTACATTTTCATTTCAATCAGTGGAAGAAGTAACTGAAGAAATGTTATGAAGAGGAATACTAGCAACAGATGTAGTACTTGTACATTTCACAGGAAATTTAGCTACCCAGTCAAGTTCACAGAAGCTGAAATGCTAGTACATGGTTAAATAGCCTCTTGTTGGAACTATCTACTACCACTATCTTTTCTACAAGTCCCTCAGCTGAAATTGATCTCTTCTTTCTCTGACCTCTCAGATTGCTTTCCCTATATCCTTCTTATGGAACTTTGTTCTTTCTGCTGTAGCTATTTCTATAAACACGTTGTAGAAATGCTTTGCCTTGAAGGTAGGCTCTATGACTGACCACTCTCTTTTCTCCCAGGGAGCCTAGTATAATGGCTCACACATTGCGGTTTACTCACTAATATTTGTCAAGTGAATGACTAAAAGAAAGAAACAATATTGCTACAGACTTTAATCTATTTTACATAATCATATTCCAAGTCTTGAGAAGGGACATAGAGCCTGTTCTTAGGCATATAGGAATGTTTTTCTTTGTAAGTCTCCAAAACATTAAGTTAAAATCATTAAAAAAACCTTTTGCATGTTGAATTTTATATGAGAAACTGACATGTGATTTACTTAGTAGAATCAACCGAATTTTGTAGATCAAATACCAGGTATATCACACCTTCTTCAAGAAAACCCTGCATGAAATAAGCCAGTCAGAGAAAGACAAATATTACATGATCTCACTTATAGTGGAATCTAATGAACAAAATAAACTGATGAACAAAATAGGTCCAGAGGCATGGGTGCATGGAACAGAATGACAGCTCTCAGAGGGAAGGGGGTGGAGGGGACGGGAAGAGATTAACCAAAGAACATATATGCATATATGCATAATCCATGAACACAAGACAATAGTGTGAAGAAGGCCTGTGGTGGGGTGGGGCTGGGTGGAGGGAGAAAGAGGGAGAATAATGGCGGACTTCTATAATATAGCCAACAATAAATTAAAAAAAGAAAACCATTCATGAAGACTTCATTAATTGCACAGCATTCAGAGTTATCACTAAAGTCTCCTGTCTTGAGAATACACACTATTATATGGTAAACTAATGGGCAAACAAAAAAAACTGCCAGGTATTTAGGAGGTATTAGAAAGTAAAATATTTAATCAACCCTTGCTTCTGTCAGTCCTTGGGCATTTGTTAATCCGAAAACAAATTCTATCACCACTGTCTGATACTTTTCTGACTCTGTGTGGTGATCATTATCATCCTTGCTTCCTCAGACTCCACCTTCCTTAAGAGCTCTGCCTTCCCTAGATACTTTTCATAAAACAAACCTTGTGATTTTGTCAGCTAATAATAATGCCATTGTTTATGTTCCTAGTAAGAAGTCATGTAAGGACACCTGAGCAGATAGTGGGAGAGAAAACCAGGAATAGGTGGGAGAGAGGTGATAGAAAGAATGACTGGAGAAATAGGAAACTAGAGGTCTGGTGCTGGGATACAGGCTTTGAGTGAGAAGCAAGCAGCAAGAGAGAACAGGATGGGCTGATAGGTAGGCTGGGCCTTGGAGAGGGTAGCAAGTGTGTGTAGAACAGTGGTCCACATCTGTAGCAACATTTCCTTTTTATGTGTAGGTCTTAAAAACAATACATATATCCCAGTTGTCTTCATCTTATTCATATTCAGGATGTCTTTTTGTTAGACGAGGTGCTATGTCTCTTTTGCTTCTGGGACCTGTCAGTTTAGAAGCCAAGAGATCAAAAGCCAAGTCAGAGTCACGTGAAGATGGAAGCTCGTTACTTGAGCTTTTTGGACAGATGTTTCTTTACTTAAAAAAGCAAGTGTCTGTCTTCTCTATTGCCTTCCCAGCTCCAGCTGACCCTCTCAAACCTGTGGTGTGAATGGCTCAGAGATTGTTTTCATGACAAAATGAGACCCATCACTCTTTCAAACCACACAAAGTTGTTTACCTCTGATGGCAAGAAGCCAAGTAAAACCTGTCTAATACTCTCTCAGCCTCTCATACCTTGCTAGATGTAAAGCAGAAAAGGTTGGGCATTTGTGAGACAGGATGCTATTTACAATTCAGATTGGCTGCCACGTATGTTGGGAGTCAAAGAGGCCCTGATTTACTGCTTCTCCGGAAGCACTTGGGCATGGTAGCTGAGGAAGAACAAAATGGGCCTTTATGGAGATAGCTGACTTAGGATAGTATCTGTACAAAGGGCCTAAACAGGGGGTAACGTGAACAAATGTTAACCATGCTTTGACTTGAGAACTTGGTGTCATATTTAACAAGGAATCGAGGCAATTGTCCACTTAGTGAGTTGAACTGTCACTGTGGAATCCATCTGGCCATTCACTGCTACATCCCCCTTTGGACCTTAGTATCACTAATATAAGGGGATAACAGCTTTTTTCATAGCCAGATAGGTCAAAATGTTTTACCAGTTGTTTTTCCATGTGTTAGCCTTGTAGTAATCATGTTGGGGATCTAGCACCAGGGACAATAGATGATTGGCCAGTAGTAAAGAGCAATGATTGTATTCTGTGTTTCTTCTGGTACGTTTGGCAAGAGTCTGTTGGTGAACTTTTGTATATCTCTTTGGTTTACTTAATAACAGATTGATGTGCAGTTAAGACTTAAAAGCACAGTATCTGTAACCTCTGAGATTGACAACTTCCATAAATTACCGTCTGGAAATGAGGAAATTGTATGTAAGTTGTATAGACCTCTCACTAGTCTGTGCCCCCAAAATAATTAGACTTACAATAAAAAGAACATCTGATTTATTGTTTGTAAGGCATGATTGGGCATAAAACTTTTGAAATTCTTTTCCAGTTTTGCTAAAACAAAGGCATAGACAAATTGGAGAAAGGTATTAACACTAATGATAATAATAGCCCCCATTTACTGAGTGCCTCTTATGTGCTAGACGCTGCACTGACACCATTACCTATTTCATGTCTTAACAACACTGCAAGAGGGTGTTAGAATGACTGTTTTATCGGGGAGGAAACAGTCTGAGGCTGGGTCGGCAACTTGCTGGTGATCATAGAATTAGGCAGTACCTGTAGTGATCTGGGATTTGAACCTGGATTTGACACAGGTGTGCTGCACAATTTCTATACTTATGTTCTTTAAGATGAAAAAAAAATTACAAACAGGTCTACAAAGAAGTGGTTGTAAAACTTCTAAGTCATAGGAGCCCAGAAAGCAGAGTTTTTAACATGTTATTGAAGATCACAAACTAACAACATGTTACAATCAGAATGAATTATGGAGTGAGTTATTTAACTGACACTCTGGGGTGATTTCAGGTAAAGGAAAGGATTAATAGCTCTTATTTTCACATGTGCCACCACAGAATTTTTAATGAACTGATTTTCTGAGCTTTAAAAATGCAGTGCTTGTAGGCACTGTGTCTCCTGTCACCATGTTAGGCATTATTCAGTGCTGAAACCAGGAACTTTTCTCCATCCGTCTACCCCTGCTACTGGAAACATGTTCCCCTAAGCCCACCACCCCACTGCTTCCCATGACAAACTCATATAAAGTGGTGGTATTGTGTTTGCTCTTCCCACTCTTAGCATTTCAGGGATTAAACAGAATTCAGTCTACAGTGCATCAGCATTGATAAAGAGCTGTATCCTTCGGAGCCCATATTTAAGTTTAATTAGTATTAAAATCAGGCTTTAAATTTGGACAAGTTTAAGGAAATTGACCAGTAAGCTATATGCATATTGGGACTTAGAGGAGGAGTCCTGGCACTTTTTGAGATATTGGACTTAAGGTATGCAGATTGGTAAAGGGAAGAAGGCAGGTCATTCATGGCTTGGGAGAGCAGCTTAAAGTAAAAAATTGTTTATGATTCTAGTTTTAATGCTAATTTGGACAAACCAGCTGTGATCTATCTGGGATATCAAATTTGGTCTGGGTATTAGATGAGATACAATGTTACTGGAATAAAAAGGTGAAGGTTTTAAAAAACCAGGTTTCAGAAGAGTATGTTGAATAAAATGTTATTTTTGTGAAAATGTGTTTGAATATGTGTGTATGGGACAAAGGAAGAGACTTAATAGGACATACATCAAGATGTTAAATTAGCACTGCTGATCTCTGGATGATGATAATGTGAAAGTTTATTTAAAGATGTTTTTGCTCATCTGTATTTTCTAATGTTATTAATGCACATGCTTCTATTATCATAGAAGGCTGTTTTGAAAATTGACTATTGAAGAGGAATATCTCGTAGAGTCTCCTTTTGATTGTACATGAAGATAACAGTGTGGGGGCAGGTGAGGTAAGACAAGGTACTGAGTGCCTTAAAGGTTTAAATACAGTGATTTGATAATATAAAACATCAAGAATAAAAAATACATCTTGTTATCTTTTTAAAAAATATGTTTTAAAATTGATTTTAGAGAGACAGAAAGGGAGGAGGGAGAGAGAGAGGGGAAAAAAACATTGATTGGATGCCTCATGTGCATCCCCTACCCAGGATTGAGCCCACAACCCAGGCATGTGCCCTGACCAGGAATCAAACTGGCAACCTTTTGGTGCACTGACCTTTGGTGGCGCTCAACCAACTGAGCCACGCAGGCCAGAGCCAAAACTTATCTTTTAACTGATAATATTTAAGATAAATTTATCAATTTGTATGATTTTGAGAAATTTACTTTTCTAATTATGTTTTAGAGTGATAATATTCATTTTTATTTTCAGATTATACACAGATATAGTAGATAGAGCTAAAAAAATGAGCTGGGTGGCTGGGAAGTCATCTTTTTTTTTCTTCTTTTTTAAAAAAATATATTTTTAATGAATCTTTATTGTTCAGATTATTACAATTGTTCCTCTTTTTTCCCCCCTGGGAAGTCATCTTGGGATTTAAATTTTACAGAGATAATGCAGAGTTCATGGTATTAAGAGTTTGGCTGAAATCCCCAGGAGTTAAGAAATTTCAAACAAAAGCTGACAGGAGACAGTTGGCTTTAAAATGAACAAGTCTGGCAGAGTTGACGTGCATCATATATTAGGATCATCAGCAATGCAATGAATTTTGATTGCTAAATCACTAAAGTTAGAAACTAAAAAAAATGGTTTTGATTTCTTTAGTCCATATTTAAGCTTTAAAAAAATCACATTATATTTGAACCAGCTATTGCAGTTTTTTTTTTTTTTGGTAAGCTGGAGTAGGAAGAAAGATACAGAAATGATAAACTGGAATTAGAAGAGGAAATATTGGCAAAAGGCTAGATACTCAAGTGGTAGGGAAGTCATGTTTACTTTGAGAAAAATGTTATTATGAAGTTGTATCCTACTTGGGAAGTAGGTTCCAAAGTCAGTACCTGAAGTGAAAAATGGAATAGTCAAAATACCCAGATATATGTGGCTTGCATTTTTGGGCCAGGCTTTACACACTAGAACCACCTTTAGCATGGGGACCAGTGTTCTAGCCAGACAAGGTTTATACTGCACCTTACAATATCTGTGTTTCTGGGGCCACTTATTCCTGGGACAACTGGTGTCACCTTGAGGATTGGGTCTAAAAAGGGCATCCAGTGTGGTGCCCTTATAATGTTCAGGCCTGGTTCACAAATTCTGGGGGTGTGTGGGGATTCTAGGGGTTATTTTGGGGGATATCTGAGACTTGGGATATATGCAGGGATCCTGGGTTGAAAGGTCTCTGGGTATTAGAGGAGTCTCCAAAGTGAAATTCACGTGACCTGGATTTCCTTTGGACAGCCTGAGATGCTGTTTTACAGTAGAAAAAGCACTGACTGAGAGATCAGAAACTTGGTTCTGTGCCACTCCTTATTTGCTCTGTGTTCTTAAGTCAATGTTTCTTAGCTTTTATGTTTGTGGCACATTTCCTAATTGAGTTTTGGTGACATAATTGAAGGGGATAAAATCTCAAAACAGCACTAAACAAACCAGTAACAATTCAGTACAGTTATTTTAGAGTATCACCAAGTCTTGGCATCTATAAAAGCATCTTGGTTGGTATATTTCACTTGGTCACTCTTTCAGCACTGTTCTGCTGTTAGAACTGTTGTCTACGTGGCTATGCTCGCTCATAAAATTACAATGCAACAGTATTTGTGGTTCTGTTAATTCACTCTGTCTTTGGCACTAGCCTTGTGTGTTACTCCTCTTGCCTCTCTATTCATAGCAAATCTGTACTCTGAATTTGTGCTCTCATATCTTAAGAGGGGAGTGTAAGAACTGTCATACCTACTTCAGGACTGTTGTGAGGATCAGTGAGGTATAAAGGATAAAACATCTTATAACACTTTTTATAATGTTATGAAAGGTTTAAGAATTGTAAGGGATTTTTGTTTGCTTGTCTCTTTGCCTTACTAGACAGTAATATTATTGTAACATAATGTGGACTGGATTTTTTTTTCTACCTTTACTTTATTCCTAACATGTGGCTCAGTGTTTGGCATATAAAAAATAGTAAATAAATATTCATTACATTGAAATTTTAAATTATTTTTGTTCTTAATATTGGATTATTTTGCCACATAGCCAATCTCTTCTGTGCAAAGTGGCATCAGCTCTGCAGAGGCTCAGCTGTGGGCTGGTAGATCTCACCCTGTGTACAGAGGAACAAGGAGTGTTTGGTGCTTCTGGTGGCTTTAAATGGGGAGCAGGGACAAAAAGACAGTCAGAGATTTTAGGTGGCTTCTTCTGAGAAGCATTCTTCCTTAATGCAGTCAGCAGGATTATTGCATGGCTGCTGTGTGCATGTGGCGTGCAGCATTTGTTTAGTCTGATTTGAGATATTCTGAGTGGTTTTTATTATTATAGTATGTCAATTTGAGGCTCTTCCACAGCCTTATAGATTTCATTTTCTTTAATTGGGATGGGGGGAGAGAGAGAGAGAGAACAGCATTTACTTGGCATTCTTGCCTTTTAGAGCTGTGGGTTATTGATTCAGGGGCCTAGAATAGTAATGCTTGAAAGTAAAGGTTCCCTTGGGAGCACCGATGTTAAAGGGCAGAGGGAAAATGATTAGAATTTAAATCTCCAGACTCCACTGAATTTGTGGCTTCATTAAAAAAAGGAGGGGGGAAGGAAGTGATCTGGGCTGCTGCTGTAGGCTTTGTTTAACACTTGCATTCACCAACTGATAAGTCTGAATTGCAGCCTTTACCAGTTGAGCTACATGCCAAGTGTGAACAGCCAACCGATGGACAGACTTTTTTTCCTGCCAGGCATCATTTGGGCCATGTTCAGTTAGGGCCCATCGATCAGAGTCTCTCTTCTTTTCTGTGGGAGAATGTAACCTTTGGCTTTCTTTGAGCTAGTGACATCTCTTTTGCCTATTTGTGGAACATGTAATCACCAAATTACACACATGCTTTGTTCTTTTTTTGTGTGTTCATGTGTCAGTCTTTAGAAATTCTACTTCCCTAAGGTCAAGTTTTCCTTTTAGACTATCTGATACCTAGTATTGCTACTTAACATTCATGTATATCATTCATTGTTACATCATTACTTTATGAAATGCAGTATAGCCTAGTTAATCTTTCAACTTTCAGCTAATCAAAAAATGTATTTTCTTATGGAATGTATGATTTCCTTATAGAGAGGCCCTGTGTATACTGGTTAAAAACATGGGATCTAGAGCTGGAATGCCTGGGACAGAATCCTTCCTCTGCAGTTTACTAGTTGGTAGTCCATCCTGCTATTATTTAATCTCTGTACTTTAGTTTCCTCATCCATAAAGTTGTGATATTAATAATGCCCACCTCCTAGGGTTGGTAAAGGTTAAATTAGGTAATAAATGTAAAGCACTTATTACAGTGGCTGGTACTTAAGTACTTAGTAAGTGTTACTATTATTAATTTGTTGTTTCCCCAATGAATTTGCCTCCCTAATGACTCTACTTCAATGAATATTTAATGTAGCATATTTTTGCTGAGTATATCCCAATGGATGGAAAGGCTGCCAAAATTGTTTGAGTTGCAAAGGAATGTCATCTTGGTGTTACAAATATGAAACAATTAATAAGAAGAAAACATAGGTAACTAACAAGTATAGTTGCAAAATTAACATATACATTTCAGAAACCTGCAAAAAGTTCCTATCAATTATCTTTTACCAGTGCTTCAATTTATTTCAAAATCTGCTTTAAAAAATGTATATTTTTAAGCTGTGAGAAGAGGAATCATGGTGCTTAAGAATCAGCGGACTTGGAATTACAACATTGTGACCTTAGACCAGTTACTTACTCAGTATGAAATTTAATCTTCTTATGTGAAAATGAGGTGGTTGGAATATCTGATTTTAAAATACCTTCAGAATGATATTTTAGAATTCTAGGATTTAGGTCCTAGAATTATAATTTCAAGGTGCTTTATTATTTGTCTGCATTAGCCATAGTTGTGCATATTTCTCAGATTCTAAAAAATATGAAATTTACCAATGACTTTTTTTATTTTGCCTGCTTTGATGCAAGATAAGCCACTGTTCATATCCAAATGGTGATTAGGTCTTGGGTGCATGGTTTTGTTTGTATATATTTTGTAATGTAAATATTTTGGTTAATCAGCATTATGTCAGGGGTAAAATATCCCTACAAGGACATAGGGGTTATTTACAGAGGATTTATATAAATATACAATAACAATGAATATTGGGATTGTTGCTGTTTTATAAAGGAGAATGTTTTCAGGCACCACAGCTGCCTCCCTCAAGAAGAAAGAAAGAGGAAGAGAGTGTGAAAGGAAGGAAAATTGATTTGCTCTTTTTAAAAAAAATTATGTATGGCAGATTTTTGTGTGTGTGAAAAACAAATCATGTTACTGTTCCCATGAAAATATGCACATACATGTGCACTTCTCCAAATTGGGTTAAAGGAGTGTTGTCAGGCCTGATTGTGAATATAGTACAATGTACTTCTGATCTCCAAGTTTTTTAATTGAAACTCAAGTCCCTGCCTGGGGACCTGAAATTAAAGATGAAAGTGTGGAGGCTTTCACTTTAAAGTGAAAAGTTGGTTATTGATCTTGTTTACAGTAAGTAGATCATTTAGCTGGTTCAGTAGGAGTCACTGTTACAGCTCCAATATGTACCTGACTATTCTGAGGAGGAGAGAGACAAAATATCGAACAACCAGGAACAATATAATATCCTGAAGCCTGCACTATTGAAATGCTATGTGTTCTACATGCTATAGGTTTCATGGAAACAAAGCAAGAGATCACCCTCATTATGGAGATTGGGCAGTAGCCCAAGCAGCTGTGAAAGTGAATAGAAACTGTCCCTGTTTGTCTCAGTTTTTCCATTCATTTTGTCCAGAAGTTCAGAATCACCAAGCAGAGAGGTCGTCACATTGCTTATTGGGGTTTGAGAGTCATCCTGACATTGTTGCAAATTAGATCTTTTTATAACAGCGAGTTGTATCTTGTAATCAGCATAAGCTGTTTAATTTAAGGAGTGATTTTGGTATGATACATAGCGACCTTAGCAGGGAAGGCCTGATTCCTTATTTGGGGATGAGGGTTTTTAGGAATCCCAGAATTTGGATTTTACATTTAATATCATGGGGACAATGGCAAAATAAAATGTTTCATAATTACATGCAAACCATTAAGTGTTCTATTCAAGGTACTGTGCTAGTGACTATGGATCATCAGGCATTTTACTATAACATGATATATGTATATTCTAAAAAATTGTACATTGAAAATAATAGGGAAAAATAGACTGTGTAGACTGCTCAAAATCTATGCAACTTGAACCATGGAACCAAAAAAACAATAGCTTGGACAGCCCAGGCAGGCAGCTCAGCATGGGTGGAAGTTGCCATAGATATTAAAATGCACTAAAAAAGGAGTTTTAAAATGCTGACTTGTAAAAATGTGGGATAATGCATTTGAAAGTGGAGCCCTGAGCCAGTGGGGTTGCCATTAAGGTGGCCACAGAAGGAAGTAAGACTTGTTCTGAGATGAGAACCAGAAATTACATCTCTCTTAACCTTGTGTTAAAAGCCTTCACTTTTCATTTTTCTTAAATAGAGCAAAGAGCCTTGCCTGTGTAGCAGCCTAGCAGAAGCCATTTTACTTTTCCTTTGGAAGGTTACAGTTCTATTCTATTCTAGCTCCTCTAGCCTAAGAAAAAAATTACCTATGAACCATGCAACCAAGTTCCATGTTCTGTTGACACTAGTGTCCCGGTGCACGGATTCATGCACATTGAAAGGAAATTAATTAGAAGAAATATTTTAATATCACTATTTGCCCTTTCTCTGTAATAGAAGTGTCAACCAAATTCAGATCAAAATACATGCATGTGATTGGTGCCAGCAAGAGCTTTATATGTATCACGCATGTGTGAGTCAACTTAGCCTTTTATATATATAGAATAAACTTGCTTAATGAGACCTGATTTTTATTTAGCTAAACTTTTTCCAGTCCAGTGAAGCACCCCAACTTCTCTTTCAGGTAATTGTCAGCAACACAGCAGTAAATATCAACACAAAGCAGATTATTATTGTAGATAACGCAGGGAGAACAAAGGGTAAAATATTTAACAGTAGCAGTGTTTGACTATATTCTGTGCAGTGAGAAAACCTCAAGTCATTTTCAAGTTCCACCATTTCTTCTTTTCAATCAGGTCAAGTTTCTAAACTTTCTAAATAACCTTTTTCCAGCTAATGAAAAGAAAATAGGATTCTAACAAGTCTCCTATCTACCTATTCCAGGACTTCTGTGAGGATCAAATGAGATGAGGCACATGAAAACGCTTCACAGACATTTGGTTAAAGTGTAAAATGTTTGCACCTGGCTATAAAGCAAGTCGTGTTCCTGGGCTGAAGAAACTGCAAGGAGGCTAGTTGTTAGGGAGAGGAAGCTGGACGTTGCTACATGACGTCATTACCTGGGCACCCACAGCGACCATTTCTGGGCTGGGCTGGGCTGTGGGCTGCATTTTGCGCCAAGGGTCTTGGCAGCGTTGGCTGCCATTTGGTGGGGTGTTTCTCCGGGGTGGTGGCGGGGCCTGTGTCCCACTTGGGGGAAGCCAAGTGTTGGTTTGTTGGCACCAGGTCCGTGGTGCCATTTATTTTTAAATGGCCAGTGTGCATCATGGCAGCTCCTGCATGGAGCATCTGCCCCC
Organism: Eptesicus fuscus; assembly: GCF_027574615.1. Taxonomy (NCBI): domain Eukaryota; kingdom Metazoa; phylum Chordata; class Mammalia; order Chiroptera; family Vespertilionidae; genus Eptesicus; species Eptesicus fuscus. Next base: position 24,165,411 of record NC_072495.1, on the reverse strand, counting down.
TGGTGGTCAGTGCATCATAGCTACCGGTCAGACGGATAGACACTTAGCCTTTTATATATATAAACCGCCTCACCTTCTCCTCCGGCCCGCCTGCTTTTCCCTTCGCCCCCCGGCCCCGCCTCCGCCCCCAGCCCCGCCTCCGCCCCGCCCTTGCCGCCCACCTCGCCTTCTCCAGCCCGCCCGTGTTTCCCTTCGCCCCCGGCCCCGCCTCCGCCCCGCCCTTGTCACCGGCCCCGCCTTCTCCTCCAGTCCGCCCTCGTTTCCCTTCGCCCCCGGCCCCGCCTCCGCTCCGCCCTTGCCGCCCACCTCGCCTTCTCCTCCAGCCCGCCCGCGTTTCCCTTCGCCCCCGGCCCCGCCTCCGCCCCGCCCTTGTCACCGGCCCCGCCTTCTCCTCCAGACCGCCCGCGTTTCCCTTCGCCCCCGGCCCCGCCTCCGCCCCGCCCTTGTCACCGGCCCCGCCTTCTCCAGCCCGCCCGCGTTTCCCTTCGCCCCCGGCCCCGCCTCCGCTCCGCCCTTGCCGCCGGCCCCGCCTTCTCCTCCAGCCCGCCTTCGTTTCCCTTCGCCCACGGCCCTGAGCTAAATGGTGCTGTAGAAATGTTTTGTAGCAGAATGGACTATAAAGGTACAGATATGAGCACCACCTATATGGAATTAATCATATAGTTGAAAATATGAGAAATAAAGTTAAGTGATGAAAGGTTTGAAAATGGCTCAAGGAAATATTGTCAGAAATAAAAAAATGCAGTATCTGATTATCAAATGATTAATGAATATGTAATTGCTCTAGGAATTTAGATATGGGGAAAGAGCTCTTCAGAAGGGGATGGTCAGGGAGAGTTTAGGACAAGATGATCATTGATTTTAGTTTCTAACTTTCTGGATGAAGTGAAATAAAAACATTTAACTTAATGCTTCTGAGGAGTTACACAATTCTTAAAATTCTGTAGTTGTTAGATTTTTAGTGTACTTTCTCCCTCATATTTCCTCCCTGCCTCCCTTTTACCCCAAGGCATTTTTTTAAAGTACTCATTCAAAGATACATATTTTAGGGATCAGTCTTTAGTTTTCTCTTCTGGTGTTGAGAAACTTGTGATTGTATAGTTAGTAAGTTCAATTTAACATTTTTATTTTTTCTGAATGACAAGTATTGCATAGCACTGTGTTAATTCCTGACTGAGATGAGGTCCCTGTCCGCCAGGAGAGAGTAGGAAAAGAGGCATAAACAAAGTAACATGAAAGTGTAGGAGAAAGGGAGAGAAAGGTGAACTGGTAAAATTGTGGATGTCTTCTTGTAAAAAAAATGGGATTTGAACTGGGCTTGGATTGCAATATTTTGTCAGAATTTCTGGAGGAGAAAAGTATTTTTGGTAGATGTGGAGCAAAGAATAGATGTAGGAAAATGCTGACTGCGATCAGAAATAGTGACTAGAGATGTGATGTGGGTGGAGTATAGTTTGCATGGGGGCTAGTGGATGGGTGTGTTTAGTAAAAGATAAAGTTGGAAAACTAGGTTGGAGCCAAATTGTGGAAGTATTTGGATACCAGACTGAAGAATTTGATTTACTGTATATATAGTGAGAAGCCTGTTAAAGTTTTGAGCCAGGGAATACATGATCAGAGTTTGGAAAGGAAAAAACAACAACACTTCATAACAATTGAGTGCCTGCTTATGTACAACTGCTACTAACATTACATGCTTTATATTCTTATTTTATTTACTCCTCATAATAGTCCTTAAAAGTAGTTATTATGTGTATGGAGGCAGTATGTGGAAACTCTCTGTACCTTCTGCTCAATCTGGCTATGAACCTAAAATTGTTTTAAAAAATGAAGTCTATAAATTTTTTAAAGTAAGTTTTATCTTCATTTACAAGTGTGCAAACTGAAACCCTGAAAATTTCAAATGATTTGTTCAAGATCATATAGCTGGTAATTTACTGCTCAAGCAAAGCCTATACCTGCCCATTTTTAAAGTTTGTCATCTTTCCACTTAGGACGTGCATTAAACGAGATTGAATGCTGAAAGAGCAATAGTAAGCCTGTTGTAGAACATAGATGATGAGGAGCTGAACTAGCAGCGATAATGGAAATGGAGAGATGTAAAGAAGTGTTATGGATGATTTGAAAGAACCTAGAGCCTAATGGGAAGAAGGTAGTAAGAGAGAGGAAGTATTAAAGATACTCATTTAACTGGGAAAATATCTTCATTTGGTCACTAAATATTTAATGCATATTTACTATATATCTGATACTTATTAGGGCAATGGGGATTCAGAACTGGACAAAATAAAGTCCCTGCTTTCAAGGAGTTTATATTCTAGTGTGCTCTGACTCGGAATCAAACTAGTGACCTCTTAGTTCATAAGTTGGTGCTCAACCATTGAGCAACCCAGGCCAGACAATAATTAAGATTTTTAAGTTGAAGGTATTTGCACTGTGATATGGGTTTGTCTGTTGTGCATTCTAGCTCGCTTCTTCGTTTGCTCATTTACTTGTGTTGGGTAGCTGATGAACTTAGGAGCACTTACCAAAGGTCAGGTCCATAGGTAATCTGTGAGAGACTCAAGTCTCTTCTGTTATCTATACTTTGAAGACCAGCACAAGGTGAATATCGTATTTGCTGTGTCTCATTTATCTCAGAAACAGCTTTGGAATTCTAGGAAATACACAACTAATGCTTTGGAGAAAGCAGCTCAAACCTCTTGCCAAGCCTAATAGAGAGTCATAAAATGCCTTGGTAGAGTTGTCGTAATTGTTACTATGATGCTGTAGATTAATATATTCATATTTGTATCTTGAGGGAAAATGCAGAGAATTTACTTAAATTTGACATTTGGTTGGTTTGGATGATGGCTTGCTTTATTTCTTTTGATAGCTTGGGTCATACTAGCAGTCACGCTTCCTCATGACTGCTGCGATCATCCCTTAATACAGCTCATGTTGCTAGTTACAATAGAATAATTAAGTTCTTCTATTGGTCTGGGCTGCTTCCACAGTGCTTATGTTTCAGCTGTCAATCTGAATGTTGGGCTGGCTATATGCTGGTGTCCATTTTATTCTTTAGCTAAGTAATGAAGAATAGATACTTTCTCATTCAGTGCCTCCTGCCAGTGCATGTCACATATATCTCAGAGTAGGATGGAGATCACAGGGATACTTAGTTTTTAATCTAATATATTGAGGTATCAGAGAAATATATTTTTTGAAATATAAATAGAATATAATTTTTAAGGAAAAAATAGTCTTTAAATCTCGCAGTTTTCTTTGGCAGAAGAATAATATTAACATCTGGTTACCAAACTGTGGTACCCTTAAGAGAATAGGAGGTGTCCAATTTCCAATAAAATATTGGATTAAGTGACTTCACTTGAGTTTTTATTATTTTAAAGTACATTTTAAAACCTCTATTCTCCCTGTAATTTGCAGCGTGCATTTATTTGCAAGGAGTGATTTTAGTTTACATGATGAATCACTCTCTTTACCAACATTTGAAGGATACCACAAAAAAAATATTGTCAGAATGAAAATGCCATGTTACCAAAATGCAGCAGACAGGAAGGCACCATTTACTATTAAGGCAGCTCCATCTTTGAATCCTTGTTTTGGAAGGGAGAGAACTGATACCAGTGGGCACGTCTTGTACCATGAGCTTTACATATTTTAATCTCCTTTAGGTTTGTAATATGCCTTTAATAAGATAGGCTCATTCATTCTACACAACAATCTGCTGAATTAAGAAGGGCAGATATTGTAATTTCTATTGCACTGGTTTGGAATCTTAGAGGTTTATGAGTAGCCTAAGACCACATAGCCAGTCAGTGGTAGAGCTGGGACCAGACCCCAAATTTCTCAGCCCTAGTCTATTCCACTGGATCTCCTGATGCTTTGATTTTTGGTGAATTGGATGGTAGATCTCTAAGAAACTTTAGTGGTTCATTTTTCTAGTTAGTTCAACCTTCTCACCTAACATTCTCTTTCAACAATTGCCAATCTAGTGCATATATGTTTCTAATCCCAAGGTGAATATTGCCCCACTGTCCCACGCATGTAACAAATGCTAGCAGAGACATTGAACAAGTGTTGATTTCCGAGGATCCAGAGAAGTTGTGAGTCATGTAAATTTTCCCACTGACATACAGGGAAAGCCAGGACCGGAGCACTCATTTGTAAAAATGAGGATAATAGTACATTCTTCTTAGGCTTGTTGTGAGGATTAAATGCATTATCAGATAATCCATGTGTAAAGTATTTAGAACAGTACCTGACACAGAGTAGCTGATCAATAAATATTAGTTTCAATTTCATGCATTTCTACTCTATAAAATTGCCTCTCCAGGTTAAAGTGGGTAAGAACATTAAGCATGAAATACATGGATCTCATGGACAGGAGTAGTAGAGGAGAAAGCATGTTTTTTTTTTTTTTTTTTTATGGAAATTTAAGCAATAAGTTATTACTCATTTATTGTTAATCCTCACCCAAAGATATTATTTCCATTGGTTTTTAGAGAGAGTGGAAGGGAGGGGGAGAAACTGGAACATTGATGTGAAAGAAACACATAAAGAAACACACAGAATGGTTGCCTCCCACACATGCCCCCACCTGGGGCCGGCGTTCGAGCCAGCAACAGAGGTACGTGCCCTTGACTGGAATCGAACCTGTGACCCTTCAGTCCGAAGGCTGACAAGCTAATGACTGAGCCAAACCGGCTAGGGCAAATTATTACTCTTTAGCAGAAGGGATTGATTATAAGTGACTGGATTTCATACAGCATGTTCCTTATTCTTAGCTCCTCTGATAGTTCTTATGTATGTGGATCCCCACAGTTGTTGGGTTAGTTTTGGGATTTGTTTTACTGTCTGTCACATGTGTCACAACTTTGGGAAGGAGCCTTTTAAAAACATTGGTTTTAGAGAGAGGAAGGAGAGGAAGAGAGGAGAGGAGAGGAGAGAAGAGAGAAACATTGATGTAAGGGAGAAACATCCATCAGCTGCCTCCTGACACATGCCCCAACCAGGAATTGAACCCACCACTTTTTTTTTTTTTTTGGCTGATTATATCTTTAAAAAAAAATTCTTTATTGTTGAAAGTATTACATATGTTTCCTTTTCCCCCCATTGACCTCTTCCCGCCCACTCCCACCCCCCAGGATAGGCCCTCACCTCCTTACTGTCTGTGTCCATTGCTTAGTGTAGGAGACGATGTTTCAACCAACTGAGCCACACCGGCCAGGGTGGGAAGGAACATTTTTTATTATTTTGTGTAGATCATGATTTTTATACTGTTCCAGCAGTGTTTAATGACCTTATTCTCCCATATACTCCTGTCTAAAACAAACAGAACAAAATTGCTTTTCTCTTCTCTAAGTTAGATCTAAATGTGTTCACTTTGTACTTAATTCACTTATATTAACAGTGGCAATTTAACTCTTGTTGGAAGTGTTATGCAAACCATGCTTTCTTCTTTTTTTAAAAAAAACTTTATTTTGAAATAATTTTGAACTTACAGAAAAGTTGCAAAAACAGAATAGAGTTTCTATAAACCATTCAAATAGCATTCTTTAATGTTAGCATTTTGAATAAGCAAACTAATAAATTAACACAGGTACAATACTATTAACTAAATTACAGCCCATACACATTTCACTGTTTTTTTCACTAATGTTCCTGTTTTGCTCTAGTATACAATCCAGGATCCCGCATTGCTCTTAATTGTGATATCTCCTTAAGTTGCTTCTAATATGTGACTTGTCTTCATCTTTGTCAGTCTTTCCTTTAACATTTTTTTTTGGTAATGAAAGTCTGCTGATGATAAATTCTTTCAGCTTTAAAAACACTCTTTATTTTTAATTGTGATAAAATACACATAACAAAATTTACCATTGCAACCATCTCAAGTATACAGTTCTATAGTGTTACATGCATTCACATTATTGTGTAGCCAATCTCCAGAATTCTTTTCATCTTGCAAACTGAAACTCTATACCCATTAAACAACAATTCTCCATTCCTGCCTCCCCCAATTCCTTGCCAACCACCATTCTTCTTCCTGTCTCTGAATTTGACAAATAAATACCTCATATGAGTGGAATCATATTGTAGTTGTCTTTTTGTGACAGGTTTATTCACTTAGCATAATGTTCTCAAGGTTCATATTTTGCATGAACCTGTGTATCAAAGTTTTCCTTCCCTTTATGGCAGGATAATATTCCATTGTACGTGTATACCTCATTTTGTTTATTCATACATCTGTTGATAGAAACCTGGTTGCTTTTACCTTTTGGCTATTGTGGGTAATGGTGCTATGAACATAGGTGTAAAATACCTGTTCAAGTCCTTTCAGTGATGGGCAACCTTTTGAGCTTGGTGTGTCAAACTTCGCCAAAAAACTGAGCATAACTCGGGTAGTGTGTCACTTTGAGGAAAAAACATTATTTCGCAAATGTTTCATCCTCAGGAGCAGCAAATGTTTCATCCTCGGCATGCGGCCGCCTCAGAATTGAACCTGGGACCTTTCAGTGCTGACACGCGTGTCATAGGTTCGCCATCACTGCTTTAAGTTCTTTTTGTTACGTACCCAGAAGTGGAATTGCTGGTTATTCTATTTTTAATTTTTTGAGGAGCCACAATACTATTTTCCGTATCAGCTTTTATATGTCTGAAAATCTTTTTTTTTGCTATGATGTTTGAAAGATATTTTCATTAAGTCTAGAGATTTCTTTCAGAGATTTAAAGATGTTGCTCCACTTGTCTCTCTCGTATTGTTTCCACTGAGAAGCTTGCTGTCATTCTTAGATTTGTTCCTGTGGAAAAGCTTGATTTTCTCTGGCTGCTTTTAAGATCTTTTCTTTATTAATGTATTGAAGAAATTGATCATGATGTGCCTTGTTGTCGTTTTTATTGTATAGTTTTTATTAAACTTGGAAAATTTTCAGTTCTTATTTCTAGAGATATGTTTTCCTGCCCTCTCCTCTCTTCTCCTTTGGAGACTCCAATTTACACATCCATTCGGCTGCTTGAAGTTGTTCACAGACCCACTGGTGTTTTATTGCAACACTGTTGTTTCAATTGGTATGTCTTCAAATTCACTAATATTTTTTTTAGTTCTAATTTGCTGTCCATCCCATTGTCTGCATTTTATTATCTGAGATATTATGTTTTTGTCTCGACTTCTGATTTGTAACTTTTTAGAAATATCTTCCAGGTCTCTCTTTATCATGGTCATGTTTTCCTTTATTTTCCTGAACATATGGAATATTATTATAATAACTCTTAATATTCTGCTAATCTGTGTCATTTTTGAATAGCATGAACCCGGGTATCAAAGTTTCCCCTGGTTTCTATTAATTTATTATTCTCCTCACGTTGGGTTATATTTTGCCTGATAATTTTGGATTGGAGGGCAGACATGGTGAATTTTACTTTGTTGGATGCTAGGTATTCTCGTATTTACAAAGTGTTTAAACTTTGATGTGGAGCTTTGTTGCTGTAAAATTACTTGGAAATAGATTGATCGTTTTGAGGCTTGCTGTTCACATTTGTTAGGTGGGACCAGAGTATCCTTTCAACGAGGCTGATTTGCCTTCCTATTGAGGCTGTCGTCTTCAGAATACTCCATGTCTGATGTGTGGTGAGGCTTTTTCATTCTGGCTGGTGAGAAGACGATTTATTCATGGCTCTGTGAGCTCTGGAGAGTGTTTCACCTGCTTCTTTCTGGTGGTTCTTCCCCCAGCCTGGGATAGTGTTACCATTCGGATGCACTGATCAGTTCTCAGATGGATATTTGGGATGGGAGGACCCTCTGAAGATAATCCATGATTTTCTCCCAGTGCAGCTCTCCCCTCTCAGTATGCTGCCCTGTGAATTCTACCCACCAGAGTCTCCGTGAGCTCCCTACTCTGTCTGCCAACTAGCCAGACTGCTGGGCTCTTCTTGAGTTCCCTTTCCCAGAGCTGCAGCCCACAGCTCTGTGCAGGGAGCTTGGGCAATCATAGGCCTCACCTCCTTCTTTCTCCTCTCTCGGGGATCATTGTTCTTTGCTACCTCTGGTCCAATGTCTGAAAACTGCTATTTCTGGTATGCTTCCCTCCAGTTTTTTTAGTTGTTTAAATTAGATAAATTAAATTAGATAAATAAGTCTTGTTCTTGTTACTCCATCTTGCCTGGAGGCAGAATTTGAGCAAGTTATTTAATCTCCTATGTTCTAGTTTACTCATCTATAAAAGGAAGATAATTATGGATTTGTGAGGATTGAATAAGATAATAGACATAAAGTACTTAGTACAGTTCCTGGCACATACTAAGTGCTCAGTAAATGTTAGTTGTTATTATTATTGGCACCAAAAAGGGGAGCGAATGGCTTGAACCAGTCTGGGAAATTAGGAACGTGAGCGGTTCTTTTTATTTGGACTCACTTTCTCTGCTTTGTAAGTATTAAAGAACAAGAGCTATTAGTGGAAGTGTTTTCCTCCCTCCCCTTCCATCCTGGCCCCTTCCCTATTTATTTATTATTTTTCTTTACCAGGCCTAAAACATCATTCTTAATCCTCTAATCAGTTTAGAGTATTAAGAACCTCCCCCCCCCCTTTTTTTTAAAAGTCAGAATATATAGCGATTAGGAGAGCACAGTAGGCAGAGTCAGACTTGAATTGAAATCCTTGCTTACCCTTTTACTAATCTGCAGTTTAATTATTCTGCCTGCCTAATCCTCAATTGCCTTATTTGTAAAATGGGGCACCACATACTTCATATGGCTGTTGGGAGAATTAGCTAAGTTAATGTACATAAAGCCCTTTAGCACAGTGCCTGTCACATGGTTAGGACTTAGTTTTACTAATAGTAAAGTTCACACCAGAGATCTAAAGCTGAAATGACCATATTGAATTCCAATTTTCTAGGCCATGGTTTCCTTTTAGTGGCCTTTTCTTTGTAATATACAACGTAATAATATTTGTATATCACTTTATAGATTACAGAATATATTCACATACATTATCTTATTAGGTGCTTGAATCTTTGTCTCTATATTCCAATGAAGAACCTAAGATTGAATGAAGATAAGCAATGAACTCACAGCCATACGGTTAGTAAATGAGAGAGCCACAACTAGAGAGTGATGAGAGAATTGTTTAAGTGTTCTTTGTACTAGTTATGTGGCTTCCAAGTGAAACATTTTACTTGTATCTAGATTTACATACTATAATGTCAACAATGGGTTTTATATTCTTTTAGGGCAAGGATCATGAAGTATCTTATTATTTTTATTTTGCTTAGTGGCCAGCATTCAACATAGAGATATTTTTACATGATATCTGTGAAAAGAAAACATAATTTTTTTGCTGTTTACTCCCTGCAAATAAGAGTGATTATTGAGTAAGCAATACATATTTGTGTAGGATACTATTAAATGGTAATTCTTCAAAATGTAGATGTATAATACAGTCTTGAGAGATTTTAATTTTGAAAGCAAATATCTTCTATGTAGGTATATTTACTGAATTTTCCTTTCAGGATAAAGCTTTTCTAGAATCACATTAAAAAGGAGCTATTATTTGCCAATTTCATGAAAGTTATAGTAATTCCTTTAGTAATTCCATTTATAGATCAAATGTCTTGGACTAAATATGATTACTTACAGCTAAATCTTATCAAAACAATAAGCTCAAAATAACTTCTATGGAATTTTTAAAAATTAAATCATTATTGTTGATTTCAATGGAATTTAAAGCAAAAAGAGAGGCAGGATGTTTCAAATAATGGATGTTTCCTATTGTTTCTTTTGAAAAATAGTTCTAATTTTGAAAAATGTTTATGTTCCGACATGTTGCTTTCAGAATAACAAAACAAAACAGGAGTCCGGAACCAAGATGGCGGCATAGTTAAACAACTAATCTGCTGCCTCACACAACAATTTCAAAAACACAACTAAAAGACAAAAACGTCTACCACCCAGAACCACGGGAAAGCTGGCTGAGTGGAAGATTTACAGCTGAGAAGAGAAAGGAGCACAATCGCTGAAAAGCTGGGCTTAACCAACTACAGCTCCAGACTGCTCCAAAACCGCCCAAGCAAAGGAGGAGAAAACTAGCCCTTGCTGTAGCTCCTGCTGGGGAACACACAGTACACAAGGGTACACCAAGAGTGTCCACCTCAAGTAACTGGGAGGCTGACTCGTTGAACCAATAGGACACCTAGTAGACAAAACTACCCTACCAACTCAGGGAAGCAGAGAATATGAGAAGGCAAGGAAACAGATCACAAACCAAAGAAATGGAGGAGAATAAGCGATTGGACATAGAGTTCAAAACCACTGTTATAAGGTTTTTCAAGAATTTCATGGAAAAGGCCGATAAATTCAATGAGACCCTTGAGGATATGAAAAAGGACCAACTAGAAATGAAACATACACTGACTGAGATAAAAAATATTATACAGAGACCCAAAAGCAGACTAGAGGATTGCAAGAATCAACTCAAAGATTTGGAATACAAAGAGGCCAAGGACACTCCTCCAGAGAAGCATGAAGTGAAGAGAATTCAGAAAGTTGAAGATAGTGTAAGAAGTCTTTGGGACAACTTCAAGCGAACCAACATCAGAATTATGGGGGTACCAGAAGAAGAGAGAGAGCAAGATGCTGAAAACCTATTTGAAGAAATAATGAACGAAAACTTCCCCCACCTGATGAAAGAAATAGACTTACGAGTCCAGGAAGCGCACAGAACCCCAAACAAAAGGGATCCAAAGAGGACCACACCAAGACACATCATAATTAAAATGCCAAGAGCAAAAGACAAAGAGAGAATCTTACAAGCAGCAAGAGAAAAACAGTTAGTTACCTACAAGGGAGCTCCCATACGATTATCAGCTAATTTCTCAACAGAAACCATGCAGGCCAGACGGGAGTGGCAAGAAATATTCAAAGTGATGAATAGCAGGAACCTACAACCAAGACTACTCTACCCAGCAAAGTTATCATTCAGAATTGAAGGGCAGATAAAGAGCTTCACAGATAAGAAAAAGCTAAAGGAGTTCATCACCACCAAACCAGCATTATATGAAATGCTGAAAGGCATTCTTTAAAAAGAGGAAAAAGAAGAAGAAAGATAAAAATTATGAACAACAAATACATATATATCAACAAGTGAATCTAAACGTCAAGTGAATTCAAAATCTGAGGAACAGAATAAACTTAATAGAATCAGAGGCATAGAATGGGAGTGGATTGATAATTCTCAGGGGGAAAGGGGTGTCTGTGTGGGGAGTATGGGAAGAGACTGGACAAAAATCATACACCTATGGATAAGGACAGCGGGGGGGGAGGTAAGGGAAAAGGGGGGGTAGGAACGGGGTGGTGGGGAGATATGTGGGGAAAAAGGAGAAACAATTGTAATCTGAACAATAAAGATTCATTAAATTAAAAAAATAAATAAATAAAAAAACAAAACAAAACAAAGAGCACCTTCAACTTTTATTTCATGGTTCTTGCCTACATTTTTGTATCTTTATAGGGAGAAAATTTTCTTTGGGGTTGTTAATTATATGTTACTAGAGGCCCAGTGTACGAAATTCGTGCATGGGTAGGGTCCATAGGCCAGTTGGGGCCTGTGGGCTGGGGGCAGCTCATTTAGTGTCTTACCCCTGGTGGTTAGTGCATGTCATAGCAACCGGTGATTCCGCCAGTCGTTCTGCCATTCAGTCTATTTGCATATTAGGCTTTTATTATATAGGATATCACCATGGCCTATTTGGGGTAATTGATTTTTTCCTTTTACTTCCCTAGTATTAGAATAGTTGTATTATTTATTTATTTAAATATGTTTTTATTGATTTCTTTTAGAAAGAGAAGGAGAGGGATAGAGATAGAAACCTTAATGAGAGAGAAATATCAAAGATCAGCTGCTTCCTACACACCCCCTATGGGAATGGAGCCCACAACCTGGGATTGTGCCATAAGTGGGGAATTGAACCAGTGACCTCTTGGTTCATGGGTCGACACTCAACTCACTGAGCAACACTGGCTGGGCTTATTTATTTATTTATTTATTTATTTATTTATATTTTTATTTATTGATTTTAGAGAGAAGACAGGGAGGGAGGGAAAGAGAATCATGAATTTGTTGTTCCACTTATTTACGCATTCATTGGTTGATTCTTGTACTTGACCTGACCAGAGATCGAACCGACAACCATGGCAAATTGGGACAACACTCTAACCAACTGAGCTACCTGGCCAGGGCCAATAGTTGTATTCTTTTAAGGAGGCTATTTTGATAAATTTTTTTTTTTAATTTATACTGCTTACAGATCTAGGCAGAGGGTTGCTACCATGTTCAGAAGCATCATCCTGTAAACTAAGTATACTTATTTGGTAGTAGTCTTATTTATTTCAGTGGCTACTGGCCGTATATTACCCTAGCTAATAAATCTACATTCGGTGGTCCTCGCTCTCATAATTAAAATACCTAGTGAGTGCAGATGTTAAACAGTGGTCTTTTGGAAGATGTGATTGGCATCTACAGACTAGTGTTTTTCATCCTCTGTTCTCCAATGGAAGGATTCTGTCAATAGCCCTCTAATGCCCTAGCATGCTAAGTGTTACTATATAAATAAAGCAGTCTGAGCATTGGGGATCCTCTTGATTTGCTCATCTTTTACAAAACATTAGATGCTTATAAGCAAGAAAACCTTTGTGTACCATGTAAAGGAAGGGCTTCAAAAAGGGTCTGAAGGTTTAAAATGAAAGTCAAACTCTGAGTTGTTTTTTTTTAAATTGTAAAATAGGAATAAAAAATTGCCTTATATTTTGATCTTTTCTGTATGTTGAACATTGGGCACAATACTGGCTTTTAGGTGCTTGATAAATATTTGTTATTTTAATAAATGAAAGGATTCAGTAAATAATGTGAAGGTACTTACATAGTGTAAAGTTATCTTTGGGGATGAGCTCACTAATATCTAATGTTCTCATATTCTCTCTCTTACTTGCTGTGAGTGCTCTTCTACCTGCTTTATGATATTCTTCACCCCTCAGCCCTTTGCTGTATATTAGAATAAAGAGGGGTTCAGCCAAATGCAAACTTCAGCTAGAAACATAGACTGTTCTGGAAGGGAATAGCTAACCCACATTTTACCAATGAAGGCATTTCTAGTTTTGGAAGTGGCTTGTGCAATGTCACTTGGTCAGTCAGTGTGTGGTCTACATTTCTGTTCTACTGACTTCAGTGTTTATTCCCTATAGCACAAATCTTGCTGCTTTTCACATTTTAGATGTTTGCTACTAGGACATGTTGGCAGGGGTGAGGGGTCACTGAGATTGATTGAGAGGAAAAGGGAAGGAGAAAGAGAAGGAAAAGCTGACCATCAGCATCCAAGAGTCCCCCTCCTGGTCCTTCTGTTAGGAATAGTAATTGTTTCTACCCAGGGCATAGAACAAAGAGTATAATCTTGGGAAAAATAGACATTGGTGTCTTATACTTTCTTTAATGAATGATAAATAGGACAACCCATGAACAATAGGGATGTGGGGAGAGAAAGTGGCAGCTGGCAGAGGATTCAGGGACTATGGCTGGAACTCTAGGGAGAGAAAAAACATTGCCATGTGGGTGAGTGAAATGCTGGAATTTCAAAATGGCCGTAATTTTACACTGAAAATCCTGTAATTACATGCTTGGCTGTTTAATAAAAACATCCTGTAGTGAAATTACTATATATTTACGCTGTATCTAAAGTGCAGAATATCTTAAATACACATGTTGTCATGGGATGGGTCCTACATCCTAAATTTTTTGAAAAAAGAAATTAGATGTTTTTAGTAGCAGCTGTTCACTAGTTTTCCAACTAGAATGATCAATTCAGAGTTACCTGATTAAATCTATTATTTGTCAGTTTTGAGGGTTTCCTCCTTCCTGAACTCTTGAAAGAAAATTTCTACTGAAACAAATGGTTGTATATTAATTACTTAGATGTGAACTACTCATGAAATACACTGGTAGCAGGGTGGTTAGGCTGCGTCTACATGTCTGCATTCAGCCTATTTGGCCTGTGATGGAAATTTTCTAAGTTATGGAACCTCGGACTTTGCATACAGGAGCAACCATTTGACTGCTTTACTGACAGTTAAAGTGATGCTGAGTAAATAGTTAACTGTAGTAGTGCCTGAATCATCTGGGGATGTTCTGAAAAACACAGATTCTGATTTGGCGGATTTGGGACAATACCTGAGTTTCTGCCTTCTAGCCAATTCTCAGGTGGTACTAATGTTTCTGGGTCAAGGACAGCATTGGATGACAAGGGTTTAGTATTGTTTCACTGTCTTACTCTCCTCCTCTCTGTAGTTCTGTCTTTTTTTTTTTTCTCTCACTGGAGGATATTTTTTCTATTGATTTTAGAGAGAGTGGAAGGGAGAGGCGAGGGGGAGAGAGAAAAGAGAGAGAAACATTGATGTGAGAGAGCCACATCAGTTGGTTGCCTCCCGCAAGTGCTCCAACCGGAGTGGGAAACCTGCAACCCAGATAGGTAACCTTGATGGGCATTGAACTAGCGACCCATTGGTTCAAGGGCCAATGCTCTAACCACTGAAAAACACCGGCCAGGGCAATTCTACCTTTCTTGAGCTGAGAGTCTCTCCATCTCTTTCTCTTTCAGCTCTCAGCTTCTATCTCTCATTGTTTCGGCCTTACCTTTTCTGTGTATCTGCCTTCTTCTCTCCCTGCTTCTCTCTGTTTTCTCCTTCTCTGCATTCCTTCTATTTCCTCTTCCTGACAACCTGCCTGTCTGCTTATCTCCTTTTTTCAGCCTTCTCTCTCTTACATGTGAGTGCTGGTGCCCACATAACACACATACACACATTATTGAGCACATTGTCAGTTACAATGTAGGCCACAGAAATGGTCAATAAAAATGGTTGCCATTATTTAATGTTAATGATGTAGTTCCCATTTTTAGTCTAAGCTAAAGCCTTCTTTCTCCCTGATCTCAGAGATAATGAAAAAATGCCAAGGGATATAGTGTGTCTGAATTTTTATTCACCAATGGGATTCTGGACACTGAGACATCCTCCTAGAGGTGAACATGGTTGCCTCATAAGGATTAGAAAAGCACATAAATCTCCTAGGCTAGTTTGGGCATTACAGAAGGTACAATGGTAATTCAGAATCCAGCAACCTTAGCTGGTAAGCTGGATTCCACCCCCTAAAATAATCACAACCCTTCAAGTGGTCATAGTTCCTACAGCTATATAAGTACTTGCCCCCAAGATTTAGTCCTGCTAGAGTTCAGACCTGTTAGCTAGTAATTTTGAACTATTTACTTAAACCTTGTATATTTAGATTGTAAAATAAAAGAGTTTAACTAGATGGTCTCCAATGTTCCTTTTAGCTATGACATTCTATGATTTAAAAAATAATTAGGTAAAGAACATTTCATATATGGGCTGTTAATTTGTTCAAATGACTGGATCATTTTCCCATCAAAATATAAGTCCCCCCACCCCTATAAAATGGGGCTAGACTTTATGTTATGAGTTTGATTTTGAAGATTAATCAATATATTTATTTCTCAATGATCTCTGATAATATAGGTCATGGGTAATATAAGCAAAATATCATTTTTATTTACTTTAGATCACATTATTTAATTACAACAGAATTTTCTTCCTGGTTGGTTTGCTTGGGCTGCTATTAGACACGGTTTGTACTTGTGGAGCTATCACTGTTGGACATAATAGCTGACACTAGGTAATCTGATGAAGCCTAAAAAGCCCAGATGAGTATCTTTTACTTTTTGGTGCTCTGCATACTCTCTATTTATTATCACTAAACAGAAGTACAACTAATAACTGTTTTACATGATATCATGGATCTTGGAAACATCCATTGTATTTTATTTTGATTTGGGTGGAGAAGAAATCTTACAAAGTAGAATGAATAGGATCTTGAAGAGCTGAATTTCTTATATATCTGAGTTGTTGTTTTTTTTCTATACTTGTTAGATGCAGTACTCATATACTGATGCTGGTTTGAAGGTCCCTTGGATTCAACATCTCAAAGTTTCACATATATGTTTTCTGTCAAATTATTTAATTTGCTAGGTGATTATGTATCTTCTGAGATAAAACTTTTGATTTTTTTCAGGGAAATGTTTGGGTCAATATATAAATGTAAAGGTAGTGATAATGCAGGTTGGTATGCGCAGTCATTGATATCACAATGAAGGTTCAGATTGTTGGGGAATATTAGATTGGATGAGGTGTAGAATAGCCTTTGTGTAAAATATCCATTTATTCCTCACAACAGGTTATCTTGCCTTAAAGAAATACAATATGTAGAAAGTCAAAGTTTAACTGAAGAGAAATTAGTGAGGGGGCTAGTTACAGAGGTTTGGGTAGGGTTAAAGAAACTGAAAAAGGGTAGTGATATATCTGAACTAACATCCCTGGGAAGCTGTCACCACCTCCCCTAGGCCAGGAGAAAAAGAAGGAACAGTGTTATTGAAGCCTGATAAGAGGTGGCATTGTCGAAGAGCTATGTGATAGAAGCTATGGCTGCAGAGGAATGAAGGCAGGGAAATAGTCACAGTGAGGCAGAGAGGGAGCCGAGGGGTTGTGACAGAGGGATCAGGAATAAATACTCTGATACCTCTCTCTTCTTGCATACTGATTTTGCCATTTGTTGAGCTCAACCTGAAGCCAGGGGTAAGGGAGCCATAGTTGTCTATAGAGGTTGGCTGGATCATAGAGGAGATATATGTTTAACTTTTAAAGGAACTGCCAAACTGTTTTTAAAAATCATTGTTTTATTTTACATTCTCACTGTCAATTTATGAGAGTTCTAGTTTCTCTACATCCTTGCCAACACTTGGTCCATCTTTTTAATTTTAGTTATTTTAATTGGTGCATAGTGGTATCTTAATAAGGTTTTAATTTCTCTATGACTGATGATACTGAACATCTTTTCATGTGCTTATTTGCCATCCTTATATCTTCTTTGGTCAAGTGTCTAAATCTTGTAGTACCATTTTCCCCCCATTGGGTTGTTTGTTATTGTTGAGTTTTTAAAAAATATATTTTTATTGATTTCAGAGAGGAAGGGAGAGGGAGAGAGAGAGAGAGAGAAACATCATTGATGAGAGAGAATCATTAATTGGCTGCCTCCTACATGCCCCCGACTAGGGATCAAGCCCGCAACCCGGGCATGTGCCCTGTCTGGGAATTGAAATGTGACCTCCAGGTTCATAGGTCAATGCTCAACCACTGAGCCACACCGCCCAGCTTGTTTCTTAAAATTCTTAATCCTGATGAAAGTGATTTAATTAGAAATGTTTGTGGGATCTAATTTTGGTACTGTTTTTACATTGTGTTACTCAGTAATGTTTGGCAGTATTTCTAATAGACTAATAAATTAAAATTGAGGAGAGAAGTGATTAGAAGTAATACACAGACAAATGTGTGTGTGTGTGTGTGTGTGTGTGTGTGTGTGTGTGTGTGTGTTAATATCCACACATAGATTTTTTTTTCTTGTTTATGAGAATGGACTTCACCAAAGAGAATAAGATTTGTGTTCTTCCAGCATTTGCAGAAACAGCCTCTAAACAGAAATCCTGAGCCCATTAGCACTAATGAAAAGAGTCACCCAAAGAAATAAGATGGCTATCTTGTATTTGCACATATGTTCTCATGTATGTTTTCTGCTACAAAGAGTTTCCCAAAGCTTGCCTCTGTGTTTTCAGGTTCATGTACCATTTTCTTGGTAGCTAAGCTGTTAGGAATGACATTTATGTTTCATAGCTATCAATCATTTCATGACCTTATTTTCTAATATTGAATATCACCTAAATAAATCTATCACATCAGAGTTGTTCATGTGTGCTGATGGTATTGAAAGAAGATTAATGTTTCTGAGTTTCAGATTTAATATCTCTGTCTTCGTTAGAAGGGTACCCATGTACCCAGCTTTGAGAATGTTGGACTTTGTTTTCAAACAAACAAAAAAATAGGTGTAGTACAGAGGATTTTTAGGGCAATGAAATTATTGTGTATGATATTATGATGGTGAATGCATATCATCATACATTTGTCCAAACCTATGCAATGTATAATACCAAGAGTGAACCCTAATGTAAACTATGGATTTTGTATGGTAATGATGTCATTGTAGATGCATCAGTTGCAACAAATGTACCACTCGGTGGGTGATGTTGATAATGGGGGGAAGCTATGTGTGCATGGGAGTATATAGGAAATCTCTGTACCTTCCTCTCAATTTTGCTATCATCCTAAAACTGCTCTTTTTAAAAACGAACAAACATAAGAAAATATGTTTAAAAAATGCCATCCCAATGTATATTTTACTAGTGTTTAGAAAATAGTAATTTCATGTGAAAATATTATGATTCTAAATGTTCGAAACCAGCTTTATTGCACTCTATCAAGTAAGAAGTCCCCATGGCACTTTGTTCACAGTGTTCTGCTCAGGGTCCCAGAGGGTACAGGCTTAGTTAAGTAGGTAGGATTCTAGCACATAACTCTCTTCTTTGCGTCTAAGCAGGCCCCCCACTTAAAAAAAAAATCCTCATCAGAGATGTTTTCACTGATTTTAGAGAGAGGGAAGGGAGAAGGAGAGAGAGGGGGATAGGGAGAGAGAGAGGAACATCGATGTATGAGAGAAACATCGCATTGGTTGCCTCTTGACTGGGGATTGAACCCCCAACCTAGGTATGTGTTATGACTGGGAATTGGTGCACAGGATAATGCTGCAACCAACTGAGCTACACCAGCCAGGGCAAAGCAGCCTCCCCCCCTTTTTAATCTGTTTATATATTGCACTTCTAGCTAAGATTTTGTTTGAAGAAAGATATTGGATGCTTTGTGGTGATGATGATGTTGGGGCAGGAGAAGAGAGGGAAAGAATAAGAGAAGGAGGAGGAGGAGGGAGGGAGGAAAAGCGGAAGGGAGGATGGAGGAAAGAAAGAGGAGAAGTAAATGTTTTGAATTAAGGATCAGATGTTTTAGAAGTAGACCTGACTCTGCTAGTTCCATGTCATCTTGGGCAAGTGACTGGGCCTTGATTTTTGTCTTTTGTAAATGGGAAGGTACACAGTATCTGTATCCTGTGCATTGCTTGGAATAGGGGCAACTTGAGCATACACAGGTTAGAGTTCTCTGCCCTAGCTCTGCCAGTATTATGCCCTAGGGGCCAATGGTCTCATGAAGAAATATGGCAGCTTGACATTGATAGGAGGCCACTCCATTGTCGTACAATTTCCATCTGGACTGAATGGCACCCACTATGCCAGTCTGTCGTGATTTATAAACATAGTTTTTCTGGTGGCCAAAGTATGTTTGCTTGCTGGTTGGTAGGTGACATGTGGACTTATCATGAACCAGGTTCTGTTTCTTGGGACCTGACTTTTTACTATATGTTACTTGACAGGCAGGTGAATGTGATTGGATCCAGAATGAATTTCCCCCCAAATGATTTAGGCACTAAGAATAACTGTGAAGCATACACAGAAGCCTTTAGTTTCTAACTCCAATAAAATGTGTCTTATATGAATATAGATTATTGAATTCTGACTGGGAGCTCTTTTCCTTAACCCTACCACTAAACCAAATTTGCTTGATCAATTCAGAATCTGATTTGAGAGGTTATGAAGGACAAAGGTTATTGTTTAAATGGTGAGGTACATGATCATAGTCAAACAAACAAATTTTTTTTCCTGATATTATCCTGATATGACAGCCACTGGGAAGAGATTTTAAAAATAGTCTTTTAGACTTCTTTCCTTTGCTTACTATTTATTTATTTATTTATTTATTTATTTATTTATTTATTTTTGGTTAATCCTCACCTGAGGATATTTTTCCATTGATTTTTAGAGAGAGTGGAAGGAAGGGGGAGAGACAGAGAGAAACATTGATGTGAGGAAGACACATTGATTGGTTGCTCCCGCACTCACCTGGACCAGGGCTGGGGATGGAGCCTGCAACCTAGGTACATGTCCTTGACCAGAATTGAATCCAGGACCCTTCAGTCCACGGGCCAGTGCTCTATCCACTGAGCCAAACTGGCCAGGGCTCTTTTGCTTACTAGTTGATTTTAGTCATTCCAATCTATATTCTAGGATTCAGTTCATAAGCTCAAACCTGTTAGTAGTTAAAATTATACCAAACTGTTTTTATTCTTGCAGTGGGGTGTTCTTACTAATTAACTAATCTGATTATTAGAAGTATTATTGTGATCTTAGGAATTGATTTTGTTACACAGCTCAGTAATTTCTAGTTTACAGGCATCAGAGTACTTCTCAAGTAAGATCCTGTGCCATTTTACTTAGAAGGTGTAGACAGGAGATGTGAAGGCCACAAAGCAGGAGGGAGAGCAGCACAGTAAACAAGGATGCAGTCAAGAATAAGGATTTATTGGGAACTGAATCGAAGCTGCAAGCGAGGAAGGTCAGGATGCATAATAGTGGCCCTCATTCATCCACTGCCTGCAGCTCCTCCATCTTGGCCAGTGGGCACATTGGTAACTCAGGCTGGAGGCAGACACTTACTTCAAAATAATAAGTTCCTTGGCATGAAATATTTCATCTACTGCGTAGGAGAATAAATTTTGTGATATATGAGGATATTATTGGCTTAAGACAAGGCTTTCTTTCCTAATTGGAGGTGCTTTGTGGGCCCACTATTAGCATAGCAGCTGATTCCTCTCATGCTGCACTGCAAATTGCTGATTAACTGCTTTTATGTATGCAGAGCTGACAAGTTGCCTCATTTAGGAACGAACACTAGTGCTCTATGGAACTAGTCAGAAGTTCAAATTGACATTTAGAAATTGTAAACCCACAGACTTCATGACAAGTAATGCTGTCAATTTAAATTATAGCATTTCTACCTAGAGATAGGATAAAAGAGCTAGCAATATAACCTGTGACCAGTGTATTAGAGACAGATTCTGCTCTAGTGAGCTGAGAGATTGTGCTATTTGGATCTAACATTCAGTTGCACTTCTTTTTGCTTGGATATTTTCTGGGTGATCAGGCAGTGTGAAGGGTTGACACTGTGAATGGTTGTAACAAGTGCATATTAGTTCAACAACAACAACAAAAAGCTCGATTCTTGCTTTCAGGGGAGAATTTTGAGTACTGAATTAGGAAACGAATGAGTTGAGAGTTCAATTCTCAAAGTACTTTATGTTAACACTAGAGGCCCAGTGCATGAAATTCGTGCATGGGTAGGGTCCCTAGGCCTGGCCTGTGATCAGGGCTGTCAGGTTCCCCGCCTCCTTCTTCCTTCCCTCCCTTAGTGCACCACCGTGGTCACCCACCATGTTCTGTGCCGCCCCCTGATGGTCAGTGCACGTCATAGCGAGCAGTCGAACTCCTGGTCTCCTGGTCGAATTCCCGAGGGGACACTTTGCATATTAGCCTTTTATATATATAGATGAGGAAGGTTAGCAATAATTTCACTAACCAGAAAGGTTGAATTATATAAGGTATGTGGAAGGAGGGTAAGGAAGAGTTACGCTGAAGAAAAAGCTCCCTCGATTTTGGTATCTCCCTATTATCCTGTTATAACTATCTATCTCACATTTTATGCATTTACCCCCAACTAAATCAAGGAACAAGCTCCCCTGTAATGAAAGTATATTGTAATGCAGAATAGCATGGTCTCACCTGCTGGCTCTGGAGTCCTTCGTGACCCATTGCTGGTGATTCGGAGTGGGGGAGGGGTGTGGTCCAGATTGGTGAGTGAAGGTACATACTGGATGGGGTAAAATACTAAATACCTGTTACCTTTTTGTTTTCCTTTTTTAGTCTACATGTTTACACAAAGCTATTGAATTCTAGGATGTAAAAAATCAATTGAAATTTTAAAAATGTGACTGGAATCGACAGAAATAATTTCTGCCTAATGACTAAACCAGTAGCTTATGTGGAGAAACGGTCACTGTTCTAGCCCCTCCCATCTGCCCTTACTTAGGAAGCATGTTACACTGGAAAGAATCCTGGATATGGAGTCAGGAGGGATGGCTCTAACACCTGCTCTTCCATGCCTCGGGCAATGCATTTTACCTTCTGAGTCAGTTTTTTTCATCTGTAAAATGAGGATACATATTTATCTCTATATATAGGTTTATTGTGAGGCTATAAATGAAATTGGAACTCTTGTGAACTCTAGGATGTTTTAGGCAGATGTAAGGTGGTGTTATGATTATTGTGTAGTATAGCCAGGAGCGGCTTCCAATGCAGTTACACAGGATCCCATGCTCAGAAGGAGGGCCTGTGATTGGAGTTTAATGCTGTGTGGTCATTGTCTTGAAATTCTGAATAACTGTATCTTTCAATTTGTGAAGCCACATGGGGCAATGGAGCATATGCTGGGGGCATGGAGCTGCTATGATCCAGCCTTTTGCCACTTCTTACTTCCCTGGGACAAAGTCTGAGCAGCCTACCCCCCTGCCGCTGCCCAGAGACTGCCGCCCCCCCCCCCCCCCCGCAGAGACTTGGGTGTGGGCACAGGAGGAGTGTCTCCTACATACCAAGTCATGGGTGGTGCCTATGAGAATATGCATTGCTCCATGAGCATCCTCATGCCTTACAGTATTAAGTAGCAAAAAAACAAAACAAAACCACAAACACCATACATTTTTTAGAGAGAGACCACAGAAAATCTCTTTTCCTGTTTTTAAACAAGAGGACTCATATTTTCATTTTGCACTGGTCTCCACAAATTATGCGGCTGCCCTACAAAGTATGTAACCAGGCCCGAGTATACTAATTTTCTAATTTTGCCCTTCAGAGCCCCAGGATTTCTCAGGGCCCCCAAGGGATAGGTAATAGTGACTTTGACAAGAGCAGTTTGGTAGGGGTGGAGTAGGGAGTAGCCAGATAGGAGTGTATAGAAGAGTGAGTGAAAGGTGAAGCAATTGAAACAAACTTGTTCAAAAGACTGACATAAAGAGTAGGGAAGAGAGTGGTAACTGGACCAGGAGATAAAATACTGGGAAGGGTTCTTTATTATTATTTTTATGTAAAGAGAACTGAGCATATTAAAATGTTAACAAGATGAAGTTAGTTGAGAGGGTGAAATTAAATGAATTTAATTTCCAGTATATTTACTGAAAATTTGTCATGTAGTTTTTCTGTACATTCTTGAACCGAGATTTAAAAGTTTTCATTTTCAAAGAACAGAAGGTGCCTTAAATTCTATTCTTTACACCCAAATAAGAGGAGGGCAGTGTGAGCCCCCTTAATGTGGCTCAGGGCCATTCATATTTGGCTGTCTCTTCAGCTGTCATGGACTGGTGCTGGAGCAGAAGGCCACACAGTCCCTTCTTGGTGACTCAGTCGCACAGCCGGGTGATCTTCTGCCCTCACAATGTGTTGGGGTGTGAGATCCGTTGGGGCTTTGAATACTGAGCCAGGCAGCATGCTGGGGCAGCTGTCATAGTGGCTCCTTTAGGTATCGGGGTAGCTTTGGCAGTGATTACTCTTCTTTTACTCCCTGGGGAATTGAAATGAATTGGCTCCTGCTTGAAGAGAATTTTTAACAAAATTTGAAAGTACAGTAGTCCCCACTTATCTGTGGTTTTGCTTTCCACGGTTTTAGTTACTGTCAACCTCAGTCTGAAAATATTAAATGAAAAATGCCAGAAATAAACAATTGATAAGTTTAGAATTGCATGTCGTTCTGAATAGTGTGATGTATCTCTCGCCCTTGATCTAGGACGTGAATCATTCCTTTGTCCATGGTATCCAGGTTGTGTGTGCTACCTGCCTGTTAGTAACTTTGTAACTGTCTTGGCTATCGGATCAGTAAATATATATTTTGAGAAAGAGAGAGACCACAGTCACATAAATTTTAAATTTGTATATTGTTAT
Organism: Eptesicus fuscus; assembly: GCF_027574615.1. Lineage (NCBI taxonomy): Eukaryota > Metazoa > Chordata > Mammalia > Chiroptera > Vespertilionidae > Eptesicus > Eptesicus fuscus. The sequence goes on along the minus strand of NC_072495.1, from coordinate 24,141,537 downwards.
AATACTATTTTATTATGAGTTATTGTTAATCTCTTACTGTGCCTAATATATAATTAGACTTCATCATATGTATGTATATATAGGAAAAAACTTAGTATATATAAGTTCAGTACTATCTGTGGTTTTAGGCATCCACTGTGGGCTTTGGAACATATCCCTGTAGTGGATAGGAGTATTTTGGATTACTATATTTTTATTTTATCTATAAAATAGGAATAATAATCACTATCTCACAAATTGTTGAGAGAATTAAATGAAAACACAATTCTTAAAATCTTCCTGTAGTTGCCAATATATATGACAGTACAAAATACACATGGTTGACTTACAATACTTTTAAAAACTCATCCTCTATGCGTATAGTGAGACTGTGATGCAATGAAATTGATCGTTGTGTGTAACTTTTAGGAGTGCCTTATTATTTTAAAGCTATATCACTATAGAGTCATATAGTGATTAAGATGATGACTTTTGGAAGCAGATACACTTTTGCTTGAATCTTGGCTCTGTCATTCACTACTTGTGTGACTTTGGGCTATTTACTTCTCTTTGAGACTCGGTTTCCTTACCTGTAAAGTGAAAATAATAACAGGGTTGTTATGAAAATTAAATGTAATGACATACCAGGATTTTAGCACAATGTCAGCTACACTTAAATACTCAGATAGTAAGATAGCTTAAAAAAAATGAGGCTAATGTGGTTTCTTTTTAATGGGCTCTCCTTTTGGGTAGATGTTGGATAATGGAAGAGTGGGCAGCTGGTGGTCTGTGTTCTTCCATCTTTGCCTCTAACAAGCTGTATGATTGAAGATGATTCTGGGCTGGAATTTTCCCACTTGTGAAATAAGGTGTCTTCTAGCTTATAATTCTTTAGTTATATATTTCTCTCATTTTTCTATCTCTTCTGGAACCCTGGTTAAATGTGTTTTGAACTACTTATTCCATTTATTCCATCTTCCTGGTCTCAACTTCTTTTTCCTATACTTATCTCCCATCTTTTCTGCATTTTGGGTGATTTCCTTGTGTTATTCTTTCTAGTCATTAATTATCAGCTGTGTATTGTTCAGACTACCTATTAAGGTTCCCTGCTCCATGTGAGTGAGGTACCCCCTCTTTTATTTCTAGAATTTTTATTTGATTCCTTTAAAAATAAAAATGCCTGGTCATTTTTTATACTCACTTTTTTTCTTTTACCTTATTCTCTTCCTTTATCTCCTTCAACATTTTAAATGTAGTTGTTTTTAAGTTTCTTTTAGTCTGTTAAATTATGTCTTATTCTTGTGGGGCTAATTCTTCCATCTATATCACCACTCTGGGTGGAATTTTTCCAGTCCCTGTTTCACAGGCAGACCTTGGCAACTGTTTGTTTTGTTCAGATAGTTCATGTCCACTGAGCAGCGTGCTTGAGGCCTGCAGCCTGCGCACTGCTCACTGAGACGGCATCAGCACATCCCTCCAGCCGCTGAACCCTATGGATTGATTCCAATACTCACTCTTCCTGGAGCTTTATTGGCTTCAGCTCCTGCTCACCACTGTCTTTATTTCCTCTTTGTTTCTAGCACTTGGGGGATTTCCTTTCTTTGAACCTGAGCTCAAGCATGTAACCTAAAATGATTTCCATATAGTCTGCCCATTCTTTGTGTTTAGATTAAGAGCCGTGTCTTTCCACAGTAGCCCCGTACACCATTTTTGCCATATTGACTGGAAGCTTCTGCCAATAACTAGACATGTGTATGTATATGTTCCTGTCTAATAAGTCTTTAGGATCTTTGATTAAACATCTCCCCTTTTCCAGCCCTCACTTAGTACTTTGTACAGAGTTGGTTGGCACTCAGTACCTAGTTGAATGAGTGAATGAATGAATAGCATCTAAGGCATTGATTTCCAGTTTTGAAGTTTATAGACCATTGGTAAGACTTTAAACTTTATTGTTGCTTAACTTCTTTTTTCTTCTGCCTTTTTCTCTTTTTATTTTTATTAAAATTTTTTTAAAAAAAATTTATTTCAAAGAGGAAGGGAGAGGGAGAGAGAGATAGAAACATCAGTGATGAGAGAGAGTCATTGATTGGCTGCCTCCTGCACGCTCCACACTGGGGATCGAGCCCGCAACCTGGGCATGTGCCCTTGACTGGAAACAAACCTGGGACCTTTCAGCTCTATCTACTGAACCAAACTGGCTAGGGCCTTTTTTCTTTTTAAATGAACTATGTAACCTATTTTAATTAAAGTGAACGAATAGAGGGTGGGACCTAGAGGATAGAATACCCAGAAACTAAAACACAGCAGAGACCAAAACTGCATCAGGAATTAGTGCTCCGAAGAGGGAGGTAAATATCAATAAGTCACTAAAGATATTCGTAGACAGAATCAGTGAAAAGCCCTCAGGGACCCCTTTGAAAGGAGAGAGCAGTGCTTATCAGCTCCCTCTGAATCAACCATTTGTGTTTTCCCATGAAATTCAGCTCCTTATCTTTATAAGCAGACTTTGATAAAAGATTGCCGACTAAGTAGTGTGTTTTTTCTTGACTTCCAAAGCTGCTTTAATTTTCTCATAAATACCAAGATAACCTCAGTTAGACTAAGTGCCTCCTTCCATCTCAGGCAGAGCTATTTTCCTCCTCTGCAGCTTGAGGAGGGTTAATATTGGCTCTGAATGAACATCTGCTGGCCCCATATTGACACAGGAATAAATTATTCAGCATGTAGTATTTGGGAATTTAAAAGCTCCATGATGAATTCTACAAAACTATATTATGTCTCTGACATTCTAGGTTTCATTATTTTGTCTTCAATTATTCACAAAGGCTTTTCACCTCTCAAAGCTTATATGGAATTCTTCAGATCAACTGAGACCAACACTGAAACGATGGAGGACTATATTAAGACATGATGTTCTTCTTTTTGTATTGACGGTATTTTTCTTCTTAGGTGGGCTAAATAACGCCTTCTTTACACGTATAAAATTGAGATCTGTTTGTTATGGAAGTGAGCTCTTTTGTTTGTAGAATACAGGTTGTCAGGAGACTCTTTATGTGCAGTGTTGCCAGTCCTTTCCTGAGCGCTCTGGAGAAATGTTTCTTGAGGATTATAACATTAATTCTCAAACTTTATTTGCTATGAAAATTATCTGTTTCCTCTGTGTGCATAGACTGGTGCTTTAAGATCTAAAGTCGAGCAAGGGGGTCTCCGAAATACCTTTTGAATCATTTCCTGTTTCTCCACTATTGATACATGAACTCTGGCCCTCTCTCTTTGTTATTTTATTTTGGTTTATTTTTTTATTTTTTAAAATATATTTTTTATTGTTGATAGTATTACCCTCTTTGTTTTTGATTGCATAGTGATGGCTTTCTACTAACTCAGGGATTCTCAAGTGTGTGTGTGTGTGTGTGTGTGTGTGTGTGTGTGTGTGTGTGTAAGAGAGAGAGAGAGAGAGAGAGAGAGAGAGAGAGAGAGAATGAGAATAATGGACCCCTTGAACAGTCTGGTAGAGCCTATGATTATAATAAGACATTATAGAAACACTTCTATCCGTGGAGTCCTGTACGGCTCAAAGTGTGAGATATCTTCCAGTTAATTTAATCCAGACTTCAAAATATGTTGCATCAAAACTAAAACTTTCCATTCTTTGATTAATCTCAAAGCAAATTTTTAGAGATTTTGAGCAACACACATTAAACCATGAAAAGAATTTATTTATTTATTTTTTGATGAACAGATAATGAAATACTATTAGTACTTTAAAAAGATTAGAAATCAGCCCTGGCCAGTGTGGCTCAGTTGGTTAGAGCAGTGGTCAGCAAACTCATTAGTCAACAAAGCCAAATATCAACAGTACAACGATTGAAATTTCTTTTGAGAGCCAACATTTTTAAGCTTTAACTATATAGGTAGGTACATTGTTATTAACTTAATTAGGGTACTCCTAAGCTGGCCTGTGCTAAAAACTCAAGGGGCCAAAGAGCCGCATGTGGCTCGGGAGCCGCAGTTTGCCAACCACTGGGTTGGAGCATCGTCCAGTGCACTGAAGGGTCACAGGTTCAATCCTGGTTTTGGCACATACCCAGGTTGCAGGTTGGATCCCTGGTTGGGGTGTGTACAGGAGGCAACCAATCGATAGTTTTTTCTCTCCCTCCCTTCCTCCCTTTTTCCCTTCCTGTCTCTCTAGAATCAGTGAAAATCATATCCTTGTTGAGGATTAAAAAAAAAAAAAAGACTAGAAATCAAAATAAAGATCCAGATTTTCTTACTACATTAATTATTCACAAAATACATTTGATTTCTAAAATTGCTAGTAAATCTGCTAGATGCACAGAATTTATAATAGGAAAATAAATTGATATAGCTATGAGAAAATGATGCATTATCTGGAATGCAGTTAATGTCTAAACTTGCCACTTCAGTACTGCTCTTATAGCCTTCTGTAGTTGCTATGTTATATACAACTAGAGGCCCAGTGCACAAAATTTGTGTGCTGGTAGGGTCCCTAGTGGCTGCTGGCTGCCGGCCGGGTACTCCCTCCCTTCCCCTGGCCAGCCCCGTCCCCTGGTCGAACTCCCGGTCAACTCCCGGTCAAGGGGATGTTTGTATACTACGCTTTTATTATACTCTGTATAACAGTGTGTATAGGAAGGAACAAAGAAAGGTGAGAGATAATGGATCTATTTCTCTCCAGTGCTTATGTTGCTCTCTGCTAATGAATTAGATAGGAAAATAAGTACATTTATTTACTCTTTCAACCTTCCAGGTACATAGTGTACATGTAGATGATATACATAGGATGGTGTACTTAAAGATAAATTACTGTCTCCTCTTCATTGTAACATAAATGCTGGGTTAATTTTTAAGACATTTTGGGTACTCTGGGGTTAATAATAATGCATTGGGATTATGTTATTCGCCCCCAAATTCCTCTTCTGGCCCCTTTTCTTACTAACCTATTAGTGAAAAGTTAATTTATACCTTTTCTGGGTTACAGAAAGAAATGATTTGTCTTCATATTTTGCCTCAAATATATAATGGCATAAATTATAATAATTGCTTACATTGTATCTGACTGTTTACAGAAAACTTTTACTTATTTAATCTCAATGTACCCTCCCACTAACTTGTGACACTGATATGTCAGGGACTATTTGTCTCTGTTTCACAGAACAGGAAACTGAGGCCCAGAGAAGTTGTGACTTGTCTAAGGTCACAGAGGAACGAAATGGTAGCGCTGAAATGGAAACTTGGGCTTTTGGGCTCCTTGATAGTGCTCTTATCTGTAACTCAGTCAGAGGGTTTGCTCTTTGCTTTCTCTGCAGAATCCTTTTGTGCTGCTCAGGCAGATGGATGGGCGTTTTTCAGTCTTGGTAATGGACATGGATTATGTCCCCATCTGCTTGGTAGAAAATCAGTGACTGTACTGAGCATTGTCCATGTAAAATATTAAATTGCATCAAAACTTATGACATTTAAAGTGCATTTACAATGTAGTTAAGATAACAATTTCATTTGTTCCTATGTAATTACAGAGGTTTTCAGTCACTTCAATTTAGCAGGCTGGAAAAATATGACCTCTGGCTACATGGCCTTTTCATTCTGTGAGTGAGTGAGTGTGTGTGTGTGTGTAACTAATGAACTTGGGGAGGTTTCATTACTTTCTGCCCTGCTTTTCTAAGGGATCTAATTGTCTCTACTGCAACCCCCAAGCCTCCTCCTCCTGTATGCTGACAGCAGTCAGGGTTTCCATGTGACATAGAGCAGCAGATTATTGATTTTGTTTTTGTGTGTCAGGGCACTGTGTGTGTCATTTGAGGTGGTCTTGTGGGCATTTAGTTCATCAGTGATTATGCACAGGGCCCACTTTAGCTTGAGCTAGGAAGGAAATGTCAAACAGGAAAGGACTAAGATGGTTCTTTTAAGAGTTAACATCAGGGAATGTATACTAGAGAGAAACACTGAGCTGCCACTTCTCCTTCAGCGTTTCACTTTGATTTCCACTTGGCATGTTTAAAGAGCCTGACATTTCGTTTCTTTGTGTTCACTTGAGCAGGGAGTATGGGACCAGAAGCCATCGATTGGTTAGCAGTAGTCTATAACTATTAAGTAGCATTCGATCATGAATGAAAGCTCCACATGTTTGGAAGTCAGCCCCCAAACAATTGGGTATATCTATAGCCTGTGGAGGTCTGTCCCCCTCTGATTCAAACATGGGGAATTGGATCTGGTTCCACTAGGCTTCAGGGAAGCCTCACCGCCTCTCAGGTGAGAGCTAATTCCAAGGAGTCTAGGAAATCTGTGTGCCTAACTTGGCTCAGATAACATCTGGAGGCCTGCTAGGCTAGGCCAGTACCTAGTACCCTCGGGGAGTCCCAGTGAGTCCTGAATATCATCTCTTTCCCTTGGCCCCTCAGCTATCCTCTACCCTTCTATGATGGGGGGCACATAAGAGGACTTGAGTTTTATATTTTCTTTTGACAACCTGAGGCCACATGTATGAGTTCTATCATTGTTCCCAGTGTTTAAAAGAGTTACAGTTGTTTTCTTCTGTAAATTTTACCTGAGGGGGGATCTTCTATCATAGCCCTCAAGCAGTGCGTGGATTGTTGGAAGTCAACGTACAGGTTCTAGACTAACTTGGAACAGTAAATAGGCATTGCCTGGTTCTTTCCTGCTTGCTTCATACTCGAGTGGCAAGCCTGCTCTCAGTACCAATCTGAGAGTTCTGAAGGGCGATGATGTCAAAACCCCATTGCTGTAAGTCCCTCCTGAGATGTGTGAGATGGCACAGTGCCGTCTGGTTCTTCCTGCCGCCATTCTCAGTGGACCTCATCTGCCCTGAATAGGTTAGGAGTAAATGTGATGGGCTGGGGGTTAGGTGCTTTATGCATGCATGTGCATTGTTGCTGAGGAATATATTGATGATTGCATCTCAAGCTATCTGTGGTGAAACTTTGGAGATGAAATTGAATGGAGTGCACTGTAAATGAAGAAGAGTGGTAAGTAGAAGGAATCGAAGGAGCATGCACTAAGGAGAAAAGGGCAGGGACTTTCAAGAGCTTTTCCTTTAAAATCTTTAGTTTGTTTTTACCCTGATTACCTCACTGAATAGTTTTTGCTTTGTTTTGGGGGTGTTTTTTGCTTGCTTGTTTCTTGACTTCTAAATTTTGTGTGTGTTTGTTTTTTGTCCTTTAATTTAAGTTGCTTTCTTTGTTGCTGTGCTGAGCAGTGTGTTTGTCTAGTACTGTCCCCCAGCTCCTACCTGAATTCCGGATTGAGCACTGTAATTTCACCCTATTCTTTCCCTGCCCCCCTTCCTCTAAATTATCTCCATTGTCTGTATGTAAAAAGCCTTGTATGTTATAGAAGTTGACCATCTATCAAGTGTGTGCCAAGGGTGGCTGTCAGGCAATTGTCATGTATACTTAAGGAGGTTATTTCCACAAGTCCCACTTGTCACTTGCAAGGGCTGTTGTCAGCCACTTGCCCTAACGGGTGGTAGCTTTTCGATCCTTCCCTGGTATTCTGTGGCCGATGGTTAGCCAGTGTGGATTCCCTGTTCTTAAACTCTGGTGAAAGTTTGGAGCTGGTGTCCACCCTCCTGGCTTCCAGAAGTTTCCAGGGAGCATAAAATAGACCCAGTGTTTCAGTTAAGACCTGTTGGCCAGCAAGTTTTCATCCCAGATATTCAAGTTGCTGTCCCTAATCTAATCTAACACATTCAAATGAAAGCAATGCACACCTTTGGTACTCCACTTTGACAGTGTTGGTGATGTATTGTAGAAAGAATGATGAACTATGAACTGACATGTGGAGAGTTAGACCTAAGGTCATGTCCCAAATCTGCCATCTATTATGTTATGGCCTTGGGCAATTTATCCTTCTGATCCTTAATTTCTTTTCAGTAAAATGGGCTAATAGTACCTCTTTCACAGACTATTGTAGAAATTAAATCATGATATATATGAAAAGCATCCAGGGTAGTGCCTAGTGCCTGACATTTAATGTTTATTTTCCTTTCATCCACACAAACCATCTCTACCACTGACTCGTACCCTGAACATTTAATAAGAATCTATATAAATAGGTTAGTTATATAAAATGATTTATTGCCTATAAATGCTGATTTTTTTTTTCTGAGAGAAGGTTTTAACATGGGATGAATTCCCAATTATTTTAAACACTTTAATATAATTTTGTTTGAAGTAAAGATGATGTACTAGTAGTTATTTAATATCCCCTCAATCACTATAGTTTTATGATTCTTTGTTGATTTTGAAAAACCAATATCCCTTTCTGTGTTTTTTTTTTTTTAATTTTTATTGATGTCAGAGAGTAAGGGAGAGGGAGAGAGAGACAGAAATATCAATGATGAGAGAGAATCATTGATCAACTCCCTCCTGCACGCTTCTACTGGGGATCTAGGCATGTACCTTAACCTCGAATCGGACCTTGACCTCCTGGTTCATAGGTCGATGCTCAACCAGTGAGCCACACTAGCTGGGTGCCTTTCTGGGTTTTAAGTTCTGATTTCTATTTCGTAAAAGTCTTTGAAAAAAGGAGTGAGCTTCATAAGAAATTTTTCTTGTTTATGTACCCGGAGCATTAATGTTTTTGTGATGATGTTCTCTCTTAAAAATAAAAAAACAACTCAAATTGAGTTACTCTGCCAAACTCTCAAAGTTGCTTTGCCTTGGGCTCTGTGAGCAAGCTCAGGCAGATCCATAAAAGGTCATTGCGGCACCTCAACTAGCTCAGTGTCCTTAGCTGTCTGAGAAGAGCAGGGCTGGGGGAAACAGGAGAACAGAAGGCTGGGGGGAGATGGTTCTGGACTTGAGGATTCAATAGTCCATGTACTTACTCTATGAGGATCTCTAGGGGGTGATTATTAGCATTTTGGCAGTATTTTTTTTTCCTGTGAGTTTTTATTTCGGGGGTCTAGCTTTGGAAGTTCTGTTACCCAGCACTTTATTGGCGGTAGTACGACGTATTCCTTTGTGGTTCCAAATATTTGTGGCTGTTGTGGGTTTTTCTTTTTGATTTCAGTTCCTGTGATATTATGACCAGCTGGTTAAAGTTATTTATTTTGATACAGAAAGGCATTATGACTAAACTGTACTGAATAGAACTTTAATCAGGGAGGCGGCATATTACAATTTAAAGTAGGCACTTTGAAAGTTAGATCTGAGTTTGAATCCAACTCAATTGCTTAAGGAACGTGTGTGATGGAAGACAAGCTGCTCAGCCTCTCAGATGCTCCCCTTCGTCACTGGAAAAAATGAATTAGCAATTCTTATGTTTCAGGGTGTTGGAAAGCACTTATTTATATAGTGTCCAATATGTAAAGGTCTGTCCATCTTAATAACTTCCTTTCTTCACCTTCCTCTTCCACTCCTTATTCAACCTGTGATTGTGCCAGAGCCTTACCAGCAACTGTGGACATGAAAGGAGAGGTAAATCCTCCCTCCCTCCTCCTAATTAAGGTCAGGGAGACTCATTTTCTCACTCCTTTGGGAAACTTCTCTATCCCAATGGTGGGCTATATCTTATTTCATGCAGAGTTTGGAATTAGAATGATTATAAGTTTGAATTGAAGCTCCTTTAGATTGTTAATTATAATAATCTCCATCACTGACGATACCAATTAAAGAATGGATTTATTTTTTTAGTTATATTTCCTTTAACATTGTAGACTTTCAGTATTTTAGAGACTCATCCTTACAATTTCCTTAGTGCTTTTAGATTCTTGGGTTTGGCAGGTGATATCATGGCTCAGTACTAGCAACAAGGTATTTGTTATGTGTTAATTCTTTTTAAAAAAAATATTTCTATTGATTTCAGAGAGGAAGGGAGAGAGAGAGAGAAATGGAAACATCAATGATGAGAGAGAATCATTGATCAGCTGCCTCCAGCATGCTCCCCGTCCCCACCCCCCCAAACTGGGAATCGAGCCTGCAACCCTGGACATGTGCCCTGACTGGGAATCAAACTGTGACCTCCTGGTTCATAGGTCTGTACTTAACCACTGAGCTATACCAGCTGGGCTGTCATGTGTTAATTCTTAAGCATATTTCAAAGATTTTGACACCAAATGCTTTGGATCAAGAAGAAAGCTGATGAAATTTTGAGTTGAGATTATTTTAAAGAAAGGCTGTTTGAATTTGCTGTTATTTTATTGGTAATCTTGCTTCAGGGAATGTATGTTTCATTATTCTCTGTGGTCAGTGGGTCTCCTTCAAGACACAGCTTGAAGCCACTTGTTTTGAATATAATCTAATTTCTGTGTTATGCTGTGAGACACCACACTAGACTGCTGGACTATCGATCACAGGATTGGTATTCATTCTTTCACAGGCAAATGACTAGTAGAATGACTAAGGCTGTTTTACAATAGTAAATGCTATTTGTTTCTATTGAAATTTACAATATTGCTAAAGAGTAATAGTGCATATATACATATGTGGTTATGTTCATGCATAAACAATCATATTTATTTTATGTTGAAGTAAAGGATCATTTTCTTTATCCTTTTGTAAGCTCCCAAGGAAGTTAAAAATACTAGAACACTGGGTTAATCCAAGATTTTACTATTTAAGTAGGTAGAAGCTAGTTTTACATCAGCATTGAAAGCTGTAGAACAGCTGTATTGGTGTGCAGAATACATAACTCAGTGAAAATGTTGCTGCAAAGAGAACAGACTCCAATAGATGTTTATAGATGTTTGCACATGTTCCAAATTAAATTATATTCATCTCTAGTGCCATATTCTACAAATCTCACCAAAAGAACTTACCTGTGCCCCATGAAAGTAATCCGCTGGAATTCTTGAGTTAGACTGAGAACATTGTTATTCCTTAATATCAAAAACTTTTAAAGTCACATGTGATTTTCCCATCCGGGTTTTTCTGTCAAATCTCTATTATATTGTACTAGAGGCCTGGTACATGAATTCATGCACAGTGGGGTTCGTTGGCCTGGCCTGTGGGATCGGGCTGAAACCAGCTCTCCGACATCCCCCAAGGGGTCCCGGATTGCGAGAAGGTGCAGGCCAGGCCGAGGGACCCCACCGGTGCGTGATTGGGGCCAGGGAGGGACACGGGAGGTTGGCTAGCCGGGTAGGGACCACAGGAGGGCTCCAGGATGTGTCTGGCCCGTCTCACTCAGTCCTTATCGGCTGGACCCCAGCAGCAAGCTAACCTACCAGTCAGAGTTTCTGCCCCCTGGTGGTCAGTGCACATCATAGCGAGTGGTTGAGCAGCCCTTAGCATATCATTAGCATATTACGCTTTGATTGTTTGAACAGACAACTGGCCAACCGGACACTTAGCATATTAGGCTTTTATTATATAGGATTTTATTCTGTATTTAAACAATTTCATGGAATACATTTCGGAGATAGTTCTATTAGGTAAATCTATAACTGTTTTACATATACAGGCAGTCCTCGTGTTATGTCAGACTTGACTTACGTCGTTTCGTGGTTATGTCGCCATCTCCCGTGGTTATGTCGCCATCTCCCATTTATTTATAAAAAAAAAAGTTCCTTCATTTCGACGTATGTACATATGTGCTGTATGTTTTTTATTATTTACTGTATTTACCACAAGTAAAGGTCAGGAATTGTTATTTAAAAAAATTTTTTTTACTGTTTCTCTTCATTACTGCTGTGTATGTGCTCCATGTGAGTGATGTAGGTGCTTATGTAGGTGGGTTCCAACTTGCGGTGAAAATCGCATTATGTCGCGCCGTAGGAACGGATCTCCGACGTAACCCGAGGACCTACTGTATAGGATAAGATTATCATGTTCATTATGTTCTGAGAACACAGCTCTCTAATCCAGACCATATGCAGCAATTAGGAAATTTAACACACATAAACAAAAGATAGATTACTTTTTATTACAGAGGTTTTAAGTGTATTCAGAGTACAAATACATGCCAAAATTTGCTAACATTAAGCTGAGCTAGTTCAAAATTGCAAAAAGATTAAGAAAAGAATCAGGAAGTCTGACAAATTCCAAAAGAAACATGAAATTCACCCATGTTATTATGACTTTGCAATTAATTGAGCAGCTTTTCCTCTATTGTTTTAATGTATTGGTCTCCAAATGCCACAATTCTTTTTCTTTAAAAAAAAAAGTAATATACATTTTTATTTCAGAGGGCACAGGAGAGGGAGAGAAGGATAGAAACATCCATGATGAGAGAGAATCATTGATGAGGTGCCTCCTGCACACCTCCTACTGGGGATGGAGCTCACAACCCAGGCCTGTGCCCTGACCAGGAGTCGAATCGTGACCTTCTGGTTCATAGCTCAACCACTGAGCCACGCTGCTGGCTTGTTTGCATTTATCTTCAGTTCATCTTAATAAGCCAGTTGACCTTAGATATAGATGCATCTTAAGATCCTCAGGGCATTAATCATAAGGGATTATTTTAGGCTTCTAAAAGATGCTACATGTACTTTTTAGATATTTTAAAATATTTTCTCTTAATTCAGTTATTAATTCAGTATTTCAGGGTATATTTAATGCTGGAAAAAGGCATCTGAGTAATAAAAAATGTGATATTTTCAGAGCATTCATTAACCTGTAAAGTGTTATTTTCTTTACTCTGGTCATTTTATAGAGGACCTTGAATGTAGACCCTGTTTATTAGAAACTCCTGAATGCATAAATCAATTTTGACATTTTCTTTGGTCTAATGATAATGTGACTTGTTAATAATCACTGTAGTAACTTCCAATTAAGGCAAATTGTGACTTCAGATTAGGTTCCTTCTAATTAGTACTTTGTCATTTTACCTCATCAGAAAATGGTGTTTGCTGGTCTGGAATTAAGGAGAGTTCCATTTGGCAATAGGTGGTTCATTAACACATGGAAAGAAATAGACTGGCTCACACCCTTTTTGCCAATAGCAAGTGTTTTTGTTAAAAGGAAAAGCTTGCCCTGCTTTGTGGGGATAGTGGTAGCAGATTTCTTATCCAAAACCCTTGTTAGGTTTTCTTTTTAGGAAAAAGATGTTTGAAAAGGAGACGTTGAAATGAAACCAAGAGTGGTAATCACAAGGCTCCAAACGATAGTGAATGTACTAAGGAGAAATTTGGGATGCCTCAGCAGTTAGCCACTCTATAAATAATGAAAGAAGATAGAATTTCATAGCATAGGATTTTAGAATGTTACAGTTATAAAGAACCTTAAGAGATCACTTAACCCTAACTCTCCCTTTAGAAATGATGGGGGTTGAGGCCCAGAGAGGAAAAGTAATTGAAATTCACATAGGTTGTCAGTAATAAGTCTAGTTTTAGCCCAAGGTTTCTGTCCAGTGTTCTAGTTCACTACCATATATTATCACTGTCTTAATTAGTGTGCTCTCAGGAAGATTAAGCTTAGGCTTTGCAGAAAATGTGATGATTGAACTAAGGTTGGAAAATATAGTAATTTATTTTCTTCAGGTTTGTCAAAAGTTTGGTACAAGATTATGCCAGAGAACTTAAACTTCTTTTACCATAAGTGACAAAGTAAGTGATGAATAAGTATAAGGATTTTTAAATTTGGCATGTAAATGCTTTTTAAATTAAATGTCATTTGGAATAAGGAGCTCAAATATGTAATTTAAGAGGTGTAGCTTTTACAGAAGTGTGGGTAGAGGCACAAAATGATCAGGTCAGAATTGAATATTAGCAGAACAAAGAACATAACGTAGTTCATCTTCATATAGAATGATGCCCTAGCGTCCTAGGGCAAAGGGACATTCTTACCTCATCGCTTGAAATGCTTTCTCTGCTGTTGAAATGTGAGTCACACAGCTGAAAGGATCAGGTTTTGAGTGGATACTGATGTCTCCAGACTATTTTGATTTCAAGTATACTGATACCTGTATACCAAGTTATATCTGTTTATGTTGAAATCTAGAGGCCTTCACTCTCAGGGGAGGATGAATGAATGAGACAGCAGAAAGAGATCAACTTTCTGAGCCTCCCTTTTTGTATTTATTGCAAGGTGTTTTTACAGTTGTTACTTTTGTCCACTTAAAAAAAAATTCAGATTGTTTGAAATTAGTAAAAGAAAATTTGAATGATTTTCAAATAGACTAAATTGAGCGTTTATAATTTAAAAGCCTATTATTTTTGTTTGCCTTGGCTCTGCCTATTGCACTTAAATATTTCTTTAGGAAGGACCTATTCTGACCCATGATCTCCCTGGCAAAATCAGTGTAAGCACTTGAATTTCAAATGCATGTCTTTTACATTTAAATTGCTGTTATTTGCTGTAGGAAGAGCTCATGAAAACCAGCTATAGTTCATAAGGCTGGTCTCTTGCAGTGAAATTAGAGGCCATTAGAACTATTGGTCTTATTTCCAACCGAATTAGTTAACTGCTTGTTAAGGTTCAGAGCTTATTGACCAATAGGCATTTATTACTCTGGCCATAATGACACAATGATTTCCATTAAATTCCAGAGTTGGTGGAAATGAAAAAGAGATCTTGCAAAGAAAGTGGTTAGTGGTTGCATTTAATTATCAGGATTAATTAGGCATTTAAATGTGGATATAAAATATATTTTAAAAACAAGTATTTCTCTTTCATTGCACTGAGCCAATTGTGCTGAAGGGAATGAAAATATTGTTCTTTCTTGAAATACAGCTGGTTCTCTTGTTTCACAAAGTGTATGCATTGCAATTGCTGAGCCATGTCTTCAGAGAGTACTTATCAATATTGCACAATATTTGGTAGTTTAACATTTGCCATTAATAATATTCAGGATAATTTTGAAAATAATCAGCATGGTTGCTATAGGACATTAAAAATACTCACCTGGGAATGTAAGAAAATGATTTGTCTTTTTTTCGAAGACTTTTAATGTAATAATTTCAGAACTTATATTTCCATTACTTTTATATTTTTATTTAATTATGGTCACAATTTTATAATAAATAAGGATTCTTTACATAAGATATCAATTAAATTAGAGGCTTTGTGCATCATTTTTGAACTTGTAGTGGTTAAAAATGCATTTTAGGACCTATATAAAATTACTTATTAAAAAATTAATGTATCCTGAAAGAAGGTAGAAAAAATGACAGATTATGAAGTGGAACCTAGTTTTTAAGCTTTTGGGATTTTTTCCATTACATTAAAAATTGATGTGGGATCTGAATATTCATCTCTAAAACCATTTGAAATGATAAACTGCAGAATTAGAGCTACTTCTCTGTAGAAGACTCATTTGCAAGTGTCAGCCAACATTCCTTTCAAACAACATGAAATGGGTCTCTTAATTTACTTTAGAAGTGGTTTCAGAAAGTTGATGCAACCAAGTTCATTTGCATTCTCTCTGGACAGGATAAATCCACTTCATTGATATTAGTTTGGATAATTTCTCCCCATGGGGCAGTGTATCTTTTTCAAACTCGATCCAAGAGCATGATGGGAAAAGCTTTGTGGGTTAAATTCATATCTGTCCTGGCTAGGGAGCCTGCTGAGCCACATAAAAAATGTCAATATGGATTTAGGCTCTGTGGATTTCAGTGTCTAAGGACAGGAAAGTGTCTCAGGAGAAAACTGAGATTTTTGAAAGACACTCTGTTCAAGGAATGTATTTGAAAGCGGTCAGGATTGATAATTTAGGAAAAGCAGAATGAGAGAAGGTATGCTAGTGGTGTGGAAATTTTTAGTTAATAAATATTTTTTCTTTTTTTTCCTAATATTTATTGATGCATAGATTATATACCCAGGGTTGGCTATAGTGTTTGGATATGAATAAAAAAAAAAAAGATCCCTGCCTTTGAAGAACTCATTTTCTGTTAATTTTGTTCATTTGTGCTCCCTTATGAAGACTGTTTTAAAGGGAGGCTGCATGTTATAGGTGTGGAGACCTGGCTTCAGAGCCTGATGGTTCTGGATTTGAATCTCTGTTCTGTCACTTACAAGCTATTACCTTGGACAAGTTATTTAACCTTTAGCAGCCTCAGCATCCCTATCTTTAAAGGGAGGTATAATAATCTACTTGGTCGGATTAAGAGTAAATAACATTACTTATGTAAAAGTGCTTGTCATATACTAACGGATGTATCAGTTCCATTTTTTCTCCTTTCTGTAATATTGCTAGTCCTGTAAACCAGTGACATTATGTATGAACTAGTCATTGTGAACTGGGTGGATAATATTACCACCCTTTACAGCATAATTTCTTTTTATGGAAAAAATGCTTAAAACATTCTTAATTGACTTGAAAATGAACTTGTAGAAAATAATTCCTATATTTGTTGAAGAAGACCCATATTCAGTTTTTACATGTACTTGCTTATATGTTGTCTTGAAACAAATTCTAAATTATTGAGTGGGCAGCTTTTATATATATCTCCCCAAGTTGATTACATACATACTTTCTGAAATCTGATATTAATTATCTCTTCTTATATATCCCTGTGGTACTGAATGCTTTTATACGTAGTAGGTAGTGAACATATTTTAAAAATTAAATTTATTGGGGTAACATTATATAAATTTTGGGTGTATAACTTTATAATACAACATCTGTATACTCCATTTGACAACACATTCTTTTTAAAAAATATGTATTTTTATTGATTTCAGAGAGGAAGGGAGAGGGAAAGAGAGAGAAATATCAATGATGAGAGAGAATCATTGAAGGCTGCCACCTGCATGCCCCCTGCTGGGGATCGAGCCTGCAACCCAGGGATGTGCTCTTCAGTTCACAGGCTGATGCTCTATCCTCTGAGCCAAACCGGTGAGGGCTGATAACACATTCTTGATAAAAGGTGAAACTTTTACAGAAAAAAAAATGCCAAAGATGAATTTAATTAAAAATATGAAATAATTTTGATTCTGTAGTTTAAAACTTGTCAACAAATAATACTAGAAAATGTTTCCATTTAGACAAAGTCAGATTAAAAGTATAAAAGTTTTATAGAAAGAGAGTTTTAAATGATGAAGGGAACAATGTTAGCAATTTGTGATCTTTGGAAGAGGGCGTGGAATCATGTCACTCTTGCACAAAAAGTACCTCTCAAATGGCATACCAGAATTTATGGTGTAAGAGACCCTGATAAGTCAAAGAAGAGCATTAACTAATCTGAGACTATTTAGCCAACTGAGGCACCAGTTGGCTGTGAATGTCACTCTTTATGCATGATTACCAAGACCTAGATTTATTGATAGAGCTATGCATTTGTATTTGGCGGTTGTGCTTGTTTTCAAATTATTTTTTTTGGTAAAATATAGATAATCCCCGTGAATAGGTAATATTTTAGTACATTGATATTATACCCAAATAACAATCTCTGACCATTTCTTAATCAAAATAATTTATTAAGTTTCTAGGTATGGAGGAACTGCTATGCTATTCTGATGGCTTTTTTGAAAGGAAATTCATCTGCCCTATCTCCGGCGTTTCCTTTTTGGAATTGCTGCCATCATTTCATAAGAATGCATCACCAGTAGGACTATTACACTGATGAATGAAAGCTCCTGCGCCTGTTGACAGGCACTAAGTAGGCTCTAAGCAAACTGAAACTCATTGAATCTTAGCAGGGCTATTAAGAAAATAAGTGCAAATTGTCAGGAGAAGAGAGATTTGTTCCTTAACATCATCACTTGACTCTTGGGTAAGAAATGTTAGGCAAGAAAGAGACTGTTTCAATTTGTCATCCTCTTGAGACCTCAAGATGCTATCTGCAGTGCTGAAATAAGCCATTCCTTCCTATGAGCAGAGAAAATGAGAAAATGGTTTATGCCCAGATTGGTCCATTTAGTTAGGAGGACAGCCACATAAATAACTACTTAAGAAAACAGAAACAAAGAAAGAAAACGGGAAACCTGAATCCCTGGCATAGACCCTTTCAGGATTAAAGTCTCTGTAAATAGCATGTACAAAACAGAACTCTCTGTTTAGTACAACTATAATGGACTCAGAGGCAGACATTGTGAACTTTAACCTCTGTTTACCTTAGTTTTCCCATCTATAAAATAAAAGTCATTTTCTTTTCATGCCTCGTAGGGGAAAGCTAGATTAGCTCATGATTGAGAGAAAGCCCTGGCATCAAGGGGCTATAGTATTATGAGGATGATAATGTAATCACTGAACATGTGTCAGCAATATAATGTGACTATTTAGAAGTACATAAGATCCCCGGATGTACACAGGCAGAGAAACAGCACATATATCAATCACACTTGTCATCAAGTCCTTTTTGTTAGGTTTTTGTGATTTAGTTATTTTTTAAAAAAATCTGTTTATCTATCTCTCTACCTACCTACCTGCCTACCTACCTATCTACCTTATTGAGAAAGGGGACTCTTTGGAAGTGGGGATGCAACATGATGTAGGTTGAAAAGAGCTTTGATTTTTTTTCATTTAAACATTATTTTTATTTTCAGTGACAGCATACATTATAATATTAGTTTCAGGTGTACACTCCAGTGATTAGACATTACATAACTTCCTAAGTGATCTTCCTATATATCTCACACCCATCTAACATCATACATAGTTATTAGAATATTATTGACTATATGAGAGGGATGTCCGACTGCCGGCTTAGGCACGCTCCCTGTGTTATATTGCTGTATGGCTTTGCCCTTCACAGACCCCCATTTGAATTATAATTGGATGAGAAAAGCAAGAGTTGATAGATCAGAAGCTAAGAAAGATCAAGGAGTGAATCACTAATGGTAGAATTTCATCTGCTCAAGAAAGCCTTATGTAGAACTCCCATATCCCAATATACTAGCATAGCACTTACGGTAATAATTCCTGATAGACTGCTTTTAGAGGGAGTAGGTTCCCATTAATCTGACATAGTATGGGTATATCTACATTATGGGAGGTAAGATGCCAAGTGATTTTTCTAATAGTTAGAATTCAGGATCCTTCAATTTCCATGTTGTTGACTTCAGTATTTTTCTGAATCTACCATTCTTTCTGCTCATTCTTATTTTTTTCTATTTTGCTTCTGGTCTTAGCATATTCCCCAAGACCAGGCTATGTGTGCGAAGGGAGGATTGGTAGGGCAGGTGCACCGAACTCATGCTGAAGCCAGATGATTCTTGGAGAATGTTCAGGAAATTCCCTTGGTTTTCTTCTTGGCACAACTTTATATTTCTCCTATGCCATACCCATAGAATGAAAGCATAAGATCTAGGAAGTTCAGAACCATTGCTTTTGGAGACTTCATAAACTTCTTTCATTGTTTATTTTGAAAGTTTAGAAGAGAAATTCCAGATTATGGTACACACATTTTATAGTCTGACATATACTTTACCATTGGGAATCCCTCCAGTGCTAGGAAATGATACTGCTTAGTTATTTAACTCTTGGTTGTCATTTCATCTTTTCTTTATCTTCTTATCAAATTTCTAATTTCTTTAAAAAATATTTTACCTTAACACTTTTGATACAATTCACTGAAAACTAATTTTGGGAAAAGAAATAGCTGATGTGATATGAAACAATCAGGATTGAGAGCAGATTTCTTTTAGAAATTGATATCAAATGTACCAAAAGCAGCACTTGGGAGAAAAGCAATTCACAGCTGCAGATTTGGTTAGAACATTATGTTGAGGCCATTTGGGTCTCTGACTCTGGCTTGCAAACTAAATAATGGTGTTTTCTAAAATAGCCTCCAATCTCTTGCATGTGCTTTCAGCATACAATAAGACAGACTAGTAAAAATAGAAGTATAGTTTTCTGGAGAGATAGGAATGATTACTCCCAGCTGAGCAGGTAAAAACACATGAAGAATGTGTTCCTTGCTGATTCTTATGGTTTTATTTTTAATGTGAAGTGTCAGCAAATAGAAGCAAGAGAAAATTCACTTGAAAATGTCACAAAATAAAAGAAGCATAGTAAATTGTATTGCAGGTAAAAATTCATTTTAGCCAGCAAATAAGCAAGCATTGGCTGAGAAGCATGCTGATGGCTCCTTTTGTTTCTCTTTGATTTAAAGCCTCAAACCTGTAATCTAATTAACATCGAACTGAGTTGCAAGTACAGTGGCCTGTTTGGTTCAATAATAATACATTTTTATGAAAGGTTAATGAAATGAATTTTCTTTCCATCCAATTCATTAAAAATTGTTCCACAATCAACGGTTGCTAATGGAATAGAGATTAAATATTCACGTTCATAAATTTTCTGTGTCATTTCTGATTTTCCTTCATTTCTGCCTCCATAGGTTGAATTTTACAAGTAAAAAAATTCCCAGACAAAAGACTTGATTTAGAGGTTAATTGCATACCATTAATTTTTTTAATCAAAGAGATAATGTGGAATAGCAGAAAGCGTTTGGCAGCAGGTTTGTCTCTTTGTAGCTGGATGGTTTGGGGCAGGTTTCGTAATCACCTCTATTTTGCAGTAGTTGTCATAAGAACTTCTTGCAGAATATTGTGAGGGTTAATGATAAACTATGGGAAGCACCTACCACAGGATTGGGCACAGATAGTAGTTCAACAAATGATAGCTAGGAAAGGCTTTGGGAAATAAAACACCTACATATATGCACTAAGACTCATGATACTGTGCAGTGCAGGATGGGTATTGTAAGACGGGGTTCTTGTTGATTCTAAGATAGGTATCAGAAAATCTTGTAGTAATTCTAATAAGTGTTTTAGGAAGAACGCTGAGAGGAAGGAGTGTTTCATGTTTCGACAAATACATTTTTGTCTTCTTTTCCACGTAGGCCAAAGAACCTTATTTAATCTGCTATGATGTTTTCCCCAAACAATGAATTTACTAGATAAGGGGAGCCTACACAAGCAACTGCCAAAAGTGTGAATATTTTAAAAAGCAATTTAAAATAAAATTTTCATTATTTTCTATTACAGCTTACATTCAATATTATTTTGTATGTTTCAGCCATACAGCATAGTGATTAGACAACCATGTACTTTACAAAGTGTTCCCCCCAATATTTCCACTGAGAACCATACATAGTTGATACAATATTATTAACTATATTTCCTATGCTGTACTTTATATTCCCATGACTATTTTGTAACTACCAATTTGTACTTCTTAATCCTCTCACCTTTTGTATCCAGTCCCTCAACCCTCGTCCCCTCTGGCAACCATAAGTGTTTTCTTTATGAGTATGTTTCTATTTTGTTTGTTCATTTATATTGTTTTTTAGAGTCACATATGAGTGAAATCATATGGTATTTGTCTTTCTCTGACTGACTTATTTTACTTAGCATAATACCCTCGATGTTCATCCATGTGTCACAAATCATAAAACTTCATTCTTTTTTATGACTGAGTTATATTTTATTGTACATATGTACCACAGCTTTTTTATCTACTTGTCTATTGATAGGCACTTGGGTTGCTCCATAGCTTGGCTATTGTAAATAACACTGCAATGAACATAGGGGTGCATATGTATTTCTTGATGTGTTTTGGGTTTCTTCGGATAATTCCCCAGAAGTGGAATCGCTGGGCCATAAGGCAGTTCCATTTTTAAAAATATATATTTTATTGATTTTTTACAGAGAGGAAGCGAGAGGCATAGAGAGTTAAAAACATCGACGAGAGAGTAACATTGATCAGCTGCCTCCTGCACACCCCCTACTGGGCATGTGCCCGCAACCAAGGTACATGCCCCTTGACCGGAATCGAACCTGGGACCCTTCAGTCCACAGGCTGACGCTCTGTCCACTAAGCCAGTGGTTCTCAACCTTTCTAATGCCACGACCCTTTAATATAGTTCCTCATGTTGTGGTGACCCCCAACCATAAAATTATTTTCGTTGCTACTTCATAACTGTAATTTTGCTACTGTTAATGAATCGTAATGTAAATATCTGTGTTTTCCCATGGTCTTAGGCTCTACAGCAGTGGGTCGCGACCTACAGGTTGAGAACCGCTAGCAGGGTCGCCGCCTAAGACCATCGGAAAACACAGGGTCGTGGCATTAGAAAGTTTGAGAACCACTGCACTAAGCCAAACCGGCTAGGGCAAGGCAGTTCCATTTTTATTTTTATTTTAAAATTGCCCTCAAACATATTACCTACTTTATAGGCTTTTGGAACAGAAGATGCTAAACCTAAGTTTTAACTATTTCCTTAATGACTCAAGGTGATCATTATGATTATTAATTTTTGTTTTGGGCTTAATTTTTGTCAGCCAGTTTACCAAAGGTGATTTCAGTCTGCAGACTGGTGAAGTGGATGAGCCATCTGATTAAATAGTCAATGCCAAACTGACAGTAACACTTAGTGAGAAGTTCACTTCTGTTCAATTTTTTAAAAAGTACCTACTCTATATTTAATAGGTGATGTCATTCCCAACTATTGAGGTCATCAGTATCCTCTGTGTAAGTGAAAATAGAACACGAAGTGTGGTGAAGTTAAGTTCCTTATCCAAAGGCACACAACTCAATGTAATTGGGATAGCATTTCAGTGTCAGCATTATGAGTCCTTTCTCTTTCACCACATCTGCCTTGAGAGGGAGTCAGCCTCAGTTCAGAGCTTTTGTAATAGTTATTTCACTTGGTTAGTGTATTCTCCGTCCACTTTCCAATTTAGATTTGTGTTGGGAGGTTTGTTAGAGAAAGACCAAACCCTAGAACTGCATTGTCTAATCCAGTGACTACAAGCACCTGTCCAATTGAGCGACTATTAGCCACATTTAAAGTATTTAAATGTCACATTTTTAAAGCACAGGACCCATTTCACATTTTTATGTGGCCTAATGTATAATTTGTAATATGTAATAAATTTTATAGAGGTAATATGTATATATTTATATTTTACTCACATGGTAGATATCTGTTTTAAGCACTACAAACTGTCTTTTATTTTTCTATACAATGAATGCATTCCTTATAAAGTATATGAAAGTCAAATATATGAAAATATTAAAGAAAATATTGACATGTTCAGTGAATCGGGGGTGTTAATTACTAGAGAACTAAAACTAAAATCTCATATTGTGCCTTTTCTTTTGAGAATCATTTTTATATATTCTCTAATTTTATTCTTTTCTATCATGACTGGAGTCTAGTTAGTTGTTCTGTGTATATCAAAAATGTTAAAAGGTTTTGTGCTTTTGACATCCTGTAATCATTTTAATTTTCGACCCAGTTGTGTTAAAGATTAATGCTGTATCTGCATTTCTGTTGTTCCCATTTAGCATGTTTAAATAAGGGAAATTCAGTTAAATGGTTTTTAATTTATAAATATTATTTAAAAAGATGATGATGATGTGGTAGCAGGTGATGTGATTGGCTAGCAGGTATATCACTATGTTATAGTTACAGATGTTTATTCTTCAGGAGATGTAAAAAAAGTTGAAATTCAAACAGTGAAAGACAGATTGGGAACATTAAAATATAAAATTTGAAAGTATAAATTAAATCGAAGGCACGATATTTATAAATGCTTGAATTAACTAATAGACTATGTGTTGTACATGTAAGGGAATACTCTTAATTTAAATGTTGTTATATATTATATTTGTTATAAATATATGTATATACCTATAATAGTGGTTTACCTCATAAGTTACTTGAGCCATGTGAGAGTAGGATTTTAGGTTTAGTGATGTGTTAGAATTGTGAACCAGGAGTGGAGTGTTGAAAATAAAGACTTACAGGTCCTTCATTGTTTCCAGTGGTACTTGAAGAGTGAAGAGCTTCCTCTTTCACATGTTTCGTCTCTGAGTGTTTTTACTTTAACCCTGTCTTAGAATTTTAGGACTGCTATGACAAAATATCATAGGCTGGGTGGCTTAACTGACAAACACTTATTTCTCACAGTTCTGAGAACTGAGAAGTCCAAGATTCAGGTGACGGCATATTTGGTGTGTGGTGAGGTGAATAGATGGCTATCTTCCTGGTTCACAGGTAGCTATCTTCTTGCTGTGTCCTTACGTAGTGGAAGGAGAGAGAGGGCTTCTGGGGTCTCTTATAAAATCCCATTCAGAGGGCTCCACTCTCATGACCTAATCCCCCCAAAGCCTCACCTCTAAAAACCATTACACTGAGGATTAGGTTTCAGCATACTAATTTTGGAAGGACACAAACATTTAATCTGTGGCAAACTCTCTGAGGTGAGAAGAATGGCCACTTAATAAAGAACAAATACTAACAGTTTTAACAACAGGGCATAAATACTTCAGTCATTTGTTACATTTTTTTTACTGCTTCCGTATTACAGCAGCTTACTAGTAAGCAGCTCTACAGGTAGCAGTCAAGACATTTACAGCTTTTTATATTCTTCCCTTCTAGAGTGTGAGCACACTGAGAGCACGAGTCCTCTGTGTTATAGTGCCTGGTGCTGTAGATTTTTAGGGAATATTAATTGAAGGAAGGAATGAACTTATTCTTGTAACAGTTGTATTTGTGAGGTGATAGTTTAGTAGCATGTGTGGAATGATCTCTGAGGGTTCTTTGTGGGGAGCAACAAAAAAATAAATGAATGACCCTGCAACACTTGAAAATCTACCTTTAGTCCAGTGTGTTAACTAACTCCCTATACATTTCTCTTCTTGGCTAAAGCTTCAGGTTAAAACCATTGTTCTCAGGGCATCGGTGCTATAACAGTCAATTCATGTTGCCCTTCTTTTCTCCAACTGCGACATAACCAGTGACCAGAATGTGGTGTATGCATGGGGGGAGGGGTGCTTAGGCAAGGGAATGTATTTTCTGAGGTTGGCTGGGCACCAAATGTTTTAATATTGCTTCCTTCGGCGTGCTGCACATATATTGCCTCTGCTCAATCCTAAGTGATCAAAATTTCCCCCTTTCCCAGATGAAGCAGCTTCCTGTGAGACCTCTGATGGCTGAGGAAGAGAAAAATTAGTAGCGGGAATCAATAGGGGTGAAGCAGATAGGCTGTAGCAGATTACATCAGTTTTCTTGAAGCAGCTGTGACTCTCGGCACATTTCCCCCTTTGCTTTGGAAGAGGCTGACAGAGGACCCTGTGGGTGGCTGCTGCATCTCCCAAGACCTGATAGTGCCATTTCTTTTCGTTGGTGGTGCCGATTTTTGTCTGGGAGCCTCATAGCAGTGAGTTTCCCAGTGGCCAGTAGTCTTTTATGGAGCAAGGAGAGGAGCAAATGAAGCAGTGATAGGAATTGAATAATATATTGAATAGTAAAATATCTGGTGGATTCCTTACATTCTGTTAGTTTGTAATTATGTGTTCTTATTAAGGTTCTTTTCTTATTTAACTAATAATCAAAATAGCTAATTCTATTGAATACTTTTGTCAGGCACTGTGCTGAATTCTTTTTATTCTATTAACACACAATCTACATTATATTATCATCCACTTGAACTTGATAGTGGCGTACCTCTCACAGAAGAATCAAAAACTAATTTTTATTCAGCTGTTAGTACATGCAATGAATATTGCATGGAACAAAGTTGGGAGAGCCCCACTCTGAGTTAGGAACAGGGGTTTGTCAGAGCTTGACTTATTGTGCCATCTTGGCAGGGGTATAAACTAAGCTTGTGACTGAGAAAAATTGTGTCAAGTTGGGTTAGCGATTGTGGAAGGGAATGAGGGAGGACTAAGGGAGGCCTTTGAAGGCCTTCTCTACCTCTTTTCAAAATCCTCCCCCAAAGAAAGGAAGCCAGGATTGTGGGTGACATGGTCCAGTCATTCCTTTTCTCATCTAATTATTGAGTATCCTAAGAAAACAAATGTGCACACCCTTCTTTAACTGCTGTGTGAACTTGATACCATACTGGCATTTAACACAACTTCGTCTGACTAGAAAGTAAATATATCACATTTTTCAATGATTTCTGTTGGCAGGCAGGAAAATTACTTGTTCTCTCAGTGAAGTAATGAATGATAAAGTTTTGCTTTAAATAAGCAAGAAATTATCAAAAACCATTGCTATTAAGATTATTGTGTATTCTTAGTTTTATTGAGATACCACTGACATACACCATTGAATAGATTTAAGTTATACAATATAATGATTTGACTTACATATATTGTCAAATTATTACCGCATACATTTTTAAAAAATATATACTGAAATTAGTAACTAAAAACATCTTTTGTCTCTTCCCATAAATTATAATTAAAGTGTACAGGTATTTGGCATGTATATATTATATAAATAAATTTAAATTCTTTTAATTTGGCTTTAATATAGTATTTCTAAAATTATGTAAACTAGTTATTTTTAGTTATAATGTTGCATATATTGCCTCTCAGATTTTAGAAATCACCTAAAATGTAAAATTGAAAAGAATAGTGAAAAATATCTATAAAACACGCTAAAGGTTACCAGGGGTCCTCAAACTTTTTAAACAGGGGGCCAGTTCACTGTCCCTCAGACCGTTGGAGAGCCGGACTATAGTTTAAAAAAAAACTATGAACAAATTCCTATGCACACTGCACATATCTTATTTTGAAGTAAAAAAACAAAACGGCCAAAACACCCGCATGTGGCCCGTGGGCCGTAGTTTGAGGACGCCTGGTTAAAACAGTGGCTGAGTCCAGTGAAAGGAAGTGATCTTAGGAATTAGTAATGAAAGTACATTTACAGTGGCTGAGTCCAGTGAAAGGAAGTGATCTTAGGAATTAGTAATGAAAGTACATTTACCGGTTAGTGTCTTACTGGGGTCTGAGTTTTAACAGTTGCTGATAGTTTAAACTGAAATAGAAATCTGAATAGCCTGTAATAATCTATGAGTATTCATTCTGCTTATGGGTTGTTTCTTAATAGAAACACTGAATAGTATTGCCTATCTTAAATGATCTCAAAGGTTAGTTGTAAAAATGAAATAAGATAGGGCAAAGAAATATGTTTTGTAAACATTAAATGTGCTCTCGCTCAATTTGTGTGTGTGTACGTGTACGTATAAAATTATAAAGTTATGTGTTAAGTTTAGTGAGTGGTAGTTTTAGAAGTTACTTGAAACTTCATTTAGATCTCATGAATACAATTTGTGACAACTCAAAGTATATTGGACTGAAAAGTTAAAATTGTGTTATAAGCATATGTAGTATTGTGCCCTAACCTGTTTGGCTCAGTGGATAGAGCATTGGCCAGTGGACTGAAGGGTCCCAGGTTCGATTCCGGTCAAGGGCATGTACCTTAGTTGCGAGCACATCCCCAGTAGGAGGTGTGCAGGAGGCAGCTGATTGATGTTTCTAACTCTCTATCCCTCTCCCTTCCTCTCTGTAAAAAATCAATAAAATATATTTAAAAGCATGTAGTATTGTAAGAATATTTAAGTTACATAGGAGGCTAAAAATTTTAGAAGCAGATGTTACATAAACAGTGAATGAATTAATATGTTATTTTTATGTGTTACTTAATCAGGTACAAGGTCCTTTGCTGGTTAAATACTGGTAACACTTTGTTCATTTACTTGTTTTTACTCTGTGTGCTTGAAAACAAACTTCACTTCCTTTAGACTATTCTGAACTTTATTTTATTAACGTCTTGGCCCTTTCTTCAATTAACTAGAAGGAGGGATGTTCTCCTACAATCAACAACTGATGATACTAGTTTTAAAACTAATCCAATTAAAGCATACAAAAACCATCTGATTTTGTTTCTAAGCAAAGCACATGTATTTTAGATAACAGCTTTTAAATATTATGTCTGAAACACTACGTTAGATATGACCATATTATGTTACTCATTAAAATTGCCTTAATAATAATCACATATTTATTTTTCCCATTAATTACATAAATGGGGAAAATTCAGAATAAGTGGAAGTTGAGTGTCTCTCATTTGTCTTGCACTGTGCCACATACTTTGGTGAGATATAAAGAAATCTCCAAAATCCTGCCCTTGAGGAGCTTATGCTATTAAAGGTGGGATAAGAAATATTTTTCAAATAATCAAAAACAATAAAAGCAAAATGCCAAAGGATGTGATAAAATTTATAAGTGTTCTAGAGTTGAAAAGAATAAATTATAATTTGTGTGAGAGAAGTATGCTTACATTTAAGATACTGGAAGAAATCAGATTTGGTTACGAACTATTTACTACGTCTTGGAATCAAGACCATCTCAGTCCTAGTTCCACTGATCCGTTGTTCTAATAAAGAAGCAGCAGCAGCCTTGATGGAGCACGGTGTATAAGCAAACATGCATTATATTTTCTTCATTTTCAGGCGTACTTCCGACAGGGTGTTGCCCTCCAGTACCTCGGACGTCATGCCGATGCCCTGGCAGCGTTCGCATCTGGACTGGCTCAGGACCCCAAGAGTCTCCAGCTTCTGGTGGGGATGGTAGAAGCTGCCATGAAATCTCCCATGAGAGGTAAGTGTGATAAAAGTATTTGGTCTGACACGAATTTTAAGTAGAATATTTCTAGCCTTCAAAAACTTTAGACTCCGGTATTGAGAATTGATAGGTTATCAATTTTGCTAAGATTGTATATATTTTTTTATTTTAAAAATGTAAAATACTATCTTTATTAAAAACAAAAGTTACACTATGATTTTTATATACCGTTGAAAGCAATGGCCAGCTTGTTCATTTGTCTAAAGTCAGTGATAGTTCCCATTTTTCTCTCACGATGTTATAGTTAAACCTTAATTTAGTTCCAGGAAATAAGTAATAGGGTAGATTTTTCATATTTCTCTAGATCTACCTACTGGAAAGAAATTTCAGAGCACGAAGAAGAAATAAAATAACATTTTTAGGTAGTAACAATTTGTTCTTAGAACTTGGTTAAATTTGGCTTTTTCTCAAAATTTTGTGCTCATCTCCACAGAAGTGAATTTCTATTTTAGTAGCCTTAGAAGAGATTATATATTGTGGACAAAGGAGATCAAGAATCACTGTCAGTAGCAGACAATGAACCAGAATAGGATGGTGTAAGGCTACTGGCCTAGAAGTTTGTGGACCTAGATTACATTTTTGAATTTTGCATTAATTAACTATACGACCATGGGTAAATGAATCGACATCTCTGTATTTTAGAGTTATCTGAAGATTCCTCTGGTTTTTGTAGTTCTAAGATACTGTACCTCTAAATTGTAATACCTCTAGTAGTAAATTGATTTGTTTATTTGGACCAATATGCCATCTAGAAATATTCAAGTAAGCAAAGATATTAAGTAGACATTCTAATATTTTATAAAAAGAATTATGGATCTAACTGTAGGCTGTGTGTGTAACATTTTTCAGAGGAGCATTATAAGATATGTTGAGTTAAAAAGAAAGAAAGAGCCTGCCTGGTGTGGGTCAGTGGTAGAGTGTTGACCTATGAACCAGGAGGTCATGGTTCAATTCAGGTCAGGGCGCATGTCTGGGTTTCGGGCTAGATCCCCAGTAGGGGGTGTGCAGGAGATAGCGGATCCCTGATTCTCATCATTGATGTTTCTATCTCTCTCTGCCTCTCTGAAATCAATACAAATGTTTGGTGGTTTTTTTTTTTTTTTAAGGAAAGAGAGAGGGAGAAACAGACACTAGTTTAAATGTTTTTTTCCCTGTTATTCTACTTTATGCCAATTGGTATTCTGGAAAAACAATGGATTGAACATAGTGGAGGATGGAGAAGTTTTAAGGCCCAAAAACAGATTGGCTTCACTTTGAGGAACATTGATTTTTGAGGAATGAGCTCTTAGGAAGATTGGGCTGAAAGTGTACACCAATTGTCATCTTTGCAGAGTGATGGAGACACTAAGGTATATTGATGGCATATAGTGGAAAGCTAGTATTGTTTCATATTAATTAGATTGTGTCAAGCAGAACTCTATTTTTTGTCTTTGAAAAGGGATGTTTTTTAATGAACCTAAACATGTTGATGGCAGTTTCATTAGACATTTTTTATAGTTTTGGAAATGTTTGCAGCATTAGATTGTTTTAATATACTGGCTAATACAGTATTTGGCTTAAAATATATGGTAAGTAAAAATTTGATGAACTAAATGTTACTTATATAGTCTCTGGACAATTCATAGCTATAAAAAATATTTTTCTGAAAGTCAAAGATTTCATGTTTTAGGAAAAACGTGGTAAGGAAACCTCTTCATGCGATTTTATAACCCCATGCAAAGCCGAGTCTTTGCTGCAGGAACCTAATGGCTTCTCCCACTGGGGGACCTGCTGTTAATAAACTCTGACTTAGAGCAGATGCGCTTCAGAGCTCCAGGGCTTAGGGCTGGGGGTGGGGTAGGTATGGACAAGAAAAAAAAAAAATCAATTTGTCTCCCCTTTCCATTTCTCTAATAGTTTCTCATTCTCTCCCTTCACCCCTCCACAAGTAATTTACATGGAACATTTTTATTTAGTTCATGAAGATACCACTTTTTTATTTTTATTTTGAAGCATTTCTGTTGCTGCCTTAGAATATTGGAGTGAACATGTTGAGATCAGCAGAATCATACTTACTGTTTTGCCTTTGAAGCAATTTGTTTAGATAAATGTAAGGAAATCTTCCCTGCACGGTGAGAAACAGCTCAGTGCTGTTGTCACCCTTAGGGTTTTCTGTGCCATGTTCTTTCCCAGCTTATACTGAGTGACCTAAGGCTGACCCTGGAGCAAGCTGCAACTTACAGGTGCCTGGAGCGCTTCAATATTTTCTTCTTTTTCCTTAAGGCAATTTAATTTATCTCATTTATTTTTAGCATTGCCTTTATCACTATATCTACTCCAGGTGGGCTTTTCTTATCAACGTTTTATAGGGATACTGTTGCTTTTCACAGTGTTGTTCTATGCATCATTTCACATCTTAATGACCTACCTCTCTTTTTGTCATATGGTTGCAATTCACGAAATCTATCATTATTTGCTGCCCATTTTTTCACCCATTTTAGTTTAGCCTCCTGCAGCTTTCTAAGTTTCTGCCATTGTTGCATAGCAGTGCAGTTGGGTCGCTTTACATATAGGTCTGATCTGTTGTGTCAATTGCTTTTGTTTTGTAATTCTTAAATGCAACACAGAAAGCTCCCTAGTCCAGGTGCTTGTGTATGCAAGCAAAGCTCCCGTGATAGTCACAGTATTCCTGTGGTTTGGCCTCTTTTTTGAAATTTCAAGATTTCATTTTTTTTTAAAGTAGGGCCAATCTATATTAAATATGTTATATTTATCCACATTGAAATTTACTTGATATTTTTATATTGTTGCTGCCAATATTGCTAATTGAATTCAGTCTGTTTTTCCTTATTTTTATGGTTTCACTTATGCTCACTAACCAGATATCAAGATATCAGTCAAACTACTCCTATGGTCATATTTACATCATATATAATGTATTTCCTTTAAATCATTAGTGAAAATATAAAAATAAGTGTAAATATAAAATGATACTCTTTGTCATGACTTCTCAAGTTATCCTGTTACTGTTTTCCATTTCTCCTTTTTAGATAGTCTTCCAGCAATTTCACTTCATTGTATTTTGTAAACGGTGTAGCATAGAACTACTGCCAACCAGATTTAATAATATAATTACAAAGTGAGATTTAGTTTACCTTTATTTGTTCTTTTAAAGATGCCAGGGCTGCTTCTTGCCAAGGGTTCTCTTGTGTATATTTTCTCTCCTCCTGTTAATTCGGTAATCTAAAGACTATTACATTTATGGGCTATCACCTGTCACGGTGTTTCTCCCAGCTCCGGAGGATCCAGGGAAGCTGATTTTATGAAGTGCTGGTGGCAAATGGCTGTTGAATGTATAAGCTTTTATCTTGGGGTCAAATTGGGGCTCACCTTTTATTTGCCTAATTGGCCAACCTCCGTGAACTCTTTTAGGAGGCAGTTACTTTTTACAGGAGGCCTCTTTCTGAAATATTATGTAAAAAATAAAGGCTTTCCCCCCCAAAAGATTGGAATCTAATTTCCGCAATGCCACTTGCTATTCCATTAACTGAGCAAGGCTTCTTACTTCCTCTACATCTCAGTCCGTATCTGTAAAAGGGAAATGATCATATCTACCTCCTAATGTGGTTTTGAGATTCAAACCCTAGACTGTAAAGGCAGACACCTTTTACTGGTACATCTCTTAGACACCTTTTACTTGTACATCCCTTTTCCTCCGCAGCGGGATGCCCTTCTTCTCACCGAGGAACAGAAGTGGCAGCAGTGGTAATCCTGTTCTTGTCTCTATGGCAGGCACAGTGCTGTGAGTGTGAACACTGCACAGTGCGCGTGGTCCTTTTAACTTTCCCTAAGGCCTCAGTTTCAGGAAGAGCTGCGTTTCTTATGAGTGTTGGGTATTTTTATCTGAAATGTCGGGGAAATTTTAAGGTGATCATTTATCCTTTTGCTTTGTCCTCCATGAAGCTTGGAGCCCAGTGTCCTGGCCACCTTTAGGAAGTGTGTTGGGGCTTAGAGTCTATCTGTCACGTGGACTTCTGTGTTTTTCACCTTATTTCTATAGAAAGCCTTTGAATCATTTCTGAATGAAGTAGAATATAATAAATAAATAAATACAGAGTAAAATGTGAAGTGGCTTAGACAAAGTGGGGAACATACCAGTTGTTTTAATTTTGATTTTTTTGAGGAGGGTTAAATTGTGCTTTTTAGTATGAACCAAAGTTTTTTTTAATTGTAAAATATATGTAACATAAAATTGACCATTTTAACAACTTTGAGTTATGAAATTCAGTGGCATTAAGTCTGTGTTGTGCAACCATCATAACTATCCATCTCCAGAACTTTTTCATCTTCCCAAATTGACTCTGAACTCATTCAATTCTAACTTCCCATTCTGCTCTCCCCACTGCTCCTGGCAAATACTGTGCTGTTTTCTCTCTCTCTGAATTTGACTACTCTAGGTATCTTATATAAGTGGAATCATACAATATTTGTCTTTTTAAATGATTTTTAATTTAATTTCCTCTTTTAGGAATTAGCTTAATAAAGGTAAAAATTAAAATTAGGTGACTATTTGAACCTTACCTCTAAATTTTATTTTTTGGGGAAGTATTTTACCCTTATCATATTTCACTTACTTCTTACCTTATCAATAACTGCTATTCTCTCTTTGGACCCCTGTTCTGGAGATTCATTCCAGGATTGTTTCTCCCATTCTTCTGGACTTGCAGTTCGGTACTATATTTTAGTGTTGTATCCAAAAATAATTGGTAGTGGTTTCACCAGGGTTTTTAGGAAAGTTGAAGCCTTTTTAGTCATATATGCTAGGGGACTGTTATAATGATAAGTCGGAAAGCTCTAGAATGTTTTATAGAGCCGTAGACAGATTGAAGTCTATAAAAATGTTAGTTACCTTGAATGTGATTCATAGGAGACAGTCCTTGGTATCATTCCTTTGGAATAAGGTATTGTGCATATTAAATACATTTTTTCTCAAATTCTGTAAGATTTTTTTTCCTTCTAAAATGTCTGAAATTTATCCCTTGCTCTCCATCTGTTTTGTCATTGCAAAGACTTTGTACTTGAAATAGGCCATAAAGAGGCATGATAAACATTTGTTTCTAGAGCATATTAGAAAATACTGTTTTGTCTAGTCTTCTACATTTTCTAATTTTCTTTTGTTTTTTTTTTTCAGACTCCCTCGAGCCCACTTATCAGCAGCTTCAAAAAATGAAACTGGACAAGAGTCCCTTTGTGGTCGTGTCTGTGGTTGGGCAGGAACTCCTGACAGCTGGCCATCATGGGGCCTCTGTGGTTGTCTTAGAAGCTGCTCTGAAGATTGGCACCTGCAGCCTCAAACTGAGAGGCTCTGTTTTCTCTGCCCTGAGCAGCGCTTACTGGTCTCTTGGAAACACAGAGAAGAGCACTGGATACATGCAGCAGGACTTGGATGTAGCCAAGACCTTAGGTAGAGTTATGCTTCTCTCCTTCATTTCAGTACAGAAAGGAAATAAGCTGATTAACCTGGCATAAATGGGAGTAACATGTGCAATGAAAAGTGAGTGTCTCTAGAACATTCTCCATTTTAGGGTTCTTAGGTCTTTAGGGCTTTTGGTATAACAGGTACCAAGGTTCCAAAAGGCCAAGAGATGTGAATTAACATATTCATTGCCCTCCTCAGAGATTTGGGTCCACAGATACAATATCCCAAATGGTAGTACTGGTGGGTGAATCTTCATCTTAATTTTAATTTTTGCCTACATTAGAATGTGTCCTCATTTCATTGGTGGAGATAATACAGTGCCGTGGTTGAGAGTGTGGACAGTGGAGCCAGACTGCTTTGTTTAGAATCCTGGCTTTGCTACTTACTAGCAGGTTGACCTTCAGCAAGTGCCTAAGCTCTCTGTGCTGCCATTTCCTCATTTGTAAAATAAGTGTGGCTTATGATTACGATGATTGTTATTGTGATTATTCAGTGACTTGCAGGATTGCAGTAAAAGCAGGGATATGGTAACTCTACCATTAGTATACTTGATACGGTGACTCTTCCATTAGCATACTTGTAAAGAAGCAATATGTTATAGTAGGTTTGGAGTCAAATGACTGAACCAACAAGCTGATGGTTATTCAGAACCACAAATCATTAGCAGAGCAGTGAAGTGACTCAAATAGCAGCTGGTTTGTGTCAAGGTCTTTAACCTCTCATTTCCAGGACACTTATGTCCCTGACAACAGTTGTATGACAACAATAATAGTTGTTAGCCAGAGACGTAAATTCTAGGACCATAACCTCCCACGAAGAGTCTTACAGAAGAAGAAAATACTTTCTATAAGAAGGCAAGTGAAATCTTAGCTAGTAGGTTTGTGGCTCTTAAATTAAGATGGCCATTATATATTAAAATAATGCTATAACTAAAAGAAGTTTTTTATTTTTTTAAACTCAATCAGGTGACCAGACAGGAGAATGCCGAGCTCATGGGAATCTAGGCTCTGCATTCTTCTCCAAAGGAAATTACCGGGAGGCTCTCACTAACCACAGGCATCAGTTGGTGCTCGCCATGAAACTCAAGGATCGAGAGGTAGGAAGTTTATCTGTAGACCAAAATCTTTTGGATTTTTTTAAACATCGAGTCTATACCTTAAAATATTACTTTCAGAAGTGAATAATTATTGCTTCTATCTTTCATCATCAACCAGGTTTTGGACATCTATCATGTATTGGCCTTGGGGATATAGAGATAAATAAGACATGGTCCCTGACCTCAGGATCTAACAGCTTGGTCAAATGCCTTGTTCTTATTCTATTCAAATGTGCTGTGGAGTAGATATATGTAAAAATAGCAAAAATATATATTGTCATGATATATTCATTAAATTAAAGAAGCATACATTTCTCTTTATTTGAGATGGAGTATTATTACTGCACACCCTTTGCATAGTTTCTTAGGTGGATTTTTAACTCAGGTGGTAGATGCATATTAAGTCTGATCGAGAGACCTGAATTGTAATGATAAAGAAATCTCATCCTAGTCCTTATTAGAGAAATGAAATGTAATATTCTTAGGCACTTGATACCTACTAGATGTGACATGATGAGAAAGTGCCTACAGAGTGGAAAGAGGTGGGGGTTTTGGGTGAGATAGATCCAAATTTGAATCCCTGCTCTAGTGCTTTCTAGCCCTGTGCAATAGAAATCTGAGTATAACTTTTGACTCCCCAAAAACTTAACTATAGTTGTCCCTCAGTATCCACAGGGGATTGGTTTCAGCACCACTCACTGATCCTACAACCCCTGTGTGCATGCTTAAGTCTCTTACATAAAATGGCATAGGAACTGCATACAGCCAGCTCTCCCCACCCAGGGATTGAGAAAGACAGTATTTTCCATCTGTGGTTGGTTGAATCCACTGGTGTGAAACCCAAGGAGGCTGAGTGCTGACTGTATTTCTATTGAAAAAATCCACATGTATGTGGACCCCAAAGTTTACACCGAGGTTGTTCAAGGGTTGACTCTATTTTGCTATTGAAATAAAATATGGGAAACTGCCTTTTGAAGTAAAAATTAACCACTGTGAATACTATGACTGGTGAGAATACCAAGCTGCATCTTTCTGCCTCTTACATCTTTGGCTATAATACCTTTAAAATTTTTTCCCAAGTAGCAAGATAGCAGCCTGAAAACACTTTGTCTACTTACCTTAAAGACCAATATGTGTGTTGTTTTTTAATACGATTACTCAGATACATAATAGGGGAAGTGATACCTTCTCCATAGGATTTTTTTATTCTAACTTTCTATCTGCTTTAATGGCTTCAAAATTAATTTCAGGTGTCCATGGAGACCTCCCTGTGAGCTAATATTAATTGTCAGAAGAATACATAAATTATCCTGTACTAGAGATGTTCTCTATTCAGGGAATCTGATATGCAAATATGCTGATGACTGAAGTTTTTTTTTATCAGTCTGATTTCTCTCCTGAGCTTTATATTTCTTTATTCAACTGCTTCCTGGACACTCACCTTCAATTCAGTGTTCTTGATCTAGTCCTCAATCTGTACCCACTTCTATATTCACCCTTGTTCTATTGCCCCCACTACCTCACTCTCATGTTTGGTTTGTTACTGCATTCTCTTTTTTCTATAATAGAAATCTCTTCTGGTTCTTTCCTTCTGCCATCTTTTCCCTGGACATTGGCAGTAAGTAGCTTTCTCTCAGAACTTTTCACACTTTTAAGAACTCTCCTACAAGCAAGGGAGAGATGGTGTCTACTATTTGGGACTATGAGAGTACCTTGATATTGCTGCCAAAAGTAATTTATTTCAACTGGTTGAGAGTGTGAACTTAGGTATTAGACAAACCTGGACTTGAACTTTGGCTTGGCTACTTGGTAATGTGTGACCCTTAAAATTACATAACTCTTCTTAGTGTGATGAACATGTGAGTTGTTTCCAATTTTTTGCTGTTATGGAAAAGCTGTTATAAACATTCTTATATATATACTAAACGCCCGGTGCGTGCTATTGCTCAGCCTGGCCTGCGGGGATTGGGCCAAAACCAGCTCTCTGACATCCCCCGAAGGGTCTCGGATTGTGAGAGGGCAGTTCTTGGGTGACACACCTTCCTCTCTGGTTCTGGGTGCGTCACCCAAGAACCACAGCTGCCAAGTCACCGCAGCTCAGCAGCTCCTGTGTTGAGCGTCTGCCCCCTGGAGGTCAGTGCACGTTATAGTTACTGGTCTACCGGTCTAATGGTTGGCTGGTTGCTTAGGCTTTTATATATATAGATCTTTTGATAGACATTGGCACTTATATCTGTTAAGTGTTTGGTCATATATATATTTAGATATATTAGATTTTATGAACTTTCCAGACTAGTTGTACCAAGTTATGTCAGCAGCAGCGTAAGGGATTTTTAAGCTTTAATGAAAAATAAAGAAAGAGGTATATGGAAACACACATGT
Source organism: Eptesicus fuscus (assembly GCF_027574615.1). Lineage (NCBI taxonomy): Eukaryota > Metazoa > Chordata > Mammalia > Chiroptera > Vespertilionidae > Eptesicus > Eptesicus fuscus. The sequence goes on along the minus strand of NC_072495.1, from coordinate 24,104,332 downwards.
CTGAGTTAATAACTGTATGTGTAGTTAGATGAAGGAAGTGATTCTAATAGTAACTATTTTGATTTTTGTTGTAAAAATTAAATTAGTTCATATAAGGTGCTTGCTTAGCACAGTGTCTGAGATGTAATAAGGATTCAAAAAAGGTGCTACTATTATTATTGGCATTATAATTGTCATCATTTAATGATTCATAAGAAAGTTGCATCTGCCTATGTCATATTAGCTTTTATTTTAGTGTAAAATTGTTTTCGCCAGATATTCAAGTAAACGAGACACCCTTGGAAAAAGTGCTGTTTATTTTGTTAGATACCTTTGCATACCTCTTATCATACTGGAGTATGTAAATATTTTAATTTGTGAAATCCGTTTGAACTCTGCCCTGATTCTAGTTTCTTCTCTATCCAGTCCATTACCTTCTAAAATTTGTTCTGGTCATGTAATTTTCCTGCTTAAAAACTGTTGACAGCTTTCTGTTGCCTCCAGAATAAAGTCCAAAAAAAACCAGACCCCCTTTATAACTTTTATTTCGCATTATTCAGTTGTACTTACTGTTTACCTGTTTGTAATGGTGGTCTCCCCATTGTTTAACTGGCAGCATCTGTAGGGAAAGGAGAATTTTTATATTCTCATTCATTCATTTATCCATTTACTCAACATATGTTTACTGGATGTTTACTGTACTTCAGGTGCTATAATGACTTGGAGTATAAAGATGAATATGCCATGCCCTAGCCAGTTTGGCTCAGTGGATAGAGCGTCGGCCTGCGGACCAAAGAGTCCTGGGTTCGATTCTGGTCAAGAGCGCATACCTTGGTTGCAGGCTCCTTCCCAGCCGGGGCTCTGGTCAGGGCTTTTGCAGGAGGCAACCAATCAATGTGTTTCTCTCACATCGATGTTTCTCTCTGTCTTTCCCTCTCTCCCTAAAAATAAATGGAAAAATGTCCTCAAGTGAGGATTAACAACAACAACAAAAAAGATGAATATGCCATTGTTCTTGCCCTCAGGGAGCTCAAATCTTCTGGCAAACCTCCTGTAGTGTTCCAGGCCAGTGTTGATAAATGCTTTGGGGCCTGGAGGAAAAACATTGAGGGCTTACTGTGGGTAAAGAGTGCTCGCCCCTCCTTCATTCTTTTGAATGGCGGTCTTTGTTTTACTCAGAGCTGAGGAAGAAGTGTATGAAGCACAGTAGTAAGCGTCAACAAGCTTACTCTTTTTTTTTTTTGCACTTTGCTGTCAGTAACTAAAATCTAAAATTTACATTGAATATTCTGATAATGCCTCCCACATAAAAGACCTTTAAAAATGAAAATTCATTTGTTGTGATATTGAAGATTAAAGGTAAATCATAATCATTATCAATTTATGATGCCTGTAGGCTTACAGGAACAGTTACTGACACCCCAGAAAAGACTACTTGACTTTGTGAGAAAACTGAGCCTTCTGGATTTTCTTTAGGATGTGGCTACAGGAAATTCATTAGATGGTTTTCGATGACATCATCCTGACCATAGCACTTTCTCCAAAAGCAATGCTATTTTTCTTGGACCTTTTTGCAGACATTTTCTACACCATGTATATTAATATATTAGTAGTGCTAATATGAAATCCACACAAAGGTTTATGGGGTGTGTGTGTGAGAGAAAGACAAGAGAGACAGAAACAGAGAGAAGGAATGTAGTGAAATGATTGTTTTACTTCCAGCAGTACAGGAGAGTGGGTTACAGGGTAAAAAGCATTCCATTTTATCTGAGAACCATGTCCTCACAGCGAGGACTAAGTCTAGGAAGGGAATGGTTGACAACCTCATCAGTGGTATGTATCACAGGCTTCTGAGAAACAAATCAGATTGTTAAACCATAACTCTTCAAATCACGGAAGACTGTAGGGTTTGGAAAGTAGACATTGTGAAGAATGGTGAGATAGGATGTCAGTTATTTTATTATGCTCTTTGTATTTTGTATTATAAGTCAGTTGAGGCAGACCTTTTGGGCCTGAAATGGATAATGGAGTGCTCTCTTTCTCCTACTGATAAAATAGTTATTACTTCAAAAGAACTTGTACCCCAGTGAGTGTGTGTGTGTGTGTGTGTGTGTGTGTGTGTGTGTGTGCAGTCGTCCCCCTTATCTGTGGTTTTGCTTTCCATGGCTTCTTGAACTGTAGTCAACTGCAGTCCACAAATATTAAATGGAAAATTCCAGAAATAAGCAATTAATAAGTTTTAAATGCATGCCGTTCTGAGTAGTGTGGTGAAATCCAGAGCAAGTATTTGCATTTCAGGAATGGATTTTTAGATAGTTTGATATACTTCAGTAATTTTCCAGAGAAATGGGCTCCCTGGGCTATACCAAAAGCCTTTTGCACAATAATGCATGTGGTATCATTATTAGGGACTGAACTGAACCAAGAGCTTGCTAAGAGATTTGAGCATAAAGAATCAAAATTAAAGAACTCAGAAACAGATAAAATCTGACATATTGGAGATTGCAGCATTATCTAAGGTCTTGAGTGCGATTGTTCCCGAAGGTACTGATGACAATCTATAATGCTAAGATGCTGTCATTGCAATGTGATGGCTGGCAGGCTGCTCTGACAGAACGGCTTCTGGATTAACTTACGCTTTCTTGATTTTTAACTTGGGACTTAACTATTCTGGAGACCATGGAAACTTGGAGAAACTGTAGCAAATTGGTGGTATTCCTATTTTATAGATGATAAAATTAAGGCTTAAAGAGGGATGGGCTTTAGGCCACACAGCGTGTAAGTGACAGGATCATGTTTTGGAAAACAAGATGAAATATATTCTACTTGCTACTTGGAATAGAATTTTTGGTACAAATCATTAATCCTTGCTGAAATGAAGCCAATGTGTGTCCAGTTTTTAAAAAGATAATTTCCACAACACAAGCAGCAACAAAAAACATACTTTCCTACAGTCCATTTTAATTTTGTAAGGACATCAATGAGGTTTGTTTAATTTTATGTCATTGTGGGTGAGAACAATTAAAATCTGATGAGAATAGATTGTAAGGACAATGCCTTTCCCATCTACTGCTACAGATGATACAAATTAGGAATCCTTTCTTATTTTCAATTTTAGTTCACCATGAAAAAAACAGTCTGTTTTCAAAGTAGTAATCAGAATCTTTTATTCTTCCTGAATAAAAGCACTTTCCTCTAATTACCATAAAACTTATATGGATTTCAAAGTTCTTCTTTTCTCCAGAGAAATTACATCCCAAAGAAATGATCACTGAATTGCTTATTGCTTTCATTCCTTAATCCACGTTCTTCTGCCAACTCACTAACCAGGTGTCCACTGGTTTCTGGGGGTATGTTAGTGCATATCTTTGGGCCTTTCCTGGAAGAGAGAGGTTGAGAGTGCCATGAGTCTTCTAAATTTTACCATTTCAATCGCTGATAACTCTTTCCTACTTAATCAGTTGGTTAAATTAACTGATGCTATTTAGAATTTGTAATAATTGACTGAGCCTACATTTTTACCTTTTAACTATCTTTTAGGAGGTTTTACTAGGCATACCAAGAGGCTTACATGATTGCCGGATGAGTAAAATCCTTAAGATGATAACATTCCCCAAATCTCCGGAAATATTAGGCATATAAAAAATTAAGTGTGCTGATCTGAATGTATAAGCAGAGCATGGGTTAAGATCCAATAGACTTTGGTTGAGTCCTCACTCACACTTATCTAGTTGTGTGACTTTGAGCAAGTTACTTAAGCTTCTTTACTAAGTCTTACTTTCCTAACCCATAAAATAGTGGTAATATGTAATGAAACATTAAGCACAGTTGGGCATAAAGCATGTGGCTGGTTAGTCGGTAAGTATTAATTTCACAAGAGTCAGTGTCACCATCCTCATCATCTGCATTATCGTCCTCTAGTCATGAAAGCTTTTAGAGAAGTTCTAGTGACTATGTATACTTGACAGTATCATAACCACCTATTTACCTACTCAAATCTTATTACTAATTCAGATCCATCTCTTTCCTGGAAAGGGGGAGAGGGGGTTGTGAATCATCCAAATGCTGCTTGTTCTTTTTTAAAAAAATATATATATATTCTTATTGCTTTCAGAGAGGAAGGGAGAGGGAGAGACAAACATCAATGATGAGAGAGAATCATTGATCAGCCGCCTCCTGCATACCCTTTACTGGGGATGGAGCCCACAACCTGGTTCATGGGTCGACGCTCAACCACTGAACCACACTGGCCAGGCTGCTGTTTAGTTTTTATTTGCGAAAAGTGAAACATAGTAATGGAAATAGGTAAATAGGAAAGGAAATTAATGGGGAATAAATATTGCGTGACACTTGACATTTGTACATATAAGAGCTACTTTTACAGTGTGTTTTGCTTTGTTTTTAAATGACAAAATGTAATCTGTACTTGATGACAGTCTAGAAAATAATTCTAGTATTGCTTTGGGTTCTCCGCTTCTCCAGACAAAGTACATTTGTTAGGCAATGTCTGATCCAGGGATTATTGCTACTTAATAGTTCTGCCAGAGCCATAATTTTATGTGCTTGTGACTCTTCTCATCCTTCTCTATTTTGTTTTAGAATGAATGTAGCCCCACGGAGTAACATTTCTAATATTTGCTCTTTTTTAAAATGAGTTTTAGGATTCACATGTTTCCCCAATGTGTCTCACTTTGTCTTTTGCCTTTTGCTTTTTTTCACAAGAATTAAAGGAATAATAAATGAAGATAGTTAAGGTAAGCAGCAGGAAATAAATCAACCATTTCTTTGTATCCAGGCCTGGGGACACATAAGAATTCTAGAAACTGGTCCAGCCAGCATGACTCAGTGGTTGAACATCAACGTATGAACCAGGAGGTCACGGTTTGATTCCTGGTCAGGGCACATGCCTGGGTTGTGGGCTTGATCCCCAGTGTAGGGAGTGCAGGAGGCAAGCCGATCAATGATTTTCTCTCATCATTGATGATTCTCTCTCTCTCCCTCTCCCTTCCTCTCTGAAATCAATAAAAAGTATATTTAAAAAAAGAAAAAGAATTCTAGAAAGTGAATTTTAGAGATGGAATGGAGTTAGGGAGATCTCATTTTATAGACGAAGAAACCAGGGTACAGGGTGTCTATGTAGCCAAGTAAGAGTAGATTTGGAACTAGTCTGCAGGCCTCTGACTCCTAATTCAATGTTCTTATCATTGATCCCTACTCTTCTGCATGTGTTTCCTTCCACCTTAAAGCCAGGATGCTTTGGTATTTCTCATTGTGCATCTTGGGCTGTATCTTGGGCTATTTCCCCTTTTCTAATTATAGAGATTGTTGTCATTTTCCTATTTGAGATCTCTGTTTATCTCGGTTATTAAAAGTGAGCTTATAAGAAAAACACATGGTTCCCACCCCCACCCCCACCATACCATTTTATAAATATCTTTCTTTATCCCAGTAATACCATACTTGAACACCACTCTACTTTTCCAAACATTTTTTCTGACTAGCATAAATTCAGAGTCAGTCTTTCTGAAAGCTTCACCCCACAGTAACATGTAGAATGACATCGAATAAATTTGGCATTTCTTCATGCAATGTCTTGTTCACATCATAAGCTGTTTTATTGTGTTACAGAAATTAGTATTGGTACATTATGCAAGAAGTCAAAAACTCACGACCCCCCCTCCCCCAAGATAGTGTTGTTAAATGTAGCTAAATAAGTCTGGCAAGAATGGGCAATGTACAAAAATAACTTTAAAGAACAAAACTGGGAAGACTGTTGAGAGACCACAAGGACTTAAAAGCAGAAATTAAAAGGAAAATGAAGACAGCAAAGCAATATGTTTCTTGTTGGGCAAAGCTCCCCTAAGGGACCCTGTATTCAAATACTCTTTCACATTGCATTTGAATCCTTAGCTTCCAACGGCCACTGATACCACAGAGACCCAACAGTGTGCAGTGGTTCCTTCATCTCCCGGGCCTCTAGCTGCCTCCTATTACAGCCCCACATTTAAAAATAGCAGGGAAATGAGGGAAAATCATAAACTAGCTATAATAAAATTAGTGCTTGCGTGAAAGACTATTGCCAGAGAACAGCTTTTAGAAGGCCCTGTGCTGCCAGAAGGCCGCTGGGTGTTGGCAGTATTCAAGCATTCACTGGCCAGCACATTGAGACCCAAATTGGGCGCTTTATTAAAGATAGAGTGTCTTTTCTTCATGATCATGAGTGTAAAGAGGTGTTTTTTTTTTAAGTAATAGGAAGTAGATCAGAAAAATATATGATCATAATAAATATTACTCTTTCTTGCCAACATAGAAAAATAGAAATTAAATAACTTTGAAGAAGAAATATTACTGTTTTTCTCAAAAAGACTGATTAAGTGAAGGGTGTCCAAGAGCTAACATCTAAGAAACTAGATGCATTGATAAAGAATGCCACCATAACAAAAAAACCAACTCTTCATTAATCTGTAAGTGGGAAAATAGCAGGAATTGGGCATGAAGGTATGGTGAGGATCATTGCATTTCCCATTAACTGCATACTTGTAGAAGATCTGGAATTCTCATTACAACTTGAAAGGAAAACTGATTCTTTTAGAATCAGATATTTTCAAACTAGTATGTCACAGAGCCTGCTCTGGTTCAATGGTTTTTGCTACTAAGTATGCATTACCTTGGCTATTGGCTTTCATTCCCATATATATCATTAACATAGATGAGTCTTGAAGTCAGTCTGCCTTTCATGGATGTGTTTCAGAAACTGGATGGAAAGATTTTTTACCTAACCTCATGAATAGGTCTTTTAAAAGGACTTTTGTTGGTATTCACCCCACCCTGTCTCTGCTGTTGAACTTGTAGACTCCATTCATGCACCTACTGCAGGCAGTAGTCTGGATTGCATTTCTTTGTAATAACCGTGTTTCTAGCAGTCTTCGAAAGAATGAGCTGGTGGATTTCAGTACTGATACTGTCATGTGGGCTATTCTAGTGAGAAGCTTGGTTAAATCTAAAAAGTTGGGTCGGCATTCAGAGCATTCATTTTAAGGTAACTCTTCACTAGGGCTGCAGGGGCCAGCCCCTTAATCTGGTTCATATACTCCATTTGCTTTTTAATCTCTTGATTGTACAGAGTATGCATCTTCTAAATGGGGGGAAAAAGGAGTCTGTTCTTGATGGTACACTGGCTTCGGCATGCCCCTTAGGTTTATATAAGGTAAAATACCTGATATTAAACTTTGAAAATGTCCTTAAAGGATTTCACTGCAGCTGAGCAGCTCTAGTCCCAAAGGACTAGATCTCTGTCCTGTATCTTATATAGGAATGTGGGATATAAATCATTTTAGAGAGATTGCAAAAAACAATTACTGAAATCTTGAGCAAAGACATTTGAATTTAGAAACTATAATGATGTTATTGGCTTTACTCTATCTAGAAAATGCCTATTTCTGATTAGGTACTACAGGTTTAACTCATGTGTGCTGATTGGACAGCAGGATTAATAGTACTAGGTTAATATACATGATGATCTCCCTCTGAAGAACTCAACATATTTTATGTTTCAGCACATTCACTGTTTTGACTCTCAGACATCCATGTTTTCTTCTTGATATACTTTATTTCTCTTGGTTACAGAAAGAAGTGGACATAGGTAAAGGATCACAAGAAAGCAATGATTGGGTCTCCCTCCCACCAAATTTCAAATATTTTCCCTTGCCTTGTTCCCATTTGCTAAGTGTAATTTGCCCTGGCACCTAGCTGTTTTAGTGTCCTGAATAGCTATCAAAAGGAATGGATTTCCCAGCTTATAAAGTTTTTTTTCTAGATTGATATGCCAAGATTAGACTTTGGAATGCTGGAGAAGCCTTTCCAGGAAATAGAAATAGAAATCCAGCTGCTTTTTCTTCTCTCTAGAAACCAGTGTTTCTGTGTAGTTTGCCAACAGCTTCTTTCAAGATATAAAATTAAAAATCATAGAAATTGGAAATAGGAAAGATACCGTAGGTCATTTAGCCTAGCATTTAATACAGTACTCTGCTAATCCCTCAGATGCACATAGAAAGTCAACTATTATACAAGATAATTGTCTCCAATGAATATAACTTGGCAACTCAATATCCTTGCCTTCTGATTTTGAGTTTAGAAGTAGTAAAATAGGAAAAGCCCCGTATTGATGCAACTCTATTAAAATCTAAATGCTTCAAAACCTTCATTCAAATCCACACAACTCATGTCATCATTGAGGTGATGTCATGTAGTCAGTCATTCTGGTGGGGTTTGGCTTTTATAGGGTTAATGAGTACACAAATGTCACATGCTTAATAATTGTGTATATCAGTTTTCTGTTGCTATAGTAATGCTGCATGAAAAAACAACCACAAAACCGCAGGGGTTTACAACAATATACATTTATTTTTGCTTACATATCTCTGGTCAAAGCTAGGCTCAGTGGGACTTACATATTTGCAATTAGCTGAGGTTATCTGGGTGGTGGCTGGGTAGCCTCCCTGATCTTGTCCAGCCTTTCTCATATATGTGAGACTTCCTCTAGGACAGCTGTGGGTCACCCTGGGCATTCTCTAATTATGAAGACAGAGGGGCAAGTGCTTGGCAAGCTTCTGCTTGTATCACATTTGCTAACATCTTACTGGACTAAGCAATTGAACTTGACTTAGCCAGAGTCAGCACCACATCCTCAATAGGGGACGTGAAGAATTACAGCTGTCAGTGCAATCACTCTACCACAGTGTGATGGCTTAATTATCTCATAAATGAGCATGACTGAAAATGATACACCCAGGTTATAAATACCTTAATATGTATTGTTTTCTATTTAATTCCTTTTGAGGAAGCAATGAACTTGTCCTCCAAAAAAAAAAAAAAGACGGGACAAAGGGTGACTAGAATCAGTTTACCTGATACTTTCACATTTTTGTTTCCATTTAATTCCCACAAAAACCTACAAGAAGAATTATTTTAATAACTAATAATTATTGTTATCTGAAATATTTGGACTGCCTCACCTCTATCTATTGAAGAAATGTTGATGAGAACGTTTAAAGGCCATTTCTACCCTAAGATTTGTATGATTCAGTGGTTACTACATAGATTTTCTGAGTATATGTCTCATTTACTATGTTATCTTGGCCAAAATGACTTTGACTTTTTGTTTCAACATTACTCTCTCTGCTATTTGTCTTGTTCCAAGAATTTTAAGGAATATTTTTAATTTAAAATTGTATTTTTCAATTACAGCTTATAATCAATTTTATACTTTATTAGTTTCAGGTGTACAGCATAGTGGTTAGACAGTTATATACTTTACAAAGTGGTCCCCTGATATTTCAGGTACCCACCTGACTCCATACATAGTTATTGCGGCATTATTGACTTTGTTTCCTATGCTTTCCTTTATATCCCTGTTACTATTTTATGACTGCCAATTTGTACTTCTTAATTCCTTCACCTTTTTCACCCAGTCCTCCAATCCCTCTTCTCTCTGGCAATCTATTAGTCTGTTTCTCTGTATCTGTGAGTCTGTTTTTGTTCATTGGTTTATTTTGATCTTTAGATTCCACATATATGTGAAACCAAGAATTTTAAGTTGGTAAATAAGTTGATGTAGGTCAGTTATCAACAACCTGGCATAGGAGATGATTTTTGAGAAGCGCTACTGGTCATTTAGCAAAACTGTAATATCATAACAATAGCTACTATTTATTAAGCCTTTTACTAAGCCTCTCTTGTATCCCACGGGATACATGCAGTTTCTCCTCTCATCCGTACGGTAAGCCCCGGAAGTAGGGAATATCCGGAAATTCGGTTCCTTTCCTGAGGAAACATTTTAGTAGGTGATCGGGTACCCACCTCTTCTCATTTCTTTCTTCCACAAAGACTGATTGGGAGGGAGTGAATTAATGAGCAATAAGCCATTTGAAAAGTTATAGTTACTAGTTCCTAATGTATGCCAAAAAATATCAAAGGATGGACACGTGGTATGCATGAACTCACAAAAGACATTTGCTTGAAATTACAATTGAGCAGTACATCAGTCTTTTAGTTCCATTAATTGTGTAATTTGTGCAAGTTGCTAATAATGATTTCTCAAAATCACATTTTAAATATGGGCACAGGATATATAGATGTATGTTGAACCATTCCTTTTAAGCTATTTGTGAAATACCTGTTGCAGATTCTCTTTTACAAATACTGTGTATTTACATATTGTCTTATTTTTAAGAGGCTCACGGATAAAGTAGATTATCTTGTTGAAATCGCCACTTTGTAGATAAAAAAAAGAATATTGGTAGTTTCATATGTTTTGACAATATTCAGTACTGTTATCTGTGAGAGAAAATGAGGAATCACTCAGAAGTCACTAGAGATATTTTCATCCTAGACCTTTCTCTTAAACTTCAAACCCATATTTCTGACTTCCTTCCCTTCAACTCTACCAGCATGTGTCATAGTCACCTTCAGTTCATCAGGTCCAAACCCAAGCTCTTCATCTCTTCTCCCTCCTGTGTGATCTCTCTGATTCTCCTGGCTTCCTTGATGCCCGTTGCAGGCACCTGGCAGTCATGCTAGCCTCTGACATCCTCCACAATGCAGGCAGTCTTCAGGCCCTATCCAAGCTGACACACACAAGCACACACAGGTTGATATATATCATACATATGCAATATATGTATATCTGTTTATAGCTTTTAAATATCTTTTGTTCTCCTTTCCAAGAGACCCTCATCATCTTCCCCTGAACACATTTAAATTTTTTTTGCTTATTTCTAGTATGTTGTTCCACAAATGATGGAAGGCACAACAATCTCTGAGTTGGTCCTTTTGCCTACCCACTGTCTCCTTTTGACCCATTTCCCCTAAGACTTCAGAGCAGAATTTCAAAGTGCAAATCTACCAGTGACTCACCACAAATCAAGGTCTAATCTCATTAGCCCTGGCCCTTCCTGATTCAGCTCCTAATTGCCTTTCCAGGATCATTTCCGACTATTCTGTTTGTGGGTCCTCTCTTCTAGCCGGAACTAACCTCCTACTCTTTTTGTCCTGAGATCAAGCCTTAGATTAAGCTTCATCCTCTCTGCTCAGCGTTCCCTAAATGCTGCGTCAACATGATCTCTTGCCAGATAGACTCCGAGGAGGGTTTAATGAAAAACATTATGTACCCCAGGTTCATTGATCTATCAACATCACTCCATTAAGTATACAAAGTACTACATTCTTTTATCTGTTTTGTTCCACATGTATATAAAAATTGATACAGGAACTTACTGAGTAGTGTAGATATAGGAAAGTAGGCTGATTATGTGAAATAAAAGGCAGACTGCATCTGTATGTGGTAAAATTGTACCAGTTTAGAATTGAATGTTCTTTTAAAAGAAAAAGTAATGTACATATTTCTGATTTTTTTTGGCTTACTATTCATTTTGTGTCACTAGCCATGAGATATTTATTTCAGACTATTTTATATATAATGTATTGTCATATGTGAAGCCCAAATGTAATAGATTTATTATTTAAACAAATTTAAATTTAGGTATAATTGACATATAAATGATATTAAGTTCAGGTATACAACATAATGATTTAATATTTGTATACAGGTTGGGGCAAAAGTAGGTTTACAGTTGTTCGTATGTAAAAAATACAATAATTAATAAACAATACAAGAATAAACTCTGTTTTGCAAGCTCACAACTATAAATCTAATTTGCCCTACCCTGTATATTTTGAAATGATCACCATAATCAGTCTATTAACATCCATCACCATACATACTTATAAATTTTTTTGAATGATGAGAACTTGTAAGATTTGCTCGCTTAGCAACTTTCAAATATGCAATACAGTATTATTAACTATTGTCACCATGTGGGACATTACATCCCCATGACTTATTTATTTTGTAATTGCAAATTTGCATTATTTTGTCCATTCCCCCACCTCCCACCTCTGGCAACCAGTCTGTTCTTCTGTATCTATAAGCTTGCTTTTGTTGTTTTTAGAGTCCACATATAAATGGAATCATACAGTATTTGTCTTCTCTATCTGACTTGTTTTACTTAGCATAACACCCTCAAAGTCCATCTATGTTGTCAGAAATGGCAAGATTTCATTCTTTTTTATACGACATATATTCCATTGTACATTCCATGTCTTTCTCTCTCTCTCTCTCTTCCTTCCTCCCTCCCTCCCTCCCTCCCTCCCTCCACCCTTCCCTCCACCTCACTCTATAAATCAACACTTTGCACATCTTAACCTTATTCTGGAATTCTTCCAGACCACCTTCTTTGCTTACCTGCCTTCCTCTCCTGTTCTTGCCAGTTCTAATTCCTGACCTAACCCTGCCCCCCATCTCTTATTTAGGCTCTATAACTTGCACCCCACCCTGCACCTAGTGTGTTCTGTTGTCAACTACATTGGATCCTCTGGTGGTCTCATGGGGGACTGATTTCTGTTAGTCATTCTCAGGTCTCGTGAGCCACCCTTCCCCATGAGGAAAGCCCGTGTGAGAGAGAATCATTGATTGGCTGCCTCCTGCACAACTCAACCCATGACCTCCTGGTTCATGGGTCCATGTTCAACCACTGAGCCACACTGGCTGGGCAAAGCCCTGGTTCTTTATTGCTAGTTGGGGCTTGTGGGATCACAGATTTGTCCTACCCCTTAGGCTAATGTTTGGTCAGTCCCTGCCTTAGGACTTAACAGTGATTTGTATAAAACATATGACTCCATGGAATCCTTAACAAATGGCAGTCTTATGCCTACACCTGTTAGTCTAGGTCTCTTCATTAAGACTGATTTTATTCTATACATATTTTTAACTTTAAGAAGGAAAATCTCATAGTCATGTGTATCAGAAATGAAGCTATAGGAATAGGCTATTAGTTTATATTAAGTTTCAGTGACTAAGAGATATTGTGGACATATGAGACTTACTTGAGATATTTTGATATGGATAAGAGAAGATCAAAGAAAAAATTGGATAATGAATATATCACTTTGAAAAATGTAACTTTAATTTAGCCTTGCTGCAGTGTGGAAAACTCTATTTTTCTAGTTTAGTGGCTCAGAACTGTTGTTTGTATAAAATCTAATTTACAAAGTCAATAGCTGAGATAAACATTTGTGTCAGATACAAATGGCTGCAGGGTTGTATTAGTTGTAATAGTTCAAGCTGTAGAACTACCCTGATGTGACAAATAAGAGCCACTGAGGGCTCTCTGCTTGAACCATGATGTGAGCGTTGATTTTGCCTACTCTCACAGTATGCTGAGGGAGATTTTAGCCCTGATTTTGCTTCCAAGCACTGATTTCCTTCTCTTTGTTATTATTTCACTGTAGTAATAGAGAGAAAGAAGAAATATCTAAAGCCTGAAGCTGTTTCATCTGTTTTTCACATTAAAATTTGTTGATCCCATGTAATATAAGTTTAGTTAGGAATCTTCTGTTAAAATGTTTCTGATACAGAATCTTAGAATATTAGATCTCAAAGGACCTTAAAGATCATCTAGCCCAGTGTTTTCTGGACTGAGTTCTAAGTGTATTTTGTAAGATGTTAGAAGGTGTTCCAATAATAAAAAGGTTTTATGGGCATAGTAAGTGTCTGATATCCAGGGCTAAAAAGGAAGCTTAGTAGGCTTCTTCCTGTAGGAGTTCTCAGAGTTTTAAATGTGCTAAGGTACTTTGTTAATCATAAAGGGATTAAATAGGGGGGTTATGTAAGTAGGGAGAGTGACTCAAATTTATTGGAATTCTTATGTGGAAAACCTATTAACATCTATCAGAAGGATCCAGTTAAAACAGTAACACAGAGTATTGCTGCTCAGAACCATGGAAACAGGTTCCCAGCTCACAGAGAATAAAAGCCAGGGTTCTTTTTTAAATTTTTTTTATTATTATTATTATTATTATTATTATTATTATTATTGAATTTATTGGGATGGCATTGGTTAATAAAATTATACTGGTTTCAGGGATGCAATTCTGCAATACATCATCTGTATATTGTATATATTTACCACCCTAAGTCAAGACTCCTTCCATCACTATTTATTCCAACTTTACCTTCTTTTACCTCCCCCACGCCCTCTTCCCTCTGGCAATCACCATAGTATAGACTAATGGATACAGACAACAGACTGACAGTTGTCAGAGGGGAAGAGGTAGGGGGCTGGGTGAGAAGAGTGAAGGGATTAACCAAAGAAAAAAAGAGACTCATGGACACAGACAAAGCCAGGATGCCCTCCGAGGCCTCCAAGACCCTTCAAGGTTTGAGCTCCTGACTCCCTCTAACCTTTCTTGCGACTCCCTTCCCTGCTGCAGGCACACTGGACCTTCTCAGTGAGGCCTTCTCCGATTACCCCATTGCCAGTATTCTCTATCCCGCTCACTGCTCTTTCTCCATAGCGCACAATGTCTTCCATTATACTAAGTCCATCGTTGCCGTATTTAAGTTTTTATTGTCTGTTTCCTCCTACTGGAGTGTTGTTCAATGACAACAGTATTTTTTTGTGTATTTTGTTCTCTGCTGTACCCCTAGCATCTAGAATACTGCTTCACACATAGTAGAAACTCAACAACTGTTTGTTAAATGAGCCAATTGTCCTTGAGAGAAATCAAGAGTCTCTATTAGGGTAATATTCCTGAGACTTGGAAGAAGGTACAGATTTTTATCACCTCCATCCCGAGTGGAGGAGAAGAGGCCCAGCAGAGCTGGAGGATCCTCTCTAGGAAGTGCCTGTATGAGGAAACAGTCATGTTATGATCTTGTACAGTGAATGTGGTGACATTTTCCTTTCTAGGACCGAGGGTGAGAAGGGGAAGTAGCAGGAAATTAGGTCTGATGATTATGAAATAAGAGGAGGTGATATTGCTCATCTTACTGTGCTACACTCTCCTGTAATTACAACTAGTGTCACATGGAAAGACAAGGGCAGCCCTCTGGTGTGGTCTGACAGTGAACCCTTAGTCTAGAGCTGATTTGGTCCTGAGTCCAGGAAACACTGGCCTGTCATTCTTTTAGCATGTATTTACAGTACATCAAGTCATGCCAAACAAGATATACAAGGAACAGTTTTATTTGAGGGATGTTATTTCTCTGGTGATAGATTTTATTCTGGTTTTAGAGAGAGAGAGAGTGTTTGTGTGTGTGTTTAAAAAAACAGGCTTAATTCACTTTATTTTTCTTGTATAAAGTTATGTGGTGGCCACAGCTGAAGCCCAGGTCCTCTGCACAGAAACTCTGGTGTGGGTCTTTGCACAAGATGGTCAGTGAATTCCTCATAGGGACGCTTGGTGAACATGGTCTCTTTCCAGAGGTTGGGAGTGAGATAGGTATAGGTTTTGGATATAACATCGAAGTTGGCCTTGGCGAAGTTGCCTAAGGTGGCAATGCAGCCCCTGGTCGAGGTGTAGCAGTTGTTGATTCTGGCCATTATCAGCAACTTCATGGGCACAGAGGCTGACACGATGCAGTGCCTGTGGGGGCAGGGATGAGGTGCACAGCACAATGCCACAGTGGCCAGTCACCTTGCAAGGGACAGTCTGGGGCTTGCTGTCTTGTTCCCCCAGTAGCCTCACCCCACAGGGACAGTAGAGAGCTTGGACAGGATGATGGCCCCACAGATGGCAATGGCACTTCCTTGGAGCACTTAACACCCAGACCAACATGTCCATTGTAGTGCCACTGGCGACAAATGCCTTGGACTGGGTCTCTAGCCAATGTGGGTCTGCATTTGCACAGGAATAATCTTCAAAATCTTGTCCTTAAGGGATGCCCCCAGGAAAAAGTTAGTGATCTCAGATTCCTTGATGAGCAGGGAGAAGAGATAGATCTCCTCCAGGGACTTGATCTTCATGTCCTTGACCAGGTGGCCCAGTTTGGTGACGGGGATCCACGCCTTGTCCTGGACCTTGCCTCGCAAGCTCTGCAGCCTCAGCCTGGGCCAGAACCTGGCCACAACCTGGCCTCCATTGCAGAATCTTCCACGGAAGCCCCTGTGGTCTCTCATTCCAGGGCCCCGGGGCCTCCAGGCCCTCCCACAGCACCTGCGTCATCTGCCATTTGGTGCTTCCTCGGAGAGGAAGTGTGCTGTTTTGTTTTTGAAAAGCTCGTTCACTTGGTTTCAGGGTTTTGATATAATTTCACTTTTTATTTTCCAAATCCATCATGTTAAAAATGAATTCCTTTTTTGTTTTTCAAAAAACAGTACAAGGCAAGGTTGGAGACTCAGTGCTATAATAATAATTCTAGTTCTGGCCCCAAAGAAATAAACTTTTATCTTTTAGCTGTCTGCCTTGTTGGGATTCCTATTACATATTTATGAAGAAGAAATAAGAGGAAACTTTTAATCCTATTCTTTTCCAGATGGGTAAAACACACTACTTTTGTTTCCTTAGCTAACGAGAATGGATAGTGTCCTGGAGAATTACTCCATAATTTGTCCCCTTTAATGCAAAATGTTATAATACAATATCACAACTACTAATTTTCCACTTCTACTCCTGCTTCATAAAAAGAGAATTGTTTAGAGGTATGTTTATGTCCCGTGAGATTATGCTTTAGGGCATGATGCCCTAAACAAAGCACAGGCTCTACTATTCCTAATAAATTATTACATCTTCCACATCTGTTCTTGTCTTTTCTCTGAAGCATTCATCCAAGAGAACACAGCATTGACTGAAAGTACCAGAATTGTGGGAAGACATTTTTGCTGATAAATGCATTGACAGTTGATTTGTTGGAAAACCTCAGCGGTAGAGGGTTTGGGGCTAAAAACTGACTTTCCTTTTCTTCTGCCAGACAGTGTCTCCTTCTGCCCATTTCCCTTTCCTTGCGATTTCCTCTTGAGAGAAATCATGTGACCCTGTCACTACAGTTTTTAATGCCAAATATCTAAGTGTCTTTAAAATGCAGCACAACACTTTTAAAGGCAAATAGTGAAGTAGTTTCATCTGACATTTCCATTATAACTGCTCTTAGTGGATTCTAGACATCATACATAAAGGTGGCTAGCTGATTCTTTTTAAAAAAAAAATCATGATGCAAACCCATTGAGCTGTCTTTTCATATTTGGTGCTCCATCCATTGAACATGCAACACATTTTTTTTCTTAGAAATGTGATTTGATCAGAGAATATCTATAATAGTCTGGACTAGATTTTTCTAGCATTTGTCTTATATTTTAGAGACACAGCCATTTCTCATAGTTTTGTGACATACCTAGTATTTCTGAACTAACATCAATTGCTTTGTTATCTCTAGGACTGTGAATCCAAACTGGAAAAAAAACAAACCCACACAAATGTTAAGTTGCCATCATTACTGTCAAATTGTTCTTCATATAGAAGTTAATATTGTATTCTCAGGCTTTGTGTACACTATTTGTTTTTAAATCTGAGAAGTTTTTTGTTGTCAATCCTCACCCCAGGATATTTTTCCATTGATTTTTAGAGAGAGTGGAAGGGAGGGGGAGAGACAGAAACAGAGAAACATCGATGTGAGAAAGACACATCGATTGGTCATCCAGCCTGCAACTGAGGTATGTGCCCTTGACCGAAATTGAACCTGTGACCCTTCAGTCCGAGGGCCAACACTCTGTCCACTGAGCTAAACCGGCTAGGACTAAATCTTAAAAGTTTTATTAAATTTATTTTTACTCATGCATTAAATATTTAATGAATACCTATTATGGGCTATAGAATAGTGTATAATGATTTCAGTGCAGTTGATGATCAATCAGCCAATGTGTTTCTAAAACCAATAGCTGAACCATGTAACTAATAACTTCTGTTGGGGGAGGAGCAGAGGGCAGAACATGGATCTGGGCTTGTTGGATGAGTTAGCTACCATCACATCTGTCCCTCTAGTCAGGTCCTGCTCTAGCAACTAGAGGATAGTGCCAGGTCTTTTGTGGCCTTGGAACACAAACCTGCGTTTCCCCTAGTGTCCACATCTTTAAAAGACGCCAGCAGTGCTCATGGAGATGAAACTGGCAATATGAAATGAGGGGAAAATAGACCCCAGCATTAAACTTACTAAAAATGAAATTTTTTTTTCTGGTTTCAGCTGTTTTCATTTAGATAAATGCTTCTAGGAAGATGAGACAACACCATCTGCATTTATGGGTTTAATCATGGCAGTTACAGCTTAACTACCTGGCTTGAGTATTATGGAGATATGCATACCATCATCCGCTTCTTCCCCTCCTTTCTTGATTTTGCAGCCATTCTCAACTCAGTACATTTTAATAGTTGGGATACAAAATCGCAGGTGTGGCATGTTAAAATAAGTAAAGACTTTATCATCTTATTTTTCAAGTGATATACTGAAACTCTGTTTTTGTGAGGGAGTTGTAGCTGATCGTAACCAATGTCTCTAGCTACTCTGGGTAATGGGACAGGAGTTGTTGAAAATCTGTTGGAATTGCTCTATCAAATGATTTGGAGCAAAAGATAGAAATGAAAGTACTCCAATGTTGGCCTAGGGCTGTTCTGGAAAGAGAGTTGTAGCATGTTACCATGTAACCTCCTCATGTGCACATATTATGATTCTGAATATTTTATGCCTCTTTTTGAGTTGTGTTCTCACTGCATATAATACAATTTGATTTCCTCCTCTTTAAAAAAAATGAGTAACTGAGTGGAGAATGTCTTATAGCTAGCGGACATGGCTAATAATCAGTTGTTTTGGAGGTCTAGGAGAAATGCTGATGGTCCTGGTGTGAACTTTGGTTTTTTTAAATATATTTTTATTGATTTCAGAGAGGAAGGGAGAGGGAGAGAAAGATAGAAACTCTTTTTAAATTCTCACCTGAGGACATGCATATTGATTTTAGAGATAAAGAAAGGGGAAGCGAGAGAGAAAAATTGATGTGAGAGAGCAACATTGACCACTTGCCTTCCCGAACCAGCAACCTAGGTATGTGCCCTGACCTGGAATTGAACATGCAACCTTTCGGTGTATGGGATGGTGCTCCAACAAGCCAGAGCAGAATAATCTCTTTTAAAAAGTGATAGTATAAAGAGAATAATAAGAAAACTAAGCTTGAAATCTTAAGCGTGAATAGGGTTTTGAGTTTTGAAATATAACAAATGGATGGATAAACCAAAGAATGCCTGAATAATCTTTTCTGTTTACGTCTTTTAGGACATTAAAAAGAAAACCTCACACTGAAATGATCAGTATGAATAATCATTGTGACTGGACTATGCTGATGGAATTCTAGGCACAGCAAAGAAACGTGACATGTAGTTAGACTGCATAGTTTACTAGTACAGTTTCCTAGAGGCTTCTGAAATCTTGAAAATAGTTCATGAATCTCCACAACTTGTCTTCCAGGACCATGATTTGCCATTTCTTAATTAGACACCTCTCTTACGTGTAGAATTGACTTCTTAGTTGAGTGTTAATTGAAGTGTTACAATTAGGTGGCTGGGAGTCCTCATTTTAATCTTGAGTAAAACCTCAAAGATGCTGCTCTTAGGATAGTGAATTGGTCTCAACATGAAATAGCGATTGAGAGGCTGGTCTTCAGGCCTGACCTCTGAGGTAATGTCTCAGAACTGAGTTTTCAATAAAATAGATAAAGGATTTTTATTAAGTTTCCTGAGCTGGAAACACATCCATCCTCTCATTTTGCTGGACAATGTGTTTACCATTAAGGGCCTGCCAGCCTCGGTGGGAGCTCAAGGCAGCCATGGAGGGCATGTAACCCTGCCTGGGCGGGGGAGGGGGGGGGGGGGAGTGAAGCTTGGCTGAATCCCAGTGGCATCACAAGTCCTGGCGGAGGTGCTGCCCTTTTGCCCTTGTCCTTGGGAAATTCATCAGTTCCTAGAGCTGCTAGAGATTGTACGACATTATCTCATCCAGCCCTCTGACTCCACGTAGGAATTTACTTAAATTATCTCCGGCAAGGGAGAAGGTCTTCGTGTACTACTTGTATAATTCAAAATTAATTGTAAAGATGTATTTTTTTAAATCACCTGTGGGAGATTTTGTTCTACCTACTCCTACAATCTGCAGGGATGGTGAGTCACCTTGCTAACCTATGGGAAGTGATGATAATAAAGATAATTAGAGCTTACACATTTTTGAGCATTATCTATGCAGATACTGAAGTAAAAACTTTCTATGCATTCACTTATTTAATTCTCACAGCTTCCAGTGGGGCAGATACTGTTCTTGTCTTCATTTTGTAAATGAGAAAACTCAGGGTTAGAGCTCCCAAGTGGCGGAGTTGGGATTTGAAACCAGGGTTTGTCTCATTTTACAGCCGTGCTCTCAGCCTCTGTGTTGTTCTGCCTTCACTAGTTGTGGTACTTGGTTTGTCTCCTAATTGTGTGTTTCTTCTGGGAATAAATAATTAGGCTATATAAATAATTATACGATGCAGTGTAAATTGAAGGATTTGGGGGATTAAGGAATTAATGTTATTCTTACAAATCCTACCTATTATTAATTAACATGTGCAGTATTTATGGTTGGAAGGAAGTATTTATTTACATGGTAAAATTGGTGTGAAAGTAAACAGTTTGCATAGTTCAGCATTTCCTCCCTTTGCCACATACCCCATACTGCTTGAAGTTTTAGTTTTTTCTTACTGTGTGGAAAAACAGAGAAGCTAGACTAGAGAATTATCAAGCCCTCATGGAAAGAGTTAGGAAACAAACTTACAAGAGAACTATGATTTGAAATGAAAGTGTTGACTTTTATTCTTGGCCCCATATGAGTTAGAAGCTTCAGAGGTTTACAAGACATTTTGGGTAGGATCCTTTTTCTCTCTCTAAGTGAACATCAATGGAAAGCAAACTCCAGTGTGGCTTAGTGGCTGTGTATTATGAAGGGCAGAGCTGCAACCAGAAAAGGGGATCACTCTTGAACTGAATAAAAAAAAATTACCTATTTATTTGGTTAGTGCATATAACAAGGTATATATGGGTTATCTTCACAATATTTTTGTAGTTGGCAGTGTTGAGAATTGTGTTTCGTTTTGAATTCTAATGTCCCCATAATTTAAGAGGACCTCTGGAATTAACTCTCATTTTTCCATGGCATATAAAAGTCTGAGAAAGTAGTAGAAATTAAAGTAAATTCAACCCTCAGCCTGGCCTCTGGTTTCCAGGCTGGCTACAGTGCGAACTGTCAGGGAGATAGATGGGGGCTCTAAGGTTTCCTGGAGTTTTCAGCCATGTGTGGGCACCACATGTGGTGTGTTCAGTGAATACAAATACAAGAACACATGCTGTTTCCATTAGGGACACTTCAGACCCCTCTCTGTCCCCAGCCTTACTGCAGAGTTGAATGGGTCATTTATCATAGGCCACTTACTGATACTGACTGGCGTTTAGGGCCTGCTATAAGTAAGCAGCAAAACAGTGTGACTTAGTTCTTTTAGAATGCTTATCATATCCCGATACTATTTCTTAACAGTTCACATGTTCATGTGCAAAGAAGCAGCATTTAACTAGCTGCTTATAGAGTGGATTGTATTTAAAATGCAAATCTGACTGTGTGTCTACCTTCCTTAAACCTTTCAATGAGTTATGAGAATCAAAATTATTCAAGACTGGGTCTGTCTTCTCTGCAGCCTCATCCCTTGCGATTACCTCTAGGAGGCTGAACTGCTGTTCGCTCTGCACATATATCATATAAGTTTTGGCCTTCCCTTGACCTCTGCTTCTTTGCTCATTTTGTTGACAAGGCCTTTCTCTGCCTTCGTTGTCAAAGTGAAGCATCTCATTTTATAAGACCCAGGTCAGATGTTACCGCCTCCAGCAAAGCCTTCCCTATTTCTCTTCCCCAGTCTGCACTTGGCATTTCCCTCTGAGTGCTCAGAGAATGGTGAGATGTCATCTGTCACAGGCAGCTCTTCCCTCACGGTATGGAAACAGTGTTTCTCTCTCCTGGTGTGAGCAGCCTCAGGTGCCCAGCCCAGTGCGTCTAGCAGGGAGGAGGCAACCACTTCTGATTCTTGAACTGAGTTGAACTGCCTTGTAAGCAACTCTGAGCCTCACTCAGGCACAGTCACATATGATTCTCATTATATTCCTTATCCCAGTGCCTTACACACCCACACCATGAGAAAGTTCATACTGAAGAACTGGCCGACAGTGTGACTCCCTCAATTTTCCATGATTGAAGAGCCCAGATATACAAACCGTACAGTCTGTTTTCCTACGTGAGTGCTGTCTCTGGTGGTCCTCCCGGCACCTAGTAGCCACATCATCTATTGGTTGCACTTCGGAGAAAAATAGTATCTTAGAAAGAGTGCCTGGTCTCTTGATCTTATACAGTTCCCTGTTTGATTTGGCATAGCCGCCCAGGGTCGGCCAGATCTTGTCCTCAGCCAGGGCTCTCATGAAATTCCTCACTGCTTCAGTGTGTGATTGCGTGCTGTTCACTTTCAAGAAATGCATTTTCTTCCTAACCAGGTGCTGGGATGTTTGCAGAATGGTTGAAGGACTGTTTTCATTGAGGTATAGCACATCCCCACCTTTTATTCTTATTATTTTTATATTAGTTTGCCATACTTGGTCGTTTTTCTTCTTGTCGTTTCTTAAAGAGGCCACATAGCACAATGAGAAAAATAGGAGCTTTGAAGTCTGAGACCTGGGGTGCAAGCTGAACTTCACCACTTACTAGATGGTGATTGACTGGTGGCTTAACCCCTTTGAGCCTCAGTTTTCTCATTGGAAAAATGGGGGTGGTTCCTATGTCATTAGGTTGGTGTGAGGATTCAGTGAGATAATTTACACACATAAAGTGCCAAATACTTGGATTGCTGTGATCATGACCATGTGCAACTAGGCTGGGTTCTATTTGGAGTATAAAGTACTCACACTTGAAACTAGTAAGTAGCAGTTATGTGGTATAATATGGAAGGTGGCAAGATTAGCTCCTCGAAGAATCACAGAATGTTTAAAGACCAGAAAAGAGCCTTAGAGGCTATCTAGTTTGACCCTCTCCCCTAAAAAACAAGTTTTAAGTTCTGACTAATCATTATCTGTATCACCCAGATTCACTTCCTTATTGTAAAAACAGGGGAAATCATTAATATGTACTTCTCTACTTTGTAGAAGTGGCTTACGGGTGTAATGAAGTCATTACTATGTGCTAGCAAATAACACCTGTATTACTGTAATTCTGATTAATAGGAGATACATAATCTTCCTACTTAATTTTGGTTTTATATTAAGTAGAGTTGAAGCCTATGATTTTTCCCCATCACGAATCATGAAAAACTGTTAAAATAGTTATTCAGTTCTCATACATCTGTTAAAGAAAATTTCTGCTTCTAAACATTATCGAAACCCCAAAGGGAAGCTACTGTTCCCTGCCATTGGTGAGGGTAAGCATGACTTCAGGAAAACAACTTTCCACAACACAAAGATGGAGGCCTGGCCTGCTTTCCCTTTCTGCATTCTGCTCTAGCGAGCTCTAAGGGCATCTGAATGAGAACTGCTTTCTCTCTTCGTACAGAATGTCTCCACTTGAACTTATCTTGCTTTTAGGCATGACACAAGCAACATCAGGCTGGGCCCTCTCAGTAGACCCCCTCCTAGGTGTGTGGGGACAGGCAGCTAGATCACTTTCACTTCACTGAGCTGTGAAATTGACACCAAATTGTGCCATTAGCTTATTTCTGAAGGGTATGTTGTGCTGGATGTTCTCTTCTTGCTTGCATGGTACATGAAAAAAAAAAAAAAAGACAAGATAAAAATGTCCTATAAATGAACACGAGTGAGGAAATTTAGATGTAATTTGTCATGAGTTAA
Source organism: Eptesicus fuscus (assembly GCF_027574615.1). Lineage (NCBI taxonomy): Eukaryota > Metazoa > Chordata > Mammalia > Chiroptera > Vespertilionidae > Eptesicus > Eptesicus fuscus. Next base: position 24,080,572 of record NC_072495.1, on the reverse strand, counting down.
AACATTGAATAATGTATCAAGAGCCCCTGGAAGCAGAGGTGCTTCGAATTCAGAGCATGTATTTAGTACTTGGGGAAAAGAAAATGTAGAGCTTTGGGTTTCTCTTCTGAAGAATTTGAAGATTTTCATCTGCCTTCTTTATACCCTGCTAGCAAGAGAACAATCTTTTTTGCAATCAAGGCATTCAGTAGCGCTTATCTATATGTTCACTGATTTAGGTGTAGTGGTGTGTTTACGTTGAGTCTTGTCCCTCCCCATAATTAAGTCCTTCTTTGTCTACCCTTTGATTAGAAAGTGGAGATAACGTCTTTCTCAGTAAAATCTTCCCCCTGTAGTGGGAAGGCAGTGGAGGGTAACTGTCAGTGTGGTGTTGGAAGAGATTTCTCTGAATGGATCCACACCATCCTGGGAAAGCATTCTGCGTGGTGCTGCTCTTTATCGAGCATGTGTGCTTTCCGTTTGCTCTTCTCCCAGATACCCATTTAGCTCCCTCATCTCCTCCAGGCTTTACTCAGACCTACCCCAGTCCTACCTGTCTGCCTTCTCTGCTTTATTCTCCCCTCAGAACTACTGCTGTCTAACTTATTGCCATGTTTACTGCTTCTTGACACATGATATGTTTTACAATTTAACACATCTGAAATTGGGGGTGTCTAACAACCACTGACATCTTTGACTCTGAAAAATAAATGTGTCTATTAGTATCTTCATTTTACTTTTCTCACCGCTGGAATATAAGCTCCATGTGGCAAAGAGTTCTGTTTATGTTGTGCATTCTGTATCTCTAGCGCCTATAACTGCCTGTCACAAAATACTAGTAGGTACTCAATAAATATTTGTGAATGAACTGTCTAGCTTCAAGGGACTAGGGGGAAAAGCTATTCTACATTTATTCCTCTGTCCTTGTGTCACCCTCTGCTTCTCAACTCCTGTGCACAGGACATTTCCATACAACAAATAGTCAGCCAGGCAAAAATGTCAATAGTACCCCAATTGAGAAATCCTAGTCTAGAAGCAGTGAGAGGTGATGGAGGTGGAATAAGATCTCAAGGAAGATTAGCATCTTCTTCAAGGCAATTGCTTCAGGAGAGGCTATTCATTATATGTTGTCAGGCAAAGGAAGACTAACCCCGTGGGAGTCTGAGGTCCTCAGTTACATCAGAATGTGCCCATATGTCTTCATTCTTTTTTTCAGGGTCCCATTCCTTCCTAGTCAGTGCCAGACTTAGTTCCCAATAATCTGAAATCTGGGCTCAGAAAAAAGGGCTTCTTTCAGGACAGTCATAGAAGCTTTCTGTCTTCTTATCCTGACCTTAGGCTGGGAATTTAAAGTGCTAAGCTCTTATTTTCTTTTTCAAGTTTTCTACCATACTTAGAAGCAACCAACCAAGCCTACAGTCTTGATAATCTATTTTCATTTATATGGCAGCAGCATTTTGGTTATCCAAAGTGTTGTCCTTTATTGGCATTTGAGTTCAGGTCACTGTAGGTAAGAGAGAGTAGAAGAGACGGGGAGAGACAGAGAAACATCGATGTGCGAGAGACCCATCAATTGGTCAGCCTGCAAGTGAGGTATGTGCCCTTGACCAGAATTGAACCCATGATCCTTCAGTCCAAGGGCTGATGCTCTATCCACTGAGCCAAACCAGCCAGGGCAAGGTTGTTTTCTGGACAATGAAAAGACAAAGACTCCCCCTGGTGTGAAGGTGCAGTCCTGTGTTACAGTCACCTGTGAATGGATTGTGATTAAGTCTTGTCTGGATCTCCTGAGTGAGATTTAATAACCTGCAGGAAGCTTCAGCGGGATCAATACACCTTTTACAGCCAGCAGAGCTCTATGGGATGCTGCCTATCCCAAGAAATTCGGCCTCGGCCTCGCTGCAAAGGGCCTTTCCGTGGCCAAGGACGTTTGCTTCCACTCTTTGACTGTGTCTCTCTGGCATGTGTCTCTCTGGCACATCATACTACCACCTGGACTGCTGTGACGACTGCATTTTTCTTGGTCAGGTTTTGTTACCTCTCACAGTAGAAGTGACGCCAGTCAGAATCTGCTGTTGCAGGACGTAGGCTACTGCTACAATGGCCTTTTTCATTCTGTCATTTCCAACTGGTGTCTGTCATCTGGTGACCAGCCTGGAGAGCAGGTTCCCGCTACTTGAATATTCCGCCTGGAGCCCAGACACGTTGGGTGTGTGCATCCTATTCATTACCACATCATGAGGCAGTCATTATACACAGCATTTTCAAAACATTTAAGCATCTCAGTGTTTTATGGAACTGTAATTCTCAAAATCCTCTCATTGAGAGGGGAAAACATCATTTAGATCTGGTACAAGAGGAAATTTTTGAGAAGTTGGGCTGGGTCTAACCCAGAATGCTCAGAATGAGGCTTCCAAGTTATTGCCATCCACCCTGAATGATCATTCTTAACTCCTGACTCATGTGCTTGTAGAGTGGAAGGGGTGCGGGGGAACCAGTTTTCATGACCAGCAGCCCTTGGGAACATGCTTTTTGCTTCTCACTCTACTAAACTGTAAATAACATTGGTTTGAGGACTCCTTTACTTTAATTATACAGTCTCAAATAAATAGTTAGGAGAATAAGAAAATAGTGAAATTACTCGAATCTGGAGTGTTTAAATACGCTAGTTGATTCCATATTTTATTTGTTTACATTAGAATAGGGCTCAGGTGAATTGAATAGTTTTAGAGTTGGCCTTTGCTGGGAACAGTTGCTAATAGTTCATTATGATAGCTGTTAAAAATTAATTATCTTCTTGACCCATTTGGTCCCTCTTGTTTTAGCTAGCTTAACTTAATTTTTTTGGTACGTGTTTTAAAACCAGATGGAGGGCTTATTTGTTCTTTGTGTGAGTTTTAAAGGCAGTAGATAATCTATTCAAAATTTACAAGATTAGCTATCTTTTCCTTTGAAACTAACTTTATTATCTTACTGGGGGTTGTTTTTGTTTTTAAACAATCTGGAAAATACTTATATTTCGTTTGTTGATTTAAATAGAAATTAAAAAATAGTTCCTACCAATAGAGAGGAGCCTTCACTGTCTTAGAGTGACTCTCCTCAGATCGGGAGTGTAATCAGTGGTATTAAGTTTATTCACGTTGTTTAACCATCACCACCATCCATTTCCAGAACTTTTTCATCTCCCCATTTGAAACACTGTGCCTTTATAACATTAACTCCTTATTCCCCTCCCACCACCCTACTAGTCCCTGGTGACCACCATTCTACTTTTTATGCCTATGAATTTGACGACTCTAGTTATCTCTTATAAGGGAATCATCTAATACTTGTCCTTTTATGCCTGGCTCATTTCACATAGTATAATGTCTTTAGGATTTATCCATGTAGTAGCATGTGTTAGAATTTCCTTCCTTTTAAAATATATTAAATATAAATATGTCATTATATGTATATGCTACATTTTGTTTATCCATTCATCTGTGATGGACAGTTGGGTTGCTTCTACCTTTTAAAAAACATCTTTATTGTTGAAAATATTACATATGTCTCCCTTTTTCTTGCATTGGCCCCTTGTAGCCCACCCCCGCCCTCCGCCCCAGCCCTCACCACCCTGTTGTCTGTGTCCATGGGCTATGCATAGATGCATACAAGTTTTTTAGTTGGTCTTGTCCCGCCCACACACTCCTGCCCCTCTGCTTTCCCTCAGGTTTGTGAATCTGTTCCTTGCTTCTATGGTTTCTTCCTTTTTACTGTTATAAATAATGCTGCTATGAACATGGCTAAAAGAATTAAAAGCAGGGACCCAAAATCTGTTCAGTGCTCCTGCTTTTAGTTCTTTTGGATATATAGCCAGAAGTGGAATTGCTGGATCATTTGGTAATTCTGCATTTAATTTTTTGAGGAATCACCATACTGTTTTCCACAGTTGCTGCACTGCTTTACATTTCCACCAGCAGTGCTCCAGGGTTCCAATTTTCCACATTCTTCTTTTTTTAAAAAAAAGCTGTTCTTTTTAAAAAAAATTTTATTGATTTTTTTTACAGAGAGGGATAGAGAGTTAGAAACATCGATGAGAGAGAAACATGGATCAGCTGCCTCCTGCACACCTCCTACTGGGGATGTGCCCATAACCAAGGTACATGCCCTTGACCGGAATTGAACCTGGGACCTTTCAGTCCGCAGGCCGATGCTCTATCCACTGAAGCCAAACTGGTTAGGGCCCAATTTTCCACATTCTTGCCAACATTCCTTTCTTCTCCTCCTCCTCCTCCTCCTCCTCCTCCTCTTCTTCTTCTTCTTCCTCCTCCTCCTCTTCCTCTTCCTCCCCCCTCCCCTCCCCCTCCCCCTCCTCCCTCCCTCCCTCCCTCTCCCTCCCCCTCTCCCTCCCTCCCCCCTTCTCCCCCTCTTTCTTCCTCTCCCCATCCATCCCTCTTTTCTCTCTCCTATATCATTAAGTGGCTATATTATAAAAGGAGAAAAGTCTCAAATAAAATAAGCTTCCACCTTAAGAAACTAGAAAAAGAAAACTGGCAAATTGACCCTAAAGTAAGCAGAAGAAAAGAAATAATAAAGATCACATCTGAAATCAGTGAAAGAAAAAAAGAAAAAATACAGAAAATCAATAAACCCTGAAGCTGGTACTTGGGGGGAATAATCAATAAAATTGATACTTTAGTCAGACTGATCAGTAAAGAAACAGAGAAAACACAGATTACCAATATCAGAAATGAAAGAGCAGACTTCACTATAAATATTAAAAAACTAATATGGAAATGTTATGGTTTATGGCAATCTGTGCCAATAAATTTAATAACTTATATGGAATAGACAAATTTCTTGAAAGATGAAAACTACCAAAGCTCACTGAAGGATAAATAGATTACCTGGATAGCCCCGTATTACTAAAGAAATGGAATTGATAAATTGGACTTTATGAAAATCCTGCATTTTGAAAGATACTGTTGATAGAATAAAAAGAAAATAACACATTTTAAAAATTAGCAAAAGAGTTGAACGGACAATCAAAGAATGGCAATGAATAGCAAAAAAACAACATAAAAATATGTTCAACATCAGTACTTTTTAGAGAAATACAAACTTAAGCCCTACGTACCTATTAGAATGGCTAAAATTGGAAGGACTGACTATGCCAAGTTTTGGTGAGGATGCGTACTGGAATCCCCATACACTGCTGCTGAGAATGTAAAATGGTACTTCCACTTTAGAAAACAGTTTGGTAGTTTCCTGAAAACATTAAACACATACCTATAATATTACCCAACCATTTCACTCTAGGTATTTACTCTCCAGAAAAGAAAGCATATGTCCACACAATGAACGTTCATAGCAACTTTATCTGTAATAGCCAAAAAACTGGAAATAATCCAAATATCCCTCAACAGGTGAATGGATAAACAAGTTGTGGTTATATCCAAATAATGGAATACTTCTCACTAACAAAAAGGAACAAACTATTGAAACTATTGGTACATGTTACAATATGGCTGAATCTCAAAATAATCATGTTGTGTGAAAGAAATCCCCCTCCCCACAAAAAGAGTACATATGATATGATTCCACTTATATACAACTCTGGAAAATACAAACTATTCTTTAGGCACAGAAAGCAAATCGGTTGCCTGGGGATGGGGCCAAGTGGGGAGGGGCTTAAAGGCAGGGATTACAAAGTGGCAGGAGGTAACTTTTGGGATGATGGATATGTTTTCACAGATGTATACAAATGTCAAAGCTTATCGAATTGTACACTGCAAAATATTAATTTTTTATTTCATCACTTTCCTCAGTAAATAAGTTGTATGCTATTTTGAATTATCTGTGCAATTGTACCCTTCTTCAGATCATTATTATACTTTCCCATCATATTTGTGTTGTTGTTGGTCCATGGCAGAAAAGTTCATCTTCATTTGAAGAGTTGGCTGGAAACATTTCCCCAGGCGGAAGCAGGAATGAGTAACGGGATCCTGGAGTGAAAATATGAGGCACTCTTGTTTTTTCAGTGAGATGTGGCACAGTTGTGAGGTTTATGATGGGATCATTAATGTGCAGACAGTATAGTTTAAGGAGCATGGGGTTTGGAGGCAAAGAACTTGTATTTTTTCATTTATTGCTTCTTACTAACATTGGATAAGTTTATTAATCTCCAAGCCGTAGTTAACATTGTAGGATTTAAAACAATTGCTGTGGACACATTTTATTCAGAAGTCAATTGTTGTAAGTGAAGGAACCTCCTTAAATTAGTATAAGAAAAAAAAAAAAAGAATGTAATCACAGGATATAGAGATACATAATGAATTCTGGGGCAGGGAGTTCAGTGGGAACCAAGGTGATTTCACTCTCTCATCAGCATTCCCTCCCCTCCCCTCCCCTCCCTCCCTCCCTCCCTCCCTAATTCAGAACCTTGTTTCTCTCTGCAATTGGCCAGACACACAGCCATCCTGAAAGCTAGTTCTACCTCAGTCTCTAGCTCTCAGGATTGGTTGCTAGTTCCTAGTTGTCAGCAGAAACTGGAGTCCCTGAGGCCTGATAACACATTCTCAGAAGGGGTCATCTGACTCAGCTGGGCTCTGGGGCCCTTTGAGGTATAATGAGCCATGGCTGGAAGGGTAGAGTCATGTAGCCCACTGACTGGGGGCTTTGAGAACAGATTCCTGAGAAGGCTGCATCAGACAGGCACATTAAAAACTACATGTATTCTAGTCAGCATCGCCTGGGAACTGGTGAGAAAAGCTGAATCCCAGACCCTGCATTTTTACATCACCTCAGTTGATGCACGTGCACATTAAAGCTCAAGAAGCACTGCTTAGAGCAGTATTTCCCCACCTCGGCCTTGACATTTGGGGCTGGATCATTCTTTGTGGTGGGGGGCTTTCCTGTGTCTTGTAGGACCTTTAGCAGCACCCTTGACCTGTACCCACTAGCTGCCAGTAGCAACCCGCACCCCTACCCCAGTTGGGATGACCAAACATGTTTTCAGACATTGCCAGTTATGCCCTGGGGAAACACTGCCCTGGTTGAGAACCACTGCTATAGAGGATTAAAAGAAATGATATGGAGCCTTGGCCGGGTTCCTCAGTGGTTAGAGCACCGGCCCACCCAGCGAAGGGTCTTGGGGTTGATTCCTAGTCAAGGGCGCATACCTCGGTAGGATGGCTCAATCTCTGGCCCGGTCGGGTCATGTGTGGGAAGCAGCCGATAGATGTGTCTCTCTCACATCCACGTTTCTCTCTCTCTCTCCGCCCCCCCTCCTTCTCTTCCAATCTTTCTAAAAAAACAATGGAAAAAATATCCTCGGGTGAGGATTAAAAAAGAAAGAAAGAAATAACATGTAAAGTGTTTTATAAACTATTTAATATGTATACAAATATTAGTCAGTCTAATAGGACTTGCCCTCCAGAAGCTGAAAGCCATATGAAAGGGTAGGTTTACTATCATGATTTAAGTGAAGTTTTATTTCTTTAGTATGTTAGGTTTTGTAACACTTTTGTACATGTTACTGCATTAGTTTATAAAGCCATTTCTTTTCATTTTTCTCATGTAGTGGTAAAATATTTATTCACATAGATATTATGTACCCATTAAATCTTGAACTTAGCTACTTGTTTAATTGTATTTCTTTTTTATAAAATACCTTTTGTCATTTTACAGTGAGACCCTTTCAAAGAAATCTCTATGGGAAGTTTTTAATTTTTTTTCTTTCTTTTTTGGGGGAAGTTTAAGCTCTAGTCATTCAGGAAGTTCACTGCTGTGGCCAACTGTGGAGATGTAAAAACAGATCAAATCCAGTTCAAATAATTAAGTTCTAATGCACAGATGTTTGAAGCTCATGCAAATGGATTATAAAAGCCAGAATCATTATAATAGCCTTCCTTAAACTTTTAACAATGAACAGTGGAAGTAAATATTTTCTCAATTTCAATTTCTGTTTTTGGAGAAGTAAGCCAAGTATGCTTTCTAAAGGGACTTTGCTGGCTTCACCTAATGTGGTTTAAAAGTTCCTTTTTCACATCCTTAATTACTTACTTATGCTACTATATAAATTCTGTTCTTGGAGGGAGGACTCTGTTGTAGTAATAGCATCGAGTAAGCTTTCAATGAATATTTGTGGAATGGAAAGAAGGAAGGACTGAAGAGCAAGCAGACAAGCCATGAAGGTACAGGACATGCTGGCTCTGGCTGACTATCCCCATGGAATGCACCTGCTGTGTTCAGCGTTGTGCTGAGAGCATCTTGACAGAAGGGCCTTACAGTTCCCGGACATGTTCTCTCCATAAGTCCGGCTCTAAGGACATATTAATCAAATTAGTTCTTTTTTTGTCAGCATATTTAATGCTTGTCCCTCATTATGAATGGAGTTATTTCATTGTCGTAGGCCAAAGGGCCATTTTAAAATGCAGATCTATACATATTTTAAAATAAAATGGAAAGAAGTGTGCATAATTTGTTCCCATTTCCAGGGTTTAATATTCATATTACAAGGCTGAAAAGGGATCATGCAGATTAGCTGAGACCTTGTTTCCAGCCACTCCCTCTTGGGGTCATCTTGAGCATTAACCATCAGATTTGAAGGATTCATTTCAACTTAAAATCTTTCACCAAAGAAAAAACTTGACTGATACTGTCGTGCATGTCTGAGGATGATGAATAGCCCTTGTCTTTCTTGCCCAATAGAAGGTGTAGAGCTTCAGAAATTTCTTAGTGCTGACCTCAAGAGCCAGCTCAGAAATAGTCATTGCTGTGTCTGCGATCCAGCTTGGTGCTTGTACATTCGGTTTAGTCATTAAAATCTCACACGCAAGGACAGAAGGAAGCCATTCTCACATGCAGAATGCATTTCGAAGAGGAAATACTTTTACTGTAGCTTCAGACACTAAAGATACCAAGTGCCAAGGCGTATGTTTTTCTTGTCAGCAAAGGGAGAGGGACTTAAAATCACCTTCAGGTCATGTGGCTTTTCTGGGTTCCCGACAGTGGCAGCTGTGAACTACACTTGGGATTTTCTCTCTTTTTAAAACATGTGGGTGTTGTGTTCTGCTTTGCCTCTCACATCTGGTGATCAGAGCTCAGGGTCAGCAGGGGAAATGTCTGACTGTGCACGCAGATTTGCAGTTTGTCCATAAAAGATTTAGTGCTGTTTTTTCAGCCCTCGATGTCAGGCTTCAACTGCATTAATGCTCATTAAAGAGCAGCAGTTATGTGAACCCAGGCGTATACACGGAGCCCCCATCAATATTGCAAGAAGTGGGTAGTATAGCAGGGAGGTGGGGGGGGGGGGGGGTCCGTGAGGGTGGGGGAACAGAATTAGGCTCCTAAGGCAAGATCAATAAAGCATGATTTAATTGTTTCCTGGATTTGTTGTTTCAATAATTAAAAAAAAATTTTTTTTAAACCCTCACCCGAGGATATTTTTCCATTGATTTTTAGAGAGAGTGGAAGAGAGAGGGAAAGACAGAGAGAAATATTGATGTGAGATAAACACATGGATTGGTTGCCTCCTGCATGGGGAGGAGCCTGCAACTGAGGCATGTGCCCCTGGGTCTGCAGGCCAACGCTCTATCCACTGAGCCAAACTGGCTAGGGCTCAATAATTTTTATTGAGTAACCATGAGATACCAGCCACTCTTCCAGGTGTGAAGGATACAAAGTTAAATGGATAGTTAAAACCTTTTCCCTTGCATACCCATTGTCTATGAGGGTAAAGACAGTAAACAATCATAACTTGATAGGTGCTGCAATAGAAGCTTGGACAGTGGGCACATTTCAGAGAAAGTAACATTTGAACTGGGTCCCAAAAGGCAAGTAGGAATTCTTTAGATGGAGATGGGGGAGGAAGGGCACTCCAGGCAGAGTAAACAGAGGATAAGTCTTAGAGGCATTCACGTTCATGCCATGTTCAGGACGTGACAGGCCATTTCGGTGGTTTCAATCTAAAGAGTCAACATGGAGGGAGACAAGACTAGATGGGCAGATTGAAGCTGGATTATGGTGGTGTTCATACTGTACTGTGGATTTAGACTCTACCCAGTGTCCTAAGCGATGCCAATCTATCAAAGCCGGGTTCTGTCTTCTCTTACTTAGCACCCAATGCCAGTATCTTAAAGCTCAGCCTCACCTAGACAAGTCCTTCACCAAGTCATTCTCTAGAGCAGCGGTCGCCAACCTTTCGGACCTCACGGACCACCAGTGGTCTGTGGACCACCGCTTGGCGACCGCTGCTCTAGAGCAAAAGTGGTTCTGGGTTATTAGCCAATAGAATCCAGAATTAGTCTTGCTGCCAGAAGCGGTGATATGTCCACACACTCACACCTTCCCTGAGCTCTCTGACTGGGCCTTCACTGTGCTCTTGTTCACCTGGTCCTTGTGACTAGACTCTTGTTTTCCTAATCAGCTTTCTAGTTCCCAGAACTAGAGCTTGCTCCAGGCTTCTGCCTCCTCGGCCAGAGCCCAGACACTGAATCTATCTCTTATCAGTCCTCTTCCTTGAGCCTAGATTCTTCTTTCTGTGTTCTAGCTGCTCACTGGGATCCTGCTCCAACTCACAGCTTTCGTGGGGCCACATATGGCCACCTACTTATTGTGAGTGCCTGTTAACTCGTACAGTTGTACCCAGGCCACCAAGTCATAAGGTATATAGCAATACTGTCTCAGTTCTCAGCTGCATTTGTTACATCTCTATGGATGTAAATTTTTATTGATAATAGGCCTGTACTTCTTCTCCATAGCTATTAGATTCATTATGTTTTCTCATCCTAATCTTGGTTTTTATCAATCTTCTTATTCCCACTAGCCACATTGCGTGCTCCAACATATCTGTGGTAAACACACTCTTAAGGTGGTCCCATGATCCCTGCTTCCTGGTTTCTTACCCTTATATGACCCCCTTCCTTGAGTGTGAGCAGGATCTGTGACTTGCTCCTAACCAATAGGATATGGTGAACATGACAGAATGTACATGATTATATGTATGTGACTATGTCATACAAGATTGTATTACCCGTTACTAGAGTCTCTCCCTTGCTGGCTGCGAGGGAGCAAATAGCCATGTTGGAAACTCCTTGTGGCAAAGAATTGCAGGTGGCCATGAGGAGCTGAGGGAAGTCTCCACTGACAGCCAGCAACAAAAAGCTTTCAGTACCACAACTGCAGGAACTGAGCACCACCAACAGCCACAGGAGCAAAGAAGCTCGTCCTTCCCTAACTGAGCCTCCAAATAAGAACCCAGGCCTGGTGGGCACCCTGATTGCAGCTTGGCAGAGGACCCCGTTAAGCTGTGCTGAGACTCCTGACTCGCAGAACTGTGGGATAATAAGTGTGTGTTATTTTAAGCTACTAAGTCTGTGATAATTTTGTTACGCAGCAATAGATAACTAATACAATGTCCCAGTGGAGCAAAACAAGATACGGCAATTAGAATATGTGTTCTGGAAATACTTGACATCTGGTAATTAGATGTGTAATTGTGCTTTATTAACCATTTTTCTCTCTCTTCTTCTAACATCCTTAAGGAAATGGGAAACTTTTATTTTCTACAAGGAACTGGTTCATCACCTTAATTGTCTCAATCCTGAAACAGGTGTCCTAGATAAAGGACACCAGATGGGATCCAGCAGCTGGAGTATGAAAACTACAATCAGAGAGATTATGTTGAGTGCAGCCTTGTGTGTAGCAGCAAACAAAGGAAAAACAGATAAATTCTTAAAGGTTTTCTTGCAAGTATTGGGGAAGGTGTCAGTAGTATCTGAAGTGCAATAATAAATGGTTCAGGATGAGTATTTGCCATCACTTTGGAAGTTGAGACAGCTTACAAACGTTTACTGGCAGAAAATGTAAACATTTATCCAAAGCATTTTAAAATCTCTCAGTTTCAGAACAGTATTAGATTAATCTATTATTTCTGCATCATCTTCTAGTATTTTACCCATTTATTTTTAGTCTTCCAATCTTCGATTGTTTAACCTCTCTTGGCTTTTGCATAAAAGGAAAAATGGAATAATTTCCATTTTATGTGGGGGATAGAGAGTTAAAAATAACATTTTGTGAACACCTACTGAGTACTTTGCTACTTGTTTCACATCTCATGTGATCTTCACAGCAAGTCTATGAAATGGGGTTATTTTTAAATCTTCATTTTGTTAAGGCCAGAGAGGTTATGTACTCAAGAGCACACAGCCTAACGGCATGTCGAGTTTTCGAGCAGGGCTGGTGAAGGAGGATGAGAACCACAGCAAAACACCCTTAGGCTTGACTACTCCTAGTTACTTTGTTTTTAGTCATTAAGAAATTAGGATTTGTGGATGTCAGCGGGTGCTTCTTGGGAAATCTGTGTGCCCTTTATTCATTTCGCAGATATTTAAGCACCTTGAAGCATTTTAGACAGGTTACAGAATGGAGGGAAGAAACTACACATATACACAATCACACACCTACTGAAGTTCTAGATTTATTGCATCCTGTGCATAGGGCTCGTTGAAGCAAGATGGCCACACAGAGTAGTCAAAGCTGCAGTATAGTGTTTCTCTTGTCCCCTGTTTGCCTTTAGGGTACACAGCTTTCCGAGACAGTCCCCATGCATGTTAAGTTTTTCCAGGTTGAGCACCTCTTGCTCCACACCCCCTCCCTTTAAAAAAAAACAAACTATCATCTATCTATCTATCTATCTATCTATCATCTATCTATCTATCATCTATCTTTAAACCACTTTATTGAGGTTTGATTGACCTACACAAAGCTGCACATATTTAATGTATACAGCTGATGAGTCACACCCTTTGGTTTTCAGGATTTCATCCAGAAGAGTTTACACTTACAATCTAAGTGCTTCATTTAACCAGTTAACTGCCATATGTCCAAAACGGAAACCATCCCCACACACCACGATGGACACGTATGGCGTACAAATGGTTAAGTGCATATTTACACAGAGCACTCCTAGGGCCTCCACCCGGCTCAGCGTGAGCAAGGCCAATTCCGTGATGGAGAGAAAATAGAGAACATTCTATGTGTCCCTGAGCCATGTCTCTGCCTCCAGCTTTACCGTGTCTCTGAAGTCCACCCTTTGATGTGGATATTGATGGTTCTAATGCTAAGTTAAGAAAATGCTTAGAAATCTTTTTCTTCTTTATACCGACTGTGTTCTAGGTGCTCTGCTATGGATTTACATAGTGAAGACTCTACAAGGTCAAGTAGTGTTGGCCTCTTTTTATAGCCTGAATAGTAAACTGAGGCCCAGAGGGATAAATAACTTGTTGGAGGTCATGCATATTAAGTAGTAGAGCCAAGATTTATTTCCACCTCCTTCTGATTCCAAACGTGGCCACTTGCCCTTTTTAGTACACCATGCAGCCAAGGATAGTGTTTCAGGGTCACTTTTTTTGTAGTCCTTCTGTGTTCCTCTAGCGGCATGCTATAGTGATTTTTAGGATGGATTAACCCAGGGTGATTATACTGTGCCACAGAAATAAAGAACTATTTACTGAAGGCCTTTTTGTGTGTGCCCCCTTTGATAGCCACTCATCCCCCACGAAATCAAGTGTCACCCTCTTCAAAAGGTTTAGTGGCTTTGGGAACTATTCCCTGGTTTAGAATTTTCCCCAAAAGGCTACTACATTCAACACATAGATAACCTCCGTAATAGATAATCCCCAACTGGGACAATGTAAATATCATTTGCATTTGGAGGATTGTCCCAAATTTACGTTCCTAATAATATTTTATATTACCCAGTGCTGAAATATTAGAACGAATTACTTGTCTTGACTAGTCCTTCTCTTTGTCCTTCAAGTTTTACTGCCTTTGTCCCTCCCTCTCTTCTGCCCAGAGTACAGACTTTTCCCCATTATCTGTAACAACATGAGTTGCTTGCACTTAAATTACTTTTGAGTGGCTGTTTCTTGTAATAGTGCTGAGTAAAGTGCTAATGAGTAAAGCAGCTAGAATGGAGTATGGCTCCCAGGGTAGAAACAGGTCAGTTTTCTTTTTCTGGCTCCCCCATAGCCAAAATTCAGTGACTTTTCAAATCCTTGATGAGAGGACCCATCTCCTTTGTTTATGAAGCTCTAGTGCTATTTAAGGCAAAATACAGCTTCTAAGTCTTAAATGATTTAACAGAGATAATACTAATCAGAGCTCATCTACTGCAAGGGACATATTAACTAGATTTGTACATCAGCAGAGTAGGCTAAATTTTCCTTTATGACCTAACATCTGAGTAATATGATAATCTAGGTTTTCTTATACTAGCTCTGGACACTTAACTGCTGCTGGGGCTAGCACAAATACTGTAATTAGCATCTAATGTTATTCAAGTTGAAAGATGCTTAGAAAGTGGACCCATTTTGTTACTTCTCCATAGAGTTAAAGAACAAAAGATCTGGAGGTGCTGGATGATCATAACTTATGTCAGAGCCAACAAAGAAATCTGAGGAAGCTAGAGCATTTGTTAACTAAAATCTTAGGTTTTTCCTTTCCTTCTGTAAATACGTGTATTTATCATCACTTACCAGTCTGTGATCATGGGCTTTTGTATTTTAATTAGAAATTACTGCAAAGTATCTTACAGCTGACCCAATGCTTAATTAGAATAATCATCGGAGTAGATTTTGCAAGCTGGCATCCAAGGGACTTAGGTTGATTTTTAAAGTAATGATGTGCTTTAGATCCTAGGACTCTAACCTCTCCCTTACCCAATTTCCAGTAATGTTCCCTCTTTCTAACATCCCATGGCTATTTAGGTATCTGTGCAGTCAGTCTGCGGGATCCCTCTTCTACTCATCAGATCCTTATACCTTAGCGTGATTCAGTGTGTGTGTATGTGGGGCGGGGGGGTGGGGGGGGGGGGGGAGGAAATCAATGTTATTTCATGAAAATCAATGTGTTACTTCTGCCAAGGGGTTATTTTTAGTTAAGTCTGATCTCTAATGGTGCAATAATTATTTTTTGGCTTGTTAAAAAAATTCATGCATGGGGAAAGGAAGATGATTTGGGCTTATGTAGGTTCCTTCCCTCATCTAAGAAATCATACCTTCATTTCAGAATTGCTCTCAAACATTTAATTAAATTTTTATTGAATTTATTAGGTACAGGTTTCCAGTATACAACTCAATAAAACATCATCTGCAAACTGCACTGTGCACCCATCGCCCCAAGCAAAGTTTTTTTCCGTCTCCATCCCCCCCCCGTCTCCTCTCCCCCCCCCTTTCCCTCTGGCTATCTATCTATCTAATTTGAATGTATTTATCCATCCCATCAAATGTTTTATTTTGTTGTTCACTTAACATCTTCATCATTGAAAATTCACATTTGATTTATATCAGCCAAATAGGCCGATGATTCACCTGTCTAATGTTTTTCTATGTTAATCTCAATTCCTTAGTCCTTTGGAAACCACTAGATAGAAGTGTCATTTTATTAAAATTTATTATCAACTTGACCCTGGAGTGTGGGGAGCCAGGCAGAATTATCATCAGGTGTAAAATCCCATCTGGGCTCCAGGTGCACATGATCTTTTATGGTCTTGTCACATGTATTAATTACTGTGCTGCACCACCTTGAACAGAGGTTCTGAGAAAAGTGAGCCTTAAGAAATCTGAGGATATTTTTAAGGAAAAAATATCCAACTCTACCACAGAGAAGTAAATGAGGGTGAATAGAGTCATTTCTGTGTGTGTGTGTGTGTGTGTGTGTGTGTGTGTGTGTGTGTTTCTAGCATAAAATAAAAGAGCACCTAGTCATCATTATTGCATTTATCTATAGGGTTTGAACTCTTTTTATTCCCTGTTCTAGTCTAAGGAGGAGCAAAGAAACATGAAACACTATAGGTAATACTTCACAAGGACCTTATGATGGAGATAAGGCCAAATTGAGTTGGTTTCATGCTCTCTACTAAGATCATACTTTACCTGGAACACATATTAGTGTTGGGCATTTGGTCTGAAATCTAAGAGATGAAATAAACAGATTTAAGAGAAGGGTAGGGAACATGCAAGTAATAAAGTAGTATTTACTGCTACCAGGAGTCCTCATCATTTAGACACTTAATTTTCTTTGAATGAGAATGTAGATACTAGTACATAGCTGTATTTTTGTAGTGTTCCCTGTAGTGTGTAGCATTTATGAGTGCTTAATACATTTTTATCATAATTAATATCCCAAATGGATTGGGATTTTCTCTGGGGATGGAAGGACTAGAGGCTTAGGAATCTTGGGAAAGATTAAATGTGTTTTTTATGAGTTACTGTTTGGCTGTTTCTGAGGGCAATCCTGATTTACTTATTCATTGTGTTTCTTGCCTCAAGCCCAGTTCTGTATAGCAGGGTAGTCAGTTGACAGAGCAGTGAGTCATGCTGGTGTTTATTATATTGGAGGCATGGTGTGAGAAGAGCATGGGCTTCAGAGTTAGACCTAGATTTGAATTGTAGTTCTACTGTAGTTTGCAAAATGGGGACAATTCCACTTTGCTTGCAGGGTTTATATGAAAATAGAACTAATGCATATAAAGGACCAGGCATAGCAGAGGATTCTGATAATAGTTATTACTAGTACCCTTTAGACAGAGATATCCATGTGGACCAGGGTATGCAGGTTGGCCTACTCTCAGGGGTAGTTATAGTTTGCATATTGGCTAATGTCCCATCACAGTGTACCCAGTCCTGAAAGTCCTCAAGTTCAATTCAGCACATTTAAAATTTTATTTTCTTTTTCTTTTTTTAAAAATATATTTTATTGATTTATTACAGTGAGGAAGAGAGAGGGATAGAGAGTTAGAAACATCGATGAGAGAGAAACATCGACCAGCTGCCTCTTGCATACCCCCTACTGGGGGATGTGCCCGCAACCAAGGTACATGCCCTTGACCGGAATCGAACCTGGGACCTTTCAGTCCGCAGGCCGACGCTCTATCCACTGAGCCAAACCGGTTTCAGCTTATTTTATTTTTCAATTAAAGTTGATGTTCAATATCATATTTGTTTCAGGTATAAAGCATAGTGGTTAGACATTAATATAATTTATGAAGTGATCCTGTCGATAAGTTTAGTACTCACCTGCCACCATACATAGTTTTTACAATATTATTGACTATATCCCCTACGCTGTACTTTATATCCCTACTAGTAGCCCAGCACACGAATCCGTGAGCCAGTAGCTCGCCAGTAGCTCGCTGCTGCCCTCCAGTAGCTCTTCGCCCGCTGCCCCGCCCTACTGTACCTCCCCCCGCCCCCACCCCCCCTCATAGCTTGCTGCCCTGCCCCATTCAATAGCTCTCTGCCACCTGCTTGTAGCTCGATGCCCCACCCTCCTGCTGATCCATGATCCGGTCGTTATGTGGTCAGTCGTTACGCTTCATGGTGTAACGACTATTTGCATATTACATCTTTATTATATAGGATAACTGTTTTGTAACTTCCAATTTGTACTTCTTAATCCCTTCACCTTTTTCAACCAGTCCCCCAAATCCTCTCCTCTCTGGTAACCATCAGTTTGTTCTCTGTATCTATGAGTGTGTTCATGTTTTGTTTGTTCATTTATTTTGTTATTTAGGTTTTATATGTAAAAGAAATCATATGGTATTTGTCTTTCTTTGACTGACTCAATTCACTTAGTGCTGTGGTCAGCAAACTGCGGCTTGCGAGCCATGTGCTGCTCTTTGGCCCCTTGTGTGTGGCTCTTCCACAAAATACCACGGCCTGGGCGAGTCTATTTTGAAGAAGTGGCGTCAGAAGTTTAAGTTTAAAAAATATGGCTCTCAAAAGAAATTTCAATCGTTGTACTGTTGACATTTGGCTCTGTTGACTAATGAGTTTGCCGACCACTGACTTAGTGTAATACCTTCTAGGTCCATCCATGTTGTCACAAATGGTAAGATTTCATTATTCCTTATGGCCGAGTAATATTCCATTTTATATGTACCACATCTTCTTTATTCACTCATCTATTGATGGGCACTTAGGTTGCTTTTCTTGGCTATTGTAAATAATGCTGCAGTGAAGATAGGTACGCCTATTTCTTTTCAAATTAGTGTTTTGAATTTCTTCAGATAAATATCCAGAAGTGGAATTGCAATTCAGCACATTTTCAATGAGTACTTCTGAATCCTGTGAGAGAGTGAGTAGGGTGTCTTTCCCTAGAGGCGCTTGCATTTTAATCAGGGCTATGGAGGGCTAACCACTTGCTGAGTTCTGTGCAACAGGCATGTGCTCTGACGTTCAGAAGGGAGAGAGGTTACCACTTTGGGGGCGGAGGGAGTCAAGATGGATTTTATGAAAGAGTTGGTAGTTGAAAGGAATCATGAAGAATGAGTGATGTTTTGACAGGCAGAGGTAGGTATGAGAAGTAGTATCAAGGTATTAAAAATAAGGCAATAAAATCAGAAGAGCTTTTGAAGGAACAATATCAGTCTCCTTGTAGTGAGTGAGGCAGAGATGACATAAACTGCAGTACCTCTGCTGGTGTCAGTCCTGAGCCTGAGTTTAGCAACTTTATTGAAAATGCAAATGAATGCTCATCAGATTTATGGATAACACAGAATTGTAGTGGGGTGGGTTAGTCTGCAGGGAAGGTAGGCAGGAAAAAGGGCTGGGGCTAGGGGACAGGATTAGGCTTTAAAAAAATTCTGCAAGTTAAATTTCTGATCACAGTAATCTAGAAAGGCATTCCGTAGAGATCAAAGAATTAGCAGTTTAATTCTGCCATTAAAGTAAACAAGCCAAGCTCAGCTGGATAGGGGAATACATAAAAATTCATGGGACTTGACCTGGAAATTATCACACCTCCTGTTATATGAGCACAGTCAGGCACTGGGGACCTTGGGGCCATTCTAAGACAGGATTCCTGAACAAATGTGAAGAACCTTTACAGCTTACAGTAAAAATAGCTACGTGGTATTGAGTGTGTACGATTTTACTATGACAAATAATGATTAACACTTACTGAATATTTGCTTGGTGCCAGGCCTAAAGATAGTTATTATCTTATACCTCCCAATAGCCTTGCAAGGTGACTTTTTATCCTCATTTAACAAAGCAAGAAGCTAGAGCTCTGGAATGTTCAGTAGCTTGCCTGTAGCCATAAGTGAAAAAGTCACAGTGCTCCTCTGGCTGTCCCAAAGTCCTGTTTGGCTCACATTACCATGTTGTCTTCCACCAAAAAATGTAAGTATATGCAAATAGTGTAGAAAACAAAATCTGCAGAATACGTGCAATATGTTCCCATTTATATAAAATTCAAAAACACATAAAAACACTAACATTTTTTATGGATTCATAATATACACTAATAGTATATTATGTATGGGAGTGATACACACCGAATTCAGGATATTGGTTACTCTGGAAAGAGAAGGGGGGTGGGGTAAACTGTATCTGTAATGTTTGTTTTCCTTAAAAGGAAAGAACAAATCTGAGGCAAATATGGGAGAATGTTAAGATTTGTTAAAGCTGGGTCATGGGTATATTTTATTTTTCATACTTATCTCTGAAAAAAATTTTAAAATTAAAAACAAAACGGGGGGAGCCTAAATTACCACATAGAAAACTTTGGTAGCACTTGCCTTGGAAGAAGGAACTAGAGTATGTGCCTCTCAAGTCCCTCTAGGACAGCTATAAAACTCTGTGGTCCTCTGATGACAAGCTCCCTGCTAGTTTTCCATCTTTATAGCATTATAAATATAAGGTATTGAATGATGATGCAAAGAAAATTCTTTTGCCTCTCCTTATTTCTTGTTTTTAAACTATTGAATTAAAGCAGGATTTTGAAGTTTCTGCATCTATTCCGATGCAATGTGGTATCTGGGAAGGAGCCAGGGCTCTGTGAAGTCAGACTGACCAAGGTCTGAATCCCAGCCCTGCCACTTAGACAACCATGTGTCTAAGAACAAATGACTAAACCGCCCTGAGCCATTGCTGCTTCTGTGAAATGAGAAAAACACGACCTCATCGGCTCCTCCTGGGAGTTAGCGATGACATGGGTAAAGGGTTGAGCACATAATAGGTACTCATGGTAGATTAGTTTAGTTGTCTTCTGAAATTCTATACCAATACTAATTCCACTCAGTTCTGTGTTCTAAACATGTCTTATATCTACAAACTTCTCTCTAATCCCAGGGCCATCATCCCTCTTCTGGCTACATTCAAACCTCACCTGCATTTGATAAACAGCCTCCTAGCCGATCATGTCCATGCTGGACTCCTCCAAGTTATTGCTTCCTCTAGTCAGATCTTTCAGAAACCCAAATCAGACCACACCTGTCCTTGCTTATTTCAGCCTTTCATGCTCCCGGTTGGGTGCTCCCCAGGTTGTCCCTGCCATCCTCTCTCATCTTTGTTCTCGTTGCTCTCAGTTGCATTCAATGCTTCATCCCTACTGAGTTTTTGCAGTAACTTGAAAGGTCCTTACTATCTTGCCTCTTGCTTCTTGGCCTCTCCTCATCCCATTCCTGTATCTTGCCCCACCTTACCGTTCTAATTCTCACACATTCTTCAGGCATTTCTCCCCTCTTTTTTTTTTTAAATTGAGGAGTAATTGAGATATAATATATTAGTTTCAAGTGTACAACAGTGATTTGGTATTGTATATATTGTGAAATGATTACCACATTAAGTTTAACATCTGCCACCACACAGTTACAAATATTTTTTCTTGTGATGAAAACTTTTAAGATCTACTCTCTTAGCAACTTGGAAATATGCAATACAGTATTATTACCTTTAGTCAACATGCTGTTTGTTATGTACCCATGAATTACTTATTTTATAACTGGAAGTTTGTACCGTTTGACCCCTGCCTCTGGAAACCACCAGTCTGTTCTTTGTGTTTATGAGCTTGGTTTTGTTGTTTTTAGATCCTACATATTAATGAGATTATGCAGTATTTGTCTCTGTCTGACTTATTTCACTTAACATACTGCCCTCAAGATCCATCCATGTTGTTGCAAATGGCAAAGATTTACTTTTTTTTTTTAAATGGCTGAATAATATTCATCTCTCTGGTGTGTGGATCACATTTTCTTTAACCATTTATCTATTGGTGAGCATTTAGTTTGCTTCCATATCTTGGCTATTGTAAATATACCACAGTGAACATGGAGAAAACATAGAACATAGCTAACTCATCTTTTTGAGTTAGTATTTTTGTTTTCTTCAGATAAATACTCAGAAGTGGAATTGCTGGATGATATGGTAGTTGTATTTTTAATTTTTTGAGGAACCTCCATTGTGGCTACACCAATTTATATTCTCACCAACAGTTCATGAGGGTTCCCTTTTCTCTAGATCCTTGCTGGCACTTGTTATTTCTTGTGTGTGTGTGTTGTTTCTTTATAATAGCTGTTTTATTTCTTAAAAATATGTTTTTATTGATTTCAGCGAGAAAGGAAGACAGAGAGAGGGATAGAAACATGCCCCCTACAGGAGATCAAGCCTGCACCCGGGCATGTGCCCTGACAGGGAATCGAACCATGACCTCCTGGTTCATGCGTCGATGCTCAACCACTGAGCCACACCACACCAGTGGGGCGATAATAGCCATTCTAACAGATGTGAGGTGATATCTCATTATGATTTGCATTTCCCTGATGATTGGTGATGCTTAGCACTTTTTATGTACGTGTTGGTTCAGGCTTCATTTTAAATCTGTTTCGCTGGGAGGCCTCTCTGATCCCTGCCCTAGGTTAAATCTTGCTGTTTTCACCTCATCTGCTGCACTTCCCCAGTCCTCATCAAACACTGTAATTTTTTTTTTGAAGTTTGTGCTCTAGCTAGCTTCACACTCTTAATGAAATCAGAGTGCATCATGGTCATTGTTATATCCTCAGCCTAGCTGGCAGATAACAGGTACTCAAAATATTGGTTTGGCTGTTTAAATAAATGAATTTTGAGACTGAGCAAATGCTGCTTTTATACTTTACCCACTGTGTGCTCTTGGTTAATGACCCTACTGACCCTCAGTTCTTCAACTTTTGAAGTGAGAGAATATTATCCAACTCTAGTGTGTTGTGAGTTGCAAGTGAGCCAATAGTGGATGTAAACTGCCTGGCACTTAGTGGATGCTGAATGAATACTATTTTTCCTTCATGAATGGATAAGTCAGAAGATAAGAGATTGTCTAAGAAATATAACTGTGCTTTTAAAAAATAAAAGCAAAAATATTACTTACATATATACCAACACATAATATAACTCTCTAGTTAGAGCAAGTCTCTGAGAACCTGTTATCAGCAGAGTGGGTAATCTTCCTCCAAGGCTATGTCCAGCCCTCTGTCTGCCATGCTGTTTAATACTGCTTCTTAATTGCTAGCTGGAGATGGAGTGTTTAAGACTGCATTACACTCCTGTTTGTTTATTCCTCTTTCTGGGCCCTAAATGCCCTCCCGTGGCTCCTAAGTTCTCAGCGGAGTTGTTTTTCTAGCCCTGCAATTCAAAACCCGGTTCTAAACTGTCCTTCCCAGCCTTGGTGTCTGCTCTTTGTGGCTGGGATTTTGAGCTGCTTTGTAAAGGGAAGTCAAGTACCAACACTATCTCTGAGCACACTTGGTCTTAATTTATTATTTTGGGATTTTTCTTTTTAATTCTGACTTAATAAGACTAGGATTTTTTAAAAGCAAGTAAAAATTTATTTTGAATTGTAAATTAGCACATGCTGCTGTAGGAAAGTTAGAAAGCAATGACCAAAACACAAACAAAAATGACATTTTATTTCATTTTCCATCTGCAAGTACTGTTAACATTTTGCATTTTTTTCATCTTAGTCCCTTTCCTCAAA
The DNA here is from genome assembly GCF_027574615.1 of Eptesicus fuscus. Lineage (NCBI taxonomy): Eukaryota > Metazoa > Chordata > Mammalia > Chiroptera > Vespertilionidae > Eptesicus > Eptesicus fuscus. The sequence goes on along the minus strand of NC_072495.1, from coordinate 24,057,820 downwards.
AATAAAGTTCAGTTTATTTTTAATTTTCTAAATCAATATTTATAGCTAAGTTATAAAAACAACAAATGTCATCCATAGTTTCATGATAAAGATAATTCATGTTAATAGTGTTTATATTTCTGACACTTTTTAAAGTAAAAAGCAGTAAATACACAGATTCTCCTGGTAAATTTTTTAAGCATTACAGGTAAAGTGAATGTACTCTTTGTTCCTCCCCAAATAATCCCCTTCATCTGCCCAGAGTAACAATTTAGTCCATTTAGTGCGTATTCTTCCTATGGTGTGGGGAGAGGGCAGATGTTGGCATACAGTGGGTAGAGGCCAAGGATGCTGCTAAACATACTCCAGAACTTAGGACAGCCCTGCCTCCCCTCCCAACAAAGAACTATCTGGTCCAAAATGTCAGTAGTGCCACTGTGGAGTAACCCTCTTCCTGACCTTGTTTTATAAATATGCCCACATAATTTATTTTTATGCTGGCATCATACTTATTTTTTCTGCCTCTTGCTTTTTACTCTTAACAATATGCCTTAGAGATATATCTAACTCGGTTCATATACCCTTGGCCCTTGAGCCATACAGGGTAATGCAGTTGAAAATTTGTGTAAAACCATATTTTCTTTGAGTTTTGTGTGTTCTATGTGTTTAACTTTTTTTATCTCTGATATTTATTTTGAAGAACTGTATATTTTAAACCGGGTATCCTGGCTTTATTTACTTGTAAACAGAATCTTTAAAGAAGCCTTTAACACAATTGCAAAAAGGAACTTGCACTGAAATATGTTTCTTATGATTAAAAATTTAACACCAATATGAAGCATGGCCTAGAAGCAGGAAATGAAGCAGATGTTTAGAGAACAACAAATATGCAGAAGGTCTGGGTTGTACGGAGGGAGATAATAGTAAAAAAGAAGGTTGGAATTACATTGTGAAAATCATTACTTGCCAAGCCTAGGGGTTGGATTAGTATGCATTGGGAAGTCATCAAAGGTTCAAGCAAAGGGATAGCATAATCAGACTGTGCTTTAGGGAAACTAATAGAGTAGTAGAGAATGGAAGATGTAGAGGGCAGAAGACCTGTTAAGAGGCTATTAAAGCAATGCAGGTGAGCGATAAAGAGGCCCAGAGTGGGGAAGGTCTAAAGAACAGGAGTCTCAGAAAGCAGGTGCCTAAAGGAGCGGAGGCAGTGCTGCGAATTAATGAAGTGTGTTTGGATGTGGGGAGCAGAGGGTTTCTATGGGGAGCTTGAAAATGCATGCACACATTGTCTGACGGGGACAGCCACTATTCTGCTAGGTGGTTTTTCCTATGTGAAAATATGGGTCAGTGTTGTAAGTTTCTTTATTTTCTTCCGTTGGAAGTTGAAAACCTGGATTTTTTTATATGCAATTTCCTAATTAAACAAAAACACACTGTGTGAACCAAATAAAACGTGTTTACTGGCCACTATGTGCTCCATTAGGCATACCCCAGAGGTAGATTCAGTAGGACTTGCTCATCATTGGCTATAGGGAAAGAAGGAGATTTAGAGGACTCAAGACATCTCCCGAGAAGGTGATATGGTTCAGTGCAATGTGGGGCAGCACACTAGAGCGAAGCTCATTCTTGAGCTCGAATGGCTGGGCTTGAATCCTTAGGGCATTGGATAACCTTGGGCAAGGCACTTCACCTCTCACCTGTGAAATGATAACAGCATCTATCTCATAGTGATGTTCTGAAGATTAAATGTGTTAATACAAGTGAAATGTTTTTAGGCCATGCCTGACACAGAGTACTCCTTAGTAAGTGGTTATTAGAGTGAACACTACAGTTAGGGAATAGGTTGTGGACACAGCCAGCTTGGGTTTAAATCTATTCACACTTTTCAACGGTGTGACCATGGATACATTATTTCACCTCTTCATGCCTCATCTGTAAAATGGGGAATAACAATACTTTCCTACTTCTGTTACTTATATAGGGTCTGGCATAGGGAAAATTGAACAGATACTTGGCGGGGGAAAAGGAAATAGACCACCTTTTTACACCATATACAAAAATAAAGTAAAAATGGATTGAAGACTTAAATGTAAGACTCCAAACCATAAAACTCCTAGAAAAAAACATAGGTGGTAAAATCTCTGACATTTAGCAATATTTTTTTCTGATATATTGCCTCAGGCAAGGGAAACACAAAAAAAATAAATGGGACTACAGCAAACTAAAAAGTTTTTGCACAGCAAAGGAAATCATCAATGAAACCAAAAGACAGCCCACTAAATGGGAAAAGAGATTCACCAATGATACATCGATAAGGGGTTAATATCTAAAATGTACAGAGGTGGGCAAAAGTAGGTCTACAGTTGTGAAACAAAGTTTATTCTTGTATTATTTATTCTTGTATTATTTATTATTATGAACATACTTTTTCCCACTCCTGTAAAAGGAACTCATACTAAATACCAAAAAACCACAACAATCCACTTAAAAAATGAGTAGAGGACTTGAATAGACACTTCTCCAAAGACATACAGATGACCAATAGACATATGAAAAGATATTCAATGTCACTAATTGTCACACAATGCAAATTAAAACCACAATGAAGTATCACCTTACAATGGGCAGAAGGGCTATCATCAATAAACTTTGTCACTCAACTCCTAACCTATCTCCCTTATGCCCCTGCTGCAGGTCATCCTTTACACTGCCCCAGTGATCTTTCCGTACTGCAAAACTGGAATTATCACTTTAGTTCTTATTGCTGTGGTTTTGCTTGCTTTTCTATATGCCAGTCACTAACATAAGACTTTACTATAAATAACTGAACTGTAAAACTCTTAGAATGCCAAACATATCAAGTAATCTATATCTTCTACGTATACCCTCATCCCCGCCCCCAGAGAAATCCTTCTTGCAAGTCTTTGTGTCCTGCTCCAAACTTGACTAGTTGTTCTATAGGACCCCGCACAGCTGCCGTTCTGATGCTTCCCTCCCCTGTGATCCTGAGAATCCCTTTACCTCTTCCTGTCTTGTAGCTTCTGTTTCCTGCATTGCACCTTCTTATTTGGTTTACACCTAAGTGTTGCCGGAGCACACCCTGATTAGTTCCCTGAGAAAAAACTTTGAATATCTCAAAATTCTTTAGTTCTACCTTCAACCTTGATTGATAGTTTGGCTAGGAATGGAGTTCTAGACTGGAATGCTGTTCTCCCAAATATTTGACAACATTGGACCCATTGTCTTGTAGCTTTCAATGCTATTTAGAAGTCAGATGCTACTCTGATTCCTAATTACTTGTATATTAGCAGATTTTTCTCCCTGGAATATTTCTCCCTTTTTTGTATACCTGTTTTCTTGAAATTTTAGAGTGGATCTTTTTTTCTTCTTCATTGTCTGGACTCCCATGTGTTTAATTCCTGGGAAATTTTCTTTAAATTTTTTTTTTTGGATAATTTATTCCTCTCCATTTTCTTTGTTCTCTACAGCTGTAATTTTTGTTAGTCAGATGGTAAGCTTCTTGGTTTGATCCTCTAATTATATTACCTGTTGTTTTTCCTCTTTTTTTTTTTTAATAATCCTACTTCCTATGAAGTAATATTCTTCAATTTGTTCTATTACATGTGCTGTTTTGTTGTTGTCATTAAACATTGTGAAGACTTCTCTCATATTTTCTAAATGTCCCTTTTGTGTGGCGCACAGAAGGTTCATGGCTGCAGTAGGATATTTTATGTCCCTGAAGACTGTCCTCTTTTGAACGTTTTTTCCCCATCCTTCATTGTATCTGTTCCCTCTTGAATTCCTTTTTTGTTGTTTATTTTGGCCACTGTCTTTAAAGTTCGAGGTTTCAGCAAATGTTTGCTCATCGTTGGCTGACGGCTCATATTAGGAACAAGGCACTAAAAATGGATTAGAGCCTCTGTATGGTTGGGTGGGTCTTGGGCACAGATAGATTTCAGTGCAGCTTGAAATGCACTGAGGTCTTATTTATTTACTTTTTTATTTGGGGAATCACTTCATGCTAGTATATGCACATCTTTTCTTTGGACCAATTTTTAAGAAACTTCCAGTCTGCTGCCATATGTAGCTGCAGCACAGCAGAAACTGATGAGAGCAAAGGGGCTTGTAATGTGGAGAGGGGTGCTCGGTGAGAATCTCACCATTCAAAATGCAGATTTTCACTGATCCCGTCTTTAGTGTAGCATTTCATTCCTATCTTCATCTCTAAACATCTGCAGAAAGCAGGCTTCCATCTTTTGCCAGACTGAGGGGCAGACCTAGGCTCTAATGGCTTCTTATATAAGTTTATATCCCATCCTCTGTTTCAGCCCTGCACCCCATCCCCTGAACTTCAGAAGCCTTAGTGCCTCAATCCCTGCTCCTTTCCAGCGTTCTGCAGCTGGCCTTGGCACCCCTCCTTGCAGGCAGTTTGGTTTCCGTTTTCCCTGTCCTACTAAATCAGTTACCATTCATCCATCTGCTTTCCATCTTCTAAAGTCTTGTGGCTATCTCTCATCTGCTGGTATCTTTCTCAATCTTTTTGTTTTTATGGGCTTATCACTTAAAAAAATTCCTTTCACGGTTTCTGACAGAAGCTGAGAAACTTGGGTGTTTCCACTTGTCCCAGTCACCCAGATGTCTGCAGCACTTACTTTTTTCCAGTCTGTCCCCTAAGCTGTGAGTGACTTTGCAGCAGATGCTTTGTCTCGTTTACTTTTATATTCCCAGGGCCTAGGACAGAGCAGGCCCTCCAATGTTTGTGGAGTGATCAAGTGAATAAATACATTTGAGCTATTCTTTGTTAGCTCTGCAGAACATTTATTTTCTTGATGTTTCTGGAAGCAAGTGCCTGCAGTGCCACTCCAGATTCTACCATAGTGGCGGGTCTGTCTCCTTTGAATGCAGCTGATATTCACAGCATGCTCCAGTTACTTAGAATTCCCAGTGGGCATTGTTTTGCAGAGGATTTTATTAAGTATCCAATGATGAATATATCTCCCAGACTCTTATTACTAACCCCCTGAAGCACATCCTTGATGCCCCCAGCTGACTTAATCACCACGTTGCTCTCAAGTACCCAACACATGTTTAATGCACTACTCTGGTTTCACCTCTGATGGCACCCATGAGAAGTGTGAGGACCACCATCTATCTTGTTAGAGAGAAGATGTTGGGAGAAGCATCCCAGGGGAAATGTAACTCACGTGGGCACATCTGGATTCTGCTGTAAAAGACTGGCAGATGCCTGACTGGAGCTGAGAGTGAGGGTGTGGATAGTGGCCTCTGTCTGCTATCACTGGTTCAGCAAGTTTAATGTTCTTATACAAAAATTAGATTTAAAAAATCAGAGTTCTGTCTCTTTGACAAGTCATTGGACTTAAATTAAGTTTCTGTGTTTCTTTCCAATAAAGTAGTCACACTTTCACAATTAGGGAAAACCTCTTAACCCTCACCCTCACTTAATAACTCCCTCTATTCAGGATTTATACCTATTTTCTTAGATTCCAGGCACATAAGCAAGGACGGAGTGAACTCACTGCCAGTAGAGTAATCTTAGAACCTGGGAGGCAAAACTTGATCTTCCTGTTTTCTCCTTCATTTCCTCCCTCTCTCCTCGTCTGAACTATAAAATTAGGTAAAATAAGCTTTCGGAGTAATCAGATACGATACAACATGTGCTTTATTATGGGAGAAATGTGCTGCTACTTTGTTGGGAAGAAGCCAGAGCTGGAAAAGGCTGTATCCCACCCCCATCTGGAAGGGGCATCATCAGAAGTATCATCACTCATCACTTCACCTTCGCCCTTTCACTGCTTTTTCACTTTAACAGCGACAGAATCATCACCTCCCCTTTCACCGTTTACTAGAAGCAAAGTAAGCCAATGCACTCCTAATCCCAGATTTTTTCAGAAAAAGGCTTCTGAGGTTTCTAAAAAGCGACATGATTTCCAGCAGTCTCTATTTAATACCATAATGCTTTGATGGAACCTTCTGGACATGGACCCTGCCATTCTAGGAGCTGGGCTAATTCTTGCTTCCTGTTGAGCTCCCAGGACACATGCATTACTAAAGCACTTTAAACGGTCCTGCCTGAACTCGCAGCCCAGTACCACTGTTGAAAACTCTCTCTATCCCTAAATGGAATAATCGTAAACCTGAATCATAACCCATCTTCTGAAGGTCTGTAATGATACACATTTGGGAGCAGCTTCCTGGGATTTTTCAGACATGCCAGACACATTAACCAGTCCTAGGCTTGGCATATTCCCTAAACTTGTCATTGCATATCAGAATTTATATATAATCCTCAGGATAATATTGATAAAATAAAATACATTTCTTTTTAGCCTCATATGTATGTTTGCTAACTTGGAGAATTCCAAAGGTAGTTTTGATATCTGGGGTGGGGATGAGGAGTAAAGAATTGTAAGGCGCTCAAAAAATAACAGTGTAGTTGAATTGTTGTAGGTTTTTTCTTCCTCAGTCTTAATAACATTCTGAGTTTGTATTCAGTTTGTGATACAGTTTGACAATAGCTATTAAAAAATATTGCAAATTAGAAACACCCGCCTGCTAAGCTATTCTAAGCACCTAAGTGTAAACAGTAATAATAACCAGTCCTTTTCAGAGCCAGCGCCCTTGCCTTCTTCACTTTCTGTCGGGGATTTCCGGAGGAGGCAAGGCAGTATGATGGAAATACTCTGATTTGCAGTTAGGTAGGCCCAGATTTCAATCCTAATCTTTCCATTTAGTAATAATTATTTGACTTTGTACCAGTTGCTTAATGTCATCTGTTTCCTCATCTGCAAAGTGAAGATAAAAATTCGTACCTCAGAGGGCCTGATGGGGGTTTGGGATAATGTAAGTAAAGCACCTGATATATGATAATTCATTGATTCTTTGATGCTCATTTTCCCTCCCACATTTTATTGTTTCTAAAATAAAATTGGTCTTATAATCAATAAGTAAGCATACTTTCATTGTTTAATTGCAACATTTGTATCTCTTCATTTGTGGCACATATTGTAAAATGCTTCTTAAATTCCTGGCAACTTTGATTTGATGAAATATGGTATGTCTGGCTCTCAATGGATAGTATTCATGCCTATTATGAAGAGATATTCTTTCTAATGAAGATTTTACTGGTATCAGAAAGAATCTAAATTGTACTAGTTTTTCTAGAGCCTAATTTGGGTTACCATTGTAATTATACTCAGGAAAATAGTATTTATAACAGAGATAGCAGTGGCACCTCTTTCATCATTTCATGTCTCATGTGAACAGTGCACAGGTAAAGGGGAGGCTATTTCATAAGACTTAGCAAGAATGTGACTGATTGAATGAGGAGCAGCAGAAAGAAGAACAAGACAGATGTGAGGGACCACGAGTTCACTGCAGACAGACAGCACGGTGACAACTGAGAACACCTATATCTGTATGTCCTACATTCCTGCAGGTGTAGGAAAGTCTTAATGCACCAGAATTTTGCTTAAAGAGAACTAGAGGTTGGGAGGTGTTGGTACCACACAGTCCTTCTGGCATTCTTATGTTGGAGGGATGGAGTTTTCTTCTTTTATATCCTGTGCAGATCGAAAGTCCCATGAATACCAGTTCGGTTCTTCAAGTGTTTGCTGAGACTATGTGCCAAGCATCATGCTAGACTCTAAAGTTACAGAGATAAATAAGATTCCTCTTGGCTTTAAGAAACCCTTAGTCTGACCTATCTCATGCTCTTTCTCTTTCCTTCATTCATATTCTATATCTTTTCTTATTGCTTCAAATAGAAAATATATGGGTCATCTCTTTTTGCTTTAGAACATACTCATTGAAACTTTCGTATATTTTCTTACATTTACTTTCATCCAAAACAAGCACACCACTGAAAAACCAGTTTAAAAGCTAACAGAATGAAGAGTTTGATCGCACTTGTAATTAGAAATTTTATTTATCAGTGTAACCTGTATTTAACATCAGGTTGGTTATTTTTGTAGTAAGCTAATATTTTTTTTAAAATTTAGAATCTTAATTAAAAATTTAGTTTGTCTTCAGTGAACATATTGTGTTTCCTTTTTATATCTTGGTATAATGTCTTCGTTGTTTGGGTATTCCCAAAAAGAAATGTCTGTGTGCTTGCATACCCAAATAATTTCTGTGCCAAAGGAACAGTGACAAATGCCACACACGGGAAATGACATTTTCAGGTTTTTTAATTAATATAATGAGAAGGGAAGGAAGGCACTAATTTAATGCATTTAAATTTTAAATAAACTTACAAAATTGAGTAAATGAATATAAATATATGACTTTAAAATTACTTAATTTACTCAGTTTTATTGGTATTTAGCATCTATAATAACAGCTAGCAGTAATTGAATACTTATGTGCCATGCACTATTCTAGGCTCTTTAAATTACCCTCACTTCATAGATAAGGAAAAAGGACAAAGAGAGTCAGTACCTTCCTTAAGGGGACATAGCCAGCAGAGACAGGATTTAATCACTCTCTATTACTCTAGAATTACTAAATCTATTATTATTCAGGAAGCAAAATCAGTAGCTGTTAGAAAAGTTACTAACATTTGATTAAAGTTTGCATTGAATTTGTCGCTGAATACTGGCTTGGATTTTAGAGAGAAGAGCAGTATGTATTTAAAATATATTACAAACCTCATCCATAAACATTGTCACATAATTTAAAAGGTAATATTTATTATTTAAATTAAAACCATCAGAAATAAATTCTAAGTGGATCTAGTATATAAATAATTGACATTAAAGTAGAAATTGTTAAATAAAAAATAGTGTAATTATAATTTCAGGAGTCTAATAAAGCTGGCCTTGGGTGCCTGCTGAATATGAGGGCCAAAAGACAGGGAAAAGTCAGTGATAACCCTGAGCTTTTGGCTGGTTGTTAGAAGAAATAGTGATAACATTTATTTCTTCTATTAATCATGGAAGTCACAAGAGTAAGGGAGACTTGGGCAAGGCAATGAGGGCTTGAGCTTGAGGTGAATGTGAGATGAGATGGAATGTTGGCAAAGCAGAGTGAAGAGAATACCAGCTGGGAGCCTGAGACCTGGGCTGTAGTCCTGCCTCTGCTGGTCATTAGCAGGTTGACCTTCAGCCAAGGTACTTGACATCTCTTGGCCTCAGTTTCTACATCTAAAGACATTGAGGAGTTACATTATTAAGTGGTTTTCAAACTCCGCTCTAAAGAGTCCCGCAGGTGCCATAGATTCTCTTAAGGTTACTTGGGGAGAAAAGTGCACCCTAGTCTAAGTGAACCTAAACTACTACACTTTTATTACACAAATCATGTGTATTTGTATTTTGGTTTAAACAAAGTTTGAAAACCAGTGGACTCAGTGGTCTATAGGACCTCTTCCAGCTCTAAAATTCTGTCTCTTGTTCTGAAACCTGAGTTTAGAATTACCCAACAGGAAGAGAAGTTGAGTTTGCCAGAATCTGCAGAGAGCTGAGATTGTGGGCAGTGTATTCCTGAACAGTCAGAAGCCATGGATTTCAGAAGGTCTCAGCCTGCATAGGACCTGAAATGATATTCCTTCATGGATGGTTGCAGAAGTTCTCAGTTGTTGCTTAATTTTATAACATCTTTCCAGGTTTCTTGAGGACTCCTTTCCATCCAGTTTAAAGATTTCTTTTTAAATTGTCATCTGCTGGCCCCTGCACATAAGCCCCTTCTCTGGGGCTTCTTTGCTTCTGAGAAATGTCTCACCTGCCTCTTGTATGTGCACTTGCACACGTATGTGTTTTCCATCCCTTTCCCTCTCCAACTTTCTCCCTTATATCCTCCCAGCCAATGCCAGATTTCATGATTAATGTAAGTAATATCTTCAAGGGGTGATTGACTACATTCCAACCCCCTACAGTACTGTGTTTTATAGCTCACTAAAATTCAGGTTGGCTGGCAAGTGTGGAATGGAACAGTTTTGATTGGACTAAAACAGCATTATGGTAGAATGTCTCCTAACCCAGGTCAAATGATTGCATAAGAAACTTGAGTGCTTTGTGTCATAAAAAATTCATTACAAATTTTTATTTATTGATTGCTGAGAGAAAGAGAGATTCATTTGTTGTTTTGCTTATCTTTTCATTGGTTGCCCTAATGGGAGATTGAACCTGCAACCTTGGCATATAGGGATGACACTCTAACCAGCCAGGGCCAAAAAACTCATTTGAGAGGTTATCTGCTTATCACCCTCCCAAATAAAACTGAAGATGTAGGTGAAATTGAGAGTGGGAAATAAATTTCCAAAAATAATCTTAACTTATTATTTCAAGTGAATGAGAAAATTTATCCCCAATCAAACTCAACTTGACTCTGATAGGACTACCAAGACTCTAGGATTTTTACTTGGTCATCACTTTTTGGCCAAAGAGCTTTGTAGAATGAAGTTCTTTGTAAAAATCTTCCTCAATGGATAGCATGTGGCTGCAGTGTTAGGATGTAAAGGAGGGAGGAGAATCCTTAAGTAACCTGGAGGAAATGTTAGGGAGTAACATTTCTGTCCTCTGACATTCAGCATCAACCTCACCATTCACAGTCGTTCATGAGGAGGGAGCACACACTCTTCCCTGGGCTGCAACTTGGCAGCTGCAGCACATAGCACGGATGCCTGTTGTATTGCATCAAGTTTACATGGAGCATCAAGTTTTTAAAAAAATGAAATCATTGTAAATTCTGGCAGTTTTTATGGTATAATTAAAATGTCTAACAGGATACCTCTGGGAAACTAAATGCAGTTTTACTATTTATAGAGCCAGGAGAGGTAGTGTTTCTTGCCAACTTTCATATCTTATGACCTATAAATTGCTCTTAATAGCTAATCTGTCATCCCAGGTTCTCATACAAGAAAGCTTGTTTCCTTATTAATCTGTTAATTTGCATCTGCAAACGACATTTACAAATTTTTGGTTGGAAAACATTGTGTATTAATGCTGGGCATTATAAATAATTTATCACCTGTGATAGCAACTCTAAGGTATTGCTAACAGATCTCTCTGACAGTGTGTTATTCTTCCAACCCTAATATAATTTAGATAAAAATAATTATGAAAACTCCTCCGGCCCCATAGAATTAGAAAAGGCTGACAGGTTACTATGGAAAAGCTATGACTATCACTAACCACTCTCTAAGCTCATAGTAATAGATTAAAACCAACTGTTCCAACTATGACATAGTATAATGGTAGAAATAATTCAGGTGTACACAAATATTCTCTTTCCTTTTCAATAACAACTGCAGAATAGTTCTTCAACCCTAGATTTATGTAATGGAACAAACTGGTTAGATTGATTGTAATAAACCCAACACCAATTATTAAGTATATACAGCATGAAAATGATTTAAGACTACTAAAGACCCTGTAATTAAAATGTTCCCTGTTTGTGTGGTATTTAAGTCTCGTCTTCAGTCTGTGGCTGTGAGTTCACAATTCTTAGAGATACAATTTCAGGAAGCTTTCCCTGCCAAGAACCTTAATATTTACTATATTTTGTTTGTGTTTTGTTGATTTTTCTCTATTTTAATCCAAGAAGAATTTGTGGGAGCAGGAAATAAAGCATGAAAAGGAAGAAATCAGAGTAATGAGAGGATTAAGTTCATATCATAGGCTGAAGCCAGGGCAGAATTTGCACATATTATGGGATTATATCTGGCTGTTAAAGGGAGTTTCTGAGTCAAGCCATAAGCTTCCTGGTGACCCAATTAAAAAGATAAATTTGAGCATTTATAAGATTCACATTTTTTAAAAGATAAAACCATAGCAGTTGCTTGGTAGAAGCATTGAAATTGGAAATAAAATTTTTTATTTGTCCTTTTAAAGATGACATTGGGTAATATCGTGGACAGTGTCCTCAAAAATATAGATTATAAATATTTTTATTATTTTTGTCTGTTTGGTTTTGTGTGACTATTTTAAAAATTTATTTATTTATTTTTGTGTGTGTATGTGACTGTTGAGTAAGCAACTCAAGATCATCATTTAACTTTTTATACAGAATTACCTTATCACCTCAATGCTTATTAAGGGTAGATTTTCAGGCTCTAGTATACACATTGAATATGGAGTGTATGTCATTTAAGACTGTAGGAAGTATACAGACCCTCAGGGAATGATTTAATCCTATGTTTCTGTAGATTTATATTTGGGTGGCTGTTGATTCTCCCTAAATAGGCATGGAATTTGGGTACATTGCTGCCAGTTAGACTCTTGTATCTGCGTTAATACAGGTTTTTAAAAATTAGCTAAGTTCCTGATTTTAGTACTTAATTCTGCTCAAATTTAGTTTTTCTATTAAAATGCCTAAAATGTCATCATGCAGAAACTTAACGATAATTGGTAAATACCTAAAATTTAATCACCCAGAAACATGGCAATTAATATATTTGAACCATTGACTAGTGTTAACTATTACTATGATGACTGGAGCATGAAAATTATTAATTTATGCTCAGTATTATATTGGTCAGGCTAGGCCAGGTTATGCTGCAATAACAGTAAATCTCCAAATCTCAGTGGCTTAAAACAACAAAGGTTTATTTCTTGTGCCCACTATATATTCATTATAAGTCAGCCAGGGATCTGTCCCACATTGCTGTGATTCTTCTGATAGAGCAGTGTTTAACAAAGAGAAGAGAGAATGTGGTGAAGCATGCACTGTGTACCAAGTACTGAACCTGGCAGGTTCTTCATAAATACTGTTTTATTTAATACTCATCAAGGCTCTGTGAGATCTTGATATTCCCATTTTACAGATAAGGAAACTGAGGCTCAGAGATGTTGCAAAACTTGTGCAATATCACATAGTTTGTCATTTGAACCCATGCATGTCTGATTCCAGAGTCTGTCCCTATTATTCTATATCCTTCTGTCTCTTGAGTTATAGGTAGTTAACCTGGGACCTTGAATTTTTGGATACTGAACTGGTAGGGAATACAAGGTGCATGTGGAGTTGGACAGTAAAGAAGAAATACCATGTTTCTGGTAGTAACTGCAGATTCATTTCCCCCTTTATAAAACTACATGCAATTAGTCAGTCAGCAGTTATATCAGACATTCCTTGTATGTACATTTAATTCTTCCACAAAATATAACTCTTAGGAAATACAATAAGGGGAAATCATGCTAGATGTAAAGGAAAACATGTTTCAGTCTTCAAAATAACGTTTAATGATAGTGTCATCAATGTGGTTATAGTTTGGGTAGTTTAAATGCTTCTATTTTATGCCTCAAACTAAAATCCCTTAAAGGCAATTTTTTCCCCCTTTAGCTCCATGTCCCATGAATCGGACTTGTCAGATGTAGTTCTTCTGCAGATCTCCGGGTCACAGAGCAAGGGGCGATGACTCCTGTGTGCTAAGGCTACAGCTGGGAATCATGCTTTGGCAAGAATATGGGTCATTTATATCTTGTAAAGAGAAAAGTATTGTCTTATTCCAACCAGAGAGTTTGTTAGCATAACGGTTTGTGTGCATTTTAGTATTCAAATACAGATGTTCCAAAATGTTTCCACTGTGGGAAGCAGCTGCTGCTATTCAGGCACAGAAATCTCTAAGAGATTAATATACAGAGGCAGTGTGAACCTTAGTGGCAAATGCAGCATCTGCTTGAGGTGGGGCCTGTGATTCCCCATAGATATGGGTCTTCAGATTCTCGTTAACAGCCTGAAACCATGTTTCAGATCTAAGCTTATTCTACAAGAACAGGAACAAAGACAAGTGATTAATTTGTAATTCACCTAGCTGATAAATATCATCATGGGTTATTTGCTCAGGGGCTGTAAAACACTGGACTTTATTTCCTGTGGCAAGTGATAGGAACATAGATGTTTGGTCATAATGACTGATGGTTTCAGTTGCCATTACTAGCTCCTGCTTGGTAACAGAGCCCAGCCCAGCCAGCTTGCAGTCACAAAACATCCATCCACACCTCAGTGATGCATTCACAGAGGACTTTGCGCTGTACTCCGGACACTCACATGCACTGCTTCATCTGATCCCATCCCAGCCCTGGGAAGTATGTACTCTATCATTCTCCACGCCATGCACATCTAAAGTAAGAAGTGAAGAAGTAAAATGACTTAACAGGGTTAGGCAGCCAGGGCCTCTGACTCTAAATCTGGTTTCATTTTTTAAAGATGTTTATTTACTTACTTATTGAATTTATTGGGGTGACATTGGTTAATAAAATTATGTAGGTTTCAGGTTTACAATTCTATAACACATGGTCTGTATATTGTATTGTCTGTTCACCACCCCTTCCGTCACCACTTACCCCGCCTTTACTCGCTTCTACCTGCCCCCATCCCTTCCCTCTGGTAATCACCATACTGTTGTCTATGTGTTCCATTCTTATACAACACCACCCTGCCTCTCGAATTTCAGAGGCTATGATGTGCTTCATAAATTATATCATCCTTTCTAGAGATGTTGGTTTCCAGGACACCGCATGAGGCGTCCCAACTTCCCAGCATTGCCTGGTAACTGGAGGGAGGCAGGAGAGAGCTGATGCAGTAGTCCTCCCTCTGTCCCCCCCCATCCCAGAGGGGAAATGCCCCAATACGCCCGTTCCTTATGTTCGGAGAGCTTCAGCAAATGAGCTCCTGTGTCTCCCTGGCATTTAGAGAAATGAAGACCCAGAAGCTGAAAATCCCAGGGCTGTCATTTGCAGTTGCCATAAACCAGAAGTTCTAGGAACAGTGACGCCCGGGGTGTTGTGCCTGCCCCAAGCCTTATAAATCCATCCCCTGCAGTGTTCAAGGGCTCATTGCCTCCAACCAGTTCTACTGTTTGGAATTATCACATGAATTATTTATGGTTTGCACATTTGACAGAGGCTCATGGCTGAGTTTCAAAACACTCACATCCTGGCTTGGGCCTAGAAATGTTGTCTAGAAAACCGAGGCTCAGAGAAGTTAAGTTTCTAAAGGTCCCCAGAGCTAGTAAAGGGCAGTGCCGTTTTTTGTTGTTATTGTTGTTGTTGTTGTTATTGTTTGTTTTTTTAAAATATATTTTTATTGATTGTTGAGAGGAAGGGAGAGAGAGATAGAAATGTCAGTGATGAGAGATAATTATTGATGGGCTGTCTCCTGTATGCCCCTACCGGGATTTGAGCCTGCTACATGGGCATGTGCCTTTGACCAGAATCTAACCCAGGACTCCAGTTCACAGGCCACTGCTCTGTCCACTGAGCCAAACCTGGTGGGCAAGGGCAGTGCAGTTTTGAACCTAGTGTGTCAGATTCTAGGTTACATTGGCTCCACAGTCACAGCTCCATGTGTTTTACTTTGAGGGCAACACAGATTTGTGGGTGGGAGGGTTTGTGGACTGTGTCCTGCTCCCTAGCCATGCTTGGGTAGAGAAGGACCCAGATAGTGAGGTGGGGAGGGCCAGCTCGAGAAGCAGAGTCCCTGGCTTGCAGTGAAGGAGGAAGGGGAGGGACCAGGCCAGGGAGAGGAGTTGTGAGCGGCAGAAGGCCCCCGCACGATGCGCTGACATGAAGTAGGGGGCCCGAAGTGGGGACCTGAGGCCAGTAAGCCCCGGTGGCATGCTCTTTGGTGAGTGTCCCTGCTGCTGCTGCCAGAATCACACTGCTGCAGCATTGTGACTTTCATGGAATTGTTTCTGCTCTCTACCACTCAGGAAAAAACGAAAAAGTAACTTATAATATTTATTTCCTCTCTATTTTCCTAAATCTTTTGTTGGAACATCTGTGATATGATAAAAGCAACTCAAAATGATACCAAATCCTTTGCAAACACACAATTTGCAAGCATTATAAAGATGATAAAAAGAAAAGATGATCAGTGCCTCCATTATTTTGATCAAGAACTATTTCATGGGCAAAAAAATCGGGTAGCAATTCACTCATCTATAAACTATTAATAATAGTGCCCTGAAGTGTGCAGACATAGAACACATCTCACAAAGGAATACCCTTACTCCAGGTGGCACAGCATCCCTCGCTGTTTTTCCCTAGCCTGGAGGCCCTTGTGCAGACCACTTGCCTACTTGTGACAGGGCATCCTTTGTTCGGCCACAATCACATGTGCATGTTGGGAAGAGGGAGCAATGTGAAGAAAGGGGACTACATGGCTCTAGCTGTAGGCACATAATGAAGGAAGCCTGTAACTTGTAGAACAAAGAGAAGGGCAGAAAAAGTCCAGTGTAACTCTCCTTTAGAAACTAAAGACAAGAATCTAAGCCCTAGCCGGTTTGGCTCAGTGGATAGAGCATTGGCCTGCAGACCAAAGGGTCCTGGGTTCGATTTTGGTCAAGGGCACGTACCTTGGTTGCAGGCTGCTCCCTGGCCCGGGCCCTGGTCTGGGTGCGTGTTGGAGGCAACCAATCGATGCACATCGATGTTTCTCTTTGTCTTTCCCTCTCTCTTCCACTCTCTCTAAAAATCAATGGAAGAATATCCTCAGGTAAGATTAACAACAACAAACAAAACAAAACCACAAAAAAACAAAACAAAACGAATCTAAGACTATATGCACTTGGTAAGATTCTAAAACCTGTTATTTTTGTTGTTCCCATTTGGTTCACTCTACCTATATAGAGTCATTTTCATTAAAACTTTTCACGCAAAAGGGGCTCATGTACTTTTCTTTAGACAAGAAATGCATGAGCAGCAAACACTGTGAGGGGACTAGGAAAATAGCATTTCTTTTGCATGGAGGCTGGGGTCAGAAGAGCTTGTAGGCAAACAAAACAAACAAAAAAACAAAGCTGGAAGAACCACTGTGGGCCTGAAAAGGGGTGGTGAGGCTCAGTGGAGTCCTCGCCATTCAGAGGTAGAGTTTGTAACCCACCCATTGCTTTCCTTTGGGGCTCATCTAAACCTAAGCCCTCCACTGTAACCAGCACTGATGAAGTCACATTAAAGGAACAAAGATAAGAGAACAGGCCCTCCAGTGGGTCTTAAGTCACAAAATTATCATTAATTCTTAATATATCCCTTACCATTAATGTGTCCATTTGCTTTTGGGAGAAGGCTAGCTAAATGCCCGGGAGTGCAAAGAGCCAAGCATGGATTTCTCCTACAAATTTCCTGTGCTATACTGTAACTAATTTTGGTTTTCTTCAACATTTCCCTAGACTACAGAGGTTAATAGCTATTAGCATAGCTATAATATCATAATATTAGAAATATCAATACGTTTTTAAGATGACGGTTTTGTGGAGTGCAACCTGCTTCTGTGAGATTAGGTATTGAAAGTTACTGATTAAATTGTCATTGTCTTTTTATTAGGAGCTTGCTGTTCGGATGGGCTCTTACTCAGTTCTGCGTAGGTCTGTGAGCCACTGATAGAGATCAGGGCTTGGCTTGGGTGGTTACAGGCAATCTCTGTAACATGTTATCTGCTGAAGCAAACCAAAGCCATTTTCTGAGGTGTTTTCATTTCTCTGCTCTATGCTTTTTCTCTAGGCAGCTTCATCAGCCCTGAGCAGTCTGGGCCATGTGTACACGGCCATTGGAGACTACCCCAATGCACTGGCCAGTCACAAACAGTGTGTTCTTCTTGCCAAGCAATCCAAAGATGAGCTTTCTGAAGCCCGAGAACTCGGCAACATGGGAGCCGTGTATATTGCCATGGGTGACTTTGAGAATGCTGTGCAGTGTCATGAGCAGCATCTGAAGATAGCCAAGGACCTGGGCAACAAACGAGAAGAGGCCCGGGCCTACAGCAACCTGGGCAGTGCCTATCACTACAGGAGGAACTTTGACAAGGCCATGTCTTACCACAACTACGTGCTGGAGCTGGCACAGGAGTTGATGGAGAAGGCCATTGAGATGCGGGCCTACGCTGGCCTGGGCCATGCTGCCAGGTGCATGCAGGATTTGGAGAGAGCTAAACAGTACCATGAGCAGCAGCTGGGCATTGCTGAGGACCTCAAGGACCGGGCTGCAGAAGGACGAGCATCCTCTAACCTGGGTAAGGACAGAATGGCTTGCGATGCAGGTCAATTCCATGGGCTGGAAATAGCTGGAGTAGCCCACTGTCTTTGTGTTTTATTCAAAAGAATCTCTTCAATGTGTGTGTTGTATATTTCCTTCAGTTATATTTCCTTGGAGCCTGTCTGCTCTAAATCACATGATCCTTCCTGTCATCACAGTGCTGTAAGGATTAAACTCTGAAATACTGGAAAAACAAAACACCCCAACCTTTTAATCTGTCTAGAGAGAAGAATGACCAGATTTATCTAATTAGAGAGAAGGGGAATGAAATGAGGATATAAAGCTATGTTTGGTTTAAATGAAAGAGAAGCTGCTAGGAAGCCATCAATGAAAGAGAATTTGAGAAGTTTTTGTTCAAAGGGGTTTCTTTACTTGGTGACTTGAACCCCACAGGAAGTGTATTTTTCCTCAGTAGTATGTGTATTCCCAAATGATATTGATAGTTTAGTATAAATGCAAAATTATTTTTTGAAAGATCTATTTAAATAAGATAGATTTGCAGTCACTATTTTGATAGTACCCATCCACTGGTTGTAGTTAAGATTTATATATTTGGATTTATATAGTAAGAGACACTAAATATTGGTAACGGGCCACTTTTTAGAAGATACTGTTATCTTGTCTCTATACCTAGGTGTGGGTTCATAATGAAAGGAAGGAACAGATGTGTTTGGAAGTATAAGCTGAACTCAGCCTTGTGCCTGGATTTGTTCTGTGTCCACAGAGACTGAGGAAGGGGAGAGGACAAGGAAAAAGTGACCTTATTGGTATTAGTGTATGCTTATCAGATATTAGTAGCAGCAGAATGTAAAAATCAGCCTCTTATGTGACCTACAAAACAAGGCACCTCATCTCTATGTAATTTAAGCACTACTCCTCCCTCTCCCCACCTCTGCTTATTGTAACCATATGTTTCATGAATATGGTTGTTAGAAAAAGTCTGGAAGACCCCTGGAGATGACTCTGACGATGGTATTGAGGTCAGAATGAGAGTCTAGAGAGTCTGTAAGAACTATAGAAATAAGCTCTTGGCATTATATATTCGTTCAATGGATCAAGTATTATTGAATCAGTCATTTATTGAATCGTGCTAAATCCTGGAATAGTTGCCTTAAGGTACAGAGAAGTAAAAAAAAAAGCTTATAATTTAGTTGGGGAAATAAGACTAATACATAGGACAACAGAGGCCTCCCTGCAGGACAGTGTTAATAATGTAGTGCCATGCAATTCCTAGAAGGGAGACCCTGAGGGCTTGGAATAACCTAGAAAGCTTCTTGGAGGAGATTAGACCCAGGTAGACCTTAAAGAATAGGTGAGATTTGGCCAGGAATGGGATGGCATTGATGGTAAGGAATATGTGGAAGAAGGTATAAGAAAGTTAGGTTGGCATATCTGAGGGATGGTGACATGATTAGACTTCAGGAATGTGCTAGAGGGTGGTAAAAGATTACTATGAAAAGTAGGCAAGGGATATGCTAATGAGCAGGAATTCCTGATGGTTTTGAAATGTAGGCCTAAGAAGATAGACTAGATATTTAAGGAAGACAAGTCAAGCAGTGGCACATAGGATAAATTGGAGGGCTGAGAACCTTAAATGGCTGTGCAGCTTGGACTATTTCGATTTTCTTTATCTGAGTTTGAATTAGTTTTATTTTCCAAAGACTTTGTTCAGGTCATTTAATTTATTGAAATAAAGTTACTTATAATGTTTCCTTATTTTCCTTTTAATGCTTGTAGGATATATAACGATATGCCCTCTTTCATTTCTGGTAATGGTAGTTTGTGGGGTTTTTTTGTTTTGCTTTGTTTTGTTTTTTTACACCTGTACCATTTTCTAGATCATTCTAGCTTGATATTTATCAATTTTCTTGATCTTTTTAAAAAACTGCGTTTTTGTTAAATTTTTCATTGCTTGTCTATTTTCGATGTCATTTATTTCCAGTCTCACTTTTATTATTTCCTTCTTGCTACTTACTAACTTTCTTGTTTCTCAGGTTGAACTTTAGGTCATTGATTCTAGACCTTTCTTCTTTCTAATACAAGTGTTTAAAAATATAAAATTTCCTTTAAACACTGCGATAGGTGCATCCAGTAATTTTTGATGTATTAGGTTACCTTCAGTAAGTTCAAAATATTTTCTAAAATCATCTGTGATTTCCCTTTAACACCTGTGTTATTTAGAAGTATTGTTTAAATATTAATATGTTAGAGATTTATTGTTATCAAATTCTAATTTAATTTCATTGTGGTCAGAGAACATATTTGTAGGATATATATTGTATTTTCTATCTGTAGAATTTACAGTTGGTTCTTTTAATGAAAATTTTCATTTAACTGCTAAGATTTATATGTTTATTACATGTATATTTTTTCTTTCCATAGCTGAGCCTAGATATTACAAAAGCTTTTATTTTATTTTATTTTTATGTGTGAATATTGCTTTATTTTATTCTTTTCAAACCTGTTATAGCAGCAAAGAATAAGCCTTAGATCACAGCCCTCCACGGTGGCTGCTCCTTGTCCTGCATGATGAGGGGGAGGGAGGCTTTCACCCATTTTCAATTCAGGGTGGGGGAGAGGGAAGCAAAACCTTTTAAAACATTGTCTGCTAATTCCACGTCCGTCCTCTTATAGTTGGACCATGTTGACTACCTATTGTTGATGTTGATGTTTTGTAATAGCTTGGTTGAGATATAATTCACATACCATACAATTTAAAGTAGATAATTCAGTGGTTTTTAGTATATTCACAGAATTGTGCATTGATTGCCTTTTGTACTGAGTATTAGTGACATTTTATTGTTTCTTTTTCGTTGTTGTTAATCCTCACCTGAGGTTATTTTTCCCATTGCTTTTTCAGAGAGAGTGGAAGGGAGGGAGGGAGGAAGAGGGATGGAGAGAGAGAGAGAGAGAGAGAGAAGAGAGAGAGAGAGAGAGAAAGAGAAGAAACATCAATGTGAAAGAGACACATCCACCAGTTGCCTCCCCAATACTGGGGGTGGGGAGTGAACCTGTATCCCTGTATCCCTTTGGTGTGCAGGCCAACGCTCTAATCACTGAGCCACACTGGCCAGGGCTATTGTTTCTTTTTATATCCTATATCCAGTAATATGGAATTATATCCAACCTTGTGAATGATACTTGATAGAGGTTCTCGATTCTGATATATTTCTCTTAATAGTATTGATTTTGTTGTTTTACCAGTTAACTTTACTGAATTCAGGCTCCAAATTCAGTCTTCTCTGTGGTGGGTGGCAGTTGAAATCTCTGTTGGGGTCGTTTACCTTTAACTGGGCTGCTTAGACTCTGCCTTTCACATACATATTTCAGGAGTTAGAGATTCAGTTAGAATTTATATTCAGAATTTAAGGCCCCCCACTGTGGCTCTCTATGGGATTTTTTTCCTCTGGTTCTTCAAGCCAGTAAGGCTGTGTTTTTTACCTGAATGTTTAGCCTCACCACCTTATATTAATTGGGGAAGAAAAGATGCTCTTTGGCATTTCAAAAATGGGAAACTTACCAATGCCATTCCCTTCTTCAAATGTTCAGCTCCAACCTCTCTGTCGTTTCTCACTCTTGTGGTTGTGCTTCGTTGCCTTTACACAGATTCCTCCCCCAGCCTCCTCCATGCCTGTGACCCTCTCCCCCACAGACTTCAGAGTTATTATTTATAGGAGGGTTGGACTGAAAGGAACTCCTCCTCCATTACGGAACCAGAATTCCTGCTGTTCTTTTTTAATCCATTGCAATTTGATTTGCTTCTTTTGTCCCCTGAAAAAAGATCAACAGTGAACTCCTCATGCTGACTTTTACGATCTTTTGACAATTCTAAATTTTCCTAATCAGTATGCAGCCTCGGCGTGATTTACTGACTGTTCCTTGAAATTCTCTCCCCTCCTAGTTTCTGTGAAGCATGCTCTCCTAATTTTCTTCTTGGCTGCTCTTCTTGTGTCTTCTTCATTGGTATTTTTTGAAAATGGACAATTTAAAAAAGTTACAAAAGTCGTACTTACTTTTGTAAAAAAAAAAAAGTTCTTATAGTACGTAAGTGTGAAAAGTTGAAAAAGGAGATCCACTCCCTTACATTTTTACCTTCCCCTTTCCCACTCCTCAGAGTTGGTTAGAATCTTTTCAGACCTTTTTACTATGTACATAAACACATGGCTGTGTTTTGTTTCTTGATTTTTTTCTATTCTTTATATATCTTCCTTTATCATTTTCAATTACTGCTTCAATGTGCATTATTTCTAAATTTTTGTTCACCAGCTCTGACCTCTGTCTATTATTTTTGCATTTCCAACTGCCTAGTGGATACTCCATCTGATTTTCATGCTGATCTGTCAAAGTGAGTACAAACATGACATTTTTTTTCTAAATTAACTGCTTCTCCTAGATTGCCTAATTCTGTTGATGACAGCCCCACCCCTCTGGCCATCTGTATTAATTTTCTATTGTCGTAGCAACAAATTGCCACAAACTAGTGGCTTAAAACAACACAAATTTATTCTCTTACAGTTCTGGAGGGCAAGAGTCTAAAATCAGCTCCACCAGGCTAAAGTCAAGGTGTCAGCAAGACTGACTCTTCTGCAGGCTCTAAGGGAGAATCGGCTTCTCATGGCACCTGTATTCCCTGGCTTGTGGCTTCTTCCTCCACCTTCAGAGGGCATCACTCCAATCTCTGCTTCTGTCATCACATTGCCTTGTCTTCTGCCCTGACTTCTCTTGCATCCTCTTATAATGACAGTTGTGATTCTCTCAGGGCCACTTGAATAATCCAGGGTGCTCTCCTCATCTCAGGATTCTTAACTTAATCACACCTGCTGAGTCCTTTTTGCCATGTAAAGTAACATTCATGGTTCCTGAAATTAGGACCACAGCATATTTGGGGGGAGAGGCATTATTCAGCCTATCATACCATCCTAACTTAGAAATCTAAAGTCATCATTGATTTCTTCCTTTTTTTTTTTTTTAGTTGACTCTCAGTCTAACAGTTTTCAAATAAATATTCTCATAAAGGTTCTTTTCTTTCATTGCCTCTTCCTAATTGCCCAGTCTAATGTATTATCTTACTAGTTGGGTTTTCTTCACAACCATCCCACCTTCCCATGTCTTCTCCATCCCGCACATCGATAAGACTGACCTACCTGGAGCTCTATTCCAGGCAGTCATCAGTGCACATGGCATGCCACGCTATGGTCAAAGTCCTCACCTTTAAACCCGTCATCCTTTCCTTTCTTTAATTCCACTGCTGCTCCGTACATGCTCCTTAGCCAAACTGCGCTTTTCCATCTTCCCTGACCTCATCGCATTGGCCATGCTTTCTCACGTTAATATATTTCCTCAAGCTGTTTCTTCCACTTGGAACTTCTGTGTCCCTCTTTTGCTTGTCTAAAGTGTACTCTCTTGATAATAAAATAACTTTCTTACCTTGCTGGAGCCCTGGTAACACTTTAAAAATGTCTTTTATTCTATTTATATTCAATCAGGAATTATGGTTATTTGTATACTTGTGTGGTTAACATTACTGGATTAAAATTATTACAACTATGAACAACATTCTACTCTATAGTCTCTGCATCACTGAGTATAATAAGTGGTACACAATATATACTTACTGGTTAGATTGAACGAGTCAAGCTTATAG
Organism: Eptesicus fuscus; assembly: GCF_027574615.1. Taxonomy (NCBI): domain Eukaryota; kingdom Metazoa; phylum Chordata; class Mammalia; order Chiroptera; family Vespertilionidae; genus Eptesicus; species Eptesicus fuscus. The sequence goes on along the minus strand of NC_072495.1, from coordinate 24,034,213 downwards.
CCAGATATTGTGCCCCGTGATTGGAAGAATAGTGGTGCCGTTGGAAAGAGAAAGGAAAGCTGGGAGGAGGGATTAGTTTTGGGAAGCACGTGATAAGTTTGATTTTGTACATGGCCATTATGCATTTCTCTCACTTAATGAAATATGAACAAATAGAACTGGAAACAAGTATTCAGAGGGCATCATCCTAATAACATTTATGAGATGGGGAAGGAAAGCCCACCAGCGAGTCTGAGTCAGATTCACAGAGTGGAGGGATCCAGGGGGAGCTCAGGGAGAAGAGGGTTCCGGGTGTAGAGGACATGTCACCTACCTGAGAGAAGGCAAGGACAATGAAATTTGAATCACAAAGAAGGTTATTTGACAATGGAAGCTTCTGAAATGGAGAGAAAGAAGGTAGAGATGACAAGAAAGCTTTGTGCTTTGGTGGTCAGCATATACTAATATTTGTTTATCCACCTTTCATTTGCTTTTAAATAAAACAAATAGAAATGATTTAGACTCTTTAGGTTTTTTATGAACAACAAAGAATAGCCTAGCTGTTTTCTAAGTATGTCTTACTTGTGAAAATGTTAATGTAAATTTTGGCTTGGAAAATGTCCATCTTTTTCTTTTATGCTCAAATCAACTATAGTTGCATGGCAATATTTCTGAGGCCTCTGTGTGTTTTTTTGTTTGTTTGGTGGCCTTCTTTATGGTTCTAATTTAGGCACTTGGGAGTCAAACCTCAGTTAGACTGCAGAATAGGTCACTGGATTACAGCTTCAAAGTCCTCTCACCCTGAGCCTCACAAATCTTGTTATTTTCTGGGGAGCCAGACAGAATGGCCTCTCATCTTACTTAGAGATAAACTGCAATTAGGAGAGTGAAAAAGGAGACAATTAGAAGGATGGCTAGTTTCATTCCCCCCCTCCCCTCCCACCCTGGGAGTCATGTGTTAGAGGAAAAGTTTGGTAGTAATTCTGGTGAGTAAACATCTTTCCTTATAGTAGTTACAGTGCACCAGAAATGGTGAATCTCAGCTGTTCTAATTCTAGGATTTAAGAAATACCTCCTAGATAACTTATTAAAATTACATTTAAAAAATTAAATTCTGCAAATCTGAATGAGAAAATTTGGAATTCCCAAGGAAAGAGGGAACAATATTATATATTCTCCACATGATACACACACATAATTCACTGTAATTAATTTTATTCCTAAATAGATTTTATAACTTAAGTCATATTATGAACACATATAAAACCGAGTATCCTAAAAAATCTTTTAATAAATTTCTTTTGTAAGAGAAACAAACAGTTTTATAATATGTTAGTCACTCTCTTTTACCTGTTTTTCACATTTCAGTTTTTACATGTTGGGTTTTCTTTAGGTGGAGAGAAGCTAGCTTTACAGGTAAAATGTTTATAATAATCGTATATAGTAATTTATTTACACTAATTGGGCATGTTTCTTTGGAAATACACAGTATGATTAATGGAATCATGTTTAAAATAACCGCTCAAGATGTCAAAGGGTCTGTGAGAACTTACATAGAAATTCTTGGTATAGCAATGCAATTCCATTATATTTGTGTTTTATAGTACTTGTTTGTTTTTCTAAGAACCCTATGAGATAAACTATTATTATTCCTTTTCACTGATGAGGATTCAGAGATAAATAAACATTTGTGACTCACCCAAGATTATAGAGTAAGAGGCAGAGTAGAGGCTACGTACAGGTCTATGATTCCATGTCCACGGTTCTTCCATGATGGAATGTTCCCATTAGAGGAGTGGATTCCAGCAGGAGCCAGGCTAGCATGACCTGGCGTAGGGCTAAAAGCCAGAGATGCTTCTTGTTCAGCACCTCTCCATCCTCCTACCTTGCTTCCCTATCCCCCAGCCTACACGGAAGATGAGAAAGAGGAAGCACCACTGGAAGGGGTTATAGGCCACCTTGAAGCATTGCCCCGGCTTATGCCTAAGGACAAGGCAGCAAGCATTCCTAGGAAAGCATAGGCACCGGTAGGATGGAACAACGCTTTCCTCTTTCCTAGAGAACCTATTGTCTATTGGTTACTTGCACCAAGCTAGACACTTTGCATTCATTATTTCATTTTATCCTCATTACAAAGCTATGTGGTGGGCATAGGATTTGTCCTATATCCATGCACTTGATAAGCAGCAGAGGCAAAACCCAAACCTAGGTCTGCATGCTCTCTTCTACTGCAGCCCACAGGACCCCTCTGAGACCTGCTCATTTATTGAACAGTTGGTTCTTCTGCTTGAGAAGCATAGACAAGACTATACAAATTGTCAGAGTTTAATAATGTCCATAATATAGGAAGCCAAACCACACAGCCCAGCTTTCATTCAAAGCAGTTCTTATGAAGGGTCATGAAAAGGGAAAATATAAATACAGGAAAAAAAATGTGTCCCAGAGCCTGAAACAGATTTTTCTAGACATCTAAAAGAAAGTAACAAGAATGTGCTCTCCCCATTGGAAAGAAATGAGGAATGGAGAGCATCAACCAAAGCAGGAGATTTTTCTGATCAGGCACCAGAGGACTCCCAGGAAATGATTCAGACCCTCATTAAGGTTATGACACGCACATCCTGTGCTGTGGCCCACACCTCTCAGTGCCTAATAAATATTAATAATATTTATTCTCTCTTTTATGTCAAGATTTGTTACCCTGCTTGTCTAGACATTGCTATTTAAAAGGAGCTGCGATTTGCTTACAGATAGAGCACGTCTGTAAACATGTGAGCAGGAACAGCCGGGGCAGTAAATCTTGGTCAGAGCTGCACTGTGGACGGTTGCAGAAGAGGCTGCAAAACTGTGGTTGGAATAATGAAGTGGATGTTCGCTGCCAGGTCCCAGAGTTCTGTCTCCAGCAGGCAGAGTCTAGCAGTAAATTAGCTTATGTTTCAGCTTGGCAGTTGGCACTTGGTTCATTTGTAGATGCTAATTGTAATCTGATGTTATCAGCAGCAGGTAATTGAAATGGGCTTGATGAATTACTTAATTTTCTTTAATAGCTGAGTCTTCAAGAACTGAATAAAGAAGATAAGGTGATCTGGAGCAAAATACAACAGCTCTATCTTTCTAATTAGTGCTCAGAGGTTTTTCCTTCTTTACACAAATGGTTATGAACAAGTGAGGCTGAATAGGTTTATGAGTCAAAAGCCCCCATGGGGGCATTTCCCATTAGGCAGCCCAGTCCTGAGCATTGATAACACTTCTGTTAGGACTTCAGAAAGGAACACTTGAGTGATAACTTTGAAGAGCATTGATTTCTGAACACAACTTTGTTTTCCCAGACTTAGGTGGTTCCTGCCTGCTGGGGGTACTGCCACTTTGGCACTCACCCTACCTTTAGCCTCTATTTTGTGGCCATTTTCTGTGAGCAGTGCAGCCTGGTACCATGCAATAAGCAGGGGAGCCTCTCAATGATGCTAATCATTGGCTCCTACCACCCATACCTGGCACTGGCACCTCCCACACCTGCCTGTACCTAAGTCTGTCCATCTGTAGCAGTTCCTGTGTAGCCCTTTGCTTTGCCAGCAATGTTGGGTGCAGATGTGATCCTGGGTCCTACCATCTGTGCTGGACGCTGCATACTGGACTTATGCCACGTGACTATGATAAGCTTTGGGGTCTTTCTTCTGGAATCGTTTGGCTCTGCTTTTAGTCTCATCTTTTTTCCTTAAGGAATCCATCTGTTGTGAGGTGACTTATGAGGAATTGACTTTTGGCTGATTTCTTGAGAAAATCAAAATAGTAGAAGATGTAGAGTACTAGAATCCGGTCTCTTAGATAGACATTTGGAGCAGATGTACCAAGTGATTATTCAGATCGCCCCTGTGGTTCTCCTTTATAGCAAACTCTATTAAAGAGAACTTACTGTTAGAGGTGAAGATTCCCTACATAGGAAGGAAAATAAGGGTTTTCTCTCTATACCTGGCATATTTATTTTTCGAAAATCTTTAACATTCTATAAGTATTTATTGAGTACCTACTATGTGCTAGCAACTATGCCAGTGGCTGTTTGCTAAAGCGGGCATTTTAAGTGCTTAAAGTAAAAGTACTTAGTGATTTCATAAAGTATTACATGGGGTGTAATTCTAATTAAGGGGGTGTCAGAAAACTCTTCCCTGAGTAAGTGGCCCCAATTTATCTTATTAATACCATTTTCTGCCATTCCACCCTTCACACTCACTGTTCCCCACACCTCTGGCTTTCTTTATGCCATTTCTGCCCTGAGTATCTTTCTCTGGTCAAGCCTGTGAAGTCTTACTTATTCTTTCAAACTTCAATCAAAGATCTCTTTATTCTTAAATCTCCCTCTCAGGTTTTTCCAAGAAATGTAGTGTTCATCTGTATTCTCCTACCATTTTTGTATGTAGCACTTATTAAGTATTGTAATTATTTACCAACTAGATCATAAATGCCAATAATAGGCAGGATATGTATCTTAACTTATTTGTGTCCTTACCCTAGTGGCTAATGCTTGTACTACAGTGGGTATACCCACTATATCTATATATATAAAAGGCTAAGTGACCATCTGACCTTCCAACCTTCTGACCGGCCAGGAGGTATGATGCACACTGACCACCAGGGGGCAGACGCTTAACGCAGCAGCTGCCAAGCTGCGGTGACTTGGCAGCGGTGGTTCTTGGGTGACGCACCCTGGAACTGGAGAGGAGGGAGCCCGATTCCTTGCGGGGCCATGCGATTCCACCTTTAGCCATGGGTTATGTTGTTGCTGGGGCACTGTCGCCCCAAATCTGGTTTACTGCACACTTACGTTTGCGTTCCACACCCTGTATGACAATGGGACCCTTTGGGGGATGTAAGAGAGCCAGTTTCGCCCAATCTCCGCAGGCCAGGCCGAGGGACCCCACCTGCTGGAAGGACCCCGCTCTCTCTGCAGACGCCTTTTGAGCCATGGTGCCACTCCAGGTGTGGCTGGCTGGGGAGGGACCGCGGGAAGTTGGCTTCAGGGTGTATTGGATCTGTATAGCCCAGTCCCACCCCACTGACCACCTTCTAATTAATTTCCTTTCAATGTGCACGAATCTGTGCACCGGGTCACCAGTATAATATATCTTGAATGGATGAAGGATGATGTGAGCCAAGTACTATGGAAAATGTCAGAAACTAATAACTGGAGTCTAGGGTTCAAATAATTACTCTTTCATATTTACTATTTTCATCCATTTCCTGCTGCTTCTGATTCTATAGCCCAGGGTGACTAATTCTGGGAACCGATGGCAGTTTCTGTAAATAAGCTTTGGACCTTCACATTCTTGTCAGTGTAGATGATGTCTAAAACTCCTTACTACTCTTTAAAGCTCAAATTCTATTACTTTTCTGTAGAAAGACAATGTATATGGAAGCTGAAACTTGATTCCTAAAGCCTTTTAAGTGAACCAAAATATAATCAGCTTGATAGTTAAACCAGCAGGTGGTGATTAGGTTTTATGATACCATTTTAGTTTTACTCCTTACTGGTAGTAGGAATACAGAATTGAGTAGATTTTTCTCCTTTCTTTACATAATCCTTTGGCCTATAGCTGGATGAGACAGTCTGATTAGCAGGCTAACTAAAAATATATTAACCTTTTTGTGTTTGTTTGTTTTAATCCCTCATCTGAGGATATTTTTCCATTGATTTTTAGAGAAAGTGGAAGAAACAGGGAAAGACTGAGAGAAATATTGATGTGAGAGAAACACATCGATTGGTTGCCTCTTGTATGTGCCCCGACCAGGGCCTGGGCCAGGGAGGAGCCTGCAACCGAGGTCCCTGCCCTTGACCAGAATCGAACCTGGGGCCCTTCTGTGCTCTGTGCACTAAGCCAAACCGGCTAGGGCTATATTAACGTTTTTGGATGTTTATCCAAGAAGTTTACAAAACACTACTAAAATGAGATCCTTTGTGCAGCCTTGAAGAACCGTAATATTTATTACTTTTGGACAAGAAAATCACTAGGATCTTACACTGTTTCTTCTTTTAAGTATATGAACTTAACAGTCTATTCTCCTCTTCATTTAACATCTAGCCTTAGGAAACTTTTAGGTATTCAAATAACAGGTTCCATAGAGAATATATGAAAAGGCCTTTGTGATATCTTCAGCGCACCTTTGAAGTGGCATAGAAGTCATTTTAATAAGAAATGGAATGCCCCGGTGCCAACACGATACTTTTTATGCAGTGTTTCGTTAGTTCATTTAAACATTCAAAAATAGAAGGCTCATTATTCCCATTTAGAAATGGAAAACCTAAAGAACAGAGAGGTTAAGCTGTCAAAGGCCCCATAGCGAGTCCCATGGTATGCGGCAGAGCTGTCTGAATGGAAAGTCAGTGCTCTTTACACAGCATCACATTGCTTCTCCAAAGAGAGGGCTAGCATCGTTTAGGAAAGAGCTAAAGCTCTACTGTTTTTACATGACAAGGACAACTTGACATTGAAACTGGAAATGGAGCATTTCTTTTGCCCACAGCTTCTTTTCATTCTCATTCACTGATCCCAGTTTTACAAGCACACCTATGGACTGAATGCAGGGCAGAGCGTGGCTGCTTATATACCGCTTCAACTCTCCCCTGCTCCCCAGCATGAAATCCACAAGAGGCTCAAGTGTTTAAGACTCTCTTCAGCATAATTAGTAATTTCAAGGTACCTTCAAAAAGTAGCTTTCACCAAGAACCATTTTCAGCACGTTGTCCCAGAAATTCTTAAGGCTCTCTCTGACACAGCAGAAACTGCATTTGCTGAATTGGATTAAAGCCGGAATTCGACTTTTCGTTGGTATTGCTGACTCAGCCTGTCCCCACTTGACTTTTAAAAAGCTTTGTTAACTCCTGAGTACAGGCTCTCAGTTTTCAACGAATTTCAGAAACTGGTCTTTTCTGTCTTCCTTTGAAGAGTTAAGTTACTCTGGGAAGTGAGTGCTTTCATTTTCTCTTAAAAATTGCATTGGTGCCATTTAAAATGGTTCCAAGAGCAATTAAAAAGTGAAATAAATGCTTTGTCGTTATGTGCCCAATGTGCTTGTAAAGGAAGCCCTCATCAGAACAGCCCCAGTGGCAAAAAGGAACAGATTTGTGTTCTTGAGCCAGAATGTCAGAGTTGGCCACTTCTTTGAAACAACAACAATTTTGTAATTGTGTTTTCCTGATTCAAATGGAAGGTCCCATCAAATCCATTACCTAATACCAAATAAGACAAAGACAGCTTATAACATGGCCCAGCTGCTGGAGTGCTCTGGAGGGAGACATAATATGCTCTGTGACTCAGTAAGCAGAAGGTAATGGACTAAAAGTTATCAAGCCCTTCACAAGGAGATCTGGAGTTTAACCAGAAATTTCAGACTGTCAACCTTAACAAAACAGATGGTGCGCTCCAGTTCGCGGCACCATCCGGCGAGCTGGCATGTCTGCCCTGACAACTCCTGGTACTTCTTAAATGCCTGATGGAGAAAGACATTCTCTTTGTCATCAGTGAAGAACTTGCACTACTGTGTGTGTGTGTGATAAAGGGAACAAGAAGCACCCACTTGCTAAATCCTTTACTAAACACTTTTATGATCTTTCTGTCCTCTGGGGCTTTGACATTTTTATATAAAACATCCTGTTGGACTGTTCTTTTTCCTTCTGGTACCATGGAAACCACTCAGATCGTGTGCTGATTTCTCTTCATTTTGATCACTCAGAGGCCCCGTTCATAAATGGCTTCCCCTCACCACCAGCGTTATGGGTTTTTACAGTGTTATTTAGCTACGGTGACAGTATTATATAATTTATCCCTAGGTCCGTTTCAGGCACCATCAGGCTATAGAATATAGAGTCCCCCTACAACTAGCATACGTGTGAAGAACCTGACTGCTGGACTCAGATGGCCTGGCTTTGGATCTCAGCTATGCCACTTAATGGCTTTGTGACCTTGGCTTAGTTGCTCCCTGCCTCAGTTTTTTAATCTCTGATATAGGCACGATTATAGTACCCATCACACAAGATAACTGAGGATTGAGTGAGTTGTATGTAAAGCCCTAAGAACAATACCTGGAACATAATAGACACTCACAAATGTTTTAATCATTATCATAGTTTTATATCATGTGTGAGAAGAGTATATCTTTTGTTAACACAAAACTAAGTTGCTAAAAGAAAGGTGAAAAATGTTATTGCAATACATACCATTGCTTATCCTTCAGAATATTCTGATCCATTGAAAATTGGAGGTGGTTATCAGGGGCCAGCAGTACCTGTTATTTGATTTCTTCATCTCTTTTTTGTTCCTGGCTTTATTGAGATATAAGTGGCATATAACATTGTGTAAGTTTAAGGTGTACAGTGTGACTATTTGATACACGTATATATTATGCTTTAATACATCTTTCACCTCATATAATTACCATTTTTTGTGGATGTTATGGTGAGATCATTAAAGACCTACTCTCAAAGCAAGTTTCAAATATTGTTAACTATGCTGTATATGTCACCATGCTGTACATTAGATATCTTGAACTTCCTCATCTAATAACTGAAATTTGTACATCTCCCCATTTCCCCCACCCCCCAACTCCTGGCAGTCACCCTTATACTCTGTTTCTATGAGTTTGGTATTTTTAGAATCCACATATAAGTGAGGTTATATATTTGTCTTTCTCTGTCTGGCATATACTTAGCGTAATGCTCTCACAGTTAGTGTGTGCTTTTGTTGTTTAGTTTTTCCCCTGTGAGATTTCTTCTGTGGCAGACGCTTTAAGGAGGAGATTTTCCTGTGACTCTACAGCAAGAGAATGGGCAAAGCATGGCTTTGAAGTGATGCAAACGTTGGCTCAGCCCACTTCATAGCTATGTACCTTTGTATTACTTAACCTTTCTGACCCTCAGGTTCCATCCTCTGGTGTTATAAGGAGACACTACCTCTGTGAGAAGCTTTCTCATGTTCACATCGGTGCTCTTCTGCCCCCTGCAATGCTCTGTGCCTGACAGGCAGGGAGCGCGCTTCTTCCTGCCCTGGGTCTTCTTCCTTGTCTCTCTCTCCATTCAGCCTGCAAGCCCTGGAGAAGCTGCAGGCTCGCCATCTGATGCATTTGTATTCCCAGTGCTTCGCTCTCTGCTTGTTAATCTTTGATGCTGCGTGAATTGATGAGTAGTGCTTAGCACATAGCAAGCACTCAGTAAATGGTACTGCTGTCATTATGCTCGGAGAGATTTGTCTCTTTTAAAAGAAGCTTACAGATGTCTCCACTCATCTCAATTAGCTGTATGTTAAAATGCAGACTTGAGTAAGAATGACCATCGCACAGCAATTTTGGCTTTCCAGAAGGTTTTTTACCAAAGAAAGGCAATGACTGCCAGTTGTTTTGTAATGGTAAACCAGATTTTTGCAACTCTGACCAGCGATCTCAGAGCACAGTCTTGAAAGAACTTGAAGGAATACCTGGTAGATTTCCAAATCATCTTCCACTGTCAAACCTGGTAAAGCCACAGCTTCCTGGGATTCTCAGAGGGGAGAGACTGTGGCAACCAGGACACAGACACACCTGAGCATGGGTGTCCGCTAGGCCTGGATTTGAACCATAGCTCTGCCATATATGAGCTGGGTAGCCTTGGGGAAGTTAAATCAGCTCTTCAAGCTTCACTCTCCTCATCTGTAAAATGGAGGTAAGAATAGAACATCCGGAGTGGGTGTGGGAGCTGCAGCTCTTCGGAGGATTAAATGAGACAACGGATGTGAAGCGCTTTGCCTGATGCCCGGCACACAGGACAGGCTCAGGAAGTCATGCTGGTATTGCCCCGAGACCTCCCTCTGCCTCGGGCACTGCTGGCACCACGAGGCTCTTTTCCTTCTTTCTTAGACACCCCCTTTCCTTCTTCTACGCTCCTGCTCTGAGTGATGTCAAAACTCGGGGGAAATTAAAAGTCCATAGTTCTTCATGTAGAAAATGTGAAGATTTCTAGACAGACGATTGGAGCTAGTTCCTGTTGTGCTGTGGGATTAGTTAGAAGAAAAGTTTCCTCCCATGCTGGTAAAAAAATAACTTTCTTCCTTTATATGGTTTTCACTTGCAAGGAGCCCATTTTCCCTGTTTTAACATTTTAAACCTTCTAGATCTTGAAAAGCATATTGTTTTCTTCTAAATATGTTTGTAATAATTGCAGAAGCAGTGGTGTGCTTGTAAATTACATGTCTGACTTTTAGTCTGTCTCTGTGATAGGGCCTTCCTCCCCCTTTTTCATCTTCTCTGTTTTCCCTTGAAGAAGAGAGGCGTGCTAAATGTTGTCAGATAATAGCAGTTCTCTTTAACAAACTCGTTCACCTATGTTTTTTCTCACACTCATTACTCATTATTCCATTGGATCCTTATCTATCTATCTATCTATCCCTGGTAGATTTCTGAATCATGTAAATTTCTAAATCAGATATATATACACATACATATACATACATATACATATACATACATACATACATATATATATGTATGTATATATATGTGTGTGTGTGTGTGTGTGTATATATATATATATATATATATCAGTGTTCTCCAGCACAAAGTTATTCTTGAAAGATTTATTGGAGTCATATTGGGAATGGTTGCAAAGCATGATCCATCTGGCTTATTGGTTATTTCCTTTATTTCTATAGTATTTTAGTGGTGTGTTCTCTCTGACTTTTTCTGACTATGAGCATTGACCCACAGAAGATGGTTTTAATATTTCATTAATTTTCCATTTATCTACTCACCCATTCTTCATCCATCTGTCCATCAAATAATTTTGATGCACCTGCCATGCTTGAAGTATCATTCTGCAAGCCTAAACTCAGTGGGTTGGGAGTCAAGAGATGTGTGTTTTTGTTCCAGCTCTGCCATTAACTCACTTTCCTCAGAGCGGAGAAATGACTTAATCCATAACATGGTAGTGTAGAGTCTTTCTCCCACTGACATTTTAGAATGCATCCATATAGAAAATTTGACCACTGCCTGTTTGCCATGCTTGGACATTTCACATCCCTTCAGAGTCATGGAAAATGTACAGATGACTCTGTTGTGCATTTAGGCACTTTAATTTGTGTCAACATTCAAGCTTTCTTTAAAAAAAAAAAAACACCCTCACGTTATTCTGGGGAATCTCATGGTAATGTTTATGGTGGTAATGTTTATGAATGACATTATGCCCATCATATCGTTTTGGCTTGTGTGATGGTTTCCTGAATGTTACATATTCATTTTGAGAAACCATTAACAATGGTGGACAAGGAATGTCAGAAAAGTCCAACCCTGATTTTTCTTTTTTGCCTTGCCTTTGTTCTGTTTTTATGGCTCTAGTAACAGGAATTTTATTACAGCAGTTTGTGTCCTCAGCTCTTTTGCTGAGGCTCTGCATAATTTATGATCTAGATTCCAAAATGTTAGTGAATTGCTCCACCAGAAATAATGGAATGTGACAGCAATGGATTCCACATTCTTGGCCCAAATATTTGTGTCTGTGGTTTACAAGTCATTTCAGAGCACGATTGCTACATTGTTCAAGCTGTTACTGGGAATGAATTCTGACAAAATAAGGGAATCTGGGTAATTATAAAAACACAAACTGGGTCTAGGCAACAGCATTCTGATTATGGGTATCTGGAAGAGGAGCATATTCACTCCCATCCTCCCCCCTCCCACAGACATGGTTCCCCCTTCTGTTCTAGGCCACATTGTGGAATACGAGGTATGTGATGTAGATTTCAGAGTATCTATTATATGAAAGGTATATATGATCGATGGATCAGCATTTACTGGGCACTTATCCTGCCTAAGTAAAGTAGGTATGAGCCTTTAAGATGTACCCTTGGAGGCATCACTTCTTTTTATTTTATTTTAAAATATATTTTTAATTGATTTTTAAAAAGAGAGGAAGGGAGAGAGATAGAGATAGAAACATCGATGAGAGAGGAAGTCATAGCTTGGCTGCCTCCTGCATGGCCCCCACTGGGGATCAAGCCCACAACCCGGGCATGTGCTCTGACAGGGAATCAAACGGGTTCCTGGGTCAGCACTTAACCACTGAGCCACACCAGCCAGGTGGCATCGCTTTCTTTTTAAAGTTTTATCTTCCTGGGTCAAATGCCCGATAAGATGGTGAATGATATGTCTCACATAAACCCAGATGTACATAAAGCTCCATAATCTGTTTATTTTTTGTTGAAACACATTTTTATTAGCTATATCTCCCAACTATTTCAGAAAGATCTGAGAATAGAGCCTACTTTAAATGCAAAATAATTTAAATGACCAAAAATTGCAGTTACTTGAGAAGTACTAAAGAGACTGTTTTGGTATAATAAATTAATCCCTGCCCCCATGTTGATGTGGCTTTTGTTGGTGAGTCAGAAGAGGTTTAGTGGTTGTGGAATTAACTGTATGATCTGGGAAGTTTGGTATTAAATTGTCCTTAGAATGGCAAAAATAAATAAATAAATAAATAATTTAAATAAATTTGTGGACTCTCCATGAAAAGAGTCCTTATATTAATCCTTGTAACAGAGCTGATAGAAAGGACAAAAATACAGTGTGGACAAGAGCATGCTTCTATAGTTGAAAGGGTGTCCTCTAATTCCTAGGATACAGCTGCTCTTTTATTTTAGTAAAGATATTGGTGAGTTGTCTCCACAACCAATTTGAACTGTTACTCTATGATCATACCACCCAGACCATGGACAGAGTTACTAGTATAAAGTAGAATGTGCGTGTACATTGTATGTATGTATGTATGTATGTGTATGTGTATGTGTGTGTATGTATCTGCTTTCTTTTACTATACCCTCCAATGAGATGTGGTGAAAAACGCATGCACTTAGGATTTGTTATTCATTTGTTTATTTAATATTTAATGAGCACCATGTCTCAGGCACTATTCTAGGCATTAGAGACAGAGCAGTGAATAAAACAAAATCCCCACTTAGCTTTCACTCTAGTATAGGAGACATAGATTTAAACAAACAACTGCAGCCAGGGAAAAGGAGAGAACGGGGATGGAGAGGAAGGAGGGAGTCGGAGTGCTGGCTGGTTTATTTTAGGTGGGGAGGTCAAGGAAGGCCTTTATGAGGGGATAATGTTGAAGAGAGACCTGAATGAAGCACAGTGTGAGCTTCAGAGTGAGCCAGACTCGGTTTAAATTCCGTCATTGTGACTGACTCGCCGTGGACCTCTCTGAACTCGTCTCGTCACCTGTTGAAGTGCAGTTAATCACACCTTGCTTGCAGGAATGTATTTATTGATATGTCTCCTCCTCCTCTCTTCTTTTGCATTTAAAAATTAAATACAGCTTTATATTCTCTGACCATGCTGGTTAGCCCAGAGTTTATAATATTTACAGTAACCATATTTTCCAAGTAAAATTAAAGGCTCAAGAATCTGATCTGAAAAAATTAGTATTTCTTATTTATCTGTATGAATAAATATCCAAGGGAGTTATAAAAATTAAGTATACTTAGTTACACATTTAATTAATATTTGTCTTTATTGAGAAGAAGTTTATATTAAATTGGTCATTTCTAGAAAATCCAGGCCCATGGATGCCTTAACTATGTTAAATGCCCACAGTCCTATAAAACTCTTTTGGGGAGTCCAGAAGTCAATTTTAACAGATCTTAACTTCTTGGAACTTGAAATGGGACCGTGGGTGGCATGAATGTTGACCTAAGTGGGAAGTGACAGAAAAGTTCTACAGTTAGAGTTTCTAATGTGGTGTGTTCCAGAGACTGTGATCTGCGTGGGATTGATGTGGACAGCATTACTGACAGTTCACAGTAACTTTAAAAGCTTCTTTAGAGAAAGAGTCCACTGGGACCTTATTAGTTCTAGAGCCACTAGCTGCTCTGGGGAGAGATTCAGAGGCACATCAACTTCAAGGCTGTGTCTGTTTTACATCAAGCTTCCTCTCAGGGAGCAATACAGCACACAGCTCAGTGCTGGCAAGACTTCCGGCTGAAGGAGCCCCTGAATCTGGAGCATTTAGTCATCACAGTCATCATCGTAATACTCTGTATTTATACAGTGCTTTACTTTGACCCCTTAACAGCCCAGCAGAGAGTCAAGGCAGACCCTCTTGACCTGATGGGTGAGGAATTCACATGTCCAAGATCACCCAAGAAGCCAGGAGTACACCCAGATCCAAGCTCATGAATAAGGTCCCCCTGGGCCATTGTGCTAAGAGGGACTGTCCTCCTCAGCACTGGAGCCACTGACCTGTGGCAGATCCTTCTACAGAATATCATCTGGGTGGTAGTTGGTGCTGTGATCCTGTCATTTGTATGCATAAGTCAGGACAGGAGAGAAAGGTTTGGCTCAGGGCTTGAAGCCGAAGAGAGCCATGCTGGGACAGATGGCACCTAAGAGGGCTTTCAAAGAGACTTTCCTTGGAACATTAGGATCACACATTTTAGAGCTAGAGAGGAACTGTAGTGATTATATCGTCCAATCTCCTTAATATGTAGAAAAACAGACCACAGCTCAGGGAAGTTGCGGGATTGAAATCACGGAGCTGGTTTGTGACCAAGCAGTGTGAGCGCCCGGTGTTGCTAATGCCAGGCCAGCCAGTTTCCTTCCTCAGATCAGGCTTACTCTCCTTAATCTCCCTCCTGCGATGGAAAACCTTTACTTTTTGACAGTTTTATATTTTAAATTGATCACCTAATGCTTATGGTTCCTAAAAGCAGTCCTGATTAAAATGTCTTTAATTGAAATAAGAGCAGTGATTAAGGCCTCCTCTCCTTGTACAGTGGGTTTACCTTCCTTAACTATCATCTCCTTGATTTGTGAATGTGCCACAGAAGTGGAGCTCCCTGGGCACTGGAGATAGTTGTTCATTTCATAGAATGTGTTTCATTTTCTGTTGTTTCATGTATCACAATGTGGTATTCTTATTTCTTTCCTTGACTCTCCTCCCATCTAGGCTGTGAGATCCTTGAAGGCCTGGCATCAGATCTTTTGAGTCTGTAGGTTGCGCCCCCTGGCACAGTGTATCACCCTCAGGGGCATTCATTAAATGTATTTGGGGAGCATGTTTACACTGCCTCTCCCTCAATCCCCTCAATCTCACCTCCTCTCCTTTCCCCCTCCCCCCCCCAACCCAGGATGAAAGCAGTTGTTCTCTAATCCTAATAGCTAACAGGAAAATGTGGAGTCTCATGATTCATGCTCATGTTGTCCTTTTAAGTAACCTGTATTTTGAGAACTGGTGGTCATTGTTATTCTTTGTTCATTTGAACTGTCCTCTGTTTTTGTTCGTTATCTTTGAGTTCAGTTCAGCAATATTGATTTCCCTTTAATGGAATAGAAGCCACCTCAGATCTCTCCTGCATATTGAGTTATGTTTTGATGTTTAGGGAGGCAACGCCGCCTAGTGATTAAGAGCTCAGGCTGTGGAGTCAGAGGGGCACCAGGTCTCTCAAATCCTGCCTGTGGGGTTATCTCTGGGCAAGTTGTTTGATAAGCCTCAGGATTTTCCCAGACTGTCTGTGCCAGAGCTGTACTGACCAAATCAGTATCGTTACAATTCTAAGCAGCAACATGTTCCCAGGTTGTTTTCTTCTTCCATCATTCATGCAGATGGAGAGATGGGCTCCTGCCAGGTTGGGCATCTTGATGGTGATAGTGAGTAGGAGGAAAAATATAAAAATCTCACACTTTCAACTCTCTTGTTTTATTAGTTATTAAAGCTTCCCTTGTGCAAATACTTGTAAACATTTGCTCAGTGTTTTTAAAAATTTGTAGCAGAAAGAGATTTATTGGAACATTCAAAGATTTTTTTGGATCTCATTTCCTAAGAGTCTAGCAGTACATTATTTTATCCATTATTAAACATTTATAAAAGTAAAGCTTTTGACAATATCTTGAGATTACAATGATTTTTGTGTCAGACATTTATTTGCTTCAAAATCTGGCAGGTTAATACTATAGTTCTTTTCACAGATTGAGTTAGAAAGTGTTTAAGGAGTATGGTGGTTTTAAAATCTGTCCATGGCCCTAGCCGGTTTGATTCAGTGGAAAGAGCATCGGCCTGCAGACTGACGGGTCCTGGGTTTAATTCCAGTCAAGGGCATCTATCTCAGTTGCAGGCTCAATCCCCAGCTCTGGTTGGGGCGTGTGCGAAGGCAACCAATCAATGTGCCTCTCTCACATCTATGTCTCTTTCTCTCCCTTTCACTATCTCTAAAAATCAATGGAAAAATATCCTCAGGTGAGGATTAATACAAAATAAAAATAAAATAAAACCTGTCCACGAATTCATTGATACTCCTCTGTTCAGAAAGTAGAGCCTGATTCTCCTTCTCTTGAATGTGGGCCGGCCTTAGTGACTCCCTTTTAGCCATCAGAATATGACAGAAGTGATGCAATGTGACTTCTGAGGCAAAGCCATAAAGAGAATACAGCTTCTACTTGGCTCTCCCCGTCTTGGATCACTCATTCTGGGGGCATTCAGCCCCATGTTTCGAGAATGCTCAAACTTAACCTCCCAGTGGAGGGCAGAAGTGGGTACTTCCCCTCCAAACCAAGAGGGAGCCTCCAAGAGAACTACTTACAATGTCTGAGGTGCCTGCATTATAAGTAACGGGAGTCACAGTCCTTAGAGAGATGTCTGATTATGGAATGAACTTGCTGGTCTGGTCCCTGTACCTTCCTGACTGGGAGAGGAGAACGGTAGAGACGGGCTAGTTGCAGAAAACTGGCACCCCCTATTGGCAAGTCAAGCACACATGAATTTCCTGTGGACCAAAGAGAGTTGAAGTTGGCTCGAGACAACTTTCCAGAACCCCTCCCAAAGAGGGCTGCCTCTGGATAAGGAAACCCCAGTACATGAGGCTATGGACTGTAACTCTAAGGATGGGATCTGAAAGAGGGTTCCCCCATCAGGGAACTGTACAATGGTAGATCTCTCCACAGTGCTCCAAGAACTTATACAAGACCCCACAAATGGGGCCGTTATTTGAATGCCTGCATAAAGGCAGCATCAGTAGGCAGTCTTAGGCCCAAAAAGCCAGCAACAGCGAAAAGAATGCTGGTTAATTAAGTCACCTGTTCCTTTCCATGCCCCTTGTCCCTCACACCCTGGAGGAGTGAGGGGAAGAGAGAAGTCGTTCTCTACTAGTTATTTCCCAGTAGAACTTCGACAGACCTTCCTCTGTGTTGTTATGGTTAAAGTGGTGTGCCTAAGTTTCCCAGCATCCTTGGCAAGGATGCATTACCACTTCTAGCCAATAAACCGTGAGGCCCTGGAAAGCACATGTGCAGTTCTCCACTGTCAGTTTCCTGCCGCAGTCACTGAGGTGGTGGGTGTGCAGAACAGAGCCTCCTGCTGACTCACCTTGGACTTGCAGAGTAAGAACCAGACATGTGGAAAGCCTCTGAGACTGGAGTGTTCTTTGTGACAGCATAACCTAGCCTACTTTGATTAGTACAAGCAGGGGCACGGAAATGGAGTGCCCTCATGTTAGACACATCCCTGGACATCTGGAGCCCAGTTGAGAAGTGAGGTTTTGAATCTGAGGTCTGTGCAGCCCGAGTCCAGCTTTAGAGAGCAGTGCTGCTCTAAGCATGGGCTAGTGCCAGTTCATGAACTGTCTATTCCCTGTCCACGAGAAGATAAAGAGAATGAAAGCAAGAGTAAGCATTTCAAAACTTTCATAGCAACTCCTGTGATATTTTATTGCCTTTTATAGTAGTCCTAGAGGCCCGGTGCATGAAATTTGTGCACTGAAGGTGGAGAGGTCCTTCAGCCCAGCCTGTGCCCTCTCACGATTGATAGCCCCGCAGAGGGAGGCCCCACCCACCGCCGCCGGCCAGGTAGCCTGGGCCTCCCTCTTTGGGGCGATCGCAGAGCTCCCCGGCCAGTGGCCTGGGCCTCTCTCTGCGGGGCGATTGTGGGGCGATGGCAGGGCCCCCTGACCAATTGCATTGCACCCGCCTTGGCGGCGACAGGCAGTGCTGGATCGCCATGGTGCCAATGACCTAGGAGGGCCTGAGAGGTCAGCATTTCAGCTTGCTTGCCAGTCCCCGACCATGCAAGCCTGCTGTGCATGCAGCCTGGTGTTCGGTCATCTGTTCAGTCGTTTTGGACATTACGAACTCTGGCTCTTTATATATTAAGATTAGTCTGCAACATATTGTAAAAAGCAAAACCCCCCTCAAAACTAGTTTTTCACCAAGATAGTTTGAGAAGCACTATTTTATAGTTTATTCAGATTAGTTTTAGCTAAAAGAGTAATCAATTTCAGAATTATTTATTGTATTTACTCCATGTATTCATTCTATTTTAAGGCTTCTTGATCTTTCTTATTAAATGACTATAATATAATAACAATTACGATAGTAATATCGGAAGCCATCTGATGTAAATGCCTTTATCAAAAGCTTGGTTACCATTCTGAACCCTTAAGAAACTTAACTGATTTTGCTCTTGCAATCTCAAACTGCCAAATCTGGATGCCCAAATTGGTGAACTCCTCTAATGCATCTACTTGACTTCCAGAGCAGACAGAGACATTTTCAAGAGTCACTGGTATGTTCTACATAGTTCACTGCATTTGATTCTCTGAGGAGATTGAGACGGCCTCTGCCCTTGGGTGTGTGTGACCTGAATCAAGCTGTCAGTGGGTGCTTCCTAGCATTGTCAGAGTCATGTTAGGAAGTCAGAATATTAGGTTAGCCTAGCATTAAAAGGGTCTTAGTACCAAAGAACATTTGAATTAGAAAAGCATTTCGTAAAATATCATTCAGTCTAACTCCTTCAGTTTACTGATAAAAAAAACACACTTACGTTTCAAGAGATTTATTGACTAACCTGAGATCACACAACAGATTTATGGCTAAACCAAGAGAAAAATACATTTCTCCTGGCTGTTAGTCTGTTTCTGTGCTACAATGAAGGTCCTGTTGAAGTCACCAGGCTGATAGCTGTGCTTATGAAACATATTGCGATCACTGGATGAGGGGTTACGAATGCCTCTCACCATTCAGTATTTCCTTCTCAAAAGGGTTGCTTTATTAAAATGTGTAATTTTATGGAGTAACAAATCTGATAGAGCGTGATGGCTTCTACCAGGCCACCCTCTGAGATAAACATCTGTAGCATTCACACATTGGACTCCAGGAGCCCAGAGTTTGCAGTTGTGTTTTTCTTTTTTAATATCTGTTCATTCTCTTCTGTTTTTTATTTTTTATTTTGTATAGCTGAACAGTTTTTCTTTTCCCTAGACTGTGGCCCTTGGAGACTGATCACAGAGACATCACAACACTAATGGTTTACCTCTAGCTTTCTGGGTAAAATGGCCACAAATTTCTGAAATCAAAACTTCTGAATCTTTTGAATAATGAATGGTGTCTTTCCCAGGGCTGTTTTAGGGATTAGCCCACGGGACAGAAGAAAATAATTAGAACAAGCAGTTGAATATTCAGTTCTTTATAATAAAAACTAGAGGCCCGGTGCACGAAATTCGTGCACGGAGGGGGGTGTGTCCCTCAGCCCAGCCTGCACCCTCTCCAATCTGGGATCCCTCAAGGGATGTCTGACTGCCCTCTCACAATCCAGGACTGCTGGCTCCCAACTGCTCACCTGCCTTCCTTCCTAATTGTCCCAAATTGCTTCTGCCTGCCAGCCTGATTACCCCCTAACCACTCCGATGCCAGCCTGATTGATGCCTAACTGCTCCCTTGCCAGCCTGTTTGCCCCCAACTTCCCTCCTCTGCCGGCCTGGTCACCCCTAACTGCCCTCCCCTGCAGGGTTGATCGTCTCCAACTGCCCTCCCTTGCAGGCCTGGTCCCTCTCAACTGCCCTCCCTTGCAGGCCTGGTGCCTTCCAACTGCCCTCCCCTGCTGGCCTTCTTGTGGTGGCCATCTTGTGTCCACATGGGGGCAGGATCTTTGACCACATGGGGGCAGCCATATTGTGTGTTGGAGTGATGTTCAATCTGCATATTACTCTTTTATTAGATAGGATAGAGGCCTGGTGCAGGGATGGGGGCCAGCTGGTTTGCCCTGAAGGGTGTCCCGGATAAGGATGGGGGTTCCCTTGAGGCGTGGGGTGGCCTGAGTGAGGGGCCTGTGGTGGTTTGCAGGCCAGCCATGGCCCCTGGCGACCCAAGCAGAGGCCCTGGTATCTGGAATTTATTTATCTTCTACAATTGAAACTTTGTAGCCTGGAGCGGAGCCAAGCCTCGTGCTCGCTCCGTGGCTGGCAGCCATTTCTGTTGGGGTTAATTCACCTTCTATAATTGAAACTTTGTAGCCTGGAGTGGAGGCCTAGGCTGGCCAGGGCAGGTGGAAAGCTTGGCTTCCTCCGTTGCCAGGGGAAACCCTGGCCTACTCTCTCCAGCTCCGTGCTGCCGCCATTTCTGTTTGGATTTGTTTACCTTCTATAATTGAAACTTTGTAGCTAGAGTGGAGGCTTAGGCTGGCAAGGGCAGGTGGAAAGCTTGGTTTCCTCCGTTACCTGGGAAACCTTGCTCTCTGTGGCTGTAGCCATCTTGGTTGGGTTTATTTGCATATTCGCTCTGATTGGCTGGTGGGTGTGGCTGGTGGCATGGCTTGTGGGTGTAGCGAAGGCACGGTCAATTTGCATATTACTCTTTTATTAGGTAGGATTATTAGGTAGGATTATAATCGCTACCATTTATTGAGCACAGATTCCATAGCAGCACTGTGCTAAACCCTTAATGTGCAGCTCAATCCTTAGAACAAACCTTGTGGTACATGTTACTACCTTTTTATTGATGAGGAAATTGAGGCTTAGTGAGGGTAAGAAATTTACTCAAGGTCACGGAGTATATGGTAGATGTAATTATTTAATAAAATTAATATGGAACTGATCTCAGCCAAAAAATATTTACCTGAAAAGACTTTTTGTTTGTTTGAAATCAGAACCAAGCCTCTCAACATATACCAATTACTTGATAATTTTTTCAAATTACAAAAGGCCTATTGGACTTATTTTACTCACAGTCCTTGCCTGAACACTTCTAGCACCTAGCACTGAGTTACATACTATACAGCAGGCACCACCAGTGTTTGCCAGGCATCCTGGCTATTATCCAAAACGTGCTATTATCCTGGGTACTATTATCTAAAAGCACCCAAATATCTGTTCCTCTCTGGTGATGGATAAAGTTGTGTTCCCCCAAGAAAGCAAGAAAACGGAACCCGTAAGGCTGGAAGAACCTCTTAGAAGTGACTACTTAAGTGAGGTGTTTCAATGCATTTATGTAACAAAATGGAAATCCAGATTTTCCAAAAACAAAGGAGACGTTCAAGGATGGTTTTTAGGATTATCTTACATAGAAACCTTAACTAGCCAGCTGTCTTTCTGCATCTAAAGTTGGGTTTTATTCACCTAGAAGTTTTTTATGCCCAATTTTTTGAGGTCATATTTATATGTAAATCTGGATGCACATGTAGAAAACAAAAACCCCGCTATCATTCTGCTAGGGCGCACACAGGACTAAGTTATTAGCTAGAACAACACTGCTGCGGCTGAGGAACACCATTGTTTCTGTGGAGATAAAACTAGGGCCGTTTCTGAAGCACCAGAGAGACAGTTTATTGTTGTTTTGCTAAAGTGGTGAAAGAAGCCCAAAGCTCCTTGCAGGTTGTAATGGGTAAAAAGAAACAAGGGCTTTCATTCCTGGGAAACTGGAAGGCACGTGTGTTTTTTACACTCTTGTGATTCAGAAGCGTGTTCATTAAATTGAATCAGATCTTGACCAATGGGCAAAAGAAGACTATAAGGTGAAAAACAGTGAGCTTAAACCTCAAGTTTTTCATCTAGGATCTCTGATGTAGACTGGGTCCTTTGTCCGTGTTAAACTTCCCATAAAGTCCATGAAAATAACAAAACACTTAAAAAAACATTTTGAAAATTCAACAGAGTCGGTAATATGATGATATTTCCCTAAAGTGTATTGAGGAAATACTAGTAGTGCTTTAGTCTGGGAAGATCTTTACAAAACATTTACAGTCTCGGTACTCAAAGTGTGGCTCATGGATCAGTAGCTTCTCATCTCCTGGGAGCTTATTAGAAATGCAGGTTCTCAGCCCCACCTCAGACACAGGAAATCAGCTCCTGTATGTTAACAAGGTCCCTCGTGACTCCTGTGCACATTAAGGTTTGAGAAGCCGTGGTCTGCCTGATACTTTTACGTGCATCACCTCCCCTGCCAGCATAGCATGAACACAGGAGAAGGTGATATTGACCTTACCGCACACAGGACTCATTTCCCCTGAGGTGGGGAAATAATGATAGCAACTGCCTTTCCGTGAGCCCCCACTATGCGCCACTCTGCATAGGTGATCATAGTCCCTTTATCCTCCCACACCTCATTAGGGAGGGATTATTAGCTCTTCTTCATAGTTGAGGAAAAGGACGCTCAAGAGGGTAACTCACCCAAGATCACACCACCAAGAAATGCTGGCACCCAAAGAGCTCCCTGACCTCAGAGCCCCTGCTCTTGCCAAGTGGTCAACAACACGCCAGAGCGAGAAGGAGGTTACCACAGTGGACTTCGGCTACATTTTAGAACTGCCTGGGGAGCATTAAAAACCACTGATGCTCACTATCTTAGTGTGTTTGGGCTGCTGGAACCAAATACTACAGACTGGGTGGCTTATAAACCAGAAATTTATTGCTTACATTTCTGGAGGCTGGAATCTGAGATACGGGTGCCAGCATGATTGCGGTGAGGTTGAGTGACCCTCTTCCAGGTCATGGCAGAAGGGGCGAGAGATTTCTCTGGAGATTCTTTTATAAGAACACTGATCCCCCACTTCATGACCTGATCACCTCCCAAAGGCCCCACCTACGAATACCATCACCTTGGGGGTTAGGATTTCAATATACGAATGTTGCAGGAATACAACATTCAGACTCCAGCACCCACCCACCCTCAGAGATTCTGATTCTGGTCTGGAGTCTGGGCCTGGCATTGGGGTTTTTTTTAAAGCTCCCTGGGGATTCGAATGTGTACCCCACGGTTGAGACCCACTGATTTACAGACGCGCTAAATGTCTCTCTGGCACTGTTGATAGGACCTTCATCTGGAACAGCTTACCTGCCCTGGTTCACTTGTTGCATGGGTAGACTTTGAAATTGCTGGCACTGATGATGCCAGAGTAGTGGCATAAATACCTTATGCATGCAACAATCACATGCAACAATCACATTATGTTCAGGGTGAGAGAAGTTGATTATGGACAGTCAGGTCTGGCTGAATGTCTAAAGGCAAATATTCACCTTTCCCAATCTTTATGATGAGTACATTCTCTTAGCTTACTACACACGTAGCCTGGCCCTCATCTCCAAGTACCACTTAAAATCTCGTGTGTCGGTCTGCAAGTGGGTCTCAGTATTAGGCAGAGCAATGTTGAATATAGGTACCAAAGTTCTAATCCTGCTCCACCAGTTGGTGACAGAAGTTGGCTATACTTAATTTTTAAAAATATATATTTTATTGATTTTTTACAGAGAGGAAGGGAGAGGAATAGAGAGTCAGAAACATCGATGGGAGAGAAACATCGATCAGCTGCCTCCTGCACACTCCCTACTGGGGATGTGCCCGCAACGAAGGTACATGCCCTTGACCGGAATCGAAACTGGGACCTTTCAGTCCGCAGGCCGACGCTCTATCCACTGAGCCAAACCAGTTACAGTTAGGGCTATACTTAATTTTTTTACTTAATCCTCACTGTACCCTACTTCTCGGGTAAGCAAACTGAGGTTCAGAGAAAGTAAGAAATTTGCTGGACCTGTGATTCAACTCAAAATAATGCCAAACAGTCTATTTTCTTTTCTTTTTGCCATACTTTCTAATAAGAAGGAGGTTCTTGCCTTAGAGAGTCAAACCCTGGGAATTCAGGTTAGTTCCACGAAGACTTTCGGAGACTCTGATGTGAGCCAGACACTGAGCTAAGTTCCGGGGCCCTAGAAATGAAGAAGGCAAGGTCGTTTGCCTCATGGAGCTCACAGTCTGGAAGGGGAGACAAATGGGCTTATGCAGCACTGTCCAATAGAAAGATAATGTGAGCCACATACATAATTTAAATTTTTCTAATGGCCACGTTTAAAAGGTAAGAAAAGGTGAAATTACTTTTAATAATATATGCTATTTAACTCAATACATAAAAATATTTCAACATGTAATCAATATGAAAATTCATGGCAGATTTTACATTATTTTTTATACTAACTCTGAAATTCTGCATGTGTTTTATATGACAGCACATCTCAATTTGGACTAGCCACATTTCAAGGGCTCAGTAGCCCCATGTGGCCAGTGGCTACCATATTGGACAGTACATATCTAGAGATACAGTGAGGAAAGCCTATATTTGTTGTTGGGGGAGCAGGGATTAGGGGAGGTTGGTTAGATGTTGATACAATTTTCTACTTTAAAAAGTTACCTAAAAGCCCCACATTGAGGCGCGTGTAATGCTGTATTCCTTAGGCTGAATCTCTGTGCTCAGTGAAATAATGCATTATGCTTCTTAGAGCCCCTCAGTTGTAAATGCTCTCAGATAGAGAGATTTCAGCCAATGACTGATTCCCTCTCTTGGCAGAGTTTCCAAGCCCCGCGTAGAGAAACGTCACCTGTGTCTGGGAAGCCTGGTGACCCACTGGTGCTTCCTGTCAGTAACAGGTGTTTTGTTTTGGTTTTTGTTCATCCTTACCCGAGGATATTTTCCATTGAATTTTAGAGAGAGTGAAGGGGAAGAAGGGAGGGAGGGAGAGGGAGAGAGAGAGAGAGAGGAGAGAGAGAGAGAGAGAGAGAGAGAGAGAGAGAGAGAGAGAGAGAGAGATTGGTTGCCTCCCGCAGGCACCCTGACTAGGGGACCAGGGAAGAACCTGCAACCAGGTACATGCCGTTGCCCAGGAATCAAACCCGAGACCCTTAGGTGTGCAGGCCGACCACTCTGTCCACTGAGCCACACCAGCCAGGGCAGTAACACGTGTTTTAATAGGGCTTAACTTTGTAACAATTGTAGTTATATAGTGTTTCACTTACTAGAATATCTTAAAAATTGGCTAGATCACAAGCTGTTCAATAGAACCACTCTAACTGGGGACGTGGCTAAGGCTGTCTTTCTGTGATCAAATAATTTGGGATATTAGACCCCCCTCCAGGAACTTTCTCCTGCACATTAGCATATGAAAGGCTCTGGGAAGTCCCGTATTAACTTTGTTTAACCCAGTGTTTCACACTCATTTGACCACAGAAGACACATGTGTCTCCACATTTATTAGCATCTTGTAGAACACAGCTGCTCTGTAGAACAAGGTTTGCAAAACACAAAACTAGATGATTACTTTGCAGTGACCCTATATTTACATGATGGTAGCCTTTCCCACCAGAAGGGTAAGGCCTAAAACCTTTCCTTTTTCAATCTAAATTTACATAGTACAGGCTAGAGAGGACTCTTCAGGCCAGCGCACCTTGAGAACTGTCATTATTCTGTGGAAATACTGACTTTGTACTTCCTTAGATTTGAGTCACTCTGTACTTAAGTGAACTGTCACAGAGAACAAGACTTAAAGAGGAATGTGGAACGTGGATTAGCTGCAAATACCACAGGAGGCTGGAAGTGCTGCCCAACACTGGGTTGCAGAACACTGGAAACCCATAGTTCCCTGTGGCCAAGCCCAACTAGAGTTAACTCAATTTGTAATTTTGAGCAATCTGACCATGTCCAGGGTCCCGCCCAATAATTAGATTAAACTTTTTTGTGATTGGATTATTTCGTTATAGTAAGGAAAGGCCACTTGTTCTTTTGGGGAACCATGCTTGTCCTTCCCCAGAGACCCCTATCGCCGAATAGTTTAGGAGCTATTAGGATGGGATGTTGACTTCTTCAGAAACTGGGGGACATGGCTTCATAAACTGCTCATTGTAGAAACCAGTCAGTGCTGCCGTATCATTTCATACCTGACTGGATGGAGAGCCACAATCATCCTTTCTCTTCACTCCTCTCTAGGACCAAAGTATTTTATTTTGTATGTTGTTTCTTGCCTCAAAGGTACAGTGTCTTTCGGTAATAGAGAATATAGTAGTGACTTTGCTGCTTTCTAATTTCCATTCCCCCAGATCCTCTAAGGATTGCCGATGGGTATGCGTAGTCTCCGAGCCCCCAGTGTGGTAATTTATGCAAATGACTCATAAAAGAAAACTCATCCTTTTGTCTCTTACCCAGTTTTTTGTAATGAGCTATGCAACATTTTTTAAATTTAATGGTTGGGTATGTTTAAAGCATTTGTGAAGTACTTATGAATGTATTTTTATGCTGAATAAATTTCATTAGTGATTTTTTAAAAAATCACTATTAAGCCAATTAGCCTACCTTATTAATGATTGGTGATAATCCCCTTTTCAAACAGACCTCTATGAACTGTTGGAAATAAAAGGCACATTATGCATAGAAAGATGAATCCTCTTGCTGCAAGCTTACACAGTATTGATCTATATACTGTTTTGTGTTAGCGAAGTTCAGGGTATAAAGCTTTTTCTTTTCTCCCCACTGGAAGGTGGCAACACCAGTGGTCATTACAGCGAGCACCTACCTGCCAGAAGGCTCTGTGTATTGTTTGTGGCACTTCCATTCCCACACTTATGACCCTAGGTTATGATCGTGCCTTCCCCACCAGGTCGGGAGCAGGCCCTGTGTTCATCATCCCTCAGTCCCCATGCCCACTACGGCACTGCAGTAAATGTTTGCTGAAAAATGATAAAGGCATTGTAGCAAGTTATGTCCAAGCCGAAAGAGATGAAGAAATCAAGTTGTTTTCACTCTCAGAGCTCACAGGACCTGCTTCTAAGGAGGCGAGATGGGAAGCAGGTACATATTAACAGTAACCAGCTGTCTGACTTGGGTAGGTTGCTCCCCTTCTTTGTACTTCAATTTCTCCATCTGGAAAATGAATGATTAATAACTTTGCCTCCCTCCGAGTAATACTATAAAGATAAAGGGAAGAGAGAGATGAGAGCATGGTGAGCTCTTTGGAGGCAAGATCTATGTAACACTAAGTCATCCTAATTGCCACGGTTATTATTTCTCTAGGGTGTGCAGTGTATTCAATTTATTCCTTTGAAGAACACAGAGGAGAGAGCTAGCTGGAATGGTGAGACATAGAAGATGAGGCTGGTTAAGCAGTTGAGAATCCATCTTTTTAGTAGCAGGGTATCTTATGGGACTTTGTCCTAAAGAAGTACCTCTCCCCAACCCCATTGTTGATGAAGAGACAAATGGAGACCAATGGCTAGACCTCAGGTGAGCAATCTAGATATGATTTAGAAGTCACTGAGCATAGATAGTACCTCCCCAGATTCCATCTTCTTTACCAATAACCTGCTCACAGAAGTCTTGTCTTATGGCCCAGATGCCATTAGATGCTATTAGATATACTGCTCAAGAGCTTAAACTTTAGACTCAGACTGCCTGGTTTCACTCCCCAGCTTGCTACTTTCTAGTTGTAAGGCCTTGGACAAGTTCCTTAACCCCTTCATGACACATCTGGAACACAAGTTGACCCTTGAACAACACGGGTTTGAACTGCATGGGTCCACTTATACATGGATTTTTATCAATAAATATACAGTTAGTCCTCTGTACCCAAGGTTTCCCATCTGTGGATTCAGCCAACTGTGGATAAAAAAGTGGTATTTTTGATTCTTGTTGGGAATCTACAGATGTGGAGGGCTACTACATGCATTCTTCTACACCATTTTATAGAAAGGACTTGAGCATTCACAGCTTTTGGTATCTGTGAAGGATCCTGGAACCAATCCCCCATGGATACTGAGGGACGACTATAGTTAAGTTTTGGGGGAGTCAAAAGTTATATGTAGATTTTTGACTGTGTGGGGTAGGGAGGGCCCCATATTGTTCAAGGGTCAACTGTACTTAACTCATAGCTCTTGTGAGAATTACATTTACACATGTAAAATGCCTAGAACAGGGCCTGGCAAGTAGTAAGTCTTTAATAATTTTAGCTATTAAAGTAGATATTATTATACATGGGGAGTTGAGCTGGGTACTATATATACATCATCATTCTGTCACCTAGCTATAGATCTGAGACCAGGATTTGACTAGCCCCCAAGCTGGAGAATGGAACCAAATCCCATTGGAGCACAGACCACGTACTTTATTTATGAGTAAATATTAGACACAGCTTGCTTTATTTGAAAGTCAAACAGAAAAAAATAGAGCTAAATTAAAAATTGCTACAGAATAAGGGAGAGGCAGCAATGATTCTCAGGATGTAAGCAGACCTTTAAAAATTGTTTACTGTAGGTACTAAAGTAATGTGTATACAAGTTTGGCATCCTTAATAGATGCAAAAATACATGAAATAAGAGTAGAAAATAGCCCTCGCCGGTTTGGTGCAGTGGATAGAGTTGTCAGCTGCGGACTGAAGGGTCCTGGGTTCAATTCCGGTCAAGGGCACGTACCTCGGTTGTGCACTCCTCCCTGGCCCAGGCTCTGGTATGGCCGTGTGCTGGAGGCAACCAATTGGTGTGTCTTTCTCACATCGATGTTTCTCTCTCTGTCTGTCTCTCCCCCTCCACTCTCTCTAAAAAAATCAATGAAAAACTGTCCTCGGGTGGGGATAAAAAAAAAAAAGAGTAGAAAATAATAATGAGAAAGCAAGTTGGTTTGGGAATAAGGATTAGAGGGAAAAGAAGACAGATGAATTGCAAGGAACTTAAAAATGTAAAATCTGCAATGAAGTTAGAACTGAGCAGAACTGATAAAGTAGGAAACTGAATCAATGAAGTGGAGAATTGGCTCTATCAGAATATAGAAGAAAAGAACAGAGAGATGAAGACAAGAATTAGGAAGTGTTACTAGGGTTTTGAGGGTCTTTTTCTCATCATGCTCCCACATTATAGTTGGCTGGTGTGTTGTAAGATGGCTTCTATTGACAAGAGAAATTTGAACCTGTCATGTACCTATGACCTGCCCTTCTTTGGCTCCTTGGCCAGTACCATAAAATGTGTTTCTTTCACCACATCCTTCACCCCTAATTTCGAATGAAATCTCCTGTCTAGGGTGATACCTCTGAAAGCCATCTGATAGAGTGCTGTCCCAGCACTTTCAAGAATGGCTATTTTTTCATTGTGAAAACACTATGAGAAGAGCAGCTGAACTAATAACATTTTTTATTCTACAAAACAGAGCTGTAGAGAGCAACATAATGACCACTTTCATAACCAAGAAACTATCAAGACAAGAAATGATTTGTCTACATCTGTAAACCCATACTGAATGACCTAATTCTAAGCAAAGAGCTAATGCAGATATCTGTCATCAAAATACTTTTTATTACTATCTTCCTTTAAGAACCTGATCTTCTTTTAATTATGTTTAAAAATCAGTACATATAATATGATCTCAATAATATAAACAAAACAATCCACACCAACACCAAAACAAATTGTCAGGAACTATACTAAAATGTTAGCCATGATTATCTCAGAGAGTCATGAATAATACAAATATTGATAGATAGGTGAATAGATAGATAGATAGATTAAAAAAAGAATTGTTCTGTATTTTACATTTTCTTCATTGAATATCGTAATAGTGATTTCTTGGCTAACCAGAAAATCTGATTTTAAATGGCTTAGACAAATAGGGGCTTCTTTTTCTCACACAATAAGTGTGAGGCACCTGACATTGGTTCAGAGGTTAAGGATAACAGGGCCCATTACTCTGCAGTTCTCTTGTCCTTTCTCCTTATGCCTCATGATCACCTGACGGCTACTGAAGCTCCGGGCATTAGGACTTGTTCAAATCAGGAGAAGCAAGGGATGCTGAGCCAGCTGCTCTGTATCCTCTTATCAGAAAAGCAAAAGCTTTCCTTAAAATGCCAGCAGACTTCCGCTTTTATCCACTGGCCACAATAGTGTCACTTAACCAACCCTGGCTGCAAGGGAGACAAGGAGAGCGAATGTTTAGTTTAGCTTTCCAGCCGTGCAGCCAAAGGCAGCAAGGGAGAAGGGGGGAGTTGAAAAGGAGTGTTGGGTGAGCCAAACTTTGCTGGCTGC
Source organism: Eptesicus fuscus (assembly GCF_027574615.1). Taxonomy (NCBI): domain Eukaryota; kingdom Metazoa; phylum Chordata; class Mammalia; order Chiroptera; family Vespertilionidae; genus Eptesicus; species Eptesicus fuscus. Next base: position 24,004,135 of record NC_072495.1, on the reverse strand, counting down.
CAGAGCATTTTTTAACCATGTATTATTTTTATAATTGAAAACATATTTTTGAGATTGTTATGTTCAATTTTAATCTATTATAGAATCTCAATAATGTAAAAATACGCACACCAAGAAGACACACACACAAAAAAAAAAGAAAGAAAAAAGAAAGCCACAGGAGCATTAAAGTTGTCTGCTCTGGGTCTTGACACAAATGGTATTCTACATTAGCATTACTCCATGTGAGCAGGGTGGGAGCGACTGGGTGGTTCGTTTATTTGTATTTATATGGAAGAAGTGGTTGACGAGATAGGAGTGTAGATGGACAGGTGACTGGCCTGGCAGGATAGACAGGGACCCAACCCTTCCTGATGGAGCAGGTTTGCAGTTTGTCAAGAACCAACAAATGTCTTGGGAAGCTCTAGTTCAGGTGGTTTCCACAGGCTTCTCTGACGTGAAGAAACGCGGTAAATGGGGTTTTAGATTTAGAGTGGTCGTAAGAGCTTTCTAGGAAGACATGTTCAAATAGCATCTCTGTGCTGTACACGAGTAAGCCAGTATCAGGGGCCTCTAATTTCCTAAGCAAATCTCTCTCAATTAAACAGAAAGGGAAGAAAAACTGAAAGCAGTAAATGGATTCACAATGTCAATCCCATTTTGCTCTTTTCCGTGTTTTTGAAATTGCCCTAACCAAAAGCCCATGTACTAATAGAAAAACGAGCAGAATATATGAATCACTTGTTTTGATAGCATTATGCTTAATCTAGCTAGAACACTTCACACAGTCATAGAGTATGAGTTTTCTATCCAGCATGAGTTTTTAAAATGAAGCTTTTCAGTCCTGATTGCCTTGGGAAAGCAGATTTCATAATTTGCTCTCCAGCCTTGCTGGAAAATCCATCTGTCTTTGCAATTGAATTTGCAAAGTGAAATCATTTCGAAGGGCTGTTCTTTTGGCCAGCTCCTCTGCTCCTCCTCCCTTTCCCTGTCTGTTTCCAGGGCTCCCTGTTGGCCTGGGCAGACCACGCCATCCTCTCATCCTCTCTGAAGGAATGATGTGGCCCTGGGGGATGGGCTTTGTCCACACCCCCACACCCCCATCCCCCTCACCTCCCAGATTACACAGCTGAATTCTGCAGCAGTTGCGCCTCAGACTCTCAGAGCTGCAGAGTAACCCAGGAGAAAAGTGCTGGGCTGGGGGGCGGTGGGCCTGAGTTCACCCCTGCTCTGTAACTGAGGGGCCACATGGCCTTGGTGAGTGTCTTCGGAGCAGACCCAGCCTTTGTTCTAGAGTCAAATAAGATAATGGAGGCCCAAGGACTCCGAAAGCTGACAGGTGCCATAACGTGTTAGATTTAATTCTGCTCCACAATTTACAACCATTTTTGGAAACCTTGAGTTTTAGGTTACCTGAGGTATTTATCCAGTAGGCAGTTAGACTTATGAGACTAAGATTTAGAGAACTCTGAGCTGGAATTGCATATTTGGAGTCACACAGTGGTATTAAATGAGATCACCAAGGAAAATTTTGTATATTATTTTTATTATTTAGGAAGGGTTCCATTCTCCTTTATTTTAAAAAAATATTTTTTTATTGATTTCAGAGAGGAAGAGAGTGGGAGAGAGAGATAGAAACATCAGTGATGGGAGAGAATCATTGATTGGCTGTTTCCTGCATGCCCCACACTGGGGATTGAGCCCACAACTTGGGCATGTGCCCTGACGGAATCGAACCGTGACCTCCTGGTTCATAGGTCAACCCTCAACCACTGAGCCATGCCGGCCAGGCCCCTTCTCCCTTATTAATTATCACAATGAAATTGAGAGGAAGCCTATAACTTCTTTTCACAGTGAATCACATTTCACAGGTAAAAAGAAAAACTGTGGTGAAGGCAATCAGTCAGTAAGTCAGATTTTAAAATTAAGGTTTCCAGTTTCTCAGTCTTTTGCTTAAATTATTGGATACCAGCCAACAGACTTACCAAGTAATTAGCTTTGATGATTAATTTTAACAACTTCAACTGGATGACAGTACAGAAATGACTTTATATCCCCCCCCCCAGATTATTAATTAATGGCAGGGTATAAAATCACCTCAGAGCACCCAGTATTTCTCAGTGTGGTCTATTGACATTTGGGGGTGTGGTAATTCTTCATTGTGCAGGACTTTCCCATATAGTACAGGCTGTTTGGTGCCCCTGAGCCCACCCAGTGTAAGCCCCCAGATATTTTGACACCCAAAAATGCTTCACCACATTTCCAAAGGCCCTTGGGGGTCTCCTGTCCCCCATGCAGAGACTGACCCTTAAGGAAGTGTGCCCCATTCTCACATCACATGCAGAGCTTGGCTATAGTATTCTCAGAGTCCAGGACTCTTCTCTCCCCTTTGATGAGCTGATCTGGTGTCACGTTCCCTTTAGGGTACTCACTTTACAAACATGGTTGCATCTAAGACTTAGAGTGAATTACATTCTATAGTACCATAATGCTAGAGGGAGTGGCAGATTTTGATGTTGTGAATTGTAATGTTGAGGGCTATAGTTATCAAAGCTATTTGGAATAATAGCAATATCCTAGAAAATGGAGTATCACAAAGATGAAAACTTGAGGCCAGGAGAAGTAACTTTTCTAAGACCATAAGCCAGTGAAATGGTAGAGCCAGGAATAGGGAACATCCAATTTGGTCACAGTGCCTTTCTACCATAAAACACTATCTCCAGGCAGCTGGTACTTTTGGGTTATTAAAGTTGATAGAAAAGGGTCTCTGAAACAAATTACTGCAAAATGGAGAAGTGGCCAACTAAGGGGTAGGCAGTGTACCTAGGCCATCAATTGAGAATGCAACAAAGGTAAAAGGGTTTTTTGATGGCTTGCTCGTTTATAACTTCATTCCATAAAGGACTTTACTTAGCTTACAATATCAGATGATGATACAATAGAAATAGAAAATTAAGATCCGGTAAATACACATCAAAGTAGGAAACCAACATCAAGGAAAAGAGCCAAACCATGCAGCCTAAAGGCTAACAGTTGTTAGAGTAGAGGTCCATGTTGAGTCAGAGCTTCCTGGTGGCCAAAGCAAAAAGAGTAACAAACAGTCCTCATTACCCAAAAAATGGGAGCATAGAATTCCTCCAGGGAAGGAAAGCTGAATTCTAAGAGATTTCTCAAGGGAGATTTTATGTAAGGTATTCTGGTAACAAAATTTATAGCATCAATAAAAATTTAACAGTAAAATTGTAATAGATTTCTGTATGCTTTCTCTAATAGGAAACTTGAATCAAAACCAAATCAACCCTGGTCCTGGCTGGGTAGTGCAGTTGGTTAGAGGGTCATCCCAATATGACAAGATTGTGGGTTTGATTCCCTACAAGGGCACATACAAGAGTCAACTAATGAATACATAAATAAGTGAAACAACAGATCGATGTGTCTCTCTCTCCCCCCTAACTCTTCCTCTCTCAAATCAATCAATAAATAAAAGAAAAAACAAGTCAACCCTAGATCATTAAGGTTAAACCTCAATTAATTGAAGCCTATCCAGTATGGGTCCAAGGTAATGGTTCAAGTTTATGGATTTTAGTGGGCTCACTTGATTCCAGGCTAGAATTTAGAACATCCAGAGGTTTGGATCATTTCTATTAATAGGTGTCTCCTCTCACACAGACTTTGGAAGGACAGTTTGAAATTGTAGGTTCTGACCAGGGCTTGGAGGATTGATATTGTACGGCACATCCGTTAGGATGTGCTAGGATCTGGTACAGTAACAACAGTCCACAAATCTTAGTGACCCAAAACATGCAAGTACTATGTTCATACACTGCCTACATCGCCTTCAGGGGCAGCTCACTAACCCAGATCTACAGCGGGACCACCTGGAACACATACTTCCCCAGTCAGGGAGGCGGGGGGAGACAGCATGGACGGTTGTACTCCAGCTCTTAACGCTTCTCTCTGGAAGTAACATATCGCTTGTACTCAACATTGCAGTGGGCACCCCTGGCTTTCCCTGAGTAGGGAAATACCTATCTGAATGTAGGAGAGAACCAGAGAGAGATCATTAGTAAAGTCTGCCACAGACGGGGGAGAAAGGCAGGCATACAAAGCAGGGTGGGGGGGCCTGGAAGGCCGAGTGGGGCTGCTCTGTGGCTGGCACAGCACAGGGAGCCCGGGGCAGGGAGGAGTGGGTTAGAGCTGGGTCCGGAAAGCTCGTAAATGCATTTTAATCAATCAACACTTGACTCCGCAGGCCACGGGGCCCTTAGGAGGTATTCCAGGGCGGTGGGCTTGGTCCTTTTTTTAGAGGCTCAACTCAAGGGAGGAGCAGAAGGACTATCTCTGCATTTCAGTAATTCTACCTCAGACTTTGAAACAAAAGAACTGTTTGTTTCATATTGAAACGAACTCCCTGCAACATTCTCTGCATTGTTAACTTATGAGGGTGCCTCCCACCTCTTATTGTGATCCACAATGAAAACCAGGCACACTTTGCCTTTTCCAAACAGTGACTAATGGCGGAGCTTGGCCAGGCAGGCCCGGCATATTTTTCACTCTGCTCTGGGCTTCCCACCAAGTTCTCTCACAGTGGCCTGGCCACAGCCATTAGGGATGATTGTGCCTAGCACTTCCTACCTCATCATCCATCTCCAGAGCGCCCCTCTCCAGCCACCTCCTTTTTAAATAGGTTTAATTATTATTTCCCCTGCTTCATGGCACAATTAATCTTCCCCACCGCCTCGGAATTTACGGCCGTGCAGAACCAGGGAATTTCTGAGCTGTTCACCTGCAGTCTTGGTTTTTAACTCTCTGAGGGAAGTGGGAAGTGGGGCCATGTATGCAGGCAGTGAAATACCTGTGGGCTCCAGTGGGCTCCACGCTGGCTTCTGGCCATTATTTACCCCAGGCGTGAGGACAATGGCAGGAGGGGACTGCAGAGGAACTGGCTTGACCTCTGTTCAGCCTCCGGGGAGCCTTGAGGGTCAGGAGTGAGCAATTAGGGCTCTCTATTCCGACTACATTTTATTTCCTCCAAGTTTGGTTATGAGATGAATAAATTCTGCGGAACCTAAAGTACAGCAGGGCAGCTATAGTTAACAATACTTAATATATTTGAAATTTGCTGAGAGTGGACATTAAACATTCTCACTACAAATGATGCATGTGCTATTTAACTTGATGGTGGCAGTAATTTCACAATGTATATATGTATCAAATAATCACATTCCATACTTCAAATATTTACAGTTTTGTCAATTATACCTCAATAAAGCTGGGCGCAGAGGAAGACGGGTAGTTTCTAAGGGAGTGTGTTTGTGGGAGGGAGAGGTGGCATCCTCAGCCTTATTATAGCGGCTCCTCCGAGTGGAAACAGAAGAGAAGGGCAGTTGGGATCTGGGACAAAAGTGCCACTCAACTCTCAGTGTCACTAAAGACATCCTCAATTGCTGCTAAAGCAAAAGAAGATAACAGGCTCTTAGCTTCACTTATCCTTTGGAGGAGCAGGAAGGGCCGGGTGGGTTTGGTAGGAAAAGTAGACAGATGTAATTAAGATAAATGATGGCAGAGGAGACATGGATGGCCCAAGAGGTGGTGCCCACACTAGTGATTACATCTGCCGCCGCCGCCGCCTCCTCCTCCTCCTCCTCCTCCTCCTCCTCCAGTCCTTAGGCGTTTCCGGTCTCTAATGTGCACTTCTTTGCTCTAGATACAAATTTAGCCAGGCTGTTATATAGCTGCCACAGGGCTGCTTTGGCCTGCCAGTGTACTGTTGGTAAAGAAGTGGGTATGAAATCATGTCCGCTTTTCACCAGCGTCATTCCAGAAGGGGAGCAGGCGAAAGAGATGGACTCCTGCGTCAGAAGAACCTGGATTCCAGTGCTAGTCTTGCCCCTAAGAGCTGTGTGGCCCCGTACGTTCTTGAGTCTTCCGGGTCTCAGACCAGAGTAGTGACCTCGGGACTGTTGTGAAGTGTGAATGAGATCATCAGATAGCAGGCACCAGTTCTCAGGAAAAGCTTACCTACTGGGAAGATGCTTGTAGCTGACGTCATAGAACTGGTTTTTGAATTTCTGCCATTTAAAAATAGCTGTACCTTTGCTGTCCTTCAGGGACAAGAAATAATGGGGACTTGTCTCCGGGCACATAAATAGTAACCGGAGAGTGAGTTAGAGAAAACATCCAGTGGTTGCATTTCTAATAGAGAGCACTTTGATTCCAGCCATCTGTTTACTAACCAGGCATTTCTCCTCTTCCCCACCCCAAGCTTTGAGATACTTTAGGTACAATATACAGAAGCTCCGTGTGGAACTTGAGAGGGAGAGGGCCCAGGGAACAAAGATGTCTGCAGTTAGAGTGATGGGTGTCCTGGAGAAACCGGGGCCACTCCTCCTGGTGAGGGGGCGCCTGGGAAGAGCAGTTGAGCATGTGCAGCAGGTGCTCCCAGCTGCTTTCACCATCCCCTCCCACGTTTCCTGTTTGATAGACAAAATATCATGTCCTGTAGGATCACTTGAAATGAAAGGTACAACTAAATATCATGATTATAAAATTGAAACAATGGGACACAGCACCGTGTTGTTTTCAGCATGTACATGCCCTCCCCGGGCCTGGAGAAGGAGAAGGAGGTTGGTATAGCTTAGAGGCTGGCGACCAGCTGAGTTCTTTCTCTCCTGTGGTCCCAGACAGGACATGAACTTAAACATCCACATCAGGACTTAGCTATGAGAAAGTTTCCTGGTGCAGAATGGGCTACAGAACAGCTCTCTGCATATCTTTAGTATTTGATTTAACTTTCTATTGTGGAATTTTACACACACACACAGAAAGAGATAGGACCGTATAATGAACCCCCACTAAACGCATAAACCAATTATCAACATTTTGCTAATCTTGTTTCATCTATTTTCATAAACACACGCATGCTAGCACACACATGCTTACTTCCCAGCCCCCGCTAGAGTATTTTAAAGTAAACCGTAGACACCATGTCATTTCATTTGTAAATGCTTCCATATGTATTTCTAACAGATGAGAACTTTATAAAACACAGCTACTGTCCCAGTTCACACCTAGTGAAACTGATTAATAACAGTTCCTTCATATCTTCTGCTTATTTTGAAAGCAGATGGGCTGTGGGTCAAGAGTCCCTTCCTCAGCTCTGCCACTAACGCACTTCCGCTCACTGGGCCCTGTCTTATAAAGTGAGCCTGTGAGAGGGCCTCTTCCAATCCCCCAGTCTTACGTTTCCCCTGAGAATAGCTGGCGATGCGGCCAGGATGGAAGCGGTGGATGAACTCTTAAACCCCCATTAGGATCATGAACTATTAATAATCAGAACAATAATATGTTCAGGAAATGAGAAGAGCACTACCATTGTTTGTGGAGGTGCACTGAAGCCCTGCTTTTACAGACTTCACAAGTGGAAATGCAGTCAGAATTCACTGCTGAAACGCTAAACATTCTAGTTACAGCAGAAGTTCTGCGTGGCTTGTCCTGTGCACACCTCCATTGATGTCTGCTGGTCATGGTTAGTAATAAAAGCAGAATGCATTGAGCACTTACTATGTCCCCGGCACTGTGCTAGCGTCTAGTAAGCATGGTCTCCTTGGCTTTCACAACGGCTCTTTGTAGTCGGTATTGCTATTCCCGGGGCAGTGACCACTCCTGACACGGAGGTGGAGGCCGGCGGTGCTGCTGTATAAATCCCTAACCACACCCCCTGTGAGAACTCTGCTTTGTGGAAGGTCTTCTGCCCCACTAATCTTCATTTAATTCCCCTCCCCGAGCACGTTGTCACCTCGCGCACCCCGCTGACAGGCCCTCTGTAAGTCCTCATCTGAGTGACGGCCCTGGAAAATCAAGCTGTGGTCTCCAAAGGGAAGGAGGATCTGCAGATTATCTCCTCAGCATGTGCAGTCACTCTGCTGGCAGCTCTCGGCAGCTTTTATGTTGCCTCAATAAAGAGAAAGGCTGCCAATTGTGTGTAATGTTCCGTTCAGAATTCTCCTGGCTGGCAGCGGTGAGACAGTAGAGACACAGGCAGATGAAAAAATTCCCACTCAGCCGGATCCATATCCTTTTACCTTTGCTCGTGTCCAGAAGTCGTTTTGAGAATCTTCCTGCAATTCTTTATAGATCCTTGGAAGTATCAGACCGGGAGGAAAGGGAGGAGGAAAGGGGGGTGCTCGGGCAAGCTGGCTGGGGATCAGATCATTTTGCCATAACCAGCAGGCAGTTTCTTTCACAAATCATTGAACCCTGAGTAGCCATTATCATCCCAACTGCTCCCTATTAACCAGGCCAGACTCTTAAGGCCCCGAGAGCAAGACAGCATTTCTTTTTCTTTCTCTCACTCTGCTCATGCCATGTTTAGAAAGCATGCTGTAGTTCACACAGATTATTGACATATACTAATATGTTTCTCATACCATTCCTTTGAGATGATTATAACTTGACCGTATTAATAAGAAGGCAAACGACATCAAGTTTTCAATTTAAAAAAGAAAGAAAAGCCCAGAGACGTAAAGTGGCTGTCTCAAAGGTGCTCAGCTAATGAGGTGAGAGCCAGGCTTGTAGAACAGGCCTTCTGACTTAAAGCTCTGTTCTTTGCCATTATGGTGTGCTTTCTAGATATTTAGCCAGCTTCCTGGATGATGGGGTACCGGTGGGCAGGGGGGAGCTAGCAAGGAGACCTGTGTCCTTGGTGGTAGGGAGCAGGGAAAAACCTGAGCTTCCTCTGATTGCCTTCTCTGAAGGTCTCAACACGCTCTTAGCAACTGACTAGTGATCATATTGGCTTAAAAATCATTACAGTGAAATCCAAAAGCTGGGGGGGGAGGGGGAGGGGAGATCAATGTAAAGACATTGCTGGGGAGGAAGTGCTCAGAGGGCTTGTGGGCGCTGCTGCCGCCCTCCCCGGCTCTGGCTCTGTCCATGACTGTGGACTGGTGGCTGGGCAGATATTTTGACTCCTGTTCCAGAAATGCAGAAGCTGAGGAGAGAGGGAGTGAAATGATTCATTTTCTCTAAGGATACCTGGAAATTTGAAATTGAAAAGTTTTCTCTTTAGATAAAAGCATTTTAAGGGTCCAGGCTAACTGCAGGTCTTTAGAATGGAAATGTTTACGTCACTAATAATTCCCCACTAACAGGGGCTCTAGGTAATGCTGAGGTATTGCCTCCTGGGCAGCTTCCTGACCTTGAGACAGGTTCTGAAAAACTCGCATCCTTCCAGCTGGATGCTGGAGACGTCTCCAACCCAGGGGAGTGGCCAGGCCCAATCCCCGAGAATATTACTCCTCTTATTGGATCAGTTTCAAAAATACTTTCCAATAAGTCGCGCGGGGCGGGGGGTGGGGGGGATGAGGGGGGATCCCTGGCTTGGCCCTGCCAAGGGTTATGCATTCATCATAGGAAAAACACTGACAATCTTACCTTATAATAGACAAATATGCAAATTGACCGCACCTTCGCTACGCCCAAGCCACGCCCACCAACCACGCCCACCAGGAAACCGTTGCAGGGATGCTGGGGTGCGGCGGAGCCCAAGGCCCGGAAAGCCGCCCGGGGCTTTCCGGGCCTTGGGCGCCAGCGGGGTGCCTGCGATCGGGTCGCAGGGACGCTGGGGTGCGGGCGGAGCCCAAGGCCCGGAAAGCCGCCCGGGGCTTTCTGGGCCTTGAGCGCCAGCGGGGTGCCTGCTCCGATCGCAGGGACGCTGGGTGCAGCCGAGCCCAAGGCCACCGCCCAGGGCCAAGCCGGGACCCTGAAAGAAGGTAGAAGGCGGTGGCCACAGCCAAGGCCTGGGTCCCCGGTGCCGGCAGAAAACTGGTGCAGGCAGCCAGGTGAATGAAGGTCTATTGCACGAATCTTCGTGCAAACGGGCTACTAGTACAAATAATAAGAAAAAGCTGCCATTCCACCACCCAAAAATTATTGTTAACATTTAAATAAGTTTTATGTTGTATGTGTGTATATTATAAATGTAAACATATACATATATACATATATCCTATTAATATTTTTATTAAAATATACTGTTTGTGACCATATATCCCATTAATATATTGTAATTTTTTCCCGTGTCAATACGTAAACTTCTATTTTACCATTTTTAATGGTACCATGTTATTGCATTGCATAGAGTACCATGATTTCTTAATTATTTTTAAATTACATATATTACTCATACAAGCAAATACACAGAAGAATTGCCATAGTTTATTTAATCTCTGCCACCTCCAGCATTCCTTTTCCTTAAAGCATCTAGTAAGTCCAGTAACTAGCATTTGAATTTCACTTTATAGTTTACAATACACTTGTACACACATTATTTCATTTGATCCTCATTACCACCCTCTAAGGCTTGTATCATATTACTATTTTCCTCATTTTATAGATGAACCTTACAAAGCTCAGAGAGGCTAAATGATGTATGCAGTACCCTAAGTCCAGTCAATGTCAAAGAGATGCTGGGCCCAGAGATGGACACAACTCGTGTGGTAGGACAGACCTCCATCGTAGGCAGGGAGGAAGTGGGGACCAGAAGAGGGGCCCTGACATGCTCCTGTCTCCCCCCTCACTTAAGCATTTAATGTGTGTACTGACTTGTTTCGTGACTGTCTGTCTCCCTTATGACTCTGTGTGCTTTTGGAGAGCAGACACCTGTCTTTATTTCTCCTCTCCCCTGCTCCCACCACAACATTAGTATACAATACTCAGTTAATGTTTCCTGGGTCAGTGTGTAAATGAATGAATGGACAAGTGAATGAATGAATGAACTAATGAAAGGTGTCACAGAGATAAGCAAATTGCAGAGGCTGGATTTGGACAGCTTTCTCCGTGCCTCTGTTTTCAGATATTTTAATAACCCATCGTGGTGTCTTTGAGTTTTTGTACTTCTGCAGGTTTTTGTCACCACTGCAGAGCTCCCACACTGATGCATGGAACAGCATGTTCAAAACCAAGGGCAAGGAGAAACCTGTTTGCATGCTAGATTCCCTCTAGCTTTTCCAGTGCCCCACCCTAGCCCCAGCTGGGGTGAACCAGGCTCACCTTAAAAGCATCTCCGAAGTTACCTCTATAATACCCCTCATTTGGAACTACTTGATATTTATGATCTCATTTGAACTGCTTGTGAAAACAATGGCTTAGCAGCTTATAGCATAGTTTATGAGGGTTGTTTGAAGTGCTATTATTGTTGACAGTAAAAGCTGTATAGCAGAATTACAAGAAATTTTGGAACAAAAATCATTCAAATCCCATCACCTAACAAGGCATCTATTTTTATTTTTGCATAATCTCCTCAAAGTCTCGTCCATGTGCATTTGTTTTTTCCTACTCGTCACGGAGCATGCAGCATTGTTTTCTGCTTTTTCCACTTAATATTATTGTAAAAAGCCCTAGCCAGTTTGGCTCAGTGGGTAGAGCATCAGCCCGAAGACTGAAGGGTCACGGGTTTGATTCCAGTCATGGGCACTTACCTTGGTTGCAGGCTGGATCCCCAGCCGGCTGTGGTCGGGGTGCATGTGGGAGGCAACCAATTGATGTGTCTGTCTCATATCTATGTTTCTCTCTCTGTCTCTCCCCCTCCCTTCTATTCTCTCTGAAAAAAGCAAAAAAAAACCAACATTATTATAAGAATCTTGCCCCCCCCCATTTTTCTACATAGACTTTATAATTATCTTTTTAAAAATGTTATTAATTTTTTTAGAGAGAGAGGAAGAGAGAGGGATAAAGAGATAGAAATATCCATGAGAGAGAAACATCAGTTGGCTGCCTCCTGCATACCTACTGGGGATCAAGCCCACAACCCGGGCCTGTGCCCTGACCAGGAATCCAACCATGTCCTTCTGGTTCATAGGTCAACGCTCAACCTCTGAGCCACCCAGGTGGGGCATAATTATCTTTTTAATGACCCCAAACCCTCTATTGGATTGCTATACGGTGGCCCCTGTGTTTGCCATTTAAGATGTTCCTGATTTTCCACTCAGCGATACTGTGGCAGTGAACATTGTTATGCTTATAGCTCTTGCATTTGTTGCCTGATTTCCTTAGAACGCCGCCCTCCCAGGAGGAGCACTGCAGGGTCTGAGCTGCACTGTGTTTGTGGCTCTTGCCACGCCGCTTCTCCAGAGGCTGTGCCAACTTATGTCCGGCAGCTGATGTGCTTACCAGTTTCAGGGCAACCTCATCAGTATAGCATGTTGTTTAAATTTTTTGTTTGCTAATTTAGTAAACGTAAAATGGTACCTCAGGGTTGCTTTATTTTGCATTTCTTTGATTATTAAAAGAAATTAGCATTTCCCCTCTGGGTACTTTTTGGATTTCCTTGGATGTGAGTTGTCTGCTGCCTCAGTGCTTTGCCTGTTTCAGTAAATTTAAATCTTGATTTTTTAAAAAGTCAGACCGAGTAAAATCTTTACACACAATAGCTATTGCATTTTTAATATATTTTCCAGTATTGTGTTTGCCTTTTAACTTTAGATATATATTTGTAGTAGAAAACATCTTATTTTTATAATCAAATCTGTCACTGTTTTTTTTGTTGTTGCTTCGAAGCATAGAAAGCTATCCTCCCTCTGGAGACCTAATAAATATTTAATTCTACCTTCTGTTATTTTAAGCTCTTTAATTCATCTGGATTGTATTTGAGTATAACTTAAGTTGCAAATTACATTTTTTTTCCAAATTGTTAATGTTATTCTACCCTTTTTCTGTTCTCTTTCTCAGGAATTATACACCAGATGAAAGGTGATTATGATACTGCACTGAAACTCCACAAGACCCACCTGTGCATCGCCCAGGAGCTGAGCGATTACGCTGCCCAGGGCCGTGCCTACGGGAACATGGGCAATGCCTACAATGCTCTGGGCATGTACGACCAGGCGGTCAAGTACCACCGGCAGGAGCTGCAGATCTCTATGGAAGTGAATGACCGCGCCTCGCAGGCATCCACACACGGGAACCTTGCTGTGGCCTACCAGGCCCTGGGTGCCCACGACCGGGCCCTGCAGCACTATCAGAACCACCTGAACATTGCCCGGGAGCTGCGCGACATCCAGAGTGAGGCCCGGGCCCTCAGCAACCTGGGCAACTTCCACTGCTCTCGGGGGGAGTATGGCCAAGCTGCCCCCTATTATGAGCAGTACCTCCGGCTTTCCCCAGACCTTCAAGACATGGAAGGAGAAGGGAAGGTCTGCCACAATCTCGGCTATGCCCATTACTGCCTGGGAAATTACCAGGAGGCGGTGAAGTACTATGAGCAGGATCTGGCACTGGCCAAAGACCTTCATGACAAATTGAGCCAAGCGAAAGCTTACTGCAACTTGGGCCTAGCATTCAAGGCTCTGTTGAACTTCAGCAAAGCTGAAGAGTGTCAAAAGTACCTGCTGTCCCTAGCTCAGTCCCTGAATAATTCCCAGGCTAAGTTCCGAGCCTTAGGGAACCTGGGCGATATATTCATCTGTAAAAAAGATATAAATGGTGCAATAAAATTCTATGAGCAGCAGCTGGGCTTAGCTCATCACGTAAAGGACAGAAGACTGGAGGCCAGTGCATATGCAGCCTTGGGCACTGCATACCGAATGATCCAGAAATATGACAAGGCCTTGGGTTATCACACGCAGGAACTGGAGGTATATCAGGAGCTGAGCGACTTGCCAGGGGAGTGCAGATCTCACGGGCACCTGGCTGCTGTCTACATGGCCCTTGGGAAATACACAATGGCATTCAAATGTTACGAAGAGCAGCTGGATCTAGGGCAGAAGTTGAAGGATCCAAGTCTAGAAGCCCAGGTCTATGGCAACATGGGCATCACAAAGATGAACATGAATGTGATGGAAGAAGCCATCGGCTACTTCGAGCAGCAGCTGGCCATGCTGCAGCAGCTAAGCGGAAACGAGTCTGTGCTCGACAGGGGCCGGGCCTACGGCAACCTGGGGGATTGCTATGAGGCCCTGGGTGACTACGAGGAAGCTATCAAGTACTATGAACAATATTTATCTGTTGCCCAGAGTCTGAATCGAATGCAAGACCAAGCCAAGGCTTACCGGGGCCTAGGAAACGGACACAGGTAAACATGTGGCTGATAAACTTGCACAAAGAGCAGTGGTGACAGCAATGGCATGTGGTTTGTTAACTACAAAACATTTTCATACCTATCTCGTTTGGTTCGTCCAATGATTCTGTGAATTTAGCAGGGGATAGGACTACCTTTATGTTATGGAGGGGGAAACTGAGGCCCAGAGAGGTCAGGTTAATCTCCAAGATTACACAGTTTAAAAGCGACAGCTCAGAGTCACACCCAGGGCTCTTTGACTCCCACTGCATTGCCTTTTTGACTGCATCGTATTGAGCAAGATAAAAGATAATAAGAATGGGAAAGATGAGTGAATCAATTTAACTGAGCTGTTCTGAATGCCTCCCACATTATATGAAGTGTTTTTTAATACATCATCTGTACCCACCAATTATTTGGCCCCCATTTTGTTGCTTTTAGGGAAAGCCATTTGATAATGGCAGGAGTGAATAAATATATACTATCATCATGCTTAACATTTATAGCAATCCTGTATTGCTCTACATGTATTATCATCTGCTATGGGATGTGGGATTTACTATCATTTAGAAACTGAGGCTCAGGAAAAGGAATTTACGTGCCTCCACACAACCGGTCTGGTCTGCTGCCAGAATCTATGTTCTTCCCAGTCTTATCACGTCATCTCTTAGCAGCAGCACAGAAAGATACACTGTTGGCCAAGGTGATGCTTTTCCTTCCGAATGTGGGGAGCCCAAGAAGGTGTCTGTGTCTGCAAAATATACGGCTTCTCCAGATAGGCAGGGGATTAGGGCTCCCGGAGTGGGGGAAAGGCAAGGGTCAAACTAAATCATCACCCACAGAGTGCTCGGAGGAGCTCAGGGTGAAGGATTTATAGCTGTTGTAAAGTGATTTCAAAAACATAGTCTAAGCAGTAGTGGAAATTGGGAGGCCCGAAGAACCAAACAGTTCACTTGCTATCATTGTGCCTATTAATATATTTTATGTTTCCTCTGGGGTGTATATCCCATTGAATCTCAAGCTCTTGGGAAGGTCACTAAGGGATGACTTTTGAATTGCTTTCCAGATTATGAAATTCCCCTGCATCTCACTCTAAGGGCACATGATAGATTTTAGCTAGAAGAGGAGTTAAGAGCTTCTATAGTAAGTGACAGTGACAAATGCTTTTCATTTTCTCAGGGGCTTTAGTATGTCTGCACCTGCACAAAATAATATCATTGCTTTTCTGTCTACATCCCCACAGGGCCATGGGGAGCTTGCAGCAAGCCCTTGTGTGCTTTGAAAAGAGGCTCGTGGTCGCCCATGAGCTCGGGGAGGCCTTTAATAAAGCCCAGGCCTATGGAGAACTGGGAAGTCTGCACAGCCAATTAGGGAATTACGAACAAGCCATTTCCTGCCTTGAACGCCAGCTGAACATTGCTAGGGAGATGAAAGACCGAGCTCTGGAAAGCGATGCGGCCTGTGGCCTGGGGGGCGTTTACCAGCAGATGGGGGAGTACGATACAGCCCTGCAGTACCACCAGCTGGATCTGCAGATCGCAGAGGAAACCAACAACCCCACAGGCCAGGGCCGCGCCTATGGGAACCTGGGCCTGACGTACGAATCTCTGGGCACCTTCGAGAGGGCTGTGGTCTATCAAGAACAGCACTTGAGTATCGCTGCCCAGATGAACGACTTGGTGGCCAAGACGGTGTCATATAGTAGCCTCGGAAGGACCCATCATGCTTTGCAGAACTATTCCCAGGCGGTCATGTACTTACAGGAAGGTAAGTGCAAAGGCCCACGTGATCTCTGGGTCTACTCTGAGATGGAGGTCAGAGTCTACTCAGAGGGTAGTATGCACCGTCTGAGTGGCCACCCAGCTTGCAGTGAGGATCTCAGAAGCCACTTTGGTTCCACTCCAAAACCATGGTGCCCCGCACTAGGTGTTCTTTAATAGCACAAAGGCATTCTAGGGTCCAGAATGTACTACCCAGCTTGTCTTACTCACCAACCAGCTGCCCAAGGAGCAGATACCCTCCTTCCCTGCTTTTCAGAATCCTCTGAGTGAACAGCACATTCTGCCAAGGTGAATCAAATAAGGTCTAATCATGTAAAATGTAAGGGTCTGAATCAGAGGAAAATTCTTAGACTCTATCACAGCTATCCCTAAGTCCATTTTGATGTAGCAGCTGAGGTCTAATCCTGAAGCATCAGTCTGAGGGTCACTCAGGCAGCTGGCTAGACTTCCTTCTCAGAGCTTATTACTTCAGTGCTTGCGATGGTGGCCCAGAAAGTGGCTGCAGCTGCTGTTGCTCCTCCCCTCTCCCTCCCCTTCCCCTTCTTGCTCCTCCCCCTTCCCTTCTGCTGTCAAGTTCCCTTCAGTCACCCGAGCAGTCAGTGCTTGGAGGCTTCCTTCACCCCTTTTCCCCTCCGGAAAGCACTGCTCCTCCCATGGGCACATTGCATCCTCCCATCCTGGGAAAACGCAGGTATGATGATCTTGGCTCACTAGTAAAAGGACATTGTTGCTGATTTCAAGCAAAAACTCTCAGTTATAGTTTCCAAGGTGTTTTTTTTAAAAAACACACACATATATAGTTTATTTAATTGGATTTAATTCTCACAGTAACCTTGAGAGGTTTTTATTCCATTTGCAGCTAAGTAACCTGAGACTCGGAGAGTACAGTGACTTGATTCTGACTATATGGTCAGTCAGTGGTGAAGCGGGGCTCCCCCAGCTTTTCGGACCCCAGGAACCATGTAAGACCCTGTGTGGAGTTGCTCTGAACCCCCCAAGAACAGAACAGGGTTGGAGCAGTCGTATCCTCTTCCTCCGGAGCCCCAGCTGGGAAGCGGGGAGAGAGGGAAGCAGGAAGCTAAGTGGAAAATGGGCCAGGGGCTGATGTTTCTTCGCACAGACCAGGGACCGCTCTGGCCTGCAGGCTGAGAGGTTACTGAGAGGCTGAGCACCGCTTCCCAGACCTCATTTGGCTCCCGCTCACTGGGAGCTTGCCTCGATGCATTAAATATGAGAATTGGCTTCTGGTTTCCTGAAACTCGGCTGTGGTAAAATTCCAACAGACTGGGGGCGATTTTCAGTTGAATTTGTGAAAACTATTAAATTCAGGCCCAGCATATGACAACCTTTCAGCTGTGTTCTTTTGTACTTCCTGAAATATTGTTTCCATAAAGCAGCTGCTTTGCCTGAGACATTGTAACATAATTCTATATTTATGGGAAACTCAATTTCACTTTTATTGTTCCTTGTAGTTTTACGTCTCGCAGAGACCTAAATCCGTATTGTGGCATCTCCTCGGTGCTTGTTTTGTGGGTGTGCTCCACCAGAGAGCCGGGGTGCCTGGGGCCAAACAAGACACTCTTCTCATGAGCTGTGACAGAGCAGGGCACCTGGAAGGCCTTTCGGAGTCCTCTGAGTCGGGTCTGGACCCTCTTGCAAGGAGGGAACAGTTCAATCAGAAACCACCTCCGTGCCTTCTCTCTGGTTTTCAGAGGGGCCCCACTCAGGAGAATCTCACACGTGGAGCCTAGTCTGGGTCTTTTGAACAAGCTCTGCAGGTGATTTGTATGGATGCCCCTGGTTAAAACCACTGGTCTCATCCAGCCTTTCTCTTTTTTTTGCAAGTGAAGAGAGGGAGCCTGGAGCAATTTAGTGGCCTTACCTAAACTAGTTCCTAGCAGACCAGCTCCAGGAGAGCTGGATGGGTGTATCAGGTCCCTAAGAGACAGAAGCAGATAGAAACGGGTGTTAACAGGTACGACGTCTGTCCAGTGGGCTTTTAGCTCTTCATTGTTGAACCTCTGACTATGGGCCAGGGAGTGCCCTACCTGCTGGAGACCCAGCAGGGAACAAAGCAAAGCCCCAGCTTACACAGAAGGTACCTCGGGATTTGGGGGAGGGGGGTACCTCAATGATTTTACTTCCAACTCATAGAGCCAGAGCTGGCAGGGATAGCTATGTTGAAGAATAAGTATGGTTAGCTTGTTGAAGGTTTAAACAGCCAGTATTCTCCTGGTTTTCATCCAAGAACCATCTTCTTTCATTTGTGTTTCTACTCTGTGAGGTATTTTAAAATGTGAATAACTTGCAAGTATTATTTTTGTTACCCAGTAACATGATTTAAACTTAAAATGCTATTTCTAAGTTTTCTGAGTTATATGCATTTTGAAATGCGTAATATTTTTATGAGCTTGAACCTGAGTATTGCTTTTATTAGCCTCACAACTGACTCAGTTCCTTTTCAAAAGCCTGAAATTGCACGGGCCCAGCTTGCTCAGAAGCGGGCTCCCACCCACCCTGAATTAGATTAGAAAAAGGAAGTCCTTTCTCTGTGTGCGCAGCAGAGAGCAGGGTAATGAGGACAAAGTGATGCTGAGAACCGCTTAGTGGCCAATACAATAAGTGGGTGCCCCCTTATTTGGCTCCCACAAAGCCTTGGAGGTTGCTGATGTCCTGAAATTCAGAAGCTTACTGTAGGTAAGTGACCCGAACTGCAGGTGTCTATCTGAAAGCCTTTAGAACGAGGGCAGTCTTATTTAAGATTTTGGACTCATAATAGCACTAGTTCTGCAACCCCGCTGAGGCACATCAAAATCTCAGCCTTAAAGGAAAAACAGATTGGACATGAAATGCATCAGTAATAGAAGGCAGTGTCAGGCGGTGTGAGCACTCTGCTTTCAGGAGTACATCAGATATGTCTCCCATCCACACTGATTGGATCCTGTGCACGTGAAATAGGAAAATGTATCCGCGTGGCTTCTGTGCTTGACCATGGCACTGTTAGGAAAAGCTTTTGCCAGCCAAAGAATTGGGTTAGATCCATTTATAGGCCCAGTTTTCATTTGCAAAGCTAGGGATTTCACATCTGGGAGGGTGGCAGGTTAGGTTCCATTCGTTCCAGTGTTTCTGCCTGCCATGCAAACCTGTCTCCTGCTGGTAGCCATCACCTGAGCTCTTCCTGGGGCGTCGTGGGTGCCCTGGAAAGGTTGCTACCATCACAGAATTTGAGGAGAATGCTTACTCTGCTTGGCTGGCAAGCTCTCCCTTTGCCTGCACTTTATCAGCTGTGTTCACATATTTTATTTACACTTGAGGCAGAATTACCCTCCTGGACTCCTTGGCAGGTGGAATTGTGTATCTTCTATGTTTCCTTAAAATTTCTCCATCTAACTTCAGGTTTAAGGTTAGCTGAGCAACTGGGCCGAAGAGAAGATGAAGCCAAAATTCGCCACGGTCTTGGCCTCTCCCTTTGGGCTAGCGGGAACCTGGAGGAGGCGCAACACCAGGTGAGTAGGAGAACCCTTGCCCCAAGTGGAAATCTTGGGATTACTATCCTAGTCATAACTGGCTAGAAGGTGCTGGCCTGTGCACTTGGGTTGACGTAAAGGTTTCCCAGGCTGTACCAGCCCACAAGTGCTGAAGCATAGTAAAGGTTCTTGCTCAGTTGTGTGATAGATTTCTCAATAATTTCTTTGACATTCTTGTATTATGTGCTGCTGTTCCTCATTAATCCTTAATATGAAATTACATACATACATTTTATAATAGAAGTAGTCAAGAATTCATGATTATTGGATTTAGTGTCCTGATTTCGTTCTCTCTCTCTCTCTCTCTCTCTGTCTCTCTCTCTCTCTCTCACACACACACATGCACACACACACACACACACACACGAGTTCATGGTTCTGCCTTTGTACAAATACTGGAAGAGAAGCCTGCTCTCATGCTAGCTCTGGAGATTGGAAAGATCCCTGGAGTTACGGGTTCCTCTGGCAGGTTGGAGGAGTTGTGAGATGGTATCATCTAAAATCACACACTTAACCACTTAGGCAGCATGTGAGTGATCACCGGGGAGGGCATTGTGCTAGGCAGAAGGGGCAGAGGAGGAGGGAATGAAGGCTCCTAGCAGAGGTGCTCGTAGGAGTTGAGCACATGATGTGACTGAATTTGTGCCATAGCATCCTGAAATGTTCTGGTATTTTACTGTACTTTTTAAACTATTAAAGGCAATTTAAATAATTCTCCAATTTCCTGGTTTTAAAAATTAAAACTTGTATTGATGTAGCAATTTACAATTTTCAAAGTACTTTTCACTCACTGCATGTATTCCTTAAGTAACCATGCGAGGTAGAATGGTAACTCACTGCATGTATTCCTTAAGTAACCATGCGAGGTAGACAGTTACCATTCTACCTCGCATGGTTACTTAAGGAATACATGCAGTGTTCAGCAACTGATGTGTACCATTGTCAGCAACTGATGACAATTACAGTTGCTTGATGACACAGCAGGTCAGGGGCAGAGCTGGGAGTCATCCCTCTCTCCTAGTCTGTCTCTTAGTCTTAGCATTCTATTTTTTAAATGTGCATGAACTTAACATTTGATACTGTATTTTCAGCATGTAAATATCCGAAGCATTTTGTGATCTCACTGATAGAGAAGCCTTTAGAGCAGCAGGAAAGTGTCCCCTTAAGAAGGTTGAGTGTCGGGTTCTGCAGGTGTCCCTGTGAGTGTGCGTGGCTCTAGGGGGGCTTGTCCAGCAAGACCTGACCCTGGGACACTGCTGTGGAGGCCAGTGTTTGATTCAGCTGAACTGCCTGCAGAAAGCTATGCCTCTCCTGGGCGTGTGGGGCCTTCATCTCGTTCCCCGCCCCGAGCCCTGCCCTCCTCGTCTATTCCCAGCCTGCCTGCACCACACCTGTTCTCACTTCACTCCTTAGGCACCGAGAAGTGTGTGTGCTGAATTACGGTTGCTTGATGACAAGAGGGGAGGCATTTTTTAAAATTCAAAATCAGCACTTGGTTGGATTAGTAGTTGATTTTTTGTTTTTACAACTTTCAGACTATAAGTCTATAACCCCTGTCTTCTAAATCCCTTTATCCGCCCTAGCCTGTTTTGCTCAGGGGATAGAGCATCGGCCTGCAGACTGAAGGGTCCCGGGTTCAATTCCAGTCAAAGAAACATACCTTGGTTGCAGGCTCTTCCCAGGCCCAGGCCCTGGTTGGGGCACATGCAGGAGGCAACCAGTGAATGTGTTTCTCTCACATCGATATTTCTTTCTTTCCCTCTCTCTTCCACTCTCTCAAAAAAATCAATGGAAAAAGATCCTTGGGTAAGGATTAAAAATAAATAAATAAATCCCTTTATCTGTCAAGAATTGATTACATACCATAAACTAGTTTACCAGGTATATGATCTGATGCCTTTCCAGTAGGACCTACCTGGAAATAAAATTCATCCTTTCCACCCTTTAAAATTTTTTTTAGGTTGTACACCAAGATGTGAGCAAAAGTTGTCTTTAGTCAGTGAGTGGCTGGAGTGTGGCTTCTGGGGAATGGATAATGTTCCTTTTCCCCTCCTTGCAGCTCTATAGGGCATCGGCCTTGTTTGAAACAATACGACACGAGGCGCAGCTGAGCACGGACTACAAACTCTCCCTCTTTGACCTGCAGACGTCATCCTACCAGGCCTTGCAACGGGTGCTCGTCAGCCTAGGTGAGAGCAGCTGGGGTTCCCACTTTGAGCGTGTGGGCTTGGCTATCTAAGTCCTTTAGTGATTGCTGTGATGAAATATGATTTGTTGTTACACCCAAAAATGTGTGGATTAGAAGTTGGATTGAAAGACTGAGGGAAAACTTAAAAGAGAGAAGCAATTTCAAACAACTAGAGACCTCAGATATTTAAACCCTTTGCCCGTGGGGATTAGAAGAGAGAAGAGAAGTGTGTGGGAGCCCAAAATGGAATGAGGTATCAGCTCGAGCAATAATCACCTGTTATATCCATGGTGCTTTGAATAATGCCTCGCAGGCATCTTGACATTCAGTGCCTCATTTAATCTTTACCTTTAAGATGGGCAGGGCAACTATTAGGGTTCCTCTATTTGAGACAAGGTCAATGAAAGGGGGAAAGACCCACTCAGCAGAGGGACCAGCATGCACAAAGGCACAGAGATATAATTTGGGGGGAGATGAGGAAGTGTAGAGGAGCTGCATTGAGGAGAGAGAGAATGATAGTCAAGAGCCAAATCCTTTAGGGCTCATCTGCCAAAGTCAAATCAGAATCAGAGTTGAGCAGAAAAGTAAGAGGGTAACCAGAGTCCAAAGAGCCAAGTGAATGGGGTCAGAAGCCAGGAGGCCGGGAGGCAACTCGGGATGTGGAGCAGATGCTAAGCATGAATCCCCTAAACAAAGCTGGCTCTCTTGTGGTATGGCTGCAAGACGGGAAGGCCCGAGACCTGAGGGTGGTGTGGGATCTGAAAATATGGGGTTTACAAGAGAGGACACTACACCTATCATCTAAGGCTGGGGGTTGGACCAAGATGCTGCCACACACTGGAGTGCAGGGGTAGTGAGACTTCTGCCCAGGATCTCTGTAGCTGATGGCCCTCTCTGTAAGCACATGCCCCATGGAGTCCTCAGTCTGTCCCTTTTGTCGCGTAGGCCATCATGACGAAGCCCTGGCTGTGGCAGAAAGAGGACGGACAAGGGCGTTTGCGGATCTTCTGGTAGAACGACAAACAGGACAACAGGACTCTGACCCCTACTCTCCAGTCACTATCGATCAGATCTTGGAGATGGTGAATGGCCAGAGAGGACTAGTGCTGTACTATTCTCTGGCCGCGGGCTACCTGTATAGCTGGCTGCTGGCTCCTGGGGCAGGTAAGATCTCTTTCTGTAGGAACAGGGCAATTATACACAAGACTGTGAACGTCTAATGAATAGAGGTGCATTACCATAGATCAGACTAAGAAGCTGATGTGGGATTTCAGCAAAGTCTCAGCCACAGTGGATAGTCCATGGTGGAGCATTCAATTAATAAGACAGCCCGGCTTTCTCATTCCCCCAAGAAATCGCTGCTCCGCACTGGCAAACGTGGAAGCATTTATCAAGGAAGACTAAGAGCAGGAGGATTAATTTCACTAGCAGGCCTGTTTGTAGGCAGCTGCTGTTCATTAGCTAATAAAGCGATGACTGTAAGTCCTAAGGAGTTCTTTCTAGCTATGATTTAATGGTTTTAACCCTTTGTCATGGTAAAGTTAAAGAGACTAAAATGACAGTGGCAGACTCTTCTCACAGTATATAAAAGAAGTCTTATGCTTGGCATTTCTGAATTTATCAGAATCCATTTGAACCAGTTTCATCCATTGTAAATTTATTTCAGAAATAAAAATTTCCTTTGATTAAATTGGCATTAAATGTTCAGGCTGTAACAGTTTCACTAAATACAGAACCAGTAATTAGCTGTGAGGGGCTTACTTTTTGCATAATAAAATGCTGATGGCTTTACCATGTTGGAGACACACCAGACCCAATTAAGAGTTTATTGACTGGGGAAGTGGATCTTCTAATTGGGAATCTTGAAGAATGAGCTTCTTGAATATCTGTAAGCCAATTTCAGAAAGTTCAACTGCCAGGAGAATTGATAAGGTTTCTTGATTATGTCTCCATCGCTTTGATTTTAAAAAGTGATGGCTGGATGACAACTCTCAGATGCTTCTTGGGTTCTAAGCACTCGTGCCTGTACATGCTGTGCCTCAGCATTATTGTTTATAATCTTGCCCCTTAATTCCATTTTTTATGGGCTTTCAATAAAGAACATTTTTACCTCTGACCTTTTTATGCTGAAGGTTTTAAGCTGTGATGTTCATGGTGACTTGGCGAGTGTCAGCCACAGTGGAATGAATCCCTGTGTATTCCAGCCCCCAGCAGGGCACTAATGCCCAGGAGGACACGGCTGACAACAGAGATATCAAGCTCTTTCTCTCTGGCTGTTACGTTTTGGGGACATGATTTGACAGGTGGTATATCCATATCCCTGTAATAATGAGCCGTGTATAATGAGGCTCCTATTGTTTCTCTTTCTGTTCCTCTTTGCTCTTAATGAGACTCTGAAGCTTTCACTGGGGCCCTAATCAAATCAGAGAGGACCAGCATTTTCCAGCGCTGACACACCTCATTACCATTGGAGAATATGTCCTATGATTATTGCTAGAAGACCACTATGGATCCTGTCAGCTCCATGCAGCCATCATTTTTTGCTGCTTTAATCCATTAATAATTGTTGACCAGGTAGTCTTATTTAAAAATAGTTTTAAATGTTTCTATCTGGCCTTTGTACTACATATTTGTTTTGATTTGCTTTTGTGAAATGAAAGGGCTTTGAGTAACACTATTTCCACTTGGCTGGTTATATTTTTATTCAGGATTTCAGTTTCTGGGGAGACTATATGCTGGCATGCTTCTGCACTATTCTAGAAAAAAAACTTGCCCTAGTTGGTGAAAGTTTCTGTTTTGAAATACCTGTGAAATAGTCATCATTTCAGGGGCTTTAGAATATATCGCCAAAAGCAAAAGCCCTGTCTTGAATTCCCTGTTTCAGACACCAAACCTGATGGTGAAAGCTGCCGAAAGGGCCCTGACCGACCTCTGAAACCCTCTGGAGAGGGTGGATTTCAGGATTTCTTCACGTGGTTGGGAGGAAGGCATGCCTGTCAAAGAGGTCACAGCATTGGCATTGCTGTCCCATCCTTCACCTTTCCCTCCCCCAAGCCCAAGCCCGTGACATGGGCCGTGCCTGTCTTGTTTCAGGAATCCTGAAGTTTCACGAGCACTACCTGGGTGACAGCACCATGGAAAACGCCGGTGACTTCCAGGCCGGCAGCAGTGCGAACCTTCCAACAGCCACCAGCTCGGCCCTGGAGCAGCACATCGCCAGTGTGCGGGAGGCGCTGGGCGTGGAGTCTTACTACTCGAGGCAAGTGGTACACCGGCCACAGACACAGTCTCCGGAGTTCTTTGGTTTTGTGTTTGTGCTAGTAAATACCCGGTTTGAGCTCTTTTGGAATTCACACTTCTGTGCTTAGTCTATTCACAGTTGCCGCAGCAGAAAAAGCTACGTGTCTCTGGGGTACAAACCCCTTCGTTGCTGTGTTTATTCTTTTTGGTAGTTTCCTTTCAGACAGGGAAGGGCCTCATCGGAGACGCCCATTTCTAAGGAGGGTTTGTGGACTGTTTAAACATAAATGGGACTTTGAATTTAACATACCAGCTAATGAAAACTGAGACGAGTTTTTGGTTATAAACAGATTCATAATGAGTTTGTACTATAGCTGAACGCCTGTTTGAGAGAGGAACTTAGCACCAGTGACGGGGCCTGTGCAAGGATCTGTGCGTTGGGGGGCTGAGGTGAAGGAAATTGAACCGCTATATCAGGAATAGGGAAGAGAATGGCTTTTTGCAAAGATTGGAAAAGTTATATACTTATGGAAACACTTGGTCATGATTGACTATTTTATATATGGGAAATAATTTACAGGGGAAAATCAAGAAGAGGGTGCCTTACAGCTGGTTGTAGCGAGACTCCCCGGCGTTTCAGTCCTCCATCCTGGGATGAACAAGTGTTGAGAAGGTCCGTGTGCCACAGAATCTGCTGTGTTAGCTGGTGTCAGGTCCCTAGGATTCCTGCTTGTCTCTTGAATGGTTTCATTTGTAGTCATGAAACCCTAAGATGCTGCTGCGGCTTCCGTGGAGATGCTGATCCCAGGCCCCTGGGGGTGGGTGGTCATTGCCCGCAGCTGGACTGACTTTTGAGATGCTTATGAAGTTGAGGAGAAGTTCTTAGATGAAAAAGAATCATTGGCTAGTGCAGTGGTCGGCAAACTCATTAGTCAGCAGAGCCAAATATCAACAGTACAATGATGAAATTTCTTTTGAGAGCCACATTTTTTAAACGTAAACTTCTTCTAATGCCACTTCTTTAAATAGACTCGCCCAGGCCGTGGTATTTTGTGGAAGAGCCACACTCAAGGGGCCAAAGAGCCGCATGTGGCTCATGAGCCGCAGTTTGCCGACCACTGGGCTAGTGGAATGTCAAGACCAGAAGTAACGGTAGTGGTCACCTTGTCCAATTCCTTCATTAACATAAGCCAGCACTGCATCGGGCTTGCTGACAGCTGAATTAGTGTCAGGGCCAGGATCCAAACAATCTAGATCTCACCCAGACTCCCAGGCCCGTGCTCGTTTTGTTTCTAATTATCAAAATTAATATCATATTTTGAGAAAATAGCTGAAGCATGTAAGAATGTCATCGCTAGCTTCTGCTTGTATGAAATCTGAACAGGCGTCAGCCACACGCACACATTGTTGTCTTATTTCTGACTGCGGTGCATCCTGGAATATCCCCAAACCGGGGCAATGGTGTGGCAATTCCAGGTGCTCGACACTGTCGAAATCCCCAGGCCTTGGAAGCGAGGCTACTCCCTGAGATTTAATTGACCATCCGATAGGCCAGGCCAGGGGTGTACAGGCTGCTTTAGCAGCCAGCGAGGCACGTAGGCCAGTCTGATCACACTGTAACCTGACCAAAGGTGGTGCGTGCCCAAAGCAAGTATTCAAGTGGTGGCCGCAGTGGAAACACACACAGAAAAGGAGAGCAAGCAGGGCAATGCCTGTTTCTGACACCGTCAAAGGGAAAGAGAATCTTGGCTCAGGGACTCGAAGTCCCATTGGAGGCTGTTCCCGGGGTGGACTTGCGGTCAGCTCACTCTCTTATCCTCCCTTCCCTCCCACAAACACAGGGTGTCCAAAAATGCAGGCCCCCTTTAACAGCTGGAGCGTATTTTTTAACACTGCCTTTATAAATATTCAAAGTGTGCATATATTTTTTGGGACACCCTATATTTGTGTGCCTACGATGAACTATGTACACTTGAGATTGGGAATACAATGGTAAGGTGAGCATGGCTCTGGCTCTCAGGGAACTGAAAGTTAATAAACAACAGAACATATAAAATCTTTGAACTAAAATTGTTGCAAGTGCTTAAATGAAAATGCAGGGTGTAATGCAAATATATAGCGGGGGTGGGAAACCTATACAGGGAGGCTTCCTTGGGGAGGGGATCTTCCAGCTGAGCTTGGCCGGAGGACCAGGTACAAACTAGACGAAGGCATCCCCGGCAGCGTGCCAAGGCCCTCAGTGGCCCTCAGGGGAGACCTCGCAGGTTGTCTTAGTGCCTTCCCTGTTCAGGTCCCGTGCTTCTTCTGAGACTCTCTGGTTGTCATTTGGTTTCGCATGTGAATCGACTTGCAGACAGAGAATGCACATAATCAACTGGCATTCTGGTTGCACAGCTCGGCAGGCGTGGCCAATGAGAGTGGGCTCCCAGGAGGCAAAGCCTCTGTGAGCGCATCAGCAACAGCAGCTTTGCAAACCTGGAAGGCCACCGTCTAGAGCCTGAACTGAGAGGTCGGGAAGGGACCCCGGTGTGTGACACCTGCCATTGGCACCTTTGCACATGCAGAGGTAGTTCTGTGTGCCGTCTGCACTTCTTCCTTGTTTTATAATCACCTGGTTTGGGTGTCTTCCCTAGTAGATGGTGATGCCATGGAAAGCAGGTGCTATGTCCTTCTCCTCTCGGAATTCTCACTGTCTAACACGGTTCCTGGACCAAAGCGGGGAGATATCAGTACATTTGAAATCTAGTCACCAGAAGGTGCGCTGGGAGCAGACGCTCTGCTCATGCTGGGCTAGCTTGCCGATGCTCTTTTTCTAGTGGATGTCAAATACACTGTACCCCCAGCAATCGAATCTCCATGCCTTGGGGAGCACCATCCTTCAATCACCCACAGCCTGGCCCTGGTGTCCTTGTTATTCTACAGACCGTGTTTGCTCTCCTTAATGGCATTTTACTGCTGAGAGGAAGTGCAGTGTTACAAAGGAGTTTCTGAAAACGGATTTAAAATAAAAGAACTGCTTTTATTAAGAAATCCCCTTCCCTTCCTCCCAGATCAAAAGAGGTGTAGATTGAAACCACTGTATAGAACACAAACCTCTCATAAGGGAGATGTTACGAATTTCAAAACACATCTTCAGCTTTTAATTCTGATATTTAACCAGAGTCTTGCTGCTTCCTGGGTACCTGGGACAGTGCAGTAGCTATGGGGATGCTAAGCTGACTGATTGGAACACTGAGAGGGCTGTGTTCTTAGTAGGTCAGATGGAGGGAGTAGGCTCAAGGGGTTTTAAATGACTTACAGTTATAGAATACCCTTACAATAGGGTGAATATTCCTTCATTGCAAGTGAATACTAAACCTTGATACACTGTAACTCTTGTGTGTTTTCCTTTTGGTGCTTTTCTATATTTCTCAATTTTCTATAGGGAAGTTATTTTATATTCAAATGCATTTTCTTACTTCAAAACACTGATCACTTTAGATTGCACCAATTCGTAAATGTTGGTGATTCCAGTTGGTTCTAGACTGACAATAAGTGGCCGTTCTTAACAAGTCTGACAGTGCAGACTGTTGGAGGAGCTGTGGCTGGTGAGAGAGTACATTGGCATGACCACATCAGAAGACAGTTTGGCGTCACCTTCTAAGGCTGAATATTCACATAGCCTTTGGTCCAGGTATAACATCCACGAGAGGCTATTTTCACATGAACAAGAATGTTCAGAACTGCGCTGTAAATAATAGCAAAACTCTCACATATGCCCACATGCCATCAGTGATAGAGTGCGTGAGTATATGGTGGTGTAGTTCCCAAATGGAATATTAGACAGCAGTCAGAAAGAGATGTGGCTAAATCTTAGAAATATAATATTAAGTGAAAAAAGTAGGTCCCCTACAGCATGACATCTTTTTAACAGAGATAAAATAACTAAAATAAAAATGTGTTTTTAGGACTACAGCTAGAGGCAATGAAACTTGTATAGAAAGGACAAGCAGGGAGTGATAGCCATGGAATTCAGGGTTGGACTTGCCTTGGTCTGCGGAGGCAGGGGGTGGATTTCATGGAAGTTAACAAATAATTAACAAATAATTTTGTATGTTATTCTCCAGCTTCTTTTTGGGTGGTGGTTTTATAAGCACTTATTGCATTATTGTTTGAAAATATATTTTTATTGATTTTAGAGAGAGGAAAGGAGAGAGAAACATCAATTGGTTGCCTCCTGTGCACCCCCCACTGGGAATTGAGCCTGCAACTGGGCATATGCCCTGACCGGGAATCAAATTGTGACCTACTGGTTCATGGTCCAACACTCAACCTCTGAGCCACCCCAGCCGGGCTGCACTTATTGCATTATTAAAAATTACTAAATAAATGAAAGCAGGCTGTGCATGGATCAATGATGAAAGGGTGTCATGAACCAAAGGTCATGATTAATCCAGTTTCAAAGAGATTCCACCACCATCCCCCAAAAGAGGGAAAAAGCAGGGATTTTTTAAAAAAACAAATGAATTACACAAGCAAGGTTACAAATAGGACATATTTAATCAATGTAAATGGACAATTGATAAGCTGATTTAAATTATTTATATTTGTCCTTCTAAGCAAGTACCCAGGCACTGTTCATTGCTGCATCATTGGCTTATTTTAAGTGACAATGGGTCTTTGAACGTTTAAAACCGTCTTTCTAATATTTTCTAATTCTGGCTTTTTGCTAATCAAGGTTGACCTTCCAATTAATCCCAAGTAATAAGGTTTTACTTTACAAATAAAATATTTTTCCAGAATTCTGTAGTGTAAAAGTAGATATAATACTTGGGGGCATTTATTTTGTCCCTTAAAACAAAGGGTTTTCCGTTTCATTCCAAATCAGGGTAGTGCCCATTTGAAAATATTTCATGAGCATGTAGTCAGTCTGTGCCAGAGCTGGCACTGAGCCCAGAGATATATGCATGAATAATAGCTGGAATTCTTGGCCTCACAGTAGCTCACACTATGGAACAATCAACAAATGTGTAAATTATTAATCGACCATGTGCAAAATGTTCTTGTAAAGTTCTAAACAAAGAAGGCCATGCCTCTCTCTGCCTAGTTGGGTGCAAGTCAGTGGTTCAAGAGGCTTCTAGGGAGGCGAGCGTGGCCCTGAAGAATAAGGGGAGGAAGTCATTCTAGGCAGAGGAGCTCCTCCCTGGGCAAAGAAAGGAGGGAAGAAAGGGCCCCAGGTCTTCAGCTAATGAATGGCAATTTCAAGAGGATGATGATCTGTCCTTTGCTGCAAGAATGATCTTCTACATCACAGTCATTCAGCTCCGTCTTCTGAGGCTCACCTCTTTCTTATAAGATCTGAAGTCTTGGGGTGAGTTTGCCTGACTGAGTCTCTTATGCGCTGTCCTCTTGTGACATGACTGAGTGCCAAAAGGCAGGCTTTATCTATGGGTGACTCACTCAGGCTCAGCTATCTGTTTGAGTGGGGAAAAAAGATGATGCCACATTAGGGATTAGAGCGCTGAAGAGACGCAGCTGCAGAAATGAGTGCAACACACTGTGGACTCTGGTCTTAGGCCCCTGATTCCCGAATCTGGATTCCTTCCAAAAGGCTGAGGACAAAATGAGCTCAGAAGGCTTTGGTAAGCTTCTTAGTGTAAATCAGCAGCTTAGCAAGAGGGATAAGTGGGGTTGGTCATCTTGTATAACCTCTGAAATAGCCTCAATTGAATCCCGTTTATATTTCTCATGAACTTTTTAAAAAGCAGAATTCTTGGACTTGCTAGATATGCGGTTTCCCATTTATACACAGGAGGGATAACCTGGTGACTGGCAGCATCAGTGCGAAGATAAAAAGCAGATAGCAGCCCCCAGGGAAACCGTCAGTGCCCGTCATTCTGCGAGGGTGGGGCCTGGGACTGCGAAAGGCCTGGCTTACCTGGGCCTGGGGCTGACAGTTCTGCACCTGGCCACAGGGCGGGGCTAGCTTGGTAGATGCCATGAAGACCTGGCAGGGCATCTTGGACACCAGACATTGCTTCTTTTCTGTCTTGTCCCAGGTCCTTTGTTCTTGGCATGGCATTCCTGTTAGAACAAGGGTCGAGTGGGGAAACGGTGGGGCAAAGCCATTGACCACTCTGGACATTCAGTGCTTTCCTCGGAGTTTCACATCAACTGTTGGCTGGCTGATGCCATAACCAATTTTGTAAAAATTCTTTGAACTAATCAAATTTCAATATCCCTGACTTTGTATATCCTGCCCCTTGCTCCAGTGAAATTCCCTGGCCTTTCCCTTCCGATTGATTCTGTGCAGCTTCATCTAACAATCAATATTTAAGACATTTAATGTGTAACTCCTGACTTGTCTTGCTTTAGGAAAATAAGCCCACGATAGCGACCAAGTTCCTCTTGGAACTGCTAAGATAGGCATTGCTTTGCATCCCGCGTGTGCTTTTATGAGTCAGAACAGTGGTGAGGAGGCTCTGGAGGGGTGCTGTCCTTCAAGGAGCACATTTAACTTGTCAGACCCACAACTCACCGTACTAGTTGGGTTTCCCTCCAATAATGCCATGTAGCACCTCAACATTTCTGAGCTTTGTAGCCACAAACATGCATTTCTTGCTCTATGTCTATAGGTGAGCTGGGGTTCTGCTTTAGGCTGCCTGTGTGGCTTAGGTCCCTGGTGTCATCTTCCTGTGACTGGCAGTGGCCAAACAAGACTCTTCACATAGCAGAGGTCACAAGAGATCACAAGAGACCAGGCGAAACAGTCGGGCACATTGAAAGCCCTGCTCACTTCTTGTCCTTTCATGTTCCATTGGCTAAAGCAATGGAACCGTCTCTACATTACTAGCTCCTCACATATCCAGCTGATCATCCGTGGGGCTGGAAAATACGGCTCTCTCAGGAGCGAATGTGCTGAACAGGGAGATAAGATAGTCTTCCCTCCCCCCACCTGCAGAGACCTGGGCAGAGAGAAGTGACGGGGATCTTCCTGCAGGGTTCATGCTCCCATTCCTGGCAGCATCTGATGCCTGACCGTTTTTCTGCTTACCTCTCCCCTCAGCACAGGATGGGTAAGCTCTGTAGGCACTCCTCCGCCTCTCTTGATGGCTCTCATCTTCCTCTTGCTCCAAAACCCCAGCCTCTCCCCTCACTCACACTTGTTATTGGACTTTCCTTTGGAAAAATTTAAAGAAATCTTTCTAGTTGAAAGTATTACATATGTCCCGCTCTGTCTCCTGGTGTCAACCCTCTGTTCCAACAGGGGCCAGCTTTCCCCTTGCCATCTGCACACCATGCACATTCCCATGCGTTTGCACTCACTTTCTTCCTCCAGTGTAGGAGCCCCTGGAGTTCTGTCCTCAGAGCATTGCTCTTCCTCGGAGTCTTAAGCACACACTGAAGGCAGACATTGCTTACACAGGTGGGTAGAAGCCAAGATGGAGAAGGTATAAGGAGACTGGGTGAAGTAGAGGATACCTGCTGTGGAGCTGACCCACCCATGCTTTTCTCCACTTCCTCCCCCCCAAAAAAACACACACACAGGATTTAGAAAGGTTTGGGCACACAGTACAGAGACTGACATACTTGCTGGTTAACTAGATTTAAATCATACAAAGTATCCCAGTCCCAATGATGATGTCCCTGAATGCCATTGGTCATGTCTTATTTCTACATTACCCGCTCTTAACAGTGCCTAATAGCTCAGAGGCCCTCGATGAATGCTCACTGGATGAGTGGATGATTGAAAGCGCAGAAGAATAGAGTGCCGGGAGCTGGGAGGACACCTTCTGAACAGTCAGCATATCATCATTAGTGTGTGGTCAGAGTGTCATCGCCAGTGCATGACACGTGAAAACATGTGTTGCACAGTTATTACTCTAGCCTTTTTCTTCTCACCTCCACCTCTGTGAAGTATGAAAGCACAATATTATCCTGGAAGCTCAAAGAGGTGGACTTATCCAGATCAGGTAGTTAATGCAGACCTTGCTTGAACTAACATCTACTTTATAAAACTTGACCCCTACCGAGGCTAGCACATGAAACGCTCCTGTTCCCAGTAACACCTTATATCCGTTAAGGCCTTAAAAATAACAAGATGTTCTTTCCCGCTTTTTGATACGCTTATGCTCATGCAGTGAGGAGTCGCTGCTAATGAGCAGGGAGAGGCAGAGTTGATTTAAGGATCCGTCACTTCAAAAAATACTGTCTAGTGGAGACAAAGTTATCATCGTAAACTTGTCTTTTTCTTTGTTTCTGTGTGAGCTGCTCGTCTCTCTGCTAATTAGAAACATCAGGAGATAACCCTTCGTTTTCTGGCAGCCCTCATACAAGCTTCCTGCTTTTAGGAAAGACTGAGCACCTTCCCATCTCTCGAGTTGGCCCACAGTATCCCGAGCTCAGTTCCCTCCCTGCCTCAGCACCAGGGCTTCCCTCAGGCACATTGCTGATCGGCTCAGCTCATTTTCTGCTTCCTCGCCTGCAGTCTCCCGGTAGATCAAGCAACAGTGGGGGCTCCCTCCTAAAACCAGGAGCTGGATTGACACACCCTGTCCATGGAAGGATAGAGCCATGAGATAACTCTCAGCCCTACTGTAAGTTAATATACACATTTATTAACTTAAACTGATGAGGCTGAAACTGGATGTGTCACGTACTGATTGTCATCTCAAGGCAGGAGGGAGCCTTTCTTCGGAAGATCAAATGGAAAGACCGAATGACACGTGACAGTGGTTTCCTTTCCTTCAGCTCTCCACTGCAAGCCACCTCTTCTTTCCCACCTGCTCCTTCCTGATGCTCTGGGTGCCACATCCCTGTAGAGCACTTAGGAAACCTCCTGGGGTTGTTTAAAAAGAGCTGTTTGTTATGTCGGGGTAGTTTTGCTGCTGTGGGTTTCCATTGTTTTCTTCTATCTCAGCACCTGAGTGTTTCCTTCTTGGTTGTTCCTAATCACAGTACTATTTGCTGTGTGGAGTTTATTTTGTGATGCCTGTCTCTCCCACTAGACTAGAGGCCCACTGAAGGTATGGGTGGGGTCTGTCTGATTAACCATTAGTACAGAACATGTAATATATAGTTAGTGCATAGGGAATAGTCACTGAATGGCTAAATGAAATGGGTCTACTCCCTCCGCCCCCGTGTAAACACTGTCTGTTCATAATTATGTGAAAGCTGAAGCTAGGAAAGTTTCTGATCAATGCTAGAATTGGTCTGGCTATGTACAAGGAAAAAGCATTTTAAAAGAAAGACACAGAATGAGCAAACTAGGATAACTCCAGACTGAAATGAAACAGAACAAGAGGATAGAGTGTGGGTGTGCGTGCAGACTTTCTTTCAATCAAGCATGAGCTAATGCCTTATTGTATTTTTCTTCTTGTCTGCTTCCTCCTACTTTGGTTCAATGTTGAGTTTTAAGTCCTCGAGATAAAAGTTCAGCACAGTTTATAGTGAGTAAGGACTTAGGATTGTGGTGTGGAAATGGCTAAGTTTAAAAGAGATAGAGAATTATAGTTGGAAGAAAGTCACAAGGAGGAAAAATATATTTGTCTAACTTGTCTTTGAAAATGAGTTAAACAGGCAATAGAATCCAGATTCTGTAAAATAGGAGTTTTCCATGGTAGAGGGTTTCTCAGTAGATGGACACCTTTGAGTTCATTTTATTCTACTAAATAATATTAATAAACCAAGATGCATAAGATGCCTTGCTCGGCTATGCCAAGTTAATGCTCGTGTTTTAACTCTGACTCCCAGATTGCTTCTTTTTGGACAAGGAAGAGAGAAATGGCCTCTGTTGGCCATTTTTCCTGTGTTAGACACAGGTGTACACACTCACTAGCGTGTGTAATATAGGAAGCTGAAACTCCGAGCCATCCAATGAGTTGTCAGGGATTCACAGCCCGTTAAATAGTTAAGTGATGGGACTGAACTTCAAAGGTGGGCTTTGGAAAGGGCTTCTCACAAACAGGTGCCAGCACCCTCTCGGGGCTCCAGAATTGCTGCTTTCAAATGAACTTGTTGGAGGATGAGAAAAAGACCAGACAGACAGAAAATGACTCATTCACTGCCTTTCCAGACTTCTGGTGTCCCTGTGGAAATTTTAGTAGACTTTTCTCCTCCCCTTCTGGAAACTTCCGCTGAGTCTCCAAGTACTGGGTATTCTCCACTGGCCTCAGCAGTAAAATGGAGGAGAGAAAAATGTAGAAAAATATACAAGATGAAAAAGTAGAGAAACATTCTGTCACAGTGTAGTCTAACAGATCATTGAAACTGAGTGTAGTGAACTCAGGAGCAAGGAGAATGGTTTCTCATTGAGAAATAAAGTTCCTTTGGCTTGAAGAATATTTTCAAAAAATAAACTCTTCATTACCCTGGATAGTTCTTGAAATGAAAATAGTTCATATCAAGCCGTATCATGAAAGACGTAATTCAGCAGTCCTTGAGAATTTACCTACTTTCTGTTCAAACATGAAACTGCTCATTTAATCTTACATACAATTCCCTGAACTCTCCCTAAATAATTGCTTTGGTGATTTTAGCTCAACCTTGAAACAGACTTGGATCTGTTGTATATTTGACTTCATTTGAAAGAGAGAAGCAGTTTTAAAGTACTAGAGACTGATATCAGAGTTTTAAACCCTTTGCCCATGGGGACTAGAAAAGAGGAAAAGGGAAGTGTGCGGAGCCCTGAATGGAAGAGGTATCAGCTCTAACAATAATAATACCGCCTGTTACATGTGTGGCACTTCAAATAACGTCTACCAGGCGTCTTCACATATCATGCCTTGGTTCATCTTTAGTAGCCCTTTGAGATGGACATGACAACTGTTAAGATCCCTCTTTTTGAGACAAGGAAATTGAGCCTCAAAGACTGACCTGTCTAAGATCACACAAGTAAAGAACAAAGTCAGAACTTGAACCCAGGCCTCTAGGCTCCAAGCTACTGCTCTTTCTGAAAAGCCATTTGTCTCTCTTAAGAGGCAAGTATTTACTGTGGATAAGCTCTTGTTAGATTTGGCAAGCCTCATGCAAAATTTTTTATTCTAATGGAGCTTTTCCTATGTTTGAGACATGTGGGTGTTGCCTGGAGTTTGTAACAGTATTTATAGAATGGAATTTGAGCTGCAACAATGCCGTTCAGAATTATTTTCTGTGTATCACTAAGCTTTCAGGTGAGCTACATATAAAAAATACATGAATAAACTGGTCTAATTCTACCTAGCTTGGGCATGTGGAATCCAGGAAAAATCTGTAGTTGTTTAAATCAAAGTGGGATATGAAAAAGATAGAAAAGAAGAAATAAGATGTCACTTAGTGTGATACAACTCTTAAAAGAACAGCTGTGAAGGGTTTGGAATGAATATAGTGTGGACAATTTTAGAAGTACTTTTCCAAGTAAGTTAACCTTGTGTCTAAATAGAGTTTGAAATCTTTTATCTATTCACTCTTTTATTCATTCATTTATTTAGCAGCTATTTGCTGAGTATCCCCAAAATGCCAGTCATTGTTCTGGACCCCCAAAATTTAGCGAATAGACACATTTCCGGTCGCTAAGGAGCTCACGTATCTGTAGGTTTGCGGGGGTCATGAATAGAGACACTCAGAAGCGCAGGTGTAAGATTAACAAAGGTCTGACATTCATTTATGATGGGTAACAACTTTACCTGCCCCCCCAAACTTCCAAATCTTTTATTCTCTTGCAGTTGGAATTTCCAGTATTTCATATTACAAGAGATATTGCAGTCTAATTGGTAAGAAAACTAATTATTGAGACATTCATCCATCCATTCATTTATTTGTTCAGCAAACATTTGTCAAGTATGCATACTGTGCGCCTGTCCCTCTACTGGGTATTGGGTTACAGAGATGAAAGCAATAGATTTCCTGTCGTAAGGAGCTCTCGGTCTAATAGAGAAATGATAAGCAAATACCCCCAATCTGGTCTCTGCCACTTACTAGTTGTATGACCTTTGACAAGCAATTTCATCTCATAGAGTTTGTATAGCAATAAAATAACGCCTGAGAAGCAGTAGGATAGAGTGGGGCACATAAGAAGCCTCCATGTAGTTGCCACTGCCAGTTGTTATGAGAGAAGTGGGAGGCACACAGAGGTCAGAGGGGCCTCTTGTACCGGGGAGGGCTCGGTCAGGAGAGACTTCCTGTGGAGGTGCTGCTGGAGCTGCATGTGAAGCCCAGTGGCTTTTGCCAGGCCAACGAGGCAGCATGCAAGTTAGGTGGAGGGTGCAGCCAAGCTGCAGGGGATGGGCAGCTGCCACTGAGGGAGCTGGAGGGAGGGCAGCACAATCGGAAGGTGAAGTATGGGGAGGACTTTGGCCCAAGCCCTCCTAGAAAGAGGCCGAGAGGTGCAAAGGGCCCCGATGCTGTGTGTGGCCAGAGGGGAGGTGGTGTCCTACAGCCAGGGCAGGAGGTTTGCATTTGAGAAAGGACACGTGGTCCAAATTGTCCACTGAGGACTTGGGATCATTTTGTCCTGTTGTCTCCGAGGCCTTGAGTTAAATAGTCCATGTGGCCTGTTATTTTAGGGGGAAAGATAACGATTTAAAAAACCTGCTGGACAGTTAAAAGTCATGTTGAGCATCTGCTTCCAAGCAAGGAATACAATGGGAAGGCTCTTTCTAGTTCTAGAGAAAACTGAAAAATTAATATTCTGATTTAGTCCAGCAAATGCTGTAAGAGTAAGTCAAGTATAAAATATGTACATTTCCTAGTAACGTCTTTGATTGTTTTGGCAGATATTACCTATTCGGGATGAATGTTCAGGGGGACAGGAAATGTTGGGGCTGTATACAGTCCAAACCAAAACCCCTTCTCTTTAAACCCACCTGACACAGCCAGGCCTGACTCAGTGACAGCCTTCTCTGAGGCTGTCACTTTAATTGAGAATTAAAATAAAATGCTTTTGTCACGGTGCTAGTAAAAACAAATAAAGAAAACAGTTAACAGAATGGTCTCCTTTTTCTGAAGGGCAGACAAGGCTATGACTTCAGCTGTCTTTAAATATAGCAGCATCAGAACGGACAAAGGAGCTCGCTGGCCCTCACTTTGGCCATAGAAAAACATGTTTTATTAAATTATTTTGGCCTTAGAGGGTGTTTCCTTAAATGAAAAATGATTAAAGTTAGCATGCCTGACCCTTGTTGACCCTATCATTGTAGGAAAAATAATAATATTATTATGGCTGAGCAGTCTGGAAGGAATGTCAGTGTGCTTAGGTTAAGGATGCTCGGTGGCCTGGCGCGTTCCCGGAGTCCGTGGAGAAGGAACTGAGGGCTCAGTCTGGAGGTTGTGAGCTGCGGCGGAGGAACCATACTTCCTTCGGCAGCACGGGTTTTCACTTCCTTCTCTGGGAGAATCTCGTCTTGGTGGGAAGTATAATTACCCTTGCATATGCCACTTTGGGAAGAGAACGTGTGTCCATAATCACTGAAAGGAAATATCCCGGCGTGGTAAGAGTATGTCCTGGCTGGCCCAGTGAGGTTTAGCAGCTGCTGCCAAGACGCTGTGCGAGGGGGGTGGCCTGGCTGGAATACCAGAGGCGTTGTTGGTTTCTGGATGCGACAGGAAAAACCACACATTTCTGTGCATAATGAATCAAAATGATGCATTGATGCACTGAGAGCTCTTATATGCATCTCCTATTTGTGCGCTATATTTTTATTTTAACAATATTAATTTTACATGAGATTTATAGTAGTAAAATATTTTTATTCTATATCTCATTTTACCCACATTACAAGCTAGAAAATAGATAAGAGCAGGTATTATCTCCATTTTACTGTTCAGAAAACTGAGGTGAAGAGAAAGTAAGTGCCTCTCTTTATGTCGCACAGTCAATCTGGCCGAATTAGACAGAGATGTTCTTCTGATTCCCTGTGTCATACTTCTTCCAGTGGGGCCAGCCTGATTGTAGGCGGGTTTTCCATTATTGTATATTTTGAGTTGTAAATGGAACCTGTTCTGATTTTAGAAATACTTTTGTCTCTCACTTTGAACAAAATATTGGAAGAAGGACTACTGTGCAGGATTGTTTAAGACCTATACTGAGAAAAATATCTCATTATAACTAACCTCTGAGCCCTTCTTTGTCCCAGGCATTGTACTAGGTGTTTTATATATGCCATTTAATGCCACACAACTTTGTGAGGTGGATGATATTGACCCATTTTACAGTTGAGGGAACTGAGGCATGGAGAGATTAAGTAAACTGCCAGTGTTATACAACTAAAAGTGGTAGAACTTGAATTCAAATCCAGATCTGTGCCTATTTTGGCCAAGCAGTGATCATCCCCAGATTGGATGCCCAGACCAGAATGGTTATTATCGCCACAACACACGTATTTTATTTATTTAAAGATCCCAGCAAATACATATGGGTCTTGATTATTAACAGTTATTAAAAGATGAAAAATTTAAGTGCCAACCTCTGTTAAAAATATCATAGAATATTAAAGAAGTAAAAGCTTGCTTCCTGCTTTCAGGATGTTATCGTCAAGTTGAAAGCATAGCAGTCACACACATTAGCTTTAGAACATAAATAACATGATCATAAAACCACACTTGGAAACATAGAATCAGAGAGGTCTGAAGTTGGAGAGGTTATTTAGAGACTCCATCCAAGCCTGAAGTCATCCTTTTCCCTCGGATTTGTGTGTCAGTGATACCACCAGCCTCCCAAGACACCAAACCCACAGACATGGAGTTCTAGTACATTCCTTCCACTCCTTCAGCTCCAGTCTTCTGAGGAGCAGCCTTGCATACTAAATTTAAAGTGACCATCAATAATATTGCACCCCTCCTTCATCCACAGAAAAATAAGCCCATGTCAGTTCTTTCACATCCATCCCCAACCCTGCCCGTCATGCTTCTTCTCGTTCATATCCTGTCACAGCTGAGCTTAAGAAGAATCCTGGACCCCAGTCTCTGTGTAATACAGGGCATCAAACTCTCTGCAGGCACAGGCGCCCTCCAAAACCACAACTATCCTGCTACTCCCCTGCTGGAGGCTGCAAAGACTCATTTCTGCATGGGTCCCACTTCAGTTTCTCCTCTGCCCCCCCCCAAGACATGCTAGTCCTCTCTCCATCTCCTCAGATGCCCTGTTCACATGCCTACCTCTGCTTTTGCTTGGGGTGGTATCTTCATCCAGATGCTTTCCCTCCACTAAGACATGGTAAAAAGGACTGTGGTATATGTGTTGGGGGAGAAGTCAGAGTCCACCAGAGCCTCCATCACTGGTAGAGTGGATAGGTAAAATGTTGAAGCACACCATGGCATATTATGCAACAATGGATATTGCAGTGGCTCTATTTCCAGCATGGTGAAATAAGCTCCTTCCAGAACTTAAGCTCCTCTCACAAATAACTAAAATCTTATGTGGGGGGACTAGGAGGATGCCAACCATGTGAAAGTACTAGAGAGTGATCAGAAGCAAACAGATTCTGGAGGAATGTCAAAACTTAGAAGAAAAAAAACTTAGCATGCATGCAATTAGAGTTCAAAAAAAAGGAGAGAGAATGACAGAGAAAAAATATTTGAAGAAAAAATGGTCAAAACATCCCTAAATTTGGTGAAAAACATACATTTAAAAATGCAAGCTGTGGTACATTTACACAAGGGAATACTACATGGTTGTCAAAAAGAAGGAACTCTTACCCTCTGCAACAGCACAGATGGATCTGGAAAGTATTATGCTAAGTGAAATAAGACAGTCGGAGAAAGATTAAGTATTGCATGATCTCACTCATATGTGGAATCTAATGAACAAAATAAACTGATGAACAAAATAGATCCAAAGACATAGAAGCATGGAACAGACTGACGAATGTCAGAGGGAAGGTAGGGATTGGGGGATGGGTGGGAGAGATTTACTGGGGAATTTATAATGCATATATGCATAGCCCATGGGTTTATCCCAGGAATGCAAGGCTGGTTTAACATCCCCAAAATCAGTCAATCTACTTTACTGTATAAACATATGAAGACTCAATATTGTTAAGATGTCAACTCTACCCAAATTATTTATTAGTTCAACACAATATAGATCATAATCCCAACTTGGTAAGTTGTTCCAACATTTATATGGAAGTGCAAAGAACCTAGGACAGAGGCTCACTAACCAAGGCCTGTGAACCAGCTGCAGTTTTGTAAATAAACTTTATTGGAACACTGCCACACCCATTTATTTATATATTGCCTGTGGCTATGTTCATGCTGCAATAGCAGTGTTGAGTATATGACAGATACCATATGGCTGTCTGACCCTAAAAAAAAATGTTTGCTAATCCTTGACCTAAAATGTCCAAAGCAATATTGAAAAAGAAAAGCAAAGTTGGAGCACTTACACTACATGACTCCAAGACTTACTTTAAAGCTATAGTAATCAAGACAGTGTGGTGCAGAATAGATCAATGGAGCAGAATAGAGTACCAGAGATAGACCCACATATATATGTTCATTTGAGTTTTCAACAAAGACACCGAAGCAATCTAGTGAGGGAAAGGAAAGTCTTTTCAGCAAACGTTGCTGGAATAACTAGGTATCTGTAGGGGAAAAAATGAACCTCAACTCTTACCTCATACCAAACACAAAAATCAATTCAAGATGGATTGTAGACTTAAACACAATAGCTGACGCTCTAAAGCTCTTAGAGGAAACCATAGGAGACTACCTTCCTGACTTGGGGTAGACAGGCCATAGACAACAATTAAGACTGCAGAACATAAAAGAAACGGGTTGGACTTCATCACAATTAAAACGTATGCCCCTCAAAAGACATCATGAAGAAAATGAATAATCAAGCTGCAAGTCATATACATATTTGACAAAAGACTGGTACCCATAATAGGTAAGGAACTCCTACAACTTGGTAATAAAATAGCAAACAATCCAATTTGAAAATGGGGAGAGATGTGAACAAAGTTATGTGAATGGCAGTGGAGACATAAAAATACTTAACATCACTAGTTATCAAGGAAATGTAATTTAAACCACACGAAGGGCTGGGGATATCGCTCCAGCAGCACATTGGACTCAAAGACAGACACCCTCTCTTTACTGTGGGTGCTCTCTCAGCCATTCTGTTGAACTACGGATAACATGTTAGAGCTGGAAGCGATCGGAGCTTTTATGTAATCAAAACCTTAAATGCTAAAAGTTAGATGAAAGGATCTGGTTGTTCAAAACCAATTGGGATTAGTCAGAGAGATTGCCTTCCTAGAGGAGGTAAGTATTAAGCGGAGTTTATTGGTGGGGAGAGATGTGGGTTGTCTAAAGAGAGGGTGGAACATTCCAAGGGTATAGAGTGACACGAGCTGGGGATTGGAGATGGCAGCAGATATGTACTAGAGGGGAGCCCACAGTGGGGTGTTGGCTGCACATCAGGATTCTCACATGACAAAAAGGAGGACAAATGATGAGTGGATGAGTTGGAAGCCATCACCATTCCCTCTCTGCTCTGTCCTTTGCAACACCCTTATCTCATCCTTGATGTGGTGCTGACCCCCTGTTCCTTTTATCTGGGCCAAAGGCAGGCTCAAATCCTTTTATTTTTAAAATGAAATCCAAATGACACATTTGGAATCCCATATTTCAGCCCGGAAATGTTGGTGTTGCAATGTGTTGGGGCAGATAGCAGCAGCTGAGAGGCCCCAAACCCAGGAGGGCCCTTGGCACCGCCCAGGCTGTATTTCCATGTCTTCAAATAATTCCAAACTGCCCGTTAGGCGGCCTCGTTCGCAGGGGTTCTGCTGTGTGTGGGACCGCCCTGGGATCACCAGAGCCTTCCCTTGGTCCAGCTCACCACTCCCTCTCCATTCCTGTCTGCACCTCATTCCCGAACCTGGGAGACAGCTGAGGAAACCGGCCGCCTGGCTTTCTCTCTCTCCGGGAGGGCCAGGTACCCAGCACATGCGCCCCTCCTTCTCCTGGCGAGGTCCCTGTTATTTTCCTAACCCAGATCATCCCCTTTGACTGGGTAGATGCACTAGGGGTTTGGATGACAGGCATCAGAATGCATTTATATTTAAAAGAAGAATTGTTTAATGTATTCTAAAAACCTTAAAAACAAGGAAAGCATTCCTTTTGCTCCAAGTGATATTGCTGAGCACTCCCTTTGGGTAAAAACTGTCTCCCCAGAAGAGCTTGCTTTGTTCTTTCCTCGGAATTCTTAGCCTGTCCTTCCTTTTTATCTAATCATTACAAAGGAAAAAAGAGATGCAGCTGCCCCAGTAACGACTTTTTTGGATATCAGGGCTCCTGGAATATGTGTAGTCGAGGCAGGCGATCTGTGAAACACTTCCGAGTCCAACAGGAGAGACCAGAGTTCAGGGTTTTAGAGATTCCATTTAATGAGTAACAGCATTTCTCCATTTAACATTGCTTTGCAATGTAGGCAATAAAAGGAGATTTATGCATAACCCTAACTTGTTATTACCCTTGCTCTTTGAATTTGGATTTTCCAATATTCTATCCCGAGTCTTAACGATGCAGATTATTGCAACATGGCACTTCTCGTGATGCACGTAAATCCTGGATTCAGAGGCGGCATTTCTCCACCCCATCCTGTCCTTAATGGAAACTACTTTCCCTGTTTGGTTTCTCAGCAGTGATCATCAAGTTAGGCTTCTTTAAGGTTAAAAATAAAGACCACCAGCAGCGTAATTTTGGTCCCTGCAGGCTCCGTGCAGATGCCCAGTGGGAGCAGCTAGGCCATTCTGGTCGAGGGGGTGATGGAAAAAGCCCCCACCTCACACGGCTCACTGAGGCCTGTTCTCCAGGCTGAAACAGCAGAAGCCATTTCATCCTGTGCATTTCTTTGTGACCGACATGCCGATGCATTCACAAGCTATGCAGACCGTCTCTCTAGCACCAGCAGCTTTTATTCCTGCTCCTACCCTGCCGCAAACCTAGAAACAAATATTTAGCTGGCTGTGGAGTGCCATCTACATGAGTGCTCTCCCTCTGGGGGTCTGCTGCACACACGGCGCCTGGCTGGTCCTTTCACATCGCACAGGACATATAATATATTTACTTCTCGCGTAACCATAGAAACCTGTTGTGTCGGAGAAGACTTTATGATTTTGCTGCTCTCTGGAAAGAGATGAATAAAGCCACAGGGCAACCTGCCACCTCTTGTTTAGTTACTTTGTAATCGTTTAGCAATTAAGACTGCACAACATATTTACTATAATTTTCATATCTGTAGACATTTTATAGGGTATTAAATATACATAAGGAAATAAAAGCACTTGAGACATTATTTTAGAAGCCCCATAGTCAACTCATTTTTTTGGTATTACTTATACAATTTGTACTTCATTAATTATTCTTGAAAATGGCGGGGTGGTTTTTTTTCCTGTGGCAGTGTTTCCTTTAGGGAATCCCTGGCACAAGGAATTCATGCATTTTGTTTTGCTGGCTATGCAATGGGCTGTAGAGAGAGCATCAGTTTGGGAGTTGGGAAGAGTTGGATGTAAACCCAGTTTAAATGAGGGCTCTTCTACTCACTGGCTGGGCTTCCTGGGGCAAGTGACTGAATCTCAGAGTTCTAAGGGGCTTTTAACAAAAACCTATTTAATGGGAATAATAATAACAATATC
This sequence comes from Eptesicus fuscus, assembly GCF_027574615.1. Classification (NCBI taxonomy): domain Eukaryota; kingdom Metazoa; phylum Chordata; class Mammalia; order Chiroptera; family Vespertilionidae; genus Eptesicus; species Eptesicus fuscus. The sequence goes on along the minus strand of NC_072495.1, from coordinate 23,959,769 downwards.
TGCTGATGGTTCATTGTGATGAAAGCAGTAATAGAGGGAAATACCTGGCACCTGGGAAAGGATCACTGTATGGCACGATTACCATTTCTCTGGTTCTTAATTTTCATGTCTTTTGATCTAACACAGGATGTGTTGCAAGTACATTCTGATGCCTGCGAAAGCTTGTTTTGTTTAGCACATATATGGTACTTTATACTTATCAAAGGCTTTACAAATATTTATTAATTATAAACCCCCAAGGGAGCTGAGGCATACAGACTCCATCTCCTTTTCAATTAATTCTGCACCTTTCCATTTGGCAAATACATATGTTTCAGGGCTTTTAATAGAGCAAAGAACCCCCTCGGCTCTTTTGTCTAGGCCTTGGATTGTTTAAAGGAATTATCCACGATGTCATGGAAGCTTCCATTTAGCTGCTATGACTTGGGCGACCCCTGCTGGCTGGCTGCAGAATCAGGAGTGCCCACCAGCCAACAGCTGTGCCCTCGCCCCCAGGCCCTGGATGCATTAGCTGGACTGTGTGGCCTGTGGGTGATAGCCTATAATCAAGGCTTCGAAGGCATGGAGTTTACTGTTATTGCTATTATTTTCTTTATTGTTGTTATTTAAATGGAGTATTAGAATTCAGGGGACTTTCCCACTAGCTAATAGCCATTTAAGTTGCATTTGGGGGCTTTCATGACTTGACAACAGCTTTTCAAAATCTCGAGCTGTTAAGCCCCCTGCCAGGTTAATGTGGCAGAAAAAGACAAGAACCCTATTGGCCAGTGGCTCTTGTACAGTGCTGTGTCGCCAGCATCTGGAACAGAAAAGGGGACACGGATCCTTTTAGAAAATCCAGTTAGAGACGGAAATATGCTTTAGAGAGAGAGAGGGATGCGAACAGGTTCTCCCCAGAGGCAAATGCTTCAATATTAACAAAGGGAAACCCTATAGTACTTTGACTTGTTTCAGAAAACCAGTGTTTCTGGTACCTTCTCTGGAAACAAAGACTCAGTGTGAACAGTAAAAAATAATGATGATTCACAAAACCTCACCTCGAGAGGGGCGGTCAGAGACTTGCCACAATTTCTCGTAGGAGCATAGGATTCACGTTCCCTCTTGGTTCTTGTTTCCCGTTTTAACTTAACAGTCTTACAGAAGGTGGAAAGCACGGGGGTGACTGCGCTCACATGTTAAAGAACCCCCCTCCCCACAGCCTTTCCCTAGCATTTAGCCACTCCTTGACTTTCTCTGCTTATAAGTGGTCTCATTAGCCATGCCAAATACACGTGTTTGGTAGTTCTGGGTGAGATTATTTGCATAGAAACGTCAAATGTGTGTAATATACCTAGATTTAGAGGATTATAATAACACTACCGCACAGCCCCTCCAGTGTTCCTCATTAAGGGGCTCACGTTGCATTAGAACATGCATTTTCGTGATGACATATTAGCACCGGTGGCATTTACAGCAACTCTGAGGGGCACTCTCACAGGGTCCCATGGAGGGCTGGCTGCAGGACTCCCATTACAGGCAGACACAGTAGGCAGGAGCTTTGCTATAATATTCTCATTATCCTAAACCCTCATTTCTTTTTCAGTTGTTAAAGGGGTCATTTGGCTTTCTACTATAACTTGTATTCATGCAGTTGCAGCAAACAAAATTCTTTAAAGACTGACTCAGGCAGGTCACCCTTTAACAGTGAGTAAAACACGTGCCCATACTCCACACTTCACCTTTGTGCTGCTCCACCCCCGCCAGGCGGAAATGCTCTTAACCTTTTGCACTCGGATGTCGAGTGTGACTCGACACGGTTAGCATTAGAATAAAGGAATCGAGAAAAAAGCAAGCGAGTGCAAAGAGTTATATGATCTGCAGTGTGTACATCATGTATGCAAATGTCCCTCCCAGAAACCGTTCTTGGCTTTTAGTGGACAAGGGAAATGGACCTCATGGAGGTCTGTGAAGACCATTTTCAGGTATAACAGCCTGTTTTACACAAGGACAGAGTCAGATGCAGTGAAAAAGCACGCAGAGCGTATGGGGAGCTGCCGCCGCCAAGAGGGCTGAGGTTGTATGTTGTATGTAAAACCACTTCCGAGGACGGGGGCTTCTCAGTCCCTGGTTGCCTTCCAAAAATGTGTCCCTGCATCAGGCAGCTTCGGAGCCCTCGGAGGCTGGAATAGTGGCCTGAGTTCAAGCCCACTGGCTCCCGGGCCCCATCCTGCTGCTGAGTACCGGTGGGGCCTTGGACAGGTACCTGGACTCCCCTGAACCTCCCCCTAAACATCTTTCACCAAGACGCTGAGATCTGCCACCTCGCTGTGCTGCAAGGATTGATGCCAGAAGGGCCGTGGCACTCAGCTAGTGGCTTCTGTTGTTTTTAATAACACGTGTCAACTCCATTGCCCTTTGGCTTTGGAAGTGGGAGGCCCTACAGATAAGAAAGGGGGCCTTAGTTCAGATGCCCAGGAGAAGGGCTCAGGGCTCCTCACACACACCCTCACTTACCCTCACACCCCCTCACACAGCATACCCCTCACAAGACATCCCCTCACATGGTAGGCACACTACACACACTCCTTGTAGACACTCCACCCTCACAATGCACACGTCACCACTCCACCCTCTGCAGACATGCACACACCCACACGCCCATGGTGAAGTGAAGCAGGGCGTCCGTGAGCCCTTACCCGGTCCCCAACCAGGGCGGGGAGAGGAATAGCACAGCCGGTTCTAGAAAGTGCCATGGATTTGGGACCAGGCTCCGAGGGGTGCAGCATCCTCCAGTGCTCCCGAAATTGGCCCTAAAAGCCCAGCCCCGCTTTAAAAACACTCGTTAACATCTCCCTTTCTCCGTCACCTCACGGGAAAAGGTGCACGGTTCTCGGGAGGAAACAGAAGAAAGCACTCCGTTTCTGTGCAGGCCCTGCTGCTGCGGCGCCGCTTGTTTTCCAAGGACGGCTTTGTTCTCCTGGGAGGGGCCTGAGGCCCCCTGCGTGGTGGGCTGTGTGCAGGAAAGCATTTCACGGCAGATGGGTGGTGCCGTGCTGGTGTGGAGGCAAGTCTCTCGGGTGCTGGGGTGAGCCCACAGAGGCCCCGGGTAGTCCTTTTGCAGCCACTCAGCCAGCACTGAGCTCTGCCCTGCGTTCGGCCTTGTGAGGACCAGCGATGTGAGAAAAGGCCCCCACCTCCACACTGTCCATCCAGTGAGGGGTCAGCCGCACGGCCGCTATGGCTGAAGCTTGGGAGTTGTCTCCCTGGAGGTGTGCAGAGGAGGGAGAGCTCGGTTTGGACAGAGGGTCAGGGGAGCGTGCTCAGGAGAAGACATCTGAGCTGGATTTGCGGGAGAGGCAGCATTCCCACATGTGGAGGCGGGTCGGGTTGATGCAAAGGGGCGTCCAAGTCGAGGGCACGGCCAGAGCAAAGCTGACGGGTGGCAGGTGTGTTCGTGAACGGGGGAGTGCCCGGTTTGGGTGGAGCAGGCCGTCTGGGCAGTGTGGGAGATAAGACCAGTGGACTGGAGCCAGGTAACAGTGGTCCTGAACACCACGCGTTTGCCCTCTGTCTTCTAGGACAGCGTCTGCGGCACCCACCAGGGAACGCCTAACCAGGGAGCTGGTCTCAGGGAGATCAGGCTGACCATATGTATGCATTTTATTTTAGTGTCACCTCTATCCTTTTGCAGTATCTGTTTCCTCTCCCAAAATACCCTACTCTGTCATCCCCACCTTGACTCGTCTCAAGTGCCTCTCCTCTGAGAGGACACAGAGGGTCTTCCTTGTGTGCCGGGCCAGCTCAGCCAAGGGTTTGGTGAACCTGAGAGGGGGCAGCGAAGGATTTAGAAAAGACAGACAAAGAGAATAAGCTGGGTCTAGGTGGATCTCCTGTGCCTGGCTTAGGCCACAGAGAAAGATCCAGATGGCAAGCTGAGCCTTTATTTTATAGCCAGAGGTAAACAAGGTAGTGGTCACCATAGTTACAATGTTCTTGTGAGAACATTGTTTTGGCAGCACTTGCTGCACCTCCCACAGCCCATTAGCTAACCAGGAAGGATCTAGGGAGTGTCATAAGGTCAAGCTTAATTATGCTAAGAGGGCTGTGCCCTCTAAGCTGGGACTTGTTTGTGGCTTTGCCAATAGGTCAGTCCGAGGCTTGCACTGTATCAGGGTAGCTACCTCCTGAGAACTCTCTTCACCAGTCTCCTCACTCCTTCTCTCTGGGTCCTCTTTGACCCCTGACCTAGCTGGGGATGCAGAGTCCTGGGACAGATTCTTACAGCCATTTCCTGTGCTCAGCTGCATGTGGGGAGCTGAGGAAGGTGCCTGTCCCTTTAATGGCTGACGTCCATGGTGCTGGCACCGCAGTTAAGGGCTCACTTTGACCTGTGTTCCTATGCGCACATGTACAAGCACACCCACAGCCCCACGTAGAACTATCGCACCGGCTTCTGTGGCCACACGTTGGGAGCATGCTCACTTGGTGGGAGGACACAGTGGCTTCACATTTTGAACCGATTTAAATACTTACATTTATGTTTTACTTCTAGAGTTAAGCGAAGGTAAACAAGATTGTTGCCATACTGTTTTTCCTAGTGTTTGGCGTTTTCACCAAGGAAAGCACACGCTGCTGCTAAATGTTGGTTTGGCTAAAAAGTCCCACACGTGGAATAACAGCACAACGGTAACTTCCATCGCCACAGTCTGCTTTTTACCAGGGGTTCTGCGTCCTCATTTAGTGCTCAGAGCAGGTCTGTGTAGTTGGGGGGACTCTCTCTCCTGGATGTGTCTGGGCGTGTGAGTGTGTGTCTCTCTCATACAGCACACATGTATTCATAGAATTGGACAAGGAGTGTCCATTGAGTGCCTCCCAGGTTCCACTAGGTGCTGTCCTCCCGTCATTTCATCCATCCTATGACTATCCCTACTTTACATACAAAGAAGGGGCTGAGTGCCCCCGGGACACAGGCAGTGGTCCCCCAGGGTTCAAACCTTAGTGTCCCCAACAGCGGGGCTCTGGCTCTTCCCACGAGAACACACAGGGCCCATACGGGTCTAATTGGGCTTTGTTGAAGTGACACAGCCAAACTGATGGTAGAGAAGGTTCCAGAATCATATTATTAGGGGAGCACTCCATTGCCAACAGTTTCTCAGCAAAGATTTCAAAAATAAGAGACCAAGTAAGGGGTCTTCCGATGGATGACAGTCTTTCTGTCTTCATGCGCTCAGACTGTTGAGCGAGCGGAAGCACAGCCTTCTCATTTGTCTGATCACTGTGTTTACTGGAGGGAGAAAAGCTGGGGACACCCCGCTTCCTCCTCTCCACACTTAAGTACAGGCTAGATCATTCCAGGCCACGAGATAAGCAGCGGATGCACAAAATGCTTCTGCGTTAAAGTGCACGACAGTAAATTCAAATGATCATCTTAAGGCATTTCAGAAAAGGACTTTTATTATCAGTTTAACAACCATAGCACAGATCAGAGCTTAGTGTGTGTGTGTGTGTGTGTGTGTGTAGATTCCTGGCAGGTAAATATAACCATTTGTCTTCAGACCAATAGAAGGTTTGTTCTATAAATAATAACTCGTAGGTAATAGTATTGATTACTGAGAAAAGCAATTTCTAGAGGGATATACAGGAGGAAGGAATTAAATCTAGTTTCATCTAAATACTAGAGGCCCGGTCCCTGGATTCACGCAGGGTATGTCAGGCCCATCTTGCCTAGTCCCAATCGGGACCATCGGGGCTGGCCAGGGAGGGACCGCAGGAGGTTGGCCGGCTGGGGAGGGACAGAGGGAGGGCTCCAGGGCATGTCCTGCTCATCTCGCCCAGTCCCAATCTGACAGACCCCAGCAGCAAGCTAACCTACCGGTGGGAGTGTCTGCCCCCTGATGGTCAGTGTGCATCATAGCAACTGGTCAAATGGTCAAACGAACAGTCAGACACTTCGCATATTAGGCTTTTATTATATAGGATAAGCATTTCCAGAGAGACACGTGAATGGCAATAAATTTGATTTTGTGATAAGAAACTGATACCCCTTGGACAGTGTGGACAATGAATGCTGGAGGCGCCGCAGTACTGGGTGGATCTGAACCGGTGGATTTGACTTGGGAGTCTGAGCTTGCTGCACCACGTTCCCTCGGCTTGTGAAGGCTGGAATATGATATGAGTGGGCCCCCTGAGAAGGGTTTTCTGGGGAGAATAGCCGTCACGTGGTTCTCATGGGTGATTCTAGCACATTTTTCTCTCATGCGCCGCTCACACTCTTCCTACCCGCTGACTCTTGTGGGCCTACTCCCGAATTGCCCACAAGTCTGAGTGCTGCCCGGGCAACGTGGGCAGCTGTGGCACCGGCTCCTGCAGGAAGGCCACACAGGTCTGTGAGGACGCCACTCAACCTTCTCTCCCTCTCCCCCACAACAACCCTCTCAAAAGATTGCTTAAACCAAAGAAGGGGATGTTTATAAGGAGGTTATGGGGATGAGGGGTCTCACACAATCCAAGGGCAAGCTGAGCGTGGAAAAGGAGAGCTGTGGGAAGGCCCTAGCCCCACAGGGCACTCAGGTTCTTATCGCTGCTCAGTCACTTCATTTTGCACTTCCTGCTGCGAACCTTCAGTTTGCAAGTGGAGATGCAAAATGCTCCTTGTGCCCTAGCTGGTGTGGCTCAGTGGATAGAGCGTCGGCCTGCGGACTGAAGGGTTCCAGGTTTGATTCCGGTCAAGGGCACATGCCTTGGTTGTGGGCTCCATCCCCAGTAGGGGGGTGTGCAGGAGACAGCCAATCAATGGTTCTCACTCATCATGGATGTTTCTCTCTCTCTCCCTCTCCTCTCCCTTCCTCTCTAAAATCAATAAAAATATATTAAAACAACAACAAAATGCTCCTTGCTCCTAGTCCCGGAGTGGGAAATGGCCACCTAAACAGCTCTTCTGCTCACACAAGCCTACAGAGCTGGCCAATCCCAGAATTCCAGTGCACAAATTTTTGTGGGAAGGAATCTGTTTGGCCCTGCTTAGGGCAGGTGGCCACCACGGGTCCAATCAGCAGTGCGGGTCATTGTGTATAAACTTGGCACTGGGAACTCGCCCCTGTGACCCTGAGGTTCCGGGAGGGAATTTCTAGAAGTAGAATCTTGATGTTCAAGGCAGATTCCCCAAAGCTGTCTGCTGCACCCCCGCCTTCTCCCATCCTCAAGATGTAGACCGGTTTCCTGCTTTAAAGCCTCGCTCCGGCATCTTTGTCTTGGGTTCTTCTCTTTTGTGAGACAACCCATGGAAAGGATGCTTTTGCTCTGGCTCCCCCTTCTCTGCTGTCCCTAAAAGTAAGCCCCAGGCTCTTTCTTAAAGATTTACTCATAATCACTATGATAAACACAGAAAGGAACTGGCAAGTAATTTACATGGGAAAATTTCAAAGGTCTCAGAAATCTTGAGTTACCCAAGTCCTGTGTCTTCAGTTTCTGGTTCTCTTGCTAAGTGGCTTCTGGAATAAATGTTTTTTTCCCAGCTGTCGGCAGACTGGCCATGCAAAGCCCAATAAATGCCCATGGTACTTGTCATCTGTGCATCTTCATACCTGCAAGACACACATGCTCTGCCGCCTGGCTCTGGAATCCTGTGGCACAGGGTGTTGGCACAGCCAGACCTGGCCTCTCGCTGTCAGGAAGCCCAAAATGATTATATGCAAATGACCTAACTTTTGCTCCCTCAAGTTTCAGCAGCTGTAAAGAGGTTTCTGCTTTGAAAGAAGGGACATTTTTCTGCTTTTGATCTGATTCCATCGGACCTGGGGCTAGTGGGGTAGGATTTTAAGACTCAATAAAAACAGCAATTTTTCCCAAATGCAATTACAAGTTTAACATAATTGCAATAAAAATCTCAAGAAATTTTTTTGTAGGTATACAGAAGCTGAGTCTAAACTTTACAGGAAAAGGCAAATAAACTAGACCAGGTAACACAATTTGCACAGAGCTACCCACCGCCCTGTGCACGAGAACATTGTTCTAGCTTCAGGGCTGCTAGTGGTCGGTCTTTGGCAACTAACTGGTTATCAGTGAGAAGAAGCCGAGAGGCGGGATGGGAGAATGGACGCAGGAGAGTGAGTTAGCAAGGGGATGCTGAGACATAAATAACAGTGCGCCTAGGGGAGCCGCGGCCGCCGCTGTCAGAGGGATGACGAAGAGTGTGTACTGGGAGAGATCAGGAGGCCGGGCTTGCAGATGAAATCCTCTCTGGAGCCTCTTGCCAAGCCCTGTCCCTGAGAATGGGATGAGCTTTGGCACGGCTCCGGGCGCTTGATTCATGGGCTATTTCCATCTCTCCGGGGAAAGCTGCATGTGAGCAGCATTTGGGAGGCTGCATGGTGATGGCATGATTTATATTCCCCAGAGCAGGCAGGGGCTGGGCTCCTCCCCGCCCTCAGGAGCAATGCCAGCGGGGCAGGTGGGCACCATGGGGAAGCGGCTGCCCACCTGCTGGCCTCTCCGGGCCCCCCTCTCAGCCCTTCAGCTGAGCCCCTCATCCGGACCCGTGCCGCCATCCTGCACTGAGGCCAGCTTGTACGGACTTCATTTTTTCATTTATTTATAAATAAACTCATTTATTCAGGAATGAAATTGCTGGGTCGTATGGTGTATATATGTTATTTTAGAAGAAACCGCAAAGTAGTTTCCAGAATAACTATTCCTTTTTGCATCTCTACCACCAGTTGACAGTTCCAGTTGATCTGTCTCATCAGCACCTGATATTATCAGCATTTTAAAATTGGACCCATTCAAGTAGATAGTGTGGTATATATAGTGTAGTATCTTGTCACGTTTTAATTTGCATTTCCCTAAAGGTTAATGTCAATGAACATTTTTTTCATGTGCTTATCTGCCATCTTATATTCTATATGGTGAAATGGTTGTTCGAGGCTTATGCTCACTTAAATTGAGTTGTATGTTGAGTGTGAAAGTGCTTCATATGGATAACGAGTCCTTCGGCAGTTATGTGGTTGGCAGATGTTCTCAGTCTGCAGCTTGTTTTTTTCTTCTCTTAACAGTGTCCTTCACAGAGCAAACGTGTTTACTTTTTATATCAGTTTTATCAGTTATTTCCTTATGGATAATGCTTCTGTGGAATGTCTAAGAAAAGTCACCCCAGGTCAAAAATTTTCTCCTATGTTTCCTTCTAAAAGTGTCCTAGTGTTACACTTTCATATCTGGATCTGTGATTCATTTTGAGTTAATTATAAGGTGTGAGGTTAAATCTGTGGTTCATTTTACAAGGTTAATTGGTGGGTTGTTATTTATTTATTTTTTGCATATGGACATGCCGCTGTTCCTAAGCTATTTATTGAAAAGACTATCCTTTCTCTATTAAATTGTCTTTGCACCTTTGTCAGAAATTAATTGGCCATTTTCAAATGGATCTATTTTTGGACTCTACTTTGTTCTATTGATCTATATGTCTATACTTTTATTAAACCACACGGTTTTTGTTTCTCTAGCTGTATAGTAAGTCTGAAAACCTGGCAGTGTTGTTCCTCCAACTTTATTCTATTCTAAATTGTGTTACCTGGCCTAGTTTATTTGCTTTTCATATAAATTTTAGACTCAGCTTCTCTATAGCTACACAGAATTCTTGAGATGTTTATTGGAATCATGTTAAACTGATATATCAATTTGGGAAAAATTGTTATCTTTGTTGAGTCTTTAAGTCCATAATCATGCCCTGGCCACTGCTGCTCAGTTTTTAGAGCATCAGCCTGTGTGCGCACCAAAGGGTCCCAGGTTTGATTCCGGTCAAGGGCACATGCCTGGGTTGCAGGTCCAATCCCTGGCCCTGGTCTGGGTATGTGTGGGAGGCAACCAATCGATGTATCCCTCTCACATCGATGTTTCTATCTCCCTCTCCCCCGCTCCCTTCTACTCTCTCTAAAAATCAATGGAAAAAATGTCCTCGGGCCTGGCCCATGTGGGTCAGTGGTTGAGCGTCGACCTATGAACCGGTTCTGTTCCCGGTCAGAGCACATGCCCAGGTTGTGGGCTCGATTCCCAGTAGGTGGTGTGGGAGGCCGATGATCAATGATTCTCTCTCATCATTGATGTTTCTAACTCTCTCTCCCTCTCCCTTCCTCTCTGCAATCAATAAAAATATATCTTTAAAAAATATCCTCAGGTGAGGATCAACAACAACAAAAATCTATGATCATAGTATATCTCTCCATATTTTTAGGTTTTATTTATTTTTTTGTCAGCGTTTTGTAGTTTTCAGCATACAGATCTTATACGTGTTTTGTTCGATTTTTATTTTGGAGCTACTATAAATGGGATCATTTTTAAAATTTCAGTTTGCAGTTGTTTGTTACTAGTTTATATAAATACTGACTTTTTGTGTGTTGATCTTGTACCCTGAAACTTTATGAAACTCACTCAATGGTTCGAGGGGTCTCTTTGTATATTCCTCGGCGTAGTCTACATTGAGCCATGTCTCCGTGAGCAGTTCCTTTCTCCCTTCCCAGCCTGTGTGCCTGGAACTGCCTTCTCTCGCCTTTTTGCACTGAAAGGGCTGAAACCTCCAGGTTCGATGTGGACGGTGCTCAGTCTGAGGGGTGGGAGCTGAGTGCTTTCCCTGCGCCCGGTCAGCACCAGCCGCTCACCATTCGGTCTGATGTGAGCGGACGCTTGTTTCAGCTGCTCTGGATCAGGCGGAAGTTCTCTCTTATTCCTAGCTTGCAAGCTTTTATCATGAATCGGTGTTGGATTTTGTCAAATGCTTTTCTGCATCAATTGATATAAACAGGTATCTTTTTCTTTAGTCTTAATGTGGTGGATTACATTTATTGATTTTTTAAATGTTGACCAAGCTTTACATTTCTGGAATAATTATCCCAGTTAATTTTGCTATATAATTCTTTGTATATGTTGTTGAATTCTGGTAATACTTCACTGATGAATCTTATGTTTATTTTCACGTGATCTGTGGGATGTTGGTCTATAGGGTCCCCCCCCCATGTTATCTTTGTCTGCTTTTGGTATCAAGGTGAAATAGGCCCCAAAAAATGAGCTGAAAAGTGTTCTTTCTTCTAGTACCTGCAAGAGATTGTGTGGAATCAGTATTAGTTCTTTTATAAATGTTAGGTAGAATTGCCATTGAAACCATCTGGACTAAGAGTTTATTTTGGATGGTTTTCAACTATGAATGTAATTCTTTAGTAGCTATAGGACTATTCATGTTATCTATTTCATTTTGGATGTGTGTTAGTGGTTTGCGGTTTGTTAGTAATTGTTCCATTTTATCTAAGGTGCTGAATCAATATTTGTAGAGTTGTTTGTGGTCTTCCTTTATTATCCTCTGAATTTTTATGGGATCATTCCTGATATTGATAGTTTTGCCTTCTCTTGTTCTTGGTCTGCCTGGCTAGAAGCTTATAAATTTTATTGATTTTTTTTCAGATAACGAACTTTTTGTTTCATTGATTTTCTTTTTTAAAAATACAGTTTCACTTTTTTTAGTTTCTTTGATTGATGCTCTATTATTATATTTCCTCTGCCTTGCTTTGGTTTATTTTGCTCTATTTTTTTTCTAATTTCTTAAAGTAGAAGCTTACATTATTTATATCATCTTTATTCTTTTATTATATTAAAAAATTTTAAATTATAGTTTATGTTCAATATTATTTTGTATTAGTTTTAGTTATACAGCATAGTGGTTAACCAATCATATACTTTACAAAAGTTCCCCTGATATTTCCAGTGTCTTCTTTTCTGATGTATTTTATACGATCGATTATCTCTAAGGCTTTATCTACATCCCACACATTTTGCATTGTATTTTCAGTTTTCTTTAGTTCAGATTATCTTTCTCATTTCCCTTGAGGCTTTTTCTTTGCTATTTATTTAAAAGTGTATTATTTAGTTTCCAAGTGTTTGGAGATTTTCCTGTTGTTTTTCTTTTTTTACTTTCAAACCTAATTCCACGATGGGCAGAAAACATATTCTGCATGATTTCAATTATTTTAAATTCGTTGAGGTTTGTTTTGTGACCCAGGGGTGGCCTGTCCTGGGCAATTTTCAATGTGCATTTGACAAGACGGTGCATTCTGCTGTTATTCGGTGGAGTGCTCTCTAAATGTCAATTATATCCGGTTGATTGATGGTTTGTTCAGTTCTGTATTTTGCTATTTTCTGTCTCCGAGTTCTGTTCTACTGAGAAAGGAGTGCTGAAGTCACTTAATGTATCCATTTCTCCTTCCAGGCCTGCCCGTGTTGGCTAGGTGTATTTTGAAGCTTCGTTGCTATCATTTCCCTTCTGAATACCTTCCTTTAGCAATTATTTTAGAGGAGGTCAGCTGGCAGTCCATTCTCCTAATTTTGTATTAAGTTTTCATGCTGAACATCAGCTTACCACACACTTAGTGGCTTAAAATAACTTCTTTCAGTTTCTCCATTTGCCACCAGTTGCCTATCTGCCATGTTTTAACTGCTAGCTGTCTTTTACCCTCTCCCTTCAGTGAGTTTCCCAGGCAAATAAGTTCTTTTTTGGGTAATATTTCTCCTGTCAGTTCCCACTTTTCCACTCTCAGCCTTCCCCCAACCCCTAAGTCACACATCTGGACTAATCGGATAGCTGGCCCAACCACAGGACAAGCCAGAATCATTGTTGGTGACAAGAGGAATCAGGAAGGTGGGGTTAGAGCTGGGCTAGGAGGTGGGAGCTTGGGGCAGAGAGGGAGCCACTATCCAGGTCTCAGAGCCCGGGGCATATGGGGAACCGGCCTCACCTGGCACGCTGAGTGCTGAGTGCGACCCAAGCTCATTACTGTATTAACACAACAATAACGCCTGAGAAAGGGGGTTCTAACAGGTGTGAGGGGCCAGTTAGGCTTCATTGAGCTTGACCCTGGGACTTCAGGGCTGCTTCTGAGCGGATGCTGGTAATAGCCCAAGTCTCCTCCCCGTCCCTGTGTGAGTGGCAGTCTCCACTCGGGTCCAGTTGACTGTCTCCCAAAGAGCAGCCCTGAGCCTGGGCTGACAGCTCTCAACACCTTCCAAGTTCAAGGCCGTCCCCTCTACCATTGTCTCTCTCTCTCTCTCTCCCACTCTTACCCTCTGCTCCAGCTCCACTAGGCTATTCTCTTGGCCTCCGATAGTCCCCACACGGTCTTATGTCCACACCTTTGCTCATAGCATTCTATCTGCCGCCGCCACCACCTACCAGTCTCCACCTGTCGGAGTTCCAGCCTTCGGACCCGCTGACTCCAGGAAAGCTCTAGGCCTCCCCTTCCGGTTGGAGGCTGGTCCCTCCCTGTGCTCCTTCCTTAGCCCCCCGTGGTGCGTGCCTGAGGGCAGGTGTAATTATTGACTCGCTCTCATCTCTGCTGCCTGGAAGGAATGGAGTCAGGGCCCCAGGTGATCGGACTGGGTGACACGCCATCTCTAGAAAGTCTCTCAGAGAAATGGGTGCTGCGGGGACCACCGGCCGGCCCTCTTGGATCCCTGCTGGGTGCCTGTACGGATGAGGTTGGTTTTGTGAAAGGGAGATTCTCTTACCTGTGCCATCGCCTGTTTGTTTTCCCTTCAGTGTTCATCCTTTGAAGGGTCAGGAAATAGGCAACAGCCCCATTGAGCAGGAGACGCAGAGGGCGCAGTGTGGCTGACTGCAGGAGTGGGACTGCCAGGTAACGGGCCGATGCGGTTCCAGCCCATTCTTCTCCCCTTTGGGAAGCGCGGAATGGAGAGCAGGTTTCTCCGCTCCGAGCAGGCAGGTCCCCGGACAGAGGGCATTCAGGTGGTAAATGTGTCCCGGACAGAGGGCTTGCTGAGTGGTGTTTACCAGGGTCTCCGTGAAGGGCCCTCGGTTCCCCAGAGAGCATGTCGTGCCTCCAGCCGCTCAGCTGTTCAGCGGACGCCCTGGGGCGGTGGGAGGAGTAAAGCCCGTTCCCTGCTCTCCTGCTCTCCGCAGGACGGAGCATGGCGAGGTGTTCAGGTGCTCGGACGTTTCTGGGTTTCTCTTACTTCCTGTACTCACCCTCATCCCTGCCCTAGTCACACCCAAGCAGAGAGACCTGAAACAGGTGAGAAGCTTAGAGCCTTAAAGTGTGTGTGGGGGGGGAGGGGGAGGCGGGGTGGGGGGGCGGGAGTCAGGGCCAAGGCCAAGACCTGAGCTGGGTTCAGCCCTGGCTCTCCCTCCAATGATCCTTGCCAAGTTCTATGGTTTCTCCAAACCTCAGTCTCCTCAGAAATAAGAGGGAGATGATGAGAGCCACCTCACAGGGTTGTCATACAGATAAAATGAAATCTGTGTGCAAATACTTTGCACATAATAAAACAAATACTTTGCTCTGGCTTAAGTCATTCATTCGGAACGTCCTCGTGGCATGCGTACTGCGTGCCCGGCATGCTGGCTGTGCTGGGTCTGAAGGCTTGTTTCCAGGTGGGGTGGGTCAGGAAGAAAAGCAGGCCAATGGCCTTGCCAGCCGACAGCATGGTTCTGGGGTGAAGGCTGCCCCAGATCTCACCTCCGTGCTGTCCCTGAAGACACTCCATTCTTGGCACTTTCTAGGCCTGAGCGCTTGGGGACCTTTCCTGGGACTGAGTCTGCGAGGAACATGGCTAAGTCAGGGCTCTGTGCCTCATCACCGGCATGTAGTGTGGGTCCTCCGGAGAAACAGAACCAGGAGGACACACACACACACACACACACACACACACACACACACACAGGTCTATTCGGAATTGGCTCAGCTTATGGCTGAGAAGTCCCAAGGCCTGCAGTTGGCGAGCTAGAGGCCCAGGGGAGCGATGATGTCAGCTCCGGTCTGAGTCCAAGTCCGCAGGCGGGAGGTGAGCAGCGTCCCAGCCCGCAGACGTTAGGCAGAGGGATGGCCCTCCCACTCCACCTTTTGTTCCGCTCAGGCCTCAGTGGATGGATTGGATGCGGTCACCCACATTGGGGGGTGGGGGTGGGGGTGCGCGGCAGTTTGCTTTCCTGTCTGCTGCTCCCAAGGCTAACTCATCCAGAAACACCCTGACAGACACGCCCAGATGTCAGGACCCCCTGGGCCCAGCCAGGCTGACAGCAAAGTGTACATCTTCCCAGGGCTGATGCTCACATGGAGCGTTCAGGCTGACGAGGCAGCGTCACTCGCCAGATCTCTTTGACCCGCCACGTCTCAGTAAGCGCCCCACTGCCCTTCTCTGTCGTGTAACCCTGATGTCAGGCTCAGCTGTTTGAAGCAGGTCATGTTCGCCTTCCACCTCAATCTCCATGCAAGAACCTCTGCCCTGTGGGCAGCAGGAAGTCCTTCCTGCCCAGATCCCGCCTCTCCAGCACCTGGAGCTGCTCGTCTTCGCTGAGTCATCTCTGCCCAGTGCCCGGGGCTCCCCACCCTCCCCGCGGCTCCCCGGACAGCAGGCACTGAGGCAGAGCTGGCCTGTGGGCTGGGACTTACCTGTGGACTCCGTCCTCATCGTTTCCGCAGCGTCTGAGTGGAGCCATCACGCCGGAGGGAGGTGGGGGCTCGGCACACATCCGCCTCGGCTGAGCCCCCAGGTGTGCTGTGCAGTGAGGACCCCGGTGGCGGCGCCCCCCGGCCACCTGCTCCTGTGGCGGCTGACGGGGTCTCCCGGGGGCGGGGCCCAGCGGTGACGCTTCGGAAGCCTTTGTCAGTTACTGATACTGATGAGTCAGGGCGCTCCTGGGCATCGTGCTTATTTAAAAGCCGTTGTGAGAGGTTCTCTTTCCTTCTGTCAGAGGGGAAATGGGAATTTATTCATTCCAATGTGGTAGCACCCCCATGCTGAGCTTGGAAAATGGGCTCCCACATTTCAAATGGCACTGCTCCCCCCACATGGCAGCCCCGGGTGCGCGTCTGGCTCCTCGCCTGGGAAGTGCCCTTTTGGCTTGTGTCTCCCTGGGCCTAGCGTGGGGCCAGCACGTGGTAGGTGCTCAGCTCCTACTTCTGGGCTGGAATGGGCGCTGGGAGGGTGGCCACACGGCACTCCCCTGAGCTTCCTCTTGGAAGAGGACCCGCCAGCTCACGCACAAGGCAGATGGCGCTGCTCCTGCGCAGACAGTCGCTGCGCACCTACTCTGCGTCAGGCGCACCCCAGCCGAGCACCTACTCTGCCTCAGGCACACCCCAGCCGCAGGGAGTGCAGGGCCGGCTCCGCACAGCTCCTTCCCGTGGGGAGTTCCCAGCCCGGGCCGACAGCCAGAAGCATCCAGAGGGCATCTCGAGAAGCACTGGACGGAAGAGGGAAGAAGCTGTGGGAGGCCAGGGAGGCGCAGGTGACCTGGCCTCAGGGACACACTCAGCACCAGGGACCTGCTGGGCGGGGCAATGGCACCGCAGACTTCCGGCTCAGGGCTCCCCTCTCTGACGGGCTTTCTCTGCTCTTTCCCGCAGGGCCTGTGCCAGCAGCGAGACCGAGAGTGAGGCCGGGGACCTCATGGACCAGCAGTTTGAAGAGATGAACAATAAGCTCAACTCGGTGACGGACCCCACTGGCTTCCTCCGGATGGTTCGCCGCAACAACCTCTTTAACAGGTGAGTGTGGGCCCAGCCAGTGCGGCCCGGTGCCCTGGGGGCAGGGAACCTGCTTTCAGCGATGCTCCTTCAGCTGCTGGGCTTCTGCTCACGTCCTGCGTCTGCAGAAGCAAGCGTGACCTCCCACAGCCCCGCTCCTCGGGGCCTCAGTGTCACAGCAGCATGTCTGGGTCAAGTGAGAGGAGTGAGGCTTGAAGTGACAGTCTGCGTGTGGCTGTGTGGGAGGCGGGTGGCCGCGTCTTCGTCTTCTCGGAGCCTTGAGCTGACTTCCCAAACACCAGGCGGAAGCAGAGCAGCATCACACACTTCTCTGCCGGCTGGGGCCTGTAACTCCTGGGCTGGCACCTGTGTTGACCCCTGGCCTGAGGTCGAGGGGGCCAAGGAGAGTGGGGAAGCCGGCATTGCTGGAGGGGGCGCTGGTCCAGACCCAGGCCTACATGTCTGCCCTGAGGCCCCATCCCCCGATTACTTGATCAAATCGGTTTTAGTGGTTTTGGGAGAGTCGATGTTGGAATTGCCACCAGCACACCCCTGCATCTTTCCCTCAGGGGTGATGGCTGAGCTGCATCCAGAAAAACAGGGGCAGGCAGTCGGAGTTGAGAGGCACCTGTTCTGCTGCATTTGGTTGCTTGGCAACAACCTGGGAGTCACATTTAGGTAGACCTTCCAGAGGGGCACCGGGGCTCCCTCGGGTCTCTGCCACATCCCAGGCGCAGCAGGTTGAGCCTGGAACTCAGGAGGGAAGTGCTGGTGCTCTGGGGGAGCAGCCTCTGCCGGGCCCTGCTGTGTGGGGCAGTGTGTGCCGTCCGTCCCTACTCCAGGCCTGGTTTCCTCTCATATTGTGCTGTTGGGGTGACAACGTGTTTCCTTTCCCAGGGGTGAGCTGAGCGGGATGGGAGCCAAGGGCCAGGGATGGAGGAACTGGCAACTTGGTTGAGAGGAGACCAAAACTGGAAGCTGGTTCACCCCCATTCCTCCTCCTTCCCTACCCCTTCAGCAGGTATCCTCACAGCCCTTAGTTTTGTGTAGGGAGATGGTCAGGGGAGGCCTGGGAGTGGACCGGGCTCACATCCTCTTAGGCCAGCTTCTCAGCCTGGGAGGCAGGTGATTCTCGCTCTGCCGGGTGATGGGGTCCATGGTGGTAAACTAGAGTGGGGAGAGCTCAGGGCTCAGGGTCTGGCCTTGCCGTGTGCCAGCTGTGGGACAGGGGGCAGGCGATTTCACCATTGTTAGCCTCAGTTTCCTCATCACTGAAATGGGGACAAGTTTCCTACTTTGCAGTGTCCTTTAACGTGGAAAGTAAAGTAGTATCTAAATAGCACACTGACCGGCTGCCTAATGCATGGACGGCCCCGCACACCTGTGGCTTCCTGCTGTTGGCATCAGTGGAAGGACATTGCTAACGTGGAACTCTTAGGGTAACGTGGGTGGATAGATGGGAAGGGGTGAAATCTGTATGTACTTGTGCGGCAGATGTTGGCCACTGTGGGCTGTGGCCTCACCTGCCCCACCTCACGCCCTTTATGTGGGTCCCAAACCTGAGCACAGGTGCGCTGGCTGTCAGGAGCCCCTCCGGGCCTCAGCACCTGGCAAGGAGGGTCAAACCAGGTCCACCTGGGATTCTGGCTTCACCCGGGGTGGGACGTGATGTGAATTTTGCATCATGTAAGTTGTTCCTTTTGGGAAAACATCTGTCCTTCTGAGCACAACACTCTGGATTAATTTATTGGTTCATTTAAACAACGTTAGCTGTGCCCGCAGCCAGGCTGAGGACTGGGCCACCCTGAGGCTGAGTGGGGAGCAGCCAGGCCATGGCACTGGAGCCGGGCCTCCCTGTCCGGCAGCTTGGCACCCAGCTCCCTCCGCAGAGCCTCACATGGCTCAGGGCTGCCCTCAGGAAAGGGTAAGGCTCGGAAGTGGCATCTGCAGACCCTTCCCATCTTGACCTTCTGAGGGCAGATTGGATGAAGGGACATGGCCTGCATGCTTTCAGCTTCAGCATGGCGAGCGGTAAGGCCCAGGACAGGTTGCCATGCCATGTGCTCTTGGCACTTCCTGACAAGCCCAGGACGGGGAGGCGGGCCCTTTAGCCTCCATTCAAGGGGAGCAGAGATACTGGACAACCACAGAGGCAGAATCATCCTTGTCAGTCAGAATGGTGCGGGTCCTTGCAAACTTCCGGCCAGGCTTGCTTCTCACAGCTGAGGGGTGCAGGCTAGGGAGGGTGGAGACCGCCCAGGAGCAGGTGCCAACGCTGGGCTCAGGTTGTGCCTCCCAGCTGCTGTCTGCCCGCTCCTGCCACCTTGAGGCCTGCCCTGTGTCCCCTGCCCCTCGCGGGCCCCTCTTGTCCCTCCCATGGCAGGGATCTCTGCTCCGAGGTGCTCTTTGCCACGGACCAGGTTGGCTAAGCAGTGGCTCTTCTGCAGACGCCTGGTATTGACTGGCTGACAAAGCCTCGTCCCTGAGCCCACGGAGGGGAGGCGGAAGCAGCCAAGTGCACAAGGCCTTGCACGCAGGAGCAGCCCCCCTCCCTCTGTGGGCTCTCCAGCAGCGTGATTCAAGGGTTCCTTGGCCCTTCTGTTCCGGGCGGTTTGCTGCACTGGTTTGGCGATGAGACTGCCGAGCTGATGCGAGTCCGCTGAGCCTTGGCTTTAGATTTCCCTCGCCACTCTAGACTTGGTCTTTGTTCTGCCTTTGCTTTTGAGTCTCTGCAACCACTATTTTTCTTCTTGTCTGTGCACTTGGGCAGAAAACACGTGCATGTCGAGCCCAGGGCAGGTACCATTAGTGAGGAAAAACGAGGCTTCTTCTCTTGTTGAGCAACCTGGCTGGGCCCCACAGCAGAGCAGCAGCCCTCGGAAAGGCCTGTGTCTCTCATCTCTGCACATGTTTGACAGTAATGCTGAGGGTGGAAGGCCAGTGTGTGTGTGTGTGTGTGTGTGTGTGTGTGTGTGTGTGTGTGTGTGTGGTGCCTGCCTCCAGGGCCACACTGAAGCAGCTATGCAGTGCCACCGAAGTCCACTGTGGGCCAGGAGGCCTGGACCGATGGTGTTCTGTGTATCCTGTAGTCCGAGGTCGGGGCATTTTTCTGGGTGAGGCACAGAGTGGAGGGGAGAAACCATGGGCTCCGGGACTAGACAGACCTGGATTTGAGACCTGGATCTACCTTTTATTAGTTAGTGGGTAACCTTGATCCTTTAATTTTTTCATCTGGAAAATGGGGGTAAAGATGCCTGTGGGTAGAGTTGTTAGGAGGATGCAGTAAATGTGATGAATAGACAGACCTTGCTGTGTAGTAAGGGGTTTCTTTGTCTCCCTGCGTGGGTCTGAGGTTTTGATGGCACCAAAGTCGGTGATTCAACCACTTTTTGAATCAAATCTTTACCCCAAAACCTGATTGAATAGCTTGATGCTTCCTCCCCTTACAACCTCTCTCTGGCTGCCAGATACCAGAAAGCCTTTGAATAAATGCAGACTGACGATCCGATTGGATATCAGTTACAGCCACAGCCCTGGCTTGAGTCTTGAGATTCCATATTCAGTTCTGGCTGGTGTCCTGCCAAGCCCGTCCTCTGCTCTCTGTTGGTGGCCCTGAGGCTCCAGGCCAAGGTTCTGTCTGCTTTCCTGTTAGCCCAACAAGAGGGTGGAGTGTCCTCTCCAACCCTGACCCGGGCCAGCCCTCATGATGACGATTCTGGGCAGGGGCCTTCCCTGCCCACAGCAGCCACATAGGTGGGTCCAGTCACCGTCTTCCTCAGGGACCGCCGACCATTTGAAAGTGGACATGCGTGATAAAGGCATCCTGAGAAGTGAGGAGCCCTGCGCCTGAGCAGAGGAGGAAATGGTGCCGAGTCAAGGTAGCCACACCTACAATGAGCTCACCACCACCGGGAGCAGCCTCCTTCCTCTTTCCTGCCCCTGCCCAGCCCTGGAAACGGGTGCTCTGTGCAGTGTCTGTCACCCTGTGGGACGGGGAGCAGAGGTCACAGCAGCTCTAGGCTCCGGGCTCCCCAGAGAACAGGGCCCTGCCTGACCTCGTGGCCTTAGGTGAAATGCTTAACCCGAGTCCTGTTTTCTCACCTGTCACAGCGGAGGGGCTGGGGAACCTTGTGGCAAGGACTGCAGTGATGCACACATGTCACAGCCTTGACCTGGCCCACACCAGATCCCCATGTTGAGTAGTTCCCTTTTGTCCCCTCCCTTACGGTAATCCGAAAGATGTTGTGGCCAGATGTGCCAAGGTGAGTGTCCTGGCTCGGCTTATTCCGCAGCCCTGTGTCCAGACGGGACCCGTGTGCCTGGAGGGGAATTGAGGACAGGAGGACAGGACATGGGAAAGAGGTGGGAAAGGAGAAGACACTCCTGTGGCCTTGGCTTTCCCACCTGCGTTCAAGTGTTAAGGTCACGTACACGCACGCTCACAGCAGCCTCAGGCCTCGCTGGGGCCTCAGGTCTAAGCTCAGGAGGACGAGTACCCGAGCTCCCTTGGACCATGTCTCCCAGCAGGCATCCTGGGCCTCCCCTCCAGGAGCCCAGAGCAGCTGGCGTGTGCCCAGACACTGCAGTTCTGAGACTTCCAACCCGTGTTCCGCAGGCGCCCATGGCGTCCCCTCCACGGGGCTGTCACACCTGGCAGGCACACCAGTCCCCGACATGGTTGCATGCGGGCGGCACTAGCGTGTGTGAGCGTGAGGCCAGCACACAGGGTTTCTGCAGGCCCAGCCCAGCTATAAATCCCCCTGCCTGGGAAATGGAGCTCTTCATCCCTGAAAGGAGATTCATGAGCAGTGAGTGCTGCCCGGGCGCCTGGTGTTTGTCATCATCCCAGAGACAGCAACTGCACCCTGATGCCCTGCCCTGCGCATAGCGCTTCACATATCATCTAGAGTGCTGCATCTGCACGCACAGGGACCGGCCCCTCCCCCTCCTTTCCCATCCCACACAGATGGCCATGCAGTGGAGAAAACGAATGTCTCTCCAGAAGTAGATTAATAAACATCATCTGAGGAATGAGTTAATGAAGACAATGTGGTGTGAGAAAATGCCCAGAGCTAGGCTGTCAATTAGCAGGACAGAGTCCCTGGCAGTAAGTGGACGGGCCTGGAGGAAAGCGAGCCAGTGCCACCTGCTGGAGCCGTGCGGTGGTGCAGTTGTGAATCGGAGCCGGCCTGCACTGACCGCAGCACCAGGCAGAGGAACCTCTGTCAGCTCCACCCTTAGACCCAGCAGCCAGGAGACCAGGGGTCGGAGGCCAGTGCGGGCCTACAGGTTGCTCAGTGTCCTGAAGGTTGACAAGGCTCAGTGAAAAGCGCTCCCCTGCCAGGTGGGAGGCCTGACCCGTGGCCTAGTCCACGTCTCTTGCCCTCTCTGCACCTCGGTTCCTTAAACGTTAAGGAGAAGCAGCCCTGCTTCGTAGGCTCTGAGCAGGGGACATGGGTGTGACAGGCTGAGCTGGTGCCGAAATGGGAGCACAGTCCCTCCTGTACCTCACACTCCCGCCAGGTGGGAGCATTTCCAACCACCCAGGCTCCCGGGGTGAGAAGTAGAAGCACCCTTCCCTCCTCTGAGAGTCCAGGAGCTGAGGCGGAGAGCAGCCAGCCAGGCTGGAAAGCCCTGCAGAATCCAAAGCAGCACAATAGCAGGTCCCCTCACAGGACCCCTGACCTGACCCCATGGCTGTCTTTCACGGTGCCCTGGGTGCACCAGGCCATGGGACCGTTCTGGGAAGGAGCCAGATGTGCTTGCAAGGCCAGCAGGGAGCAGGGCGTCCCACACACCTGTCCACACCTCTGCCAGCCAGAGGCTTAGACCTCGGAGGACCCATTGCCATTCAGCTGTAACCGCGATCTGACCACGGGGGCGGTATCAGTGTTGCCAGCTGTCTTGGGCAGATTGTGGCATCTGAAAGATGTTCACACGAGTGGGCACACGAGGCTGCAGGGCTTTGGGCTGTGGCCGTGGCCTGTTGGTCAGCAGGGGGGTTAAAAGAGCCACCGCATTTGATAGCTTCCTAAGTTGAGTAAATTTTTTGTTTTTTTAAAACTAGAAGAGATCTACAAGAACTTTAGTTCAGCCCCTTTTTTATCAGCAGGAAAAGGGGCAGAACAGGGACAAACCTTGCTGGAGCCACATGGCCAGCGAGTCCCGGGTTGTCTGTAAGATTTCCAGGCTCAGGGCTGAGCAGCTGACAGCGTGGCTGCTTTGAATTATCGAATGTCTTCAGGTAGATCTCTAGGCCAGGCGTCCTCAAACTACGGCCCGCGGGCCACATGCGGGTGTTTTTGCCGTTTTGTTTTTTTACTTCAAAATAAGTTATGTGCAGTGTGCATAGGAATGTGTTCATAGTTTTTTTTAAACTACAGTCCAGCCCTCCAATGGTCTGAGGGACAGTGAACTGGCCCCCTGTTTAAAAAGATTGAGGACCCCTGCTCTAGGCAGACGTGCCCAGCACCACAGGTCTCTTTGTCAGTGCAGGAACGACACGTGAAAGGGGGTCTTGGACTGCAGTCTGCGCAGTGGCTGTGGCACCTAATGCTCAGGAGGTGAGGACACGGCCCGCCGGCCACCATGGCCAGGGCAGGGAAGTCGTGCTCCTGGCCCGAGACCCTCTCCACACCTGCACCTCAGGAGGACTCGGGGGTCCAGGAGCCCTCCGTTGCTCTTGGCCTTGGTTTCCTGCTCCCACAGCTTGCAGCCCCCGAGTCTGTCGTCCTGGACAGCTCTCCAGTGCGCACCCACCTGCTGCTGCTGTCAAGCAGAGGAAGCGTGGGGGCTGCCCTGCGGAGAAATGCAGGCAGTTCCTGGCAAGACTGCAGCAAAGGGAGGGGCTGCAGCCGGGAAGTGGCAGGGAGCCGCTGCCTGAGGCTGGGGCTGCTCAGAACAGATGCCCCCAGCTCAGGGGACAGAGTCCTGATGAAAAAGTCTTTGACCTAAATTACTGTTTCAGATTGGTTGGCTGTTTTTGCTTATTTGTTGTTTTTAACCAGCAGCTGAGCATTTTCTGGGGTTTTGTTTACATTGAAAAGGACATCTCTAGGGCTCGGTGCCTACCACTGAGGAGGAGCGCTGCATGTGGAGGGTTAGTGTGGTGGGGCCCTTTTAGATGCTTCTGGCACTTCTTCAATAAAAAGACAACACGGCCATCCAGCCCTTCTCTGCCCTCCCGCTAGGTCTCTGTCCTACTCACCCCCATCAGCTAAAATCCCACTCCTTTTGGGTTCTGGATGCTTTGCAGTCTCTCTCTCATCCTGACACCCTGCCTGTGGCTGCATTTCTCTTTTCAGCAGAAGCAGCGAGGCCCGGAGGGTAAATGACTTGCCCCAGGGAGGGGTCCAGTGGGTCGGGCCTGTGGTTCTGTATTTTGGAGTAAGTCGTGCCCTGTGTCTTCCCTGCACAGCTTGGATTCCTGTACCGAGAGGAGCTCAGAGCTGGAGGGGGTATGGGGTGGGGGTGGGGGTGGGGGGCGTGCTGTAGGGCTGTGGTCTTTTTCTCCAGCTTTTTATTTCAGAGCCTTGGGGTTTATGGAGCAACCCCATCTGTCACCATGAGGACCTACGGCCACAGCCGTTGCTCAGGGACACGGATGTCTGTGGCTGAGTAATCAGACTCAGGTCCATGAGTCCAGGCGGACACACGTCTAGGGCATGACATGAAAGGTGCACAAAGGAGGGCACTGGGTGGCCCTGCTACTGCCCCACTGTGCGGTCCCGATGTCAGTGCGGGCTCTAGGCTGAGACCCGTCCACCAAGAATGCGCGCCCACAGACCGTGCGTGTCCCCCACAACCTCCCCTCTGCAGAGCCGCCTGCCGCTCCTCCTCCAGGGGAGCGCTGCTCTCGGCCGCATGCTGTGGCATTCAGCCAGCCTCGGAGTGTCACTCCAGGGCTATCGAGCATCCCTGGCTCTGATGGCAGAGAAAGGCTGTGTCCTCGGTCGCTTGTAATTACGTTTCCTGAGTGAGGGAGCAGCTCTCAGCCCCCAAGTCCTTGGCTCTTTCTTCCCTGGAAGTGAGCAGGGGGGCTGAGGGGGGTTTCAGCCTGGCTGTTCATAATCCTAGAATTGAGGTCCGGGGGACACTGCTGAGAACACGGAACAGGTGGGGGAAGACAGGGTGGAAGCCAAACCTGGAAAACAGAAAGGAATCTTAAATCTTTTCATGTGACAGCCGTACTCCTGGCCTGGCCCAGGAGGGAAATGCCTTCTGGTTTTCTCTTAGGTGACAAGGAGTTGCCACTCCCAGCAGCCCAGGGAACTTAGCAAAGCTCAGCAGTATGAGGACTCAACAGAAACCCCCACACTGTGCCAGTGTCTCGATCAAGGTTAAGAGGCCACAGACTGCCCACTACCCTGCAGAAACCTCACCAGGGACTGTCCTGAGGCCACGCCAGCCAGGCTGTGGGACAGGGCCAGGGAGTTGCACGGGGCAGCTTGGTCCTTGCATTGGAAAAGGGTTTGTTTTCCCTCCTGCTGCCGCCTCTGCTCACCTTGGGGGTTGTCCTCTGCAGGTCCTCAGGGCCTCTGCAGTGCCTGGCAGGTAGCTGGCGCTCAGGAAGCAGTTTCTAAATGAATGAACGAATGTGCTCTTCCTGTGTGGGGCGTGTGAAACCTGGGGCCCTTGGGATTGAAGACACGTCCATATTAATACAGCACTCCCTGCAAACACTGGACATGAAAAACAAAGCCCTGCAGCCAGTGCTCCTCAGATACTCCCAATGCCTCCCTGCTGTGGGTGGGGCCTCGGGCCAGTGCGTCCTGGGCTCCCGTGGCTGCCCAGGGGCCGAGGTTGGGGCCCACTTGCTCCTTGTCCTGTCCGAGCCTCCTGCCCGCAGGTTGGGTGGCCCTGGGGCACTGTCCTCCCTTAGTGTGGTGGCTGCTGCTGATTCTCATGGCCCCCACATTTGCCTGCACACAGTCCCGCTACGCAAGGATGTAATCATACCCTTTGACCAGCACTTTGGGACATTTGATTATGCAGGAAAACTCCACAGAAATGTGAGTTGTTGAGTGCAGCTGGCTTACCCTCCTGTTTCTGTCAGTGCTCACTGTTCTGGTACCTGAAAGGGAGGAGAAGGGGCCATTCCGGGAGGGAGCTGGCCGGGGTGTTAGTCAGCTCTGGCTGTGGGCAGTGCCCACTTGCCTTCCCAGGAGCTGGAGCACCGTGGGGGGAGTGGCAAGGCCCTGCCTGATCCCTGGCCCCTCTCTCTAGGAGCTGCCAGAGCATGACGAGCTTGGTCAGCAACACGATGTCACCCACCAAGGACGGGACCTCATCTCTTCCCCGGAGGCAGAGCTCCTTCGCCAGGCCCCCGCTCCGCGCTCTGTACGACCTGCTCATTGCACCCATGGAAGGGGTAAGTGCCCCCCGGGGCCGCGAGGCTTCTCGGCGTCAGGGTGCATCATTCACTGCTCAGTGCCCACGTGGAGGTTTCCCCGAATACCAGCCTCCTCTGCCCAGCTTCTCAGCCAGCCTTTGGAAGTTGGCTACTTCTGCGTCGGCAGATCCAGGCTCAGACCCTAGCTCTGCTCTTAACTAGCCTGGCAAGTTCAGCCTGTATCCCAGGTGCAGAATGAATGTGCTCCCTCCCCAGCTTCCTCAGACACTGGAAGCTCAGGGCACACCCAGCAGTTGCCTGTAGGAACCCCCGGAGCAGACACCATGGGGGACAGGCCCCCATGGCCGTGGCTCTCCGCACCCTCCTGGGGTGGTTCCTCATGGCCCACCTCCCATTTGAGGGTCTGGCCTGAGCAACTTCAAGCCAGGTCTGTGCATTCTGGTGAGAACAGGTCCCTCGACCTCTGCCAACATCAGGAGTCACTGACGCCATCAGAGTCCAATGTCCAAGATACCCTGGCCTTGCATTTCTCCAGATGACTGGGAGCGGCTGTGGCCAGGTTTCTGTGGCCCTAGTCTTTGCACACCATTTTTTCGTTATTTCAGAGAGGAAGGAAGAGGGAGAAAGAGATAGAAACATCAATGATGAGAGAGCATCACTGATTGACTGCCTTCTGTACACTGGGGACCGAGCCCACAGCTGGGGTATGTGCCCTGACCAGGAATCAAACCATGATCAAGGGTTCAAGCCTTAAGCAAGTTAGAACAATGATTGAGATCATCTTCATAAAGTTAAGGAAAGAAGGGGAGTGACAGTGTCTTAAAGGCAGTGGCCTCCCCTTGCCTCCAGGAGCGACACTGTGTGAGCGATGTGACGAGGTTATGGAATAATCTTGAGGAGAGGCATTGAGCTCGAGAGCATACCCTTAGTTTCTGATATTTACAGCTGTTTGTTGTGACGGAAGTGTTGGAACATGGAGTCTGTCTGCTTCCAATGATGCCGAGTGGCACCTTTCAGAGACTGTTGTCGTAAGTGACCAGAGCAAGGGCTGTGCAGTGGCTGCTAAAGTGCTCCACTCACAGTGTTTCACGAAAAACACTTAGCTGAAAGGTTGGGCTCTAATCAGTTCTTTCCATCCGCACTTGCACCCAGTTGTTTGTTTATTTACACGGTTCCATGTCTGATGTTGAGGCTGGTCAGGTGGGGCAGGTGGGCCAGAGTCAGAGGCCTCAGGGCCACAGGGAGCCTGGGGAGGCCCCTTAGCTCTGCCCCCCTGGAGAGGAGGCCTGGATCCTCGGGCTCCCACAGCAGGCACACCCGCTGCTCTGAGGCCACTAGAGGGCGACGCGACACCGCTGCCAGACAGCCACTCCACGTTTTCATTGCAAGCCCACGCTTATGAATCACTGACACTTCAAGACTGAAACGATTAGCCTCTTCATGTGGGGCTTGTAATTATTTGAACAACTGCCTCTGTTTAGCTGCAGTCCCGTTGCTAAGGGACTAGGTCAGCCAGTAGGAACGTGGAACAGAATATTTTGCCCTGGGCTGCACCAGTGCTTGACTTGACCTGGCTTAAGGGCAATGCCACAGGGCTCTTTCCTGGAACCACCCTGCGCTTCGCTGTCAGGATGGGGTGGGCACGTCCAGTCTCTGAGGATGGCCGTTACATGTGCTGGCATATGAGCCATCGCCAGTCATTAAGTCAAATCCTGTCTGATACCAAGGGAGAAAATGGCACCACAGAAAAGTTGCAAGTGTTTAGCATGAAAGGGACTGGGACCCTGTTTATGTCCAGTCACAAGTCACCCCTCAGTTTGCAGATGGCGCTTCATCCAAAGCCAGAAGCTGCGTTAGTCAAGGAAGCAGACTTAGAACAGGAAAACCCTCAGGGTTTGGTCAGATCACCCCTTAAAGGTCCATTTGGGGAGTTAGTACTTCTTTTAGTCTTTGCCGTCCTTATCATTATTTCCATTCATTTCAGTTCCTGGTTTCCTGTAGGTACAGCCTTGAAAACCACGGCTATAGGACAGGTAGCCCGCGTGCAGGTCTTTGATAGCTGCTCTTGACGAGAGGGGCTGCTTGTTGAAGTGGAGTTACCTGTTTCAGAACTCCAGAAACTTGATTAAAACTGGCTGTTTGAAAACAACCCTCCCCCCCCCAAAAAAAAACACAACACAAAAAAAAAACAAAAAACTTGCTGTTTGTGCTGGCTAGGTTGGTAAACTAATTTCCTAAACAAGGGAGCTTGGGAATTCACCCAGACCTCTCAGCTAAGATGCGAGGCAGGGGTCTGGCCCTGCCAAGGGCTCAGCCGTGAGGAGAGCTTGGCTTTGGCTGGGTCATGACTGTAATTACTGCTCTGGGGGAAAGGACTCTTGCAAAATCAAATAGTGTTAATAACCAGCTTACCCTCGCACAGGTGCCCGGGAGATGAGACTGACCATTCAGGTGCCTGTTTTCTAAATAGCTTGGAGGGTTCGGAGAGAGCCAGGGACTGTTTGTCCATGGAAACAGCCAGACGGACTCCACAGTGTGGAATGGAAGATGAGGCCCTTGAGACTGGCAGCCCCACTGCCAGGCTATCTAATTGACTTCTGTGCAAGATGTGTAGTAATATTCAAATGAGGACATCACCACCCAAGGACAGCAGGCATTTCCACAACTGATTAGGAGAAGGAAAAGTGGAGGCAATTACTTATAAGCTATCTGTACCATTGAAACCAGTGGTGAGAGCTCCGTCTAGCCAGCAAGTTCCCACGAGGTGAATGGTGCTCTCACCCAGGTGAGTGAGATTGGGTGAGTCATCTGGGTTCTGGCTCTATCTCGGCCTTACCTGGCAGGTTCCGGGTACACTGAGGCGCTCCTGCCACTGCGGGTGCATGGGCTCACTTTGATGCGGTCGGTCCCGGAAGGGAGGGCCCCTATTGCACAAAGACGCCTGCAGCGTGAGCAGCCCCTTTGGCTGATTCGGCTGTTGGTCCCTGCAGACTCGGAGTGGCTGTTGGGCATGCTTCTCCAGCACTCAGTTCCGTCCCCCTCCCTGGTTCTCCAGGCTGGCCAGGGGTGTGCTGTTTGGTTGGCAAAGAATACAGTTGAATGGGCTGAATTTTTACTTTTGCATTTCTGGTTGAAATAGTCTAAAATCTTGGTAGATTTTAGTCAAGGTTTGAGAGTTACTTACAACAGGTCCAGGAGTCTCCCCCTTGCTTTCTGCAGTTTCAGTTACCTGTAGTCAGCCATGGTCTGGAAAATATTAAGTGAAAAATTCCAGAAATAAACAATTTATAAGTTTTAAACTGCACACCCACCCTTCTGAGTATGGTGATGAAATCTTACTTGGTCCCTGCCAGGATGGGGATGACCCTTTGTCTAATGTTTCCATGCTGGGTGCTACCCACCCGCTGGTCACATGGCAGCCGTCTGCATTGTCAGATCGACTGTCACGGCATCACAGTGCCTGTGTTCACGGAACCCTTATTCTACTCAGTGCTGCATTCACATAACTTTTACTGCAGTTTGTTGTTGTAATTGCTCTATTTTATCATTAGTTATTGTTAATATCTTGCTGCGCCTAGTTTATAAATTAAACTATCATAGGCATGTATGCATAGGAAAAACATAGAACATGTAGGGTTCGGTATCATACGTGGTTTCAGGCATCCTTTGGGGTTCTTGGACTGTAGCCCCCTGGGTAATGAGGGACTACTGTGTGTGATATTTGCTGAAACTGTATCCATCCACCCATGATGCCAGGATTCTTCAAAGCATCACAGAAAAGGTTCTTCTACCTTAAAAACTTCTGTTTGAGCAGGGGGAGTCCAGGTGCCTGTGGGACAGAGGCCTGCTGAGTGCACAGGTTTCCATGCAGACAGGTCAGTGGGAAGGTTATTGCCACGTGAAGACTGCGAGGTCACAGAGGGACCATGTTCTGGGCTCCCCTGGATGCCTCATATACACACCACTGACCTAGGCCACTGGCAAGAGGGCCGTTCCCCCTTCCCCTCAGGGGCCTCTGTTGAGAAAGCTCAGCACCTGCTCACCTGACAGGAGAACTGGCTGTGGGAACCCAGTGTATCTCAGAGGCTGAGGCCATAAACTAGTAACAGCCCCCCAGAGCCACTTCCAGGGCACTGCTGCCCCTGCCTGCTGGGCACTCGTCCCTCCCCGACCTGCCTGGCCCCCAGCCAGCTCTCCAGCTATTTGCTGCTTGGACTTGCACTGTGACAGGCAGGTCCCAGCCTGCTGGTGATGAAGGGGTGCTTCCTGGGGGCACAGGCAGCTTGTGGCACACCTGGCCTTCTCGTCTTGTTCTACTTCAAAAGATCCACTTGTAGACATTTCAGAGGTCAGAGAGGCTGAGTCTTTGCTGGAATTTGTGGGACTGTTATGCAGGTGCAGGGCTGATGCTGAACCCTTTTATCTTTCAAACCCAGGACTTAAGAAGCCAGCAAATAGCCCTTCTAGACTGACATATGGAGGTGCAGAGTAGCATTTCCTTGAATCGTCCCTCCGTTTTCATCTAACAGGTGATATGAATTTGGATGGAGACGTCACTTTATTTTCTTTCTTCAAGTTCACATTGGATTATAGCTAATCTTTTTGTACAAGGGCAATGCTCGCATATGCTGGAGGCAGAATTCGGAGACCGTTTCCAGGGCATCCTTTCCAACACATTCAATCAGTTTCCCACTGCCTTTTAACGCAGCTGTCATTCTGCCGTGCGACCTGTCTGCCCACAGGCCACTCTGCTGTCGCCCGCCTGCTGCCTCGCTGCCCAGACAGGGTCCCATCCAGGGCCTCGCCCAGGGCTGTAGGCATGTGCCAGCTCAGTAGCATCTACGAGGTACTGTCCTAGGAGGACCTGGGTCTACAAATTGGGATACACAGTTCAGAGAAAAGTCGCCCCATCTCCCAGGCTAGCATTTCAGGGCCTTTTCCCTTTCCTCCCAGTTCACCAAGTCCTGGCAAGTCTCCATCTTGATTCACGCTCAGCCCCCAGCCCAGTGTCCCAGTTGTTTCTTAGTTTATCAAGATCCATACAGCCTTGGTCTCCATCAGCAATTCTTTTAGAAAGAAATACACCCATAGAGAATGGAAGCCCCAAGTGGTGATGCTGCTGTGAGCAGTGCCCAACCCATCAACCATGCAACCGCGTGGACCTTCAGATGTGCCTGGTCCTCCGGGCCTGTTTCAGCCCCTGCTCAGGGCTGGCCCGGTGTGTGGGAGCCCAGCCCTGCCAGGCCCCGGCTCAGCCCTCTGTGCTTGCTCTGCAGGGCCTGATGCACTCCAGCGGCCCTGTGGGCCGGCACCGGCAGCTGGTCCTGGTTCTGGAGGGGGAGCTCTACCTCATCCCTTTCGCCCTCCTGAAAGGAAGCTCCTCCAACGAGTACCTGTATGAACGCTTCACCCTCATCGCTGTCCCGTCCATCCGCGCCCTCGGCCCGCAGTCCAAGGTAAGGCTCTGGCAGGCCTGTTGGTGCCACGCTCTCAGGTCCGCAAGGGCGTGGTCTTCGGCCAGACTGGGGTCTGAAGTGATAGGATGTGATCTCTTCAAACTGCTGATTGTATAGCTTGCAGGTTGGGGTGACTTCAGATCTGTCCGAAGGCAGGGGCACAGCCCTCCTGACCCGACAGTTCTTCGCTGCTTCAGGAAGCCACGATATGGGTCGTCTCTCTTTCAATTTCTTTGCTGTGACATCAGGGTTGTGAGCTACTCAGAGGCACTAAGCCAGGCTGGAGGCCACAGGCTGAGTACCCGAGTGCCTTGCTCATCCCACCCTCCAGCTGCCCAGCAGAGGGCCACAGGCAGCAATGGTGGACAAGATTAGTGTCAAGTGGGAAAGAGTGCCATCGGCCAACGAAAGAACTGAAACAAATGAGGCAGCTTTCAGGGGACAGGAAGGTACTTGGGTTTCATTCAGCAAAAATGTCAGCATGAGAAGAACCCCCCATGAAAATAAGGGGGGGCAACAGTGGGCCATCCAGTCATACGTCTCACCTGTCAGCCACCCTTGGCCCTGCCCACCTGACTAGAGAGCCTTTTCAGCCAACCCTGAATTCTTTCCCCCTTTTCCAAACTCAGAGACCCTGAAACCCTGGCTTCCTTCTGGTCCTTCACGGCCCGATGCTCCCCGCTCTCCTGGCCCAGCTGCTCGACTGTCATTACCACCAGGACCTGAATGAAATGCTTAGCTTCAAACTTAGATGCCCTCTAGCTGCCAGCTACTCTCAGAGCCCCTCAGAGCACCAGGCGGGGCTTGGTCAGATGGGCCACCTGTGCGGGGAGAGTGTCTGCAGGTTGAAACACCCAGACCCGAGGCCCAGGGTGCAAGTGGCCCCCAGGGGACCTGCCCGACCAGCCTCTGTTGGCTTTGGTCACTGGCATGGTTTAAACCACGTCATTTCTGCTTCCCGGGGCTTTGGAGGTCTTAGTTTCGGCTATTTTTGTTGCTGAATCGTACCTTTCTCATGGGACAGAATCAGTTCAAAGTGAAAGAAATTATTTTTCTGAGTTTTGTTCTTCTGCCCTTGGTTGACTGAATCCCAGATGCGAAGTGAGCTGGCCTGGTTGGATGCTGCTCCACACAGGCAGGCTCACTGCACCTGCTGTCAGGAGCACCCCAGGATCAGAGATCGCCTCTGCTGAGCGCGCTTCATGTCGGTGACAGCAGTGAGCTGGCTGTTTGCCAATGTCACGAGGGGATGGAAGAGTCCTGTCTCCTGACAGGCACCCAATAGGCATTTCTCTACCCAAAGTCTAAACATCAAAAAAGTTATTTTGAAATAATATTTGAATTTATGTTTTCCAGAAAGCACCAAAAGACATCATGGCAGGAAAATCAGAACTTTGTTGGGACTTCTTTTTGCTGACTTTATAATTCAGTGATGTCTTTATTTTGCAACATACACCGTGGAAGGGAACTATAATCTTTTCAGAACGCCATGTCTCTGAAGGACTTAATTTGGCCCTGTTTCCCCTGAGTTGACTTGCTTTGTAAACAAAGCCACCCCTACGCCCTGACTCATCAGGAGTGGGTTCCCCTTACTTAGGGGCACACAGGGAGGGCCTGTAGGGGTGAAGCTCAGAGCAGGCAGGCACCACAGACCTTCGCCTCCAACACGTTCTGTCCCATAAATACCTGCTCCCACCCCTCCTGGGGTTTGACGAATGGGAAGCAACCTTCTTACCACCCAGTCCTGATTATTTTCTGAGCTTGTCACAGGGGAGCTGGCCTTCCCTGGGCTCCTGAGAAGCCCGGCCAGTCTAACAGTGGTTTGCTTGTCCTTCCTCCCTCCCAGTCTCACCTGAGGAAAACCCCGCCCACCTACTCCAGCTCCACCTCCATGGCAGCTGTCATTGGCAACCCGAAGCTCCCGTCAGCAGTGATGGACAGGTGGCTGTGGGGGCCGATGCCATCAGCCGAAGAGGAAGCCTATATGGTGTCTGAGCTGCTGGGCTGCCAGCCCCTGGTGGGCAGTGTGGCCACCAAAGAGCGGGTCATGAGTGCCCTGACCCAGGCTGAGTGTGTCCACTTTGCCACCCACATCTCTTGGAAACTCTCGGCCTTGGTCCTCACGCCCAGTGTGGATGGCAACCCTGCCAGCAGCAAGAGCTCCTTCGGCCACCCCTACACAATCCCCGAGTCCCTGCGGGTGCAGGACGACACCAGTGATGGGGAGAGCATCTCGGATTGCCCACCCCTGCAGGAGCTGCTGCTCACAGCTGCCGACATCCTGGACCTGCGGCTTCCGGTGAAGCTGGTGGTCCTCGGCTCCTCTCAGGAGTCCAGCAGCAAAGTCACGGCCGATGGGGTCATCGCGCTGACACGGGCCTTCCTGGCTGCGGGTGCACAGTGTGTTCTCGTGTCTCTGTGGCCTGTGCCTGTGGCTGCTTCCAAGATGTTTCTCCATGCCTTCTACTCGTCCCTGCTGAACAGCCTGAAAGCCAGCGCAGCCCTGGGAGAGGCCATGAAGGTGGTGCAGAGCAGCAAGGCCTTCTCGCACCCCTCCAACTGGGCAGGTGAGCGCAGGGCCGCCAGCTGGCACCTCTGTCAGGGACCTCCCCCAGCTCAGCAGTCCTCACAGCCGGGGAGAGGTGGCGAGGGCAGGGCGGGGCACTGGGAAAGGCAGCATGGGAAGATTCTGGGAGAGAGCCTCCTTTGCTGAAACTTGCCCTCTGTCAATCAGTCTTTTACTGCCATGGCATTAAAGTAGTCTTTTGACCAGGGAGCAGAAGTTTGCCATCGGAGTGTGCATGCGAAACTCCTGAGGTGTTTCCTGAATGGCCCACTTTATGGCACCCTGTGTAAAATCCCACGACTGTAGAAGAGTGGTGCAGTAGAAAGACCCTAGATTTGATATTCAGAAGACTTGGGTTTGACTTAGCTCTGCATCCAGGCTGTGTGACCTGAGACAGGTTACTAACCCTCTCTGAAGCTCTGTGGTAACATGAAGATGATGGTGATGCTGATAACTTCCTGCCCACGTCTGAGATGATCTTTGAGGAGTGGGTTGAATGTCTTATGATGCGTGAGGCACTGCACGTTCTGGAGAGCCAACACCGCATGCTCTGAGTGGGCCTGCCGCAAGGGGTGAAGGGAGAATGTTCCCTATGACAGCTGATCACAGGAGGGGGGACGAGGGACTCTGCCTCTCAGCTCCATACGATGACCTTCATCCTCCAGGGTCCCTGTGAACCCTCCATACCCTCCCTCATAGGCTGCGATCCAAACCCAACTTCAGCCATTCTCCCACCAGCCTTTCACCGAGCTGCAGTGGTTTTGCTGACACAACTCATGACCTTCAGTCCATGGTGCTCTCTCAGAATTGGTCCCTACACCTCCCAGGACGCTTCACCAATGGATAGTACTGACCCATAAGGCAGTGTCTTAAACCTTGAGAAGCAGAGGAACATCAAACATACTATTTCCAAACATTTATATTTTGTTTCAATGGCAAAAAAAGTACCATCTATGGATATATTTAAAAGTTGGGAACAAAATGGCCTTCAACTTACTTTTCCTTCAGAATCAATCCAGTTGACATGTACCGATGTTGTTGGTGTCATTTTCCGAAGTTGGATAAGCCCTGAAGTGGAGCCATGGTGTTCCCAGGCCCAGCCGGCCAGCAAACGAGGAGCCTGCAGGGGCCCCGGGTGCAGAGCTGTGCTGTGTGGTGCCAGGCGGATGAGCTGTGTTGATATATAGAAACATTTGTTTACATCACTAGCACAACACGGTGTAGTTTTTTTTTGTTTTTTTTTAAAGCTATCAAAAAAACTGTAGAATATATCCTATTCTCGTGGCCGGAGAGCAACATTTAGTTGGTCCAACAGGCCTGGTCTTTGGTGGCCCTCACCTCATGGGTGGGCAGGCAGGCACTGGGCTGGGGCCTGGCTACATTGCTGAGCTGCTTCTGCTGCCAGATGCAGAAATCAGAGGCAATGCTAGTGGTTTGTTTTATACACACTCCATCAATCAGAAGGGCCTTTGGCCCTGCAGTCCCACAGACCATTCTGCAGGGTTCGTGGGGAACCTGGTCCCTGTGCTTAGAAGTTATTCCTGACACGTCCCCTGTCCCCTCTGTGCAGGCCCCTCCCTTGTCTTCCCAGGGTGCTTAGGGACATGGCATTTTTCTTTGTTTAGTTTTAGTGACAGATAATTTAAAGGCACAACTGTGTTCTGGGGGAAATGATGTTTAATGATGCTGTCCCATTACCCTTAAAACCGGCTTTGGCTCATTCATTCTTTTAGAAAACCCTTTCCCTCCATTATTTGGGGGCAGGTTGGCCTAAAGTTGCTTGCTGGCTTAAGGAGACTGCTCTGTCTGTGCCTCCTCCAGGTCTCCTTACAGAGCGGTGCTGAGGGAAGAGGGACGGGATCTAGGTGGATGTGTGGACCTTCCCAGCCTGGCTCAGCTGCTCATTCTTACAGCTGGAGGAGTACCTCCAATGGCCCCCAGGACTCGAGCACACCTGCCCCTCTGTCCCTGGGCATGTACCAGACAGACACAGATGTACTTCAGGGAAAACAAAGGACATCATTCCTTGAGATGGTGGCCAAGCCAGGGAAGGGCCCTAGTGGGCCCAGGACATCCTTTCCCTGACTTTGCTCACAGCACAGTGGAAAAGTAGAGGCAGTTTCCTGAGCAACTATTACTGCAAGCAGCACTGCTCACCTACTGAGCAGTATTGATTGTAAAAAGGGAGGGGATTGAAGGGTGACAGACTGCCCCCCAGTGAGTGGAATGCTCCCCAGTCCAGCCCATAGAGCAGCTGTCCTGGGCAGCCCCTTTCTGCTGGGTGACTGCAGAATGGGTGAGCTGTAGAGCTAACCCAGCTGAGGTGACAACAGGCTCTGAGCTTCCCTTTGTGCTCTCCACAGGGTTCATGCTCATCGGGAGTGACGTGAAGCTGAACAGCCCCTCCTCTCTCGTCGGCCAGGCCCTCACGGAGGTCCTGCAGCACCCGGAGCGTGCGCGGGACGCCCTGCGAGTGCTGCTGCACTTGGTAAGGGACTGGGGAGCCCTCACCCAGGCTCCCATGGAGCAGAAGCTGTCAGAAATGCACAAGGGGAGGCTGGTTTCCATAGCACCAGGACATATGAGTAGGTGGAG
This sequence comes from Eptesicus fuscus, assembly GCF_027574615.1. Classification (NCBI taxonomy): domain Eukaryota; kingdom Metazoa; phylum Chordata; class Mammalia; order Chiroptera; family Vespertilionidae; genus Eptesicus; species Eptesicus fuscus. Next base: position 23,923,301 of record NC_072495.1, on the reverse strand, counting down.
GAGACATTGTCCCCATACGCCTGTGGGTCAAGCTAGTTGGTGCAGGTGGTGGGCATAATGTGTGACGTCACACAGATGGCTACGTAGTCCTCGCCGAGACACTGGGGGAGGGGCAGTTGAGCAGTGACCTGGAGCAGGGGCCTGCACCACAACCATTTCTGGGCCATGTGGCTTTTGGAAAGTGACCTTGGCACCCTGAGCCTCAATTTCCTCATCTGGAAGTGGGGATCAAACTTTAACTTTTCAAGGTTATTTCGAGGATTAGAGGACAGTTGAGTAGCTGGCACACAATAGTGTTCCAGTAGCTGCGAGATGGTATTTTATAGTCAGATGACTCTGGCTTCCCCTAAATTTAGTTGGAAGAAGAATTTAAGCCCGACTTTGACCTTGGCTAGCCCTGATCTTTGCAGGACTTGGGTGAGAGGACAAATGGCGGGCCCATGACATTTTGTACACATTTAAAAGTTACACATAATGCCAAGAAACAGTGATACAAACCTTGTTTCCCCCTTCCACCTTGACAACCTGGAAAGCAGTTTCAAATAATTTAGAATTCTTAACCTCCTTGGAGTTCTGTGCCAGAAAGACCAGCCCAGTCCTAGCCAGGAGCCCACACCACATCCACGCTCTTTCCAAACTTGATGCAAACAGCTGCCCCATGGCCACCTCAGAGGACAGGTGTGTACGAGGGCGGACCCAGGGAAGAGTCCACACGGGCCCTGGGAGTGGGAAGTTTAGAGTCCGGGGACGGGGTTCTAGGTGGGCATGTGGAACCTGAAAACTTCTGATAGCTCTCAGGCCAGACTTAATGTAGCCCACGTTTTGAGGATTGGGGGAGACTTTCTCCACTAATTTTCGCCTGTGCCTGGAAACTGCACAGAGCCCTTAAGTTGCTCAGCACTGGGGCCCTTCTCAGGCCCCTGTCAGCCTGTCACCCTCTTTCTTGCAGCAGCCCCCCGACTGCTTTTCTTAAATAACTGAACTGCCCTCTCACGTTTGGTTTGCTTCTCTGAGGCCAAGATGTGAAGCAAGAGCCAGGCCTCTCAGCGGCTCCCCATTTGGCCTTGAGGCTCCTCAGGCACATTGAAGGGTTTTCATTATTGGCTTCATCTGGTTTGACTGCAGAGGCCCTGGGTCACGTTCACCAGCCCTTACATTCTTCTAATCACTCTGGGTGCCCCTTGACCCCGTGTGCAGTGTCTTCAAGGCCCCTCCGGCCTGAGGGACAGCCAGCTGGCTAGTATCCCTCTTGCCCAGGAGCACTCATTTCTTGCTGCCTGTGATGTCAGCCCACAGCAACAGGATTTTACTGTAAGAAAAGTGTCAGGTGACATCTTGGAATGACTCTTCTGTCCCTACAGTGCTGGCACACGTGCCCCAGGGCAACAGCATCTCAGGATGGACTGAAGTTCTCTATAAAGAGAACTGCCCGGGGAAGGTCTAAGGCTGTGGGGAGTGCTAGCGAGTGCTCATGGGGAGAGTTAACATCGTAGTTACTTGATGTGTTCAGTCCACGTGTCCCAGGCACCGGGTTAGACCCTGGAAGTGGGGAGGGCCACTTGATCATGGAGGAGGTACAGGTCCCGGAGGCAAGTGCTGAGGGGTGAAGGATGAGTTGGAAAGGTATTGCCAGCCAGGGCTCTGGGATGGGCACTGTTTGGTGTATGGGGCACTGAGTAGGGGGTCTTGAAGGTCTGAAGTTTATTCTAATGATGGGTAGCCATGTATGGTTTGGGCAGGTCCTGACCTCAGACTGGCTTTCAGACAAATCACTTTAGTGTCTGTGGAGGAGAGCCTGGGCAGGAGGAGGTGGGTTAGAGGAGGGGCAGAATTCTTCAGTGATGCACCAGCCCTTCCTGGCTCTGATTATAACATCCCTCCCCTCTGCAGCCTCCCTTTCAAGAAGCCGGGCCGTTGCTGCAGTGTCATGGTCCTCAGGACCTTGGTGCCCTGCACTGGCTTCATAGATGGGGCTTTGTATTCCCCAAAGCCACTCAGAAAAACCAGGGCTGGCCCCTGAGCAGAGCAGCGCCTCACTCTCCCTTTCTTCTTCCCCTTCCAGGTGGAGAAGTCCCTGCAGCGCATTCAGAACGGGCAGCGCAATGCCATGTACACATCCCAGCAGAGTGTGGAGAACAAAGTGGGTGGCATCCCCGGCTGGCAGGCCCTCCTCACCGCCGTGGGCTTCCGGTTGGACCCCCCAGCCAGTGGCCTGCCAGCAGCTGTGTTCTTCCCAACCTCCGACCCAGGCGACCGGCTGCAGCAGTGCAGCAGTACCATCCAGTCCCTGCTGGGTGAGCCTGGGCAGGGCGGGTCCGGAGGGGCTGGCTGACTGCTTGGGCAGAGGGGTCGGTGGCCGTGGCCTCTGCACTCACCAGGATGCTGGATCTCATAGCTGGGAAGGGGAGTGTCTTGAGAAATGTCCCAGTCCCAGACACAGACTTCTGATTTAGAGGAAACTAGTGCTCTTGACTTGATCTTTCGATTCGCAATGGCAAGGCATTCTTTGCCCATAGGGTACTGCCCTGGCTCTACCTCTTCCTGGGTGACATGAGGTAATGCTGGGTGAACAGCAGCCCCTATTAATATTTAATCAGCAGCTTCGGATATGAGAGCCGTGCAGCCTCCCCAGGTGAAGTGGGGTGCAGAAGTTCAGGGCTGTCCTTGGTGCATCACTCAGACGGGTGATGCTGCCTGAGTGGTTGAGACAGGGTTCTGGAAGTGTGACCCTGCACCTGGAGGACTGCAGCAGGTCAGGACTGGTGCTTGCCCGCAACCTGCCTTTTTTGGAGACGGTTCTCTGCTGTCAGACATGGATGTACAGGGCTGGCTGTTCTGAAGGCCACCAAAGCGAGCATTTGGGGCTTTCCTCTGGGAAGGCAGCAGGACTGTGGGTTCAGAGGTCCCTCTGGATAACACCCATCTCCCTCTTCTTGGTTTAGGTCTTCCCAACCCTGCCCTCCAAGCCCTCTGCAAGCTCATCACTGCCTCGGAGACGGGCGAGCAGCTCATCAGCCGGGTGAGTCGAGCTAGGACGGCTGAGCCCAGGCTTGAGGGCGCCATGCCAAGTTAGAAAGAGGGTGACTTGGCCCTGAATAGGAATCTGCAAGTAAAGTAGTCTACTTGTTTTTTTCAGCCTTTGTGATTAGAAGGAAAAGGCAAAAGCTGGGAGTAAGAGAATAGCCCTCCAGCATGTGCTAGACACAGAGGGGTGCTGCATCCCAAGAGCTTAAGGCCCTTCAGAGGACACTCAAGGGGCTGCTGTCACCTGTAATCTCAGGGCATTTTCTGAACTCTCCATTCAGTGGTCTCCTGCACCTTGTCATCCCACCCGTTTTTCCTGCTAACTGACAAGTGTTAAACAGCCACCTTCCCTAAGCCAGCAGGTGTGGGGCCAGCCTGGCTACAGGTGTTCCAGTACTTACTCTCAGATCAAAGTATGAACTCCACTTGAAACAAAATAGCCACTAAGGCACAGCAGTAATCCCAAACAGCTCTATTTCAAGGTACCACTTAGCAGGTTTTTAAAAATGGGCTTTCTGTTAAGGCAGTGTAGATCCTAATTCAGGTACCTGGGGGATTCTGACTCTCAGAGCCTCTAATCTTCCTACTGGCTAGAAGGTCTGGCACAAGCCCCAGGGTGATAGCCATGGGTACGAGGGCTTCTGGAGGGAGCAGCAACCCTGAAGAGCACGGAACTGAGTGTAGTAATTTGAAAAAATAATATGCATTATTACATATTTATCAGCAGATATCATTTTAAGCAGAAATATTTCTACATGGAAATCAAGCTCCTCCAGTTAGAATTAACCTTTGAAAATCTGAGTGGTGCCTGGAGCCTCCACATATGTGGGGTTGTTTCCAGCCTGGATTTGAACATAGCTCAGTGATCTGGCTCCTTCATTAAATTCCTACTCATTTCGTAATAAGTGTGTTACATCTGCTTTTAAATAGAATCAGGACAACACTTCTGGAATGTTGCATATTAAAATGAATCCAGGTGGGCCAGAAACCCGTGCTCTACAAAAAAAAAAGTTGAGTCTAGTTGCTTAATTTCTTGCTTTTGGTGGCAGCACAGGGACTTTCCTGATATCCTTCTGCCTGGCCCCAGGAATTGTCCTGGGCTGCCCACTGTGGCCGGTGGACATTTCCTGAGTCACTATGGACTTCGGTTTACAGAGTGGCCTATTCATACCCACTGTGCCCCTTCCCCACTTGAGTCTGACCTGCCCTGCTCCTCTCCTGGCAAGGAAGGGCAGGACCTGGTTGACCCTGAGCCCCTTGACCCCGAGTGCTTCTGGTCTGGGTGTGGCTGTTCATTTCCTGTGTGTCCCTGCTGACTCTTGCTCCTCTCCCCTCCCGGTCAGAGCCTCAGGCCTGGTATCGCGCTTCCTAAAGCAGTGGTCAGCTCGTGTTGCATAACAACCTGTGCTTGAGTCTAAACTGTCTTCTTTCTCTCTCTTTCTTTCTTTTTCTTATATCTGCTGGCCGAAGGCTGTTAAAAATATGGTTGGAATGGTGAGTACTACTTTAAGTAGCAACTGTTGTCAGGTGAGCCCCTCAACCCACCCACCCACCCCCGAGGTCCCCTTGGCATGCTCTGAGCACACGTGCTGTGCTCTCTCGGAGTCGCATGCACATGCCAACACTCGCTCGGGCTGGGATGACTAGCGCCGCTCGCTCAGGCAGTCCATCCCCTTCCTCTGCTCTGGCTCCCCCTTTCCTGCTCCACCCTCTTGTGTTCTTGATTTGACCTTTCAGTTCCATCAGAGCAGCAGTGGCAGAAGCAACTGAGTAGTGTTTATAGATTAGGGAAATCTGAAACATCACAGCACTTCAGCGGGTTGAGTGCTGAGGCTCCAGAGCAGGGATGGGGAACGTCCGGCCCACGGGCCATATAAGGCCCAAGAAATCATTTGGTCTGGCCCTGCCAAGTTATTAGGGATGAGTTAATGAAATAGTTGACCAAATAGACTAGGCTAATTTTTCAGTTAATAATTTTGTATGGCCCACAAATGTTATAAATATCCAAATGGCCCTTGGCAGAAAAAGGTTCCCCACCCCTGCCCTAGAATGTTACCTTGGATTCCTCTTCACCATTTACCTCAAGATCATGAAGATGGTTTTAATTAAATAGACGGAAAGAGAGGGAGATGACCAGACCTATAACCCCAAGCCCCTCCCCTGTGCTCAGTGGCCCCGCAGCGAGTGTGCTCCAGGGAAGACGTGAGGCTGGAAGCAGAAACCCTGACTGTGGGCCGGCCCTAACCTTTAACAACCACTGCCCCTTGAGTTTCCCAGAGAGGACAACAGGCGTGAAGACACTAGAAAGAGTATTTCAGATGCCATACAAATATAAGCTCACTAGTGATGACAACAACAGGTGAGATAAGAATAACTTAGGGACAAATCCTAGGTGGGCCAGAGGGGAAGGAGCTCACGTGTTCCCCCTTACTCAGCTCCACCAGGTGCTGGTCCAGCTGCAGGCCTGCGAGAAGGAGCAGGACTTTGCTCTGGCTCCCATTCAAGTCTCCATCAGTGTCCAGCTGTGGCGGCTCCCGGGATGTCACGAATTCCTGGCGGCTCTAGGTAGGAAAGACTTATTAATTCGTTTCTTTAGTTCTGTTTTTGAAAAATCAAGTTTTGGGTAAAGTTGGTAGACTCTCAGGGGTTTTCTATCTCCTTAGATGTCTTATTACTCAAATAGTTACCTCAGAGGTTCTAGTGGTTTAGTACAATTCCGAAATAGCTCCCCAGCTTTGTCCCATTTCCCTTAGGACTTTGTCTCTCATTTGTGGTCATCATTTGAATATGAATCCGTAGATTCCGTACTGTTGGGAGTCAGGCTGTGATTAAAAGTTAAATAGTAATAAAACAATTATTTTAATACTAGAAACTGGCAGAAATAAAATACTATTGAAACCACCTTAGATTTTTACTGTGGGGACCTAGAACTCCATGTACAGGATCCTTGTTCAATCCATGATGCTCACTTTTCCTTTCTCAACACTGTAACTCGACTGAGGCAGCTCCTGGCATAACTCCCCTGGCTCCACTTAAGTGTCTGTGTGACTTGCTTGGGAGCCATTCACACCATAACTTTTTTTCGAATACCTGTCATGTGCCAGCCAGTGTCCTAGGCACTGGGGATGCAGCAGTGAGCAAAGGACAAAAGGCCCTGCCCTCTTAGAGAGACAGTAACTACCTAATGTAAGGGAGGCACCTTACTATAGAAGGTGAGGCACACTGTGATAGAAACGGGGGGCCGAGACGACATGGGATGGCTTTGGTTTTAACCTGAGAATGGGGAGTCTTTAGAGGATGACACAGCCTGAATTCACTGTTATAGGGACCAGACAGCAATTCCTTAAAGAAGAATTTTCTTCTGGTTGTAAGGCCCAGATATTCAGTATTGAGCCATTTTTTTCTAACCCGTTTTGTAGATGACCTTTCCCAGCCAACCTCAACTTAAGGCTGGCTCCATTTGTCTTTGAAGGTACCAAGGGAAACCCACAAAGCCCCCACCGCACACATCCCCTGTGAATAGGCACTTTGATGTCCTTTATGATTTGTATTTCCTTAAAGCAGTCTTCTTGGTGTAAACATAGTAAATTTTTATCTAAATAAAAGTGGTCGGTAGCAAATGGAGCAAGAGTGAGAAAGGCCAGGTCTATACTCAGGACACATCTCTTTTCACTTCCATGACAGGCTGTAGGCTAGTCTTGGGGCAGTAACACAGGTGAGGAAGGAGATGAAGCCAAGACCTTTCTTTATAAAGGAAGGGCACAGGGCCTGAGCCTCCCTTGGGTGTAGGTGTGGTGGAGCCAGACCTTACCTGTGAACTGGATGTTTCGATGCCCTTTGTCAGGTGTGTCACTGGCTCTCTGGTGCTGGGATTGTGGGTGATTTTCCTTGATGTTTCTCTACTTCTCTGTACTTTCCAAATCCCAATAATACTCAAGGCTCATACTTATAATTTCCAGATCCTGTGGACTGAGGTTGAGTAGGGCTGCGTGGCAGCGAGGAGTCTCTGCAGGCAGGGCATCTAGAGATGTGGCTCCCTCACTCTGAGGGCTCCAAGGCTCTGAAAGATACCCTCTTTCTAGTCTTCAATATGAAACACATGCCATCAAAATCCATCACAGGGCTGTTAGTTATTTAGAGGACTGAGTTCTATTAGAATCATTTTGGTAAAAGTAGAGGTTTCTAACTAAAATATTACATTTATATTAATTTGTCTTTAAATGCTGAGACTTTCCTGTTGCTTTCAGGGGTTGTTTATGATTCATGGACGAAAATGTCCCATAGCAACCAGAATGCTAAGTGGCTCTTTGAATAAACCTAATTCCCAAAGTAAAGACAGTGTTACCCCAATATCAGAATCCTTGAGTAAGAACAGACACAAATTTCTCCTTTAGTAAACACTCTCCGCCATGAAAGGCACAGCATGCTGACGTGGCGGCATTGTAGATTACAGATTTCTATCACTGGAACGGTGAGAGCAAAGGAGGGAAAGGGCCTGGTTTCACAGGTGCCTGCGTCCGGGCCTTCACCACCAAGCGTTGGCGTGGTTAGCGGAGCTCAGTGACTGCTGAGGAGGCTGAGTGAAGATTCTCCATGCTGAAGGCTCTGCAGGCCCTAAATTCTTGCTTAGCGATGCCTTTCTGTGGACACAGCCCTTCATCACAGCATGTTGGGCTTCTTCCTCCCGAGTTCTTCCTGGGGCGATGCACTGGGTGCCTCTGCAGCGTCTCTTACTTAAGAAGTTGGAGTGCTGTGGCAACAGCTCAGCCAACCTCTTGCTCAGGAGGCTCATGCTCTTTGTTGTGCCCCAAGTCAGATCCTTAGATTCGGGGAGCAGCCCCTTTTGGGCTTTGGCAGAGTGGAGTCCCTGCAGGGTGGTTCAGCCGAGAGAGCAGGTTCAGATTCTCCACCATCACAGCTCACTCCAAAGCTCTCAGCAGCAGACACTGACCACGTATGAAGATATCGTCCTTGCCACTGAGAAGCTTCCACCTTCCCACGCACCAGTTCTGCATACCAGACTCAATGCCAAAGAGAGTGGCCAGTTTTTGTCCTGGACTGACTCCTTTAAGTGGACTGTTCTACAAAAGAATGGAGAAAACAAAGGTTAATGAGCCTTACTAATTCCAACCCTCAGCTCTCAAGAAGTCAGTTCAGGCAGGAAAGCGGCCAATGCTCTATGAAGGGACTCGGGAGTCCCAGGCAGGGTGCCTGTGGAGGGGTCTGAGGGGGTTCCCATGACACTGTACAGCTCTCATCCTTTTCAGGATATGGACTCTTCCCTAAGGAAGCAGATGTTTATACTCTTTGTTCCTCTAGGTTTTGATCTCTGTGAAGTTGGTCAAGAGGAAGTAATCCTGAAAACTGGGAAACAAGCCAGTCGAAGAACCATGCACTTTGCACTCCAGTCCCTGCTCGCCCTTTTCGGTAAGAGCTCTGCCCAGCGCCCCTGGGGTCAGACACCAGCACATCTAGCAACATTTTAGGAAGGGGAAAGAAATGTGAAGAATCATGTATGTGTTAGGGTCTGTTCAAGAGCAGTAAAGCAACTCCCTGCTCTTATGGAACTTGCAATTAAAATACATGTAGTACATTAGATGAGGTGCTGACAAGTGCTATGAAGAAAACAAGCGGAGTATACTGGACTACAAAGTGAAACAGAGGCCGTAGAGCAGACAGAATAGGGAGGAGTGTGCCAAGCTGGCTACAAAGTGAAGACGAAATGCTGGCTCGGAAGGTAGCCATGGTTTGAAGGCAGAACCAACAGGATCTACTGAAGAATGTATGTCAGATAGAGACATCAAAGGTGATACCCTGTTTTTTTTGGAACAACTACCAGAAGGGAATACCTTTTGCTGAAACCTTGAAAGTAGCAGGAAAAATGAGTTTGCGTTTCATCTTGGACGTACTCTGTTTTGTTTTTAATCCTCACCTAAGGATATGTTTTTTATTGATTGGAGAGAGAGAGAAAGAAACATCAATTGGTTGCCTCCCATATGCGCACCAACCCAGGATTGAACCTGCAACCTTTTGGTGTACAAAACGACGCTCCAACCAACTGAGCCACCAGGCTAGAGCGGACATACTCAGTTTTGAAGTATCCATTAGACACATACATAGGCAGCTCTCGAGTTTAGAGTTCAGGGAGAGGCTATGGTGAAGATGCATGTGTGCATACAGGTCCGAAGGAAGTGGACTGTGAGCATGCCAGGGTTCAAAGGTCACAAAGATGAGGAGAGGCCTGGGAAGGAGTCATCAAAGAAGGCAGGGTGCCATCGACTGCAGAACTGAGGAGTGAACACTGATGTGGTAGCATGGATGTTATTGGTGACCTTTACGAGAACTGGGAGGACAAAAGCCTGAGTGGACTTGGTTAAGAGAAAGTGGAGGAGAGGCAGTGCGGAGAGTGACTCCTGACGAGGCTGCTGGAATGTGCAGCGATAGGGCCAGAGCTGGAGGGATGGGGGGTTGGTTCTAGGACAGGGGGCATCATAGATTGCCTACCGGCTGCGTGCGGTCAGAGCAGGAGGCAGACGTGGGGGTCCCAGGAGATAGGGAGCAGAGTGGAGAGTGCATGGTGGCGGGGTCTCCTAGGGTGTTTCCCTGTGTAAGATGTCCTTTTCCCAACAGGACTGTGTTTTTCAGAATTACAAGATGAATTCAAGTAGCATTTGTATAATTCTTTACTAGCTCCTATGCATATAAAGATGCTTGTGGTTCTGAAAGAAAAAATCAATATAGAATCAAAAAGCCATATAGAATCCTAACTGCCCTCTGGGTACATACGTTTTGTCTTAGATTCTACTGAGCTGCCCAAGCGCCTCAGCCTAGACAGCTCGTCTTCCCTGGAGTCCCTGGCCTCGGCCCAGTCTGTCTCCAATGCCCTGCCCTTGGGCTACCAGCACCCTCCCTTCTCTCCCACCGGTGCAGAGAGCATCGCTTCGGACGCCATCTCTGTGTACAGTCTGAGCTCTATCGCCTCCTCAATGAGCTTTGTCTCTAAGCCCGAGGGTGGGTCAGAAGGTGGAGGTCCCCGAGGACGGCAGGACTATGACAGGTCCAAGAATGCTTACCCACAGCGATCCACCCTGCCTCGGAGCCAGCTATCCCCCCAGACCCGCCCTACAGGCAGCAAAGATGAAGAAGAATATGAAGGGTTTTCCATCATTAGCACTGAGCCTTTGGCAGCTTACCAAGAAAACAGAAAGACACGCTTCTCACCAGATTACAAACAGTCCCGAGTAGGGACAACTGGAGGTGTGAAAGTTTCTATAAGCTCCAAGGGGAGCATAAGTACTCCAAATTCTCCAGTTAAAATGACTCTGATTCCCAGCCCAAACTCACCCTTCCAAAAGGTTGGAAAACTAGCAAGTTCAGATACAGGAGAATCAGATCAGTCTAGCACAGAAACAGATAGCACTGTGAAATCCCAAGAAGAAAGCAACCCAAAGCTGGATCCACAAGAGTTGGCCCAGAAAATTCTAGAGGAGACACAAAGTCATCTTATTGCAGTGGAACGTCTTCAAAGGGGTGGCAGTCAGACCAGCAAGAATAATAACCCAGAAGATGGCATTTCCATGCCAAATAATGCTGCCGTCTTCAGAGCATCAGAAACAAGTGCGTTCAGCAGGCCTACCCTCTCCCATCAGAAGAGTCAGCCATCACCAATTACTGTTAAACCAAAGCCCCCAGCCAGAAGCTCATCCCTGCCCAAGGTGAGTTCAGGATATAGCAGCCCCACCACCTTGGAGGTGTCCATCAAAGACAGCCCGAGCCAGCATAGTGGCCGCCCATCACCCGGCTCTGATTCCCAGACTTCCCTGACTGACCAGCCTCTCTTTAAACTGAAGTATCCCAGCTCTCCTTACAGTGCCCACATTTCCAAATCACCAAGGAACATGTCCCCAAGCTCAGGCCACCACTCTCCTGCTGGTAGTGCACCGTCCCCAGCTCTCTCCTATTCCTCAGCTGGTTCCGCTCGCTCGAGTCCAGCTGATGCCCCCGACATTGACAAACTGAAAATGGCAGCCATTGATGAAAAGGTGCAGGCTGTGCACAACCTGAAGATGTTCTGGCAGAGCACACCCCAGCATTCCACAGGACCCATGAAAATATTCCGGGGGACCCCTGGAACGATGACTTCCAAAAGAGATGTCCTCAGTCTGTTAAATCTGTCACCTCGGCACAACAAGAAGGAGGAAGGCGTAGACAAGCTTGAACTCAAGGAGCTGTCTTTGCAACAACACAGAGAAACACCACAAAAAGCCCCTCCCAACGGACACTGGCGCAGCGAGACCACCACGTTGAGCACGCTGCCACCACCCGCCGGCCCTCCTGCTGCAGCCCCCACACGCCCTTTGAGACTTCCTTCCGGCAATGGCTACAAGTTTCTGTCCCCAGGAAGATTTTTTCCTTCCTCTAAATGCTAAAGCATCTTTGTGCCCAGGGACTCAGTGCAGCAGCCTGCAGAGGACCTGTCGTTCGCTTGGCCTACTCCTTGTCTGAGTGCAGTCACCCCCCAAAGCCACCAGCTCTCACAAAGGGTGCACTCCAGGCAAGGGCACCACCACGCCCGGACATCACCACCACACCCACACAGATGGTGGCTTCCCTGGGCCAGATTCACCAAAAGCCAGGACTTCTGTGGGATTGGTACAGGAGGCTCATGGAATTTTCTACACACTTCACCAAATGTTTACCTTTGAACTCTCTGCTTCTCATCTTTGATGTGATTCTTCAACAGGTTTTTTGTATTAAAAATGGCCAGGGTTCTGGGGTGGGGAGAGGAAAGGGAGCACATATTTTGCTAAGAGGTATATATGCAGTACCTTTTATACACAGAAATACAAATACAAATAGAGCTTTTTTAAGGCTTTCAGGTGCTGGCTGGGGGTGGGATATATAAAATCTCTCTAACTTGAATTCTACATGAAAATGTTATATTAGCCAAAAACAGAATAATGGTTTAAAAAATGCCAATGATTTTAAATTAAATTGTAGCAGTTTTGGTCTCATGATATTGTAACATCACAGTAACAATGCAATAATTCACATCAAAACAGCGCTTCCATCCTGAACTTGGTTTTGTTGAGCTCTACAAATATCCTTGGGGCCCACTGTCAACCAAACTTGAATTTTCTTAAAAAATTTATATAACTCTTATCCAGGCATTTCAGAACTATGCAATTGCGATTTAAAATGCAACTTTGTGCTTTTAAAACATTACTGACTTTTTTGTATGTGGATAAACAACTTGGTTTTATTATCAATAGTACTTTGCATTTATAGCTATTATTTTTAAAAGCTCAGAAAGTTTTTTAAAATGTCAAATTTTGAATAGTCATCAATAAGTAATTATCAAGCTTTGGGGTGGAAAGACTGAAATTATTCAGTTTCCTTATAAGTAAAAAAAAAAAATAAAAAAAAAAAAAAATCCTCTGGCTAACTAGATTTAACCAGAATCTAGCCTTCCAGCTCCTATTCCCTTTATTAGCTGCTTAATTTTATTATCTTTTCCCATCTCCAGGCCTCTAAAACCACTTCTAACTCTGTGGCCAGGTTCCCACAATCCCAGCATCCCATGTCTGTGAGCCACACAGGGACCCTCATTTTAGCTGTGACCGGGGGCCCCCTGCTCCTATGTCTGAAGGACAAGCCCCCTCCGCTCCCACAGAAGGCTTAAATGTCCATAGCCTGAGAAGCAGGGCCTTCGGTGAGATTTACATCCAAATACTGCTGAATAGGGAAACGTACATCCCTGAAGGTGTTGCCAAGCTGGGAAGAGACAAAAATAAGAGTCTAGAGAGAGGTGACATTTTAACATATCCGAATAAAGAAATGAAATGCTGGAAGTCCTCTCGGGACTAAGTTTAATTGGAGAGTTTAAAGAAGCCTCTCTTAGGTAATTCTAAAACGAAAAGCCTACCATCCTCACTGTGAGGATATACTGTATCACACAAAGGTGAGCTTCGCCCGGGCACCAACAGCACAGGGAGGGAGTGGACATGAGGGGCCTGGCAGAGGACAGGAACATCAAGACCCACAGGGAGAGTTTTTAACCTTGGGTGGGATCTCACTTTATAAACATACACTGACAACTTGCCCTGTTCCTCAGTATACTCTGAAAAGAGGAATGGATAATATTTATTCAATTTGTGTTAATTCTTCTCTATGTCATAGAGGTTTTTGGATTTAACCCAACAGCCATGTCCACAAAGCACACAATAAGGCTGTCCCAGTCTAACCCTGATCTAATACTGGAAGAGAAACAACTTTATAAAGAAGCAAGCAATTATAAGGTTATCTTTATGTCAGTAGGAAAAAAAGTAAGTGGTAATAAAAGTACTAGTGTAGCAAATGAAAGCCAAGTTTATAGCACTGTGCATTAGATAATAAAATCAGGTTCTCAATTATGAAAACTAAACCTCAAAGTAAATTTCTGAATCTATATGTAGATAGTCGGGCTGTTCCTTTCTTAGCAAATCTCAGCCTCTTTCCCAAGTGCCAAGGATCCCTGGACAAAAGGCCTGGGGTCTGTGCTCTGTCCATGAGGACAAGGCTGCTGCCCCATTTGCCCACCTCTAGCTCATGCCCTCCACCACACCACACTGCTTCCCGTGGTTAGCAAGCCAGCTAGGAGAATTCGTGGACCCTAACTTGGTTTCAGTCCTACGTACATTGTTGTTACAGGTTTCATGTTGAAAAGCCAAATGGTATATGTGGTTTTTGTTGTTGTTCTAGATATAAGCTACAATGAGGGAAAGCTGAGATGATGAAATAATAATAGGACCAAACAAAAAATCACGGTAGAGTCGTTGCTTCTTTATGTTTACTGTCACTCTTGGTGTTTTCTACAGGAATAAAATGGATGTAAAATCAGAGTGAATTTTTCAGGCTACACTGAAAAAAAAAGTATGCACTTAAAAAGTGTGAGATTGGGTAATTCACAGATTTCTTTGTACAGATCAAGAGTTGGCAAACTACAACCCACAGGCTAAATCTGGTCAGAGGTCTGTTTTTTTGTGTTTTTTTTTTTTTACAGCCATGAGCTAGGAATGGATTTTACATTTTTAAATAGTTATCTAAATACCCACATAATATTCTTGATTTTTTTCCTCTTGGCCCACAAAGCCTAAAATATCTAAATACCTGGCCTTTTAAGAAAGTTTGCTGACTCCTGGTATAGATAACAGAAAACACAATTAGAATAATGTGTTGTTTCTACAATCAAGGGGAATTGTCAGATTATAGACAAAATCGATTGGCGTTCATGAGAACTCTTGAGTCACATGGACAGAAGCGAATGACTGCTCCATACATAGTCTTTGGCTTTTTGCTCCACTTTGGAAGGAGTCCATGGATGTGGGTAAAATTTACAAAAATTACTTTTTCTTCTCCATATTCAAATCCCATTGGATACAATTAGATTTCAGCTCAGGAAACTGGAATGCCCTGCCCCTACTGTACTCATCAGATGCAAATACACTGAACACAAGCAATAAAATCTCCCTTTCCTAGAAACCTTGGTATGACCACAAAGCAAGGTAGTAGTAGAGTCTACCTTAATTCTCACCAGTGAACTACTCAACTACTTTGCCTTTTAACTAAGTCAAAATACCAAGACACAATTAGCTACTAAAATTTACATTAGTGTGTAGTAAAATGAAAAAATTCTCACCTCCATCCATTTGGAAAAAAATCATGGTTCACACTGATACTTGCTGGGTCTCAGCAGGAGACCAGGTGCTGCACACACTGTCCCTATCCTGACCCTGTCCCAGTGACTCTCAGTAGGTGATCATGGTAGCAAGTCTCAGTATGGTGCCTGCCTGTCCCGCCACCTCCCACCACAAGGGGAACTGTCACTTTGTTAGTTTCACTTCAGGCTGGAAAAAATATCACCCAATAATCTGGTTTGTTTTTAGTAAGTAGGCAGAAAGTGAAAATTGTATAATATTTCATCACATATTTTGTTGTTTTATCT
Source organism: Eptesicus fuscus (assembly GCF_027574615.1). Taxonomy (NCBI): domain Eukaryota; kingdom Metazoa; phylum Chordata; class Mammalia; order Chiroptera; family Vespertilionidae; genus Eptesicus; species Eptesicus fuscus. The sequence continues at coordinate 23,908,294 of NC_072495.1, read as the reverse complement.
AAAATGATTGTACTTGTGGTTTGTGAACTGGGCCCTTGTTTGTGCCAGATCCTTCAAAGATATTCCATGTAAGGACACATGTGGTCGCCTCTCCCCTCCTCAGACCCCTTCCCCACTTGGCACTCACACCCGTTGTATGCAGAGTTAGCCATCTTTGGCCTATGTGGACATTTTTGTAAATTACAGTTTCCAGATGGCATTAAACTTTTTATATTATGAAATTTATCATGTAAAAAGAACTTCATATTTTTATTGAGATTGCTAGGCACTTGGCCTTCTTTTGTGATTTCAGTGTCTATTAAAGCATGAGTTCCCTCGGTTTCAAGTCCTGTATCTGAATCACTTTCTATACACATTCCACACTTTCTAAGTGTCTTTGTAGTGCACAGAGTGGTCATGTGTCAATAAGCATGTATCTCTGTCTAGAGGTTTATCTTTGTAAATACGCTGGACCCTCCTCACATTGGCCAGGAAGAGAGTGGACAGCAGGCCAATCTGCATGCAGGCTTCTCTAGCCCCAAGGCACTAGGTATCTGTTAGTGGGTGGCTATTTAGATGTTAAATGCTTCTGATCTTCTGTGATCATAGTTGGAGGACCAGAAAATTCTAGTTATATTAAGTGTTTAGACAAAACAAATCAGAGTTCATTACAACCAGATCCCTATATCGAAAGAAACTTCCAAGGAAAGTATTTCAGAAAGAATGAAAACATCCCTACATGTGAAAGTCTGAGAAGCATGAAGGACTAGTGAACAAAAAACTAGGTAAATGTGAATAAATCAAAACAAATATTGACTGTATAAACAGAGTACTGACTTATTTGGGTAACAATAAAAAATTAAAATACTAGATGATAACATGTAAAACAAGGAAGTTAAAGTATTACAGGTTGTTTGGGATGAGTAGGATACTTTTTAGAGTAAATTAAATAAATGTACATAATCACCCACAAAAATAGAAATAGATGGCTGTACTTCCAAACTAGCTGGGGGATGAAAAATGAGTGAAGTTTTTAAAACTTGATTGATCTAAAGAAATAGAAAAAAGGAGGGAACAGCAACAAAAACTATTTTAAAAGCAAGACAAATACAAAATAAGATGTAAGAAAAATGACCAATAATCATTATAAATTTCAGTAAAATAAATAATTAAAAAGGAGATCGACAAGCAATAGCAATACGCCACATGCTCCTTAAGAAACTATATACTATTTGGAAAAAAACACACACCAAAGCATATGGCCCTAAAAGGTTGACAATAAAAGGATCAGCAAAATAGATATTAAAGTAAAAGTCACCAATAAAAAACAGAAGACTCATATTCTAATGTTTAAATAATGGCAGAAAGGCAAAATTCTAAATTGATATGCAGATAACCATATAGTTTCAAAATTCATAAAGTAAAAATTGGCAGAACTACAAGTTTGGAAAACTACACTATCGTACTTTGAGATTCTACCCTCTACTCTCAATTATTGATAGAGGAAACAGAAAGTTAGAAAGCATATAGTAGGTTTATACAAATTCAGCAAACAGGCTTATGAGATGGAAAGAGCCTGGTCTCTGATAGTGAATCCATACTCTTCACAAGCACACATGGAATCCTCCTATATAATAAAAGCCTAATATGCAAATTGTCCCCTCAGGTGGTTTTTCGACCAGGAGTTAGGGAGACTGGGAGTTCAACCGCTCAGCTCGTTATGATGTGCACTGACCACGAGGGGGTGGCACGGAACGTGGGAGGTGTTGCCAACGCAGCGCTGGCAGCTATGGCAGTAAAGGGCTCCGACAAGAGCGGGACCATGGTGGGATGGTGGAACAGGTGAGCGGGCAGCACCAGGCCACGGCGGGTGCGAGCGGGGGCCCAATCGCCCCGCAGACCACGACCAGCAGCAGGGCTACTGCCCAGCTCCCAGGCGCTGAGGGAGCGGGGAAGGGGCTGGCCCCAATCAATCGCCCCGCAGGTGGGATAGTTTAAGAATAAGATTAATTTAAAATCCTATGAAAGCTGATGGGATGTACCTAAAGTGGCATTTTAAAGAAAAATGTATAGCCCTAAATGTTTATATTCAAGGGTAATAATATTCAAAATACATAACTGTATGAGCCCCAGCCAAGGAAGGCCCATCCTGAGCAGCAGTGCTATGGGTTGGGTTTGATTGAGCAATTGAATCAATACCCCTCCCCCGGGAACTGGCTTTTCAGGTCATTTCACTATGGACATTCCCTTTGCTGCGACCACATTCCATTCTCTCCACTCCGGTCTGCATAAAGAAGTCTCCGCCCAGAAAAAGCCCACCGAAAGTCCTTTAAAAGCGCTGACTCCTGTCACTGGGTGCTGGAGCCATCTAGGTTTAGTCACCTTGTGTGCGGATGATAGAATAAATTCGTGATTCCCTCACCATTCTGGCCTCGTGTGTTCCTCCTTCAGTGACTATGATGCTAGTGCACTGGTGTACGTTAGGAACTAGTAATAACCACTGAGCTGGTGACCAATCCAAGAAGGTAGCAAAACAGCAAACCCAGAGAGAAAAGAAGAAAGGGAATAAGAATGGTCAGAAATTAAACAAGAAGACAATATAGAAGATCAACAAGGGCAAAGTTTGCCAAAAAGACAAAATGCACTAATTGTTGGGAAGGTTGATTGTGTGTGTGTGTGTGTGTGTGTGTGTGTGTGTGTGAGAGAGAGAGAGAGAGAGAGAGAGAGAGAGAGAGAGAGAGAGAAGTGGGGATAGCTAAAGATGCAGCAAAGATTAAAAAAGAAGAAAATATTATGCCCATATATGCAAAAATGCAAAATAAGACCTAATATGGTGTTGGCATACAAACATTGTTGAGGTATTTAGAAATGCAGGGAATGCTGAATCTCAGCTGAAGGAGAGTGGTGCATTTCAGGGAGGGAAGCTATGGTATTAGAATCAGGAGTGTTATATAAGTAACTACATATTACTCAACTTGTTCACAGATATAAACTATTTCATAATCAATTGGAAAATGAATAAGTGGCCTAGAGAGCCCCAAGAGCCCTGACTCCCTGTCCTCTCTCCCCCAACAGGCAGCCCTCCCTGAACTGCATGTTGCATGGGATGCCCCAGGTTCCTCCCCTACACACCTGGAGCCCACATTAACAGGGCATATCACTGCCCATCTCACTCTGCACAGCAGAGCTGTGACCCCAATGCCCAGGGCTTTCCTCAAAGTCATGGCCCTCTGACTAAGGGTCAGATATGGACCCCAGAAATAAAAGCATTTTGCTTGTATCAGGGTAAAGAAGTTGAGGTGGGGGATTTTAGTGGCATAGATGGGACACACAGGTACTCGCCCATGTTCCCAGCCTCCACGTGTATTTAGTCACCGTGATGTGCCTAAATACGGCAGCCCAGCCCGGGCTCTGCCAACTGAGACAGGGACTGGGTTGGTTAAGTGCGGGGTAACTGAGACAGATGCAGGGCGGGTGTGGGGGTAAGAACAACATTAAAAAGTATAAATGAAAAGTATCATTAGCAACTATACAGAAATAAATTCGATTATATAAACTTTTAGGATAAAATTATTAAAAGTTCTGGTGGAAGAAAGAAAAAGAAACCAAAGCCCATAAAACTGAAATGGTAATCACAATTCCTTGCCCTTTATCCAACTCTCCAAAATTACAGGCCCACATGGTTTTACACATATTTCACCAAACTTACAAGATCAGCTAATCTCTATCTTTTAAAATTGTTTAAGAAAATAAAAAAAAATTCAAATCATTTCATGATATTTTTCTTAATTCTAAGATTAATAATGTAAAAAAAAAAATAGGCCCATTTCATTTATTAACCTAGACAAAAATCCTAAAAAAAAAATAAAAAAATATTGGCCCTTCAATCCCTGTATTTTTAAAACTAAGAAAACACAGATTGAATGTGGATCTAGTGTTAGTTACAGGGCGGAGCTCTGGCCCTAAGGGGCATCTATAAACACATTTATATATGGAAAACAAATAAGTGTTAAATTATGGAGAACGTTACTTCCCTGAGAACTGGAGTGGTTGAATTCTATGGTTTATACTGTAACTAGACAAGAAGCAAATCTATTATACTCCTATTACAAGCACAATGAAATATGTATATCAATGTAAAGGAAATTCCAAGCAGTTCTACCATTTCTTAAGAAACAATAGAAGAATTATATCCTGTATTACTGTTAAAGTAGAAATCGACTGTAGTACAATAATCCATAGAGCAAATCTAAGGATGCAAGGTTAGCACAACAGTGCAGTCCCTATTACCTTAGGAAACACAATTTATGTTCTCTATTACTGCTAAAGAATTTGCATAGCCAATTGTGGAATACATGTTGTGTTAGATGCTTCCCTGGAAGGAGAGAATGGCCCTTAATGAAGATTTGGTTATGTGCTTGAGGACCTCAACTGATAGCTAATACAAAAGACATATAAGCAGGACTGCTCTGAGCTACTACAGCTGCTTTTTAATGTTAATATTCTAATGTTTTATTTATAGTCACTTTGTTTTTAATCTCAGAATTTCTGGACAGGGATCACAACTTGGTACTTTTCTCAATTTAAAGCCTTTCTTCAACTTTCCCAGAGTATGCATGCTTACAGCCTCTAATAACACTAAATAATGGCAAACAGCAGGAAACTGACAGGCTAATGCTGTATCCACTCCAGCAAATGAGGCCAAAACATCTGGGTCCAAATACATTAAAGGACATGTAGGCATTAAAAAAACAGTTTGTCTCTCAAATGAATTTACATCCAATCTCAAAATATTTGTTAAACGTATAGTAATTGTGCATTTGGGCTCTAGGGAACAATAACATTCTTAAAAATATCAATATTCTCAATATACTTATATTAAATAAAAAGTTTTAAAATTCTTAAATAACTTTAGATCCCAACAGAACTCAGAGTTTACCCTTTTAAATAATTGGGACCAGTAAATGCAGGTAAATGAATTTGATTTCTAATCTGCCCAGCAGCATTTGGCCAAAGTCTGTTTTGTTTTTTATCGAGTTACTAGAGGCCCGATGCACGAAATTTGTGCAAGGGGCTCCAAGGGCCGAGGCAGTAGCCCTAGCTGCCGCCCTGGCCCTCGCAGCAGCAGCCCCGGAAGGATGTCCGGTCTAATTAGCATATTACGCTTTTATTATTATAGAAGATACAGAGCTTTCTGAAGTGCAGCTGTTTTCTTTTGAGCCAAAAATACAAAAAGAAGTAGTTCTTATTTATTTCAAAAGTCATTCATTCCATAAATATTTGCTGAGGGTTTGTTGTGATATATAACATATTCCCAATAAAAGATAAATAAGCAGAAAGTTAAAGTAGGTGTTAAAAAGTCCATAAAAGTAAGCTGATGCACTTCCCTTAATTAGATATCATTCTCTCCTATATTACACACTATTCACACAGCTTGAAGAGTGAGAATGCCAATTAATGTGCCCCTCCCCCTCCTAAGAATTGCCTCGGCCCAGGCCTGAGGGATGAGACAGCACACAGAAGCAGTGGTGTTTTATGTGGAAGAACCTACTCTCCTGGCTGCAGCTGACTAGGCCAGAGAAGGGCAACAAACCCTGTGGGGGGTCAGACCTTTAGGAAAAGTCCCTGCAATCATATTCCTTTTCTCCTGAACCAACCCAGGGAATCCTGACTAGATCAGTTCTTTGCAGCTGAAGTGAAAGCCAAAAGGTAACGATGAAAACTGAGGTCAGTGGGACGAGCATTGGGTATGTGCAATCAGCATACAGAGGTGCAGAAACTGTGAGTGAGCAGAGGAAGCCAGCAGTAGAGAAAGGTGAAAAGAACAGATGCAAAGGCCCCTTGAGAGAAACAAAGGAAGTCCCTGACGTAGACAAGTTTCAGGCCACTCTACAGTTCCATGTTCAGTTACTGGCCACTTGGGATAACTTAAATGAGACTTTTTTCCCTTTTGATTTAATGGCCTTAGATGTCTGAATCTATGGTATAAAAGAAATTAGAATTGGAGCAGGGAGGGAGGCTACAGAGTCAGGTAAACCGAGGACACAAATGACAGCAAGTGAATAAAGAAAGATATTTGTATACTAGAGGCCCGGTGCATGAAATTTGTGCACGGGTAGGGTCCCTAGGCCTGGCCAGCAATAAGGGCTGATTGGGGCCTTCCAGCTGCCAGTTGGGGCCTTCCTTCCCCCAGGTCAATGAACCCAAAATCAGTCTGAAAACTAGGTGTAAGTTCAATTAAAATCCTGAGTTTTTCATAACATTTAACAAGATCATCTTAAAGTTCACATGGCAATGCAATGGACTCAGAATAGCCATGACAATATGAGCAGGGGAGAAGGGGAGGTACAGGGAGGGAGAGTACTGTTCTGCCAGATAATGAGACTAATTAATAAGAATCTGTGCCAGGATGCCTTAGGCAATTCATGCCCTCATGCCCCTTCCCTGCCCTCCTCTACTCACAGGGCTGGATGTCAGGAGCTACATTTCCCCCGATCCTGCCAGCAGATTTCTGGTTAGATTCTCAAAGACACTCATATAATGAAGGCAGAAGTACACTTTTGCACCTTTGTCAAGGATTGGCAAATACCTGATGGACTTCAGCAGATAGATGTGAGATTTTGCAGCATCCTTCGGGTGTTTTCTGTACATCACCAGCCTAAGTATTGGTGACAACTGATTATTTCCAGAGATTTTCTGTAGTTTCTGCACCTTCCTGACTTCCTGAAAGTTAGTGGCAAATATGAGAAGTAGCAGTCACTTCCTGAACCTTTATCCCTCTAGGCCTGCTACTGCTTTTGTAAACACCCAATTCTCCAGACTAAATCTGCTCTTGCTTGAAATACTTAGAGGTTTGTTTTCCTGACTAGACTCTGGCTGAATGAAAAATAATGGTTAATAAGATAGTGTGGTAATGATTAGTACAGAAATGAAAGAGAAAGCTCAGAATTAGACTCATGATATGGAATCTTGATATTATAGAAGTGAAAACTGCAGATCAGTTTCTTAGTTAACAGATCAATAATAGTTCATATATCAAAATATGAACTAGTTAATAGTACTGCTATAACCCATTTCATAATATATACCCATCAAAAAAAAAAAAAAAAAAACTGGATCCCTACTTCTTCCCATATACAAAAATCAATTTCAGGTGAATTAAAGCCTTAAATGTGAAAATAACTTTTATAAGTTTTATAGAAGAACTAGAGGCCCGGTGCACGAAATTCGTGCACAGGGGGAGGGGGACGGTTCCCCTCAGCCCAGCCTGCACCCTCTCCAATCTGGGACCCCTCGGAGTATGTCCAACTGCCGACAGTCAGATATCCCTCTCACAATCTGGGACTGCTGGCTCCTAACTGCTCACCTGCCTGCCTGCCTGATCTCCCCTAACTGCCCCCCCCGTCCCCATCAGCCTGATCACCCCTAACTGCCTCTGCCTGCCAGCCTGGTCGCCCCTCACTGCCCCCCCCACCAGCCTGGTAACCCCCAACTGCCCCCCATGCCAGCCTGGTCACCCCTCACTGCCCCCCTCTGCCGGCCTGGTTGCCCTTCACTGTTCCCCCTCTGTCGACCTGGTCGCCCCTCACTGCCCCCTTCTGCCGGCCTGGTTGTCCCCAACTACCCCCCCACCCCCCGCCGCCCCCGCCGGCCTGGTCGCCCCGCGCAGCCTGCTGTTCAGTTGTTTGGTCGTCCCTCACTAACCCCCCTGCCGGCCTGGTCGCCCCACTCAGCCTGCTGTTCAGTCGTTTGGTCGTCCCTCACTAACCCACCTACTGGCCTGGTCACCCCATGCAGCCTGCTGTTCGGTTGTTACTGTAAGGGTGTCCCAACCAATTTGCATATTACCCTTTTATTAGTACAGATATTTTTATAATTTCAAAGAAAATATTTCTTAAATAAGACACAAAAAAAATCATAAATCAGAAAGGAAATTCACCTCTGCATATCAAAAAGCATCTTAAACTCTCTTCCCCTCTTGGCCCTCCCAAAACATTCAGAACAAAAGCCTGAGGTGGTTCTGAGCAAGGCAGGTATCAAACAAGGGGGAGGAACACAGTGGCCCAGGGAGATAACAGTTCCCTCAGGGAGGAGAGCCTCCTAGAGGGGTGCGGAAGGAAGTGCCGGATGTCAGAGCACAGGCTGGCTGAGGAGGACCACCACCTGGAGTGGTGACAGTGGCCCCACGTGGTGTTCTGGGCCTGAGTGGGTGGGGGGAATATCCATCCAGGACAGAGGTTAATATTAACGATAATGCGAGTAAGGTTTCTCATTGTTGGAAATGGAGTTGCAAATATAGAAAGGTAGAACGAATCCAAATAGTATTGGATTGGAATTGGAAGTATTGATGTAAACTCATGGCTTACATTTACCAATTGATGGGTCAACTGACTGATAGACATACAGATTTATTCCCTACCTCTGATTGGGAGAGCCTGGCAGCAGCAACACTCAGATTTTGGCTTCTAAATACTAGTCTCCATTAAAAGAAACCAGGGCTCCTTGGGAAATAGCTGACTCCAGGGGTGGAACATTTTGTGTAGTAGAACCTTAAAAAGTGCACAAAGAATGATTGGGACATGTCAAAAGTGCACAGATGACAACTTAAAGGGGCTACCACTGGCCAGATCAGGTATAATTTCAATATCAAAATAAATAATGCTAGAAACAAATTATACTGCATTGAATAAATAAGGAAATCATAAATCCATACTGATATTTCAAAAAATGAATAGACAAAGTTCGACGAGGAACAAGATAGTTTCGATCTGTGGAAAAAATTTTAAAGGTTTTCCATGTTACTTTTTAAAAAATATATGTTTTTATTGATTTCAGAAGGAAGGGAGAGGGAGAGAGAGATAGAAACATCAATGATGAGAGAGAATCATTGATTGGCTGCCTCTTGCATACCCCTTTCTGGGGATGGAGCCTGCAACCTGGGCATGTGCCCTTAATTGGACCCAGGACCCTTCATTCCACTGGCGGATGCTCTATCCACTGAGCTAAGCTGGCCCAGGCTCCATGTTACTCTTTATCATGTTCATGCTCTCCTTATCTTCCAGAAAATATTAAGTATACTTATACTTGCTGTCTTAGTGTCCTCATTTCTTTAATCCTATCATCTGTGCCTTTCTTATCAGTTTTAGAAGAATTTTCTCCTCAGTAAAGGTTATTATTTTCCTACTTTGCATCCCTGGTAGCTACTGCTGGACACTGTAACTTTTACATTGTAGGGTGTGGGACTTTTAAGGGGAGGGTATTCCTTTAAATATTTTTGTGCTTTGTTCTGGGACATGGTTACATCTGATCCTTTCGGGGCTTGCTTTTAAGCTTTGTTAGGTTTGGACCTAAGCAGCCTACAGTCCAAGGCTAATTCAGCTCTACCACTGAGGTGACTGCATTCTGAGAACCTATTCAATGCCTGTATTATCATGAAGTTTCTCCACTCTGGCTGGTGAAAACATGACCTATTCTCATACATGTGAGCTCCACACATTGTTCTGCCTGCTCATTGTGGTGCTTCTATCCCATCTCAGGTAGTTTCCTCACCAATGTGCTCAAGACTTGAGAACTCTTGGTAGATCGCCAGAGTTCTATGCAGCTCTCTCCTCTCTAGTACTCTGTCCTGTGAATTCTAGTCACGTTGACCTCCCCAAATCCTCAACCTCAACTCACAGAGACCATTGAGCTTGTATGAGTTCCCTTCACTGTGGTGAGGTCTTACAGTAAGTTGGGGCAATCATGGGGCTCACCTCATTTGAGAGATCAATATCTAGCACTGCTTAGCATCCAATATCTCAAAACTACTGTTTCCCATATTCTGTCAGATTTTCATTATTGTTTAAGAGCTTAGGGGAAGTCTGGACCCTGTTATCCCAAGGTGGCTGGAAGTGATGTGGAGAATAGAATATTTACATTGTTTCAAAGTACCTCTCCACAAAATATTTACCTATTACAAAGAGAAAAACCTAGAGAAGCCTGGCAAACATCATTTTAACAAAACGACCAAAATAAACATAATTAGAAATAGGACAAATTGGAATCGTGTGCCATTTTATAATGACGGTCCTTATTGGTTACACAGAGAAGATCACAGCATTTACTTTTGTGATATTCCTGCCAAAGATGTACAACCTGAATCTAATCATGAGGAAACATCAAACTCAAACTGAAAGACATTCTACAACACCACTGGCCTGTGAACTGTATAAACATTTTGGCAAGTAATTTGAGAACAACTATGTAAGATGTTTACTCCTTGTGACTCAGCAATTTAACTCATAAATACATATTCTAGAAAAACACATACATGTGTACAAGAAGAGACCTATTGGAATGTCCATATGGTATTATTACAGCAAAATGTTAAAATCAACTTAAATACCCACCAAGAAGAGAATAATGAAATGTATAGCGATTAAAAAAGAATGAACTGGAGCTATACATAGCAACATGGATAAACCTCATCAACAATGATGAGTAAAAATAATCTATTACAGATATGCATGGGAATTATAACAGCAAATTTACAGGGCAAGTAAGAGGAGAGAATACAATGTAGGAAGAATATACCAGCAGTTTCAACTGTCTTTGTAATGCTTTATTTCCTAGGATAGATGGTAGACATGGATTTTCATTATGTTATTTCCTTTCCTTTATGTCTGAAACGTTTTTACTGAAAAATGTTAATAATCTAAGTTGAAAAAATTCCATCCAAATTGGTTAAAATAAAAATATTGCTAAAACATGTTTTCTGAAAAATGTACTCATAAGGAAACTCTATGCAGGCAATCCTATATAATAAAAGCCTAATATGCAAATCGACCAAACGGCAGAACAACCAGTCACTATGAGGCACACTGACCACCACGGGGCAGCCGCTCAACGCAGGAGCTGCCCCAGTCCGCAGGCCCCAGGCCAGCCAAGGGGAGTGCCAGCGGGGGCCCCCTGATCGCCCCACCAGATCGGCCCTGATCATCAGCCAGGCCTAGGGACCCTACCTGTGCACGAATTTCATGCACTGGGCCTCTAGTATCAGATAAACTTTTACTGCATTGACAAATAATTTCCAAAACATTTGACTAACTTTGACAGTGTAGCAAAATCTATTAATTTCATCTGGAATCTGACCAAACTGATAATTCATCCAGATCTGAATAACTGATAAAGCTTTAATACATCTTGAAAGACTGTGTAAGTTGGCTATCAACCAGCATTGATGAGCAACAATATATAGGCTATTTGCCACATAGTTGCAAAGAGCTACACATATTCAACAAAAAAATTAACTAACCAACAAAAAAATTATATTTTTAATTGGGAGTCATGCACACATAGCAGATGAGGTATAGGATAAGGGTTTAAAGTTTCCTGTCAGAGGTAATAGGGTAGAGGTGTTTCTTTCTTAGCCTTTGGGCAAAACCAACTGTTTGAAAAATAAAAAATTCATTTAGGTTGGCTATGTGGGCTAAAGAATGCTGACTTGGATTTTAATGAGAAAACATATAAATGAAGTCATTTCAAAATGAAGGTAAAAATACCTTGCAGGTCTTGATTCTTGTGAGCCTTTGGAATGTTTGAACTAGGCAAAATAACCTTTGGAATGGGCCAAACTAACACTATATTCCAAACAACTGTTTGCAGACATCCTGACTAAGAGGACTGAAATTTAAGGACATTCCTTAGAATCAGCACCTCCATATATAGCTAAAAAATAACTTAGCTTATTAGCTAGCACCTATAAAAATCGCTTCCTTCTATTAATTACTTTCCTTCCCTTTCTCATAAAAACCCCTTGCCAAATTGGGACATAATTTGGGTTTCTGCGTTAATCTATGCCCCCGGATTACAATTTTTTATGATATCAAATAAATGCTTGTTGCTGCTCACTTTGGCTTTTTAAGTTTTTAAGTTAATTTTAATCTTTTAAAAAAAATCAGTAAAAGTGCTTATTTGTGCAGGGTTCTAAAAATGCCAACGACTTCACAACTGATTGAATAGATGCCAGATTGCTTTCTGAGATCATCCCAATTCCCAACCCCCATTCCTATCTAGATCCCAACACATATAGAATTACTTATGGGACTTTTCAAACTTTTACAATTCACAGAAGGATGTTGACGTTTCTATAGAAGGATACGTTTTTGATACATCTTCCTGGCCACAAAAGAGCATTTGGCATTTTTTGAAGAATAAGTTGCAAACAATGGCTTTTTTTTCTTTGAAAATCTATAATCAAAGAATTCTTTTGAAAGAAAACCCACATGCATTAAGATTTGCAAAATGCTTTCCACAAATCATTAAAAACCCATTTGGATATGTTTATCAATTTGGATATTCTTGTTAAGATAATGCATGCTGAAATACATATACATCCATATTCTTCAGCTTCCAAAGGGTTTTGAGATGTTCTAAATAAAAGTACAGAATAAAATCCATAATAACGAAAATAAGAATCAAGTAATGTGGAGGGCAAAGAAAGAAAATAAGTGAGGTGCATTCACTGGAGGGTTTTATCACATTGTGGTCTGTGATCATTCACACAGCTTCTGCCTTAGTCTTCTCCCAAGGGCCCCTCTAAGTAGGATGGAATAGAGCAGTATGGCGCTCTTGTCACTGAGAAACTCTTTCAGTCAATACCCATGACAGGTGACATCCACTCTCTGTACCCAGAGTCTTGGCCTGTGGCCCACACCCTGCTCTTTCAGGAGGCTTCCACCCACCACCCCTGACACCAAGGAATGATCAAGTGAATCTTCCCACACAAAAAGCCAGGGCTCTCTTCCTCTTTGCTCTATTAACTTTTTTTTTTTTTAAATAACTAAGAAGGTTCTGGGATGATGTCCAGAAAAGAAATGTGCAGAGTACCTGAATCCTTCAGACCACAAACTAGTTACTAAGCCACTGAGAGAAGGCTCACCCCAGGCAAGTTCTGCTGTTCCCAGCAGTGCACTCAGCTTCAGGATCAAAAGGTTACTGGGCGCACTCCTCCCAGAAGCATGCCTGTGCCTTTCCCTTCCCTCTCTTCTTCTGGTTCAGCCTTGCGTCTCCTAAACTCTAAGGGACCTCACAGAGATTGGCAACCAGGGCAGCAATGGGCAGCAGCAGCCCATCCCGGGCTAACCCCCCTGAAGCTATCTCCAAAGCCCCCTTTATTGTGACTTCTCAGTGAGCCAAAGCAGCCCCACCTAGGCTCTCTCCTGTTGCTTCTTCTATCCTAAGCCCTTCCTTGTTTCATTGTCTCCAGCTTTAATAAGTGTACTCTCGAGAGAGAGAAAGAGAGAGAGAAATAGAGAGATACCAAACATTTCCCACTTACTATTTTCTGTTCTGGCTTTTCCCTTTCTCCCTTGCTGTGCTCTGAACTCCAGGCAGAGGATTTTATGTTCATTGTAGAATGAATTGATAAAGGGAAATGGTGGAACTGAGAGGTCTTTCTGTTAATGTGACTCATAAACTTTAATGGTTTATTATCCTGAAAGAAATCTAATTACCACAGCTCTAATATCTTGCTAATCTTGTATTAAAAAGTTTTTTAAAGGGCAAAATGACAATGAATAGTATCTCTACTTTCCATTTTCTGAAAATTTGGCTAAACATTAAAATTATATCATGAAAGTAAAATTTTTAATTCATTAGGATTAGAATATGATTAACAGATAAACAAACAAATATTTCCCTACTTTTTTTCCGGATAAGCTTAGACTACCTCTTTCAGAGCATTATATTATAGAATAATTTGCCAATCAGAACATTCAACATGACTTAAGGAAATACCAGGATGTTCTAAATTTCTTAATTTGAGAAGCACTCTGGCCTTAGCCAGTTTGGCTCATGGATAGAGCGGTGGCCTGCGGACTGAAGAGTCCCAGATTCGATTCCTGCCAAGGGCACATGCCCAGGTTTCGGGCTAGATCCTCAGTAGGGGGTGTGCAGGAGGAGGTAATCAATGATTCTCTTTCATCATTGATGTTTCTTTCTCTCTCTCTCTCTCTCTCTCTCCCTTCCTCTCTGAAATCAATAAAGAAATATATACATTAAAAAAAATGAAAATGGTGAGAAGCACTATGAATTCACTGACTGTCTCCACAGTTCACAGAAAGTAGATCTTACTTAAATTGAGAATTTTTACTCAACTGATCATGAAAAGGACATAATATTGCCCTATGAACTAATAATCTACTCCTTTTTGTGAATCATATTATGTTTATAAATGCATACATGGAAAAATAAAATATAACCAAATCAAAACAATATTACCTTAATCCTATCTTCATCAACTAATTTTATTCAATTCTATTACTGTAATTATGCCTGAAAAATGACAATGAAAGCTATTGTTTTTCTGTAATACTCCTCTAGCACAATCAAGCACCAAGTGGTGGTTCCAAAGGTTGGATTTATCATAACTAAATGATAGACATTTGCATTTCTGTCCATATTCCCTAACGGTAAAGAATAAGAATCTAAATTTGGAGTTATTTCTAGGTTTCGTTTTTAACACAATAAAATGGCCCATAGAATTGGCACCTTTTATAAGTACCTAACAGAAAAACTTCTCATTTTGAAGAAGATATTTCTAAACATTCCAAGTTTTGAATCACGAATATCCAGACTCCTTAAAGAGGAAAACCAAAAACATTGAAGTGTTAACCCCTAGTACCTCTGAATGTGACCTTTTTGGAAATAGCATCTTTGCAGAAGTAAGAAGGTTAAGATGAGGTCATCAAGGTGGGATCTAATCCAACATGACTGGTGTCACAGAAGGAAGATGACATGAAGAGATACAGGGAAATGCCATGTGAGGGTGGAGGAGTAGGATAAGGCACCTATAATCAAGGAACACCACAGATTGCCAGCAAACTAGAAGGAAGAATTCCCCCGGAGGTTTCAGAGGGCGCATGGCCTTGCTGACACCCTCATTTGGGGCTTTCTTCCTAAGTCTTTTATTCTTTTTGATATTACTATAAATAGAATTATGTTCTCAAGGTCATTTTGGTTTGTTCATTGCAAGGAATAGAAATACAATTGATTTTTGTATACTAATCTTACATCCTGCAATCTTGTTGAACTTATTAGTTCTTTTTTTGTGTGTATTCTTTAGGGTTTTCCATAGTCTACTCCATGACATTTGGAAATAGAGATAGTTTTACCTTTTCCTTTCCAATCTGGATGCCTTTTATTTCTTTTTCTTGCCTAACTGTACTGACAAGAACCTCAGTACAATGTTGAATAGAAGAGGGGAAAGGGGCATTCTTATCTTGCTCATGATCTTAAGAGAGAAATCACTCAGTCTCTCACATTAAGGATGATGCTGGCTGTGGATTTTTCTTAGATGCCCTTTATCACATTGAGGAAGTTCCCTTCTATTCCCAGTTTGTAGAGTAATATTTATCATCAAGGGTGTTGTTCAGGTCTTTATTTGTATATTTTAGGAAAGTCATAAAGTTGTCTTCCTATAACTTTAAAACATTTGCATTAACTTCATTCCTAGGTATTTTTCTATTGCTATTGAAAACGAGAATGTCTCTTCCAGTATATTTTCAAGGTTGTCAGTGTTTGTATACACATGAACAGTACAGATTTGTGTATTATTTGAAGAAAACACACTTTCAACTGTACAACTTAACAGTAATTTGATTTCAAACCTAGATTAAAAATTATTGGATTCAAAAGAATTTTACATTTGCATTCAAAGCAAGTTTAGAGTTTTAGTCTTGTTCTGTATAAAAGTATTCTCATCACAAAATTCATCCAGTGCTAACTGTATATTCTATTAATAATACTAGGAAGAAGCAAAGGACCAAATCAAACTAAAAGTCAGAACTAGATATCTTTTCTTCAATGATGGTCTTTTGAGGTTAAAAGTAATCAAATAGAAGAGAATGCTTACATCAATATCTGTTTGAAGAAACAACTTTAGAAGTGAGCATGTTAAAACTATCACTTTTTAAAACATGCAATGGACTTAATTAATAGAGAGAAAGAAGAGCTCAGTTGTTTCTCCTGTATGAAAGCGATACTAATAAAAATATTTCAATAAAGATCTATCTTTAGATAAGTTAATACCGGCTGCTTAAAGGTAATACTAACATTTAATCTAAAAACATTTTCATCTTATACTAGACTCACTACAGACTAGTCACACAAATGAGGAGTTAAAATTCCAATTGAAAAAAATCGTAACACATGAAATAATAAAGACATGTCATATAAGAAGTTCACTGTTCATATACAACAGCAACAATTTTACTATGTACCAATTTTTATAAGGTAGGACATGTTTGTATTGGCTATGATTTTGTATTATCAACAATAAAAGATATAGTTTTTTTTCCCCTTCTCTTCTTTCCTTACCCAATTTTGTTTTGTTTTTATTTTATAGGCGTGCCATAAAGATGCTCCAGTATTGCAATATTAGAACAAGGTACTAGTTTTGCAATCAGGCTCAATTATTGATAGATTCTTAAGCACGTTAATTTTGTGGCAAATATTTCAAAATTTGACAGTTTCAAAATAGTATATATTTTAGAATCTCTCTCTCCTGCCACTGCTTAATGTTAGAAGAAGTGAATTGTAAGAAAAATTAGAGAAACCAGAAAATGATATTTATTATGAATGGCAAGGAAAGGGGGACTCCAAAGTCACTATACTACTCCAAATTTAACAGAATGCTCCCTCTAGCACCAAGTCTTATCTCTAATACTTAATATGTGAGAAGATTCTAGCAAGTGAAAACAAAATGCAATTACATTTTATTGCAAGAAATTTAGAAACATATTTTTAACAAAGTTAGCTATTCAAAAGTGTTACCTTAGGCTGTCTCTTAATAGCTCCTTTTCACAAGTGTGAAATTTAATGAAGGCAACAGCATTTATAAGCCACACCAAAATGGTATCTTAATTACTAGCTGTATTTACTTAGGCAAGAACAGATTAAATGGAAAGAGAAATTAGTTTTACAAATGGCATCATACATCTTTATGTTACACCCCCCTCCATCAAGTCACAGATGGTTATGTCTCTTGAACTTCCTAATAACGTAGGCAATTTTCTTTTCCTTGGGCACACCCAAATTCATCACTTTTCTAAATTATGTATTATTTTTGAATCATTTACAAGAACTGAAGCTGTTTATCATAATACTTTAACATGAAAGGGACCTTTCCCTTAATGGGCTCTATATGAATATGAAACAAGATTTATTGAAACTACTGGTCTTATAAGTTTGCAGTGTACTCATTACATACAGTTTGGAGGAATACCTCCACCTGACCTAACTCTAAGTAAGGGTTTCTACTTCCAAATCTAACAGCTAAAGCCTGGGGTAAAGTCATGGCTAATGTTACTTAAGCCTGTCACCTAATTCATGTCTTAAAATAGGGACTTATGAGGACCTATGTAAGACTGCTCTCCTCAGATGAGTGTCGATAAAACTCATGCATTAAAAAGAGCCCAGACATGTTGCTTCTAATAATGGCCAAGTAACTTATATTAGAACAATAATTCCACATACAACACCTGTAATATCTGGACAAAATACTTTTAAAAAACAAACAAACAAACAAACAAACAAAAAACAACAACAAACCCACACAACTATCTAAAAGCACTGGAAAGCATCAAAACCAGCAAGATATTGCACTGGAGGATTGCGGACTGGGATGAGGTTCTTGGTTTTCTACTTTGGGCAGGCCAAGAGGCTAATACTCAGAAAATCTATAGTTTTACTTTCTCATCTCAGAGGAAAAGATTTCAGAACAAATGTAGCAGCTGGTGAGGAGGAAAATACTACAAAGAAGAGAACAAGGAGCATCCCCAAATTGTTTATAAACACTGCCCCAATCTCTGGTTAACCCATAAAGTACATATGTAAAGAGCAGATTCTAAGTAGTCCAGATAAGGCTAAAAAGACCAAACAAAAATTTCCACTGCTATCCACTGTGGAGGACATAAAAAGTTTACAATTCCAGTTCAGCCAATCTAATGGCCTGATTTTTTTAAAAGGAAAATAAAAAAGCAATATACCTAGGAGAAACAACAGAATCCAAAGTCTTTACAATACATCACTCACAATAACTAAGATACAATCCAAAGGTACTTTAAGAAGATGTGGACCACACTGAGACATTCAATGGAAGCTGACCCTGGGAGGACTCCAGATGTTAGAGTTTACATACGGGAATTTAAGCAGCTATTACTACTATGTTCAAGGACATTAAGGAGAATATACTTGCAAGGAATAAAAAGATAAACTCAGTAGAGAAATTGAAACAATATAAAAGAGATAAATGGACACTTTAAATTTGAAAATTACAATGTCTGAAATAAAAGCTTCACTGGATGGGTTAACTGCAATTTGAAGAGAATAAAAGAATATATGAAATTTGAAGCAACATCAATAACAATTTGACAATACTTAGAAAAATATATTTTAAAAAGTGAACAGAGCCTCAGGCACTTGGGGGACAACATGAGGTATATAACATATATGTAACTGATTCCTAGTAGAAGAGAAAATGCAAAAAAAACCCAACAAAACCCTGAAAAAACGAAGGATGGCCCCAAACTGATTCAATATCGCTAAAGTCATAAACCTCAGCAAACCACAAGAAAGATAAACATGAAGGAAAATATGCCTAGGCACAGCCATAATCAAATTGATAAAAACCAAAATTAAAGGAAAAAAATCTTGAAGGCAGCCAGAGGCAAGGCAAAACCAAACCAAACCAAACCAAACAACAAAAAACCCACATTACATACAAGGGAATAATGAATGATTCGAAATGTCTGCTGACTTCTCTTCAGAAACAACAAAGGCCAGAAGAAACAATGGAACAACATATTAAAGTTCTAAAAGAATAAAAGAAAAAAAATCCAAAATACCTTATCCAGTAAAAAATATCCCTTAAGAGTTAAGGTGAAATAAAGAAAAATTTACATCAAACAAAAAACTAAAAAATTCATTTTTAGCAGATGTACAAGAAATGTTAAAAGAAGATCATTAGGCAGGAGACAGAGGATACCAAATGAAAACAGATACTTACAAAGAAATAAACAGGATCATAAATGGTAAATGGGGTAAACATAAAAGACTGATTTTCCATTCATTTCATTAAAATACATGACTGTATAAGCAAAAATTATAACCTTGTATAATGGAGTTAATCATGTTTCTACACGTATAATGTATAGCAGGGGTGGGGAACCTTTTTTCTGCCAAGGGCCATTTGGACAGTTATAACTTCATTGGAGGGCCACACAAAATTATCAACTTAAAAATTAGCCTGCTATATTTGGTCAAACATTTAATTAATTCACCCCTAATGTGTTGGCAGAGTCAGACCAAATGATTTCGCTGGCTGGATGTCCCCCCCGCCATGATTTTTAGCAACTATATCATAATGAACAGAGGACTAAAGTAAATGAACCCATATGGCTGAAAGTTTCTTATATTTTATGTGCTGTGGTACATAAAATTTAAATCTAAGTAGATTATAAAAAATTAAGTTTATACATTTTAATTCCTCAAGTACCAACTTTTAAAAATATGAAGAGAGCCCTGGTGTTGCTCAGTGATTAGAGCTTCAGACCAAAAACCGAAGGATCACCAGTTCAATTCCCATTCAAGGGCACGTACCTGGGTTGCGGGTTTGGTCCCCAGCCCGTCGGGGTGCATGTAGGAGACTATCAATTGATGTGTCTCTCTCACATTGATCACTGTCTCTCTTTCTGTCTTTCTCTCTATGTCCTTCTCCCTCCTGCTTCCATGCCTTCCATTCTTCCTAAAAATCAATGGGAAAAAAATCCTTGGGTGAGGATTAAAAAAAATTTTTTTAAATAAAAATAAAAATATATGACGAGAAATAGTTAATAAGCATAAACAGAACAAAATCTAAGGCGATAAATAACCACCATATCAATAATTATATTAACTGTTAGTGGATTAAACATTCCAAAATGCAGAGGTTGTCCAATGGATATAAAAGCATTACTCATGCTGTCCATGAGAAATACACTTTAAATAGACACAAAATAGGCAGAATGTAAATGGATGGAAAGATGTGCCATTAAAAAATACATAACGGGGGGGGGGGGGGGGAAATACATAAGTATGACTAAGATTAATGAATTGGTTATATTAAAATCAAATAATGTAGACTTCAAGATAAGAAATAACCAGAGATAAAGAGAAACATTTCATAATTATAATGCCTTCAATTCACCAGGAAGATGCAGCAATCATAATGTGTATCCGTACACAGTAAATCCTTGATTTTGTGGACCTCAGACCTCGATTTAACGGATTTCATATTTAATGGACACAATTTCCAGTCTATATGTCATATGTGAAAATTAACACCCTGATACTTTTAAAATGCTTTTAACCAAGATTTGCTTATAACTAAATTAACAGGGTTTTTTTTGTTTTGTTATTAATTCAGTTATTTTTAACCAATTTTAGTGAGTAGGCCATATGTTGGAAAAACCAATGTCGTAATTTCACCAACAAAATTAAATTTTACATATCTATAACTATAGTCTACATATTTAAGTCCAAGAGTCAATGCTTATAAACAATGTTCAGGGAATGATTAGCATGTGATCACACCACATCTCTCTCAACGCGTGGCATGACTTTCTGCAGCAGTTTTAACACGTGCCGGCCGATGTTCCCAGGTACACTAAGCCACATCCCAGCCATAGGCATTTGTTTATTCACAGTGACTGGGAAATGCATTTATTTACTGGACCTATTCAGCATAAATTTAAAATTATAGTAATATGTATAGAAAATTTTTCTGTGAAATTAAACTTTTCATACATACTTAATTTTAATTACACAAACATGTCTACATTAAGTATAAACAGGTAAACTAATTTGTCAATTTTTAACATACACATTTGGAAAATCTACTTTATTATATAATGGACTTTCAGCTTTAACAGACACCCCCTGGCCTGAATTAACCCATTATATGAAGGTTTTACTGGATTAACAATTAAAAATTGAAATTTTAAAAATAACGAGAGCATCCAAAAACATAAAATGCTTAGAAATACATTTAACAAAAACATATTTCTAAGCATTTTATGTTTCAGATCTCTATACTGAAAAATATAAAACACTGTCAAGAGATAGTAAAGAAAAAGAACTGAATTTTCATGGATTCAAAACCTCATCATTAAATTGTCAATTCTCCCCAAATTGATTAATTCAATCCAAACCCATCCAAAAGCCCAGCAGGCTTGATTTTGTAGCAATTGTCAAACTCTTTCTAAAGGCACTGAAAACCTAATTAAAACAGCAAAAAGTAAAAAACTTCTAAGAAGAAAATGTAGGAGAAAAATCTTTGCAATTTTGGAGTAAAAAAAAAATATTTCATAGCTAGGACACAAAAAACATAAGGTTTAAAAAAACTGACATATTGAATTTTATCAAAATGCTTTTGTTCTTTAAAAAGCCACCATTAGCCCTAGCCAGTGTTGCTCAGTGGTTAGGGCGATGGCCCAAGCACCAAGGGTTCGCTTTCTGGTCAAGGGCCCATACTTGGGTTGCAGGTTCCTCCCAGGCCCCAATTGGGGCGTGTTGGGGAGGCAACCAATCTCAATTTCTCCCAGTATCTATCTATCTATCTATTTATCTATCTATCTATCTATCTTCCCTCCCTCCATTTCTACTCTAGAAAAATCAATGGAAAAAATATCCTTGGGTGAGGTTTAACAACAATAATAACAACAAGAATACCATTAAGTAAACAATACATTCAATTATATGTGTATCAATAAACTCATATCCAGAATATACTTTAAAATCTTACAACTCAAGACAAAAATAACCCAATTATAAAATGGATAAATAATATAAAAAATACAGATGGATAAATAATATAGAGAAATATAGATGATAAGCCCCTACACTGGTCCTGGCAATGATTTTTTTTTTTGTTTGACACCAAAAGCAAAGGCATCAAAAGCAAGAACAAGTAGGACTATTCAAACTAAAAAGCTTCTGCACAGAAAATATTTGCAAATCATATCTGGTAGAGGGTTAATTTCCAAAATATATAAAGAACTCATACAACTCAGTAGAAAAAAAGAGAAACAATCTGATTAAAAATGGGCAGAGGACCTGAGCAGACATATTCCCAAAGATGCATACAGATGACCAACAGGTACATGGAAAGGTGCTCAGCATCCCTAGTCATTAGGGAAATGCAAATCCAAACCACAATGAGCTATCACCTCATGTGGGGAGCCGCCGATCGTCTTCACTAGCAGAGAGGTGTGGACAAGGAGCCCGGAATGCTGGTGACCCTTGAGCCCTGGCAAAGGTCAGAGTTATGCACAGTTTAGTCGAGACAATGGTAGCTGAAGCAACTTCCCGACCAGATGGTCATGTAAATCCTTACTGATAAGACAGTCTGTTACTGGAAATTGCCTGCCAAAGGGCTATAGGCATATCCCAAACTGAATAAAAGGATAGCAAGGCCTGAGCACAAGCAGAGTCCTTCCTCTTGCGTTAGGCTCCCGTCTGGCCCCCCAATTTCCAAATTATTATTTCTTGTTTCTTCTCTTTCATTTGCACATGCCCCCTCTTCCAGAGCTCGAACCCTGAACCATGCGGGCCGTGGGACATTCACAACCTCACACCTGTTAGACTTGCTATCATCAAAAAGACAAGAAATAGCAAGTATTGGCAAGGATATGAAGAAAAGGGAACCCTTGTCCACTGTTGGTGGGATTGTAAATTGGTATAGCCACTGTGGAAGACAGTATGGAGGTTCCTCAAAAAATTAAACATAGAAACCTGTCATATGACCCAGAAATTCCACTTCTGGGTATTTATTTAAAGAAAACAAAAACACTAACTAAAAAAGATATATGCACCCCCCCTTTCCCTTGTTCACTGCAACTTTATTTATAATAGCTAAGACATGGAAGCAACCCAAGTGTCCACTGATGGATGAATGGATAAAGAAAATATGGTATATGTACACAATGAGATATTATTCAGTCATAAAAAAAGGAAATCTTGCCATTTGCAACAACATGAATGAACCTGGAGGGCGATATTCTAAGTGAAATAAGTCAGACAAAGAAAGACAAATACCAAATAATCTCCTACGTGGAATCTAAAACCAACCAACCCACAACCCCCAAGCTCATACATAGAGAACAGACTGGTGGTTGCTGGAGTTGGGGGAGGGGAGGGATTTTAGAGGAGGGAAATTGGTAGAAAGAATCAAGAGGTACAAACTTCCAATTATAAAGTAAATATGTCATAGAAATGCAATGTACAGTATGGTGACTATAGTTAATAATAAAGTATTGCATATTTCAAAGTTTCTAAGAGATTAGATCTTAAAAGTTCTCATTAGACACAAATTGTAACTATGGTGATGAATATTAATAGATTTATTGTGGTGATCATTTTGCAATATATACAAATATCAAATTATTCTGACAATGCCAAATGTTGGTGACAATACAGAAGAAATTCAACTTATATTTATGCACTGCAGGTGAAAGGGTAAGTTATTATAGCCATATATGGATACAGATATGAATGCATGTACACATATATGCATTCTTATTCATGTAGCAGATGAAAAATGATTAATGGTAGTAGTTACCTCCAGGAATGAAGGCAGAGGGTTGGACAAAATTTAATTATATCTTACTGTTCTGCTCTCTGAAAGCTGTATGCTTTTAAATGATTGCCATTCACTGAACACCTCCCAGATAATGTGTATGATGGGTGCTTTATACACTTAAAATCTTTTATTCCTCACAACAAATATAAACTGGTTACTTTCTTAATCCATCCTTGTAGTTTTCAATTGAGTGTATTTTTTTTAATCCTCAAAGAGAAACATCGATGTAAGAGAAAAACATTGAAAGAAAAAAGAAAAAGAAAAACATTGATCAGTTGCCCCTCCTTGAGAGCCTCAAATGGGGATCCAACCCACAGCCTTCTGATGTACGGGAGGACACTCCAACTGAGTACCTGGCCAGGGCTCAATTGTTTTATTATGAATCTTTAGATGGGAAAGGGAGACAATGTCCATACTGTTATGCTATACCCAGCACACCATCTCTTCATTCATTTGAGTAATATGAGCAGACACTGTGCTATGCAGACAATGGAATCAGTGAACACTTGTGGGAAGACTTAGAAAGTTACAGAAATGTTCTGCAGGGTCCTAATTTTTTTTTTTAATATATATTTTATTGATTTTTTACAGAGAGGAAGGGAGAGGGATAGAAAGCTAGAAACATCGATGAGAGAGAAACAACGATCAGCTGCCTCCTGCACACCCCCTACCGGGGATGTGCCCGCAACCAATGTACATGCCCCTGACCGGAATCGAACCTGGGACCTTTCAGTCCGCAGGCCGATGCTCTATCGGTTTCGGCCCTAATTTTTCTTAATCTTTGATAAAGCATGTCAACCACAAACTTATCCATGTTTTTAAGGCTAGTTATATTTTCAGCCTGCATAACATTTAGGGAGGAACTATAACATAAAATGACTACTTATAAGTTTGGTAATTAATATCATCTCCTTGGACCTTAAATAACATCTCCAAACTCTAATATACAGGGGCATAGTATTAAAATCTGCAGTTAATCTTCTTTCCATAGCTAAGATCAATTATCCTCTTATATAATAAATGCCTAATATGCTGTGTCTGACCGTTCATTCCACGGTTCTACCAGTTGCTATTATGTGCAATGACCACCAGGGGGCAGACACTCCGACTGGTAGGTTAGCTTGCTGCTGAGGTCTGGCCAAGACAGGCAGAACACGGACATACCCTGGACCAATCCTGGCACCGGCTGGTTTTGCCCCATCCTTGCAGGCCAGGCTGAGGGACCCCACGGGTGCACAAATCCGTGCACTTGGCCTCTAGTATGCTATAAAGATTGTCTGCATGCCTCGACTTTTTATTTTTATCTAGAAAAGAAGTCAGGGCAGTGGAAAGACCAAGACACTGGCGTTTTAAAAACCTGGAGTTGAAACCCAGTTCTATAAACAAGCTAGCTGAGTGATTTTTGCACAAGTCACTTAACTTGGCTTTCTGAACCCCCTACCTCTCCCCACCCCCCCTTTTCTAAAGCATGCTAAAATACCTATCTCATAATGATGTCCTAAGGGTGAAATGAGATAAGATACCTTCATTACCTAGAACAGTACTTGGCATGTAACACGTGCCCAATCAATTGAAGCTATTCCGTTTCTAAGTTTCCTGAAAGTAAGCACGCAGTTTCCTGGAAACCTTGCCAGTAACTAGCATAGTGCTTCGCACATCACAGAAACTCAGTGAATCCGGGGGCTGCCTTAGAAGGAAGTTTCCAGCTTTTTGGTAAATATTCCACTACTTTTTTTTTTTTTTTGGAGGCAGCCCTAATTCCATAGGTGTGCCCCAGTATCAGATACAACATACAGGTTTCTGTAGCAGTGTCTTAATGACATTTTTATTCTTTTAATCATCTTTTCAACGGCTCCCCCTGATTCTTAGAAGACGATTCAAACTCTTTACTGTGGCCCGGTGATCCGTTTAGTCCCAGCTTTATTTCCCTCCCCCCACCTCGCCCCTCACTTCGGATGTTCCAGCCACACCTGACCTCTATCTGCGCCTCAAATACTCGAGGCTTATTTCAGCCTCAGGGTTTCCTTTCCTCTGAAGGGAGTGCCTCTCCCTGTCTTCACAGGTTGAGCTATTTATAAATTAAGCTCCAAAGCGGCCTCCTGAGTGTCCTTCCCTTGATTGCTCTGCCTCCGCCATTCCTCTAAGTTTATTCACAGAATAGCGCTTAGCGCCCAATTCTCTCGTTTCCAAGTGAGAACGGGAACTCTTTGTCTATTTCGTTTCCAGAAGTTTCTCCCGAGCCTAGAACTGTCCTGGCATAGAGTATGGAGTAAGAGAGTGACCCTCTGGGCTACAACTCATCCTAAGGTCCACCTTTGGGCTTTTCAGGCTGGAGCCTGGGGGGGGGTGTGGGGGGGGGTGAGAGGGAGCGGGGAGTGGGGGGCATTCACTGTGACTGCACTAACGTCTTCCCAGAACAGGTCCCTTTCCCGGGTCTTCAGGCCGAGCACCTCTTTTCCCCACGGGGGGGGGGGGGGGGAACTTGGTTGGAAGCACCTCCTGTCGAGTCACAGCAGCTGTGGGGTTGTGGGTTCCAGGGCAGGGGTGAAATCTGGGCGCCGGGGAGCGCGTGTGGCCACAGCTGTGGGCCCTAGCGCGCTGAGGAATGGTCGGACGGCGGCACTCACGAGGCTTCTGGAACACGCCCGCGAGCCCTGAGCCAGGTGAACCTCTTCCCGCGGAATCTGACGGGGCCTCTGAGGGGAGGGGAGCGGAACGCGGCGCCGGCGGCGGCCTCGCGAACCCGTCAGAAGTCCTTCACGTTCACTTCGAAAGCGAAATGTCTGTCAAAAAGGCGGACCTCCTCTCACAAAAGGCGAGGGAGTTTAGTCCTTAGTCACCAGAACACGGCTTCCAGGGAACCAACTGGTACACTCACCGGAAAGCAGCCGCCCCGAGGGAACTTGACTGGGAAGGAGGAGCCTTGGGGAGATGACGAGCGGCCGCCGCGCGGAGCTCGCGCAGCCGCAGTAGAAGGCGCACGCCCTCCCGCCGGCCGCGCAGCCGCAGTGGAGGCCTCGTGCGCCCAGGGTGGGGCGCGGAACTGGGGCGGAGCTAGCCCGTCTCCCGCGCTGACGCGACGGCTCTGGGCGGAAGGGCGTGGACGCGCAGGCTCAGTGATCAGGAAGGCGGGGCCGCGCAGGCGTCGTGAGCGGCGGCAGCGGCGGCGGTGGAGGTGGTAGCGGCAGCAGCTGTCTGGGGGTTCCAGGAAGATGGTGCTGATTAAGGAATTGTGAGTGGGTCCGAGGGCGGGATCGCGACTCCCGGGGGGGTCGTGGTGGGAGGTTCATTGATGGAGAAGTAGGTGGAATACTCCTGAGAAGGAGCGAGGCTGGGGCTGGCCGCTCCCTTCGCGTTCCCCTTCCCCCCCCCGCCCGGCCCGCGCCCCCGGCCCACTCGAGGCCCCTCCACGGCGCTTCCCCAGGGTCCTCCTCCGGGCGTTACTGCGGCAACAATGCTGCCCTCTCTCCCGGGGTTAGAGGCGGCTGCGTCCCGATCGGATCGCGTGGCTCGGGAAGGCGC
Organism: Eptesicus fuscus; assembly: GCF_027574615.1. NCBI lineage: Eukaryota > Metazoa > Chordata > Mammalia > Chiroptera > Vespertilionidae > Eptesicus > Eptesicus fuscus. The sequence continues at coordinate 23,881,137 of NC_072495.1, read as the reverse complement.
GGCCGGGGAGTTTCCGCTGGGACCCGTCTTCCCACCAATCCCCTACCCCCAGGCCCGCGGGTGGGGGACCGAGGGTGGGAGAGACGGGGTGGGTTTGACTGTGATTTGTCGTCTTGGGTGGAGCCTGCCTGTAACCGGCGGGAGATGGGCTTGTCGGGTGAGGGCAGCACGGGTGTCTGAACTCGAGGTGGTGGTGGGACCTAGGCGCCCTGAAGTTCCTGCAGGAGCCGGGAAAGCCTGCGCTCCCCCGGGCCGCTCAGTTGACTTGACAGCATTGACTTGACAGCAAAACCCATCAGTCTCAGTTCCCATGTCTTTTTGAGGTGGGGTGACACTCTAGGCTCCGCCCACCTCACCGGGTTGAAGTGAGGCGTTAACACGTGGTCTGTCAAATAGAAGGGTTTCCCAGGTGCCTTTAGACCAGCGAAGTGATTTTGTTGAAAAGTCAGGCGTTTCCCACCCGCAAGGCCTGAATGTCACAGGAAATCTGGTTGGCAGTGATTGTTGGGCTATCTACAGCTGGTTCATTTCGTCATCATCCCTTGGGCAACTAGGGATTTCGAGTTACGGCCCTTGTCGGGTTTTCAAATGCTCCTTCCGTTCTACGTTTTTTAAAATGAAACTTTTGGTTGAATTTAACCATCTCCAAGACACCTTATTCTTATTTTAGTGTGAGTTCCGAAACTTTTCTTTAAAAAGGAAGCGACTCATTTCGCTTCTCGGCTTAAAACCCTCAAAAGATTCCATATCTCACTGACAATCAAAGCCCACGCCTGGGGGTGGGGTGGTCTTATGCTATTGTCTTTTCTGTGCTGATTTTATTTACTAACTTATCCAAAGCTCACATGCTTCCTTGCTGTTCTTGCCTTTCTGTTTGCTGTTCCCTCCTTTGAGTGTTCATTCTGCATCTCACTGACTCTCCCCCTGGCCCCCACTTCCTTCAGGTCTTTTCTTAAATACTGTATCACCTTCTTAGGGAATCCCTCTCTGAAGACCTAATTGTAACCCCCACCTTTTGGTATCTGTTTTCCCTGCTTTATTGTTCTCCCACAGCAGTTATCACCATCTACCATGCAACACAATTATTATTTTTTTCCGTTTTACTGTGTGTATTCTCTTACCACATGTAAGCTCCATGAATTTGTCCTGCTCGCTCCCATATCTCCAGGTCTTAGACTAGTCCCTGGCATGTAGTACATGCTCAGTAAATATTTGTTAAATAAATTCATAAAAAATTATAACTTTAGTCAGTAATAGGGATCCTGAGAAAAGACACATTTCAGTTAAAGCTTATTTATAGTATTGAACTTTGGATTTATATGAGAGTTTTCTTCCAAGTTCTTTGTACAGTGTATCATGCAAGTGTTATCTCATTTATTACTCTGACGTCTTTGTAATGTAGGTAGGTGGCAGATATTAAGGCAGATTGAGGATATGAGACAGAAGGAAATGGACTTGGCTCAAGCCAAGTAAGTTGCAGAACTGATATTAGATCACAGGAGTAATCATATTTCTTTTATTAGAGTTATTTCCTCCCTCCTAAAATGTGAATTAAGTGCTTAGTAGATTCTGCTGACAGTTATGTGAGGAGTGTCAAGCTCACTTATGAAAAACAGTTCCCATTGGTACGTTATACACTATGCTTTTTGTGAACCATTACTTTCATTATAAAAATTTGAATGCACTGAGGTAACAAATGTCAAAATGTGCCCAAAGTATAATATTTCCTAACAATTTATAAATTACCATTTCTTGATATTCACTCCTCGCGTATGTCTCCCCTAGAATGTATTTCCTCCTAGACTTTTTGAAGATAGAGACTGTTTCTTATTTTTTAAGTATTCCCAGCATCAGCACAGCATCTAGTCTGGCACACTGTAAGTACTCAGTGTTGTTGAATGAAAAAAATTATTATTAGTGTTTGCAAGTCAGCTTTCTAAAATTGTTTTTGGTTAGGAGCAATGAATAGGTCATTCCTATATGAAGATGTTGGTAAATTGTAAAATGCTTTGGCAAATGTTTGTTGTCTTTAAAAATGCCATCTATTTTTGACATGAATTAAAAGGTTAGAAATAACTTTTCAGGGTGGGAAGTTCACTTCAAGTTGTTACTTAAGCAAATAGATGAATTTGCCATTAGAATAAAGTCTTGGTTTTAAAGAACTAGTTGCTAGTTCCATTTGGGAAATTATTTTCATGAAAATTTTTAGAGAAGTTTAAAAAATTTTAAATACAGACATACCTCAGAGATGTTGTGGGTTTGGTTTCACACCAGTGCAATAAAGTGAATTTCGTAGTGAAGCTAATCACGAGCTTTTTGGTCTCCCAGTGTATATAAACGTTATGTATTATGGCAGTCTGCTAAGTGTGCAATAGTATTATGTCTAAAGAAGGTACAAGTCTTAATTAAAAATATTGGTACAAATTGCTAACCATCATCTCAGCCTATTGGAAAAATGGTGCCAGTAAACTTGCTCAACACAGAATTTCTACAAATCTTCAATTTGTAAAAAAAGAAAGAAGAAAAAGGCATTATCTGTGAAGCATAATAAAACGAGGTATGCCTGTTCCGGTTCCCTCACTATCCGAAAGTAGAGCATTCCTATGAAACCTTTTGTTAGCTGAAATGGCATAAAACAAAGAAGCAGTTACCATTAATTAATACAGTTGACTCTTGGAACAATGCACAGACTTAGGGACACCAACCCCAACCCCCCCCCCCCCCCCAGTTAAAAATGTGTATAAATTTTGACTCCCCTAAAACTTAGTTGTCCCTTGGTACCCACAAAGGATCCCAAAAATCCTCTGATGCTAGGTCCCCTATATAAAATGGCATAGATCAATGCATACAATGGGTCCTCTGCTTGCAACCACGGATTGAAACAGTACAGGTGTTTATTGGAAAAGATTTGCATCCCTGCACAGTTCAAACCCATGTTGTTCAAGGGTCAGCTGTATCTGAAAAAAATTTGATCATTCCCATATTCCCCTAAACACCTATGAAATCACATTAAATATGCTTAATTGCATCCAGTTTTACACTAAGTGTGATACCTGGACGATCTCTCAGGCTTTTCTGATACCTCAGGATACGTCTTGCTAACTGATGCACAAAATAAATCGAGATAAAGCACTGATGCTCAGACACAGTTCAAAGCTGTGGCAGCTTGATGCTGAAATCCTGAGTGTGGTTCCCTGGGAAGGAGCTTGGTGGGGCCACTCTTGATGCCCTCCCCCAAAACAACCCCCCGACCCCGGTTGCGTGCTGCCTCTGTGACAGTTCTACAAAACAAATGCTGAATACTGTTCACTTTTCTCCTTTATTTGTGATAGCGAATATCCTCTGTGTATTTCTTTCAGTTAGCAAAAATAGGTTCTAACATAGGTCTTTCCTAAAAGTGAAGTGGCGAACGAACTTTCAAAATGTGGGGGATATCTGTACTGCTTTTAGACGAGTAATCAAAAATCAAGACCTGTCCCTTCTCTCTTTTACTTCTTAGTAAGTAAATCTTGAAGAGGTTACTTGACTCATCATTCATTCAGAATGTCTTAATCAGTCACTTTCATTTCGTGAAATGAGTTTTCCTAGAAGTGTTGTTATATAAAAATATGGATCTTCCTGCTAAAATCACTCAGGGGTTGTTTGGCTTTGTGAAACTTCAGGGAAGTCTTTAACTCTTTCCTTTGTATTCCTTCCTTCCATTTCCTCTGCAGCCCATCATCTTGGTTCAGGCCTTTGTAAGGCCTTGCTCAGCCTCCCAAAAGATGGCTCTCCCCACACTCCTGCTTCTCAACATTTTAACCACCTACCGATGACTTCTTCAGGTTAGCTGTAGTTATGTCTCACCTTTTTGAACAACCTCCCATTATATTGCAGGCTCTGATAATATTCTCCCAACCTGTATCTTGTCTGTTTCCTCCTATATTTTTCAAAATACACTCCCAGCCTATAACCTAGTCTTCCCCCTGACCACTGCACCCCCTCTGCCCCAGTTTTTTTTCTGTTACTGAGGCAGTGAGCAAATTAGTGTGTATCCTGAAGATACAGCTGAAATGACTAGGTATGGGAGGACTGTATACCAAATGAATTCTTGATGAGAATAGAAATTAGTAACCTTTGTGACTTTGAGAATGTTTATTGTCCTTAGATGACCATTATCAAAAAGACAGAGTGATGAGTGATCTCCAGTTGTCTAGGAGGAGGGAATTACAGGAGACATGTTTTGTACCTGTTGATGATTAAGGTGATGTGAGTATTCAAGCATAGATGTTTGAGGAGAATAGGGAGAGAGAAGTAGGTGGAAAGTGCAGCTAAAAAGAAGTTGGAATGAGGAAAACTATGGGGAATTTTCTATGAAAAAAAAAAAATCAAGCTGAGTTCCTTGAGATTTTTTTCTCTCCTTATAATAGAAAGAGTTAAAATAAGACTTTAAATCACTGTGGTGCTGGCTTAATGGTTTGGAGGGAAAGTCAGAGAAGGACCAGGCCAAAAAAAGTTGATCTTTTGAACGTCAGCTCTTCTGAGAGACTCAGGATGGTTTTCAGAGTTTATGGTAGAACTACATAAAGGTACTTCATTATAAAAATCCAGAGTTAAAATGCAATGTTCTAATCTAGTTCACCATGGTATTCTTTTTTGGAAGCCGGAGCCTGTATATTGATCCTTTTGCATGTCCAATAACAAACTCTGTTGGACAAGATCAAACACATAGCAACCTTACATTGACTCTACCCTGGAAGGGGTTGTTATATTTATAAGACTCAAAGTATTTTCCATAAAGTTTTTTCTTATTAAGTCTAAAGGACCGTTTACTTGTTTTTCTCTTAATAAAATTGAGAAGTAATTGGGTAGGAAGGATCAGTTTTGGGAAGCATTCATTCATGAAATTCAAGACATCTATTTGTGAGAAGTATCCAAAAATGCACAGTATATAAATAGAGAATGAAACCATACTAAAAATTTCATGAGAGCAACCTGGCCAGACAGTGTACAAATAATACATCCTGTACCCTGCAATTTTCAGTAATGAGTTTTCTCTTGTTCTTTACTCTTCACAGGAATCTCTGCAACTGCTTTTGGGGGTCCTGGTATAATTTAGATGCTAAATGCAGTGATTGCTGACAACCTGGAATGGTAGTTTTATTTCCCCAGTTTAAAAAACACACACCTGGCTGGTGTGCTCAATGTTAGAACACCAGCCTTCTCGCTAAAGGGCCTGGGGTTCCATTCCCGGTCAAGGGCATGTACCTGGGTGGCAGGTTCAATTCCAAGCCCTGGTTGGGCATGTGCAGGAGGCAACCAGTCCATGTGTCTCTCACAACTATGTTTCTTTCTCTTCTTCCCTCTTTCTTCCTCGCTCCACCCCTTTGAATCTCTCTAAAAGTCCATGGAAAAGATATATCCTCAGGTGAGGATTAACAAAAAACAACACTTATTTAGAGCTGTACGCATTGCAAAGACACTCTTCCATAAATGATATCCTTGTACCATGCTATCATGGGATTTATAGTAGAAGGTCTTTTAAGCATACAGATGTGTTTTAAAGCCAGCTATTTTCTGTGTAACATATATTCTTTTTCCTTTTGTCTTTTTAGCCGTGTGGTTTTGCCCTGTTCTGTTCAGGAGGTAAGTCATGCTTGCTTCTGTATTATTTTATTGATATAGTACATTTTGGTATGTTAATCTAAAAGTTATATTTTTGCTGTATTTATTTACCTTACATTTTAGTTTTTTGTGACAAAAAGCAGGCTGTTACACAGATAATTGTAAATGAATTTCTGTTACATTGCTTTGTTTTGGAAGGGACCAAAGAATGTAGTTTAACCTGCTGTCTAGTGCAGAAATCCTGTCTACAATATCCCAGAGAAAGGAGTTTCTTGCTCAACTTCAGCACTTTAAGGTTAAGTCACTCGCTGCTTAGAGAAGAAGCCTACTTTACTGTTGGACTTTTAAAAACATTTGTCTTGATTTTAAACCAAAATCTGCTTCCCCATAATACTTGACTGTTGTTTAGTTTAAGTTCCTTCCATTTGAGCAATAAGAAATAGACCTGTTCTGTCTTGCATATGGTAACCCCTCAGGTCTTCTTATGGCAGTTCTCTGTCCTCCCCCAATCCCTTTTGTTCCATCTTCTGAGGTTACAAGGTTAAACATGTCCAGCATGTTCATTTGGCCTGATACAACATGACCCCTAGACTTCCTCACCAGCTGGTCTCACTACTGCATCGTCGCAGTTACTGCTTTCAACTGAAAATGGTATTCCAGACGTGTTTTGACCAGCACATAACTGAGAGATTATTGTCTCTCTTGATCTGCACATGATACAGAAATACATCACCTGTTCAGAAGTTGCATATTTTGTAGTTTTATTTATCTGTAGTATAGCCAAGAATGAGGATAGTAAAAGCAGAAAAGACTTCAGAGAAATCAAGATATGGGTAGCAAAACACGTAAAGCCCTCTGGGTCCTTCTGTAACGTGCGCTTGCTCAGTTATCTGGTTTTCTTAGAGATGACAGTGAATTCGAAGCAGTGAATTGGAAGTGGGACAAAACAAACTGATAACCATAGAAGTGACAGGTGACCGAAGACAGAAAGAAAAAAAATAAAATGAAGGAACTAAAAACCAATAGCTAACTGGCACTGTTTAATGTAAACTTGAACACAGCTGTATATATTTCAGTAGTGCCTGAGGTTTCACTGTATTAAAACACTCAAAACAAGCCAGGCACTCCTATTCTTTACTTGTGTAGCTCATTGTTTGAACTTGAATGCGGAAATTGACATTTGTTTTTGTTTCTTTTTTTCTTTTGGTTTTGGATGTTGGATCCACTTGGATGTTGAAATCTTTCTTGGTATTGTCACCGAAAATAATCTCAGCTCTTTGTTGTACTCGTACTTAATAAATACATCTCTTGTCTTCATTTTTTGGTCTTTAAAATGACAATGACAGCCTAATAGGCCACACAACATTAGTCCCTTAAGAACACTTTTTTGGATACTGTTGTTGTTTCTGTGTAAATTTTTGTTTACTCTGTTCGTGGCCTAGATCAAATTTACCTTTTGACTTAGAGACATTTTAATCCTATTTTTAAAATATGAAAAGTACATTTTAAAGGACTTAAGGATTGACTGTAGCATTACTGGACTAAACACTGATGATCTATCATGAAAAACAAAAGAAGAAATACAACCCTTTCTGCAGTCTAAAATCCCTACAAAAACTTATTTAATTCATTTTAAAAAATGTGCTTGGTTCTAGCTTCCTGAGAGAGAGATGGAGACATGGACAGAGACTGGGAAGGAAGGAGGTAGATGAGAGAAGGGAGAGAGAATGAGAATTAACATGCAAGATATCATATTCCTATGGGCTTTTTATTTTTTTTAATGTTTTTATTGATTTTAGTGAGAGGGGGGAGAGAAAGAGAGAGATTGATTATTCAGTTGCCTCTGAGACACACCTGGACTGAGAATCAAACCCACAACTTGGGTCTATGCCCTGATTGGGAATCGAACCAGCGACCTTTTTGTGTAAGTGACGATGTTCAACCAACTGAGTCACACCAGCCAGGGCCCTATGGGCTTTTTAGCTAGGAATATTTACAGAGCTTATAGCTGGCCCTATTTTTTGCCCCTCAAATAAAATGTTGGTTTTGAATGATTAGTTTTTACAGGTAGCTTTTCTTTGAAAACATGCTTCTATAAAAGAAAACAAACAAACAAAACACCCACATTTTTTTTCAGGCTGTCTTCATTGGGAGGAAGAAATTTAGTCAGATTCAAAGAGCTTGGAGATAGTGCCATGGTTGAGTCCTTAGGAACAAATTAGAACACAAGAACTTTGCTTTTTATCATTTATTGGAATGGTTAGTGGCTGGAGAATGGCATAGAACAATACTGCCCACTCACAGGTATTGGAGCAGACCACTGAGAATTCTGGTTCACTTTAAAATGAAATAGAAACCACTGTCAGCAATTTTTTGCCTTTTCAGGCTTTTATTATTATACTTTATATCCCTCCCCTTTATTATTGAGAATGGTATTCTGGTTTTTCAGCTTATTTAATTGGCAAAGTGACAGTTCTATACGTGCCATACCTTCATCCAAATTTTGTAAGATTACTGAGCTATAATAGATATGAAATTGTATATTTATTATTCAAAATGAACTAAGTGTCAAGATGTTTGGTTTTTTTAAGAAAACTTTTATTTAGAGGAAGAAGGAGTTCCTTTTTTAAAATATATACATTTTTATTGATTTCAGAGAAGAAGGGAGAGGGAGATAGAAACATCAACGATGAGAAAGAATTATTGATCAGCTGCCTCCTGCATGCCCCTTACTGGGGACCAAGCCCACAACCCGAGCATGTGCACTGATAAGTGGATATTGAAGTACATAGTAAAGCACCAGAGTGTGTGTAAACTAGCAGTTTTTTTGAATAATGGAAATCTTGTAAAATACTACAGTTTCTTGAAGCTGTATGAGCATCTGGTGTTCCTCGTCCTAAACATTCATTTCTAATTTGAGTCACGTTTTCTTGTAGAACATATGTGCTAAATCTATATCTTCTATAGTAAGATTTTAGCATAGGAAGTTTCCAGTTACTACTGACTTACTGAGATTCCTTTACTCTTTGAAATTTCAGTATCAGGTTGGGCAGCTGTACTCAGTTGCAGAAGCTAGTAAGAATGAGACTGGTGGTGGAGAAGGAATTGAAGTCTTAAAAAATGAACCTTATGAGAAGGATGGAGAGAAGGGACAGTATACACACAAAATTTATCACCTAAAGAGGTAAGCCGCCTATTCACATTTGATACTTAATCATTATGTTAAATAATTAGGCATCAACTACTCGACTCACTTATTAAGCATGTAACTACCTAACAACAAAACTGATATATCACTTGTATCATTTTTTGTTTTCTACAACAAATGGGATCATACTATACATATGGTTCTGCAGTTTGCTTTATTTTTTATGCAGTTATATATTATGAACATCCATGTTATTGTTTAATGTCCATTTCACTCTTTTTAAAACTGAGTAAAATTTCTTAGTATGGACATAGCGTAGTTTACTTATCCATTCTCTAAATGATAAGCTGACTGGGTGGTTTTTGGGGCGTATTCCAGTTTTTGTCCGTTACAAATAGTATTTCTCTGAACATGGTTGTACATGTCTTTATGCCTTAGGTTACTATTTCGCCATAAGAAATCTATGAAACTAGGATTGCTGAAAGGACATGCTCATTTTAAGTTTTATTATTGCCCGATTGCCCTCCAAGAGTGTAATAGTGTTCATTTTCCCATATTTTTCTATCTTTTTAAATTTGGCCGATTTGATACTCAGAAAATAATCTCTTATTTAACTGTCCATTTCTTTATTAGTGAAGTTGTGCCTCCCTCCTCGGGGTGATCATGGGGCGGTAGCCAGGCCCCTGGCCAATCACATCGCACCCGCCTTGGCTGGCCTGGTGCCAGTGGGTGTCATAGTGTGGTCCCAGATGGTCGTTCTGCTATTCGGCCATTCGGTTGATTTGCATATTATGCTTTTTATTATATAGGATAAGAAGAACTTCTCTCAGGCTTTTCGTGGGCTAAATAAAGGAAAACCTTGGCTCTCTGGATGCTAGCCTCCAGTGCACTCTGCCTTCTGGAACCGCTTCTTCATTCCATAATACCCTTTGGTTTCACCCTTTTATGCACTCATTTATACCTCGTGGCAGTTCTGAGAAATAGTCAATATACACATTGTACATAAGAAGATCCAAAGTCACGCAGCTAAGAAGTGGTAGAATGGTGACTGAGACTTGCTTTTTCTGATTTTTAACCCCATTCTTTAGCCACAAGTAGGCAGTCCCAAGTGCCTGACAGCAATACTCAACCTGATGAACACGGGTGTCCCATGAGAAGGGAAGGAGAGGGTTGATTGGATGGTGAGGGCTGCTTAGATGCCCTTATAAGACTAGCCTTGTCACACAATGATGGCAACTGTGGATGGAATCATGGAGAGGCATGAAACAGGAAAGGAAAGAAGGGGGCAATAATGGATCTCAGGCAGTATGGCTGATAAAGCCACTCTAACAGTTATGAAAAACAACCAAAAACTTATCTGTTAATAAAGACAATACAGGGACCCATTGTCGCTGTAGTCTGGGAGGAGGGAACAATCATGGGGCAAGGGCATTCAGATATCTACACTCAAAGTCAACAGTGTCATACAGAAGGCAGATAGCCACGGAAAACTGTATTCTGGAAGAGCAAAGAATTATTTCGTAGTAAGTCCTGAGGCCTTCGCTGTGCTATAGGAAAGACTGCAATTATGACAGAGGGCTGGCATTGCAGCCGGTCAGATAGACTTCAGTACCTATAAGGGTGTAAGTTCAGCATGCTGAATGCATACCCATAGTTCCTAGAGAGTCTTAGCGCTCTCCCTAAGGAAATTAAATGAATATGTGTCCAGCAATAGATGTTCCCTTTCCCAATGTTTATTCCATTGGGTAACCTATAGAGTGCTCTGGTACAGCATCAATAGAATTGCAGACTTTGCAGACTTGGTTGGGTAAGGTAGTTGACTAAGGCCACCAACACCTTATTTTACATTTGAGATACTGAGAGTGTTGAGGTCTACTTTACCCACTGTAATTAAGGTCTCTGGATTCCCTGGCCAGTATGCCTTCCTATTTCAGCAAAAACACTTGTTGGTAACATGTATATACTTCATCTCAATCAGAAAATTGAGGAACAATCTTGGCAAGGTATTAAAAAATCCAAAGTTTAGCCCTAGCCGGCTTGGCTCAGTGGATAGAGCGTCAGCCTGTAGACTGAAGGGTCCCAGGTTCGATTCCGGCCAAGGGCACATGCCTGGATTGCGGGCTTGATCCCCAGTGGGGGGGTGTGCAGGAGGCAGCCTATCAATGATTCTCATCATTGATGTTTCTATCTCTCTCCTCCTCCCTTCCTCTCTGAAATCAATAAAGAAACATATTAAAAAAATAAAATAAAATAAAAAATCCAAAGTTTAGTGACCATCTTGAGGAACATTTCAAATGTCTGGTTTCCTTCACTCTTAGATAAGATTCTTTTTATGGGATAGTGAGGTTCTTTCCATATCTTCCCATTACTTTCACTAGTAAGGAGTTGCCCATGTCACTAGTAAGGAGTTGCCCATGGTAATTCTAAGCATAGGATTTAGTACTTGGTGTGTTCTTAACAGTGTGCTGGCCACTGTAAGTGCTCTAGGTGGAAGCTCATTCATTTCCCATAGCACCCTTTTCTAGTGAGGAAACTTAAGATCCAGAAAGGTTTAAGTGGACCCTGTGTTGTTGCTGTTTGGTAGTAGAGATTGGACATGAACCCAGGCAGGCATTGTGACTCCAGAACTCGCCCTCTTAATCACTTGGCCCTACTGCAGAGCCCTGTGGGATGGTTAGAATATTTTCCATTTCCTGAAGTGAACTGCAAAGGACTTCACAACGAAATTCTTCCAAACCCACGATTTCACCATATCCCATTTTCTTATGTCTTCAAAGTCTCAAGTCTTTTAAAATAAAAGTTAAACGTAGCATGGTACTCAGGATTTTCACATATGCTCAGTTGTAATAGCTGTCCAGAATAAAGATCTTTGGCTCTTCTAAGTAAGCTAGTCTTTGTCTTCCAGACTGATCTGGTCCAGCCCCTTAGGCTATTTTTCTAATGACTTTGGGTCCCTCATAACCCGCTCAGCTTTCTGAATACAGCTTAGATCTGTCTTGTGTGGAGGCATTCCCTGATACTTACATTCTATCCTAACCTCCATCACTTTTTGTCACTCTACTCAGTTTGCTCCCTAGACTTGTACCCCACTTACCATAAAGTTTGAGTATGTTTTCTTAAGTTGTTTAATAATCACTTAATGGTGGATGGTGGGGAATTGACAGAATTTATTGGGCAAAAAATTTGGAAGTAAGGCAAGACAATGTGTTGCAACTTTTGAGACGGTATTTCAGAGAAAAACTTGCAGTTCTCCCGAGACCTCATCAGAACTCTGACCAGACCTTTTGTGGATTGTTTTCTCTCCCTTCTTGGGGAAAATTAGGTTTGCTTTTTTTTAATTTCTCATAAATATTGCTTTCACCATCTTCAGTCAGTCCTGTAATATGGAGAATTCATAAAGCTTTGCCCACTCTAGAATGGCTTTGTTCCTCAAAGGTTAAAATAGCAGAGGTTTTATTGAAAATTGTTTTAAAATTTCATGTGGTTCAAGTTAAGAGCTAATTTTTATAAGCAAAAAGATTCATCTGCCAGGAAGTAAAAGTTCTGTGTGCATTTAAAAACGAGAAGCTTAGGCTTGGCTGGTGTGGCGCAGTTGGTTGAGCATCATCCTGTGCACCAAAAGGTCTCCTGGTCAGGGCATATACTGAGGTCGTGGGTTAGATCCCTGGTCAGGGTGCATATGGGAGGCAACCCTTTGATGTTTCTCTCTCACATTGATGTTTCTCTCTCTTTCCCTTCCTCTCCAAAATCAATAAAAATATATTTAAAAATAAATAAAAAGAAGCAACCAAGTATAGATTTTTTTTAAAAAAAAGGAAGTTTAAATCACCTGATGAGCATGCAAAGATTAATTTTAAATGATTTATGTTCAGAAATCATCTCTGAATGAGGATAAGTAAGAAATTAATAAATAGCCTAATATAGTAATTTGTTCTTGAGTTGAGAATTAGCCATCAACACATAATTTTTTTTCTTTGTATATATGTAGCTCTGAGTTTTAATTTTGCACAGGTAAAAGTTTTCTAAATCAGGAGTGATCCTATGCTACAAGAACATCAGAAATATTACTGAAATACATTGTTTCCTCTTTATGGTGCACAGTGACCCTTAACATGGGTTTTGTACTGCATGGGTCAACATATATGTAGTGGTGGTTGTTTTTTTCCAATAAATATACTGTTGGTCCTCTGTTTCCCCAGATTTTGCATCTACGAATTCAACCACAGAGGAAAAGCATTGCTTTTATTATTATTATTATTATTATTATTATTCTCATTATTGATTTCAGAGAGAAGGGAGAGGGAGAGATAGAAACATCAATGGAGCTTCCTATCAGATATATGATTTGCAAAATTATTTATTGTATGAGTTGTTTCACTTTCTTGATAGTGTTGTCCTTTAAAGCTCAAAAAGTATACAGTTTTGATGAAGTCCAATTTACCTATATTTTTCTTTTATTTATGCTTTTGTGTCATTGCCCATTCCAAGGTCACAAAGATTTATCTGTTTCTTCTAACAATTTGATAGTTTTAGCTCTTAGATTTAGCTCTTTAATCCATTTTGAGTTAATTTTTTCCACTCTATTCTTACCCACTCCTTTTAATTTTCCACACAAAGCCAGAATGATCTTGAAACTTAGATCAGGTTGTGTCATTCCCCTTCTTAAACCCTTCATTAGCTTCCCATCATATAAAGAATAAAATGCAAATCCTGTGGCCTATAAGATGGGCCCCTGTGATCTGTCTGCCCCCTGCCTACCTCACCATCCTCAGCTTGTATCCCTCTGTTGCTTGTTCACTACAATCTAGCCCTGCTTGGGGCAAATGTGGGAGGCAACCGATCTATGTGTCTCTCTCACTTGGCTGTTTCTCTCCATCCCCCCTCTCTCCCATCCTGCTCTCTTTGGAAGTCACTGGAAAAAAATATCCTCAGGTGAGGATTAACAACAACAACAAAAAAGAAATGATTAGCCAAGTTACTTATCTCAGGAACAGGATTAAAAAAAAAAAAAAAGGAATGCTCCTAGATCAGGAGAAGTTCAGTGTACATTATGGTCATTTATTATGTATCTTTTAAGCCATATTAGCCCTTTGTTTTCTGGTGCCACTGTGACAAAGTCCTCTCCCTGCAAAGCAGACAGGTTTACAACCATTGAGCTTAGATTAGATCTTAATATTATCTTCTCTGAAGACAAGCTTAGATTAGATCTTAATATTATTTCCTCAAGACAATTGATAAAGCACTTTGGTTGAATTTTACCCCGAAGTTAAATATTCTTAAATAACCTTCATGTGTGGGGAGGCTAAGTGTTGGCAAAGAACCTTGGTGCTCTTGGGCATAATGCTATGGCTGACTTTCAACAGCTGGAATCTAGAGATGTTTACATTGAGGTAGGCACATTCATCAGTATTGATTTATTATGAGAGAACATTTCGTGACTAGTTTGGGATGAGCAAGAGGAAGAATGTCCTTCCTAATTTGTTTTGGAAGGCCTGACTCCATTTTGTTCATTCAGTTCATGTGTGTTCCTTTTCTGAGACTGTAAGATTCCAAAACAGAATTTCCTTCATTTTACTGAAGTGACTTCCTAAGTGATACTGAGGTGGAAAAACAATGAATATGCTATGCTCTCAGTTATAGATATAAGTGGCACACTTGAACTGCCTTGTTAGGAATATGTTAAAGCTGCCATTAATGAAAATTTCTCTCCTGTAAAATAGAATTGAAATTTAATTTTATTTACTCCATTTATGCATTTTTTCCCCAAGTTTAGTCAATTACTTAGATTCATTGAGGGAGGGATGTGCTTGTTAATGTGCTTATGTTAAATGTAAAAAGTCAGTAAATTTGAAACAAAATTGGCTCAAAGGTTTGGTTGAGCCTAACTAAGTCAAAACAAAATGAATTGTTAGAATTCATATCGTGGAAATAGCATCCTGGAAGTAAGATAATAGGCAATTCAGGGGCAAAATGAAGAAATATTTAAGCTTTCTTATGTATATGGCTGTTGGGGCCTTTAATGGCTGACTACCAATTTTCTTCTGTTTGGGCCAGCAAACTTTAGAACTTTTGATGAATATCAAGGTTTTCAGAATATTGGGCACTCTTATAAAGAGGAGAGAGTCAAAATATGTTTCTGAGCTAGTACACAGCTATTTTTCGCCCTGCCTTTTTCTAAGTTGACCAAATGAACCATTGATAGATCTGTTTGTCAAACTCTCAGAGAGATTAGTGATCTTGTAGTTTGTATTTTTTTTAATTACCCACATCCTATATAATAAAAGGCTAATATGCAAATTGTCCTCTTGACCGGGAGTTAGACCAGGGGGTGGGGCCGGCTGGCCAACTGCCAGTGCTACCTCCCTTCCCTGGCTGGCCCTGCCCTCGATTGCCCCCCCCTCCCCACGCTGATTGGGGGTAGGGCCAGCCAGCCAACCCCCTGTAGCCCCTCCCCCTGACCCATGCAGCCCAATCAGATCAGGGCGGGTCAGCCGGACCCCACCCGTGCACAGATTGTGTACCAGGCCTCCAATGTATTATATTATACTCTGATTAGACCTCTCCCACATTTAAAGGGGTTTTAAGTAAAGGAAGAAATAATTTAACTGCTAGATATTGGTTGACTTTTAATGTGATATTATTTTCACTTCTCCCAGCTTCATTTTTCTGAAGTTTTACCCCCTTGCATGAGTCTTTCCAAGATTTGAAAAGAGTAAGTGCTCAAAGAATGAGCCCTCCTTCATTATTATCTTTTAAGGATGTAAGGCTGCAGGTAATCTCTTTATGCCTTTGGAATCGAGCTTGTACTGCCATCCTATCTAATAAAAGGGTAATATGCAAATTAACCATCACTTCATCACAAAGATGGTAGTGCCCAGTTCTCTCAGCCCCGCCAGAGTCCCCAGTCCTGGTGGGGGGGGGGGGGTGGGCACGACCGCTGAGAGCGGGCAGCGTGAGTGGCCTGGTGGAATGCTTGTTTCATCGCTGCAGATGAGTCTCTGGCCGTGCCCAGCTGCAAATGGGCCTCTGGGCCGTGGAGAGCCTCTGGGCAGCGGGTGCGGAGCGGCCAGGTCCCGCAGAGAGCTACTGGCGCACGGATTCGTGTCCAGGGCTACTAGTATGTAATAATAGTACTTCAGCTTTTCTTTTCTGGTGATTTGATTTGCCACAATAGTGGAAGCTCCAAATCATGTACCTGCTTTAGTGTTCTGAAGAGATAACAAAAGGGCTGTTCATACTACCTCTTCTGTAACCTCACAGCTCTCTGGCTAGTGTGGGGTTCCTTACATCTAGTCTCTGGTCAGCTGCTCAATCTTATTATGGGGCCAGAAGTGCATTCTGGGTGCCACATTTCCTTAGTTTGTTCTTTCTCTTAGTTTAGGACATTAAGTTGTACTTGAAAGTTCTCAGTAAAGCAGCTCTGATATAGAAAAAAAATACGTAATAGGGCTTATAGTTGGAGGATATAGTTGTTTGGTGTGTGTGTGTGTGTGTGTGTGTGTGTGTGTGTGTGTGTGTGTGTGTTTCTGGGTTCTCTGTTCTGTTCCATTGGTCTATATGTCTGTTCTTGTGCCAGTACCAGGCAGTTTTTTTTTTTAATTCTTTATTGTTTAAAGTATTACATATGTCTCCTTTTTCCCTCATTGACCTCTCCCCGGCCACCCCCAGCCTGGAGGGTATAGTTTTGACATACAGTTATTTAGCCACTTAAATGTTGGTTATATGAATGCTTACCTCATAGTGTTATTAAGGGATTTAAGTGAAGAAAGGCCTGTGAAAGTACCCAGCTCCATGTCAGCTTATAATTAAAAAGCGGTAACTACCATTATCGAGCACTCCTTGTCCTGCGCAGTGTGCGAGACACGCTGCAAGATATTATCTGATTGAATCCTCTCAATGACCCTGCAGAGTAGGTAATAGAACTCCATTCAACACATGAAGTTCAGAGAGCCAAGTAAAATGCCCAAGGTCATACATCTTCCAAGTAGTGATATTGCGATTTGAATCCAATCTGTGTGAAAAGCCTGAGCATGTAAAACTGCTTTTTTTATGATGAAATAATCATTTAAAATGGTCATTTCATTTGCATTTTTTGAAGACTAAAAGACTGATGTATCCATTTATTTGTTTACCAGTTGTATTTTCTATTTGTAATGTGTTTGGATATCTTTTGCCTGTTTCATCTTTTGGGATCTTTCCTGATTGTCTTAGGAATATGCACAACCTCATCCTATATTACATATTTAACCCTTCTCTGACCATACTTGAGGCAGCAAGTGACATTCATCTTCCAAACCTACAAAATTTGACACTTGGATATACTTTCATATCTCATTTTTTATAAATTTTTTTAGGCTTATTCTGTAAACTGTGTGAAAAGTCTTTTTACTCAAGGATACCCCTATTCTGGGCTGCTTTTTTTGCGTTAAGAGACAGTGTAGTGTAGTCTTTACACAAGAGAACTTCTGTGTTGTGTTATGTGCAGGTTGAATGGCTTCATCTAACTCTTAGGGAGATAGATCAGAAGCTCATAAGAAAGAATTGCTTCTATTTTTAAAAAATACTGTATGCGGTTAAACATATAATTATTTTGTTGTTTTTACATTCATTTTCCACTTGATTACTTTGGGAACGAGGAGAAAACTGTTGAGCTCGTGAAGCTTAGAATATAATCACCTTTGATTACCATACTCTGTGAAGCAGTGTGAAAGCTGCCAACAAAGCAGGGATGGCGCTGTTGAAAATACATCCACTATTTCTCTCCTCACAGCAAAGTTCCTGGATTCGTCAGATTGATTGCTCCCGAGGGCTCCTTGGTGTTTCACGAGAAAGCCTGGAACGCATATCCCTACTGTAGAACAAGTAAGCCTGGTTCCCAGCAGCCATTCCCCCCAGGAGGACAGCTTTGAGGAGGGTGCCACCAAGTCAAGGCCTTTTACGGGGTCTCGGGTAGTCACGGCCCTCACTGTGGCAGAGGAGAGGATGCATTGGGCTCCTCCCCCCAGAGCTTTGGGAGGGGCCTGGGCTCATTCCTAGATGACAGCACCTTGAGGTCCTTGCTGACTGCGCAGGGTCCAGGGGTGAGCGAGTGGAAGGAACAGAAGCATACCTTGTGTTATTGCGCTTCGCTGTATTCGGTGAAGGCAAGACCCTCCACCGGCTTTGTCGCGGTGGTTTGGAACTGAACCCGCGGTATCTCTGAGGTGTGCCTGTGCAGAAACTATAAAGAAAGGCCGTCCACACGCAGAAGTGTCTCCTGGTGTGGTTTTAACAGTATTTTACTTACATTGCCACGTAATAGGGGAGGGATATGGCAGCCTTCTGGAAAAGTTTTTTGTTGTTTGCTAAATTGGTATTATAAATGATGTTTTTGCTATTGTGCCATTATTCTTTTTACCATTGTTTTAAACTTGGATTGTTGACTCCATAATCTAAAGTATCCTACTCTGTGACTTGTATAGAAACTGTGCTTTGCAGATGTAAACTACTAAATGTCTTATTTTCAGGTAGTTTGATCTTGTAACATTAAATATTGTGACAGATTGTTTTGACTCTGATTAATATTCTGAAATTTTTCTCCTTTTATTGCCCACCTGTCCATTATGCTTCAGTTGTAACGGTGAGTAAAACTGTTTTTTTGTGTCACAAACTCTTCATCTTTTGACTTTGCTATACATAGTAATTTATTTGCAACTGTTTTATTAACCCTTTGCACTCGCTTGCTTTTTTCTCGATTCCTTTATTCTACTCGGGATTTAATTTTTTAAATACCCCAGATTTTACAAAGCGCGGCAGTAGAATAAAAAACTGGAGTTTCTTTTCATACAAACTTATTTATTTGGATTTTTTTATATTTCAAATTATTGATACATTCAAAGAGTAATTTTAATCTCTATAATTTTTCATGGTGTGATATTTTTTGAAACATTCACCCACATGAAGACCTGGTTTACATTCACATGTTTCGCAAATATAAATCGTCTCTCTTCTTCCTCCTTTGATTTTTCTGTTAGAACAAACAACACAATCTTTGTGTTTTTTGTTAGGGTGAGGTGTGATTATATGGAGCTTTCCATCTAAACGTTGCTCTAAGTTAGTGGATAATAATCTACCCCTGGAAGTTAGTGTACTGGTCTAACCTTTTTCACGTGACTGATGTGTCTTAGAAACAAATAGCCTTTGAAGATGCCATTGGTGAAGCTTAGGTGGTGGCATCAGTTGAGACGGCATTTACATTTTACTTGTCCTTTCATGCTAATGAAAACAAGAAAAGATACTGGAAAAATAGACAATAATCCCCCTTCCTCCCCCGCGGTGAAACTACGTGTCGAGTGTGGCTCGACATACGAGCTGCTACTGATGCTAACCGTGTCGAGTCACACTCGACATCCGAGTGCAAAAGGTTAAAACTGCCCATCACTGCATGGTTCCTCCTCTATGCTTCTTCCAGCAACCTGCACTCCACCACATGCTCCCAGGTTTAATGGGCTCTCTCCAGCCTTATCTCAAAGTCTCCCTGTTGACTTTATTTTGCTTCTGCTGCTTTCTGGGAATGCCAGATTTGCTCACCAAATCTCACAGCTTCTTTAATATTAGCCCTGTATGCCGCATGACAAGTAGGGTTGTTTCAATTATTTAAAAGCATGTAGCATTTGGTTTGCCTGACAAGCCTATAAAAATAGATACCTAATGATTCTTTATCACTTGAGGATCAGGCTTGTAGAGTCAAAGGCATGGATGCTTATGCTGGGGAAGGCTCCAGGAAGAACTGGTGAAAGATCACTGTCATTTGACTGTTGTGTTTTCTGCAGAATGAATATATGAAAGATGATTTCTTCATTAAAATTGAAACATGGCACAAACCAGACTTGGGAACATTAGAAAATGTAAGTTTCACCTCTGGACTTTTCATTGAAATGAGAATACTATAGTCCATTTTGTCATCACCAAAGGGATGACACCTGCTTTATACCAGTACCTGGCCACCCCCGGGTGTGTCAGATTACAGGGAGGCAAGCAAACAACCGGAAACAAATGGGTTTTCCTGACCATTCTCCTTCCCTTGAGTGGACTTTAGTGAGGTTGCTGTTTTTATCAGCAACTCCTTCGCTGAGACAGGGAAAGCACAGTTAAAACAAAACTCACAGAGAATCCCCAAACCAATCTTAGAGCCATTAAATTTCAGATTTCTTTTACCTTTTCATCTCTGTATTTGCCAGAGCTGCTCTCCATTGCAAAAATAATGGCTTTAATTTTCATCTCCATTCCACTTTGCTGGGATATGGGTTGATGTCAGAGAAATGGCCTAGGAAGGAGAAGGTACTCTGGATAATTTATAATACTGTTGACGAGTTCCGGATATTTACAAGTTGGTACACATTTATCTCTAAAATAAATGAGGTGATTTGATATTTTTAGTCTGTGTATGATTTAATCTGCTTTCAGCTTTCAGATGGCTATATCTTTGGCAGTTTTTAAACAATTCTTAATTGGTTCATAGATGGAGTTTCAGAAATAGATTGAACAACATGCAGTATAGAGGAGTTAACATCATACTGAAACTGAATAGCTTTAGGATAATCAAAGTCAGAGTTTCAGACCATACAATGCAGCTTTTTGAAATCTTAATTATAATGTCACTTTATGTTTATCTGGAATTTGGAGGTTAAAAGGACTTTGTCATGTATTGTTTGAGTTAAACATGGGTCAGGTACATTTTGTTAACTAAATAATCTCTAAGGACTACCAGAAAATAATTGTGACAGACTTTTGTTATTTTGGCAGTATCCTCACCCCCCCCTTATTTTTGGGGTTTCAAGGGATAATAAAAGATTTCTAGATCCCTCAAGACTAATTTAATTATATAGCAATTTGGATTTCCCCCCCCCCTTATAATTAATGTACTCTGAGAGACTCAAGATAAAGATTATATATGTAAGTATAATAGTTTTGCCTAGCAAGAATAGTCTATAATTTGTTTTGTTTAATTTCTCTTTGTAATTTTAGGTACACGGTTTAGATCCAAACACATGGAAAACTGTTGAAATTGTCCACATAGATATTGCAGATCGAAGTCAAGTTGAACCAGCAGTAAGTACTATGTACTACTCAGTGACATTTTAACCTGTTGCCTCTTACATCTAAGAATTATTTATTTCTTGGATGGCCTACATTTTTACACTGAAATGAGCCTGGAGCTTGTGTCTGGACTGGACATCAGAAATATCAGAGAGTAGGAGAGAAGGTGATTGGTTTTTTGTTCGGATTTCACCTTTGCACAAGTGATCCCTTTAAGAAATCTCAGTATACCTGAGATATACAGGGATTTGTTTTCATGGGGGTTGGGGGTAAGTGACAGTATTTTACAAAAAATTAAGAAAGCAAAGATTCCATTTACATACAAATTTTTAGTAATTTGGGTTATCCCAACATTGTCATTTGTGAGAAATGGTTGATGGTAGAACATCACAGTTTAACAGTTGTGTAGCTTTTTATTTTGATTCTTACTAGATGTAAATATTTGCACTTTAAGCTTTTGACTTAATAAGAAAACTTGTTCTCAAGAGTATTAAAACCTTTATTTCACAACTACCCCCTGTACAACTCTCCCCTCCAAATTAAGGCCCTTGTATTATTTTGCCACATTTGCAATATCAGCTAACTACTTATACTATACTGCGTGCTGCTTTGGTGTTGCAGTGAACAGCTGTGGATTTTTTACATGTTAAGACAACCTTCTTGCTAGTCGAGAGAGAGCCAAAGCTTTGAAATGAGAGTGACACCTCGTTTTGTCATGAAACGCAGCGTTTCAGTTAGCATTTCATTTCATTTTCAGTGCTCTTCCCTGAACTTGAGCATTGTCATAAGCTGAACAGAAATAACTCAACAACTAACTGTCTCACATTGCTGGTGCAATGTAAATGTAAACCTTCTAAAACAAAGACCCCTGCCCTTTGCTCAGAAATCACTGGGGTTCGGAATGCCAGCAGTGACCCTCTGCTAGGCTGGGTCCTGTTCAGCTAGGGCCCCCTCCCTGATTAGAAGTGGAATCTTTGTCGTGGGAGATTTTATATTTAATTGTACTATGATTTGAAGTTATTTCCATTTCAGGGCTATTTCTGCCTTTGAAATGATATAAGGCTTTTTTTATCCTCAGAAGTAAAATGTATGCTCTCTTGAAAACAGTGTCTGTTTTGCCCTTTTATTTCTCTTCGTATGGTTTCCAGCCATGATTTCCTGGTGATAGGAAGAGCAATCATTGGGAGTGAGTAATGAGTGAGTCAGTTAATGGCGAGGTCAGGACAGCTCACATGCCTGGAGCAGCAGGCCACTAGATAATACAGAGCAGCAGTGTGGCCCTGGGATTGGGTGGCCTGGGGAAGTCATTCAGGTTATACTGTCAGTTTGAGAAAGTTGTGTTGGCCAAACCAAATGGTCTGATATTGTGGCTCACAGGTTTGCATTCCATGTTCTTCAGCAGAGCACAAGGCAACTCTGGTTTTGCTGAGTTCTTTGTCCTTGTTCTCAGGCTAAATGCGCTCTCAGTCAGTGTTTACAGGCACCAGTGCGACTTGTAAGAACAGTGAAGGCGGATGATGAAGAGCCTTAGAGCCCTCAGTCCCATTCCTTCTACCTCAGCTTAACCTTCAGAGAGAAAAGAAGGCAGCGCTGCCTCAGGTGCACAACAGCACTTGAGAGGTGCTTCAGGTGGGGGCACTGCACATGCAAAGGCTGAGCAGGTGGCTCTGTGGGTGAACAGTGAAAGAGAGGATGGATGGGGCCAATGAGGAGGGTCTGCATTGTGAGTCCATGGAGCTGTGACTGAGAATATACATTCTGAAACTAGATTGGCTTCAGATTCAAATTCTGAGGTTGTGCTACCTGCCGGCTTTCCCATCTTGGGTGCCTGTTTTAGCTTGTGTAAAATGGGGCTAATTACCTCGCAGGATTAAATGTGAGTACTTAGAGCAGTGTCTAGTTTAATAATTGCTGGCCATTATTGTCATTATTATTAGCTGTCGGTGCACAGAAGTTCTGAGAATCTATGTTCACACCAAGCATTGTCTGGGGAGAATCAGTGTTCATTTATGTATGTGTGATTGTGTTTTTCAGTGTCCATACTTCCTATTTTCCAAGTTACATTTTAGAAATTAGTAAGATATACTTTTTTTAAAGTTTATTGGATCCACAGTACCTTTTTTATTATAAAATATACATAACACAAAATTTACCATCTTAACCATTTTAAAATGTGCCGTTCTGTGGCATTTAGTACATTCACAGGATTGTACAACCATCACCACCATCCAGTTCTGGAACATTTTCATCATCCCAAATGGACACCCTGGACCCATAAATAGTCACTCTCTCCTTCTCTCTTCCCGCAAGTTTTGGCTGCCACTCATCTCTTTTCTGGATTTACCTGTTCTGGATATTTCATATAAATGTGTGGTGAGGGGAGAGTTGTAGGGCCTGGCACCCATTCCAGCAAGGAAGTGGGCAAGAGCCTTCGTGGGCTGGGGAAGCAGGGTCTGCCCTTTTCTTCCGCACATTCTCATTTGTTCACTCTGCTGGCACAGACAGTTGCCCCGACACTCCCTTCCCCTTCCACCCCATCTGCTTGGCCTTGTCTAGTTAATGTTTGTCTTAGGATTGGCTTCTATGGCAAATACCTGGGTCACCTGGGCGTCCTTTCGTTTTACCTGATCTGGTTCGGTTTTCTGTTGAGTTAATTTGTTCATTTGAGTCTGCCTTTTTTATGTTCCTTGAAAATTCTAGTCCAAGCTGTTGGGAAAAAGGAAGCTTCCAGATCATATTTGCAAATTCTAAAGCGGTATTTAGTGGATGCGCAGTCTGTGCTGCCTGAATAGCCCTGCTGTAGCTGTCCACGACGAATATAGCGCCCTCGGGAGGTTTACAATCCCGCGACACAAGTCCAGTGCAGTGACATAGTTCACAGATGGCACAGGCTTATGCTTGGCCCAAAGTTCCGCAGGATTTCAGAGAAAAGAACAAGTGATCTGTGGGTGTGGAAACATATTAAGGTGTGTCTACCATACCAACAGTGATTATTTAGTGCCGAAAAGTTGCTCTTCAAGAATTTAAGTGACACTAGAATTGGGAGCTTTGTAACTATGAATAGGCCAACACGGTAGAATTTCAATAGGAGGGTCTTCTGAAGGTGTGGTGACCTCTCATAGTTGAGACGATGACACCTTAACTCCTGCAGATTTTAGTCTCAGAATGACTTAGTTCATTGATTTTCATTTTGTTTACAGTGAACTCTTAATTTGTCTTGAATGAGCTAATTTTTCTAAAAACTTCTTAAGCTATTTTTTCCCCTCTTATTACTTGCTTTAAAAGAAATAAAAACAGGTAATTAGTCATTTTGAGAAGATAAGTAATCAAGTCTCCTTCGAAATCAGGACAAAGGTGAAATAGTTGGGAGGTCAAGAAACCAAGAAGTTGGAAGTAAAGCTTGGATCTTTTACCTCCACCTGGTGGGGATTTTCTGTCACTGCAGATGAATTTAATACAAACAGCCCTAAATATTTTAATTCAGAGTGACTGTTGATTACTTTTAGGGTTTAACTCTCTGCTGGGTTGCTGGTGTCAGACAGCTTGTATACCACTCTGTCATAGACTTGCTGGTTTGGGGGGTTTTTTGTTGTGCTTATGAACTGTACTTCACCATGCATAGAAGGGATGTGACTAGACCCGCAGTGTAACTGAATACTTGGGGAGATGCTTTGACATGTTTACATAATTGAATGGGAAACATGGTCACAATAACTCTAGGAATAGGATTTGTTGTAAAAATCTGTCAGTGTGACCCAGTGTTACAGAGGAATATGCTAGAGAAATCATATGTATTTAAACATATGATTTATTTAGGGTCTTTTGTTGGTGACTTACAGAAAGTGTGGTATATTAGTATAGCCATTATTCTCTGGAATTTTCTAGAAGATACATCATTGCCTAATGAAACAAGCTAAGCAATCTGGGATTTCTGCATAAATGTTCCTACCCAATTTCTTTTGGCCACCAACCAAAACAGGTTCCCTGTTTCAGGGGGAAGACGCATTGTAGTGAAGTGGTAAGATGTTAATTCCTTTAGGAGGGAAGGCTTCTTCTGCTTGACATTGAAGCAGCCACAGAGCACATGGTTCCAGCAGGACACACCCCCTTGCTGCCACCCTCTCCCCATTTCAAATCTAACCCGGGTATCACTCCTGAAAAGACTTTTGAGTACCCTTTGGGGGCCTGGCCTATACTCTTCTCATCCTCTCTGTGTTGCCAGGACCTAGCAAGATGCTCAGTATTGAGCCTGATGGGGAGTGACTTCTCAATAAAGGCTTGGTGGATGGATCAAAGAGAATGTGCAGATTTCCCCCATCTGTGGTGTTAAAGGGGGGGAAAAAGTTTGAAGCAATTGAACTTTTTTGTTTTTGTTTTTTTCAAATATTAAATGAACAAAATGCTACTTTAGGTCCTCTTTTTACTAATCTTAGATGGTGAAGGATGTAATGATGTACTTCAATTCTAAAAAGTCTGTCCTTTCTAAATGAGCATATATCTTTCTTTCAGATTAAAAAGTTGTTTGAGATCAAATTGTAATAGAAGTCAAGGTATCCAGCACAGAACACCAGAATATAGTTAAAGTTTTTTTTTTTTAATTTCTAAAGTTGCCGTAAATACATGACCACAACAAAAAGTCGCGAATTCTTTAAATGTCCTGATGAAATGCACATGCATATCTTCAACTCATTTCCAAAATGTACACAAATGAGTCAGTTGACATCTGCTTCTGCTCTTTTCTAAGGTATAAATGTGAATCTGGCCCCTTTTAATCATCTCCAGCACTTTGTCTAAGTAGCTTTCCATGATTTGTATACAAAAGTCACTTCCCAGGAGAGGAAGACTCTTTAAAGTATAAGCCGAAGTGTACACACGATTAACATCAGAGAGACCTTCGTTTTTGGAAGTAATTTGAAAGAAAATGAGCAGGGGTTTTTTTCTTTTTCTAAAGAAAGAAATTGGAACCATATTTTTAGGTATTTCTGTGTAACCAGAAAGGATTGTATCAGCCTCTCTCTATCGTATATGTTTCCTCTAGTACATCCTCTGTGACCTTATAATTTCCAAGGTTATTTTTGGCAGAAATGTTTAATTCAAATTTGTAAGGCCCACAGGTTAAAGATTGATCTAGCTTGATATCTGTTTTTTAAATGTCATTAATAAGCAAATATTAATGACATGAAAGTTTTAAATTGTTTGGGAGACTTAGTTTAAAAATACAGACCTATTTAATATTAAAAGCAGCAAGTTTAAAGAGGGAATGAATTTTTCTCCTCATGTTTCAGCAAGTTGGGAGTGTACTAATTTATGATGAAAGGTTTTTCCCAAGTGGGACATTTCAAAACCAAGAGTAGCCCAGTTTTGTAACTGTAGTGTTGTTTCACTGAAGATGGTATTCCTAAAAGAAGAGACAAAAGCTAGAAACTCGTGTGCCCTGTTGTTTCTGGAAGGATGTGCTGTGATTGGTAAGGTCCTTCATGGGGACTCCCCTGCAGAGCTTGAGAGGCCCTGTTTATGACTCAGCAAGCTTGTGCTCTTAATTTGATCAAGTTCAGATATTAATTAAACCTATTCCTCCTTTTTTTTTTAACCCCCTCCGCCCCAGTTGTTACTCCCACATCCTTCTTCCTACTTGCTCATGAGTATAATAGCCATATCATATTTACGTTAAGTCTCCATCCTTGTTTCCGCTCCCTCTCTCAATTTGCCAATACCCCCCTGGGCAGGGGTAGTGCTGAGGGAGTGGGGTGTCTCACACTGTGGGCTCCCAGCACAAAAGCCACCCTGATGACTGCTCTACGTAGCCAGCCTTCCCTCCCTGGCCTATAGTCCTTGGGTTGTCACTGCTGCTGGACTCTTCGTGCCACCGCTTTCCAGCAAAACACTTCCTGAGCAGCTTTTTTATTTAGCAAGAGCTCCTGGAGCAAGGGGTGGCTCCACCAACTGGTCACAATTCTTTTCTGGAGGACACAGGCACTCCTGAGTGAGAGAATGGGCTTCTGGTAAACCTCCTCCTCCCTGCCAGGACCTGGGACCACCTCCATTCAGCACTGCTCGCTCAGCCTCTGCCCCCACCATAGCCACGAGGCAGCGTCTGTACAAGTGCCAATCCGTTTGGGACTGGATCTGCCAGTTGGTCCTGGGAAGTTAAAAGGTTCTTTTCAGGGCCTTGAGGCCCTGGGGGGGCGGGGAGGGGGAGGAGGCGGAGAGCATTGGGGCTAGGGATTCAGACCTAAAGGCTAGAGCCCCTTTCCATTTAAGCAAGGTCAGCCGAGAGGCAGCTTGTTAGAAATGCAAATTCTCACCACCACCGCCCCCCTCCCCAGCTCTCCCGGTGGTTCTTGTGCACGCTCAGGCCTGGGATGTGGTCCACTACACTGTTCAGGGTGAAGACTGTAGAGGGGACATCCTTCTAGGATTTTGGAAACAGAAGGAATCTCAGCTGGAGGCCATGGTCCCAAACATTCACCCCAACCTTTATTTTTAAGGTTGAGCCACGTAACCAATGGAAGGGGAGTCAGGACTCAAAAGCAGGGCTGCTGGCTTCTTTCTGTATGATGCGCCTTCCTTTGCAATATGTTAAGAGCATTTTTCATTCAATTAAAACAAGCCTGCTCTTCCATGTATCTTCCCTAGTCCCCCAAATAGCAGTTTTCACCAGTGGCCTTGGTCACCTTTTCCCATTTACTGCTACACTGTGGCATATATTGGAATTTGCATGTGTGCAGTTATAATAAAAGGAGTGGAGGCCCTAAGGTGTTTTGTTTTTTTTTTTTTCATGTGGGTACTTACAGGGAACACCACTCCTGCATGCTCTCATGTTCATTCAGCAAACATTTATTGGAACTTGCTATTTGCTCTTTGGCGGTTTGGTAACTATTTTTCCAGATAAAGGAATAATTGTATCAGTCTGAAGAGAGTGCAAGATTCTTAATCAGTGAACAGTTAAAGTGTTTCTAAGTGACTTGGGAGTTGGTTTGTTCCAAATGTTGCTTATGTAGTACAGCAGTGCTGAGTGCCTCTCCTCCAAAGGGTTTTTCCCCCTCACGACTGGTGACTGCCAGTCAGTGTTGGGCTCCTGGCTGCGGCTAAAGTCTGTGTTCAAAGGCTAACTAGAGCTGGGGGGTTGGAATCTTGTACTTTATTAGGTATAGTAATTATATATCAAAAGACAATAATAGGATTGGTGGGTTCATCTCAGGTGCACATATATCTGTTATCAGCGCAAGTGGGGTTCTTGGGATACTGCTGGAATAAGTAAGCATTTCCGGAAGCCCCCACGGGAGGATGAGAGCCAGTGTCTAGTTTCCATTCCATATTGCAGCCGGGTCCAATTCATCACCAGGTTAGTTGCAGTCCATTAGTCCATTGCGTGGGATGCAGGTTAACGCAAGGGAGCCCTACAAGCCCAGAGTCACGCAAGTCCCAAGTGCAGTAAGAGCACAAGAAAGGGAACTCTTGTTTAGGGGATTAAATATCTCTAATTACGCGCCCTTGCAGTGGCCATGTCCATTCAAGCCAATGACCTTTGTTCTCAGGTGTGATTGACAGCAACTTTACTGGGCATGCCTCTATCTCCCTTTTGTTGGGAGTTGTAGCTTCCTGGCGAAGCTGCCCAAATGACATGCCTACAATATCTGGCCTTCCCTCTGCTCCTTTCCTATTATTAATAACTAGGTTAATCACAGTGGTATCATAGCCACTTGTAGAAGTGTCACACTCACCTTTTTAAGGATTGTGATGTCAAAGGAAATGAACTGGCTTTTATAGTTTGTGCTTTTTATTTCTAGCCTTGACCATTTGTTCTTTGATTAGGATCCATTTGTTTGGTGAGTATGTTTTGGTAGAGAGAACAAGGCCCCATTTTAGTTGAGAGCAGAAATAATAGGGTGTCCCCAAAAAAATGTATACACACACATTGAATCATTATAAAGGCAGTGTTTATGAAAATACATTTCATTTTCAAAATTGAGCTATCAGCTGTTGAAGTGTGTGCACATTTTTTGTATATTAGAAGCAGTAACTGATTTTCTGAAAGTGAACACATAAGATACCTATCCATTCATTTAGCGGTTTTCAGTATTTGAGAGCTGAAAAATCTGAGACTTTTTAATTGTTTTAAATCACGAGTGCGTATTACTTTAAAGTTATTGCTCATTTTAAAGATACTTTTCCCCAAACGTCAGCCTCGGAAAGCTGATGAAACGGTTTCGTTTTTTAGGCATGAAGTTGTGGTCACACCTTACACAGAGCTGTTTTCTGTGCTCTAGGAAGGATTCGGGCATATCTTTTCTTTTGATCAGACATTCTGTGAGGCAGTGCCCAGATGTTATACATCTGAGTAGATAGTCTTGACAACATATGCTTTACTGCACTGCCTTCAGAAATAACTTCATAATTTTAAAGAAATGTGCTTTCTAAATATGCTTTCTAAATCATCTTTATAAGATTAATTTTTTTTCTCTCTTTAAAATTAAAAGCATGATGAAATCTGGCTGGAAAAAGTTAAGTATTAGATCAGACTATGTGAAATTGTTAATATTTGTCAGCTTTTGAGCTATGAAAATGACCTTGTTTTAATGGGTGAACCTAATAGGTCTTTCGAATTAACCTTCGGTAGATGATAACCTTAAATGGTCTAGTTTGTTCTCTCACAGCTTTCAAAATGCTGCTGCATTTTAGATGTTACTTTTGTTCCAACTGCTGCCTTTTACTTCCTAAGAAGGGCTTTCTGCTTCTCGGAGCTGTGCAGTGGCGACCCAGGCTTCAGCCCTGAAAAGAGCTTTTGTTTATTAAGTCTGTGGCTGAGACCCAGCAAGCCCGAGAGCCCGCGGTTGCCAAATGCTTCTTCAGTGCTCTTTGGCGTGAGCAGACACTCAGTCCAGTAGAGTACCTCTTCCTTTTGCCATTAAAATGAACCTAGCCATTCATTTCTATCTTAAAAGTTTGTAACTTGTCTCTGGTGTATGTGTGAGAGCCCCCAAAGGTTTTTGTGTTTTTTTTTTTTTAATTAAAGTGTGTGTGTAACTTTATTAAAGTGTGAATTGTGAACCAGCTCCTAACTTGTAAATAGGAGCCTCCTTGAACTCAGGAACAAAACAAAACTCAAATGTAAGTTTTGAGGTAGCAGAGATTTTGCTTTTGCTTAAGAAATTTTCACTCATCAAATGCTCTTCACATTTGCCTTTGCTATGCTGTGAAGCAAACCATCTGTCAAGATCCTTTTTGTAGTAGTTATAGAGGTCCGCCCCCATCCTCAAAGAAGGTATAAATAAATGTTAGCATCTTTAAAAAAAAAAAAAAAGAAAGAAATGTAAAAATGTTTCCCATTTCTGCTGCCTTACATGGTCAAGTACTTTGAGAATACTTACAATATTTGCATCCAGTAGTGGAGTTAGAGAATCTCTCATATATTTGAAGACAGTTGGATAGCAGTGCCCTCTTGTGGGGTAATAACATATTGCTTATTTCATGCTTGCTTAAAGTCTGAGCAAGGATTTATAAATTTCTCTTAAAAATCTGTATGTATGAGTATATTTTGCACAAAGTACCTTTTCACTAGGACCTCGAACCCATTATTAACTTAAGTAGAACAGTAGGGGGGGTGGTAGAAGTGGCTGGAAGTTTAGTAGAATTGCTCCAGTTCCTGGCTGGGGGGAAACTTTCTGGTAAGAGTTAGAAAATGTTTTTTTGTGAGCAGCTAATGGCAAATATGTTTAAAGAAATTCATGTAAACGGCTCCTTAAAGTGAATTCCTTATAACTCGCTTTTGTAAAGAACTCACTTTTTCAACCATGTAAACTCTTCTAGGCAAGACTCTCTGGGCTGAGATCCCTTCAGGTACTTGAGTCTTATCAATGATGAACTGTAAATTGCATCACATTTTTGCAGTAAAGTATTGTGCCTGCGTGTCGGGAGAGCTCTTCTGAAGTAAGTTCTCCAAAAATAGTAGCAAGAATGGTGCTTCTTATCAGATTTTGCTCTTGCTGGGGGAAAAAAAATGATGTTCAATCCCCCGCCCCGCCCCCCCCCCGTAGTTATATCCTATTTGATGTTGGTTAAATGAGTGCTCTGGGTTACATGGGGTCCTGGAACTTGGGAGCGTCTTTGTCTGAAGGCCAGATAATGAACCAACATGGACATTTTACTGGGGAGGGCTCACCCTGTGAATTTTAAATAGGACACCCCTTCCCCCCATTTTAGTGTAAGGAGTTTGTTGTAATATGTTCTACAATCTACTTTCATTTAAGGAAATAAATGCATTTTGTGTCAAATAAAACTTTCTTAAACATGTTACTTACATTTTTCAGGCATATGTGATTTAATTTTAAAATAATGTTTTGTTTTGTTTCTTTTTTTAATATATTTTTATTGATTTTGAGAGGGAGGAAGAGAGAGATAGAAACATCAATGATAAGAGGGAATCATTGATCGGCTGCCTCTGCATGCCCTCTACTGGGGATTGAGCCTGCAACCCGGGCATGTGCCCTTGACCGAAATTGAACCCAGGACCCTTGAGTCCATAGGCCAACGCTCTATCCACTGAGCCAAACCAGCCAGGGCTAAAATAAATAATGTTTAATAAGCACCTTTAGCAAAATTGACTTGTTAATATGTTAAAACTTATTTCATTGGAGTTGAGAGTTTACCTTCATTTTTAAGTGCTATAATAAATATATAAATAATATAGTAATAATAAGTATAGTGTTACAGTAATAAATATTTTTGCATCAAACACAGCCTTATTTAGACCAGTAGCCCCACCCACCCTGAAGAGCAGCCCACCAGCCTTAGACTTTCCAGGACCCCCTTTCCTATCCTTCAAGGACTTTCTCCCTTTTGCTTCATCTGCCCATCAACTATTTGGTTTTCCTCCTGGGTTGTGGAATATGACTTTTGGTTGCAACCTCTTTCCGTAGGTGAAATCCCGCTGTCTTTCTCTCTCTATTAATTTGTAAACATCCAAAGGCTTTGGAGGTCTGCCTTGATAAACATGACAGTTGGTGGTCTCTGGCTGTGATATGGATAAAATGAGAAAGAATGGAAGAGGCAGGCGACTGGCCTGGCTGCACTCTAGCCTAGCCGTGCTCTAGGCTGTGGCCACCTTTTACCATAGAGCTCTGTTGACAGCTTCTGCCCCCCTTCCCTGTCTACCATGCTAACCCCTCTCCCACTCCTCCCCACCCCAGGTCTCTATGCAGGGTCTCTGTGAGATTAGAAACATTATAAGAAAGTGTTCTGTTTGGGTGTGTAGGTCTGATTGTATTTCTCAGTTCTCAGTGCAGTTTAAAATTCAGCTTTTAGGATTCATTGGTGGAAAGCCAGTAAGGATTAATGAGAGGGCTGAATTAGAGAATATTTTTTAATGCAGTTTTGTTCCTCTGAGGTACATTCAGTAACAGAAACTAGGCCAACAAGTTATTGACAATTAGTGGTCCTTTGGGAATCTGCTTTAATGAATAGATAAGAATGATTTGTAATTAGCATAATAATTATATGCAAATGAATGCTTCTGAATTGCTCTAAAACACTTCTGAACTGTTTAAACAGCCCTCCTGAGATCTTGTTACTCTATTAATTTGTGTAGCAAATCCTTTTTTCATAGATCATGCAAAGATAAACTTCAGTCCAGCCCCTGTCCAAATTATTATGTATTCCAAGGTGGTAGGACCTGAATTAATGAGATTTACTTATACTATATTAATGGCACTCTGTGGGAACCTGAATTGGTGAGGAGTCACTGGGGAGATGTAATTAAAAATAGAAAAGAAAGCTGCTTATTTGAAAATAACTGTTCAAATGAGTTTCTTAAACAAGTTAGTAAATGTTATTTCTCTTAACACCGCTGTTACTTGCTATTGCAAAATGTAATGCCAACATTTTTTTATTAATAGGCTTCCCCTTTGGGGTCTGGCTTGCATTTTGTCAACTCCAGTTAGTTATGCACTAGGGTCAGTGGTGATAGGATCCAGGAATCCCTTGTTTTCTATGTGCCGCAATACTGAAAAATGCAGGGCAGTGCTGATAAATGATGTTTGCTATTTACCTTCGAATTTAATGCAGCCTTTCTCCCATCCTGGCCTTTACTTTTAGGATGTGCTTAGAGGAAATAAGCTTGGCTAAATTGAGCAGCAGTACCTGTGCATTTTAAACTTAGTGATTATCTTGGAGCTATTTGAATAGACACCTAATTAATCATGCTACGCTAAAGGGAAGCACTTTACGGCAGGCTGCAGAATCCTAATATCTTTCTCGAGTTTTATGTTGACCCTGTAGAATTGTTCCTCTTTTTTTGGGGGGGGAGGGGGGTGCTCTTTAATAAGCAGATGTCCAGGAGTTGGTAATGGTGTGTTTGGGCACACTTTTCCTTATTCCCATTAAGCCTCACCGGTGGGAACCCATTCATGGTTCTTTAGGCAGTTTCTGGTGTCTGGAGTTTATTTTGATTTTTTCACAAGCTGTCAAGACAATCCTACCAGCCTACCCTTCACCTTCTACTCACTTCCCATTCATAGTCATGAGTTAAATCTGGACTCACGGATATTTAGGTTGGCTCAGCACAGATTTTGCACTTGTATTTTGGGGGATAACCACTATGCTTAAAGATTCATAAAACTAATATTCTTTGTCTTCAAAATGAATCTGGTTTCTGTTGAGAGTTTCTATTGAGAACTGTAGTGAGTAACAGATGCATACCCAGGAGGCAGCACAACTTTTGTATTCCAGTGACAGAAAATAGGTATTTATAAGAATTGAATAAATGTATTCTGTGGCTCCAGCTTGGAGACTCAGTAATCCATTTATTTTCCATGTTTTATGTGTTCTCCAAAGGGTGTCTTGACTTTCTTGCCTCCTTTTTTACTTAAGAGTTTTCAATTAAATGGAGTTGTGTTAACACTAATCCAAATCCACGTAATGTTGATACCAGTGTGTTTTCTGTGGTTCAGGCACTGGTATTAGTGGAGCGAGCAGTGTCTAGGGACATCACACCTAACTTGATAATGATGGTTTTACTAAGCCCTTATCCTGGCCAGGCCTCTGGGCATTCTACAGATAATTAAAATTTGATCATAAAAAATTTTAAACACAATGCACCTTAGCAATAAGATTTTTCTACCTTTAAACATGATTTTAAAACTCATTTTACAAATACATTTCCTTGGCCTAGTGAATTTGCTTTCTTTTTTTCCCAAGGATTACAGAAAGTGCATAGCAAATTCAGCCTTCAGAATACCCAGGAGCTGAAGACTCAAGTAGGCTACAGCTGTCTTCACCCACTGTATTCTAAAAGAACTAATGAGATGAGAAGTCTGCAGCTGGTGGCAAGCACAATAAACCATGAGCCAAGGGCTTCTCTTCATCAGAGCCTCCCTTTCCCCATGGGACCCCAGAGGAGACAGAATACTAACAAAGCCAGCAGGCTGTCTCATTCCACACTATTGCTCATTTGCAGCTATAATTGGTAGCTGAGGTTGCATTCTCTATGCTGAAACTGTCATACATGAAAGAATATATTTGTTCGTTGTGATACGGATATAAATCGGCCAGTTTTCAAATACAGAAAGACCAAACTAGATACCCAAGAATAAAATGCAGCAAATAAGATACTCTTCAACAAATTAAATGTTTGTTACAGAAATACCAAACTGAGGTTGTTAAAACTACACCTGCTTCCTGCTTTTTAATATCTTGCTACTTAATTCAGCTGATTAAACATTTACGTGTTCAAACTAACAAAAAAGCACAAAAAAATTCCTAGGTTTTGACAAGATGCATTATTCTCATCTGTCAAGGTTAAGGTGCTATTGTTAATAATTGGGTTTTGTTACATTTTCAGTATATCTTTAATATCTGCTGCTTTATATTCCAGAGAAAAAAGCGGAGAGGGAAAAAGACAACGCTTTAGAGATGTATGTATATGTAGTATTTTATATGCATACACTCATTTCTTGTAGGAAAATTCACTTCGGTTTCTGATGCTGCTCCTTTTTTTGTGTTTTTGAAATGTGATTTTGCTTATCTGGCATTTGTGGACACTCTTTGCCCCTCTCCTGTGTAAGTGCCAGGATGAGCCCAGGACAGAGGCTAAGATAAGAAGCCTTGTGTTGAAGTCCTAGGTGAGCCATATCATCTCCTTCTTGGACTGTTGCATCCTCCTCTGTAAAGTGAGATTTATCTTCCAGGTTTATTTCCCCTGTATAACTCTGTGAATCCATATTGCAGAACAGCATCCACTGAACAACCATCACTAAAAGTGAAGGCTTAAAAATACACTTTGTGGCACAGTATATGAGTTAGGTCCAGAGTGAAGTTTTAAAGTGTTATTTCATGTTCTCCAGTTAATTAATCCATGTCAGACGGGTGTGGAAAACCTGATGTCATCACCCAGGTGTGGAGCTGGGTTTAGGAAGGAGAGGGGCATTGTCCAAGAAGTCCATGTAACCCATCCACTCACACTGTCACCTTCACTGGGGCCATAGTCATGCTTAGGGCCACCTCCTGGGCGAGGCACCTTCTCCGTTAATTGACCTCCCTCCACATGAAAATAATTTATGCTGGCCACAATTTAGACCAGTTTCACTTTTCTTAAATTGGTTGTTTCTTGGTTTATGTACTACCTTTAGTGGGGTTTTTTCCTTTAACCCTACTGACATTTGTGTACAGTCTGTGCTATGGATTTTGGGGTGCGTTTTTTTCTCTGTTGGAGTGGACAAGTGTAGAATCCACAGAAGTAGTCCTGCAGTCTCCATTCACTTCATCAATTCTAAGATTCCTGCCCCCTTGACCTCATATTTTATTATATTCAAAATCAGGATTTGTCTTCCAGTTATAGCATGTTTATTGGCTGAAGGCTTTCCTTCTTAATGGAGTACCTCTCTGAAATTTAGGAAATGTGGTATTTGCTGTTCAACTCATATAAGGCTCTATAACATTTTAGATTTTGAAAGAAAAACAAAATGTGAGCATGATGCCCACAGTGAGGTCACACTCAGTGAAAAAGAAAAAAGCAAGTATTTTCCTTCAAATGTAATGAAACACTAGCCAAGCCTCTGGCCATTGTACAGATAATTAAAATTTAAGCATAAATCATTTTAACACAATGCACCATAGCAATATGAGTTTTCTACTTTTAAACGTAATTTAAGAAATACATTTCCTTGGCTGGCGTCGGGCGGTTTCAGTTCTGACTAATTCTTCTGCATTCTCGGTTGGCAGTTAGCGGGTCCTCCCTGGCTTTCAGGTGCCTTTTCTTTGTTTGCCTCTCTGTCTTCCTCCCAGCTAGACCCTGACTTGCTAGGAGCCAGAACCAGGTACTGGCTCTCCCTACCCCTTGCTCTGCTTCTTAGCATCCTGTGTACTACCTCCTCCTACGTGGTAGCTGATGAATAAATAGACCTTGATTGAGGGAGATGATGTTAAAAGTGATTATTTGATATGATGTTAAATGTTTTCAATTGTGGAGGAAAGGGAGCTTGTCTCTGGGTTTTAAATCTAAGCCTCTGACCTAGAGGAAAGTGCCCTGTGGAGTTCCATGATTATTTATGTTAGCACTGTGGCCCGTTTCTCACTGTGAATCCAGGTCTTGGGAGACCAAGCCTATGTCATTGATTCTTTCCTCAGTCAGCAGTGAAGTTGTTAATTTTTAGGGTGTGGTTCTAAATAGGAGTTTCAGAATTCATATTTGCCGACGGTAATTGAACTTCTGCTGATGTGCCCAGACACATGAAGTAACCCCAGTTGTCCGGCCCTTGCAGTCGGCTCACCCCTGTTTGTCATTCCTAGGTAATACTGACTGACCTAATGCCTGTGGCTATACCACATTGCATATTTTAAGCAGTAAGACCCTGTGTGGCCTGCTCAGTTTGCTTGTGTAGTAATTTTAGCTGATTGTTGGGCCTTTTTATAGCTTCTTAGACAACCTTTAAACAGGCTTCGAGGTCAGGGTTGTACATTTACCCAGCTATCTTTAAAGTTTTGTTTTTTTACCTGAACCTCACATTTTTTCTTCCTCACATTTATAACTTTCTCTTTAGGAATTATTATGTCATAGGCACTTACTGAATAGCTGTTGAGTCTTGTTGTTAATCCTCACCCCCAATTTTTTTTTTTCATTGATTTTTAGAAAGAATGGAAGAGAGGGAGGCGGGTAGAGAGAAAGATGGATGGGAGAGAAACTCATGGATTGGTTGCCCTGACCAGGAATCCACTGAGCTACACCGGCCAGGGCTAGCTTTTGAGTCTTGATTGGCTGCTTCTCGGCATGTTTTCATTGATTTGTGAAAGTTTGTGTTGTGCTTTGGAATATGTTCAGTGCTTATCTCTAGAACAACGATTTGTCATATTGACTTATCTGGGCACGTCCCCCAAAGTGTGTGGTCCCCCACCAGTGCAGTGAGGACTCCTGGTTCCAGAGTTCTGCTTGAGAGGGGAGGGCTCTTTCCTTGTAGTATTTCCAGTTGACCAACTGACCTGTTCACTGTCACTATTACAGCTCCTCTACACCTGAACTTTCGCTCTTCAAAGGTAGTTTTTATTTCTTCCTATAGATTGTGCGCATATATGTGTGTAATGACAACAGAACTTTTGTAAAGCAAACAGGTTTAAAAAGATTTACTTCGTTCATTTTCCCTGTTCTATCGGGAAGAGTATATTAAGGGCAATCGAATTCACACACACTAGAGCCTTGCATGAAACCTAAATGCTGGAGCGGTGCCCCTAAGTCAGTGGTTCTCAACCTTCCTAATGCCGCGACCCTTTAATACAGCTCCTCGTGTGGTGGTGACCCCCAACCATAACATTATTTTCGTTGCTACTTCATAACTGTAATTTTGCTACTGTTATGAATCGTAATGGAAATATCTGTGTTTTCCGATGGTCTTAGGTGACCCTGCTAGCGGTTCTCAACCTGTGGGTTGTGACTGTAGAGAACCGCTGCTGTAGAGCCTCAGGCCATCGGAAAACACAGATGTTTACATTACGATTCATAACAGTAGCAAAATTACAGTTATGAAGTAGCACCGAAAATAATTTTATGGTTGGGGGTCACCACAGCATAAGGAACTGTATTAAAGGGTCTCGGCATTAGAAAGGTTGAGAACCACTGCCCTAAGGAGTCATAGACCCCGCCCTTTTCTCCTATGGCTGTGAGAGGTACCTCTTCCAAGAGGAAGGCACAGTATGTGTATCCCATGGCTCTCCGTGGACTAGGGTTCAGAGAGGATGATTCTGGTTGAGGCATCCACCACAGACCCAACCATGGAAGACATGGGAAATGCCACGGAATCAATACTTCTGATCTGTGTTTCCAGTTACAGCAGTTGCTCTCTAGGAGGGGAGTTAGTTCTGTGTCATCATCTATGGGCCTTGATAAAACTGGGATGGGCATGTTTTATTTCTTGAATGTGATTATACATATATCAAAATGCTGGAACTATGGGAAAATGTTGGAAGATTTGTTCTTGGAGATAGCTCTCCGATAAACCAGTAGACAGCTAGTCAAGACTTCCGTTACCTTTTATTATGTAGTCATTTTGCCTTAAGGTAAACGTTTAAAACGGAGAGAACCAAAATGAAAACTTAATGTCATATAGAAGTGTTTTTCTACTTCTATTTTATACAGAAGCACAATAAGCCTAATGAGTTGCTGTCGGGTGTACTAGTAGCTGCAAAGCGCTGTTCTGACAAAGTTAAAGAATTTTCTCTGGTTTTCTTCTCCGCTTCTGACTTGGTTTTGCTTTGCAGGACTACAAAGCTGATGAAGACCCAGCATTGTTCCAGTCAGCCAAGACCAAGAGAGGCCCGCTGGGACCCAACTGGAAGGTACTGGATGCTGACCTTTCTGACAGGCAGAGTCTTGGCAACAGAACGCTTGACAGGGCTTGAGTCTGGAAGAGCTGATGACGTTTAAGTGAAAAATAGAAATGGCACAAAAATAGTTTTATTTGCGATAAGGACTTACAGCCAGTTGCAGTTGGCCAGCAAGTCTGTGTTGCATTAACAAACAGAACAGAGCCACTGTCACTTTCGGCATAATGCTATTCTGATAACTCTTAAAAGAGACAAGTGAGTGAGTCTTTGGGGATTGTATTGTTCTCTTTTGAGACTCGAAGCAGTACAAAAATCCATGGTAAGTGGGCGTTTCTAGTTTAAATTTAGTCTTAGTAAAAACGGAAAATGCTCCCTTCACCCAAGCTTATGCTCCTGGCCTTTTAATAGTTATATTTTGGAAAGCAGGACACCAGAGAACAATGGCGATGACAAGTAGTTGCTTTCTAATAAAGAGCATATCCTTATTTTATTCAGGGAAGTAAGAAAAGCAATGTCCAGGTAATCATTTAAATTGTTGTAGAAATATAATGCATTTTAAAGACATTTGTTAAACTAAATGACAAACCTTTACAGAAGGATTAATGTGTCGATGGCAGGTTATTATAGCTAATTTGACAGGAGAAGAGGAGCATAGAAACTTAAACCTGCCCCGAGCAGATTTCTCACCAACAGGATTTTACTTAGGAACGAATCTGTCTAGGTGCTAGTTGTTGCTTGCAGGTAGAGGATTAGTGTAACAGCCCCACAAGTAACCCATTGCATGGTTCTGCATGGGCGTCAGACTGTTTTGTAGATTGTCTTGCATGTCAATTAAAATGAAGAATGAGTCTGACTTTCTTCTATAAGAAAATGATTCATAATTATCTTATTTTCACATTTGTTCTCTGGGTAGAGTTCAATTCCAGATTCTCCCAGTTTAATGGCCATGACTAGAGACGTTTAACTTAATATCCAGGAAGTGATATATGCCATTTCCAAATCAAGGGACAAATTCAGTATGCATGATCTAAATTTACTCGAATGGGTTTTTAAAAAATCCCTGCCCTTACCCAGATTTCTAGCTGTGGATTTCAGAGGGATCTTAAGTGATTTAACGTTGGCCTTCTAAAAGAGAGTGCTGGGCTAGGCAGCAGGCAGTGGATAGCTTCTCAGGTTGCCGTGTCTTCTAAAAGGCCATCTTGCTCCAATAAGTAATGACTCTCTAGTTGACAGGACTTTTACAGGGAATGAAGGGCATCAGTTGAGACTTAGAGGTGAATTAAATACTGAATTTTCTTCCAATTATCCATTTTTCCAAGTGTAAACTTGAAAAGCATTGCTACATTACATGGTCGGCTATTATGTTTAGGCTCAAGTGTTGGCTGTAGGAACGCCTAACCAATTTTATAATAGGCACAACGATAGTTTGACACTATGACTTTACCTAATTTCCAAACATTTAGGAACTTGGAGTACAATTTTTACTCCCTCTTTATTTGCAATTTTTACCTTTGTAACTAGCACTGATTTGTCTTTATCAATTATGATTATTTAAAATTCTAGAATAGCTTTAGTTTTTAGAAATAACGTGAATTTTACATTGTTTCAGGTTGTAATATTGCAGTCTTTTTCCCCATTGTGTGTGCGTATTTATTAAACAATAGCTTATTATTTCTCTGGGAGAGTGCTGGCTGATAGTCATACCTTTCTACCCATTTGCCTGTTGGTTGTTAACTTTTGCCAAATGATGGTGGATGTAGCTACTCTTATAAATTGAGTTACTACTTAACTGAATTTCCGTGAATTACCATGATTAGAAATAACTAGGGTAATCAAAATTAACTAATTAAACCATCTGTTTACTGCTGTGAAGGAAAAATAGAGCAAGAAGGATGACTAGCTGGTAGTACAGCATAGACAAATAGAAACCCGTGGACTGGCTTGATCTTATTAGTGCTCAGGGGCCCCTGCTTGTCAATAAAAGTACTCATCTTGGCGCTGAGGTGGCACTGGGGAAGGGTGGCAGGTGGAGATTTCTGTACTTCTGCAATATGAGAGTAGGGAAGGAATGCATGGTAGTTCAAGCAAAAAGGAAGAAGAAATCCCGTCTGGACCCACTTCCCCAGGACTGTGTGTGAGAGTGCTTCTGGGTAAGTGCTGCCTGGTCGTTCACAGCTTTGAAGGCCTTCGATGCCACCTAAGCAGAGCCCCACCTTAACAGCACAAATTCCAGAGTGTATTCACAGCTAGTTCAACCTCAGGATCTCTGGGAAACTTTCTCTTACTTATCCCACAGTGGCGTTTTCCTTCTGAATTATTGCAGTATTTACCGCTTGTCTGCACCAGACTGGAAAGGGGAAAAGAAACTTTTCCCTGGTGCCAGGCACTATACAAGGTCGTATTTAATCTTCACAACCTTCCTGTGGGGTAAGTACAACTGCTTCGTTTCATAGATCGGAAACTTGGCTAGGGAAACACGGGTAATAGTTGTAGAAGAAACTTGATTCTGTGCTATCCACAGAGATGTGTAAGGTGTGGATATGCAGCGAATTCTGACTCAATCCGGTGTTTCCAGAATACCAGTCTACACCTTTTATGCTCTGTCATATCATGGCAATTTTGTGCTTTTCTGTATTCGTGGTATTTGTCAGAATTTGGTAATTCCTGTTAATACCAGTTATGTGTTTCCAGTGTTCAGGGGATTTGTAGGTGACAGTGGTGTTAGGGAGATCCATTAAAAACCCATTTAAGCTGTGACTTAAATAACTTAATCCTAACTCTGCCTTTGTTTTCCACATCTCTGAAATGGGAATGATACTAATAACTACC
Organism: Eptesicus fuscus; assembly: GCF_027574615.1. NCBI lineage: Eukaryota > Metazoa > Chordata > Mammalia > Chiroptera > Vespertilionidae > Eptesicus > Eptesicus fuscus. The sequence goes on along the minus strand of NC_072495.1, from coordinate 23,839,670 downwards.
TCAAGGTTGTTGTGAGAACTAAATGAAGTAATGAATGAATGTTACATTCCTAGCAGAAAGGAACTACACAGTAAGTGGTAGCTCTTATCGTTGTCACCATGAAAAGCCCTCGTCATCTCTTGGTGTTGATGAGATCAAATCTGTGATATCCTATTTATGACAGTTACTCCTGTTCTCTATCTAGTATTCAGGGGTTCCCTGGTTCTAGTATCTGGGGGTTGTCAAATACATCCTGGTTCACCTGTCCTTACCTCCCGTGGTTATGTGGTTAATGGTTGGCCCTAACGCAGAGGCAACGCAGTTTAGAAAGCCTTCAGGGCATAATGGGGTTGCCAGGGAGATTTTAATATTTTCCATGTTGGTTAAGAATACAGGCCTTTTGCCGAAACCGGTTTGGCTCAGTGGATAGAGCGTCGGCCTGCGGACTGAAAGGTCCCAGGTTCGATTCTGGGCAAGGGCATGTACCTTGGTTGTGGGCACATCCCAGTAGGAGGTGTGCAGGAGGCAGCTGATCGATGTTTCTCTATCATCGATGTTTCTAACTCTCTATATCCCTCTCTCTTCCTCTCTGTGAAAAATCAATAAAATATATTTTTTTTAAAAAAAAGAAGAAAGAATACAGGCCTTTTAATTTTAGCCTAAAGTATGATGCATCCTTTTAATTTTCAAAAACTAAAAACTCAGAGATGCAGGCTTTAGTTGTGTATTCATTTTCCCTCTGAAAATAAGAGTGTCAAAAAATCTGAGCACACGAATTATATTTTGTTATTTAGGGTTTAACCCTTGATGAAGTGACTCTGTGCATAGTAAAAGGAGAGCAGTTTGTAACCTGATAGAGATTTTTGCTTCAGGCTGAATTGTGTGTTTCTGTGGATGTAAATGTCTTGCTTCTCTGTAGCACTTCACATGCATGTGTGTGCGTGTTTTGGTTTGTTTATGTTTGGGGGGCTTTGTGTGTGTGGTGGCATTGGTATGACTACTTGTTCTGATGGTTTCTGAAAAACAATTTACATGTGGGTTCCTTTAGCTTTCCAGTTTGCCTCCTGATCTGGTGAGGAGTTGTCATTTTAACAAATTGAAACACCACCTTTGAAGATTATGATGTCATTTTTATCCTATAGCAAGGCCTCATTTCTTCCTTCATTTAATCCAGATGCCTCTGAAGACTTGAGCTTTTGTGTCTACATATATATGATAGCTAAAAGCTAGGCGTGTAAGGTTCTTTGCCAAAACACCTAGCCCTTACAGTACTTGACATTTCTCAGAAGACTCAGCCAGTATCTGCATGTTGGGATATAAGGGGATCAGGTCAAATAAAGAAGTTGATCCAGAAATTGTGGTGACTTTTTAAAAAATATGTTTTTATTGATTTTTTTTTTTTATCGAGAGAGAGGAAGGGAGAAGGATAGAGAAATAGAAACATCGATGAGAGAGGAACATCATCAATCAGCTGCCTCCTGCACAGTCCCTATTAGGGATCGAGCCCGCAACCTGAGCATGTGCCCAGATTGGGAATCAAACTGGCCACCTCTTGGTTCCTGGGTCAGCGCTTAACCATTGAACCACACTGGCCTGGTGTGACTTTTATCTTTATATAGGGTGGGCAGAAATAGGTTTACAGCTGTGAGTATGTGAAAACAGAGTTTATTGCATTATTTTTTATTGATTATTGTAATCATAAAGGCACGTCCCATTTCTCTTCTGCATTAGTTAACTCCAGTCAGCAGCAGTTCTGGCAGTTGGAGCTTAGCCTTTCAAAAACAGTTTGTCATGCTGTTTACCTGCTCAGTCACGCTTTAGACTCATAATTGCTGGAAAAGCCATTCTGGATCCTCCAAGCCAGTGGAGGGCAGCCGTGTGTGTGGATTTTAAGAACGCTAATGTGTTTCCTGCCGTACTATCAGGACTACTTTCTCTTCCTACCTTGTATCTGTATTAAGAAGGCGGTAGCCTTGGTTGTCAGTGACCCACAAGGTTCTGTTGGCTGGTGATTGGTAGAATAAAATGGGGGGGAGGGTGTGGGAGAAGGTGAAACTTAGCTGTGGCGATCTGTTTGAGATTTAGACTAGCAGGAAAGCAGCCCAGAGAGTCCTCAAGAGGCTAATGAGCACTGCCCTGTACTGACAGCCTCCCAAGGAGAAAGACTGAGGGTGTTCTCCTGGGTCTTCATCTAGACATGGCTGTGACTCCTAGGAAGGATGGGAAAGCATTTTAAAAGCTGTTCCCTCTCTGTAATCTACATTTGCAATCCCATAGTGGGTGGTATAATGAAGCTTAATAATTAGTTTCTGATTAGACCACATCATGGATTATATATAACTAGAGGCCCTGTGCACGAATTCACGCACGGATGGGGTCCCTCGGCCAATCAGGGCCACAGGAGGTTGGCTGGTGGGGGGGAGGAGCTGCGGGAAGTTGGCCGGCCATCCCCTATCGGGGCCACGGGGACAGCTGGCCGGGGAGAGGGACCGCAGGAGGTTGGCCAGCTGTGGGATGTTGGCTGTGGGAGCGCACTGACCACCAGGAGGCAGCTCCTGCATTGAACGTCTGCCCCCTGGTGGTCAGTGCGTGTCATAGCAACCGGTCGACCGGTCATTCGGTTGCTTAGGTTTTTATATATAGATGAAGCAGACCTAAAAAACATGGCTGATTATTTTGAGTGTCTGGTTTGACAACTAGTTTTTTAATTTGATTTTTTTAAATGTGCATTTAATGTAGCATAAATTATGCAACTCCTATGGAGGACACCAAAAACACTGTTGCATGTCTTCAAGAAGCTAAGTGCCCAGGAGCAGTACATGATGAGTTCTGGATTTACCTTGAATACAAATGCATCTGTTCTCAGGCAGAACTGAAGGGCTGGGGCCTGAAGGAATGGAGGGTCTTACTCAGGTTGGAGAAGGGATTTGGCAGGATGGGCTTCTTGCAGTGTCTCACTGACACTGTCAGGGACATCAGGATTTCTTCATGAGTTTTATTTAAAGAGTGAACTTGTGTTTTCACTTGTATATAGTGTCACTCCTAGAGTAATTGGACACAAGCATGAAGCATGTCATCGTTGTTATTAGTGCAATGGGTGTGAGCTCCAAAAATATTAAGTTTGGAGACATGGAAAAAGGGCATGATTATCTTCGCACAGGCAGTACATTTTCCTGCCTTAACTTCATTTTGCTTATTTTTGTGACTTTAGTTTAACTTACATAGTTTGATCTTTTGAACTTGATCTCACATTTACTTCTTCCGTTTAACATTTCTCATTTGCCCAAACATGTAGGGATCTTCTACCTCTGAACCCTTCTGGGGGCCTTTGTTGATGACCTTCTCATGGCACTTGGTTGTCTTGTGTCAGGGAAGGGGTTTATGTTTTCCCTCTGACTCCCTTCCCCAGCCTCCTGTGTTTGTCCCACATTATTCACTGAATTTTCAGCCATAGGCTCTGTGTCTGACTTAGCTTGTCTAGCACAGATGTTTGCTCAGAGTGGATACTGAGTATTTACTAGATTTCAGGTAACTATTTTAAACCAAATAAAAATCAAATGTTGGACTTGCCATATACTTAGAGAGAATATATGTCCGGTGTAGGTCTATCAAAATAACTAGCAAAATCTAAACAGAATTGAGGGAATGGCTGTGAGTCGGGGAATCGGGTTTTGCTTGAAATTTCAGTACACACATTTCACATATATTCTATAATCTTGTGTTGATATTTACTGATGCATGTACTGGCAACAGCCCCAGCAGATCATTTATTTTTAACTTGCTTAGTGAAATCTGGGTTGGAAACTTACATTACAAAATCAACAGCTGAAATTGAGCATTCAGACTCTCTTAAGTTGAAAAATTAAGATATGAAGGGAGTGTGAGTCTTTTAGAAACTGCTGTGTTCTTGCAAAGTATTACCTTTAGTTGAATGTGGCATATACTTATTCCATCTTCATCCCAATACATTTTAAATAAGAAACTGTGTATGAGGAGTTGATATGTAGCATAAGACTGTGAGAGACTATTTTTAGAAATTGAGTTTTCAGAATGCCTTTGGTTGTGGTTGTGTGTGTGTGTGTGTGTTTTAATTCTCTTACATTTGTGTATATTTGTTTGTCATAGATACAAGAAACTAGTTCTTGTGGATAACATGGGCTGATTGCTCACCATTCCAGTTAAACATGCTGGGTTTTGTTTAGTTATGTTGTGTGGCTTCAGTATACATTACTCTCCCTTAGGCCTCATCCACATACCTCAGAGTAACCTAATATGTGTCGTTAAATTAAAAACATGATTTGAGTTTGGGGGCTTCATTTGTAGTAAGAAATGTGAAATGCAAGGAATTCAGTGAATACACAAACTAAATACAATTAGGGGAACATTTCACAACTATGTTACAGATGAAATTTTAATTATGTAGAGATGAGTCATAATTTTGGGTTCTTCTGTTAGCTCCTGGTTTTCATTTTATAGAATTTCTGATTATTCTTGTCTTTTGGTAACCAAGCATATTTTACCTTTTATTTTCAATTATTCTTTAAAATTTTTATGCTTTAATCTATATAAATCTTGTGTTTATCAGCAAAATAATTCTATTTACGGGTAGATTAGGAGTGTTAATCCTGTTTTTGCCTGCTTTATGGTTATTTTTTTTCAACTGATGAAGAGCAAAGATTCGGAAAACTTGTGTATTGTTTAAGGCCCTAGAAGAAGCTTTGTCCTGCCCCCCAGCAGTGAGCCTTCTTGAGGGAGCCCCTTTGGGTTCTATGGATCCTAGAACATTGCTCTGACTGGGGTGGGGGTGGGGGGTCCCAAATATTTGTCCCATTAAGACTTTTCACATTTTAAAATTTATGCATTTTTCCCCCACAAGAATATTTCTGATAACTCTGCATATAGACTTGTTTTTGCTTTAGAAGTTTAAGATTAGGAAAAATTAAATACGGACTGGACTAAAGATCTTAGTTCAGTTTTCACCTTGATTTTATTTAGCTTTGATTTATTAAACATCAAAAACAAGGAAGGCAGGAAAACATTTATATTGTTTATAGTCAAAGAGAATAAAGATTTGAAATATTACCCAGATAATTTAGAACAAAGTAAATCTTTGTCCTAAAATACTCAGCTGAGGGCAAAAAGTTTTTATAGTTTTATTTTTTATGCATATTAGTTTTTTTATATAATGATGTTTATGTATTAAATTTTGAAAATAAAGAATTATACATAGGAGAGACTAATTATAGTCTCACTGTTTAATTACTTATATTTCCTGATTCATGTAGTTGATTTTGTTACAAATGTTTCTATCATAGACCTATTTATATTCATATTAAGCTTTTTTGTTCTTTTTTACCGTGTTAATCACTCATTTAAAAGACGGTTTCTGCTGGCTATTTGCATAGCAGGCCATTGTTTGGAAGGCCTGTGAGGCATCCACCACGCTCCTTCAGTACATGTTGAGTTTAACAGTCCAGGTTTTTGTTGTTATAAATAAATCTACTGTGTTGTTATTTTCTTACTTGATGAATTGGGATACATTTCTGAAGGCAGAATTACCAGGTTAAAAGTATATGGTATACACAGGATATGGACAGCTTTGAGATTTTTAATTACATGGTATTATTCCACCCCAAAAAGATGGTGCCAAGAGCGTTCTTTTAGCCTTTATTTACTGCACCTGGGCAATTTGACTACTTTCTGCTTTATCAGTGTGAGCATAGAGACTTTAAAAGTTGTTTCTATTATTTAATCGCTTGTTTTAAGATCATAGCTCAAACTAACAGATGAATTGCATCATTTTTAGGATTGGATGAGACCTCAAATATCACACATATTCATAATAATAATTGAAGAAAAATATATAGCTTCTATGTCCTCAGCTTTCACCTGGGGATATTAGAGAGTGTGTGAGATATTTATACTGTGAAGAATTAGGCCAAGAAATAAAGGCAGCAGGCAGTTTATTATTTATTTTTCAAATATGATGTTTTTATTGATTTTAGACAGAAGGAGAGGAAGAGGGAGAGAGAAACATGGATCGGCTGCCTCCTGCACACCCCTTACTGGGAATTGAGCCCGAAACCTGGGTATATGCCCTGACCAGGAATCAAACTGGTGACCTCTCGGTGCATGGGACTTAACCAACTGAGCCACACTGGCCAGGGCTGAACTTTAAAAAAAAAAATAATTACTTGTAAGTTAGATGGAAAACAAATAGCAGATTGAGACTGACTATACATTTTAGATCTGGGGAAGATAGCTTAGAAAGAACTGGTTCTTTTTTTGTCCTGTCCAGTCACTTAAACTAAATGTTATAGGCCATTATTACTTAATATATTACCAGTATTACTGTAATTGATTTGAGCAGTCTGCCAGACTCACTAGAAAGAATGTGAGAAACAATGTAGGTAATTGTTGAAGTCAACATGTGTGCTCTGTTCTTGGAACCCAAGGTTGGTATGGGCTTGTTTGTATTAAATTTAGCTTCTTCTTTAATTAGAACCATGCTTGATCCTGCTGTTTGTATAAAATGGTGGGAGAATTTTGAAGAGTCAGTGTCCTACTTGAAATACCCAAGGCTTTCCTTTAGCACAAGGTGTCTAATGGTTTGGGCTTTGGAGTTACAGTATCAGCAGCCCCTACTGAGTAGGACCTTGGAATATTTCACCTGGTTCTCAGCCACAGAGGAAATTCAGCCTGAGTGTGTGGGCGGGGAGAGGGTTGTTAATAAGCCCAGGAATATGGGAGGGTGCAAAATCATAGGACGTTTTAAGACAAGGCATTGGATGGCAAGGCCACGGGTGTTGCCTGCCACCTGTGGCCCTGGGCTGACCGTGACTCTTGAGGAGCTAAGTTCACTTGCGCCTACTTTGAGTGGCATGGAAGTGGAGGGTGGAAAGCTCTGATAGAGCCCAGCCTCTCATTTTACTGACAGAGAAGGGAGGCCCAGAGGGGTTAAGGATCCTTCCCGCCTCCATAAGAAGTTACTTTGCATAATGGGGACTGTTTGGCGGGTGTATCTTAGTGCTGTAGTCTACAGATATCCAAATTGTGTTTCATGTGAAGGTGTTCAGTGACACTCATTGGATTAGAGAGGACCTCAACACTCGCTCATTGCTTATGGGAAAATGATCTCTGAAAGACCGGTTTTGTCATTATTTCAGGAAGGCTGGGCACTCAGAAGCTATCTGTGTGCTGTGGAAGGCACACAGGAGAGCATGGGTCCTGCAGGTCATGGAGGGGGTGGGCAGTTGCAAATAAGTGGTTTGTGCCCAGGGCCAAAGCAGCCACAACAGAAGGGTGGCCCTTCTGGGAGGTGGCTGGCACCAAGAGTAGTGGTTTTATCATTGCTTATGAACACAATTACACTCCTCTCTGTCAGCCACTTCTGTGTCCTCTGGCAGTACCCAGCACAGATTGGGTTGTAAATGGCACCCACTTAACACTTAACTGGATTAAACTTGTTCATAAAGTATGGGGGGGAGGGTGCGTGCGCACATTTACCGAATTTTCACAGTGGTACTCTGTTTTATGGGAGGGAAATCATGGAAAAATAGAGCTAAGCTCGCCAAGTTCCTCTGTTGACATAGAACGCACCTGGAAAAGGATGGTTTGCTGTATGTAATAATCTTATTTACATGCTTATGGTGTTACCCCATTGATTTAAGTCGTGTACCAGCTCATTATTCAAAAGTGAACTGTTACTACAGAAGAGATTTTCTGATAAAAGTTGATCAATCATTCAGGACTCTATAGGACATTGAGTTCTATTAATAATACCAAAGTAGAATTTTTTCATATATCTTATCCTTAGAATTCACTTGAAACTGGAACATTATTGAGAGTTAAGGGGGCGGAATATGGTCTGGTGCTATGAGTCCACAAATGAAGAATAATCTTGAGGTTTTACAATAAGACCTAGAAATTCATCATGTTTTTGAATCCATGTATATGTGGCTAAATAGAAAGAATATTTGTTCATACAACGAACTTATTGGAAGCGGGGTATGAGTGAGTTGAACCTGACAGGAAGTGACAGTGGCACGCTGTGACTGATGCTGGCATTGTAATGCCTTGAGTGCTGTGTGAAGCCGAGAACAATGGTGAGGGAGGGAGGCCCTTGGAAAAGGCTGCTTTATCTTTTCACTCAGTAATTTGGTTTTTATAAAAAGGGTCCCCATAGTGTTGCACACGACTTTCTACTCTTTTAAGAAGCTTTATTTAATTTTTTTTTTTCAAATTCAAAGTGGTAAATACGACTCTATGAAAGAATGAGGGAGAGAGAGAACTAACATGTATTATGCCCTTGAGTTCCACCAGCTAAGCATGGCGCACACACTGCCTTAGTTAGGTTTGAGATGCAGCTTTCATCTTGTAAGTACACCGCATTGGGGCTTAGAGTTTATAGACTGGCCCTTTCCCTAGACCTGTGGTCGGCAAACTGCGGCTCGCGAGCCACATGCGGCTCTTTGGCCCCTTGAGTGTGGCTCTTCCACAAAATACCACGGCCTGAGCGAGTCTATTTTGAAGAAGTGGCGTTAGAAGAAGTTGAAGTTTAAAAAATTTGGCTCTCAAAAGAAATTTCAATCGTTGTACTGTTGCTATTGGGCTCTGTTGACTCATGAGTTTGCCAACCACTGCCCTAGACTGTACCTGCAGCCCCTCTCTGCTATCTGTGATTCTTGGATAAGAACCTGCCTTTTGCCCTAAACTGAGCTCTGCAGGTAAGACCATGTCTGCATTTGCTTGCTGCTCTGAGCCCATTGCAGGCTCTCTCCCGGGTCAGCTCAGGAGTCTTTTGGTCTTTTGTACACACCACCTTGCAAGCTATGTGCTGCGAGCTCCTGATTCAACCCCACAGTCACCTACTATCTGGAACCTAAGGCAGAAGGCTGCACTGAGTGTCCCAGAAATGGTCAGGAATACCATGGACTGCAGTCGCCCTGCCCAGTTTTTATAATCAAAACTTAGAACTAGCCAAAAAGCCGAAAGGAGACAGCGAACACCCCCACGTACATGCAACAGTTGTTGACACTGCGTATTTGTTTCCCCCTCTCTTCTCATTCTTCCTCTTCCTCTTCCTCCCTCTCTCCACACAAATACACATTTAAAAAGTTTTTGACTGAATCTAAAAGTTCTGTGAATCTAGGGTGGCATAATCTGAGGATCCAAATTCTTACTGCTCCCTTATGTTTTCTTGGGAATGTAAATCGTAGACATTATATTTTGTTTCTTTAGTCTCTTTTAATCCAGATAGCCCACCTACTCCTCTCCCTCGTTCTTAAAAAAAAAAAATATATATATATATATATATATATATATATATATGTATATATTTGTGTGTGTGTGTGTAGGGGTGTGTGTGTATATATATATCCCCCCTTTTTTTTACCATAACAACTCTTGATTTGATTCCCTCACTTCACCATTTAAACTATCAGGTGTAATCATTTGTGGATATTAAAGTCCGGATGTTTGGGATTTGCCTTCGAAGACTTGATGCAGATCAGTTTTGCTGCTGCATCCCTTTGCATATCCCCCTTCCATTGAGAACACCTCAGTTAATAAAACACAGCCCCCCACTTGCCAATGTTGGAAGACACAGAAGACAACTAACTTCATCGTTTCTTATTGTGCCGCAGCACATTCATGGTGGGAGTACGATAATGGCTTTATGGGAACACTTACGTATTAAAGGCTCACTATGGATACGATGTGAATAGAATTTGGTGTTTAATATGAAATCTGAATAGTGTAATTTGAGACAGAGCAATGCGCCTATTAAACTGTGCAGCCAGGAAGTAACTTCGTCTGTGGAAGGACGGTTGCAGCGGGGGAATTCTGCTGCTTTTGCTAAAAAGATTTCAAATATCCAAATACCTAAGTTAAACACACATATGAGATTATAATTTTCTTCATGCATATCTGTGATGTCATTACACAGCAGTCAGTTTTAATCAAAACATAAATATCTAAGTCACGATTTCTCTTTTTCAATGTTCTTCATCTAGAAGGAGCTGGCAAACAACCCTGACTGTCCTCAGATGTGTGCCTATAAGCTGGTGACCATCAAATTCAAGTGGTGGGGGCTGCAGAGCAAAGTAGAAAACTTCATTCAGAAGGTAAAGTCTGTTAAGAATACAGTGACTTAAATGTAGCTTCAGATTTGAGGTAGCTATTCATGGGATATTTCCTCTGTTACCACTTCTTTTTTCTCATGAGGTAAAAATGACTGTTCCTGTACCAAATCTCTGCCCTTCTTTTCTCCCTAGAAACAGCCCGGACAGAGGCCAGCAGAGGTTTTAAGCGGCTTGCTTTAGGGAAGACTAGCATTTTTAAAAAAAAATACATTTTTATTGATTTCAGAGAGGAAGGAGAGGCAGAGAGAGAGAGAGAAACATCAATGATGAGAGAGAATCATTGATCGGCTGTCTCCTGCATGCTCCACAGTGGGGGTCGAGCCCACAACCCAGGCATGTGCCCTTGACTGGAATTGAACCTGGGACCCTTCAGTCCACAGGCCAACGCTCTATCCACTGAGCCAAACCGGTAGGGCAAGACTATAACATTTTTTGTTCAAAGTGCTTTCCTGATGGTTTGTCCCGCTCTTCTGTAGGGGGCCTTGTCCACATGCAGCATGGCCCCAAGGGGCATGGTGTCTCAGCATTGGCTGGAGGGAGAGGCCAGGCCTCACCCGCTCCTTGTCCCAGCTCAGCTCGATGCCCCTCCCCCTCCCCCAGATCTCTCCCACATACACGTCCTTGTGTGCTTTGCGCTCCTTTGTGGCATGTCTCCTTTTGGGGTCTTCGCTAAGAATAGTTACACTCTGAACCTAGGGTAACATAATCTGAGGATCCAAATTCTAATCACCTTTTTTATGACTTCTTTATTAAAAGTGGAAGCTGCAGGGACAACTGATCTAGAATGAGGAGAGAAGTGCAGTTGTATAAAAACAGACATGGTTGTAAGCACAGAAGGAATATGAAAGTTTTTGGTATTTGCTTTTCCTATAGGGTGAATGTGTATCCATTATCATTATAAAAAAAGCCCCTTTTGTATCTCTGGAACCCACACGGGTTGCGGTGGCAGAGTTTCACCATAATTTTTTTACTTTTAAATTGGAACTGCTCTAACGTTTTAAAAAAAAAAAAAAGCATCTTAAAGCCTGGAAACTGATTATTCTTGGGCCTGCTTACAGTTGGCCCACAGGAGGCACTCTGTAAATATTGGCTTCCTTCTTTCCTCTTGGATCATAATAATAGATTAGCAATCTAGTTCTGATAAATAGAAGTCACGCATATAATTGATGAAGTCCCTTCTGTTCATGGGAAAATTGTAAAAGTTGAAGGCTGTCCAAAAATAGTAAAGTGCTCACTTTTCAGTACACTTTTCTCTCTCCTTGGAAAAGTTTAATAAAACTTAAATAACCCAGCAACTAAAATCACTAATTATATATATGGTTTATTTATATATGCACATATACATATATATACACATATATGGGCAGTAACATTAGAGTAGAAAAATTAATGGAGTGTGTGTAATAATCCTTTAACTTAATAAAACATCTTATTCCAAGAACCCAGGACTCCTCTCTCAGGATGTTATTGTATTCTACCTCACAGTATTCCTTTGAATTACAGAAAAGTTAGAAATTTGAGTTGACCTTTGGTGATTGACATTTAGAAAAGGTAATAATAAATCAGGCCCAGCAGGAGTCTATGCAGGATTAGCATGTACTCATCACATTTTTTTCAGTTTCTAGTAAATCGTACTTCCTTTGCAAAGAGAGACTGTTTCATATTTCACAAGATCTTTATTTTGTTTTACAAAATGGTAATAGTATGAAATTAAGAATTTTACCAATCGACAATAGTAGTCTTTTCAAACCAAGTGTATGTAGATTTCATGTGTTAATTGGGACATATAAAGTTCATGTGTCATTAATCTCAGAGTTTTACCATCTTACACTACTTTTTCTTCTTTGTTTTAAAAGCAAGAAAAAAGGATATTTACAAACTTTCATCGCCAGCTTTTCTGTTGGATTGACAAGTGGATTGATCTGACAATGGAAGATATTAGGCGAATGGAAGATGAAACCCAGAAAGAATTAGAAACAGTAAGACCTCCTGTTTTGTGGAAATTCCCTAATTTTCCTTTCTAGTACTGTGTGTATGCTTAGTAAGTATAGACTTAGAATTAAGAAGAGTATTATTAGAAGCCATTCCTTAATCTGTATATCCTTGTCAAAATCAAGTTTTTCAAACACTAATCTCTCTTCACATGTTCTGATTTCTCTCTTGTTGAGGATCTTTTCGTAGAAGTAGACGAGAGCTTTCTTGAGTTAGAATGTTACCGGTAAGGTGTCCAGTTGTTTGCAAATTCTTTTTTATGCATTAGTTCTCTTTGATGGTCTCGGGTTCGCCGTCCTTGTGGACCCGCTTTCTCAGGCCAAGTTGCCTTTGGCTCATTTTGCTATCACAGTAAGTTACTAATGTTAGCCCAGGAAGTCCTACTTACCGCTCCTGTAGAAAAGATAAGAGGCGTGGTTTTATCACTGACTCCAGAAAAGCCTCCTCATTCTTTTTAAGCTTTAGGCAGAAATACTGGTGATCCTTGGCCTGGAGGTCAGCCTGCCACGTTTCAAACTTAAAACCCACCCAGCTCCTCCTCACCATGACCAGTGAGCAGGCCCTTTAGTGCCTGAGCACCCCATTTCTCCCACAGACTGGTTCTTCCCGACTTCCTCTTGCACATGTTTGCTTTTGCTTTTGCTTTTGCTCTGGGCTGCACTTCTTTTCAGTTGAATGTCAGGCCCCATGGGGACATGAGCCCCAGGAATGTCCAGGGTAGGCTAGTGGTTTCCATGCAGTCACCCCAAGTCCTGCCAGCAGTCTTCGTTTTGGAAGCCCTGCAGGCGGGAGTGTTTGACAAATGCCTGTGTGTGAGGCAGGAACTCCATTTAATCACTCGAGAGTGGCAGCAAATCAGGTTCTTTGGCACAGAAAGAAATCTATTTGTCTGGCACGGAGCATCGTAAAGAATCTGTTTAAAATTGCTTACTTTTGGTGATTACGGCAGATCTGCTTCTAATTAGCTTTATACAAACCTTCTGAAAGGACTGGGGCATACTTTCTTTATAAGGCAATAAATGTTATAACCTTATCTTATACATAAAGTAAACTTCAGGCAGTCTCCAACGTATGAATGGATTTTGTTCCAAAAGTTTTTAAGTTGAATTTTTTGAAATTTGGAACATGATTTCCCATAGAGAAAACAATATAAATTGGGGTTCGGTTTCTAGGCCAGACCATGGAAGCCTCGTTGACATCAGCTTCTTCTACTGCTCGTCTGACTCCTGAGTTCTGGATCTCGGGAATGGGGTGATCGAATGGCAAGTGTGGAAGACTCTTGCTTACCCCCTTATTTTTAGGGTGGCCCAGTCAAAATACTTAAACAGGAAGGAGTAAGTCAGGGTATGTCCTGTCCTTCCCATGCCTCTCACCCACTTCACCCACTTCTGTCTTCCCTGACTCAGGAGTCAGGTGCCCTTCAGTCACCCACCACCACCGCTCCTTTGAATCCTTCTCCGCTGCCTTGCCTGGTTTCACTCCCTCCAGGAGTTCAGGCCCCAGCGATACCTGCTGGCTCTTCCTCAGCCCTTGTGAGCAGCTGCTGTCGAACATTAAAAAGAAAGCAGCATGGTTACCCTCATTCTCACTACACTCATGGTACAGCTTTGGCATCTCCAAAAATGATATACCAACACCACGACAGAACTGAAAAAAGACTTATTTCTAGTGGTTTGAACTCTGAGGAAGGAGGCTTCTTTTGTGTTGATTTTGATGTTGAGGAGCTGACATAGCATGAGGAAGAGCGCTCACAGTTGCAGGGGGATGGGTGAAGCCCTCCCTGGTTTGGGCTCTGAACCCTGCCTGTCTCTGGACCCCTTGGGTGGAACTTGGCTGAGGCTTCTTCTTCCCCCAGGGAGGTTACTCCTGCTTCCCTCCCAAGTCCTCAGTCTCCTGATACCTGAACACAGAACAGCCCCAAAGTTAACACGACGAGAGCCCTGACCAGGAGGTGGAAACTCCCTCCCGCCTATGGCAGGAGCCTGCAGTCTCCGCCACTTCTCCCTGCAGGGCTGTTCTTTGTGAGTTGGCAATGACACTTGGAAAAGGAGGTGTAAGATAGGCAAGTAGTTTCACAGAAGCCCAAGTTATTAGAAGCTATTATCATTATTGCACCCATATGACTCAACCTAACTCCCCCAAGAAGTTGGTAGGAAGCTATCATTGGTTCAGGGTTGGGGGTACATATTTCAACAGCATCTTAAGGCAAATTTCAGATTAAGTGCTGACCATCTTAACATACAATCCCATTACAGTTATTTTGCTCAAGTCATTGGGTGGGGGATGCTCTATTCCACATCTAATAGTTGGTTCGTGAGCATCTTCAGAGTCTGAGCAGCATCATGCCTCTAGGCCAAGCTGCCTACCCAGAAAGCACCGCCTCCTGAGAGGCTTAAGGCTTTCAAGTCCTCTTCACCACGGAGGAATGTCCCTTTTCTTGAGGTCCTGTTTCCCTGACACCTGATGATAGAATTGGATGCATTGTACTGCTCTTCTTAATTCTGAAATATTTTAAGAATTGGATTTTTTCAAATGGCCTTTGGCCCTGGAGAGAAGGAATAGCATCATGAGAGGTTAGGCATGAGAGGAATGCCACTGCCCGTAATCCTGCAGAGAAATACTGGGTTTAGGCAAAGCAACCGAGAGAATCCTTTGAGCAAACCTTTTGCGTTTGTTCTCAACTCGCCCTTCTGTGGGGTTGAAGGAGAAGGGTTGAGGTTTAGAAATGTGTTTATTGTATTTATTCCTTTTCTGTTCATTCTTTTCCTTTTCTCAGTGAGGTTTTTACTTGTCTGTAGGTTATTGTTATGCCTGTCCTTTCTGATGCATCCCTGTGTCTGTCCTTCATTGTTTCTCATCCATTGTTCCTGTGCTCGCTTGTTCTTCCTTTCCACTTTCCTGTTTTCAAGAAACTTCCCATAAAGAACTTCTCAGAGGGACCTTGGTCTCAGAAGCCACGGAGGTGGCCATTCCTCATGGCTTCCTGTCTGGTCCAGGGACTATAGAAGGATGAGCCAGACCATCCGGGCATTTTCCTCACCTCATATTGGTGAATGGTTCATTTACCCTTGGCCGTCTTTGATAATTTACATCATCAGTCTGCAGACTTGTTTCCTAGATTCAAGCATAGGCACACATTTTTTATGCTGTGCAAAAAAATCCTTTTGCAACATTTTCTTTAGACCAAGATTATGAAAAGGACCTCATAACCTCATTCTCTATGTGGAAATGGCTATAAACAGGCAGTGGTCACTTCACAATCTCTTCTAGATCTTTTTTTCTCCCTTTGCTTGACTAACCCAATACAGAGTCTATGATTTCAGCAGCTCATGCTTTTATTTTACGTTTAGATGCGTAAGAAGGGTTCCATCCGAGGCACGTCGGCTGCTGATGCCTAGATGAGTCCCCTGTAGGGTCAGAGACAATATCAAACTGTGTAAGTGAAGACCTGGGTAAAAAGGATATTTGAAAACCAATACCTTTTTAGTAATGAGTAGTTAACTCGCCGAGAGAGGCTAAGTGTTAAAT
This sequence comes from Eptesicus fuscus, assembly GCF_027574615.1. NCBI lineage: Eukaryota > Metazoa > Chordata > Mammalia > Chiroptera > Vespertilionidae > Eptesicus > Eptesicus fuscus. The sequence continues at coordinate 23,824,029 of NC_072495.1, read as the reverse complement.
GTGGTTTAAATTTTGGAATGTAAGCGATTATATTTTAGAAATTGACAGTAAATGCTATTCTATAAAAATGGAACAGGTTGGATTTAGTAATCCCTAACTACTTCTTAGTGTTCCTGGGTTAGAAACCAGCTGTTGATGGCCAGTTAATTGGTCTATTTCTCAGTGGGACCTTTTGTGGTTAGTAAGGACAGATTTTAAAGCATTTTAAGTCAGAGACCTTTTATCCCATACCATAAGGGCCAACCTCAGTGATTCGTTTTAGTTGAATTGTTTTTCCTGAACACCAGAAAGTCACCCTTTATGGTGACCCTTCAATATCTTGATAGTTAGCTTTTCACTTTAGCTTTATTCCCCGTGTGAAACATGTCTATGGTCTTATTCCTCTAGCACACATTTATTTGCTTAAATTCGAGATTTTTCTAGAGGGGATAAAAGAGCCTCAAAAATCTACCAGTATTGAAACCAGTGTGAGGAAACAAAGGTTGACAGTATACTGTTGTCATTTGTTAACATTGAAAAGCACAAGACAGACCATTCTTGTCACTCCGCTGTGGTTCGTTACTGCCCTTACATGTGATACCTGCTCTGTGTTATAGAACATGGGAGACCTGATGTGTCCAGTAGTGAAAAGAGGTAGTTGTACCAAATAAGAAGGAATGAACCCTGCCAGGATCCCCTCCGAGCTTTTTCTTTAAATTCAGTGTTCCGTTTAAAAAAAAAAAAATCAACTTATTTTTTGTTAAGTTCTTCTAAGTTTCTGTGATTTGTATTCGCTTCTCATTTACTTTCCCTCCAATGAAACAAAACGTTACGCCATCAGTACTAGTAAGACCACGCTCTTCGAGAGGTTAAATTTTTAAAGTGCAGTAGTTGGGGTCCATTTTCTGTCAAGAGTTTTAATACATTGAAGGTTTTGTTTGCTTGTGTGTTTGTTTTCAGGAGAATGTGTGCAACAAGCTATTGTCTAACGTTTTGGCGTCTCTCGTCTCTCTGAGTGTTAACACGTTGCCCTTCTGTCACTTTCCTTGCAGTTACGTAACCAAGGTCAAGTGAGGGGCACAAGTGCAGCCAGTGATGAGTGAAGAAGAATCTGACCAGGATCTCACAGTGTTGGCGTTTCCCAGCCACGTGCTTGTGACTGTGTGCTCACATGCACAGCTTCCCAACCACGTGTATATATATGTTTGTGCGTGTATGTCTGTAGCTGTATATAAAACGCATGTAGAGCTACAGATCAGAATACACACACTTGTGTATATATGTACATATAAACATACTGAAGGGATTAGTACAATTTCTCCAAAGTACTGTACCTATCTTCAGCAAGAATGCAAAAGAAAATATTTTCAATATATATACCTGGAACAGATTTTAATAATCAGAGTAATACCATTAATGGACAAATTGACTGCAGTATAATACTAGCTGGTATGTTTCATAAATGTCAAGTTGTGGACCAATAAATATATATATATATACATACATAAATATATGTATATATATAGCCTTTTATTACTTTTCTGTTCTTTTAAATTAGTCTCTTAAAATTTTTATTTTATTCTCATAAGCAACTGACTCCCACACAAAAAAATGTATTCAAAATCTGTTGGTATTTCAGTGAATGTGGACTATAAATGCTGAATGTATATATAACAATTTATTTCTGGGTGGTCATTATCTCACAACCAAATTGGACAATATCTGTTAGTAAGGAGTGAAGTTATAGACCAGTTTTTACTTGTTTGCCCTGAGGGACAAAATCCTTTTAAAAGAAAAATCCGGTTTTTATTGGATTTTTTGTATTTTAAATTTCAAGTATTTTTCTACATCAGACATAGCAAAAAAGCGGAGATGATGGTTTGTGATGTATAATAAACACTATACAATTTTCAGGCTCCTGTTAGGCAAACAAAGAAATTGATGAAGAGATTAATAGTATTGTAGGCTGTTTGGAAAAATGGGGAGTGCACTGCTTCCGCCGAGTCTTTTTCTGGAAAAGACTGTTTTCTGAAATTACTGCTTGGAAACTATGCAAATGAGCTCGATTCCTCACAGCTTACACGATAGAGTAGAGATAGTGATGGTGTTTTGCTCTTTTCATGTTGAAACACTTTAAGGAGGAGATACTGACTTTGAAATAGGAAGAATTTAAGAGGCAGCGTGAGGTCTGCCTGCACACGGTTAGGAGGCCCAGCTGAGGGGCCAGCGCCCCCCCACCCTCTTGGCTGTGCCCTCAAGTACAATGTCATTGGAACACACCCTGAACAAGCATCATGGAAATGCTGGTTGGAAGCGGCTGCCACCTTTTTGTTTTAAAGAAAGGAAGGACAGCTAGGTATGAATTTATCAGCTTTCTTTGTCCGAATCGCGTTTCTCTCCTGTCAGTCAGTCCTGGAAGCTTGAATAGAAGGATATTGTGGAAGCCTTCAGGTTACAAACTGTCTTCTTTAACCGCCCGTCCCTCCTGCAACACGCCAGCCCCTGTAGTCACATCACATTAGTAGTCTGACTTGCTGACAGTCCTGCCCCCCACTCCTCACTGCTCTTTCCCACACGTCCCGTGTCCCCACCGAAGCGACCGTAGTGACTCCAGGATGTCTTGTGCATCGTGACGCCGTGATCCTCCGCTCCAAGCCCCACCTGGCGGATGTCCTCTGTGTACTCAGGATCAAGACTGATGTTTACTCTCCGAGCACTGTTGTAAGATAGGTTCTGTCATCGCGTAATCATTGTCTGCAAAGTGTTTGATGCGAGGAAGATTATTGCTAATTTTGTGAAATAAAGAGTCTCGTCCTCTCCTCTTAATGAACTTAACTCTCGCTGGCATCTGTAGCATCGTCGGGAGCTGGGGCGCACATGGCAATGAGAGCCCGGCGCATGGATTTTAATGTTTTTCTAACAACTGTGGAGATTTGAGGGAATGTGTGGTGAATGTAAAATATCTAGTTTACTTGGCAGTCTCTTGTGTAAATTACAGTAAAACAAAGTAAATGAAATTTAAACAAAAAATAAATTTGATCACAAAACGCCACTTGTGTGCTTGAGTGGTTGTTTCCCTGATGCCACGTCTGCTTCCGAACACTATAATCCACTTCTCGGCTCTTTTTTCAAAAATTCTCTCAATTGCAGCACTGCCACTCCGGGAAAATAAAGAAAAAAAGCATGTGTGTGTCTTTTAATTGCAAACTCCTGTTCTTGAAATGCGCCTATGCCACATTAAGTTGTTACATTTGGCTTCTTAAATAATTTTCAGTCTTGAAAAGCTAAGCAGTAAACTAAAGAAGGATTATTTATTATTAGTCTCAGAGGTTTTTTAAAAATTATTTTTAGCCCTAGCCAGTTTGGCTCAGTGGGTAGAGTGTTGGCCTGCGGACTTAAGGGTTTCGAGTTCGATTCCGGTCAAGGGCATGTGCCCGGGTTGCGGCCCGATCCCCAGTAGGGGGTGTGCAGGAGGCATCCGGTCAGTGATTCTCATCATGGATGCTTCTATCTCTCCCTTTACTGTCTTCTCTGAAATCAATAAAAACAATATATTTTTAGAAAATTATATTTAAACGAGAAAAATACAGAATACCCACAGTATTTTTTAAAAGCACTCAGTAAGGATTGTGCTTCGTTTTACCTTTTCCTCTTTTAGGACTTTGGAAGGCCTGCTGTTTGGGGACATGTAACAACCATTTTCTCGTGGTTCCAGCTTACATCCTAGAGTTGCTCAATCTCCGGAGTGGTGGCCAGCCATGTGGATGCATTTAATGTAGAATGTTGAATTTCCGGGGTGTTCTTGGGTTCACTTTCCAAGGTAATTTTCTCTGTTGTGTTTCAGGCAGGGTTTGCGTTCATACTGGCAGTCTGTCCGTGCATTCGGCAATCGGACACTTGCGTGCCCAGCACTCCGTCTCGCTGGAGGTATCGAGGTGAATGCGAGCAGTGCCCAGTCCAGTATGGGAGGCAGACGTGTGGACCAATGAGTTACCGTTCTGTGTAACTTCACAGCACAGAGCTGCTTGAGAGAGGTCTCTGACATCATTCACATTGTACAGATGAGGGAGCAGACGTCCAGGGCCGAAGGCAGCTGGGATAGGCGAGGGCCTGGGGGTCAGCACACCCCTCCGGGCCCCTCGCTGAGTCCCGGACTTCCTGTCTGTCGGTGGAGGCCATAACGTCCAGCTGTGGAGTGTTCAGGGTCAGCTGAGATAGTACACCCTCTACCATATGGTACGCCCTCTGCCGCGTGATCTCTTCCTTCCTATTCCATTCATTTACCAAACCGCTTCCTGGTTGAACTAAAATCACTGTGGACCTAACACCTGGCTTTTGGAAAGCTCACCTCTCTCTCTCCCTTCTTGAACTTGCTGAGCTGTAAGTTTCACAGCGCAGCCTCCTCCTCAAATCTGGTCTCTGAGGAGGTAGGAGACATTACCAGGTGATTTGCCCATCTCTCAGCAGCTGAGCTGACAAGGGGTCGGTATGACATTCCCTGTCCTTCACCACTTGATATCATTGAATGCCACTGTGTTAGGGGATGGAGTTCAATGGACACCAATCCAGTTTTTTGTGTTGCCGGCAATTTTAGAGTTTGGGACTTCTCATGAGAGAGAGAGAGGGAAAGTGCGAGGGGACAGGTTAAAGATGGTCCTGCTGAGCGTGGAGCAGCTACAGCCGACAGAGTGCTTCCCAGGAGCCCTGCCGGTGCCTCTTGGGGTTACGCTTTCTGACTTGGAAATATTAAGCAACAGCAGGTCCCTTCAAAACCATTTCTTCCACCGGATTGGGTTGCGAAAAGCAGAAATTGCAGAGATTCTCAAGCTGCCTCCCACAAGCAGTGTGGGACAGGGTGAGGGCCTCATCACTTTTTTTTCCCCTTTTCTTTTTGAAAGTGCTGTGTTCCAAGGCATCTTTGATTGTTTAAAGGGAATTCAGAACTCATTGTTGCTCCCCCCACTCCTTCAAGGTGGCTTGCACTCCCTGGAGGGGTGAGGGGTTGCATGGGGAACCGCTGCTTCCTCCTTTCTCTTCCTCGGAGGTTAATCGCGAGTTAAAATGTGTTCTTATTCTGGCCAGGCTGTTATTGTTCCCAGACTGCACGTGTGGGCTCCCTTATCTTGAGGATTTTATTCTGTTACGCGAGGGCTACTGGCTTGAGAAACTTCAGCTTTTGTCAACCAGAGAAGGTCTCTGCCCCGGCTGCCCCTTAGAGTCATGTGGAGAGGAGCCTTAAAAAAAAAAAAAGCTGCCCACCCGTTGCCTTTCTGTGGCTTGGGTTCTGTGCCCTGTTTTCAAAGGACAGGCAGGCGAAGGGAGCTCAGAATTCCCCCTCTTCCTGGAAGATCATTGAGAAGACCGCTTTCCCGCCAAGTAACCCGATTTCTCCCCATCCTTCAAAGCCAAGTGCCGCTCTCCAGGCCGCCTGCCTTCACCTGGGGCGACCTCTGCGGAGTCCGCACCCTCAAGCGGCTCTTGCAGACGCTGCCTTGGTTAAGAGGTCATCTGTCATATGCATGTTTTGCGTCCCGCGTCAGCTTGGGAACTCCCGGGCAGGAGTCACCGTGACACCCGAAGTCACCTTCCCTGGTGGGAGGTTTGGCTCCGAGACTGTGCCTTTTGCCCACAGCAGGGACCTGCCTAACCCTCTGTGAGGCCGCTTGTGAGTCTGGGCGAGAGGAGAGGAAAGTATAACCAACAAGCAGAGATCTAATTTCTGGCCTCAGACACTTGAAGCCTGACCGCTAGCTTCCTCGGGAGGTAGTCCTTCGGGTAGCGAGTAGGAGAAGTGTGATGAGACAGAGGAGGGAGCTCCAAGCCCGCGCTTCCTCCCCACTTCCCAGACATCCGACCCAGCGCTTCGGTAGACTTCAAACTAAACTCTCCGTCTCTCCTCCTTCCCCCGAATGTGCTGTCTTCTCACGGAGTCTTACAAGTGCCCCAGAAGCTTTTTCTTTTGATGTAGTCCCGTTTGTTTATTTTTTTTCCCTTTGTTTCCCTGGCCCCGAGGAGATGGCTCGGCAAACATATTGCTACAAGAGATGTCTGGGATTTTTGCTGCCTACGGCTTCTTCTAGGCTTTGTATGGTCTCGTGACTTCCATTTAAGCCTTTCATCCATTTGGAGTTTATTCTTGTGTGTGGTATAAGTTGGTGGTCTAGTTTCATTTTATATATATAAAATGGAAACAGCCCATGTGTATCAGTAGATGAGTGGATAAAAAGGGTGTGATGCGTGTACACCATGGAATACTATGCAGCTGTAAAAAAAAAGAAGAAGGATCTCTTACCCTTTGAGACAGCAGGGAGGGACCTGGAGAGTATTACGCTAAGCGAAATAAGCCAGTCAGAGGAAAACGAGTATCACATGATCTCACTTATATGTGGACTAATGAACAAAATAAACGGACAGATTAGGTCCAGAGACAGGGAAGCATGGATAGCAATCAGGGTGTGCCAGAGGGGACTTCTAGGAGCGTCAGGCACGAGTGAGAGGGGCTGAGCTGTTCTCTCTGCCGCCTGTGACCCGGATGTTGCCCTTGGAAACGACTCTACGCGCAGGAAGACAGTTGCTGCCATTTGCCATCAGCTGAAATACGATAATGCCGGCGAGCTAGACTCTTCTCAATTGGCATATTTTGCTTCACTATACGTCTGTTGTCCAGAAAATACCATCTGTGGCTGTTAAACTAGACACTCTCTTTGTGCAAACACTCACAGAATGTCCTATACATTTCCCATGATAGGAACTTGGCTCCCTAGATTCTATCTCGGACATGTTAGCCTGATCTCGGCTTGGCGGCTGCTGATGGGGCACAGGATGTCCACGCCTTTGCCTAGAAAATCGGCCCCGAGTTTCCCTGAGTCCGTGACCCTCGACCTTGGCCGAATCTGTTGACTCCTTGAGTCCCGAGGAGCAGGAAAGCCCCGGGACATGCTTCGGCCTCATTGATCCCCTATATATTCTGACGCCACCTGCTCATCGGTCCAGAGCAGAACTGCCGTGCGCTCCAGACTGAGGGAGCTTCGGAAGTGGAACGGAGGAGTGGCTTACGGTGTTCAGTAACGTATGTGCTACACAAAAGCGGCGCCTCTGGGCAGCCCGCTGCTCGCTGGCTCCCTGCAGCCTGGAATGCTGATGGCATGTTCTCTCCGCCGCCCCTTTCCCATGGCCCTGGAAGCCCTAAACGGCCAAGCCTACCGGGAGGGGCTGGGAGTGCCTCCCATCCCTGGTGCTCTGCAGACATCACTCCAACACGTCTTTCCCAGAGAGAAACTGCAGGGCCAGAGCCTCCTCCCAACCAAGGCTCAGGATCGGGCCCAGAACAGCCCCGCGTAGACATGGCACAGGCCGTTCGCTTAGGTCAGGGCTTGGCAAACTCTAAAGGGCCAGCCGTGCAGTAAATATTTTGGACTTGGTGGGACGTGCAGTCTCCGTGGCAAATACTCAGCTCTGCCTTGGTAGCTGGAAAGCAGCTATGGACGACGATGTTGTGTAAACAAATGGGTGTGGTGGTGTTCCAATAAAACTTTATTTACACAAACAGCGGGTGGGCTGGATTTGGCCCAAGGGCCATAGTTTGCCAATCTCTACGTTTAGATTCTTCCATCCAAAAAGCCAACGCCTTATAGCGCTGTGGCAGGCACTGTGCTAAGCCCAGCACATAAATAAATGGGATCATGCTGCATGCCCCCCGGATCTTCACCACCACCCGACCAGGTAGAGCCATGCCCCTCTACAGAGGGGGAAACCGAGGCCCGGATAGGAGTACATTTCCTAGGTCACCTTACCGAAAGCAGTGGAGCCGCGGTTGTAATCCTGCGGCCACTACGGAGTCGGGCGTCACCGCTGCTCATCCAGCCTCCCTGACTCTCAGAACCACCAAGTGCCACGCCTGTGGCATGTACTGAGGGTCCGTTAAGGAGCGGCCTTAACGATAAGAATCCTATTGCGGACCTGCTGTGTTCTTTTTTAATTATTTTTATTTTAAATATTTTTCTTGATTTCAGAGAGGAAGGGAGAGGGAGGGAGAGAGAGAAACATCAATGGTGAGAGAGAATCATTGATCGGCTGCCTCCTGCACGCCCCCTCCTGGGGATTGAACCCGCAACCTGGGCATGTGCCCTTGATCAGACTTGAACCGCGGGATCCTTCAGTCCACAGGCCGACGCTCTACCCATGAGCCAAACCGGCCAGGGCCGGACCCCCTGTGTTCTTAAACACCAGTTAGAGGCAGGCATCCATGACTGATTCTTCCCAGAGCTCAGAGCCAAGAAGGCATTTCTTCCTTACACGGAGTTGAATTCCCCTGCATCTGGTGTCGGGCAACGCCCTTGTTGCAGTTTCTGTCCCACTGAGGCAGCCTCTTTAGGCGGGGTCCCTTTCACCCCAGCCTCCCCCCCCCCCCCCCCCATCTCACGCCTCACACTTGATTTTTGTGATGGCGCTGTGACATTTGAGGGTGTGTGACCCCCCTGCATCCATCCCTCCTCTGCAAGTCACCCCAGTGGCGTCGTTGGGGGGAAAGATCTAGCGATCATTCTGAGATGTATGTGGAAATACAAACAGTGTCTGCTGCGCGGAGGTGAGAAATCGGGGCTGCAGTCCCCGCGCAGCTGCAGGAAACCTCTGGGCCTGCGAACATCTGGAGGGAGCTGCGCGGTTGTTTTGTTAGCATGGGATTGTGGGTAGTTACCCCTCCCCCTTCAGAACTGTCTGCAGGCCTCTCACTGTACAAGAGGATCTTAGTGGAAACTATTTTTGTCAGGCACGGGCCCTGAGAACACGTCCCCATACAGGGCTGCCCGGCCGGGCCTTCTATCGCGGGGGGATAAGATTTTTCCTTTCAGCATCTGGTGGGCCATGAGCTCACTCTTCTTCCTAGGCGTGTGCCAGAAAGCCGTCTGGGGCGGGGGGGTGCGACTCAGGATTCCTCCCGGCCCCTTCCAACCCCACAGGCTCAGATTTTCCACTCGTGCGATTGAGGTCAGCATTCGGCTGGCGCGCTCCCCGCACATGCAAGCGCCGGCCTCAAGCTGGGCTTCTCCCACTGGCCCTGGAATTCTACCCCCTCGTTGGTCCTCTGGATCCCCGGGCTGTTTGAGCTCTGCCGGGCACCCAGGATCCTGGAGGGATGTGGGGGACCGGGGGTGGAGGGTGGGGGGACAGTCTCCATCAGTGACTTGGGACAGGCTGGCCCAGTCCTGGCTCTGGGCCACCAGGATGAGAGGGTGGCCCCGTGTTTGCTCAGGCCTTTGTGTGCGTAGGGAAGGGGTGTCTGGCCAGGAGAGAAACAGTAGGATTACTGTTGCCTGCAACGAGCTTCGCTCCCTCCCTCGTCAGCTCACCAGAGAATGTGGAGCCCAGCAAGCATGACTGCGGCCACTGGGTTTGACTGCGGTCGCTGCCAATGTCCCCCTCCGAGGGGCCACGTCGGACAAGGGGGCTTTGGCATCCGACCCTGCATTCCCAGCCTGCCACATCCACTTACTGAGCAACGGCCAGCTAGTGAGTCTGGGCCCCTCTGAGCCCCTGGGTCCCGCCCGTGGAGATGGAATGTGGCCATGAGATGAGCGGTGTACTGGTCTACTAGGTGTGCCGGTTAATAATGCGGACTTTTTCAATAGATGGAGTTACACCTATGCTGATATAGATGCGCTTTGATATGTATGCTATTTTGTTGTATTGACACAAGCCTCAAAACTTCGTATGTCAAATTTTCTGAAGGTGTTAACATCATAGATATTTTTATGCTTAACAATGTCGAATTTCGCGCCAAAAAAAGGAGCATTTGTGGCAAGTTTTAATTCATTTATTTTGAAGAAAAGTGCTGCTGAAAGTTATCGTATACTTCGGGAAGCTTATGGTGAACATGCTCCATCCATCTTAAGATACTTGTGAACGTTGGTTTAAATGCTTTAAAGGTGATGATTTCGATGTGAAAGACAAAGAACAACCGATAAAGTTTGAAGACCAACAATCACAAGCATTATTGGATGAAGATGCGTGTCAAACTAAAAAACAACTTGCAGAAAGATTAAACCTTGCTCAGCAAACAATTTCTGATCGTTTACAAGCAATGGGAAAGATTTTAAAGGAAGGAAAATGGGTGCCACATCAACTGAACGAAAGACAAATGGAAAACCGAAAAGTCATCAGTAAAACGTTGCTTCAACAGCACGAAAGAATGTCTTTTTTGCATCGAATTGTGACTGGCGATGAAAAGTGGATTTATTCTGAGAATCCCAAACGCACAAAATCATGGGTTGATCCAGGTCAACCATCAACATTGACTGCAAGGCCAAATCGCTTCAGAAAGAAGACAATGCTCTGCGTTTGGTGGGATCAGGAAGGTGTGGTGTATGATGAGCTTCTAAAACCAGGTGAAACGGTTAATACTGATCACTACCAACAACAAATAATCAATTTGAACCACACTTTGATCTTAAAAGGACCAGGATGGGCCAGAAGACACGGCAAAGTAATTTTGCTTCATGATGACGCACAATCACACACTTCAAAACCAGTTAAAGACACGTTAGAAGATCTTGCCTGGGAAGTATTAACCCACCTGCTGTATTCACCAGACCTTGCTCCTTCAGATGACCACTTGTTCCGATCGATGGCACACACACTTTCTGAGCAGCACTTCAAAACGTACGAAGAAGTGGAAAATTGGGTCTCTGAATGGTCTGCCTCAAAACAAGAAAAGTTCTATTGGGACGGTATCCACAAATTACCTGAAAGATGGAGGAAATGTGTAGCTAGCGATGGACATTACTTTGAATAAAGCACTTTTGATGTTTCTCTTGAAAGTATCGTGTTTTCTTTGATTACAATGTCCGAATTTTTAACTGGTTAACGGCTAATCCAAATTTTTAACCTGTATGTAACTCGTGAAAAATCTCTCCAGCCCCAGATGTGCCCTTTGGTTATCCTACTAATTGGCTAGGGTGACGGGCCATCCCAGTTCGCCCAGGATGTATGGGTTTCCTGGGAGACTGGACTGGGGATGCTAAAACCAGGACAGTCCTGGGCAAACTGGGGCAGTTGGCCATCTTGTTTTGAACTCCAAATGTCAGCATTCTTTAACCCAGCAGCCTTCATTTAAGAACAAATTAAAAAGCTGAATTGACATTGTCTAGGAGGCAGGCAACCTTGTTTTCTAATCTGATGTAACCCAAACAACTGCCTTCCCAGCCCCAGCCCCAGCCCCAGCAGGGCACAGAGGGTGCCAGGGTGGGGTGGACGCCAGTCGGAGGAGGTGCTGGCCAGAAGGGCCTGGCAGGATGACTCCTAAGGGGCAAGTGCAGATCCCCCCAAACCCCCCTCACCCCCACCCAAGCCTCCTCTCTACAGCTCACAGTTCCAACCTTGACCTTGTCCGGGAAGCCACGAGCTATCACCCTTCCCTATCTTCGAGGAAACTGGGTGCACACAGGTCAAGAAGCTCTCTCCGCTGAAAAGAGGCAGAGCTCCCTGCAGCCAAAGGCCCTTCTCCCCGACAGAGGAAGGTGGGTCAGGTCTTCCCATCTTTGCTCTCAGGACAGAGACAGACCCTGCTGTGCCCGAGGGGCCCTGCGTGTGGGCTTGGCCACCCTCTCCATCCCACCTCCTGCCCTCCCTGCTGCAGCCACGCTGGCCTTGTCCCAGGTTCTCTGAGGCCAAAGCCTACAGGGTCCTCTAGGCCTGGAGCCCCTTCCCCTCCCCTGTCCAACCTTTGACCTCAGCCCAGGGACCACGTCCTCAAAGACACGCCCCCCCCCCACATCCCAACAAGGCCAGCATCTTCCCTGGGCACTGCCATAGGGCAGCGACCAGGAGGGCCAGTGCCACTGGCCACTGCAGGCTCGGAGACTGCCCACTGCCTGCCATGGAGTAGTCCACCCTCCACGGATCTGCGTCAGAGAAGCCCAAAGCTTAACCCGTCTCCTCCCGCACCTTCCCCACTAGCATCTGGGCAGTCTGTTTCTTTCTTTCTTTTTTTCTTCCAGAGAGGAAGAGAGAGGGAGAGAGAGAGATAGAAACATCAATGATGAGAGAGCATCACTGATCGGCTGCCTCCTGCATGCCCCCCACTGGGGATCGGGCCCACAACTTGGGCGTGTGCCCTTAACCGGAATCAAACCCAGGACCCTTCACTCTATCCACTGAGCCACACCGGCTAGGGCTGGGCAGTCAGTTTCCCTTAACCATTCTCCTGACCCTGCCTGCAGCCCGGCCGAGCCCCATCCCAGCCAGAGCCACGACACCTCCTCGATCCCCTCCCATCGTGCGCCAGGAAATATTTCTGTTTTACGACTATCTCTGCGCCTCATGTCTCTCGCGTTATCTTAATGAATTAACTGGATCCCCATCGCGCCCCCTCCCTCTTTCTTCCCTCCCCCCCCACCTCCCCGGGCAGTTTATGGGCTGTACAGCGATATCTGCGATCTTCGTCACCCCCTCGGGGTTGTTGTGCTGGTTCCTATTACAGTAATTGGCATAAACTTTATTCTTTTGCAAGAGAGAGTTTTGGGCCCGCTGAGACCGCATAACCATCTGCCATAAATTGAGACTAGTACGGCTTAGTTTGGTGAATGCAAAATTGGATCCCATCCTTCACTCCGCGGCTTGATGCAACTTCCAGATGGTTAATCCACATGAAGTAATAGGAATGCACCCGGCTCTGCTTAGCTGAAGATGGAGACGTAATATTTATTTGCTGATGTGGAGGCCCGGGACGCGGCCCTGTCGGGGTGTCGGTACACAACGCGGCGGCGGCGGCACAGAAATGTCAGCTTGTTCCACAGGAGCGACAGCGTCCCTCCGAGTTGCCATGGGGGACCCCCGGATGTCATTTTTTTTTTTTTTTTTTTTTTTTTTGGTCTGCCCTTGACCTAATCTCAAGAGGTTTTGTTCTCTCCTGGGCTGGTTCTTATCAGCGGTGTCTGCCCGTGTAGCCGGCTTCGCATCTGCTTTGACTTTAGTGCCTGTGACATTTTCATTAATACGTCTCCAAGGTTGAGCCTTTCTTCCAAATGCCCTGCAGCTCACGGAAGCCGTCGCTCAGCTGTGCTCAGCCGGGGGCTGCCGGGAAACGTGGCCCCGTAATATCCACCCGCTCGGCCATCTCCACCCAGTGGAGCTAATCAATTCGTTTTTCATTGTGGCTTCTCCCCGCACGAGCCCTCCACGCTGAGGAGGCTCTGAGAGGGATCCGGGTCAGCAGATTCCGGGGGCTTAGACCCCCACGGTGCTTCACTCCCAGGAGTCCCCCTACTGGCCGGGTTAACCACCCCCCCCCCCCCCCCCCGCCAACCCTGCCCTTGCAAGCCTGGCCATGTTTACCCACCTACCCCGGGGAAGACTGGGACTCGGGCCTCCTCTCCCCGCCCAGGTGACCATAAGGACCCCCTGCATTTGAATCCCCACGGGGACATTATTAAAATGCAGACTCACCAACCATCCCAGTTTGCTCAGGCCTCTGCTGGTTTCAACACCGGAAGTCCTGTGTCTTGGGGAGACCCCTCAGACCTGGGCAGATGGGGGCGGTTGGTCACCCTCCTGGGCCCTACCCTAGACCCCAGAATGAGAACCTCTGAGGACTCAGGCCTAGGGCTCTGCATTTGGATCCATGTTCATGGGTGACTCTGATGAGCACTTGAACTTGGGAAGCACAGCAGGACGCGTCAAGTGCCCCCAGGGCTCACGCTCGCTCCCTCACGTAGAGAACATGTTGCATGAATTTAGCACAAACACCGTCATCATTTGCTCACGGGGAATGTTTGCTTTCCGGGCCTGAGGTCCTCAAGGGAAGGACTCGGCCCAGGTCCCTTTTGCATTCTTGGTTCCCAGCTCTGCGCCCGGCCTGCAGTCGGCCCAGCAAACAGACCGACTGAAGGAAGAATTAGACCCAAGTGATCGTTCATGGGAGGGAAAGGGACCCAGGCCTGTTTCCCACACACTTTCCCGAAGTTCCGGGGCGGACTTGGTGAGAAATTAGACAAGGAAACACGAGGAGGGCGGGCATTAGGTCTCGGATGATCTTTTAAGGGAATGAAAACCTTGAAAGCTCGAGGACGAAACAAATAAGGAAGTAGGTCGAAGAAAGTCTAAAATGGAACGGACTAAGGCTGTGAACGTCCGAAGACTGAATTGCTCTTTCTCCCTTAACCGTCGGTTCTGCAGGCGGAAAGAGCGAGAGGCCCGGATGCCTTGTAGCTGATTATCAGAGCCCAGCATCGCTTGGTGCTTTCAAATGCGTCCAGTTTGCACCTCCCCAAATAACCCCAGCTGTGCACGAAGACGGACTCCAGTGGGAGGTCTCCGGGCTGGGAGGTGGGGACCCGGCAGCCCAGAAAACATGCTCGGCCAAAGGGGAGGAGGGGGACCCTTCCAGAACCATGATCCGTCGTGATCACGCCTCAATCTGGGCAGGGCTCAGCCAGGGGATGGCCGTCTCCCCATCACCTGAGCGTAACCCCCACCGCTTGCCAAAGTAGCCCTGTTGCGTTGGGCCGCGGCCCTCACCACCTGAGTTTAGCTCCCTTATCCATACCGTGAGGATGGAAAGACTCCTCTTTCCTGCATGGTGGCTTTAAAGTGGGCGCAAACATACAGGGTTACTCGGGTGGGTTCCATCTATCCGAAGACACGGTGGCTGCCCTGGGGCCCTGGTCCCACACCTTGCTTGTGATCGTCTTGTTGCAAAAGCGAGCGGGCGGGCGGGCGGAGTAGAGTTTGCAGCTGCAAAGAAGAACCCAGAGATCGCCGGAAGGAGGGCTCGTACCTGCTGGCTTGAACCCACTGGGTGCCATGCAGTCAGCGGGGCTGTCCGAGTGGCTACACGAGAGCTCCGGTGACAGAGGAGAGGGCCCGGGCCACAGAGACGCCGGAGACCTGACTGGGTCAAGGGTGCCTCTCACGCCCCACGTTGGAACCTCTCTGCTCGACCCCTTCAAAAGGGGTCCAGAATTCGACCCTTCTCACCACGTCCTTCACCATGACCCTGAACTAGCCTGGGCACCCTGCTCTCTCCCTGGATTCTTGCTCAAAACCTCCTTACCTGGCCCTTTCCCCTCCCACAGAGGAGTCAGAGGGCTTCTTTCACGTGTCAAACAGATCCCATTCCTCTTCTGCGTAAAGCACCTCCCATGTAACTCAGATCTGTACGTAAGGGACATACAGATCCCTCACTGTGACCCCCACTCTGTCCCCACCCCCTCCAATTCTCTCCTCTCATTGCACTCCAGCCACACTGGCCTCCTGCGGGCGGCTTCTCCAACACGCCAAGCAAGTCACCTCAGGGCCTTTGCACTGGCTGCTCCTGCAGAACCCCCCACAGATCCCTCCCTTGCCTCACCCAGATGCTCCAATGTCCCCTCTCCGGGGGGGGGGGGCTTTCCAGGCCCCCTTATATAAAACAGGTCCTCCCCCCATCTGTCATAACTCTTTATCTTTCATAGCACTTATCTCTACCTGCATTGTGTGTGTGTGTGTGTGTGTGTGTGTGTGTGTGTGGCTTGCTTCTCCCGACTGAACTATCAGTTCACAGGAACCAATTTTTGTCTGGTCCTCGGTGCCTGGGACCAGGCACGGTCTGCACTCGGAGCTCAGTGGGCATTTGCAGGTGAGTCCCACTGATGTTTCTCCCCTAATAGGACAGGCGGGCCCCTCTCAGCGCACCACACGGTTGTAGCAAAGATCACAGAGTCACTGAACAAGGTTTCCAAATGTAATAATGGCCGTTCGCGTCTCCGCGCCCCAGAGCGGCGATCCGGGAGCCTTCGGGGTAATTGGAGCACAATTAAGCATATGGCAGTGTTTCCAGCCGGCCGTAGGTCTGATTCCGCGCTTCCTCGACGAGGCTCTGGTTTCTATCTTTCCCCCCCTCCCTGTAACAATAAACTTGGATCCACCAGCGGGCGGGCCCCGTGCTCCGGATCACAGGGGAATACTGGGGAATGAGATTCATGCTTACAGGACTGAATCCCGAGACACTGGGCTATATATTCAGCGGCGGTTTCCTGGAGTTTGCAGCCAACATAAATAACGGTGAGAGGATTCCCGCTGGGTGACGTGAGGTGCGTCCTGCTGGGCCGGGGCAGGAAGCTGCCCAGCCTGGGCTGCTGTGGCTGGATCAGGCAGGGCCCCCTGATGGAATCAGCAGAGCTGCACGCGGCTCCCCCCTTCCCCCCCCCGGCCCCGCTGTGTCGGGCCCCTCACTCACTGGCCTTGCTCTCTCATCTGGGAGTGCCAGGCACCCTCGGGGTGAGGAGGGTGTCGAGGCCAACAACAGAGATAGGAATGGAGACACATAGTTGGCACCCGCTTCAGCTGCGTCAGAGAACGTGTGTATGTCCAAATCACGTCTTTCCAGCTGGACAGTGAACTTCCTGGGGGTGAGGTCTGCGCTTTAGGCAGCTAGCTTGTGACACTTGGAGGTCATCGGTGGCACCTCGTTGTTATTTTATTTATTTATTTATTTTAAATATATATTTTATTGATTTTTTACAGAGAGGAAGAGAGAGGGATAGAGAGCTAGAAACATCGATGAGAGAGAAACATCAACCAGCTGCCTCCTGCACACCCCCCACTGGGGATGTGCCCGCAACCAAGGTACATGCCCCTGACCGGAATCGAACCTGGGACCCTTGAGTCCGCAGGCCGACGCTCTATCCACTGAGCCAAACCGGTTTTGGCTGTTATTTTATTTTTTAAAAAACACATATTTTTATTGATTTCGGAGAGGAAGGGCGAGGGAGAGAGAAAGATAGAAACATCCATGATGAGAGAGAATCACGGATCGGCTGCCTCCTGCACGCCCCACGCTGGGGATGGAGCCCGCATGTGCCCTGACCGGGAATCGAACCATGACCTCCCGGTTCATAGGTTGACGCTCAACCACTGAGTCACGCCAGCTGGGCTGTGGCACCTCATTTTTATAGAAGGAAAGCAAGGTGTCTAATAGGGCAGGGTCAGAAATAATGTACATGCCCATCTGTGGGGGAATGGGCAGATAAAGTAAGGGACGTTCATAAGACGGAATATTATCGTAGTATAACATAGTACTATAGTAGTTAAAGGGTATGAACTACCTCTTACTTCCTAGCAAGGGTGAATCTTTAACATTAATACTGATGGAGAGAGGAAATTGCAAATGAGCCACAGAGGATGATATCACTAACGTTCACTTAAAAACCACCTGCTCAAGGCAGTGTTATCTGTTGTTTCCGGGTACATAGGTGACAGATGTCCTGGGAAGAGGAAGCTGTGTTAAATACATGACAGCCCATGTCTGTAGCATCAGGGAGGGGAGCAGACTGGGGGTGCGGGTCTGTCTAGAGCTGTGATGGTATTGAGCCACTCTCGGATGAGTGTCCTGGAAAGGTATCAATTCATTCTGTGCGCCTGCCAATCAAAACTGAATAATTCAGGCTCCTAGCACCTCCCAGCCTGTGGTGGCAGAGCCTAAGCCTGGGTCCATGAGCTGCTGTGTGCCTCCTCAGTGGCTCTTCAATTCATGGGACTTCTGTGTTCGAAAAACCAATACACACGGAGGGCTTTCGTGGCCAACAAAAGATGCTTCACTGAATCCTGAATATGAAAATCTACCCTCTAGGGCAGTGGTCGGCAAACTCATTAGTCCACAGAGCCAAATAACATCAGGACAACGATGGAAATTTCTTTTGAGAGCCAAAAACCGACTTCTGCGCATGGGCCATGAAGTTTCAATTGCACTGTACGTGCGCGCCCACACGTGGTATCTTGTGGAAGAGCCACACTCAAGGGGCCAAAGAGCCGCATGTGGCTTGTGAGCTGCAGTTTGCCGACCATGGCTCTAGGGCATTCTCCCCTCTCCTTGAGAGATTCTGCTCATCCCTTGATTTGCATGAAACATCGTCATGTCTGCTTGTTCTTGCTGTTGTATCTGTTGTTTTTGTTGTTCTCTATGCTGTTTCTTGCTGTTGGAGTCTGATTCAGCTATAGCAACCCCTTCCTCCAAGGCCCCCTTTTTTTTCTTCCATGACCAAAGATTTTCTTTGGTTCTCTTTCTTTCTTTTTTTAAATATATTTTTTATTGATTTGATTTCAGAGAGGAAGGGAGAGGGATAGAGAGACAGAAACATCAATGATGACAGAGAATCATTAATTGGCTGCCTAGTGCACGCCCCCTACTGGGGATCGAGCCCACAACCTAGGCATGTGCCCTTGGTCAGAATTGCACCTGGGACCCTTCAGTCCGAAGGCCGACACTCTTATCCACTGAGCCAAACTAGCTAGGGCGTCTTCCTTCCTTCCTTCCTTCCTTCCTTCCTTCCTTCCTTCCTTCCTTCCTTCCTTCCTTCCTTCCTCCCTCCCTCCCTCCCTCCCTCCCTCCCTCCCTTCTTCTTCTTTCTTCTTCTTCTTCTTCTTCTTCTTCTTCTTCTTCTTCTTCTTCTTCTTCTTCTTCTTCTTCTTCTTCTTCTTCTTCTTCTTC
This sequence comes from Eptesicus fuscus, assembly GCF_027574615.1. Taxonomy (NCBI): domain Eukaryota; kingdom Metazoa; phylum Chordata; class Mammalia; order Chiroptera; family Vespertilionidae; genus Eptesicus; species Eptesicus fuscus. The sequence goes on along the minus strand of NC_072495.1, from coordinate 23,805,587 downwards.
TTCTTCTTCTTCTCTCTCTCTCTCTCTCTCTCTCTCTCTCTCTCTCTCTCTCTCTTCTCTTTCTCTCTCTCTCTCTCTCTCTCTCTCTCTCTTTAATTCAACCCACTTGTCTTGATTAGCTTCCCTGTGCCATGCACTCTGCTGGGTGGGATCCAAATGTCAATGCAAGTTAGTCCCTCCCCTCGAAGGCCTTCAAATTCAATCGTCTCCCTTCTCCAGGCAGGTCAGCAACTGTAAGGCAAGGCCAGGGGGAGAGGTCTGTTCCAAAAGACCGTCGACAACCCAGCGTGTGTGCGGAGGAGGGTGGGCAGAAAGGAGAGGGAAGTGGAAACCAGGTTTGTGGGAAATGGTGGAAGGACCTGGAAGTCCACATTCCATTTCAGAGAGAGGGGCTCTCTGGCCTCTGCAGCCCTCAAGGATCCAGTTTATGCAGGTTTTGGGGGAAGGAGGGCCCCAGCTGGGAGTCTACACAGGTTGAGACAATTAGGGGGATAATTTGGGCTGAGTCATCTTGGCGGAGGCTGGGAGGACTGTGTTCGATGGGTGGGGGCCCCATCGGCATAATTGCTCCAAATTTCTGCTTCTTTTTGACACGGCAGTAAAATAAGTTAATCCTCGGCTTGAACAGGGCTGCGACTCCTCTGGCAGCGTGGCATGAACCACAAAATCTGCCTGAGCCTGGCACCAGGTGACCTGGAGAGGACCCTGTCCTAGGGCACAAGCAGGGAGCATAGGGGGCAAACAGCAGGAGAATTGTATCTCTGCTCCAACATGGAAAATGGGAATAATGCCACATTTTGTCAATTCCAAGAAGTCCTCCCCCCACCCCCCTCACACTTTAATATTTCTAAAATTGGAATGTGGTTTACAGCTGATGGTGTCTTAGATTTGGTGAAATGTGGCGATAAGAGAAGAAGAGAAGAATCACTATCATTTCTGGAGTGTTAACTCTGAGCCAAGCCCTGTTGCCAAGAATTTCCCAGTTTTATCCTCACAACAACCCTATGGAATGGATACAGATTTCATGACCATTTGTGGTTGGGAAAAGCCGAGGTTTCAAGGAGTAGGGGATGCAAAATCTGGTGAAGTGGGTTTTTTTGGTGTGTTTTATTTTTAAATTCGTACACAGGCACAGCTAATTTGAAAAGAGAGAGTGTTCACATTTTCAGCTCGGTGCCTGACACATAGTAGGTCTTGATTGTTTCTATCCTTGCAGGTTGTCTCTGTGCAGAGGGTGCCGGGTTCTGCAGCTAGAGGTTGCTCAGCCCGTGGATCTGCCGAGGCTGCAGAGAGAGAGCCACAGGAGCAAAGGTGACAAGGAACCGAACACAAATCCCTCAGCTTCTGAGCACCGGAGTAGAAACAGCCTGGACTTAGGGCCAAGCCCACCTGGATTCAGATCCCAGTTCTGCAGCTTCCTGGCTCTCATGCCCTGACTGAGCCTCAATGTTTTCATCTGTACAATGGGGATAATAAAGGTCCTTGTGTCATAGGTGCTGAGAGGACTCATGGAAATGATAGGTTTAAAGTGCTTCACACAGAGCCAGGCACAGAATAGCCACCTCCACCACCCCCCCCCCCCAGTCGATTGCCAATTTTGGGAACCCCCACCATCCGAGTTTCCTTTTCCTTTCATTGCACCATGGCGGGGGGGGGGGGAAATGCCCTCATCCTGGAAGCATTGTCAGGATTTTAAAAGATTATGTACGAGAAGAAGAAGCTCAGTGTCAGTGTACAACGGCTACATGGCAAAGACTAGCTGGAACCACAGGTGTTAGGAGTTCATCAACATTTATTTCATTCCCAGGACACACTCTCTACGCTCCTGTCACACTGGCCTTTTTGGGTCTCACCACAGGGCCTTTGCACATGCTGTTTCTGCTGCCTGGAATGCTGTCCTCTCCTTTCTTTGCTTTGTTACCCCTCCCCCACCCCCCTTCAGCTCTTACCCCCTTTGGCACTTCCTCCGGGAAGCCCTCCATGACCTCCACATCCTCATGGCACCGTGAGGCCTCCTGACCCTTATTCCGCCTGGATGTGCTTGTTGAATGGTGCCTCTCTCTCTAGTCTATAAGCTCCGTGAGGGCGGAGCTGTGCCTTTTTGGCTCATGACACCTTCCCATGCTCCTGGCCCAGATTCTGACTTACAGTCCACGCTGAGCCCATGATGGTTGAGTGAATATCTGAGGAGGGGGCTTGTGTCTAAAAAAATAAAGTCCTGAAGGAGCGACTCAAAGGCAAAGAATTTGGGGCTGGAGTGGGTGAGGGAAGTGAGCTGGGTTGCTTTTCTGGGCTGGATAAAAGGGGCCTGTTTGGGGCCAGACAAGCCCCACGCTGGCTCTTTCCAAGCACAGGGACATTCCCATATCGAGTTGCGGGTTCCTGTCCTGTGAAACACGGAGAAAAACACAAAACTCAGTGAGTTGTCAGGAAGAGTAAATAAGACGCCGTGAGTTCATGGCCTCCAAAAACCAGCTCTGTCCACAGACACAAGCTGCTTCTTCCACTTCCCTTATTTCTCTCGCCCCAGCGCCCGGCGCCCCAGCATTCTCCCGGGAGCCCGGGGCCTGGGGATGCTCTGCGGTTATGAGGCCATCGCCTGCCGCGAAGTCGTAATTGCGGGGTCAGATTTAATTGCGTGCTGAAGAGCAGATGGCCACGCCGGGCAGGGCAGCCCGGACATATCGCTCTGCTTACTCGCCTGGTGGCGCCGCCCCAGTGGGCGTAGGGGCCTTTGTGCCTGGGGTTTGAGCAAACGTCGGGCAGGTGTTTTCCAGGCGATTCTTGTCCGTCGTGGAGGCTTTTCCAGCCATTGCTTCCTCTTGGGCTGTGATGGGGGACTGGAGATCAGGTCTTAGGGTGGGACAGCGAGGGCATGGGAATGGTCGGTGAGGAGAAGAGGTCCCCAGAGACAAGAGTTTTGCCTTCAGCTCTCAGGAGGGCTGTGGCGATGGCAGGCCCAGGCAGGGGACAGCACACAGGGTCACCCAGGGCCTCGGTGTGCCAGCAGCACCATGGGCCAACGGCTTTCCCTCCCTGGGCCAACCTTTTCTCATCTCTACAATGGGAATGACAGTAGGTATAGGATGAGGGGATGGAACTGTAAAGAAACTTTAAAAACAGCCTGAGGTGCTGACACTCTAACCCAGGCGTCCTCAAACTACGGCCCGCGGGCCACATGCGGGTGTTTTTGCCGTTTTGTTTTTTTACTTCAAAATAAGACATGTGCAATGTGCATAGGAATTTGTTCATAGTTTGTTTTTTTTTAAACTATAGTCCGGCCCTCCAACGGTCTGAGGGACAGTGAACTGGCCCCCTGTTTAAAAAGTTTGAGGACCCTTGCAACCCCACAGCTATTTCCTTCTTTGCCCATTCCCACGCCATCCTGTCCACGCGCCCTTAGCTTACGTGGCTGCGGGTGCAGCGTGCACGCTGTACCTCCTAACCTGTTGCTGGGTCCCTCTTCCCTACTTTGGGGACCAGTCTCCCTTTCCTCTCTCCCATCACAGACAGTGGATTTGGGGTAGGGCTGACCCCACCCCCTACCTCCAGGTGTGGGCCTTGATGTGGACCTGGGCAATGAGACGTCACTGTGATTGGCTGAGAGATGGGCCTTCCAGAGTCGGCAAGGGGCAGCATTATGACCTGGGCTGGAAGGACTATGTGACAGGCCTTCTCTTTCGGGTGGGGCTGCTAGGCTACAGGAGGCAAGCCTTCAGCTTCTGGGGGCCTCTCTCCTCATCACAGAGGGAGGATCTGGCTGGAAGGCTGCCAGAACAGAGCCGAGACGCGGAGAGAGACTGGTTTCTAAATTGAGCACCTGGATGCAGCCATGCCTGAAACTAATTATGTGAATCAGTGAATTGGCGTCTTTGCATCAGCCAGTTGGAGCAGGGCTTCTCTCTCCTCCCAACTGTTCTGTGGCCTCTGATCAGACCCCTTTCCCACATCACCGCCACGCCAGAGCGGGAATCATCTTCCCAGGGTACACGGAGGATTTTGTCACTACCGTTTAGATCCTCCCCTGGCTCCCCAGTGCCTTCGAGAAAAATTTCTAACTTCCTTAGCCTGGCGTTCAAGTCCCTCAGACATGGGTCTGTCAACCGCAGCCTCCTTCCCCTCTCTGTCCCTCAGGGGTGGTTCTGTTCGGCTACACAGTCGTCAGTCTCCCCGACTTTGTGTCCCTCGGTTTGAATGCCTGTTTCCCTTGAACTTACCTCCCCACGCTCTGTCCCAAGGCCGTTTAATCCCAATGGAGCTTGGTTGGGCTTTGCACACGGAAATCATTTGCTCTGGTACCACCGGAAGAGTGTGGTATAAACCCAGGTGCCCCAACTCCTGAGCTGAATTCTCTGGGGGAGGAGCCCAGAAATCAATTTTCATAAGAGCCCCCCCGAGGACCTTCCGCTCCCCTACTGTGTGACGTCCCGCTCTGAGTCTCAGTTGCCTGGCCTGTACAATGGGCATGATCTACCTGAAAAGGTCACCATGTGCGGAGAGCGGCCACAGTGTTTGGACAGGTTCAAGCCTTGGACTGATGAGAGAGCACAGTCCTCTCGTGGCCACGTGCAAGTCCCAGCCTGGAGGGCAGAGCCCTCCCAGCACAAGTATAGCCAACAGCTGTAGTTGTGAGCTTGAACCTATGGTCCGAACGCGTGGCCCCTCGTGCCTAAGTGATATAGGCTGCAAGGAAACAAAGCTTGATCAGGTGCATGTAGCTGAGTAGGATCGAAACCCACGAGAATGCTGTAAACATCTTGACCACGCCCTTCCTTTGCCGCGTGGCATCGGCTATAAAATAAAGACACGGCTTGTAGTCCGTGGCGATGTCACTAGCTCTCCATCAGAGAGGACGGCGTCCCACCCAGACCCAGCTTTCATTCTCTTGTCTGTCTTTTCTCAATCCTTCACCGCCCTCACTCAGGCTCACCCTTGGACGGGCTGGCACAGCACAGCCATGGGGTGAAATGGGGTGACAGTATGTACATAAAGACCTATCAGGGTGATGCTCTATAACCCTGTCTTGTGAGGTGACCCACTGTCCCCAGCTGTCCTAGACAGAGAGGTTTCTCTGAATACAAGGCTTTCCGTTTTACCCCTGGGAAGGTTTCCGGCAAATCGGGACGAATTTGGTGCCTCCATCTCTCGCTTTCTGGTTCCTGGACTAGATATCTTTTTTTTTTTTTTTTTAATCTTTATTATTGAAAGTATTACACAGTCCTCCTTTTCCCCCCATTAACCTCTTCCAGCCCACTCCCGTCTCTCCCCCATCCTCCACCCCAGGCCCTCACCGCCCCACTGTCTGTGTCCACGGGTTATGCGGAGATGCATACAAGTTTGTTGGTCGATCTTATCCCTGCCTTCCCTCTGAGGTTCAACAGTCTGTTCATGCTTCTGTGGTCTATTTTTGATCACCAGTTTATTTGGTTCACTAGATTCCACCTCTGAGTGAGATCCTGTGGTACTTGTCTTGCTCTGACTGGCTGGTTTCGCTCAGCATAATGCTCTCCAGGTCAAGACCAGAGAGATCTTGCGTGCCTGCCTCCGCCCCACTGGCCAATAGAAATCGCTCCATCTGGGGCCTGGACGGCAGGGCTGGAGTTTAAACTCAATGAGCAAAAGCACAAACAGTTTTGAAAATACGAAGAACGGGTGCTCTTTTCCCTCCCAGGAGTGGTGTGGTCTTGCAGGTTGCCCTTCGTCCCACAAAAAGAGGTCACATGCTGCCCCCTCCCTCCCCTCCACCTCCCGTTCCCCGATCTCTCAGCCTCACCCACACGCGGGATGCAGACGAGAAAGCCACGCTGGCCAGACTCCGGCTTGCGTGTCGTGATCTCGTGGCTCCGAACTATACATCGAAATATTTCCTCCACGGGCGTCGTCAGGATTTATTTTTTTCCTGCGTTGACTTCCTGGATTTGTCGGGAGCCAAACAGCTCCTCACCCAAACTCCTCTGCCTCCTTTTAAAACCCAAGGCCACGTCCAACCTCGCAGCCCAAAACCGCGCTTACATAACCTGCAGTGACACTAAGTGTTTGTGAGGCCAGCGGAGCGGGGCCGGGCCGCCCGCTCTGGAGCACAGGGGACATTCTGTCCTGCAAGATGATGCTGTTTGGGGTGTGTGCGTGCGCGTGTGTGTTTTTCCTCTCTTGAAATTCAAAAACAGCTCCTTTTGCTCAAGCTGTCAAAAAGGGAGAAGAGGAGAAGGAGGAGGAGGAGGAGGAGGAGGAGGAGGAGGAGGGGAAGGAAGAGGAAGAAAGCCTGCAATAATTTGAAATGAAATAATAAAATGAAAGTGCTGGGCCCAGATCAAGAATTGCAAACGCTAAGAGAATATTTTCCAAAGTCATGAGGCGAGTAGGAGTTGCCGAATTACGGGAAGTCAGAGGCCCACCTTGTGTAATTTCCAGGGGTTGCTGTCTCCTGGCTGCTTCCTCACGGGGATGGGGTTTTTTCACCGTGATCGGGTCCTCGCGCGTGCCTGGTGCTTCTCTCCCCTTGCTTATTTCCTCCGCACCAGCGCCAAAGCAAGTTTGGAGACGCGGAAGGGACTTGTCCAAGGTCAGGATATTGATTATTGCAGAGCCATGATTGGGGTCCAGTTCCGCCTGGCTCCAAACACCAGCCTTTCAATCACCACCTGACGCTGTATGCAAGCACCTACTGTGTGCAGAGGGATGTGTTTTCATCCTTTTCATGGGGCTTTCTTGCTGAATATCCAAGACTTCAGCATGTAGGCTTCGAACCAGTCCTAACAACGGTGGCGTTCGGCGTTTCCATAGGAGGGCAGCTATGTTCAGGAGGGTGGCAAGTCACGGATTATTGGAAGTCACCAGCATCGGCGGGCCAGCCCCCGCTAAGGGCTCCGTAAATCACAGCTGGCATTGTTGTTATGGAGGCTGTTAGGGTTATTTTGCCTCGGAGACTTCCTAGCCCGGGCCCGAGGCCCGCGTCTGCCCTGAGCTAATCTGGGTCCTGATAGAAAGGCACGGGGCAGATTTCATTTAAATGGTCACTCCCAAATTTGAAACACGTCCCTTCAACAATTGCCGAGCCGTTTCACAGTGTGATCTCCCTGGCCCTGCTAATATCTTCGGGGACTTAAAAAAATATATTTGCAACAAAGAGGCCTTTGTCCGCGGAGCTGGGGCAGCCTGGCGGGGATATTACTCGAAACCTGATCGTCGGACGCCGGCCACAAACCTGCTGCCCTGGGCCCCAGCCGTGGCAGCGACGACGGCGGCTGGATTACATCGGGCCTTTTGTCAAGGTGGACGGGCCACCGGCCACGTGACATGGCGGGACCTTAACCCTGCAGGGGTCAATGACCCCCTTCCCTGGAGTGTCCTGGCCCTGGTGACCCATCACAGCAGCCTTCGCTCGGGGGGTGGGGAATGGGGGGCGGGGGGGAGACACTGGCTCTATCCCTGCTTTCCAGATGGGGAGTGGACAGGGACTTGGTCAAGGTCACCCAGCATGTGGATGGCACTGTTGGGATTTAAACGCAGATCTAAACAAAAGGCCTGCGCCGCTCTGTGGGACCAGGCAGTGGGTGTTAGGTCCAGGCATTAGCAAATGGCTGTTGAGTACTGACCACACAGAGCCCCTGTTCTAGGCACCCGGGATCCAGTAGTAAGACAGACAAAGACACTGGTTCATTCATTCATTCATTCATTTATCCATCCATCCATTCATTCATTCAGCTACTATTTATTTTATTGATTTTTTTACAGAGAGGAAGGGAGAGGGACAGAGAGTTAGAAACATTTTTTAAAAAAATATATATTTTATTGATTTTTTACAGAGAGGAAGGGAGAGGGATAGAGAGTTAGAAACATCGATGAGAGAGAGACATCGACCAGTTGCCTCCTGCACACCTCCTACTAGGGATGTGCCCACAACCCAGGTATATGCCCTTGACCAGAATCGAACCTGGGACCTTTTTTAGTCTGCAGGCCGATGCTCTATCCACTGAGCCAAACCGGTTAGGGCTAGAAACATTGATGAGAGAGAAACATCGATCAGCTGCCTCCTGCACACCTCCCACAGGGGGTGTGCCCACAACCCAGGTACATGCCCTTGATCGGAATCGAACCTGGGACCTATAAGTCCGCAGGCCGACGCTCTATCCACTGAGCCAAACCGGTTTCGGCACGGCTACTATTTATTGAACTCCTACTGTGTGCCAGGAGCTGGAGCAGCCAAAGAGGAACCGTTCCGCAGGAAATCCACTTCATATTTCACACACCCCATCTCGTGGTGTGTTGTACCGACCCAATATGACTGGTGTCGTTATAAGGAGAGGGGAATTTGAATACAGAGACGCACAGAGATGCCGTGTGAAAACAGAGATGGGAGTGATGTGTTTACGAGCCCAGGAGAGCCAAGGACTGCTGGGAGCTCCCTGCAAAGCTGGAAGAGGCAAGGGAGGACCCTGCCCCAGAGCCTTGGGCGAGAGCACGGTCCTGCCACCACCTTGATTTTGGGCCTCTGTCCTCCAGAACTGTGAGCGAATGCGTGTCTGTCGCTTTAAACAGCCCAGTTTGTGGTACTCCGTTACGGCAGCCCTTGGGGTCACTACCCCATCCGGTTTCAGCCGCTTAAAGATGATATTTTCCCAGTTGGAGACGTGGCGTAAGAACGAGCCTGGAGACTGGTGGGAAAGAATGGCTTGGGTGTAGAAGAAGGAAGGGGGAGGGAGGGAAAAGGATGGCTTATGTGGTATCACAAATCCGATCTCAAGAGGGTCCGCTCTGTGAGGGGTGGGGCCCTGTCAGCTTCATTCAGGGTTGTGTCTGTAGAGCTCAGAACCGCTGTGCTAAGAGGGGCCCACAGGAGCTGCTGAATGCCTACCGATTCGTTAAATGAGTGAAGAGCACGGTCCCTTAATCTCCTACTGCTCCCCTTTCCCAACATGTCCCTCAGGCATGGCCCCCGCCGCCCCCTCTGACCTCTTGGGTTTTCCTCATTTCTTGGACTTTCCGTGCTGCTTCCCGCCCCAGGGCCTTTGTAGATGCCATTCCCTCTGCCTGGAGCACGGGCTCTCCATTTATTTATTTATTTATTTATTTATTTATTTATTTATTTAATATGTTGTTTTTTTAAATATATTTTATTGATTTTTTTACAGAGAGGAAGGGAGAGGGATAGAGAGTTAGAAACATTGATGAGAGAGAAACATCAATCAGCTGCCTCCTGCACACCCCCTACTGGGGATGTGTCCGCAACCAAGGTACATGCTCTTGACCGGAATCGAACCTGCGACCTTTCAGTCCGCAGGCTGACGCTCTATCCACTGAGCCAAACCGGTTTCGGCAATATGTTGTTTTTTTAAAAAAATATATTTTATTGATTTTTACAGAGAGGAAGGGAGAGGGATAGAGAGCTAGAAACATCAATGAGAGAGAAACATCGATCAGCTGCCTCCTGTACACGCCCCACTGGGGATGTGCCCGCAACCAAGGTACATGCCCCTGACCGGAATCGAACCCAGGACCCTTCAGTCCGCAGGCCGACGCTCTATCCACTGAGCCAAACCAGTTAAGGCTATTTAATATGTTTTTATTGATTTCAGAGAGGAAGAGGAGAGAGAGAAACATCAATGATGAAAGAGCATCTTTGATTGGCTGCCTCCTGCACACCCCCTACTGGGGAATTGAGCCTGCAGCCCTGGCATGTGCCCTGACCAGGGATCGAACGGTGACCTCCTGGTTCCTAGGTTGATGCTCAGCCACTGAGCCACACAGGCCGGGCCCTGTTTCTCTATTTAAATAACAAAACAAGGCACCCAGCTAACTTCTGTTGGTTCGCCCTGCGGCCCAGTGTTAGTCAAAGTCTTTGGTTGCAGGCTCTTCCTGTCCTCTTCCCCTCCGGAGGGGTCCTGGCCTCTCCGTAATCCTATGCTGCTCCTATAGCTGTTGCATGCATACCCATCTCCCTCTGGTGCCCTGAAGGCTGGGACCCCATCTGTTTTAATCCATCAAATGCCTCGTGCCCAGCACATAGTAGGTACTCAGTTGAAGTCTGTTGACGTCAACTGTCTTTTACGCAAGTCCTAACCCATCTCCTCCCTGCGCTCAGCCTCAGTCTCCTCAGCGGCGTGGGCTCACTGGAACCCAGTTTGCGTGGTGCCAGGGAAGAGTCACCGGATGTCTGGATCGGGGGTGGCCTCGAGGTGTCTTCCGGGCTGTGACTGACCCTCTCGAGGGGAGGACGTCATGGGCACGGAGAGACGTTCTCTTCAGTTCAGACAGTGGGCCTCTTGATGGCTGATGCTGGCGTGCCTGGGGCCAGGCGGGTAACTTCCCGCCCCTCTTCCCCCAATACCCTTCCTCCTCACCTCCCCTCTACCTCTTCCGGCCTCCGTGCCAGCCCGTGCACCTAGGACGCCTACATGGCCTTCCTTTATGCCAGCGAGAGTGAGAGCCAGCCTTCCCGTCCAGCCCTCCAAATAGGAAACCGGGGTCCATCTGGGGCCCCTGCCTACCTGGCGCCCACGATGGGGTGGGGTGGGCAGAGATTCGTGAAAGGATCCCATGAGATAATGCCCGGGCCTCGGGCCAGGAGAGCATCCCAAGGCGGCAGGAGTCGCTGGGGAGGACGTCTCTGAGGCTGGGGCCCTGAGGTGAGGGATGGCTGTGCATTACCTGAGCCAACGGGGCGTGGACGGGAAGGAGCCCTCCAGCCATTGGGATCGCCCGTGAAGAAGGAAGGCCAGAGGGCGGCGTGGCCGGGGAGAACAGGGTGAGCATAGCGAAGTCTCCCGGGCTCGGCATGGAGGGCCTCCCAGGCGGTGGTGAGCCATTCCATCTTCATTCCAAACCATGAGCTCCACTGACCTCCTTTAAGGACGGGGGTGGGGTGGGCGGGAGGAGGGAACGTGTGACTTGATTTGATCAGATGTAGGCCCTGGCGGCTGTCCAGGTGGGGAGGGTGGTGGCCAGAAGCAGGGAAGGCATGGAGCTGGGAGAGGTTTCAGCAGGACCTGGGGACGGACAGGATTAGCGTGTGCGCACGCGTGTGCATGTGAGTGTGCGTGCGCACGAGTGCATGCACGCACCCCGCTGAGTGTCCAAGTCAGACAGGCACCTCCATCTCTCTCTCTCTCTCTCTCCTCCCGCCTGAGGCTTCCCCCAAAGAAGGGAAGCCATGGCACCCATGGCAGGGGGAGGTCCCATGCCTGGTGGGGGTCCCCCCTCGGGGCCCCGCCTTTGAAGCAGTCACCAGGCCCCTGCGCCTCCTGCCCTTGCACCTCCTGCCCCTGCTCTCTCCCGGCTCCCCGTGATTTAGGAGGCATTTTCCTTTGGGGTGATATAGATTCCAAAACGCCACATCCATCTCTCAGGCCCGGTGAAGCCAGCCTGTCTGAGTTATAGCAGATTGCTTTCTGCATGCGCAAAGCCGGGGGGCATGGGGGGGGGCGGAGGGCACCGGTTTGCTCTTTCTGCTCTCTGCGCCTGGAACATTTGAGCAAACATTCCTGGCTGCTTTGGAAGTTACCAAACCCAGATGAGCTCATCTGAGCCAGAGGTGGGGGCAGCTGGCGCCTGGAGCCCGCCCGGAGCTCACCAGGTGGCCCAGTGGCCAAAGTCAGAGGCGGCTGGGCCTCAGCTGGGGAGGGTGGGCCCCGCACAGCTGGGCCTGGCCCAGAGAACCCGGGTGGGGCCGTCTGCGCGCCTCAGGCCTGGCAGCGTGGTTGGTGTTGCAAGGTCTCTGGATGGAAGCTGGGAGCCTGGGGCCGCACAGCCAGGGTCTGAGAGGGAGCAAACGTGTGATACAGGCACCTCATCAATTCTCGGGGCTGCCCTGTGGGCGCCGGGCCCGCCCTGCGGGGGGCCTCGCTCCATGCAGTAGCACTGCCATTTATTGAGTGTTAACTATGTGCTAAGTGCTCTGTGCCCAGCTCACCCCCCTGGCAACCCGAGGCACCATTATTCTCCCCATTTGGCAGGTGGGGAAACCGAGGCTCGGAAGGATAGAGCGCCGGCCCGGGGTGGCCGAGTTGAGGCTGACCCCCGTCTCCTCTAGTCGGGACTCGTCTTCCTGTCTCGGGGAAAACAGAGTTCAGAGGGAGAGCTGCCGGTACGGTCACACGCCAAACAGTGAGCGCTGGTGATCTGTTCCCAGGAGCTGACTCACAGGAGCACGAAGCTCCCTCTCTCCGGCCTCTGTGTCCTCCTCGGGGTGGGAAGGGCACTCACCGCCCACCAGTCCCTCGTGCACTTCACCGCCTGCGTGATAGGGGGCCGGAGGGGGATCCCACCGAGTCTTCCCTGGGGGGGTTCAGTGTATTTCCTGCCTTTGTCCTTTGGGTGACGGGCGCAGGCTCTTATTTTGAAGGAGCTCTCCTCACGTTCCTTCCCCAAGCAGCGTTCCTTCCCTCTAAGTTCCCTTCTGTAAAATGGGCGCATGCGTAACCCCGCTGTAGGGTTGGTGTGAGAATGACCCCCAATCCCCGGAGAGGACTCAGCACAGGGCCCGGCACCGGAGACCACTCCCCTCCTGTTGTGAGCTGCCAGAGCACCCCTCTCCCACCCCCATGTCCCACAGGGCCCCCGCTTCCAGGAAGCCCATAGCGGGAGCGTAGCCCCTCCAATTGCCCTCCTAGGGAAGGTGCCAGGCTGTGACATGGGATGAGTCTTCCTTCCTCACAAAGGCCCTCTGGCGTAGGGACTGCTTCTACAGGTGAGGAAACTGAGGCACAGAGAGGGGCATGCCTGTTCGGGGACCTTAGGTCTGGATGACGCTTTGAGCCGCTTGAGCCTGAAACCTCTGTGATGCACAGCGAAGGGGAACAGGACGGATCTGAGCAAACTGGGGTGAACCTGGCCACCCCTGGCAACCAGGACGTACCTGGCCACCCCCGTCGCTGTCACAGAACGTGGCTTCAGATTCTAGCCGCACTTGGGGTTCCTTTCTGGGAGACAGGTCCTTGGCTCTGGGCACTGAGGGGCCAAGTCTGGGTGACCTTCCCCTTGCATTGGGGGTGATTCTCCCAGTCCCCCCACCCCCCACCCCCCAACCTACCACAGCCTTTCCTAGCAGGGGATGGGTGGGGCTGGGGGAACAACGGAGGATGGATTTGAAAGGCTTTGGCTAGTGACAGGCCGGTCCCGCGTTTTCCCATCATACATGCTTGTTTAGTTCTGTTTATGAGGCTGGCTTTCCAGCCAGATTCCTGATGGTAATGAGCCCGCATTGCTGATGGCTGCAGGGAGGGAGAAGGAAGGGGTGGGGGTGGGATCATGCTAAATAGGTTTGCTGAATAATTACGAACCCCGCCGAACTTGCGCGTTTTCTGACTGATTGTGTGGCGCAGGGCGCCATGTGTGTGATGCCTGGTGTTGGTTGCTGATTGGGAACTCTTTCAAGGGGAGGCTGGTCTGGGCCGCGGAGTCGCCGGGGCCTCGGTTCCAGCCGTGGAGCTGGTTTGAGTTATTTTGGGACCGGGGCCCTGGGTTCAGCGCACTCCACTTAGAAAATGGAAAATAGAAGCTCATAGCTGGATGCCGTCTGGGGAAGAGAAAGCCTGGTGGATGGAGGGGTTGGCTGAGGCCCTTCAGGATCCTACGGACCCCAGTTGGAGACGCGCCCTGCCATGTATGCGCTGCGTGGCCTCCAGCAAGTTCCCAGGCCTCGAGGAGGCCGACCTCCAGGGATGGCTTCCGAGATCCCATGAGGTGTAAGGGTGTTCCTGTGCTCAGCGAAGGGGCCGTCCTGATCAGTGTTGCTATTCACACGTTCAAGCCATGGCCCAGCTTCTCCTCCCCCAGGTCACAGCGAAGCGTGTTGGGGCTGGCTCTGAGCTAGACCCCCGAGGAAGGAGCGTGCCCCAGGAGAGCTCGATGCTGGAAGCAGGTGTTGGAGCCCTGGCCCCCGTGTGACTGGGCCCCTGGGAAGCTGAAATGCCTCCTGGTGGCCTGTGCAGGCAGCCTGGCCTGGCCAGGTGAGCTTCGAAACAGTCACTTCCTGGTCCAGGTATCATTCAGGGGGAATTCGGGGGCTCCTTCATATCGAAGCCCTGTGGCCAGGCCCCGGAGGCCTCTGGGAAGTGGGCAGGGAGGTGTGCAGGAAGAGGCTGAGAAAGAGAGGATCCCTCCCCAGAGTGGGAGTCTTCAGGGGCTGGAGGGAGGAGGTGCTGGGGGGAGGGGGGCGCGTGTCTTAGATTCTGCCCACGCCCCTCCCCCAAACCCCTGTCTGGGGCTCAGACCCAGGCAAAAGCTGCACAGACTGTGGGCTGGTATGGGGGCAGATGGTGGGGTCAAGCCAGGCCCGATGTGAGTCCGGTCCTGCCTCTCACTTGCTGGATGACCTGGGGCGAATCCCTCACCTCTCTGTGCTTAAGTTTCCTCCTTTATAAAATAGGAGAAAAAGAGAACAACAGCAGCTACCTCACAGGGCAGTAAAGTAATACAACATAATATACACCGAGTGGCCAGATTATTGTGATCTCTGAATGAATAATCATCTGGCCACTCAGGGTATATCCTATATAATAAAAGGCTAATATGCAAATTGTCCCCTCGACCAGGAGTTCGACCAGCAGGCAGGCCGGCCAACAGCCCATGTCCCCTCCCCCTGGCCAGGCTGGCCAGACCCAACCCATGCACGAATTCATGCACCGGGCCTCTCTCTATATACATACACTGAGTAGCCAGATGATTATGCGTTCAGAGATCATCATAATCTGGCCACTCAGTGTAAATGATATGTTACATCTATGATACACTGTGGGCTGGGTGCTTCCCTACACCTGCAGCCTCCCTGACACCATTGGAGGCAGGTGTTCCTATAGATCCAGGAGCTGAAGCTCCAGTCTCCGTCTTGCTCCCCGTGTGTGGTCCGGGGAGGGAGGAACTGGGCTGAGAACCGAAGACATCTAGCTCTCTTGTAAATGCCCTTGGCCTCCCCGACCCAGCCGAGGGACGGGGGAGAAGTCCTGCCCACACGGAGTAGCATCTGTATTCACGGAGGCAGGAGGGGCCTTTTCGTGCTAACAGCCCCGAGTGGGAGAGCCCATGGGTCCTGCCTTGCTCTGTGCTGGCTGCCTGGGGGCAAACGCAGGACTCTGTTTCCAGAAAAAAACAACAACACAACAACCAGTGAAGATGGTTTCTGGGACCATCTTGAAAGACAAAGAAAAGGGAGACCCTCCAGTCTCCAGAGACCCCTTTAAAGTCACCTCTGACTATGTTCCTTGGCTCCCCAGAAAAATGTCCAAACTTTCCCACCTGCCTCTGTGGTCCTCCTGATTTGGGTCCCGCTGACCTCTTAAGCTTCAGAACCTGCTCCCCCCCCCCCCTTGCCTTTACTCTAAAAAAACTGCTGCTGGAACCTCCCCATAGCTCATTCAACTGATTCCTCTGCTTGGGAAGTCCTTTGACCCTGTTCTGGTTATTAAACTCCTATCCCACCTACAAAACCCACCTCTGGAAACCCCTAGGATTCCTCCCTCTCGGCACAGTTATTGTATCCCTATAGTATATCATGTAGTCCTGTTAGAATATAATACTAGGCTTTCCAGACTGAGGGCTGGGATCCATCTCCCACTTTTTTTTTTTTTTTCTGACTTCCCAGCCTGAGCCCTGGCACACAGTAGGCACTCAATGTGTATTTCTTCAATGGACAGATGGAAGAGAGAGACCCCAAAAGATAATCAGGCATCATGCATAGAGAGAGGGAGGGGATGCTGTTGCTTAGCAACTGGCAGCTACTCGGGTCTCATCCTTTCCAACCCCCAAGGTGGTTACTATCCTTCGTCCCAGCAGGGCCTTCCCCGGAGGCGGCAGCCCTGGGTGCTTCCTGGGCAGATGCCAGCCGCACCCCTTTACCCCAGCACAGTGTGGGGTGGGAGAGGTGGAGGTGAGCGCCCGAGAGAGCCATCCTTTCTCTCACAGGGTGGCTGGTGAGGGGTGGGGTGGGGAGGGGCAGGCTGATCTGTCACGTAAACCCCATTTCTCTGGGGCCATTCATTGTTCTACTCTCCACGTCCCTGAGTCCAAACACAGAAGAAATAATAATGATGATAATGGTAATAAGAGAGGCTACCGTTTAGTGAATGCCTGCCATCTGCCACGCGCGGTGCCACTTTTCAATGTCCAATCCTTATGGTCCGCAGCAACTGGCTGTGACTCTCCTTTCCAACGGGGGAAACCGAGGCTCAGAGGAAGGAAGGATCGTACGTGGTGAAGACAAGATTTGAATCTGGGTATGTCATGCCAGAGTTTCTATCCTTTCCACCACTCGTTCAAGAGAGGGAGTCTTTCTGAGACCCTCCACCCCAGGCCTCAGGGGAAGTAGGTTCCCCTCCAGGCCTCCTAGGGGACTCTGCCTGCTGCGATTCTTCGAGTGTCCAAGCTGTAAAGGGCATAGGTGTTAGCTGTGGCTGTGTGTGTGTGTGTGTGTGTGTGTGTGTTGGGGGCCTGGTGGGCCAGCATGAAGGCTGTGTGTCTGCTGGGTAAAAACGATGTGAGTGTCGGTTGTTTTGTGTTTTTTGTTGAGTGGGGGCTCACCAGTGGGGGGTTCCCCTTTCGGACTGGAGCTCCTGGGCTGGTCCAGGTGTGCAGGATCTCAGCCCCTGGGGGGCATCCTTCTTCAGCTCTGGCTCCCCAGCCCAGCTGTGTCTCCTTCCCCCGCCAGGAGGGCCCCTCGGACTGGAGGGGAGGCTGAAGGAAGGGGAAGAGAGGGGAGAAAGGCCCCAGGCTCCTGCTGCTCTGGGCTCTGGGCTCTGGGCTCTGGGCCGCCAGCAGCAGGAACATGAACTCGTCTGGGCGCTAGGGGGCAGTGTGTCTGTTCCAAAGAAGCCGCAGGCCCTTGCAGGCGGCGCACACACAGGCACACGCAGGGGCGCCCACACCAAGCAGGCGCGCACACTGGCGTGTCCGCGGGCACAGATGGGCACAGGCAGTGGCGCTGGCTCTCGCCCTCGCAGAGAAAACAGACGCGTGAGCAGAGATGCAGGCGCACAAGGTATGAGGCAGCTGCACACCCAGGGACACACACAGAAGCAATGGGTCGGGGATGCTCCCCGCGCCGGGGACACTCGCAGAGACACCGGAATGCACGCACACACACAGGCATGTACACCAACACATGCAGATGTCCTTCCTCCCCCACACAGGCGAAGACACAAACGCGGGCACATGCCACACGCGCGCACGGCATTTGTAGCGGGAAGGAGAGGGGACCCAGGCACATTGCCTGCACAGAAACACGGCGAGCCCACACGCACGCACGCACCCTGCTCTCAGGCCTTCGCACACTTTGCAGACTGCGCTCTGGGGAACAGCCCCAGAGAAAAACTCCCCCTTCCCCTCTCTGGAGGGCACGGAATGATTCCACAGGAAACCTGCGCAGGTGTTCAGGGGACCCCCACCCAGAGACCTGTGAAGTCACGCCTCAGCCTAGAGCACATCCCAACAGGGGTCTCCCCAGACTGCTGGTCTGTGGGCCATTCTTCCCGCTGCCCTGGCCCACCCCGGGCTCCAGACAGCTCCCAACAGTCCCTAGTCCCTCTGGACACATCCGTGGTGACACACGCATAACCCAGAACCAATCCCTCTGGACCAGGTATGTGACCAGGCTTTGCCCTCACAGGGGTCCTCCTCCTGGCAACCCAGTCCCCCGACTGGTCCCCTTCCAGCCCAAGAGGCTTCGTGTCCCCCCCCAGGTTCTGGCCTGGGGCCCTGTGGGTGGGGAGGTGCCACCGGAGGCCTACCCAGGCCCTTCAGTTCTTTGTGCCTAAATCAGCCAAGCCTCCCTCTCTCCTCACTCTCTCACTTTCCTGTCACTTTGCTAAGTAATAATTTCCATGTCCAATTCCATTTCTTTTCTAGTTCTGAAACCTCTAAGCTATCAGCAAGAGGATAGTTCACATGAAAACTAATTACACAAAATCAATATTTAATCACAGACCAACAACCTGATCCTGCAGAAAAATCCTTTTAAAACTCCACCGCCCTGTACAAATACTTCTTCTCCATGCTTATTTATGGACCCCATGTTCGGTGGGGGTAATTTTCATTTTTAATTTCAAAAAGAAAAAAAATAAAATCTGTCGGACGTTCCCAGCAGGGAGGTCCCACGAAGGACCTTGGGTCTGAGCTGGCTTCCGCTCTCTGAGTTTTTAAAGTTGCAGGTTTTTATGGTTTGCCTTTTATTTTTATTCTTCTTGGAGGGCGGTGGGGAGGTGTCATTTTCTTCCCGAGTTCCTTGAGATCCCTGTCTCCTCTCACCCCTAAGTTGAGCTCTTTCCCCAGCATTTCTGAAAAATCCAGCATCTGTCTTCCCAGCAGCAACTCCGGGGAGCAATGAATTCCGCTTGCGCGAAGTGGTAACTTTTTAACTCCCTCCCGCGTTCCGTGGAGTGCTTAATCTGAGGTTTTTAAATAAAAAGGGCTCAGGGGTTGGTTTTATTATAACGTTTATTTCATTTCAGATTTCATGCGTAATTTAGCAAACGCTAGACAGACTGAGGCGATAAACACTTTCCTTTGTAGGGGGGGAAAAGGCATTTTTATACACCATGCTTAATTTTATTTAGATTTCATAGCGATATCAGGGACACTTCAAAAAAAGTTCATTTTTTTTTCTCTCCTTCCTCCCCTTCTCCTAAGAACGCTGGTCGGCTCACAAACTTGCCTCGTGCTATTTTATAGCAAGGAGCATTCAAGGCCTTCCCCTTGCTTCCCCCCGCACACACTTTAGGGAGGAAAATACACTCAGGCCAGGCACACAGAATAAACACCTCCTCTACCCCCACCCCCCCACCCCATCACCTCTAACTTCCAACTTCCAGCTGCAAGATAGATTTCAGCCTCAGTGGGGATCAGGAAGATCTAAACATTTTAACTAAGATTATTGGGATAAATATTTCATAAAGAGCAGGGCAGATATTAAATTACTCCTATTGATTTTAGTATCACAACCCAATTCCTTGGCCTCTTCAGTTTAATTGATCTCTTAAGGAGGCCGACCTCGCGCCCACTGGGCCTCGGTCGGGTTTGCCAGTAGTGGGGTCCGCCCGCCGGCCCCGTGCGTCCTTCTGCGCGCTTATCTCCCTCGCCGCTCTGCGCCGGACTTAGCCGAAGTGGCCCCCCCATAAAGTGATCGAGTGGTCACGGCTCCTCCGCGTGGAAGCCAGCGCCTGAGGACTGGGAATCTCAGGCAGCGGGATTAGGGAACAATTGTGCATGCCCTTGTGAGGGAGGGGCGAGCAGGAGAACCCTAACTTCGGGGGTTCCCGGTCTGCCTTCACCTCCAGGAAAATCCGGGGACCGGGGACGTGGGGCGCCACTCGTGAGCGGACTGCGGTGGAGAGCCGAGGGTTCGCCTCGGGTTGAAGCAGAGTCGATCCTTAGCGACTTTCCTGGCGAGTCCAGGAGCTGTGCCTGACGACCCCATTGTCTGAGCGCCCCGCACCGCTTACCACCCACCTCCCCACCCCCCTGCCCACCCCGCAGGTCTCGCTTCAGTTGGGGGTGGGGAGTTGGTAACTGGGTGAGCAGGAAGGGGGTGAACAAAGCCAAGCTCCCGCCATTCTAAGCCTGCGCCCTCTCCACCCCGATGCGCTGGGAGGCCAAGGGCGCGCCCCAAGCGCACTGGCCCGGGACCCCCAGCCGAGACCCGCGCGGGGGACCCTGGAGTTGGCGAAGTGCGGGTTCGTAGGGGGGCCTCGGCAGCCAGTACCCAGGACCACCTTAACAGCGAGCCCCGCCCCGGACCCAGCTCGGGCTGTGCTGATTGGTGCAAATGTAATGGCTGAAATTGATTGCTGAAATGCAAAACTTGTTGCTGCTTCTCTCCGCGCTGGGCGAGAGGCAGACACAGAGAGGGGAGCTGAGACCCTCGGAACGCCCCACGCAGCCCCCCCTCCGCCCCCGTTAGCCAGGAGAGGGGTGCGCGGACCCCCCAGAGCTGCCCCCGCCCCCGCACTCTGGGCTCCGAGAGCTCCGCGGGAACGCCTTAGCCGGCTCGCCCAGTGTGGTCCTCCAACCCGCGTACGCCCCCCTCCCCGGGGTCCGAGGGGGACTCGCGAAGCTCCTCGGCGCGGAGGCAGGGAACCCGAGCCTTGGAGAGACCCAACCCCTCGTTTCGCTGCCTGTCCGAGCTTGGAACCGGGCGCGGAGACCCCAGCGAACTCAAGAGACCGAACGGCGGAGGACCCAAGCTGCAGTCGGCGGACCTGGCAGCGAAGCGGCGCGCGGGGGTGCGGCGCGCCGGGGTGCAGCGCACCGGCCGCGGAGCGGGGGAACCGTGTCTTCCCCCAACCCTCGGGTCCAGCCCCGGGTGCCCGCTGCCTCCCCAGCCCCGCTGCGCCCTCGGCTCGGGGGGCCAGCGCGGGTGATGCCGAGCGGAGCCTCCAGTCCTCCGACCAGCTGAAGAAACAGTAGCCGCTTGCTCGGGGCCGACGGGGACTGTGCGAGTGGATCGTGCTTGGCGGAGGCTCGAGCTACCGCGCGCGGGGACTCCGGGGGAGGGGGGAGGGACCGCTCTGTCCGTGCCCGGGCGCCAGCCACGGCTTTAAAGGGTCTCCCCGCCCGGCCCCTCAGCAGCTCCGCTTCGGACTCACTCCGAGAGGCTTCGGGCGGCTTCCTGGGGGCTCCCCACCCGACCCGTTTGGACTTAAGAAGGTGATCGCTCTGCTTTCCCTGCCTCCTTCCCGCCTCCTTCCCCCCCGACTTAACTTTTTGTCTTCACTCGCCTGCAGCTCTGTTCCCTCCCCGCAAACCCACCCGCGGCTGTGCCAACCGCCTGGGGCATGGGCCCTCCAACACGGCTCCTGGAGGCCCTGCGGCGCCGCAAGAGGTGAGAGGCCCGCGTGGGGCAGAGCCAGAGCTTCGGGAGAGGAGCGGAGAAGCCCCCCAGCCTCCACAGGCCAGGAGCGGTGGCGGTGCGCACTGCGTCCCCGCGGTGCCGAGCGTCCCAACCCGGGGCCGGAACGGGTAGCTGGCCGGAGGCGCGCCGCGGAGAGCAGGCTGTCATGCCCTATTGATTTCCCCACCCCCCGCCAAGTATGTTTGGGCTGGACCAATTCGAGCCCCAGATCAACAGCAGGAACGCTGGCCAGGGCGAGAGGAACTTTAACGAGGCCGGACTGAGCATGAACACCCACTTCAAGGCTCCGGCTTTCCATGCGGGGGGACCTCCTGGCCCCGTGGACCCCGCCATGAGCGCGCTGGGCGAGCCCCCGATCTTGGGCATGAACATGGAGCCTTACGGCTTCCACGCGCGCGGCCACTCGGAGTTGCACGCGGGGGGGCTGCAGGCGCAGCCGGTGCACGGATTCTTCGGAGGCCAGCAGCCGCACCACGGCCACCCGGGAGGCCACCACCCCCACCAGCATCACCCTCACTTCGGGGGCAACTTTGGTGGCCCGGACCCAGGGGCCTCCTGCCTGCACGGGGGTCGCCTGCTCGGCTACGGCGGCGGCGCCGGCGGCGGCGGCCTGGGCAGCCAGCCGCCCTTCGCCGAGGGTTACGATCCTATGGCGGAGAGCCAGGGGCCCGAGAGCTTCGGCCCGCAGCGACCCGGGAACCTCCCGGACTTCCACAGTTCGGGCGCCTCGGGCCACGCCGTGCCGGCCCCGTGCTTGCCGCTGGACCAGAGCCCTAACCGGGCCGCCTCCTTCCACGGCCTCCCCGCCTCCAGCGGCTCCGATTCCCACAGCCTGGAGAACCGGAGGGTGGCGAACCAAGGAGCCGTCGACTCGCTGGAATACAATTACCCGGGCGAGGCGCCCTCGGGACATTTCGACATGTTCTCGCCCTCGGATTCCGAGGGGCAGTTGCCTCATTATGCGGCGGGTCGCCAGGTTCCCGGGGGCTCTTTCCCGGGTGGTGCCTCGGCTCTGCCCAGGGCTGCAGGCATGGTGGGCTTGTCCAAAATGCACGCCCAGCAGCAGCAGCAGCAGCAGCAGCAACAGCAACAGCAACAACACGGCGTTTTCTTCGAGAGGTTCGGCGGGGCCCGCAAGATGCCGGTGGGCTTGGAGCCCGGAGTCGGCTCCAGGCACCCCTTAATGCAGCCTCCCCAGCAGGCCCCGCCGCCCCCGCAGCAGCAGCCCCCGCAGCAGCCTCAGCAGCCGCCGCCGCCGCCGCAGCCGCAGCAGCAGCAGCCGCCTCCGCCGCCGCCCGGGCTTCTGGTCCGACAAAACTCGTGCCCGCCCGCGCTCCCGCGGCCCCAGCAGGGCGAGGCGGGCACCCCCGGCGGCAGCCTGCAAGACGGGGGCCCCATGCTGCCCAGCCAACACGCGCAGTTCGAGTACCCCATCCACAGGCTGGAGAACCGGAGCATGCACCCTTACTCGGAGCCCGTGTTCAACATGCAGCATCCCCCTCCCCAGCAGGCGCCCAACCAGCGGCTGCAGCATTTCGACGCGCCCCCCTACATGAACGTGGCCAAGAGGCCGCGCTTTGACTTCCCGGGCAGCGCGGGCGTGGACCGCTGTGCCTCGTGGAACGGCAGCGTGCACAACGGCGCCCTGGACAACCACCTCTCGCCCTCGGCCTACTCGGGCCTCCCCGGCGAGTTCACACCGCCGGTCCCCGACAGCTTCCCCTCCGGGCCACCCCTGCAGCACCCGGCCCCGGACCACCAGTCTCTGCAGCAGCAGCAGCAGCAGCAGCAGCAACAGCAGCAGCAGCGCCAAAACGCGGCCCTCATGATCAAGCAGATGGCCTCGCGGAACCAGCAGCAGCGGCTGCGCCAACCCAACCTGGCTCAGCTCGGCCACCCCGGGGACGTGGGCCAGGGGGGCCTGGTGCACGGCGGCCCGGTGGGCGGCTTGGCCCAGCCGAACTTTGAACGCGAAAGCGGCGGCGGCGGCGCGGGCGCGGGGCGCCTGGGCCCCTTCGAGCAGCAGGCGCCCCACTTGGCGCAGGAGAGCGCGTGGTTCCCAGGCCCTCACCCGCCCCCGGGGGACCTGCTGCCCCGCAGGATGGGCGGCTCGGGCCTGCCCGCGGACTGCGGCCCGCACGACCCCGGGCTGGCGCCACCCCCTCCGCCCGGTGGCTCGGGGGTGCTGTTCCGGGGCCCTCTTCAGGAGCCGCTGCGGATGCCCGGAGAGGGCCACGTGCCCGCGCTGCCCTCCCCCGGCCTGCAGTTCGGGGGCAGCCTGGCCGGCCTGGGCCAACTGCAGTCACCGGGGGCCGGAGTGGGGCTGCCGAGCGCTCCCTCTGAGCGCCGGCCCCCTCCGCCGGATTTCACGGCGTCTGCGCTCGGGGGCCAGCCGGGCTTCCCGTTCGGCGCGGCGAACCGGCAGGCCACCCCGCACAGCGGCCCGGGCGTGAACTCGCCCCCGAGCGCGGGCGGGGGCGGCGGCGGCGGCGGCCCTGGAGGCGGCGGCGGAGGCGGCGGCGGGGGCGCGTACCCGCCGCAGCCGGACTTCCAGTCCAGCCAGCGCGCCTCGGCCAGTAAGCTGGGCGCGCTCTCGCTGGGCTCCTTCAGCAAGCCCAGCTCCAAGGACAACCTGTTCGGCCAGAGCTGCCTGGCTGCGCTCTCCACCGCCTGCCAGAACATGATCGCCAGCCTCGGGGCCCCCAACCTCAACGTGACCTTTAACAAGAAGAACCCGCCCGAGGGGAAGAGGAAATTGAGCCAGAACGAGACCGACGGCGGCGCGGCCGTGGCCGGCAACCCGGGCTCGGATTACTACCCCGGAGGAGGGACTGCTCCGGGGGCCCCGGGGCCCGGAGGAGGCCCTTCGGGGACCGGTAGCGGTGGCAACAAAACCTCGGGGCCGCCCAACCCTCCCTCCCAGGGGGACAGCACCAGCCTCTCCCCAAACTACACCCTGGAATCCACGTCGGGGAACGATGGCAAGCCGGTCCCCGGGGGCGGTGGCCGGGGACGGGGGCGCAGAAAAAGGGACAGTGGTCACGTGAGCCCGGGGACCTTCTTCGACAAGTACTCGGCGGCCCCGGACAGCGGGGGTGCCCCCGGGGTCAGCCCAGGGCAGCAGCAGCAGCCCCAGCAGCAGCCAGGCGCGGCCCTGGGCGGAAGCTCGACGGGCGAGGCGCGCGGGGCGCCCACGCCCCATGAGAAAGCGCTCACCTCGCCTTCTTGGGGCAAAGGGGCCGAATTGCTCCTGGGGGACCAGCCGGACCTCATGGCGTCCCTGGATGGCGGTGCCAAGTCAGACGGCAGCTCCCCGCACGTGGGCGAGTTCGCCTCCGACGAGGTGAGCACCAGCTACGCCAACGAGGACGAAGTGTCATCCAGCTCCGACAACCCCCAGGCCCTGGCCAAAGCCAGTCGGAGCCCCATGGTGACAGGTTCGCCCAAACTCCCTCCCCGGGGGGTGGGCGCAGGGGAACACGGACCCAAGGCGCCCCCGCCCCCGCTCGGCCTGGGCATCATGTCTACCTCTACCTCGACCCCTGACAGCTATGGCAGCGGCGGGGGCGCTGGCCATCCGGGCACGCCGGGCCTGGAGCAGGTCCGGACCCCTACGAGCAGCAGCGGGGCACCCCCACCGCCCGACGAGATCCACCCCCTGGAGATCCTCCAGGCCCAGATCCAGCTGCAGAGGCAGCAGTTCAGCATCTCCGAGGACCAGCCCCTGGGGCTCAAGGGGGGCAAGAAGGGCGAGTGTGCGGTGGGGGCTTCCGGCGGCGGCGCCCAGAACGGAGACAGCGAGCTGGGCAGCTGCTGCTCCGAGGCTGTCAAGAGCGCCATGAGCACCATCGACCTGGACTCCCTGATGGCGGAGCACAGCGCCACCTGGTACATGCCCGCAGACAAGACCTTGGTGGACGGGGCCGAGGACGACAAAACGCTGGCGCCCTGGGAGAAGGCCAAACCCCAGAACCCCAGCAGCAAAGAAGGTATATATGCCCCCCTTCTGGTCCCCTTCTGACCTCCCAGAGACCCGCCCAGCCCCCCCACTGCAGGCCTTAGGCTCCTGCAGCCTGCAAGGCCCCAGTGGAAGGAGGGGGAGTCCTTTGGCATTAGGAGACCACAGGGCCTTCTGTGAGTGCCCAGCTCAGAGCTGGAGACCCTTCCTCTGACTCACACCCAGGGCTCTATGAGTCTGCCCCTCCCCCCTCCCAGCCCCCCTGAGGTGCTGCCAGGTAGGTCCTGGTGCCACTGGGTGCTAAGAACTTAGGGGAGGGGGAAGCGCTTTGAGGATGATTGCAGAGTCCCCCCCCCCCCCCCCCCCCCAGCTGGTTGCTCAGAGGTCTGGGGCCTCTCCTTTCACACTGAGACCCCTCCTCGGGCCTCAAGCTCTAGGCTGGTTCCGGTTTTGGGGGGCTCCTGTGCCCCCCTCCTGGTAGGACACGTGGGAAGTTATGTTCATGCCTCCCCACCTTTTCTAGGCAGCCAGCCTCTCGCTCCAGCTCCCTTCCCTGTGTGTCAGCCTCTTTAGGAAAAAAAAAAAAAAGTTCCCAGCCCTGGTTGTGGCAGTATCACTCAGAGGCAACGCCTAATGTGACATTTGTTCCTGATGAGTAGCTGTTTTGTCTCTTCGTAACTATTGGAGTTTCATTGAAAAGCTGGATACCTGTAGGGGTTGGGGGAGGCAGGCAGGCAAGCTTCCCCAGGTGCATGCCCTGGACATTGGGTGGGGCTGGGGTGGCGGGGGGGTGTCTGCTTGGCACAGGCCAGGCCACGTACCCAGGGCACCGTGTGTGAATGGGGGTAGGGATATATATATTCTTAAGACACAAAGGACCCGCGTTCGTCAATATCTATCCCTGGCTTTGGTGACAGATGTCCGGTCCCAGCTCTCCTTTGCCTTCTAAGCATTCCCCGCCAGCCCCCCCCCCCAATCAGGCCTGGGGGCTTTTAAGGTGCGTGGGGTAGCGGGGGGCTGGTCAGTGAACCACCATTGCAGTTAAGGAATAACAGTTTTCTAACCTGAAGAAGACTAGGCTGCTGTAGATATCCATTTCATTTTATTGGGACCTTCCTCTCCTCCCTTATCCCCCCTCCTCACAGATAATGGCTCCTTAAAGTTAGGTAACATCATTTCTTTCTTTTATTCCCCCCCCCTCCTCCTCCCATTTCTCCCTTTTTTTCTTTTAAACCCTAGTTGAATCCCCTTGGTTTCAACAGGCTGAATAGTGTCATGAAACCAGGGGCTGGCGATGCAAACCACGTCTTTAAAACCACATCCCTTGATTTCTGCGTTCTCTTAGAGTTCTCCTCTGCCTTCATTTCCCTCGTCCTCCCCCACAGCCTGCCATCTCTTGACCCCGGGTCCCAGGGATGGGTAGGTTTTGGGAGAGTGGCATGGGCAGGAGGGGGAGGGGACGTCCGGCTGGAGCTGGGTGGCTCAGACTCAGGGTTCTCAGGGCAGGCGCCTGTCCCGGGGTCGCTTTCCCGCTTAGGTTTTCTAATTCATGAATGCGGCCGGCCTGGCTGCTGCTGCTGCTGCTGTTCTCTTTGTTCGCCTACTGCCCAGCCCGGGATGCCGCTCTCTCATTTGAAGCCGGGTGTTTAGCATGCACAGCAGACGCCGGAGCCGGCATCAGCATTCTCCAGGCTTCTCCCAGGCAAGGCCATAAATTGGTTAGTTTGGGGCCCTCCGTGTCTTCTCCCCTTTTCTCCCCCCCCCCGCCCACCCCCCCGCCTCCTTTCAAAAATGGAGTTGGACACAGCATCCTGCTTGCTCGGCCCCCCTTCTCTTTTATTTTCTTGTACACAACATCTCGATCCCTGCCGATCGATAGCTGGTTAGCACACAAATCCCAGCCCCTGTCACTTCTACCTGGCTTGGCCTGGCTGTCCCTCCTCCTCCCCCTTCTCCCATCCTCCCCCCCCCCCCAGTAATTAAGAACATATTGGCCCAAATGGGGCGAGAAAAGTTACGAAAAGAAAACCCGATTTAGTGAATTCATAAAGAAAAACCAGTAGCACGTTGCCTTTGAGTCTTTTGAAAGATCTTAGGTGGAGAGGGATTGAGTGGCTTTAATGAGTGTTTTTTTCTTAAAGGTGTCCCACCACTCCCTTCCCAGTCCACCCCAGGAATCCTCCTTTATAGGGAAAAAAAAAATAAATGAAAAGATGCAGGCTGTGAATGAAGAAATGTCACGAAAGAAATGTTCTATTTTGCTTGTTTCATGATCACGGACAGATGAGGGAAAATGTGTTTTGGTGTGTGTTGTTTTTTTTTGGAAACAGATGCTAGTCACTTTAGGGTTGATTTGCCCAATATGCCCGCCCGACGCCGCCCTCCCCTGCACCCAGGAGGACAGGGACTTCCTTCCACCCACTTGACCTCCTTTGTTTCCCACTCTGTGATGTGGGAAGGACAGGTTCCTAGATAAAGCCCCTAAATTGAGGTCACTTGCAGCTTCTGCAGCCTTGGGGCTGCTGGTTAGGGCTTTATAAGGCATTTGCACCCGATCGCTGCTCCCTTACTGGTAGTAAATAAGGGCGATTAAACTTTTCATTATGATAACACCCTGCAGTTCCATCTGCACATGTTGTATAAACAGGTACACAGAGCCTTCAACAGGCCCCCGAGTCCCCTGGCTGAAAATCACACTGAAGTGTGCCACTTTGAAATGGAGTAAAAAAAAACAAAAAACCAAAACACAACAAACAAACAACAACAACACAAAAACACACACAACACCATTAAAGTTAAATGCTCTGCTTTTCCTTAACCATGAGCCTCTATGGTCCCACCAGCCAGGAAGCAGTGATGTCCAGCGGCTTTAATAATACCTTCCCCAGGGCCCAGCCCTAGCAAGCACTTTCTCCCACACCCACCCCCGCTTTTCAGGCAAAGCCCATTCTTGTAATGATATTTTATTTTGTCACGCCGTAAAACACGCCAGTACTAATGTGATTAAATATTAACACCGTTTCTGAAATTCTTCGCTCCGACGACAAAATACTGGTCGGTATTTAACAAAACGGCCCCGTGCTCGGGTCGGAGAGAAGGAATGATGTCTTCAGAGCCGCACAAGCCGTGTAGCCACTGCGACGTGCCCCGATTGTCTTATGGGGTTCAGACGCCCTTCCGAGGGGGAGGCAACTCGACTGGCAAGTTGCAGTGCTGGGAAAGTCTAGGGCAGCATGACATGTGATTATGATTTTTTTTTTTTTTGTTAACCAGGAAAGCGAGTCTCTCCAAATCACACTCCCCCTGACTTCTTAATCAACCCACTGAACAACTTTTTGTAGAATGAAACTCTGCATCTCATGATGAGGTCCCGTGTGCGCAAAGTTGGAGTAGGGGGGAAGGGTGCAAAGGAAAAAAAACAAAACAAAAAAAACCCCAGCCTGCTTTGGGGCCTATTCAGACATCTGTGACATCAGCGAGATTGCCATGCGTTTGAAATGAGTGTGCAAAATTGTCCACCTATCTTTGCACTAGATGTGTGGCCGTGGAGGAATTTCAAAACTGATAAAGAACTCAAAATGATGCTAGAGTGCAGATGGAGGGAGAGATTGCAGGAAACGGCATGCTTCGCTCTCCCCTCCTGCCTCTTCCCCAGAATTTTCAAAACTTCAATTCACCATAATTCTGTTACAAGTTGGTCCTGGCCAAACTTCCATTCCCGTAGGCTGCTCTCTATCTTAAAATCAGGAGCGGTCTAGGAATGCTCGTTCCTATACCTTGACGTGGGAGAGGTCTCTGTCTTCGCTCTGCATGCAATCCTGCCCTCTTTGGAAGTATGACACGTTTACAGTGATGCGGGAGAAAAATCTTTGGGATTTCACGCTCCCCTCGGCGTTCCAGTCGGAACACAGTTAGAACAGCGCCGAGACATCCGAGGCGGGCAGGATTTGAACACTGAATTTCCTTTAGACGTGGGGCAGGCCGGGCGGGGGGACGACGGAGGGGGACCCCGAGGGCTGTTTTTCTGAATCGTTACCCCCCGCTCCCCACACCTTTGGAGAGAATCTTCAGGCTCACGCAAACTTGTTTTGGGGGCAAGGCGAGGGAGCCTTGCGTTCCCCGTTTCCCTGTGAAAGCATCCAGCCAGGGTTGCATGCCTTCATGGGACTCCTGCGGCCTCCGGAAGATGTAACCCAAAACTTCGCAGGTGTTAATCGGGGGTAATGTAAACAGGAGCCCCCCTCTTTGTGCAGCTGGCACGAGGGCCTGCCTGCTCCCCGGCTAGTCCGGGACATACTACTACTGTGCTTGGTGCTTGGTTAATATTTCACGGCTGCAATAAACCTGTCTTCTTTGCCCGCCTCCCGACATAAAACCCCCAACCCAGCCCACATCTACAATTATACATTTCCACTAAATATTAATAAAGGACAAGGATGTTTTCAGGGGCTGAAAGCTTCTTGGTGTGGAGCTTGCCCCTGGATTTTTTTTTTTTTTTCCTGGCTGTTTTGATTTTAAGTAGCCACTGCCTTCTAATATGTAACATATACTTATGTATTCTCCTCTGTATAAATATATACATTTTTTTTATTTTTTGCAGATTGCAGGGCTTCTCCTCAAGGATAGCTTTCTTTAATATAAATTCATTTAGATGTCTTTGGGGGGGGGGCCCTCCTTCAGCCCCCCGGAAGTAAGAGACCGTTGAAATGTACTTCTTATTTTATTGAGGTTTCTAGGAAAGGAGCGAGGCTCGGCTAATCTAATTTCTCTTTCTAGCAATGAGATTCGATGGTTCCTGATATGATTTTGTTTGCCTGACAGAGGTATTTAAATTTCCACAAAGAATCTTAATAGGTCCCGAAAACCGGGCTGCCCTCGCCAAGGAGTGACTCGATCCTCTGGGCTGATATTAAGTCTACGTCTTTAATAAATCTTCGGGGAGGACCCGGTGACGTGAGAGGAGGGAAATGCTCCCCACTGTGGAAGGGCAGACTCGAGGATCTATCCTTGGGATTGTCACGGGCACCTCCTCAGCCCACTGCACGCTGGAAGGTTTAGCAAAATCACCTTTCTCGCCACTCGGGTGACAGTGACTTTGGGTTGTGCTCTGTGCCCTGGGAGCGATCTCCTTTGCCCAGAGCATTCGGCAGATAAACGCTCCTCGTAAGGGAGACGGCGTTGAACTCTTGTTTAGTTCCCTGTAGAGATGAAAAGGCTGTGGCGTGATGTCACAGGATCCAATGTTTTGGGAGGTCTCCCAAGCCCACTGCGACATAGAAACACCGAACCCTCTCGTGCCAGGGGGGGAACCTGGGTTTATGGGGGTGGAGGGTGCCCCCTGTCACCAGTGGGTGCCCCTTCTAGGCTTTCCTCGCCGCTCCCCCACCTGCTTATTCCGCCTCGCTTCATCGCTCCGACTCCAGTCGGGATTTTGACGCGCCCAGCGATGTGTTTGTTTTAGGACGATGTCTATTTTTAGGCGTTTCTCGGGCGGACAGATGTGAGTGTGCGTTCTGACCGCCGGCGGCGGCGGAGATGTGGATACGTACGTGAACGTGTGATCGAGAAGAGAGACCTTCTGGGGGGACGTTGCCAAGTTTCCTCGTCTTCTCGCCCACGCGGGGAGCCCGACGAAGGGGCCCGGGGGCCGGGCGTCCAAGAGTCCGGCCGCGGTGGGTGTCGGGTCTGGGTCTGTCAGTCACCCGCAGAGGAAAGCAGGCCCCCCCCCCCCGCCCCTCCCCATGCAATTGCGTGTGGGAAGGAGCACCCCCCTCGCCCCACCCCAGCGTACACACACATGCATATGCATGGCCAAGCGTCTTTCCATCGCCTGCCCCAGCGACTCCTCCACGTCCCCCCTTCCATCTACTTTCTGAAGGCGAGTGGGGAAGAAAGCTAAGCCTTCTCTCAATGGCCTTCACTGGCAGGCTCTGATTCAGTGAGGGGCTGAGGGAGTGCAGGGCCTCTCAATAGAGGGAGGCGTTGGAAGGTCCTAATTATGAAACCTGGGCCCCCGGGCCCTCCTGGGCTCCGGGGGACGGCGATCCGGAGTCTTTCGGTAGCAGGCATTCGCGTTGTGTGCGTGAGCGAGCGTGGAGGTGCCTCTGGCAGAGTTCCGCTCACACGAGACTCTTGGGCCAGGAGAGGAATCTTTGAATTAGCACCCACCTTCTCCCCCCACCCCCCCCGACCCCCACTCCGTCTCTCAGCTGTGGGAAGCGGACGCCGCTTCTCACTCGTGGAAATTCTCCTCCTTTATGCTCATCCCCTCCTTTGTGGCACCTTTTGCTCAGTGGGTCGCCCAGTGCAGAGGTGGGCCTGATCCTTTCCTGCTGTCTTCCCATGATGGGACGGCACACATCCAGCACGCATCCGACACGCATCTAGCCCGCATCCGACACGCATCCTTACCCCGGCTGCTCTAGGGTGTGAGTGAGGGGACACCTGTGGGCGCGTGTGCACCGCAGGGGGCTCGGGCTGCCCGCGCATTCTGCGTCCGGATTGAAAAGCAGAGTTAAGTTTCATTCACTCGGGCAAGGAGGGACGTCTGCGAAGACGCGGTTCTCACGGGGTGGAACCGTCACGGGCCCGCTTTGTTGGCCGGCCTGCATGTTAATCAGCCGCCTCTGAGGTTTGGGAAGCGAGTGGAGGGTCTGCTCCCCACACCGTGTTGGCCCAGAAAGAACATGACGCGGTGGTGGTGCGGGGAGAGGTGGGGGGGGGGGTAGAGAAAGTGCCACAGGTTTCTTCACAGTTTGGAAACCCAAAGGGGCTCTTTCCTAACCTGTTCCCGATAGCTTCAGAGGTGGGCCGTGCACGTCCGTGTCGGATGGGCACCCCTGGAACCCTGCGGAGTCGGGGTGCGTCGCAGCCACGGTGTCCCAAACGCTCCTTCTCCCTCATCGCTGCTCCCGGCTCCGAGAGAGAGAGAGAGAGAGAGGAGTTTATAGCGATCGCCTGCGTTTCCCTTTTCATGATTTTATACATCATCGTACGGACCCAAATGCCCTTTAAACGTAAAGGCAATTGATTTGAATGGTTTGGAGGACTGGGTAGCATTCGCAGTAACAAATGGGCTCTTTCTGAACGTCCCCGAAGGAACATCAGACGTGGAATAGACTCGCCCGAAAGAGGGGGGAGAAACTCTCAGTGAACGTCCCAGCGCCACCTCGCCCTGTGGGGGGGGAAAGCAGGTTTTTATGTTCTGATCTTTAAAAGCTGAGGGGGCCAGCGACCTCCGCTCCCCCACGCCCCCTAGAGCAGGTGGGATCCCCCCCATGCCACGCCAGGCCTCCGTGCTCCTTCCATCCGTGTCTCCGAGGAAGGTCTGGAGCCCCCCAGGAGAGGTTTGCCGCCGGGACCCCGACCCTGGGCGCCAGTCTCAGGTTTTCTGGGTCGCAGCCGGACTGACTCGGACCGGTGTTGGGTTTGGGTGAAATGCGTTGTGTTGGACAATGGTTTACGGAAGCCGGGAGACCCTGTGTCAGAGGCCTCTTTGGGGTTCATTGCGAAGTCTACTGCTTTGAAGACACTGGGTGGGTGGGTGGGGATGTGTGTGTGTGTCTGTGTGATCTTGCTTTTTTCTCAAAAAAGTAACACCGTGATTGCTCAGAAATAGCTTTCGGAAGAAATGTGGACTCCCCCCTCCTCCCCGCTCCCCCCACACCCCGTTCCCTGTTCGAACAGCCTGTCTTGGGAGAACTAAGTGGCCCGGAGGTGCGTTTGATCCTGAGAGTTTTAGAATTCGTTTCTCCTTCTCATTCCTGATCATAATGTCAAGAGTGTCGGGGTGCAGAGATTTCGTTGGATCTTCAAGTTCGGGCCAGAAATTCCGCTGGAGTGACAGGGTCTCAGCCCCGCTCCTGACGGGGCTGGCTTTGCGCGGTGTGTCTTGGGAAGTCGCTGCCCCAAGTTGAGGGCCCCGGTGTGGGGTTCCTGGCCATATTCGGGAGCTCCTGGGATGTTAGTATGTGGACAGTTAGTGAGTGAACCCCTGCACGCACATACTTGCACACACATACACAGTCTCTCTCTCTCTCTCTCTCTCTCTCTCTCTCTCTCTCTCTCTCTCTTCTCTCTCTCCCTCTCCCCTCCCCTCTCCCTGTTATCCCTCCACACACAGGGCAGGGTGAGATGTCAAAAAGATATGACCCTTTTCAGTTGCCGTGAAGCCGTGTTTTCAGACGCCCTTGGATCCCAGAACGCAGGCATTGTCCAGTGATTGGCAACGACCACCAGGAATAAACTGCTTCTGAGGGGCCATCTTACGACCGGAGAGGGGGTGGGGGAGTCTGCAGGCAACATCCAGGCTTTGCATTCCCCCGGGCTCAGCCTTCCAGAGAAAGCGAGGGTCAGTTGAGAATTTGCTGAGAAAAGTGAGCGGGTTCCACTCTGTTTTCCGGGGCGGGGGTTGCGGTGGGGGTGGGGGGGATGTTTAAAAAGTCCTTAAACATGTCAGCCCGAGTCCTGATGGGGACACGCTGGCCTCCTTTCCTAGGAGCCAGAAACACCCCCCCGTTAGGAATTCTGGATGGAGATGGGGGTGCAGTTTATTTTCTCTCAGGGGCGGCAGTCAAGGCGGAGAGGGGTGCATCCCTATGAGTCCGCTGCTATTTACGGACACTCGGGGGTTCGGGAGTGGAAAGTAACTTGTGAATGTGGGAGTCGTTTATACGGCACCTCCTGGGAGCGGCCAGGGGGTGAGTGACTTGTTGAGGGGCCCGTGTTGGCCACTGTAAGGGACAGGAAGTTCTTGGCCGAGCTCTCCCCGTGGGGCCCGGCGTTTCCACGTGACCGCAGATGTTTGGGGGTGGGGGTGGGGGTGTCGGGGGGGAATAGATGTGGAAGACCCAGTCCGAGAGGGCTGGCCGCATGGTGGGTCTGTTAGCAATCAGGGCCCCTTTCTGTTTAGTTACTGGCCGAGGCAGACACACGGGGCCGGGGTGAGGGGTGTGGGGGGTGTGGGGGGGGGGATGAAGACCCAGATGGGCCCCGGGTGGGTCGAGCCGTGGTAATGTGCCTGAGGCTAACGTCTCTGGCAGAAGAGCCGGCCCCACGAGGAGGCCCGAGACAGACACATCAAGCTCGGCAGATGCGCCCGGCCTGTTCCGTAAAAGAGGGACGAAGGGGGCGAGGAAAAGGAGTGACCTCTCCCCCGGTGACCTCGTTAAGGGACCGCCGAGGTTTTCCTCCTAGACCTGAGCCTCTACGGGGATAATCTTGCCTCCACAGACCTTCCAGGCGGGTCCCGCTGCCTCGAAATGCAGGCAGTGCCCTCCCACACAATATATATATATATATATAATATATAGATAGATAGATAGATAGATAGATATAGATACAGATATATACTTCCCATTTTTCTGAATGGTAGGCTGAAAGAGAACGAAAGTAAGTGACGCATCGGGCAAGGAGAAGGTTTCCCTGACTCGAGAGCAGCCGTGTGTGGGAAGCAGCTGGAGGAATGAGAGTCCCCTCTCTCCTCCCCTTCAGGGGACCCGCGGTCCAGCCGTCGGAGGCCCATGCTTTTGTCGTGCGGCTTCATTGGCTCAAAACAAATGGGCCGTTTTCATCCCCGGCGACGTAACTTTTGGTGGTTGTTTAGGAGTTGAGGGGAGAGAGGCTGCGGAACCAGAATTTGGCTTTTTTTTTTTTTTTAAACAGGAGCAATTTCACGATCCTTATGCCGTGACTATTTCTAAATTGCCTGGGCATCGCGCTCCGGATGCCTCGCGCTGGTTTCGGCTCGTAGGCAAGCATGCACGCATACACCCACCCACTCACCCACAAGCACACAAACACACACACACACACAGGCCTTAGAAGTCTTAATAAGAAATGGGAAACAAAAAATGTGTGTGTCTGTGTGTGTGTGGCTTCCCCTCTGAGAAGCTCATACTAAGTTCTGGCCCCGTTCAGTTTTAAGTAGAAGCTTATTGATCTCATTGTGGTCAATTTTTGCCGAATTTGTAATCCTGTTAGGCCTCCGGGAGAGGCATGATTAATTTACTTTGTACATTTCACCATTTTGGGTCAGTGTAGCTAATAAGCATTTATTTTGTGCTCAGTGTGTGTGTGTGTGAAGCATTTTGCTGGGATTGGAAGTGTACGAGTGTGTGTGTGTGTGTGTGTGTGTGTGTGTGTACAAGGGTGAGTGTGCACACTCCTGGAGCCCCTCACCCATCAGGGAATAAAGGCCCCCCCCACTCCCCGTCT
This sequence comes from Eptesicus fuscus, assembly GCF_027574615.1. NCBI lineage: Eukaryota > Metazoa > Chordata > Mammalia > Chiroptera > Vespertilionidae > Eptesicus > Eptesicus fuscus. The sequence continues at coordinate 23,770,578 of NC_072495.1, read as the reverse complement.
TGGTTCCCACCACCGTCTCCCCAGGAAGGGAGGATGGGTGGCCCCTTCCCCCATCACTTGTTGGGGGAGGAGGGCGCACACGCGCCCTTTGGCCCAGCAAGCCTGGCCTCTCAGAGACGCGGACACAGCCCGTGGACACGGGCTTCCTTGCGGTGCCTCGGCTCCCGGGAAGTTTCTGAGCATGAATTCTTCCTAGAGGGAGCCGAGCGCCCGCACGGAGAAGGGTTCGGAGTCCGCAGCCACGTCGGGGCACCTTCCACGCTGCCGCTTGACAAATAGCGGCGCTGGGTGTGTGTGTAACTTGCAGAGAAACGCATGGTTTGACTTCCAAAGAAGGAAGAAAAAGTATGCATACGGCCCGAAAGCTGGGATAACGGAAAACAAAGCCAAACAGCCCGCGGCTTCGGCCTTTCCCAACACGCAGCCTCTGGCGGGGGGACGTGTGTCATGTTGATGGTGCGGGCGCTTCAGCCGGGGTGGGGGGGGGGGTCTCTGGGTGTCCCCCTGGGCTCCCCACAGCCTTCCTGTCTCTCCGTTTCCAGATGATGGGCTAAAATCCCACTTTTACGATTTTTTTTTAAACCCAGGGTTGGGCCATAACAGTGTTAGAGCAAATGGTTTCCTGAGCACTCCCCCCCCACCCCCCCCGCGCCCCCTTTTTGCTGAATGATCCTCGCACACGTCTTCTACCGAGATCTTGCCTCGGCAGAGCGAGGGCCGGACAGGGTGTTGTGGGCGCCCAGCCAGCCTGCCATGAACTTGAGGCGCTGAGGATACGGGCATTGGGAGAGATGGAGATACAGTTTCCTTTTTTTTTTTTTTTTTTCACGCGGGCTCATTAAAGGCTAATGCACCTGGGTGTCTGGTCTTACATTTGGAGAGGGTCTTCATTTAACCCTTATAATCAGAGTCGTTTCCGGTAATGCCGACACCCCAGGCCAGACCAGTAAATCTTCCAGAAGCTTGTCTGGAAGGCCGAGGCGGCGGGGGCGGGAGGAGGGGCCGAGGGGCACACCTGTTACCTGTATCCGCGGCTGTAATGATGACATTTCGGGGCCCCTGGTTTGAAAGGAAGAATTTAGGGACGGAGCAGCGCCCGAGGCGGTCTGGCTCAAGGCAGCGGAATCACGGGGGTCCCCCCCACACTCAGTGCCCATCCTAGACTCTGCATGTTCTAAATGAATGAAGTTAGTTCCCCGACATTTGCTATTAAGTAGTTATTTTGGGAATCCAAGAGGGAGAGAGCTGGAAGACTTAAAAAAAAACACAACTTTTTGGAAAAATTAAAAAGTGTTGCATTTTGAAGTCTGAGACGACCGGGCATCGTGGGGGAGGACACGCTGGATGGGACCTGGCCCAGCAGCCTGGCCCCGTCCCTGCCTCCCCTTCTGCTTCCCCGAGGAGGGGTTTTTCCGTGGTTAGGGAAGGCGGAGGCCCCAACACCCCAACTCGCGGCTGTGTGTGTGGAGGACTTGTTTAGGTTACTCTTCGCTTTTCAAACTGAGAGAAACTTCGTTTAATGGGAAAATAACAGCATTTCTATCTTGGTGTTGTTTGCTTTCGTGTTTAAAAATAGTTTGTTTTCGTATCCTGAATTTCATCCCTTCTTGTTTGCTTGTCTGATGGAAACCAGTGAGTGTGTGTGTGTGAGTATGTGAGTATGAGTGTGTGTGTGTGTGTGTGTGTGAGAGTATGTGAGTGAGTGTGTGTGTGTGTGTGTGAGTGTGTGAGTGAGTGTGAGTGTGTGTGAATGTGTGTGAGTATGTGTGTGTGAGTATGTGAGTGAGTGTGTGTGTGTGTGTGTGAGTATGTGAGTGAGTGTGTGTGAGTATGTGAGTGAGTATGTGTGTGTGAGTGTGTGTGTATGTGTGTGAGTGTGTGTGTATGTGTGTGAGTGTGTGTGTGTGTGTGTGAGTGTGTGTGTGAGTATGTGAGTGAGTGTGTGTGTGTGTGTATGTGAGTGAGTGAGTGTGTGTGTGTGTGTGTGTGTGTGAGTATGTGAGTGAGTGAGTGTGTGTGTGTGTGAGTGTGTGTGAGTATGTGAGTGAGTGTGAGTGTGTGTGAGTGTGTGTGTGGTACCAGCACACACCTCTCTCTACACACAAGCAGGCAGGCAAATGGTTGCAATCGTGCACCCCCAAATCGGCTGCAGTTTCACAGCTGGCTAAAGGGATCCAGAGCATTTGCTTTTTAACTTAAACCATCTTGTCCCTTCCTCTCCCATCAGCAGATGGCTCCCCCCAACCCCACCTCCCTCAGCAATATTTATTTCTTCCTTAAAAAAAAAAAAAGGCACGCCGGGCCTGTTGCTGAGGTCCCTGTTGGAATCGATTTTCTGGGGTTATGTATTAAACGTGTTTGAGGGCGATCTCAGCCCTCTGCCCAGTCGCCCCCCATCCTAATGGCAGAAGGGCCGATTATATAGAGAGGCAAAGAATATTGTAAATGGCTTATGCAGAAAAACCATTTAGATAAAAATGCAATTTTCTCTTCTGCATAGAGTGCTAAGAATTAATAGCACATTCTTTCTAAATGGGTATTTTTATATGATATTTTCCTCCTAATGAAATTCTTTTCCCAAACAGGAACATGTCTCATTTGAAACTTTAGAGGAAAATGGATCTGTTTTGTTTTCAGCCTGCAAAAAACCGGTGGCCCTTCCCTCCCTCCTCCGTCCGCACGGTAGTTGGAAGTGAGACCGCGCACAGGATGGGGATGGCGATTCTGCAACTTCGCGGTCCGCGTTCAGGCGGAGAACAGGGAGGGGGGCCTGGGTCTGCCCACATTTTGTTTTTCCTCTCTTGCATTCCTGGGGTGGGTTTGGGGGTACTTGGTGGTTTCGACAACTAGGGAAGATGGTGTTAAAATTCGAGCTCTTCGTGCCTGATGCCCCCCATCCCCTTACCTGCCCTGAGCAGGAGGCTCACCTCCCTGGTCCCCGGGAATTTCCCATCATCCTCTAGGTGAGTCCCTCTCTCCCTGGCTTCTTCAGGGAAGACCCTGCCCCATGCCTCTGCCTCCCATTACAGGACAGTGAAAGAGGATGCTTTTAGCCCCCCGCACCCGTGGTGGGTGGGGGGAGGGGGGGCAGCTCTCTGCCAGGGTCTATGTGGCCACTTTGGGAGGAGTGGAAACTCAGAACTTCTTAGAAGACCGGCCGGCTTCATGCACTCCGGCAGAAGCGTGCGGTGTGGCCGCCCCGGGTGGAAAGGCTTGGAGAGTGTATGGAGCTGGCTGCCGTGGGCCGGTGTCTGCTGACCCCGGTTCCCTGCCCGGGTGTGTGCATGGGGAGATACTGGGTAGACCTGGGGTGGCAACTCCGATGTCCAGATGTGACAGCAGTCGAAGCTGCCGTGTCCCGGGCAATGGCCACCCCGGAAACACACGGCTTATAGTTTCCACTCTTGAAATAGCCCCAAGGGGAAAGTCTAGGGGACCTTGTAGAATGGGAGAGAATGTCTCCCATGTTTGTGCCTCTTCTCCACCACCTTCTCCAGCTGGGGGAGATCCCAGGCCCAGAGAGGGTGAGCCACTGGGCCAAGGTCACACAGGACCGCGGCAGCATAAGGACTGGACTGTGGCTGACGCTCAGCCTTGGTCTTCCCTCACTGCGTCTTGACCCCCTTTACCCGGGAGCTTAGGATCTGGGTTTGCTGGGCTAAGCCTTGTGCAGACCGGGGCCGGGGTCTCCTTATACCGGAAGTTTCCAGACCTGGTGTAGACAGCACCGTGACATACATTCCTGGTGACGGCAATGCAACACTGTCCCCCTTCCTCTTACGGAGGTGGACATTGTATAGCAGACAATCCTTGACCTTGGAGAAACCACAGTCCTACCGGATCCCGCCAGACAAGGAGTCTAGGCTTCAGGCCTGGTCCTTTGACTGTTCTGAGCTGTGAGACCTTAGCTGCTTCTGCGCTCCCAGCTTGGTTTCCTCTTTGATACAACTTTAAAAAAAAAAAGGCGGGGGTGGGTGGGAGGGGAAGTTCCTACCTCATAGAAGTCTTGTGAGGACTGATAGGATGATCATAATGTAGTTAACCACGTAAGTTCCGGAGCCAGATTACCCGGGGTCACACCCCAGCAACGCCACTTCTTAGCTGCGTGACCTTGAACAGGTTGCTTAACCTCTCTGTGCCTCCATTTCCTCGTTGGTGAAAGAGGACGATACTAGTTCCGACCTCATGGGGCTCGGAGGATTCAGTGAGTTCACACGTACGTGAGTAGACACGCGGAAGGCTGCCTGACACAGGGAAGGTGCTCTGCCAGCACCCGCTTTAATTGAGCACCTACTGTGTGCCAGCTGTTTCATATGGAGTGTCATGTGACTCCTCAGAGGCCACGGTAACACTGCGGCTATTGCTGGTCGCATCTTGGGGATGAGGAAACGAATCGCAGAGAGGCCGGGTGGCTTGTCCTTAGGGATCGAGTGGCTGAGGCTGGAGCGGAACCAGGCCAGGCTGCGCATCAGGCAGCCAGCACAGGGCCTGGCACGGGGGGGGGGGTGGGGGGGGGGGAGGGACTTGCTCAGGAAAGGTTATCCTGTCATAGGGCAGGGCCGGGCTGGAACTGCTGCTCCTGCAGCAACCATCTCAGGCCTCACGGTTGGGTGCCGTCCTTGTCTGGGGTAGTCAGACCCTGTTCGGACCTCGGCGTGTGCGGCCAGCCAAGGTCAGGCAGGGGTGGCTGGCGGCGGATGGCAGCGCCGGGGTATTTAGGTTTTTATCTTCCCCTTGACGGCTCTGCCTGGGCACTGAAGGAACATTCCCTGATACGCGTGAGGAATGGGCAGCCTTCTCGTGGAAGGGACTCATGCGATGAGCTGGTCCCCGGCCGAGGAGCACTCTGCCCGGAGCCCGCGCCAACCGTGAACCATCTGGGGGCTGGCAATGGAATAGGAAACCCCTGTGTCTCGTGCCTCAGGCGGGGCCTGGGGGACCCGGCAGGCTTGGGCTGAACGGAGAGAGTGAGAGCAAGAGGGAGCGCGAACTTGAGCGTGAGTGGGCATCCCTGTCCCGGGTGAGAGTGGGAGGGAACTAGGAGCCAGGCAGGCCCGGGTTCGAATCCCAGCTCTGCTGTTGTGTGCTGTGTGACCTTGGGCAGGTGGTTCGCCTCTCTGAGCGTGGGTTTCCTCACCTGTAACACAGGTGTAGCCCCTGCGCCCTCTCCGAAGGCCACCGTGGGGGTTGCAGAGCGCCGTGCCCTGGACGCATTGAGGGGCAGGATAAGGTTGGTGACAGCAAACGCTTTGGAATCGGCTGGAGAGGAGTCACTCCCTGCTCCCACTTGAGGCCCTTGGCCAAGTCCCAGCACCCCTTTCAGCCTCAGTGTCCTTGCTGCAAACAGCGGGGGGGATGGGGGGGGTAACACCCCATCCTGGGGGCCCTGGCTCTGCTTCTCACTCTGGGGACCCTTGGCAGTGTCTGGAGATGTGCTTGGTTGTCACACCTGCAAAGGAGGGAGGGTACTCCTGGCATCTAAAAGGTAGAGGCCAGCCCTGGACGACGTGGCTCAGTGGGTAGAGCGTCGGCCTGCGGACCGAAGGGTCCCGGGTTCGATTCTGGTCAAGGGCACGTACCTCGGTGGCAGGCTCCCGGCCCTGGTCGGGGTGCCTGCGGGAGGCAACCAGTCCATGTGTCTCTCTCACATGGATGTGTGTGAGTTTCTAGACGGGGCCGCCAGGAAGGTCCCTGTGAGGCCGTGACAGTAAGCTGAGACCCGAAGGATGAGAGGGACCCAGCCCGTGGCGTGCTGGTCACTGATCAACCACCTGCTCTCTGGGGGGGGGGAGGAGGGGAGATGTTATGCTGGAAGGGTCTGCCGATTGCCCTGGTGTCAATACCCCCACCGCGGCCAGTATCAAGCTCCCCACCTAACTGTCAGCTGTCAACCTGCTTGCGGAGTTGCTGGATATTGAACAATAGGTTCCCGCAGCCAGAGCCGGCCCTGTCAGGTTTGCAGGAAGGGAGTTCCAGGCGAGGGGGACGAGGGGGACGGCAAGTACAGGAGCCCCAAGGCAGGACGGCGCTGGCTGTTTTTTTTCCCCCCAGAAACAGGGAGGGGCAGGTGTGGGGTTAGAGATGATCCAGGAGGAATGGGACCAGATGGCACCTAGTAGGTGTGCGATTAATGCTGGTTGAATCTGAGCTCAAAGTCCGTGAGAAAAAGTCTGTTTCCTTCTTTTTTTTTCTTCACACCGAGCCCCTTCTGAAGAGGCAGCCACGTTTCCAACAGGTTAGGTCAGGGGTGACCTCTCCCCGCCCGGGACAGGGTGCTCCAGCCCCGAGGCGGGGCTCAGCCTGCCACAGGTAGAGGGCTTGGGGATGTCCGTCCTCTCCCTAATCTGGACAGGCCGTGATTTATGTCCCGGCCCAGGGAGACCGCGCTTCCTTCTTTTCCCAGGCATTGTTCTCCGGGCCTGACAGAGGTCACCGGACAGGAAGGTGCAGGCCCGGCCGGGCCGGCCTGAGGAGGAGCAGGGGCCGATCTCTGGGGGACCCGGGCTGGCATCCACCTTCTGGAAGTTTCTTTCTTTCTTTTTTTTTTAAAAAAATATATTTTATTGATTTTTTACAGAGAGGAAGGGAGAGGGATAGAGAGTTAGAAACCTGATGAGAGAGAAACATCGATCAGCTGCCTCCTGCACACTCCCCACTGGGGATGTGCCCGCAACCAAGGCACATGCCCTTGACCGGAATCGAACCTGGGACCCTTCAGTCCGCAGGCCGATGCTCTATCCACTGAGCCAAACCGGTGAGGGCGGAAGTTTCTTTCTTTCTTTCTTTTTTTTTTTTTCCTTCCTCCCTGACTCTCTTAGTTGCAAAAGGAATCGTAACAGTTTGTGGCCAGTGAGCACCCATCACGCCAAGCCCCGTTTTTACAGATGAGAAAGCGGAGGCTCAGAGAGGCAGAGCGATTTGTTCAAGGCCTCCCAGCCGGGAGGCAGAGTGCAGCCGATTCCCACCTGGGCCTGTCTGACTTGGGAGCCCGTGCTCAGAACCACCGCGGACCAGAAGGGAAGCTGATTTCCTAGCAGCAGATGCTCGGAATAAAAACCCAACTCGCCGTCTCGCCCCCTCCCGGCAATGGCCAGCCAGGCCGTCGTTGATTATTCAAATCTTTGCCATCTGTTCCCCGCGGGGGCGAAGGGCCAGAGCGCCTTGGGCCTCCGGGCCTGGGAGGTGGCTTGGTGTGATGGAGCCTCGGTCTGCTTGTCTGTCCAATGGGTCAATTCAGGTCTCTTGTAGGAACCCTGTCAACAGGGAGTGTCGCGCCAGAACCTTTATCTGTGAGCAAAACAGACATCTTGTCTGTGGGGGGAGGGAAGGAATCACCCTGAAAACTTGGAGATAAAAAGGACAATTGCATTAATGTTCCACAGGAAGTTGGCGGGTGTCAGGAGAGAGGGTCTGGGGCGGCCTGTGGGCCAGGTGGCTCTGACGTAGGAGCGGAGGCCGAAGGGAAGACAAAGTGGCAGCGCTCCCCAGCACCTGGCACTGGCTCAGCCGCCAGTAGGTGCCCGATGATTGAATGAGCGAAGAAAGGGGCTTTGTCCGCTGCAAGGGGGGCACACCTGCCTGGCCCCAGGGCTGGGGGGTGAGAGCCCCTTCCTCCGGAGACATCAGGCAGCACGGCCACCCCGAAACCACGGAGACCCAGGAGGGGTGATGGGTGTTCCTTGCAGAGGGGCAGGTGTGGGTCCAGGGTCCCAGCTCACATGTCTGTAGGGGTGAGTAGGGAAGACAGGAGGGGGGCCTGGGCGTGGGATCGCCTCGTCCCCGGCCTGCTTTTCTCGTTTCTCTGTTGCCAACACCCGGTCTCTGCCAGCTCCTCCCTTCCATGGCTTGTGCTTGCCCAGGACTTAGTGACCCTGACACGGGCACGGTACCACCTAAAGCATGCCAAGACGTCAGGGTGGGCTGTGAGAGGATGCCGTTTCCTTCTGAGTCACCCAGCGCTGACCCGGGGAGCTGGCCGCTCCATCCCGACCTCAGGGAGCCAGGGCCTCCGCTGGAACAGCTCTGCCCCCCGCCCCCCCCACCCGCCCTGGCCTGATCCCTCACCGCCCTGGGCCTCAGTTTCCTTATCTGTGTGTCGGGTTGAACAGGGCCATGGTGAGGATCATGGGAGAAAATGAAAAGCACTCGGCCCCGTGGCTGGCACATCCGAGAGGTCACTGACCCTAACCTAATACAGATGCTCCCTACCTCCCGGGCCAGGCGGGAGGCGTGGGGGACCTCTGAGGGGAAGGGATGGCGTGCTGCAGAGATTGGGGGAGCGGGCGCCCCTTTACAGGGCCCCTCGCCCCCCAGTGGGCGGCGAGAAGTCCGCCTGTAGAGTGTTTGGCGGCTGAGCGTGGGCGCCGTGGAGGGGCGAGATGGTGGCCGTTGCGGCGGGCAGATGTTCCCCAGGTGGCTGGATGGTTGAGGATGTGAATCGGCGAGAAGATGGATTTGAGATTTTGGAAAACGGAGCGTTTTTCTGGAAGCCCCTTAGAGTTTCCAATCCCCTGGCCCCGTACGCCCACTTCTTAGAGTCTCTGTTTGTATAGGGTTTGGAAAACCGGCCCCTGGCGGGTGCTGGGAAGCGTCTCTGAAAATCACGGCAACCATGCTAATAGCATGTAAAAGAACACGCGTCACTCCTGCTCTGTACATAGACGGTGACGTGGGCCCCATGGGTCCTGGGGGCAGTTACGAGACAGACCAGGTGCGTTCCCTGACCAACTGCGCCCGGCTGGGGGAAGCCCCGATAACGATGACCTGCTCCTTTGTCACCGGCCTGGGTCGGCCTCTTGGGACAGAAAAGACAGACCGGGAAGGGCTGGCTCTTCTTCTTGCTTCTGTCTCTCCCCAAACCCACGTGACGGAGCGCCAGCCTGCTTGCTGGGGACTCCTGGGTTTTGCTTTTGGAAAGAAAGCTCTTCCGATTCTCCACCTCCAGCATGAGTTTACAGTTGAATCCAACAAGGTTGGGGTGAAGAGGATGCGTAGGGAGCCAAACCCTCCTTCTGCCCAGACTGGGGTACAGCCTCAACTCCCTTGAGTGTGAAGGACCCCGTGCATCCACTCTTTGCCTGCCAGGCCCTGGGGGACAGAAAAGCATCTCCGGCTGTGGTTCCCAGGTGTTCACTTCGTCTCTCTCTCTCTCTCTCTCCCTCTCTCTCTTTCTCTCTCTCCCCCCTCTCTCTCTCCCCAACCGTCGCCCCCCTCCTCTCTTCCCTTCTCTCCCTTTCATTCCTGGAACAATTGTCCGGGCCAGTTCCTTTGGGCCCCTCCACATTCCTGGCCAAAACCAAAAACCATTCTTAACCCCCATGACCAGGCCTGCAGTCATTTTGTCTGGTATGTGGCGTCCGCCTGGGGTGGGGTGGGGGGCATGCATGCTTCCAATTTATATTCCGGCATGCCAGCTTCAAGGGGAGTAGGGGCTGGGGGCGAGGGAGGCGGGAGTGGGGGGGGGAGAGGCCTGAAGGAGCAGGGAGTCGGAACCACCAGATTTCACTAGAGGAGGGAGAGGGCGAGGGAAGGGCCATAGGCCCAGGGGGGGTCTCAGGCCAGGGGCACGAGAGGATTCTGGGTGAGGCCAGGCCCTGGCCCTTCACCCCGCCCCCCCCCCCCTCCCCCCACTTGTTCGCCGCAGTGTGTGGATTTGGGATTTTACTCTGTATTCTGTTTGGTTATTATTATTTTTTAATGAGGTCGGACTGGAAATCCATCTGCCTGGGCTGGCCTGCCTGGGTTTGAAGGCAATTAAACCAGAGACTAACCTCTTAATTAGGGTTTCCCTGTGTAAATCTCATTTGATAAATTCCTTATCATCCTTGGCTTTAACTCTGCAGCGAGGCCTCGAGAGAGGGGATTGGGCTCCCCCTGGGACCTCTCAATGAATCCTCCCAGAGAGGCCGCCCCTCTCTGCACACGGGGCGCCCGCCCGCCCGCCCGCCAGAACCTCCCCCAGGAAGGCCTGGGAGAGAGGCCCCTCTCAGAGTTAATTAATCAGAAATTACAGTGGTGCCTGGCGGTTCTGGAGAACTCGTCTGCCACCTTTTTCAGTCCCCGGGTCCCCCTCCAGCGCCCTTCTAGGTCTTTCTTTAAAAAATTTTTTCTTGGGGCATGAACTGAACTCTGCTAAAGGAAATCTGCAGTGCCCCCCCGCCCCCCCCCCCCGCCCGCTTTCTTTGCCACTCCCCACTTTTCTATCGAACCTGTTGGTCCCTGTGGATGGTGAGATTTTTTTTGCCTTCCCTTTTTTAAATGCAAGTGCGGCCCGGGAGTGGAAATGTCAGGGGTCAGGCTTCAGGCGGCAGGGAGCAGGGGGCGGCCTCAGCTGCTCACTGCTGCGGTCTTTGCCTTCCTGGAGAAATCGGAGCCGAGCTTAACCCCTTGGCGCCCAGCCCCTGCTCTGGGTTCTGGGCACGTCCTACTGTCTGCACCGGAGTCAGGGGATTTTTGTCCCCGGGACTCCTCTGTGAGGGATGGGGTGGGGCAGTCACAGCAGCTTCCCCGCGACCCACAGGTTGAGAACCGATAGCAGGGTCGCCTAAGACCATCGGAAAACACAGATATTTCCATTACGATTCATTAACAGTAGCAAAATTACAGTTATGAAGTAGCAACGAAAATAATTTTATGGTTGGGGGTCACCACAACATGAGGAACTGTATTAAAGGGTCGGGGCATTAGGAAGGTTGAGAACCACTGCCTTAAAAGAATGTCACCTTGGACCAGGGGTCCTCAAACTTTTTAAACAGGGGGCCAGTTCACTGTCCCTCAGACCGTTGGAGGGCCAGACTATAGTTTAAAAACAATAACTATGAACAAATTCCTATGCACACTGCACGTATCTTATTTTGAAGTAAAAAAAACAAAAGGGCAAAAACACCCGCATGTGGCCCGCGGGCCGTAGTTTGAGGACGCCTGCCTTGGACGGTGGTCTCAGCAGCAGGTGCTGAGCACTTAGGGTGGGCTGGGGACCGAGCTCAGGTGCCAGCCTCCCAGGAGATGTGCCACTTTGGGGAAACCAAGGCCCAGGAGGTCTGGGTAAATCCCAGCTGATAACAGGTAGAGGTGGGATTAGGGCCCAGCCCTTCCTGTTCTGAACCCTTGATTCCCGAGTACCAGAGGTTCCCTGCCCCCACCCCAGAAGCAAGAGGATTGGCCTGACGTAAGGATGGCGTTTGGACTTCTAACACCACTCCGCGGCCATGGAAGGGGCAGGGGGGCCAGTTTGGGAGCCGAGCGTGACTCAGCCGCGGCATCCTCACGCCCCTGGGAAGCAGCTTGCTTCTATGGACCCATTTTACAGATGAGGCGGGTGAGGTGCCGAGAGGGAAAGGACCTGACTGTGGGTGTGGTTGGTGGCAGGCAGGAACACTGGATCTGTCCCCACTGGTCCAGGCTGCTGCTCCACCTGGAGACGCCTCCAGCCCATGGAGACAGGGGAAGCCGTGCAGAGCCGTGTCCACCTGGCCTCCTTCACCTGGGGAGTTAGTTCCCCAAGGGCAATGTGGGATGGAGGGTCTGTGAAATGGGCTCGGGAGAATGTGGAGGGGGCCGGGTTTGCCAGGCTGGCATGCGGCCTGGCCCACCAGTGGCTTAGGCCAGCCCCTGGCTGAGCTGCCCCAGTACACAGGGCTGCATGGTAATGATCACACCTGTTAGCTCTGAGCCTCAGTTTCCACATCTGTGAAGGGAGGGTAATGGCAGTTTTATCCTGGGGGTTCTGTGGCGAGGGACTGCATGGCTCACACACATACAGCCCGATGAGCAACGACTCATGCTGGCTAAGTGTCAATACACATTAACTGTTATTATTATTATTATTATTATTATTATTATTATTACTAGAGGCCTGATGCATGAAGATTCATGCAAGAATGGGCCTTCCTTCCCCTGGCTGCAGGCACCGCCTTCGCTCCGGCCAGAGCCATCTTTCCGCCTTCCCATGCTGCCCAGAGGCCCGGAGCACTCGGCGCCTGCATGTGCAAATGAACCCACCATCTTTGTTGGGTTAATTTGCATACTAACTCCTGATTGGCTGGTGGGTGTCGTGAGGGTACGGTCAATTTGCATCTTACTCTTTTATTAGTGTAGCTTATTAATTCCTAATTATGGAGAAAAAAATATAGACTCCAATGAAGTCCCAAAGGGAACAAACCCCAGGGGGTGATTGGTGCCTCCCCGGAGAGCCAGGAGTATGAGGGTTCTCAGTGGGAATCAGGGAGGGCTGGGAGGGGTCCACCTCGGAACCAGGGCTGTGTGACTCTGGGCAGGTCACCTCACCTCTCTGTGCTCCCAGGGAATCGGGGACAGGCCAGCTTCCTCGGTTGCAAGTGGGATGAGTCTGGACTTGGGGTCTACGGGGGGAGCAGAGGAGGGTTTGCTTCCTGGCCTTGTCCTTAATGGGGTAGTGGCTTTGGGACCCACCCTACTGGCTGTGGTCAGTTTCCCCTTCCGGAATGGGGACGCTTGGAGGAAGCCATACACCCAGACGTGTTTTAGGGATGGGGTGGGGTGAAGAAAGCTTCTTGGATGTCAGCGATGACTATTAGAATAATAGAATGTGGACCGTTGCTCTGCAGCGTGGGGGGAAGTCTGAGCACACGGCAGGCATAGCAGCTGGCAGCTCCAGGTCTGCCCAGGGGTCCAGTTGCTCGGTGTCTGCCCGGGAGAGGGCACCACGGGGCGGTGAGAGATAGTCATGTAGATAAAAGGGCGGAGGCGATGTTTTGGGTTCTGGCTTTTAATCGTGGCGCCCTCTTGTAGCGTGTGGTTTTGAGAAAGTCGTGTTGTTCCTCTGCACCTCAGTTTCCTCGTCTCTAAAATGGGTGTAGTAGGCGTCCTACCTGGTAGGGAGGCTGTTTGGATTAAGTGAAGTGAGGCATTCAAGGTGCCCGCCCGGGGGCTCGCACGGGATGATGCCATGCTCTTGGGCTCTGGTCACCTGTCACCGTGACAACGACTCAGGCCCAGCTGGGCCTGGGAAGGTCTTGGGAGCCGCCTGAAGCGGAACTTGCATTCTCCCCTTGCCGGCCTGCGGCCTCCCGCCCTCCCTCCCTCTGAAACCAGAGCCCGGCATCTGTTTCCCCAGGAGCTGGTTAATATTCCGCCGCGGTGAGATGAACTCACTGGAGCCACCCGAAAACAGCTGAATGAACCGGGCGCCCCAGACCCGCCTCGGGCCGCGGGAGGCTGGCAACAACAGCAGCTGGGGGAGACGGGCCCCTTTCCTTCTTGGTGCCCCGGGGGAGCCTGTGCCCCCAGAGGGGGCTCCCGGGGGGGGGGGCCAGGTGGGGGAGCTGGAGGCCGGGGAGGGGCGGCCTGGGTTTCCTGGCCTGATCAGGGCCTCATTTGTACTTCTTGGCTCAGAGGTTCTGTGTGTGGGGCCTCCTTAGGGCGGCTGAGAAAGCTCGGCCTTCCCCTGATTCTTTTCCTGATCCTCCCCCACCCCAGCCTCAAACCGGGCCCCGGGGAGGCAGGAGGCCCCAGCCTCAAGCAGCACCGTTTGAGGACGACGATGATGATGATGATGATGATGATGATGACGACGATGATGATATAGCGACAGCAGCCGCCAGTGAGCGCTTGCTGAGTTCCAAACGCCGTGCAAAGCGTGTTATCTGTGCTGTCTGTTGACTCCTCAAAGCCACTGGGGCAGGTTACTATTCTTAGTCCCATTTGACAGATGGAGAAGTTGAGGCCTAAGAAGTGAACTGGCTTGTCTCAGATCACGCCGCTAGGAAGTGGCCAAGCAGGCTTCCTCCAGAGCCCCGTTCTTTCCTGGATGGCACACAGATGTCTGCCCTCGACCCTTTGGGACCCAGTGGCCTCGTCAATAAATGAGGGCGGGGCGTCTCACGTGCCCCCCCTGCAGGGTGGCCTGAGGTTAAGTGATGTTCATGCCGCGGAGCATTTTGGACAGGCATACAGTCGGCGCTCACTGAGGCGCTTGCCGTTAGCATTGCTGTGTCACCCGTGGCCCGTTCAGCCCGCGCCTCAGCGCGCTCTCCCCGTCCCCATCCCCAGTCGTGCCTGCGTGCCTCGGTTTGCACCCCAGCTCCTCAGAAAGCCAACGGTAATAAAGTGCTTCCAGGGAGAAGCTGAATTAATTCCATGTAATTATCCCTGATAAAATGAAACATTACTTGCAATTAGTCTTGGGCAATTTCTCTATCGGGAGGCAGCAAAGCAATAGGGTGAGAACCGGCTGACTTGGTGCTCACTGGGCCCGGGGCCGGGCCTGCGGGCAGCTGGGGACGAGCTGCCCCACGAATGTCGCCATCACCAGCGCTGAAACCCACAGGCGTGATTTCTCCCCAAGGCAGAGCGCGCGCTGGGGAGGGCCAGGCGAGAGCTCCCACACAGCCCCTCTCCCCTGTCCTTATTATATCCGGGAGCCCTCAGCTATAGCTCTGGGCTTGGTTTTTCCAGGAGGTAGCCTGACACTGTTTTGTCCCAGAGCCTTTCTGGAATATTCCAACAGTGGACCTCCAGACCAGAAATGATAATCCAAGGTTTATTATTTTCTCCCCATTGTTCAACCCCCAACAACACCATTTCCCAGCCGTGAGATTTTTATTTTGTCAAATCACTTCCTTTCTCTGAGCCTCGGTTTTTCTCATCTGTAAAATGGGGACAACGTTGGCCCTCCAACGAGTTAACACTGCAGCGGTCAGCGCGCTTTTTCTTTAAAGGATTAGATAACTATTTTCAGTTTTTCAGGCCATCAGGTCTCTGCCACGTTTACTTACCTGCCCCGGGCATGGAAAAGTTTCTACGACGTACAAGTGAGTGGGTGTGGCTGCGTACTGTGAACCGTTATGGACCCTGGCAGTGGGATTTCATATTTTCACTTGTCATGAAATACCCTTTTTATTTATTTTTTTTCGATCATTAAAAATCTAAAAACAAAATTCCTAGCTCACAGGCTGTAAAAACACCCCCCCCCCCCCCCCCAAAACCAAAACTCAGGTGGCAGGCTGTCTGTCGTTTGCCAGCCCTCGAGTTCATACCTGGAAAGTGCTTTGCACGGTGCTCGGCAAAGAGAAACTGTTCAATGAATGGAACGGACCATGATGATTCTCCGGACTTGACACCCCTGTCATTGCCATATTGAAGAGCAAGTTAAAAACAGGTGTGTGCCGTGGAGTTTGGGTGGTGATGATAATCACCCCTTTTTACTGTTGATCCTGCAGCATCTTTCCATTTTTTTTTTTTCTTTTTGGTATGTGTTCTTTGTCCAAGGAAGGATTATTGCCCTCATTGCAGGGACACCGAGGCCCAGAGAGGGAACGTGCCTTGTCTAAGGTCACACAGCGGGGAAAAGGCCAAGGTGGGACCAGAACCCACGTGGTTCTCTACCTGGCTTCGGGCCTGCCTGGGAGGGCCTCCGGGTCTCCTCTGGCCATTTATGTGTGGGAAAGCTTGCTGTCTGGGAGCCTCAGTTTCTCCACCTGGAAATGGCTGCCCTACAAGCCTCTGTCTGTCTACTGGAGTCTCGGACCCTGAGACTCTCTCCCCATCCTCCTTTCAGGGGTCCGGCTATCCAGGTGACACCCGGCCACCATTTCCACCACCTTGTGGGCAAGGGGTGGTGGGATCTGCCCACTGTGCTGGCCGGAGAGACGTGGGGGAGGGAGGGATTGGGTTGTAGGCTGAGGCGAGGGGTGGGGTTGGGGTGAGGACTGTGAAAGTCTGCGTGGCCGGTGCTGAGTGCTCTGAATGCCAGTTATCGCTCTCAGAGGATGATGTCACTTCGCGATTGTATGACCTTGGGTGGGTCCCCTCGGGTCTTTGAATTTCCCTTTACTTATCGGGAAAAAGGGGGACAGGAACTCGTACATTGTAGGTGGCCGTGAGAATGAAGGAAGACGCTGGTGAAGACGGAGGCTTGGGCTGGCCACATAGCAGGCGATCATTACTTAGGTATGGTGGTGGTGGTTGTTATTATTATTATTATTCTCGTTGTTCTTCTTAGTCACTGCACGTCCAGGCCTCTTTTTTGAAGATTGTGAACTTGGATGATCCAGAGCTTTCATCGGGGGGATGGGATGGGAGAGTAGGAGGCCGGAGACGGGAGTCTTGATCCCGGCCTGGCCTGGCCCTGGCCTCATCGTCTGACCTCAACACTTGGAACAGAGTCTGTTGGCTGAGTTGGGGTTCAGAGCAGCGGTGGAGGTGACTCCTCTCTTTCTGGATGGTGTGTGAGAGGGTGTGGCCTCTCGGTACATTTCGAGGAGTGCCGGTGAGCAGACCTCCCGAAGAGGCCTTCTTTCCTTGGTGCTTTGCAGCCTTGAAAAGCCCCTGTTCGGGTCGGTCTGGAGGCCCAGGGGTTGTGGTTTGAGTCTCCCTTATTCCAGTGATTTTTCTGGGGTGGGGTCAGGGGTGAGTTCCTGCTCCCCGGAATTGATGCAGTCAGCATATGGGCTGAGGACCTACTACGTGTCAGTGGTGCATAGGCGAGACAAGGCCCCTGATGTCATGGAACTCACATTCTAGAGGCTGGGGCGGAGAGCAGGGCAGGTCTGAGAAGCTGCGGGTAGCGCCCGGCGTTCCAGTACTGAGGGGTGTGGAGAGACGGACGATGGAAGAGTCAGGTAGGTGAAGGGAGACGTGACAGTTCCGGTCCAGCGAGAGGGGGGAGCCGGCAGGCCCGTGGTGCCGCCGCTTGGTGACCGTGTCCTCCGTTGTCACACCGTGTGACAGGACCGGGTGCGGGCGTGGGCAGCCAGGCCGGAGTCCTCTGGCCTGGTCAGACCCCTGCCCCCGACGGAGCCTTCTCTGGCCTCCGTTTCCCCAAGGTGCAGCACCGGCCAGCCCCCGGTCTTTCTAGGGTCCGGTTCTGCCTTCCTCAGAGGACCCCAGGGACAAGGGGCTGTGGTCTCTGCCACGGGATGGGGGAGGCACCGGGTCGTAAGCTGCTTCTCTAGACCCAAGACCTCGGCAAATCCTCAAAATCCTTCCAGGGGGTGGGGCGTGGGGGTGCTGTAGGGTGTGTCGTGTCCTGGGTCTCGGGGAAAACTTGACAGAAGGTGAGGCTGGGTGGATCTAGTCATTTGCCCCCGCCCCTGTGTGCCCACCTCTTCCTAGACTCCCTGCCTGTGAACTGGGGCTGAGAGATTAGGCGCTTGCTTTCCGCCAAGGTTACGGTGAGGCCTTAGCGAGCTTAACAGGATGGACACGTGATAGGCGTTCACCCTGACCGGTGTCTGTGCTTGTTAACGCGATCACATGTCTTGCTCCCAGCGGCCCTTCCCACAGCAGGTGTCTGGTCTCGTTTCACAGATGGGGAAACCGAGATGCGGCGATCCAGTGACTTGCCCTCAGCCCTCCTGCTCGCTGTTGGATGACCCGGGACGCGTCTCGGTGCCTCTCTGTGCCTCGGTTTCCCCACCTGTAACCTCAGAGAGGAACTCGTTGACGTTAATGCCCAGGGCCCGATGGTGATGCCCATTGTGTAGGGGTGGGGTGGGGGAGGGACGGGGGACAGGAATGTGGAGGCACAGAGACGGGGAGTCCCTTGCAGGGGCCAGCACCTCGCAGGGCTGGGATTAGGACCCGAGCTGTAGGCATCTGACCACGTTTTCTTGGGGGCCGAGTTCTAGGCGTCTGACTTGAGAGCTGCCAGGGAGGAGGGGCTGGCCCAGGTAGACCAGAGCTCAGAGTACCGTTCCCGTGGGGCTGGGACCCTGGTCCCATCACCTGCTTCAAGGGGCCTTGTCTCCACGGACGGGCGTGTTTCTCAGCCAGGTGTCCTGCGCCGAAGCCGGGATGGGTCCGGTGCAAACCTCTTGTCAATTTTGACAGACTCTCGAGGTAGCTCCTCTGCTCCAAAGCCCTCCTTGGCCTTCAGTCCTCCGTGACTGATTCCATTTGAGCTTTGCAGCCTCCTCTTCCTCCGTGTCCGCTCAGGCCCCAAAGCAGGATCCCTGAGCTGGCCCCTGGTCACACGGGCGCTTGGAACAACCCTCTGCTTCTCCCACTGTAAAGCTTTGGACTCATCCTCTGCACCCCCTCCCCCTAGCATGTCCTCTACTGTGCAAAGCCTTCCTGGACCCCCCTGTCCCCTGGGTCCTGAGACACAGGGCGGCCTTGTGCTCCGAGGGCCATGATGCTGTTGGGTGTTTACCGGTATATTTCTCCACGAGGCCCGGAGCTCTGTGCTGGGGTCGCCTTTCGGAGCCCGGAGCCCAGCACGCAGACGGGGACACACGTTCACGTGTAATGTTTTAGCGGCCAGTGGTCGGCAAACCGCGGCTCGCGAGCCACCTGCGGCTCTTGGGCCCCTTGAGTGTGGCTCTTCCACAAAACTCCACGGCCTGGGCGAGTCTATTTTTGAAGAAGTGGCGTTAGAAGAAGTTTACGTTTAAAAAATGTGGCTCTCCAAAGAAATTTCAGTCGTCGTCCTGTTGATATTTGTGAGTTTGCCGACCACGGTTTTAGCCCATTGACTCCTTAGCGGCTGCCCCCGGCCCAGGTGTGGGGAATGATGGTACCTGGATCCTGAGCATCACCTGGGTACCACGCCTGGCATCCCCTCTTTGCAAGGCAGGAGTCACAGACCTCCTCTCCACAGAGCGTGACTGTCCCCTGCGAAGCCCTTTCTGGGGGATGGGGCAGAGCGCTGGGGAACTGCCTGGGTAAGCCCGCCACTCTGCCCCGCTGACCCCCGCACGAGAAGGTCACAAAGGTCGCGGCGGGGAGAGCAGGGCAGAGGTCCCCCCAGAACCTCCACCCAGAGCATCGGCACCTCAGAAACTTGTTTTTTAAAATTCACACTCGTCACGGAGTCTGGTCTGTCCTCCAATGGGCTGGAAGCAACGAGATTCTAATTCTGCAGAAATGCGTCCGTATATTTGTCTTACTTTATAAAAATGATGACTGTGGAGTGGCTCACCGGGTGACAGGCAGAGTGAGTGCCGGGAGCTCAGGGCGGTGTCGGCTCTGCTGTTAGGTGGTTAGGGGCTCAGAGAGGGACAGGGTTCCTCCCAGGGTTACCCAGCGGTGGGTCCAGTGCCGTGGGGCGAATTGTGGGTAAGAAGGTGAGAAGACACAGAGTGGGAGCGGCTATGCTAGAGACGGGGATGGAGAGAAGCACAAACGTAAGAATCATGCTCGTATACCATTTCTTGGGGGCGTCCTTGGTGCCTGCAAGAGTGCTAAGTGCTTTGCTTTACATTATCACCGGACCTTCCCGATGGCCCCATGAGCAATATACTTCTTCATACCCATTCCATGGATGAGAAAACTGAGGTTTGGAGCGGTTAATGTCCCCAGAGCTGAGGCTGGAACCCGGCGCCCCGGACTCGCTGTGCAATGCTCTCTCTGCACAAGCACCACCGTGGCCGCTGTCAGGAGGAAGGTGCTGGCTGAGGGGGGGTCTGTCCCCAGCCCCCCAGTCTGTCACATCTCAGCAGCAGGCAGGCCAGGAGTGGCCCGGGGGGTGCGCAGGGCTGCGTCTGTCACGGGTCACTGGCCACGTGGCTGGAGGCACCAGGAAAAGGAGTCCAATCAGGCTCAGGCCGGGGAGAGGGGCCTGCCCGGTCCCTCCCGTGGACTCGGGTCCTCCTCCGCCACCCCCCTGCGTGTCTCCTCCTTCAGGGCTGGGGGAGGCTCGGAATTCAGCCCCCCTCCGCATCCCCGCCCCACTCCCTCCCGCTCTCGGCAGCCTGGCTCCCGAGATGCCCTTGCTGCCTCGCCTCAGTGGAGCCCTCAGCCAGTTCTCAATCTAAATGACAGCTGCCCTCAGCCAAGTCAACTCCAATTAATTCCCGAAGCTTCCAGGGGCCTGGCTGAGCCTCTCACAGGCTGAGCTGCCTCAGTGCTGGCGGGAGGCTCCTCCTTCACCCCGGTGCAGTCCAGGAACGTGGGGTCTCAGGGACCCCCTCCGATCATGGACGGGGCGGCCCTCCCTGCCCCTCGGGGTCCCCACGCATGCTCTGTGCTGGCCCCCATCCGATGGGGCCGATGGGGCACCTTTCGGGCAGCATCCACGGAGAAAGCATTGAACGGGCCTCGGGTTTTGTCCTCTGGTTACTCGGTCACCCGGGGCGTTGGGTCCCCACTGATGAGCGTCAGGGCCCTTTCCAAAAAAAAAAAAAAAAAATAGTGTTGATCTCCGAGAAGGAGAGGAGCAGGGAGAGGAAGGGAGAGATCAAGGGGAAGAGAGATTGAGGAAGAACGGGGGGTGGGGACAAGACAGATGGGACGAGAGAACGGGGAGAGGTAGGACCTACCACGCTGGCCCCTGACATTTTGCGTTTTCACGGGACTTGGATAAAGCCACACGCGTTGGCCTCAGACAGACCTGGGTGGGAGTGACCCTGGCGCTGCCACTGGCCGGCTGTGTGACTGGGGACCAGGGACGCTCCCGCCCTGAACCTCAGTTTACTGTCCTGTCAAACGAGTTGGAGTGTGGGGCCCTCTCTCCCTGGGTGTTGGGGGGGGGGATCTGATGAGATGGAACGAAGCCCGGCCTGTACGGAGCCCAAGGTCATTGTTCCCGGTGACATCCTTGGAACTGGCCGGTGAACGTGTGGCCAGTTTCCTTGTTCCGTGTCTCGGTTGTCATGGCGACACCATTGCTAGCCGTTGATGGGAGGGCACGGAACGGGTGGGGGATGCAGATAGAAAGCTGGGCTTGAGGAGTGGCCAGTCCCCAGGCCCCTAGGAGATGGCCAGGGGGAGTGTCACTCAGGCTGCTGGCCCTTGGTCCCCGATCCTTGGAATTTGGGTGCTGGTCTCTGGGGCTCAGTTGAAGGCATCTTAGTGTCCCTGATTTTGGAAGCCCCCCCCCCGCCTGCCATCTCTCTACATTGAATGTAAAATCTCATCGCCCCCATGGATAGGAAGAGTAGGGGCGATTGTACATCCATCCACCCCCAGTCATTTGGGAGAGGACCCAATAGGCCCAGAGAGGGGGAGTAACTTGCTCAAGGTCACACAGCCACCAGGAGGGAGTGTTTGTCCACTTCTACAGGTGGGGAAACGGAGGCTCAGCAGGTTGCATTTGCCCAAGGTCACGGAGCTGGTGAAGGGTAGGGTTGAGATTCAGACGGAGGCGGGATTCGGATCGGGGCTTCCGCGTGCAGAGCAGGGCCTCCCCCAGAGCTGCCGAGCGAGCGTGGGGGAGGAGTGGAGCGGGGTTTGGGTTTGCTGCCTCTCTGCTTGGTTGGTGGCTGAGTAGACCCCCTTGGTGCTGCCTGTGTGTAGCTTAGCTTGTCTGTTCCTGCCCCTGAGCCTGGCGGCAGGGTGTCCCCATCTCCCACATGGCCCGGGGAGGGTCCTCCTGGGGGGTCGTGCATTCTGGGTGCAACGCCCAGCCCTTTCTTGGAGATGGGGAATAGGAGCGAGGAGTGTCTGGGGACATGGATGTGTCTGGGGGACCTGAGGGACTCCCGGGCTGCAGGACACAGAGCTGCCGAGAGGACATGGCTCAGCCCTGTGGCTCCCAGGCCCGCCTCTGCTTCTAGGCCCAGGGGCCCAGCCCCCTATTCCTCCCCCCTCCCCCCCCCCAGCTGAGTGGCAGCTGTCACAGATACCAGCGTCTCCCCCGGTCAGGTCCAAATAAAGGAAAAACCAAAATACATTCGCCTTTGTCGGAATCCTGCGAGGGTGAGTGGGGCGAGAGTCATCCGCTATTGTGCTCTGGGGCCCACACTGCTCCTTACGTAAGCCTGGAGTTAAAAATACCCCTGGAATTCTAATTCCCCTGCTCTGCCTGGGATTGCACCCTGGCCCCCCACCCTCCCAGGCTCCCAGGGCAGGGGGTGGGGCGGGCCTCTGGGCCCCCGTTTGGAGGCGAAGAAACTCCCAGTAGCTCCGGCTGCCCTCAAAGCCCCGGGCTGTTCGACATCAGGGGGTGGAATAATCCCAAGAGCAGCCAAGCTTTTCCGAGGGCTCAGCGCCTGCTACGTCTTCACCCGCATCATCTCGTTTAATCCTCCAACAGCCCGGGAAGTAGGTTCCCCTTTACAGCCTGAGTCAACACCTTGCCCAGGCACCCCCATCTCTCGGCCCCCCCCCCCCCCCCCACCCGGGATTAGCACCCAGGGAATCCTTGGCCCGGGCGCTCGCTGGAGCCCACTTTTGACTTCCACCACCTCCACTCTCCCCTCTGGTGAGTTGGGGTCAGGAGGAGGCCAGGCAGAAGTCCCCTTTGTGAGGGTTCGAGGACGGAGCAGGGGCTGCACATCCCAGAGGCACAATTGTCAGCCAGGGGGGCGAGCAGCTGCCCCCCCCCCCCCACGAGTTCACCACGCCTGGGCCACGCGGCTCAGCCACCTGGGAACCCGGTCCCGGGAATATTGAATACAGAGCAAAGGTGGTCATGGCCGTGTTTTGCGGACTCGAAAAAAGAGCCCTAGCCGGTTTGGCTCAGTGGGCAGAGCGTCGGCCTGCAGACCGGGTTCGACTCCGGTCCAGGGCACGTACCTCGGTTGCAGGCTCCTCCCGGGCCGGGGCCCTATGTTTCCCTCACAAGATATTTCTTCCCGTCTTTCCCACTCTCTTCCACTCTCTGTAAAAATCAATGGAACAATATCCTTGGGTGAGGATTAAAACAAAACAAAATAAAAATATATATAAAAGAAAGGAAACTTGGCCCCCTCCGTGGGCGGCATCTCCAGGTGGAAATGAACAAGGAGATGTCCCCAGGTAAACAAATACAGTCTTTTTTTTTTTAATTTAAAAAAAATATATTTTATTGATTTTTTTACAGAGAGGAAGGGAGAGGGATAGAGAGTTAGAGAGAAACATCCATCAGCTGCCTCCTGCACGCTCCCCACTGGGGATGTGCCCACAACCAAGGTACATGCCCTTGACCGGAATCGAACCTGGGACCCTTCAGTCCGCAGGCCGATGCTCTACCCACTGAGCCACACCGGTCAGGGCAACAAATACAGTCTTGTCCCTTCTCCCTTCACCCCGGTCACGGCCAGCAGAAGGGTCACTGAGCCGCCCCCCTGGGTCTCCACTCGGGCTGCAGGCCGGTCAACATCTCAGGGCTCCCTGTGCCGGCGGGCGCGCGCTCTGTGCTGGGCAGCGCTCGGAGCCCTTTCCTCGGATCACTTCACCTTAATCTCCGACCTGCCTCCAGGACCGCCAGTCCTGTGATGTCCCCCCTTTTCTCGGACGGAGGCCCTGAGAGCCCAGGTGATGGGAGCCGGGTCCTGCGCCCGCAGACAGCAGGCACCCTCCCTCCGCGGTGAGGCCTGAGCGAGGACGGGCTCGCATTCCTTATTCATGCGCTCGCCTTGTTGGCACCGGCTGGGGCTGTCCTTCTCCCTTTCATGGGAGCCACTGTCCCCGCTGTGGATGGAGAAGCGCGGGGGACAAGATCCCAAGCAGGTCTCGGGATGGGAGCGGGGTGAGCGGGAGGCGGCCGGTACCTCCCTAGGGTGATACGACGTCGGTGGCAGGAATGACAGAAAGGAATTGGGGTGTCCGGCGAGGGGGTGGGTGTTGGGAAGGGGCTGGATGGCTCAGCAAGGACTTGTGCCCGTGAGGAAAGGATAGGAAGGGCCTTGGAGGGGCGGGAGAGCAGGGCATCCCAGCACCAGGCCCTGCCCCTGTGTGGTGACGGATGCGGTCCCTTCTGGCCAATGGGAAGGTGTCCTTCCAACTGTCCCAGAGTCCTTCCTGGCTGGGCAGGCGCTCCGTCCTGTGAGTCGGAAGCCCTCGCCTCTCCCCTGTGCTGCCTGCCTGGGTGAGGCACAGTCAGGGGGGTACATTCTGAATTGATGACAGCACTGCCTGCCTCTGGGACGGCTCCCCCCCACCCCCCCGCATGCACAGCATCATGGGCTTTTTCATGGTCTCCCCCAGCTGTTCCGCACAGGGCCCGCCAGGAATCACCACCCTAAGTCACAGATGAGGAAACGGAGGCCCTGCAGTTAGGGACCAGCTGCCCAGGTCTGGGGGTGTCCAGGAGTCCACCTTGGCCCCACCGCTAGGAATCCTGGGCCGAAAGGAGAGGGCAGGTCTCCTGGGTGGTACCCTGGCCCTAGATGACCCCTGGACAGCTCCCTGCCCCGTGGAGCCTCAGTCTTCCCATCTGTCAAGTGGGGAGGAAGGTTCTTCGGAGTCAGTGCGCGGGCCCCCCAGCCGAGAGCCTGCGGTGCGTGGGGTGCCGTGTTGAACATACCAAGCCCCTCCCGCAGGCAGCCAGTCCGATGGGGGCGACTGACAGCTAACACGTGGAAAACACGACAACGCCATCACATTCCACGGTGTCTGCCTGTGCCAGCGCCGAGTAACCCCAGGGCTCCCCACTCCCCCACAACCCGGGGAGCTTGGCGAGGGGGGCGGTTTATCTCTGGGTCCTGCCGTGGGGGCCGGCCTGCCTGCCGCCCCAGGAGCAGGGACGAGGGCCTCTCGGAGCTGGGGCAGGCCCCGACTTGAGGCGGCTTCCGCGGGACTGATTTATCGGCAGCCGCTCGGCAGCCCGGGGGAGCCGCGGTCCCAGGGCGTGTCGGGTCCCCCCAGCTGGAATGAATCCGGCGGGAGGATGAGTTTGGTCATGCTTGGGTTGTCAAGAACCGAAGAATAATATTCCCTCTTGAAAAAAATAATCCCTGTGGATACCACACTCCCTCGTTCATCCCGGGCAGAAGCTGGGGAATCCTACGCCGGTGCTCTGTGACATCAGGCGAGCCCCTCACCCTCTCTGAGCCCCAGGGACCTCCTGTGACGTGGGGGGAAGGGTCACCCCGCTGCTGGGCTTGCTAGGGGAAGGGAGGAGATAATACCCGGAAGGGCTCCGCTGTGTGCTGATAAAATCCACCACCCCGTGCAAGAAGAGCAGCTGTCTCGGGTGTCGGTGTCTGGCTGCATCGGAGCCGTCTATGCGTTGGGAATAGAGCATCTTGAGAAAATTTGGCCATTCCGGTCCCTCTGGAACCATCACTCAGCAAACCCAGGTGGCAGAAGAGTCCCTAAGCCTCCCTGTAGCTCGGGAAATGCCGATGCTGCAGCCACTGAGCAAGAAAACCAGGGGACAGGAGCCCATTTAGGTCTGGGCCTTGTCTTCCTTTGGCGGTGCCCACATTGGCAAGCGGCCTTGGTTTCCTGCCTGTGAAATGGGCACACGCATTGCTGAGTCGGCTCCCGGAGATCGTGCGTGAAAAGTGAAGTCAGGAACCCCTCTTGGAATTGCTCTCTTTGGCAGACGCGATCCCTCCCGCCAATCCAGATCTTGCAGTGCTTGGAACAGAACTCCTCTTGGGGGTGCTGAGCCGTGGAGTCACTGGGCGTAGACCGCGTGGGCCCCAAGCCGACGTGTGAGGGCTGTGCGCCCGCATGGCTAGAACCCAGGGCTCACGGTGTGCAGGGGGGCCTGAGTGGGAGGGGGCTTGCTTCCGGCTTACCTTCTCCCCAGGAAGCCTGGCTCTGGGGTGCGTGGCCTCCCAGCCGCACCGCTAACTAACCAGGCTCACCGCCTGAGCTTCTCCTTCCGTGAAGCGGGGCGAAGGCTCCAATGTCACGGACAGGACCGTGTCCGTCTGGCCATGTCCAAGGAGGCGGACGAGGCTTGGGGGCCTCTAGATGGGTGCAAGGATCCCTCGCCTTCTGACCTCCCCAGATACGAATGACAGTCCCAGAAGCCCTGTCTGGGGATCTCGCTGCAGACCAGGCGATGACAAGGCCCCAAGGGGAGAGGATGTCACCCCCACTTCAGCAACCAGGAACGGAGGCCGGGAGAGGGGAAGTGGCAGGCGCCTCGGCACAGGGTGGTGGGACTGGGACTCTAGCCCCCAGCCTGTGGCTCCACAGTGACTGGGCTATGGACGCTGGCTCCTCGGGGGGCGGGGGTGGGGGCTGAAGACAGTGTCTGCCTGGTTTCCTGCTGGATCCGCAGGGCTAGCACACACCTGGCACCTGGTCGGAGCTCCACAAAGGCCTATGCATGGCGTGAGTGAGGGAAGGAGCCAAGGAGAGAATTTCCTCTCCAGCCCAAGCTCCTCCCAGCATCCCAAAGCTGGGTGTCTCCAGGGCTCCAGGGTGGGGGCCCCAGACCCGGTTAGTCACAGCCTGGCCTTGGCTGCCTGGGCCCGTCCCTCTTGGGAGGATTTTTCTCACTCTTAATCCCAGAGGCGAGACGGGCGAGGTGACTCCTGCCTGGCACAGGGCCCTGGGTATGGAGTTCAGTATCTGGGTGTGCTCTCTTGGCCCAACGTGGGCCCCCAATCCCAGCTTTCCTCATGTCTGCCGAGTCAGAAATTCACCTTCCGGGCTGTGTGACCTTGGGAAGGTCACCTCTCCTCTGAGACTCAGGCTGTCTAAAAGAGGGATAATGAGAATGCTCGTCCATATACAGTGTGTCTCAGAATAGAACCATTGGTCACCAGGCAGCCGTAAGTGAGCATTCCTCCATTCCTCCATAATGAGTGCTCTGTGCATCCCCTGCCTCAGAACTCCCAGGTCTTGCGCTCTTTGCATCTAATTCATACTAAGGTGTGAATGGTTGTCAAACAACCTTCCCCTCCAGTGTGTCTAACCCAGACATCTGTGATATTTCTGGTGCCGTGTGACCGAGTGGGAAGGAAATGGAAGGGATTCTTTTGCTAAGGGTGTAGGGAGGAATAGACTCCCTCACCCTTATCACCCAAAGTCCCTTTGTACAGCACTTGGGGATGGGCAAAGGGCATCGGTCTGGTTGGGGGAATCCGGACTTTCAGTCTTCACTGCACTGAGCAGTTTGGCACCTTGTTAAGGAATTTCCAGCACATGGCAGACCCTTAGCAAATGTCTTTCTGGAGCTTGCTTCCGGCTTACCTTCGTGTCTGCCTCCAGACCACGAGAGGATAGGCTGTGGTCTGGACCTGGACAGTGTTCCCTAACACCCTTTCACTGCATCTGACGAACTCCTACACATCCTGCAACGCCCAGTTTAGATGCCCCTCCTCCAGGAAACCTCCCCAACGTGGCTCAGGCCCAGCTAATCTTTTGGGAACTCTAGTTCATCAGAGATGAGCAAACCCCGAGTCTATCCGTCCCAACAGTCCTACTTCCCAAGGGTGCCCAGCGGTGACCCAGCAGGAGGACTTCCGCTGGCTGAGGTCTCACAGCCGAATCCGAGGCAAGAGCGGGGGTAGATTTTAACCAGACGTCTCCAGATCTCTTCAGAATGCCTTCAGGCCCGACGAGAGGCCATGGATGCTGCCTCTCTCCTCATGCCTCTCCCAGCCTATCCCCCGCCCGCCCCAGGGCCTCCTGCAGAGCCGAGCGTGCAGCTAACCCCTCTCTTCCTTCTTTCTCCACAGCCCATGACCTCCCCGCGAACAAGGCCTCCGCAGCCCAGCCCGGCAGCCATTTGCAGTGCCTGTCTGTCCACTGCACAGACGACGTGGGCGATGCCAAGGCCCGAGCCTCCGTGCCCACCTGGCGGTCCCTGCACTCTGATATTTCCAACAGATTCGGGACATTCGTGGCCGCCCTCACTTGAATCGACAAGGATGCCCCCTCCCCCACCAGGCCCTTCCCTCCCTCCCTCCCCCCTTCTCTCCTCTCCTCTCCCCCGACCCCGACCCCGTCCCACTCCCACCCCTCGAATAATTTGAGAGGGCCACTATTGCTGAGTGAATGAATTATTTTCTAGATTGGTACCTGCGTAGTGGCATATGGACCGGAAAGGGTTAATTTAAAGGGAAAAAAAAAAAAGAAAAACAACCTCAAACCGTTTTTTTTTTTTTTAAAGAGAAACTCTGTCTGCCACAGTATGTTACCAGTGTTAACCCTTCTGCAGTTAGCAAACTTTTGCTTAAGCCTTTTCCTTGCTTAGAGAATCCCCCTTTTTCCTGTCACCTTGGTGTACGGTTTTTGTTTTATTTCCATGCTGCGGTATGTCCAAGTATTGTTACTTCATAATAAGACAAGAGTTGCTTTCCTTTTTTTATTCTCTTTTCTTCTTATTCCCGCCCCCCCCCCGACCCCCGCCTTTTTTTTTCCTTCCCTTTCTTTCTTTTTTTTTTTTTTTTTGCTTTGTTCACTGCTTATTAAAATGGAAATCCTGGAGAAGAGTAGTCCTGGAATATTGCCGGGTGAAAGTCAAATTGTCATCACAATATTATATATTGACATCCAACTGTCATCAGTGAGGCAGGAGCCAAACAATGAATGCCCCCCTTAGGTATTCCACCGGGGATTTTTGTTTTGTCTGTTCCCTAAGAAAAGAGAGAGACAGAGAGAGAGAGAGAGAGAGAGCTTTCTGCTAGAAGCCGCCCCTCTCTGCACTGAGGTGATGACGTGGCCAGCCCGCTCTGCGGGAAGGACTCAGAATGCTTGACAGCGGCGTTTTTTTTCTCCTTTTCTGGGCCTCTCCACAAATGCCCGGCTCCGAATTTTCACGCTATGCTGAGCAGCCCTGGTCTGCATGGGGGATGGGGGCCTTCCAGCCTGCAGAGTCTGTGGGGTAGGGTGGGGGGTGCTCCGGGCTCCAGCTCTGCTACAGCCAAGGCCGCCGGGGCTTGGGTGCTGGAGTTGGGGGCGAATCAATGCTTAGCCGTTGACCTTTGGTGACAGCTGTTCCCAGCCAGGCATCCCTAGGG
The DNA here is from genome assembly GCF_027574615.1 of Eptesicus fuscus. Classification (NCBI taxonomy): domain Eukaryota; kingdom Metazoa; phylum Chordata; class Mammalia; order Chiroptera; family Vespertilionidae; genus Eptesicus; species Eptesicus fuscus. The sequence goes on along the minus strand of NC_072495.1, from coordinate 23,742,031 downwards.
AAGGAGGCGGGGGGCGGGGAGGGGGGGCGGCTGGATGTATCTCCCCCACCTGTTCTCATGGGTCCCCACTCTGATCTATTACCACCTCCAATCTGGGCAAGGCCCCATCCCTGGAAAGAAGGAGGGAGCCCCAGGCTCAGCTTGCTGAGCCCCCTCTCCAAGCCTGGGAATTTAAAAAAAATTTTTTTTTTTTTTGCTGGGTTTTGCAGACTGCTGGGGGTCAGAGGGAGGGTAAAGGGAATATAACTCATGACTTGGATACCTGGGCCTTGTTTTTTTGAACCCTGGAATTCCACCATCCCCCTCTCCCCCTTTTGACTTAACCTCACTCTATTGCAAAATTAGAGCCACATCCCATGTGTCTCATGGAGAATTAACTTTTTGAGAAGCGATGAGGGGGGGCTGAGCGAGTGGGGCTCCTGGACCCGCAAGGCATGCTACCTGGGCCTCCCTGAGGGTGGTCACCAGAGGCTCAGGGTGACAGGAGCGGGCACCTTGGGGTGCTGTGGATGCTTAGGAGGGTCTTGAATGGCCTGAGGGGATGGGGGGGGGGGCTTGAGATTCCAGGGGTGGGTCAGATAGGAAGTGACTGGTATCATTCCACCCAAATCGGCGGCCCCTATTTGACTGGTTTTTGTTAACGACCACGGCTTACTAAATTTCCCATTTTGAGCCTCATCTCATCTCCCCTTTTACTCTCCCCCTCCCTCCCACCCTCCCAGGTCCCCAGAGTTTGCAGACCTGGCTTTTTTTAGCAAGTGATCTGAAGGCTTTGGGCTGACCATACAACACTCACATTGTTTATTTCAAAGAACTTTTCAGCCAAGGGAGGGGACAAGAGCGTCTAGAAAAATCTTGCTCTTTCCATAGCTACACCCCCCACCCCCACCCCCGCCCCTTCTTTCCTTCTGCCGGCCTTTTTGGCTCGGGTCCGAGTCTGGACAGTGCAAGGTCCTGGCCTGGGCCGGTCTGCCCAGGGGCTGACCCCCCCACGGCAGAGGGCAGGCCCAAGCCGGCGGTGTGAATTTATCAGAAGAAGGTGTGTGAGCGGATTCAGGTCCAAAGGAGAGAAAAGGGGGGTGGTGACGTCCCCTGTTGTCACTGGCTGCAGGGGCATCAGCCAGTCGGAGCAACACCCCACGCCCCCTCCCATCCCGCCAGGTACAGCTGTTTGAGAGCTTTATCATTTATTTTTTTTTAAAAAAAAACAGGAATGATTTCTCCTCAATGGCTTCAGGCCGGGGAGCCAAGCGTCTTGACTTCTGTCTTTTTGACTTTGCCCAGCGTCGAGTCCATCGGCTCGTGGTCATAGCAACCTCAGAAACACCTGAAGTTTAAAACTTTCTCGCTGCCCCACCCCCCACCCTCCCGCCCGGACCCCGGAATGGAACAGCTTTAAAAATAGCCTTAAGCAAAAGGATGTTATTTCATTAAATTTGGTTCAGTGGAAAGAATAAAAAGCAAATTAAAAACACACCCAGCCCACGAGATTCCAAACACTGGTAATTGGTACTGCATCGTAAAAAACTCTTCGGGAAAAGAAAATGAAAACGTTCTTGCACATGTAAAATATGAAAAACTTAACTCTGCTGTGTGTTAGGCAATCCTGTAATCTTTTTTGACTCTTAAAGGAAAAGAAGTTCATTTCTGAAATGCTTGGTTGGGAGACTGTGACAATAGCTCATGAAATTGAGTGTTATTTTTTTCTTTCTTTTTTTAAAAAAAAAAATATGTAAAGTGCAGTCTTCTGTATTCATGCATATTGTATATACCTGTATATGTTTTCCTGAGCAGCTAAATAACAATAAATATGACGTTAATGGTGACTGTGGTACGTTTGTGGGCGGGGCTTTGCTTTATTTCCACCCCCCCGCCCGCCCCCTCTTCCTCCCCCCCCCCCTCCCCCCCCCCCGCTGCACGCCTCCCCTTTGCCTGTAGGTCGCTTCAAATTACGTGGGAGATGAGAGCGTAGGTCTGGATGCTGTCATGTGCGTGCATGCATGTGTGTGAGTGTACATGCGTGTGTTGATGCGAGTCTAAGTTGGGTCATAGCACTGTGGACATTTGGGTGGGGGACCCTTCGGGGTGGGGGGCTGTCCTGAGCACTGTAGGGTGTTGAGCAGCCCCCTTGGCCTGGAGATGCCAGTAGCACCTCTTCCCCTCCCCCCCCTCCATCCCCTTGTGACAACCAAAACATTGCTCAGTGTCCCCTGGGAGGCATCTGGTGAATAGTATCTGATTACTATGGGGGGGGGGGGAGGAGTATGGGGAGACCCACCCCAGGTGGCTGTGCTGTGTGATGGCTCTTTTTCTTTTTTTGAGTCTTTGAGTCCAGTTTCAGAAACCAGAAAGCTTTGTTATCTTCCTGCGAGTCATGCGGCTGCTCCGTGCCTCCATGTTCTCATCTGTGAAATGGGTCTAACCAGGGGAGATGTTCTAGAAGACAATGCGGTATGTGTGGCGGGCCCCACATGCACACGTGGTGAGCACCGTTCCAGGACCGGAGCCTGGCGCCGCTGACGGCGTGCCGGAGCCTGTTTCTCCCGGGTTGGTGGCTGGTTCCGCTGCGTGTGGCCCTGGGCCGTTGTGGACAAGTGGTTCAACCCCAGTCTCCATTTTCCTGTCTCTGAAGTGGAGCAAGTAACATCCAGCGTGGAGGTTACTGTGAGCACCAGCCCTGTGTCAGCTCTTACACCTGCAAAAGCTCTGGCTGTCCCAGGGCCTTTGGGCAGTAGCTTCCCTCGGACACCGGCAGCCTGAGGCTCGAGGGCATTGCAGAACCTTCCTCTACGAAGGGGAGAATGGAGGGGAAAGGAAGACACCTTAAAAGGGAGGGGACTGTGTCCCATAACGGATGGCACCAAGGATGGGACATACTCTGAGAGATTCGTGCACCCCGTGTGGGAGGCTTAGGCAAGGCTTCCTCCAGCAGGCCCTGTCCAGGTGGGGTTTTGACGGAGGAAGAGGAGTTCGTCCTTTTCATCCCAGCATATCAACTGACCCCAGTTTGGCAGCCATTTTGTGGTGTTCCTCCCCTTCGGCTTTTTAAAGTTCTCTTTTCTATGTGCGGCGACGTATTCGTCAGAATAGAAAGTTGCAGGGACAAGGGCTCTCGATTCACTTTAATTTGGAAGAGCTTAAAAGTCTCTTTAACCTTTAAAGGTCTCCCGCTCAGAGTGACAGTGGTATATGATCATGGTCTGAGCCCAAGGAAGGGGAAGGAAAGCGGAAGAATGATGAGCCGCGGGGATGGGCATTGGGGAGACCTGAGGTCGGTGTGAAATGAATGGATGAGTGAGTGAGTGAATTCATGTCTCAGAGGACGAAGAACCGAAAGGACCACGTGACGTGGGCCCGTAACATGGGGATGGATATTGGTCCTGGGGAGGGAGGGCCAGGGCAGGGCTCCCGCAGCAGGCTGGAACATCTTGCGAGCTTGGCCTTCCCATGCTGGCAGAGAAACCCCATCTTCTCCAGAAGTCCCCCCTCGGAATGGCTGCCTCCCTTTTGGGCACCAACTACTCCGGAGGCCTGAGAGGCAGCCTCCTGGGAGGGGATGGAGGGGGGGGGTCAGCGGGATCCTTGAGAGCTAGGGGCAGCTGCAAGAAAGACACCCCATCCCACTTTCTTTGAAGAAAGATTAGAAATATTCACAAGGCCGGAGTGAAACATGGATTCCCTTAACTGACCAGGGGATCAGCAGGAAGGACCCCCCACTCCCGGGGCACCCCAGTTGAGTGCAGTGGAGAGAGAGAGCGTGTGGGAGGTGTCAAACCGTTGCCCCTAGACCAGGCTGACCTGAGCTGGCCGTGAGAGGGGCGAGTCCCAAACTCTGCAATGATAACGCGGTGTGAGAGGATGGGTTGAAGACCCCGATTCTGCAATGATGTCCTGTGAGGCTGGCCCAGGAACCTGGAGGACATGTTTAAGTTGGTATAAAAATGTACATAACACCGAAGTCTCCATTTCAATGATTTTAGCGTGCGTGATTCGGTGGCTTTTTCAGTGTATTCACAGTGTTGTGCAAACTATCCAATTCCAGAACATTCTTATCACCCAAGAAAGGAACCTCGCACTGATTTCCAGTTCATCCCCACGATCCCCCTCCTCCTAGCCCCTAACGGGCGTTCCGTGGCTTTGCCCAGCCTGGACATTCCATGCACATGGAATCATGTTTATGTGGCCTCTGCTGTCCGACTGCTTTTACTTAGCATAATGCTTTCAGGGTTCATTCCTTTTTATGGCCGAAGACAATTCCGTGGTTGGAATAGACCACGTTTTGTGTATCCGTTTCCCAGTGGGTGGAGTTAGAACTGTTTCCCCCTCTGGACGATTATACAGGCTGCTGCCACGGAGCATCCGTGTGTGGGTTATGGTGGGAACACGCACTTTCAATTCTCCGGGGCATGCACACCTGGGAGTGGGATTCCCTGGCCGCACGGGAGCTCCGTGTTCCACTTTTTGAGGGACTGCCAACCTCTTTCCACAGCAGCGCCCCCCATTTTACATCCTGGGAGGAGTTTTTCGTTTATTTAGCCCCGTGTTCCCCACCCCACCCCCTTTTTGGCTGTTAAACACGGAGGTATCGTTGCTATTACATTGAGGCCACCTGCTGTGTGAGTGTGGGGGACACCCTTGCCTGTTATCAGAACCTGTGCAGCCAAGAGTTAGGATCCCTTAGGCCAGTGGTCGGCAAACTCGTGAGTCAACAGAGCCAAATATCAACAGGACAACGATTGAAATTTCTTTGGAGAGCCAAATTTTTTAAACGTAAACGTCTTCTAACGCCACTTCTTCAAAATAGACTCGCCCAGGCCCTGGTATTTTGTGGAAGAGCCACACTCCAGGGGCCCAAGAGCCGCATGTGGCTCGCGAGCCGCAGTTTGCCGACCACTGCCTTAGCGCGCACCAAGTGCTGGCCGGATGCTTGCGCTGCACGCTGCACGTTCAATGCTCAGAAAGCTGTGGGCCAAGGTCACCACCGGGGAGGTGAGTGGCTGGCCGCATGCACATTTGGGGAGCTCAGAGTTTGTGGGCTGGCCAGGGGGAGGGGTCACCTTCTTTTATTTTTACCTATTGTAGGGGTTTGAGCAAACAGGGATAACCTCCCGGCTCCCAGCTCCCAGCCAGGCCTGTGGCCACCTTGTTTTTTTAGGGAGAGCAGGGACCCCGGAACCTGGCTCCGGCAGCATCCCTTGGATGTCCAGGTAGGGTGCCAGCCTCCCTCTATGACGTGGGAGGTGCTGGGGAGAAGATAGGGGCTGGGTGGCAGGTGGTCCCTCAGCTCACTGGCTGGGTGGCTGCTCTCTGAACCTCAGTTTCCTCATCTGCAAAATGGAGACAGTTCTAGCCCCCACCACACAGAGAGGTAAGGCCTCCGTGCGGTAAGCGGGCTTTGCCCAGGGGCTGCTCAGTCCGTGTCCGCTGCTGCGGGGGTAGAACGAACCGTTACGTGCCTCAGTTTCTCCCGGTGCAAAGGGAGGTACAGCAATAACAGGAAACACCCGTGTGAGGCTTGCTTGCTCCAAGGGGCCTTGCGCGGGTGAATCCTATTAACAGCTGATGAATTACGTTAATAGCTCGTCATTACATGAGGAGCCCCATTCTCCAGAGGAGGAAGCTGAGACGCAGAGAGGGAAAGCCACTTGGCCAAGGTCACCTGGGCGCTTGCTGGAGGATTCAGTCGTGCTAAGCACAGGGCCTGGCTGGGCCTTTGGATTTCAGGGGCCAGGTCTTCCTACCCTCCCTGCTCCGTGCTGGGCCCTGCACACAGTCACCGCTCTGTGGCCTGCCCTGGGCAGGGCCCAGCCACACCTCCCCCATCCCTTTGGCGGGTGTTGGCTGCGGAGGCAGGGAGGAGAGGCTGTGGAGGAGAGGCTGGGGCGGGGAGGCTTTTGGTTTCCCTCCTCCCTTGGCTGCCAGCACAGGTATGGACCTTGGACCGAGCCTCCCCTCCAGCCCTCGGACAGGACAGGACAGGAGGGGAGGGGATGGAGGAGGCGGGGACTCCTGTTCTCCAGCCCCTCCGCGTGGGGCTCGCGTCCTGCACGTCTGGCCGGTGGTAGGAGAGCTGGGGGGCCGCCGGGACCGCCGGGACCCATGCCGCTGGGAGCTGTGGCTGCGGCCTTTGTCCTCTCCGTGACAGCCCCTCCCCGTGGGGTGGAGGAGCCTGACCCCGACGGGAATCTCACCCGCACGAGCCCATTCTTCCCGGTGCCTCCGGAGCCCCCTCCAGCTGCCCCGAGCAGCCCCCTCCCCTCCAGCCTTTGTCCCAAAGAGGACCCCTCACGAGCTCTGAGCCCCTCAGAGGACAAAGGGCCCATTGAGGCGCCGAGGCCGGGCAGCGGGGGAGGAGAAGGGTGCAGGGCAGAGTGACGGACCACAGTGGACAGGGCTGGAGTGCCCAGGGACCAGGTTCGAATCTTGCTCTCGCCACGCAAACTCCGCATGGTCCCAAGGACCTTGCCTCTGGGAGCCTCGATGTACCCATCTGTGAAATAGGGTGAATAAGGGATGGTGAGAGCCCACAGTGGCTGGCTATTGCCTGTAACGTATATTCATAATGTGTGGTGTTGAATATTGTTAATATGGATCCCAAGGCCACCATTGTGTATGGAAACCCCTGGGTCCGGCTGTGTTCCCCGATCTGGAATTTGGGAGAAGCACAAAGGTGGGCTTATACCATGTGCTCAGCGAGACCCTCAAGGGGCTGTAATCATATGTTGGAAGCCATCAGAATACTCTGGCGAGGTGGGATAAAGAAAGACCTCTAGGCCACACACATTTGGGAAGAACTTTCTGATGTTGGAGCCTTTTTGAGTTTCAGAATTGCATCTAACGGAACGTTATCCTTCCTGGATAGAATTCATTCATTCACTCAGCAAATATTTACTGAGCATCGACTAGGTGCCAGACACGGCTTCGGGCCCGGGAAATCCGGGGGGCTCACACTCAGGTGTGTGGGGTGCTGTCTATACCTGCATCTACCTGCACCCAGTCTTTGAGGAAGTTCCAGTCGAGTGCACAGGCCCCTGTTCTCCCAGCCCAGATACATTTCTAGAAAGTTCCAGACGCTGAGACCAGAGGCCGTGACTCTGATCACCCCTTGACAAGCGGCCAGAGGGTAGGGTATCTGTGACCGCATCGGACCGAGGAGTCGCCGGAGAGAGGCTGTGGGTGTGCTGAGCGTTTCAGCAGCCGGAGAAAGGGCATCCCGGAAGAGGGTACAGCCTGGGCCAAGGCTGAGGGCTCAGAGGGTTTCACGGGAAAGCCACCAATGCCTAGAGCCTCGAGGATGAGGGGTCGAGGCGAGGAGGGAGGTTTGAGCCAGAGGCCTGAGAGCAGACACTCAAGGGTCATGTGACTCCAAATCCCATCCCCCACCTCGCCAATTCTGGGCCCAGGACCCCGGCCAAGATTTCTCCTTGGAACTTGGCTGTTGGCACAAAGCTGAAGGCGCCCTTGATGGCCCTGCCTCGTGGCCTAGATACGTCAGGTCCTCTCTCTCTCTTCACCTCTTTTCTTTTTTTCCTCTTCTGTTCTCTTGCCTTCCTTCTTCCTACCTTCCTCCCTCCCTCTTTCCCTCCTTCCCTCCCTCCCTCCTTCCCTCCCTCCCTCCCTCCCTCCTTCCTTCCCTCCTTCCCTTCTTCCTTCCTTCCTTCCCTCCTTCTCTTCCTTCTTTCCTCCCCTTCCTCTCTCCACCCCCTTCATACCTCCCTCCTTTCCTTCCTTCTTCCCCAGGCCTGTGGTCTAGAACAGTGGTCACTAACCTTTCGGACCTCACGGACTCCCAGTGGTCCTCGGACCACCGGTTGGCCACTGCTGGCCTAGAAGATCCTCAGGGGAGCTTCTCATGAACGTACCAGCTGACACTGTGCTCAGCACTCTGCCAAGCCTGTGCATCTTCTCATCAAATTCTCCCCCCAACCCTATCCTCTTAGAGATGAGGAAACCGTGCTCTGAGAGCGAAGGAAGTCACCCGAAGCCATTGCAGATGGGGGTCCTGGATTTCAGCCCAGGCCATGGGAAGCTCACCTGTGGGCCCTGAACTACCAGGCCCTATCGCCACAGGCCTACATGCTCACCTCTCCCTGCTTTTTCTGCCTCCATTACCTCTTGGGAACTCCTCTTCATCCTTCAGAACCCCGATGGAATGGCCTCTTCTTTGTTTCCTCAAACCTCCAAGCAAACAACATTCTAGTTCTCCATCCCTCAACTATTTGAGAACCTCTGTGTTCCAGGCACGGTGCTAGGCCCCGGAGAAACGCTGACGAATAAACTAAACGGGCCCTGCCAAGTAACAAGCCAACACAAGCCGACTCGTTGTCATGAGACGTGAAAAGGACACGGACCGAGAATTCTAATAGAGAACAGGGAGCTGGGCCCGGCTGGCACGGCTCAGGGGTTGAGCATTGACCTATGAGCCAGGAGGTCACAGTTCGATCCCCAGCCAGGGCACATGCCCGGGTTTGCGGGCTCCATCCCCGGCGTGGGTCGTGCAGGAGGCAGCTGATCCACGATTCTCTCTCATCCTTGATGTCTCTCTCTCTTTCTCCCTCTCCCATCCTCCCTGAGACGAGTAAAAATAGATTAAAAAAAGAAAAGAAGGGAAAAAAGAACAGTGGGTTGGGGTTCCCGTGTGTCAGGTGATCAGAGAAGTCCTGTGGAAGAGGAGAGCTTGGCAAGTGCCTTCCATGCCGGGGGCCTGGCCAGTGCAAAGGCCCCGAGGCAGGGAACGCCTGCCGTGTTCGAGGAACAGCAAGGAGGCCGGTGCGCCTAGAGGGGAAGGAGAGAGGAAAGGGTGGAGAGCCGTCGCACCCCGCCTCCCTCCTGGGGCAGAGGGATCAGACACAGTCCTCCCAGCCTTCCCAGAGCAGGCCTGGCACCCGGGCGGTGAGCAGCTGGGGCGGCTCGAGGCGGTCGTGAGTCAGCAGGCAGCTCTGCCCCTTCCCTCCTCTCCTCTGCGCAGGACGGTGGCTGGGCCCTCCCCGCGTGGCTGGCTGCTCTGGGACACCCTCCTGAGGGTCAGCTGGGTTGGGGGGACATGAGCGACGCGGCGGTGGGGACCCAGGAAGGGGCCAAGGACAGCACTCGCTGGGAGTCAGGCACCATCTGCAGCTCATTTTCTCGTGTCATTTGCATTTTCTCTGAAAGCATTTTTCTCAAAGGTCCCGGCCAAGTGCCTGTCACGGAGCCGACAGCTTTCAAGGGGCATCCGAGGAGCTGGTGGGCATCAGGTGTGGCCCCTGCAGGCCTCCAGCCCCCCCTGCCACCCCTTGCCAACCCCCTCTCCTGCCTGAAGCAGCTGGCCTCTTGGAGCAGAATGGACAAGAGCCACAAACCAGCCCTAGCCGGTTTGGCTCAGTGGCTACAGCGTCGGCCTGCGGACTGAAAGGTCCCGGGTTCGAGTCTGGTCAAGGGCACACATGCCCGGGTTGCGAGCTTGATCCCAAGTGGGGAGCGTGCAGGAGGCAGCCGATGGGTGATTCTCTCTCATCGTTGATGCGTCTCTCTCTCTCTCCCTTCCTCTCTGAAATCAATAAAAAATATTTTAAAAAAAGAGAATCTCCTTTAAAAAGAAAAAAAGCCACAAACCATGCGTAGCCGGTGTTTGCAGAGGCTTCCCTTGTGCCAGGCACCCAGCACCGCCCAGTCTCCCCGAGAGCCCTGTGCCAGGGGGAGGCCGTGATCCCCATGGAGGCGCAACGCATGCTCAGGGCGAGCGGAGTGCAAGCTTCCAGCAAAGCTGCAGGGCAGCTGCTCCTCCTCTCAAGTTCAGGGTGGGCGGCTCTGCCAGCGGGGGCACCGGTCTGCCAGGTCCTCAGGCCGCTGTCTCCAGGCTGCTGCGGACAGGAAGGGTTCTCTGAGGTCCTTGAGCACAACCAGCCATTGTGTAGCGGAGGAAGCGAAGTCCTTCAAATAGACGGGAAAGGGTGGGGCTGGGATCCGAGCTAGGAATGCTGGCTTCGGAAGAGGATGAATGATGTCACTCCAGGCCTAAGAAAGGCGCACCCCCTAAAAGTGCGCGGCTGGCTCCGTGCGTCTTCAACGGTGGGGGGTGATTTTGAATTCCCTAGGGAGACAGCCGTTTCCTTGCGATTCCTCCCGTGACATCAGCGAAAGAGTCCCGTGTGTGCCGGTGTGTCCTTCACACCCTTCTCCAGCTCTTGCTCCTCTTCCTTTGAAACTAAGAAGCTCAGCGCCGTCTGCAGGCAATGCTGTCCATGAGGATTTCCTGGGAGCTCTGCAAAGAAGGAGCCGTTGGAGCTGAGCCCAGGAGGGGCACTGGGGGTTTGGCAAGGAATGGAGAGGGGCATTGTGGGTGGAGAGAACAGCAGGCACCTCATCCTGGAGGCCTGGGGAGGTGTGGCATATTTGGGAGAGTGGGGTACCCTTCGATGTGACAGAGACGGCAGGGTGTGGGTGACAAATTAGGAAGGGGCCAGAGGGAGAAGGGCCCCGATGCCGTCTGAAAGAGCTTGGGACTTATTCCATGGGTGATGGCATCCTGAAGGGGCTCTGAGCAGGAGCTGGGGTTTGGAGGGAGCGAGACGAGAGACAGGTAGGTAGGTAAGAGGGTCTACCAGTGCTCTGGGTTCAAGATGATGGGGACCTGGGGGAGGACAGGGGTTGTGGGGCTGAAGACATCAGTGTTGGCCTAACAAATAAGCTTTGCTCAATAGTGGTGGTGATGACGATGGTGATGAGGATGGTGTAGGGGTGATAGCGGTGATGGTGCTGGAGGTGGTGATGGTGATGATGATGATGCTGATGATGATGGTGATGATGGGTCTAATGATATGGTGATATAATGATGATGATGATGATGATTGTAATGATGTTGGTCGTAGTGGTACTGGTGGTGCTGATGGTGGTGATGGTGCTGGAGGTGGTGATGGTGATGATGATGGTGATGATTGTAATAATGTCACTCATGGTGGTACTGGTGGTGCTGATGGTGGCGATGGTGCTGGAGGTGGTGATGGTGATGATGATGGTGATGATGGGTCTAATGATATGGTGATATAATGATGATGATGATGATGATTGTAATGATGTTGGTCGTAGTGGTACTGGTGGTGCTGATGGTGGTGATGGTGCTAGAGGTTGTGATAGTGATGACGATGGTGATGATTGTAATAATGTCACTCATGGTGGTACTGGTGGTGCTGATGGTGGCGATGGTGCTGGAGGTGGTGATGGTGATGATGATGGTGATGATGGGAGTAATGATATGGTGATATAACGCTGCGGCTGATGGTGGTGGGGATGACTGTAATGATCTGATGATGATGATAATAATGGTGGTGATGGTGGTGCTGCTGATGAAGATGCAATAACCGCAATGATGTTGATAACGGTGGTCATGATCATGGTGGTGATAATGGTGATAGCACCACAAATAACACTACCAACTAACATTTAGTTTTATATCCCTTATCTCATCGTTATTGTGAAAACGCGATCCCAGGGGACCAGCACCGTTTTTATCCCTTTTTTTTTCAGACGAGGAAACGGAGGCTTGCTCATGGTCCCCCAGCTACAGAACGGCGGAGGAGGGGTGGGGACAGGCTGTTTAGGCAGCAGTCGGGAGAGGCTGTGCCCCAGCCTCCCCCCAGGTCCAGGACACCGAGGTAGCCGGCTTCTCTTGTCCCTGGTCTCTGTCCTGCGCCGACCCTCGGGGACAGACTTTGAAGGCACTGGCTCCGTCTTTGGCCAGGGACTTGTCATTCCCTTGGACTTGGTGGCTGCACTCCGGTCCCCAGGGACGGAGGAGCGTTTCCACAGCGCTCAGCCTTTTGGTGCCAAACCCGGACCCATGCGAGATGAGCGTTGGAGGCATCTGGCCCATATGGATCCAATTTCTTGCGGAATATCCAGCAAACGACGCTGGACAAAGGCGGGCTGCCTTGGCCAGACCTGAAAGCTGTGGGCGATGGCTTCCGAGATGTTTGACAACTCCAAGACTCCGCAGAAGGGGCCCGGGGGCGCTGGGCTGCGGCCACGGGTTCAGAAGTGAGTGACCGAACGCCACAGCTCATCTTGTGAGGGTGGCGGGGACACGTGGGCCGGGCCCGAGGTGCAAGGGGATTCGGCCAGGTTGGGCGATGTGCTGAGCAGGGCTGCCTGGGGCCCGGGAAACTCTGAATTCCAGGAGACACAGGATCGCATAGTGTTGGGAGTGACGTATTATTTTCCCGCCGTGTGACCTGAGTGAGTCTCTCTCTCTTTTTAAAAAAAATATATTTTATGGATTTTTTTTACAGAGAGGAAGGGAGAGGGATAGAGAGTTAGAGAGAAACATCGACCAGCTGCCTCCTGCACACCTCCTACTGGGGATGTGCCCACAACCAAGGTACATGCCCTTGACCGGAATCGAACCTGGGACCCTTCAGTCCGCAGGCCGACGCTCTATCCACTGAGCCAAACCGGTTCCGGCCTGAGTGAGTCTCTTGACATTGCCTAGACCCGTGGTCGGCAAACCGCGGCTCGCGAGCCACCTGCGGCTCTTTGGCCCCTTGAGGGTGGCTCTTCCACAAAATACCACGGCCTGGGCGAGTCTATGTTGAAGAAGTGGCGTTAGAAGAAGTTCACGTTTAAAAAATGTGGCTCTCCAAAGAAATGTCAATCGTTGTCCTGTTGATATTCGGCTCTGTGGACGAATGAGTTTGCCGACCGCTGGCCTAGACCCAAGCGCCTCTATCTAGTCAAAGGGGGCGAGCAGACCTAGAGAGTACTGAGCAGAGCCATACAGGCCTTTTGGGTTTATCTAACTTCCCTTTCCTTCCAGTACTCTGTTCTTCCTTTTCTCCACACATGCTCCTGATGGGGGGCTGCCAATCATAATATCCCCATCCTCCAACTGCAGTGATTGGTCTAAAGAAGGGCATGTGACTCTCACTGGGCCAATCAGAACCCTTCCCTGGGATTTCTGCTCTTGGACTGGACATGACGTTTCCATAGAGGCGAACCCTCAGTGGCCTTTGTGTATGACTGTGCCCCCTGCTCTGTGGAGAGGCTGATGTGAGAGAAAGGAAGTGACCAGTAAAGGGAGAAGCAGAGGAAGGCAAAGGCAATGTCCAGGGGAGGTGGGCATCCTATCCTTCCCACAGAATTTTTGGCGACAAGAGCTAAGCACATCTCCTGTTTTGCCGAAGCTGATTGGACTTGTGTTTCCGTCTCAGGCGACTAACGCGGTGTTGATAAATGCCGGCCTCTTCTGGCTTTCGAGGCACCTCCATGGTTCATCACCCTCATTGTTCCTCAGAGCTGCTCTCGGAAATGGGCATTAATATTTCCTATTTATAGGTATTCATCATCACAATCCGCCCCATTTCCTGAGGACTCACTGCCGTGCCGGCCACGGAGCGAAGTCAGCCTCTTGTAGGAAATATGTGATTGCCTCCTACAGGGACCTTGGAATGTGAATACACATCCCTTCCCGACAGATAAGGAAATGGAGGCGCAGAGGGGTCCAGGCACTCCCTGCAGGTCACACAGCTGGCAAACGGCGGAGCCAGAATTCAAATGCGGGTCATGTTTTCAACCCCCATGGTCACTGATCTGTGAGGGTGGTGTTGACGATCGTGAGCAAAGATTTATTAAGCACCTACTGTGTGACGGCCACCTCCAATGCATCACCTCTTTTAGTCCTCACAGTGGTTCCATGATATAGATGCCATTTTTATCCCCATTCTGCAGATGAGGAAAGAGAGGCTTAGAGAGGTCGACGACTTACCCACTGCTGCCTGGCTAGAAAAGGCAATGCTATTCTACAACCGATTCACATGGATTCTATATTGTCCAGTTGGTGGTGTTGGACCGACTGAGAAAGACCTCAGCTCCCTCTCCCTGCCTCTCCCCTATCTCTGCCTCTTTATTTTATTTTTTAAAAATATATTTTATTGATTTTTTACAGAGAGGAAGGGAGAGGGATAGAGAGAGAGAAACATCTATGGGAGAGAAACATCAATCAGCTGCCTCCTCCTGCGGTGTACACCCCCTACTGGGGATGTGCCCGCAACCAAGGTACATGCCCTTGACTGGAATCGAACCTGGGACCCTTCAGTCCCCAGGCCGACGCTCTATCCACTGAGCCAAACCGGTCAGGGCTCTCTGCCTCTTTATGATGTGGCTTTGTAACCCCTTCCCTCCCAGAGGCACAGTCTCCCATCCCTCGAAGCCGGGCTTGGCCATGGGAGTCATGTCAGCCGATAGAACGTGGTAGAAATTGGCACTCCGTCCGTTCCAAGCTGGGCTCTCACAAGGGTTTGCAGGCTCTACTCTTTCTCGGATCCCTCCCTGCCCAGCGGCTGTGAGAGTGAGCTTGGGCCAGCCTGCTGGAGGACAAGAGGCACGTGGGCCAGAACCAAGTGGACGTGGCCAATCCGGAGATCTGCCAACAGCCAGCTGAGCCCTGGACGTGACGGTGAGCCCAGCCAAGGTGAGCAGAGCCACCCGACCCACCACCCACGCTAGACGTGGGAGCCATAACGCTTGGCATTGGATGCCCCGGAGGTTATGTCATTATTTGGTCACACAGATTTATTGTGACAAAGAGAACAGGCCGTGACAGTGGGGGAGGAAGGGAGAGTGTTTTCCTTGAGCCATCTCTGGCTGTGCCCACTTTGCTAGATGCCATAACGAAGGACCGAGGGACTCCACCTTTGTCCAACACCCCCCCCCGCCCCCCCCCGCCCCGCCTTTCAGCAGCTGCGAAGGTGTGACATAGGTTTCCAGAGCGGCGCTTAAGTGCCTGTAATTAATAGCAGGGCTGACTCAGAAGGGCCGTCCTGCCTCCTACCCCGCCGGCCCACCCCGCTCCGCGTGGAGTTGCAGGAGTTGAGTAATTGTATTGTTTATTGCACTAAATGGAACATTCATCAAGCAGCGTGAAGGCTCTCGGGCTGTTTCCATGGGCCGTGCTCTCTGCTGAGCATCTTGATGGGAAGCAGGCACTCGCTGGACCTGCAGGGTGGACACGGGATTCCTGCTCTCCAGCCTTCCAGGCGCCCCCTTCCCTTCTAATGTGTTTTGGTCTTTCTGTGTATGGGCCCATTTTACAGATGTGCAAACTGAGTTATAGAGAAGTCAAATCACTCGCTTAAGATCACCCAGCAAGGAAGGGGGAGGGAGAGGACTTGAAGCCAGGTGCAGCCTGTTGAGAGCTAGGCTGTGAGCAAGGCCCTGCAGGTGTCCCCGATCACCAGCGGACCCCCTGAGGTTGCAGGCGTTTTGTTCCTCAGCACCTCGAGGCCCGGAGGAGAGAGAACAAAGCTGGTAGACGGCACGGATCCCAAAGATGATTCGCCGGAAGCCCCAGAAAGCCTCCCCAGCACGGGCACGGGTAAATCTCAAAGAGTTCTCCCCCGCTGGGCTCAGGGTGGCGGGGAGCGGGCATCGTTGATGGGCACAGTCCTGGGAAGTGCTGGTGACTTTCCCCCTCACTCCTGTGGGTGGGGAGGGGGGCGTCTCTCGTCCCTCCACCCCCTACAACGTGGCTATTTTTAAGCTCCTCTTTTTACAGCAAAGCGTGGCCACGTCACAGCCACCACGCGAGGAACACCTTGGCATCCTGGGAAGTGACGTTCAGGAAGGCAGGGCCCGGAGACGCCGCGGCTGACGTCAGAGCGGCTGAGCTGGCAGCCGGGAGTGGGGCTCGGATGAGTCACCCCCTCTTCCTCAGGTTCCACGCTTCTCTGCCCCCGGGAGCTTCCTTACTAGGAGTTCCCTAGTGACAGGGACAGTGGCCCAGCCATTCCACCTCCGCACTGGAGTCCGAGGGGCTCTTTCCTCACCTCCACGGATCCCCTGGGGCCGAGGGCGCTGCCCTCCTCGGCAGCCCCAGGGTGACGGAGCCCCCTCCAGCCCAGCCCCCTCCCCCAACCCGTTGTCCACACCACGGCCACAGGGCTCCTTCCACAGACCAAGTGTGATCACCGCTCTCCCCGACTCAGCTTGCCCCCGTCCCTTTCACCGTCGTCCCCAGAAGATTTTATTAGAAAGAGATGTTTGGCAGCTAAAAAAAAAAAAAAAAAAAATGTTTGCCAATCCTAGGTTTCGAAGTTAGACGGCATGTGTTCCACGCTGAGCCGCTTAGCTGGGTGACGTGGGGCAAAATGAACCTCCCTCAACCTCATTTTCCTCATCTGTGAAACGGGAATCATCGTCATCACACCTACCTTGTTCCCAAGAACGTGACAACTTGTGCTTTCCAAAGACGGTCACGGCACTATGTCCCATCCCTCACTCCCTTGCAGAAGCTTGCCTCTCCTACCTAGGTCAAGAGGCAGAGTCTAACCACCCACCCCTCGAAACTGGGGGGGCATCTGAGATTGCCTCCACCAATAGGATACAGTGGGGGTGCTGCTGTGACGTCCCAGGCTAGGTCATAAGAAATGGCACGCACCCACTCGTGCCTGGCTCCGTCGGGATGCCCTCTCTGGGACCCGGCCGCCATGCGGTGAGGAAGCGAAAGCAACCTGTGGAGTAGAATGGGACCCCCCCACCCCCCCCACTGAGCAGCCCCAGCCGGCTCCCCACCCACAGCCAGGGCCAGCCCTCCTGCCCTGTGAGTGAACTGTGTTGGGAATCGATCCTCCACTCCATGGCTGACTTGCCTCCGCGGAGGTCATGGGGAGCAGAGGTCAGCTGTGCCTGCTAAGTCCCCCCCCCAAAAAAAAAAAAAAAATGAGAGGTTCATAAGCACACCAAACGATCGTTGTTGCTTTGAGGACTTAAGTGTTGGGGTGATCTGTTATGGAGCAGCAGAGCACTGACACGAGTTTTAGGTAAGATAGAGCAGGTAGTGGGCTTAGCCTAGCACCATACGCTTTGCAAACACTTTAAATACATGTACTTTTTTTTTTTTTATTGATTTCAGAGAGGAAGGGAGAGGGAGCGAGAGATAGAAACATCAACGAGGAGAGAGAATCATTGATCGGCTGCCTCCTACATGCCGCCCCCACCTCCCCCCCTCTCCCCACTGGGGATCAAGCCTGCAACCCAGACATGTGCCCCTGACTGGGAATCGAACCTTGACCTCCGGGTTCGTAGGTCGACGCTCGATCCCCGAGTCACGCCGGCCGGGCTGTAAACACTTTTGACTCAGAAGAAATTGAGCGTAGAGACGGCGGTGGGCTGGCCAAGGTCCCACAGCTCTGGGCCGTGCTGTCCATCGACGTCTTCTGCGCTTTCTCTGCCTGGAGGCGGGGAGGACACGGCTGCTGGGTTCGGAGCCCATCCTACGGCTGGGGCTCTAACGTCTCCCCCTCCAAGACTGAACTCGCACGCATTGCTCAGAGCCGGCTGTATCCACGGGCCATGGGCACCTCCAGCCGGGTTTTCTGCAAGCCTTTTCCTCCCCTCCATGGCGGCCCGGGAAGATGGGGCCGAGGGGTCCAGCTGGGCGTTGGCAAGTGAAGGGCCTGGGAGGCGGGGCGGGGGGGGGGGGCATCTCCTGGCACCAGCCCCTGCTTCCTGTCTGCCGGCCGCTTGCACTGCGGAGTTGCTGTGAGAAAGGATCTGGGGGACTCTTTCCTCCGGGCATTCATAATACTGCTAATGAAGCGGCCCAGAGAAGAACACGGCTGGCGCCAAGGGGAGGACAATGGTCTGAAAAGGGAACAGAGGGACGCAGCGACGGCCTC
Source organism: Eptesicus fuscus (assembly GCF_027574615.1). NCBI lineage: Eukaryota > Metazoa > Chordata > Mammalia > Chiroptera > Vespertilionidae > Eptesicus > Eptesicus fuscus. The sequence goes on along the minus strand of NC_072495.1, from coordinate 23,724,383 downwards.
CCCAGGCAGGGCTTTCAAAAGAGCAGCTGCGGGGAGCAGGCGGGCGCGGACAGAAGGGACGTCGCCGGCGTGGCGAGATCACAATGTGGACGGGCAGGGAAGGGCTGCGCGGGGGCCCTGCCAGCCTCCCGGCTGTGCTCCTCCCGGCACCCCCTGCCTGCCCCGCCGGGCCAGGGCTTCTCTGGAGAGGCTGGGAGAAGCAGGCTCCAGCTGGTCCGCGGAGACTCCTCACGAGACCTTCCTTTGCTTCCTCATCTGCCGAATAGGCAGGCTGAACGAAACCCCACTTCGTCTTCTGAGTTGACGCTGACTGGAGGTGGTGGCCTCCAGGGAGGATAGAGAAGCAGGATCCGGGCTCCGTCGGAAAGCATGCTGGAATCGATTAGTGATGTCTGCTGTGGGCACGGGATTGGCAACGTATGGCACGAGTGCTATCCATGGGTTGGATCTCCAAGGCCCATGTATTTACCCGGGTAAGTCGCTAAAACACACACGCGAGGTGAGGGTCTTCTTGGAACTCCCCTGAGGATCCATTAGGGAGGGCGCTCAGGTTGCGTATGAGTGTGTGTGTTGTGTGTGGGCATCTGGGGTGTGTGTTTCCACGCCCGTGTGAAAGGGGACGGGTGTGCACCCAGGTGGGGAGCAGCAGAGTGTGACCGTTTCTGCGGGGGTGAGCGGGCACACGCGTGTGGGCGAGCGTGTGCAGGGGCTGTGGACATGTGTGTAGGCCGGGTGGGGGTGTGTGGGGAGGTCTGGATTCACGGGTTTGCGTGGGTTCCACTCTGATCTGTGTTTTCTGCCAGCGCTTCTCACACACGACCGTGTCCGCACATCCCGGGCCAGGGGGCTGCCAGCCTGCAGGCCTGGTGTTAGTGTGGGCGCTGAGTTTCTGCATTTGTAACCACCAATTAGGTGCTGCTGTTCCACATACCACACTCAGTGTCACCGGACTGCTGGCACCGGGATGGGCAGCTCGCCCAGCCAGCCCGCCCTGGGGCGGGAACCCAGGCCCCTGCCCCCAGCTCCGGAGGCTCCCACGGGGGCCCCCAATTCTGTGCCACCTCCGTTTTACAGGCTCCATGAGGGTGGCTCTGGCATCGAGGGGCGTCAGCAGGTGGGTTTAATGTGCCTGGGCAATTCTCACAGCTAGGTGCCAGCAGCCATAACTCACCTGCTAAATTATGGCCATAAATTTCCTCAAGGAGATGGGTCCCCAGGCAGGTGGGTGGGTTGGTGCTGGTATCATTGAGCAGAGTTCAGTCTTTCATTTTAATTAAACAGGAGCGTGGGCCTGTGCCCGACCAGGGTAGCCCTGAGGGCCGGGGCTCACTGCCCCTGTGCCCGCTGTGCCTGGGCAGGAGGGTGGTGGGCCAGGCAGCCCGTGGTGGCATGGGGGGGGGGGGGGGGAGGTGAGCGCTGGTCTCTGTGTGTGTGTGTGTATGTGTGTGTGTGTGTGTGTGTGTGTGTGTGTGTGTGTGTCGCAGAGAGAACCAGGAGGCTGTATCCTCAGCATCAATCCTGGTCCTGCTTGTGGTGGGTCGAATGGTGGGTCCCCCCAAAAGATGTCCCCGATCCTGTGAACGTGACTGTTTGGGGAAAGTCTTTGCAGGTGAAATTCAGTGCAGAATCTCGAGATGAGATCAGCTCGGAGGAGGGTGGGCCCTCAATCCAGTGACAAGTGCCCTTAGGAGAAGAAGGAGAGATGACAGAGGGGGCGTCCACGGGAAGACGGAGGCAGAGATTGGAGCGATGCAGCCACAAGTCCCAGAACGCCCGGAGCCCCGGACGCTGCGAGAAGCAAGGGAGATTCTCACCTTGAACCTTGGTCCCTGCCGACACCCGGATGTTAGACTTCCGGCTCTCGGATCCGTGAGAGAATGAGTTTCTGCCGTTCCGAGCCACCAGGTTTGCGGTGATTTGTTACAGCGGCCGCAGGAAGCACATACCCTCCTCTGGGACTTTGGACAAGTCCCCCAGCCTCTCCGAGCTGGGTTTCCTCTCCTGGCAGATGGGTGTGTGTCCTGCCCTCCTCTCAGGATGCACGCCGGGCCCACTTCCATGAGTCCCTGGGGACTCAGGCTCATCATTTTTCCTTTTGGGCCTTGCTTTGCTCATCTGTGAAATGGGCACAACTGGTCACCCGTTCAGGCAACTGACCGAGCCCCTCCTCTGCGCAGGGTCAGGTGCTGGAGGAGAGGGAGAATAATAACCCTGCGTCCGTCCCCTGCGTCCGTCCAAATCCCCACTTGAGGCGACATGAGTGAGCAGAGCCAGGAGCCCTGAGGCGCCGCCGCCATGATGATGTGGGGGGGAGGGGTGGAAGGGGGGAGTGTGGAGGCTCTAGGAGATCCTGGGCCTGGAATCTGGGAATCCCTGCAGGTCAGAGTCAGGGCTGATCTGATGACAGGCTTAGCAGCAGTTCTAAATCATCCCCCTCCCCCGCCCCCAGGGAGAGGAGGCGACACAAATGACCTTGGGCAGCGAGGCTGAACTTGATAGGACTCCAGCCTGCTCCCCACAAGCCACTCCTCAGGGTCCTTCCTCTGTCACCCGGACAATGGCTGTTCTCTCAACTTTCTGTGAAACGGGAAGAGCCCTGTCTCCCGTTACAGAGCTGGAAACAGTGGGCTGGCCATGCACCTGGGCTTCCCGAGGGGGCCACCACCCCTGGCCCACCTGACCCCCCCGCCCCCCCCGCCCCAGCTGCTAGACAGAAACCTCTGGGCGGTGTACGGGGATGTGGCGACCCATGGCAGAGACTCCAAGGAGGAGACCTTGCTTTATAGCAAAGAGTGCGAGTAGGCCGGCCTCAGGCTCAGAGCGCGAGGCAGACGGTAGGACAGGTTGTCCGGGATTTAGTGGCATCCTCTTTTTTTCCTCTTATATATATTTTTATTTCCTTTCCAGGGGGTTATGATACTGCTTTTCCAGGTTTTCTGTAACGATGACCAAGTTTTCTTTCAACATAAATGTATTTAAGTGAATCCGTTTGAAGAAAACATACACGCGGACAGGATTCCTTCAGGGGCCGCGTGGATAAAGCGGGACTCGGGAAGACGGGCCTTGGAGTCTGGGAAGGGCTGTCCCGGGCGTTGGGGGCCGCCGCCGGCCTGAGAGCAGGGGAGGGACCGCCCGTGCCTGTCCCCCTGGAGGGACCCAGTCAGGGGAGTCAGGCCCCGGCCTATCCCGCGTCCACGAGGCCCCAGGCCCCGAACTTCCAGGGTGATGGAGAAATATAGAGAGACAATAAGGCGGTGAACCGCGGCGGAGGGTTTATGAGGCGGCCATGCTCCAACGGTTGAAAGTTAGGGAAAAATGTATTTATTACAACACTTTTCATGGGCAAGTTATCATTTTGTCAAACTTTATTAGAGGGACTAATTAATGGGTTGTAAAAAGTACTAGTGCGTGGCCAGAGGAAGAGCTGGTCCCAGGGACATTGGCAGCCCCAGGATTTATGACCCCTTGGTTCCCCATTTATTAACGCGAGAAGGCACGTGGGGTGGGTTATATATGGGCTGGTGCAGGGCTGCCTCCTCCTACCCCCCCCCCCCTGCAGGGGTCCTCCAGCCACTGCCTTCTGGGGACGGTGGAGGGGCAGGCGGAGAAGGGCAGGGGCCTGAGTTAGGAGAGGGACACCCGGCTGTGTGACCTTGGATGACATTCTTCACGCTCAGCCTCCGTTTCCTCGTTTCCTCGTCTGTGCGCCTCAGGGCGGACGGGAGGGGCCCAGCAGGCCCTGAGGAGGGTCGTACCTTGTCAACGGGGAGCGTGCTGCAATCTGAGACCAGCTGGTGCGGGACAGGGTGGTCCAATGGTGGAAGGTCAGGCCATCAGGCCGACGGCAACAATGACCTTGACGGAGCCCCGCTCTCTGGCAGCGGCTGGGGGAATACTTCTCTCGTTCCATTCCCCTAACCCACACTCCCCCCCCCCCCCCGCCCCGCCCCCCAGCCCTTTGCGTGGTGGCTCCTTCTCATCTCTAACGTCTCCGCTCAGGGGCCTCCTCCTCCAGGCAGCCCTCCCCCCGCCACCCTGACTGTCCCCACGTGCTGCACTCGCTGCTCAGTGCTCAGTTCGTTTCTCCCGGGCCCCGTGCAATCCTGACGTATTCAGGGATCGGTCTGCTTGCCTGTGTATTGTTTCCACATGGCGAGAGAGCAGGGACTGTGTCTGTATACGCCTTGCTCCGTCCCTGAGGACAGAGGGGGCGCAGTCGGGGCTCCTGGATGTTTGCGGGGAGGATAAAGGGACGACCTGTGGGCATCAGGGCTGGGAGGCGGGACCACAAAGGGCACATGTAAGGAAGTGACAAAAAGCCACTCCCTGGGCAGTGACCACAGTAGGCACTCAATACATGCAGGTCGCTGGAGGGGAGGGTGGCTTTGGGCCTCGACCTGACCTTCCCCAGGCGGGAGCAGGGCCAACTGGGGCTCAGCCTTCTGGCACGAACCCCCCTCTGTTCAGGCCAGGAGTTACAGGGCTGGCTTCCCTGGCTCCCCAGGAGGAGGAACCATTGGACTTCAGGTGGAGACGATGCCCAGGGGCCTTGAGTGAGAACCCATGTTCCTATTGGGTGTTTCTCAAAGTCCTCTTCGTAGCCAACAGTGGGGGTGGGGAGGGTGTCCCCAGGCTAAAAACACGGTCGCCAAAGACCAACGGAGGTTAAGGGGTTGGGAGGGTCAGACTGCCCTGCAGACAGGGGTTTACCTCCTGGCTCCGCCCCTTCCTAGCTGTGAAACCTTGGGCAGGTCACTCAACCCTCAACCTCGGTTTCCCCACCTGTGGAGTGGGGATGCTCACGGCCCGCAGCTCACCAGGCTGGTGCGGGGATTCGGGACGATGTCCGGAAGCTCCTGGCACCAGCGGGGGTGCCCTGCCCTGATCTGTCTCAGTCTTGGCTGGGCCGAGGGCAGGAGGCAGAGCCTCAGCTACTTGCGGGCTCAGCTTTCACGTGTGCGGAGCCTTGTGACTTGGGCGAGGACAGCTGGCCCCTGGCTGGGGACAAGTTCTCCTTGTGGCCTCTGGACTGGTGTTGTATGAGGTCAGGGAGTGGTAACCTTGGCAGAGACCACTGCGCAGGGGCAGGGGCAGGACAGGGGAGGAGGGTGCCTTTGAGGGAGGAGTAAATGAGCCACGGCCTGCACTTCCACTTGTTGCCCTTTTCCCCTCGGGAGGGGACGGATGCCCACATTCTCACCCCCTTCTAGATGGGGGGCTGTTACTGCTTTGGGCATCCCAGGCTCCTGTGCGGGACAGCCAGCCACTTCTCCTGCCCCGGGCATCTCCTGGGTGAGGTTTCCTGGGCCTCACTTGTTTCCTCCTCCCCACAATGCTGGGTGGTTGGCGTGATGAGCCCATTCTTCAGATGAGGAAACTGAGGCTCAGGAGGGTAAGGCATGTGGCTCCGAAGGACTGCTGGTCCTGGGTGCTGGCCGACTATGAGGGTGTAAGACACACTCCCCGCCCTGGAGGACTTCTCTGTCCAACGGGGAAGACGAACCCTGAAGGGCAGACCGGGATCGGAGACAGACCCAAAACAGAGGCACTTCCTGGAGAAGGGACATTTTAGCTGGGTATTGGACATGAATTTTGTAGGGACAGAAAGTGGGGGATGGTGTTGCAGACGAAGAGGCCAGCATGGGCAAAGGGGCAGAGGGTGGCGAGGAACTGTCGACTGGTTGGCGGGGCTGGGTTCCTCGGGGAGAAAGGGCCTGGTGCCCACAGATGCAAGGACGAGCAGACACCTGCTTTAGGCATCTCTGACGGTGGGCTCCCCGTTGTCTTTAGAACCAAACCCCAAACTTCTGACCTACCTGCCAGGCTCCGGGGGACCTGAGCCTGCCCACCTCTCCCTCTTGCCCTTAGCCCAGCTGCCCCAGCCTCTGGCTGTCTCCCCTCACCTCTTCTTCTCTCCTTCTAGAGACATCTGGAGGCTTCCCAGCACGTCCCTTTGGGCAGCCCCGGTTCCAGGTGTGGCCAGCTGCCGGATTCGGCACCCACCGCGGGGCAGAGGTGTGGGTGAGCCTCCGGGCCCCCCCAGGCTGGCCGCCAAGGAGGGGAAACGGCACATGCCAGCAAGCACTGGGCACCTACTGTGCGCTGGGCATCGGGGGACGGAGAGGCAGAGGTGGGGTTCCTGCCCCAGGGTGGGGACGGTGAGGCCAACGTGAGTGTCAGAGGAGCTGGGTCGCGAGACGCAGCTGGGGTTGCCCAGGAAAGGTGACGCGAGGGAGACGCCCCTGACCCACGAGGTGAGGAGGGAAAGGTGCACCCCCGTTTTCCCGATGCAGCACAGGAAGTGCAGGTGGGGGCCCCGCCTGGACAGAGGCGGGGGGGGGCACCACTTGCTGTCTCTAAGAGGCCCCGCAGGCGCCCAAGGGGAGCCAGGGGCAGAGCGGGCCTCTTTCTGGGGGCCCTCACCACGAGTCGGGGTGACCCTCCCCGGGTGCCTTTGCATCCTCCACGCAGGTCAGGAAGCCCGGTCTTTGCAAGCAGGTGCTGGCTGCAGGGGCACGCTTAGTCCGGTTTAGGAGAACACACTCCCCGGTGTACTTGGCCTCGCCATCATTTGCATGCGCACGGAGGCCGCTAATTGTAGCAGGAAACTGGGCCCGGGGAAGCGGCCCCCGAGGACCAGTTAGAAGGCTGTTGGCCGTGTGCGCGCCTGGCGCCTTCCGGAGGGAGGACGCTCCGCTCCCTCTAAAAGGCTGGTTTATTCAGTCAGCCGCTCAACCAACATTTATCCAGGGTTCCCCGGCGTGCCAGGCTCCGTGCCAGGCTCCAGAGACACGCGGTGGTTGGGGTGCACGCGGCCCTGCCTCCGTGGGGCTCCGTCCCGGCGGGAAGACACGGTCACGTTGTGAGGTTGTGACAGGTGCTGGGGAGCGCGGAGGAGAGGAGTTGGTGAGAGAGGAAACGGGGCAGGGAGGGGGCTTGGCTTGGTCTGGGCAGATGATTTGTTTGAGAGATGATTCTAGAAAGCCACCTGAAGAGGACTGAGGCAGCAGGAAAGGGTGGGGAAGGCAGCTCATACAGAACATGCCTCTCAGAGACGTGCCCTCTGCAGGGGCGGGGGGTGGGGTGGGGTGGGGTGGAGGGGGGCAGCCATTAGCTCCCGGGCACGTCCAGCGTGCCTCCTGGGAAATCCTTCAGGTCAGTGATGCTGGGGGTGGCAGCTGGGCACGCCAAGAGAACACAGAGACGGTCGGGTCCGAGGAATAACAGGGCCAGGGGGCAATGTATGCGCTTCTTGCTGCTGCTGTAACAAGCGAACACAAACGCAGCGGCTTGAAACAACACACACTTATTCCCTTATCGTTCTGCAGGCCAGAAGTTCTACAATCAGGGTGTTGGCAGTGTTAAGAAAACACACCATTCAGGGGAGTAAATCTTTTTTTTTTTTTTTTAATATATTTTATTTTTTTTTTACAGTGAGGAAGAGAGAGGGATAGAGAGTTAGAAAAATCGATGAGAGAGAAACATCGATCAGCTGCCTCTTGCACACCCCCTACTGGGGATGTGCCCGCAACCAAGGTACATGCCCTTGACCGGAATCGAACCTGGGACCTTTGAGTCCGCAGGCTGACGCTCTATCCACTGAGCCAAACCGGTTTCGGCCAGGGGAGTAAATCTTAATGATCTTATTGGCTTTATTCAGCCATTCTTGCATCGGGCAGCATCCAGTCAGGCCGACAGAAAGGGGCTCCAGAGAGCTGTACGAGATAGGAGGTGGTACAGGCAGAAGGGAGCGGGAACAAGGAAGGGTACTACGCTGGAAGGGGATTGGTTACGGCAAGGTCACCTTCCTCTAGCGGACGGCAGGGGCAGGGCAGGGGACGCTCTCCCGACTGGCACGAACCAGGCGATTCCTGATTGACTGGTTTCGGGTTCCAGTGTGGGGAGAGCTGAAACTGTAGTTAAGTCAAGCCTCAGCTTGGTGACGTGGGGCTTAGCGTCAGTGACTCCATTTGGGGCCCGTTGCCTGGTTTTCAACAGCAGAGATGATTCCTTCCGGAGGCGGCCGCGGGAAGAGTCCATTTCCTTGCCTTTCCTAGCGTTCAGGAGCCACCTGCCTGCATTCTTTGGCTTGTGGTCCCATCCTCCATCTGTCATCACCTTGCCTTTTGTGACACTGACCCTCCCGCCTCCCCCTTATCAGGATCCTTGTAAGGACACTGGGCCCAGATAATCCAGGGTCATCTTCCCAGCTCAAGATCCATAACTTGATCCCACCTGCAGAATCCCCATTGCCAGGCAAGGTCACATATTCACAGGTAAGCACACTAGTCACAGGTTCTGGGGGTTAGGATGTGGGTATCTCTGGGGGCCATTATCCTATCTACCATCGGTGCCCACAGCACCTGCTCTCGGTGGGTGCAGGGAGGCCTCCTGAGGGCAAGGGCATTGCTGGGGGGCGGGGAAGGGAGGGAGAGAAAAGCAGAGGCTCTTTCAGAGACAATTGCCCTCCATCATCATCATCATCATCATCATCATCTCTTCACCTCCTTCCCTGACTCAGAGCCAGGGGATGCGATAACCGAGGGAAAACGTACAAGAAAGAGCCCCTGAACATTTCACCGTCTCTCCTGTGTTGTTGTTGTTTTTCTTTTTTTGCTGCAGTGAAAAACACCTTGATTAGACAGTAATTAAGAGGGCTTTGGACAGCACAAGGCACTAACAGCCTCCCAGGTGTTTTTAAGTGCCAGGGCTGCCAAGAGAAAAATTTAGTTAGCGTCATAACAGGCTCTGTGGGTGCCAAGTTCGCCTTCCGCCACGGCGCCGTCACACCGGGGAATGGGAACAGGGTCAGGGTTTAATGCCCGCTGGAGAGGGCAACTGAGGCAGCCGCGTGGGCAAGGCCAACGAACAGGTTGGGAGCCAGGCAACTTACCAATTCTATTCCCACGGCCAAGGTGTGGACTCCTGCGAGCCTCGGAGCCCTCACTAGTAAGTTAGGGCTTCTACTGTCTACCTTCAGTAGGCTGTGAAGTGAAGCAGTTAGCAACGTGAGCTCTGGCTTCCAATCTAGCCACTTCCGCTTCTTCGCTGATGACTCTGAGAAGGCTTCTGAATGTTTTTCAGTCTTCGTTTCTTCACGATAATGTGGGGATAAGAATGACAACCCTATGAGCCACCTATGGAATTGTGCTGAGCTGCTAAAGAAAAAAATAAAATGAAAGGCCTTAGGCCCAGTGCTCGGCACAAATTAAATGCTCAAAAAATTAGTGGCTTGCGTTATTGGTTATTAGAAGTTGGCTTAGTAGTAAAGAAGATAATGTATATGCACCTGAAAAAAAAAATATGTGTAAGGTATATCTCATAGTTAAGGGGATGGTGGTTGTGTTAACAACAGTGGTTGGCAAACTCATTCGTCAACAGAGCCAAATATCAACAGTACGACTGAAATTTCTTTTGAGAGCCAAATTTTTCAAACGTAAACTTCTTCTAACGCCACTTCTTCAAAATAGACTCTCCCAGGCAGTGGTATTTTGTGGAAGAGCCACACTCAAGGGGCCAAAGAGCCGCATGTGGCTCGCGAGACGCAGTTTGCCTACCACTGTGTTAACGAATAAAGGTGATGCTGACATTCCTGTTTGGGCAGCCCTCCTCCACGCACTGACTCAGGCACCCAGGCTCCTTCCATCTTGTAGCTCTTCCATCTTCAACATGTGACTTGGAGTCCACTCTATTCAGTTGGCCCGCTTTGGAAAGAAAGGATTGGGGAGACCCACCACTTGTTAACCATATCAGTCCTGAAGGGATCCATCGCTTCCCCTCACAATCTATTGGCCAACGCCTGTCACATGACCCCACCTAGATTCAAGGGATTCTGGGAAATGTAGTCCCTGCCTGATAGCCCTTTCCCAGCAGCCACTCTGTTGTAGGGGAAGAGAGCAAGGATCCTTGGTGGTGACCTTGACTTAGCCCAGCACCCTCCTTTCCAGGGAGTAACCTGGAAGTGGCCGGTGAGTGGGGTAGTCCTGCACAAAGTAACTCAGTGGGTTGGAGCTGGGTGTGTGTGTGGGTGTGTCTCTCCTCCTTGAATCAGGGTGGCGGTGGTGGTGCTGGAACCATTATCCCCCTGGGCAGAGAGTAGTGAGAGGAGTGGTTCCCGTTATTAGAGCCTTGTGGTCGCACGTAACACTCTAAACAGCCCCGACAGAGTGTTTTTATTATTACCGTCGCCCATGTCACCGATGAGGAAACTGAGGCACAGCATAGCTAAGTGCCTCGCCCAGGTTTCCACAGCACGGCCGGGGCTGACCCAGGCCTTGAACTCAGATCTTGGGGGTGAAGAGGATCATCCTGGGAGGCCAGGTCACAGCGGAGGGTCCCACCCTGGGGGCTGGGGAAGGGGACCCTTCGCCTCCCCCAGCAGACGTCGTACATACAGTCCTTGCCAGACAGGGCCCGGCACCGACAGAGCTGAATAAACACACCGGTGGCGGCGGCACAAAGGAGAACAGTTGTTCTTTCTGGAAACTCGAGTTTGCCCTTGAGCCGGTCACACATGCCCCTGCTGCCTCGCTGACCGTCTTCATTGGCTCCGTCAGCCCTTGGGTGGCTGCCGTGGGCATTTCTGTTCACCCAGCACTTAACATGGAGCCAGACACACCAAGAGGCTCGGCGGGTATTTGTGGAATAAAGGAAAGGAAAGCCTCAAGGGAAAATTGATCTAAATGACAACTATTTTTTATGTGTGTGTGTGTGTGTAGTTGTGGATGGTGGAGGTTAAACAGAGCCCCGGCTAGGGACAATGCCCTGCCCGGAATCCTCACATCGTCCCGGGAGGCAAGTCCCATTGCTACGCACACTTAGCGGGCAGGGAAACTGAGGCGCTCCCTCGAGGCTCCTCATTGGTCAGGCCAGCCCGACTCCTTTTCCCGCGCCCCCTCTGCTGCCGGGTGCTGCTGCCTCTAGTTGGCAGGTCCTGTGGAGCTGGGAGAGAACAGGGCGTGAGCTAGCCTGCGGGCAGAGGCCACGTGACTGACCCCAGGGAGACCCTCCCTTTGGGGGTGGCCCAAGCTTCCTTGGCCCTGTCCGGAGTCACAAGGGGCTGAAAAGTGACCTCCGGGTATACTATAATTAGGCCTCGCCTGGCCAGATTTTCTGCCCGGGCTAATGTTGCACCACGCTAAGCCCTTTACACGCTTGCTCTGACCCTCACGGTAAGCTCCCCGGCAGATGCACTAGCCTCTCCTTTTCCAATGAGGAAACTGAGGCCCAGGAGGGGCCTTGCCTGAGATCGCTCTGCTGGGAGGGGATTGAAGCAGGATTTAAACCCAGCCCCTGGCAGCTGCAGCCCCCAGACGGTCACCAGCAGGCTCTGTCGATGAGAGTAGCTGCACGTGTCCAGAGCAACGCAGGGTTTCAACTGAGTAGGCAGGAAAGAGGCCTGATCAGGGCTGCTTGGCACTGATGGGCCACACAGGCCTTCCTCTCTGCACGTGTCTCGTTCCTTCCCCTCCATTGGGTTTCCGTGCAATTGTCACCTCCTCCAGGAAGCCTTCCCTGACCACACCCACTCCCAATCTGCCCAGTTTTTTTATTTATTTTTATTTTTTGAACTGATCTCCAGGTGAAATAGCCTTTCCTTATTTATTGTTTGTCCCGCCAGCTCGATGCAAACTCCACGAGGGCAGACCGTGTTTCTCTTCTTCCCTGTGGGACCCAGATAGACATATAGTAGGTGTCCTCTAAATAGTGGTCAAGCGAGTAACTGACTGAGGGGGAAAGATCCTCAGGGGCAAGAGGCCACCGGGATGGATGGGCAGGTGGACGTGTGTGGAGACAGAGCCTCGGGCCACCTGTGTGCTCTGCGTGGGACCTCCTCCAGCTGTGGGGGGTCAGGGAGCGGGATCCAGCCCCTCGGAGAGGGAGTCCGGGCCGTGTGTTACAGGCTGCCGAGGGCAGCCAGGGCCAGGCCTGGGATGGGGTGGCCTCTCCTTGACCCAGCTCACTTCGGAACATGGGACACGGGTAGCCCCGTGGAGCAAGTTCTGGGACTGAGGCCTGGGTGTCCTGATGAGTCACTGGCCCTTGCCCGGACTGGCTTCTGGGACCTGCCGTTCGGGCAGCTGGACAGTGAAGATATGGGTGGGACCCGGTGGTTAGGAGAAAGGGCATTTGTTGTGGCTTGGCCAGGCTGCCCCCTTTCAGCCTGGCATCTCCATCAGTAAAGACTGTGGAGGAAATGAATGAGGGGTTGGTCCTAGACAGAGCCCAAAGTGCTTTTTCCTTTCCTTTCCTTTCTTTTTTTTAATTCTCACCCAAGGACATGCTGAGAGAGAGAGAGAGAGAGAGAGAGAGAGAGAGAGAGAGAGAGAGAGAGACATCAATGTACTCATACAACTCAACAAAAGGAAGATAAGCAATCCAATTAAAAAATGGGCAGAGGACCTGAACTGACACTTCTCCAAAGAGGACACACAAATGGCCAGGAGACATATGAAAAAATGCTCAACACCACTTATCATCGGAGAGATGTGAATGAAAACATCACCTCAATGAATTCCTGAGTACAATTGTGCTCAGGAATTCTACAGGATTATGACATTTCAGTGCATTCTATTTCCCTGACACAGTTTAACATTCTAAACCCCTTTTTTTTTTAAATTGAGAGACAATTTCTCTATATTAAAGTGCACAAATATTATATGTCACAGCCATGTAACTACCACCTGCCTCATGATATGAAACATGTTCAGCCCTGACAGCTCCTGCACTCCCCTTTCTGGTCTTCTAAATATGTCTAACCTTTGGAAGATGTCCCTAAAACAGGAGTCAGTAAACTACGGCCCGTGGGCCAAATCCGGCCCACTACTTGTTGTTGTTAATAAAGTTTTATTGGAACACGGCCACAGCCATTTGTTTACACCATGACCATGCTGCTTTCCTGCTACAAGGGCAGGAGTTGAATAGATGTGACGAGGCTGTATGGTCCACACAGTCAAAAATATCTGGCTCTTTATGGGGAGAAAAAAAAAAGTGTCTAATCTTGTTATAAAGCAGAATTTTCTCTGATGATGGAATCTTCTGGGCCCCCTCTATCCACTCTGGTAGCCAAGAGCCAAGTGTGGTCACGGAGCGCTTGAAAGGTGGCTTCTCTGACTGAGAAACGGACCGTTAACATTGTACCTGATGCACGTGAATCTACATGGAAACTGCTTGGGGTGGCCTCAGTGCTCAGGGGTTCTAGCAGGGACCCCGGAGACCCCAACAGCACACATCCGGAGAGAGACCAGCGTGCTGAGAAGGGACACAGACGTGTCCCCAGGATTGGGTCTCCCCGAGGTGGCCCCACGCTCTCAGGCCGGCAGCTCTGGGGTTAATGAGGCAGCAGCTGGGGACTGCTGGAATTTCCTTCAGAGTGTTGTTTGTATTGATAGATTTTTGGATGATGCTATAGCAGTTAAAAAAAGAGAGAGAGAGAGAGAGAGAGAGAGAGAGAGAGAGAGAGAGAGGAAAAAAAAAAAAAAGGGGAAAAAATCAATGCTCGGCTGATTGTACCAGGAAGGGCAGTCGATTGGTGAGAAAGCGTCAGCCGCGTATTGGGAAATAGATTTTTCTGCCCTCCAGACATTAGCTTGAAATTCTTTGAAATGAGGGACCACAATCTGTGTCAGAAATGAAAGATTAAGGAGGTTAATATGCTGGGCCTCCCTCCTCCTTTTTAATTTCCACGTCCTGGGTGCCCTTGGCCTCCTAAGGCAGACGCACAGGTTCCTGCCACACTGCCTGTGTGCCCCGCCCCCCCTGCCCCCCAGTTCTCTGGGGGCTTGCGGAGGGACAGGTGCCCCCATCACCTGCTCCCGAGGCTGCATGCAGACTGGAGGGGAGGCTGGCAGGCCTCTGTTTTGAAGAGGGGGGGGGGGCGGGTGGACGATACTCAGGGCCTCCGGATCTGGCGGCCTGCTCCCTGGAGGTGCTTTTCTGGGGGCTGGGGGCCCGGGCCTGGTCCCACTCCTGGCTCCTCACAGACCTTCGGGGTCCCTGGGCCGCGGGCAGCCTCAGTACTGACGGTGGGGAGGCCCCGGGCTGAGGACACTGCTTTTCCAAACCCCTCAATTTCTTGAGTTACCGATTTGCATGCATGATATGAAATTCACATGCGTGACAAATTCACATGCGTGACTTCCTAAGCTCCTGCGTTAGGAAGAAGTGAGGGTCTGATTCCCAGACAACTGAACTCTATTAGTAAATCCCTGGGTAGACTGTCTTCGGGCGAAGCGGCTGATAATCTTTCCCCAGAATTTTCTCCGCGTCCGCTTAGCTCTTTCCTTTAACAGCTGAACCGACTTTCCAGCCCACAAGCGGCTGAAGGAGGTGAGAGGTCGGCCGCGTCGGGCCTGCTCGGCGGGGTTTCCTTCTTGGTCTTGAAAATACCAGGTCTAGGGGACCCGCCCTGCTTGGCCCGGGGATCAGCACCCCTGCGTGCCTGGGCTTCCCTCCCTCTGCTAAAACCAAGGCCAAGGCCACACACTCAAGTTTCCTTGAGGAGGGAATGTTAGTAACATCTGCCCTGAGGTTTGAAGCCTGGCTGTGCCAGGATCGGAAGGAAGGGCATCCCTGGCAGGAGGAACAGCATGAGCAAAGGCCGTGAGGCAGGCAGAGAAGGGAGGCCAGGGAGGCTGGAGGGACGTGGGGATTGGGAGGAGGTGGGTTGGAGGAGGGAGGTTGATAGAATGGCAGAAGCACGGGGAACATGGGAAGGAATCTGGATGCTTGCCAAGCGTAGGTTAAGTGCCTTAGGAGCCGGGTGTTTTGCTAAACACTGAAGCTAAAATGATGAGCAAAAATAGATGCTGCCCACGTCTCCCCGTGCTCAGATTCCAGGCGACCGCCCGCACATGGGACACTCGAATCCTCTCGGGTGTCTCTGCCAGCCTGCCTCTGCTTGTTTGCCTCCAGTGACAGGGGGCTCATCCCCTGACAAGGCAGGCCAGAGCGTCTCTGCAGGGTCCTGTTATATTTTTTTATTGTGTGTGGATCCTCACCCGAGGATGTTTTTCTATTGCTTTTTAGGGAGAGCGGAAGGGAGAGGGAGAGACGGAGAGAAACATCGATGTGAGAGAGGCACATCGATTGGTTGCCTCCTGCACGCACCCCGCCGACCAGGGCTGCGGAACCTGCAACCGAGGTATGTGCTCCTTGACCGGAATCAAACCCAGGACCCTTCAGTGTGTGGGCGGATGCTCTACCCACTGAGCCAAACGGGCTCGGGCTCTGCACGGTTCTGATGGTTCAGAGGCCCTTCTCAGATGGCCTCCACGGCCAAGGCTGTGCGGATCCACTCCAGGCTCCGAACTGCTCCTCCCCTGGCTGCGGAGAAAAGACGGGGAGGCGGCGGGTGTGGGTCCGGCCCGCGCGCAGCCTCGGAAGCGAGCCGCCGCCGCGCGCATCTGGACGGCGGAGCGCAGCAGATGGCCCATCTGACTCCAGCACGTCGTGTAACTTTATGGAGGCGGCGGCAGGTTCTCCTCCCTGCTGCGTTTATGGGGATGTCTTCAGGATTTCCTCTTTGATATACGAGGGAGGCAGGCCCGTCGGCGGGGGCCCCTCCAGCGGAGGGTAATCTGTGCGTAAATTACGGCAAAGCAGCCGCGAGTGTTTGCGCGGGCCGCGCCCTGTGTGTGCTTTGGGATAAATCTTCGGCGTCACGTGCCTACGCGTGTGACCCTGGGGACCAAAACAGCACGGAAAGGTCAAGTACGAGAGGCGGAAGGGAACTTGTCCTTCGCTCCCGCTCTGGACCAGAAGACAGAGCAGAAAGGAGACGGTAGGAGGGTGCATTGGTTTCCTAATTACGTACCACCCATGGTGGGGGCGGGGGCGCGCTTAAAGCAGCGGAAATGCATATTCTCTTGCAGCTCTGGAGGCCTCAAGTCCAAAATCGAGGTGTCCACAGGGCTGTGCTCCCTCCGAGGAATCCTTCTTTGCTTCTTCCAGCTTCTGGTGGTTGCTGGCAATCCTTGGCGGTCCTTGGGCCAGGGATTGAGCCTCTTGCCCTTGACCGGAATTGAACTCGGGGACCCTTCCGTCCACAGGCCGATGGTCTATCCACTGAGCCAAACTGGCCAGGGCCTCCTTTCTCTTATAAAGACACTGATCACCAAAAAAGGGCCCCCTCTCTACCTGTGTGACCTCATCTTAACTTGGTTGCATCTGCCCTATTTCCAAGTAGTGTTGCGTTCCGAGGTTCTGGGGTGGACGTGAACTTTGGGGGGACTGCTCTTCAAGCCAGTGCAGAGGCAGACAGGGGGTTCTTGCACGAGGGAGGGGCTGGTCCGGAGGTGGGAGGGTCTTCAGCATGTGCACACGGCCTCTTGGGGGCATTTTCTTAGGATAACAAACCTCCTAACAGCGTCTGTTCATCCTGAGAAATCGTTAGGCCCCTGTGGGCCTATGTAGGCGGAAGAACAGCATTCTCTATCACCCAGCAACTTCCTTCCTGGGAACATCCCCGCTAGAAATGAGCCCCGCGGCCTTCGGAAGACATGCACTAGAATGTTCTCAGCGGGGTTATTCATCCTGGCTGAAACCTGGAAACGACCAAGTGCCTGTCTGGATGCATTGCAAAAAGAGCCACGATTCTTTGTGGCCCGTCCCTTTAAGAGGCAGAATAGTCCTCCTCCCCTCGAATCTGGGCTGGCCTGGTGGTTTTCTGTGGCCAGTAGGATGTGGCAGAAGCGATGCGTGCTGGTTCCAAACTCAGGCTCCAGGAGACCCTTGCCCGCTTCCCCCAGCTTCTGGGAAGTCTGTGGCCACCAGGTGAAAAGTCCAGGCTAGCCGGGTGGAGGAGGAGAGGTAGGTGGAGCAGAGATAAGCTTTCCTGGCTGATGTCATCCTAGACCAGGCAGCCCCAGCCACGGATGCAAGGACATGGTCGAGCCCGGCCCAGAAGAACCACCCAGCTAATCCCAACCCAAATCTATCTGCCGAAGTGTGTGCTCAACGAATGGCTGTTGTTTCAAGTCACAAGGCCTTGGGGAGCTTTGTTACTCAGCAGTAGCTAACTGATACATCATCAAGAGCAAAATGGGTACCTGGTGGTAGAGTCGCACCATGGAATAACACTCAGCAAGGAGAATGAATGAGCTACTGCCACATACAACAGGGATGAATCTGATAATCATACTGAGCGAAAGAGGCTCAACACAGCAGAGGGCATAGGCTATGATTCCATGCATGCAAAAAGTACAGAAATAGGTGAACGTCGTCTATGGTGAGGTAAGTCAGGACAGCGGTTGCCTTAGTGACTAGGAATGGGCACGGGGGTACGTCGGGGGCTGGTTATACTGGTGTGTGCACTTGGTGAACCTTCCCTGAGCTGTACACGGACGCTGTGTGCATGTTTGTGCCCGGAGGTTATGCCCCGGTAGGGATGAAAAACGCCAGGTCTTCTGTTCCTTCTCTCATTGCCGGGAAAGCCAATGGGATGGCGTCTTATAGGAAGGACAGGTGTGCGTGGGAAAACCACACACTGTAGTCAAAACAGCCTTGGGAATGCCCGGGGACGCTGTCATCTCTCCATGAACCCAGCGCGGCCAGCTTTCCCTCCTGCGTTGGGACTGATCCCTGCTCCTCCGTCAGACTCCAGGCGAAGTAGACGCTGCGTTTAGGGGTCACCCATTGTGACTCCCACAGGGACTCAGAAACCTGTGGGACCGGAAAACAGGGCTTGGCTCAGGGCAGGGACCCTTCAAAGCCGGGAGTGTGTGTGTGGGGGGTCCCTCCATCCTGCAATCTCCCCTCTTACGGCATTTTTAATAACCGGTATCCCCATTTTTAACCGGTATGCGCATTAGTAGCTGTTAACCGGTTAAAAATGCGGATTTTGTAATCAAAGAAAACACGACCATTTCAAGAGAAACATCAAAAGTGCTTTATTCAAAGTAACGTCCATCGCTAGCTACACATTTCCCCCAGGCCCAGCTGGGGAGCCAGAGACACAGAGAGCAGGAATGTGGGGGAGAGAGAATGAGGACAGACAGACAAAGGGCAAGAGAGGAAGGGGAGAAAGACCCCCACACAGCGAGACTTTTATTCACTCAACAAATATTTATCGAGCACTCACTTGGTGACAGAGGCTGTGCTTGAGGGAGGGAGGGAGGGAGGGAGAGAGAGAGAGAGAGAGAGGGAGAGAAGAGAAATAAGAATAGACTGAGAATAGATGAGCAGACAGAAAAAGTAACAGAGCAAAATGGAGACATACTTCATTCATTCATCTTACAATATTTACTGAGCACCTACTTTATGTTAGAGGCAGATTCAGAGAGAAACAGAGAGAGAGAGAAACAGAGAGAGAGAGAGAGAGAGAGAGAGAGGAGAAAGAAGCCTGGTGGATTGAGTTTGCAGCTGGTCACATCAGAATAATACAGAAACACACACAGAGCCAGGTCTGATTGCAAAGCTCCGAGCTCCTTCCCCCTCCCATTCTACTCTCAGGACCTGACCTGGGGCGGGTGGGTAGCGCAGGGGTTCCCCAGCCTGGCTGCTCACCACAAGTATCTGGGAGACCCTCAGAGAAACGCTAGACTCCGGGGCCCCTGCTGTGGAGTGGGGGGGCTGGGGCCCGGGGCCCGGGGCTCTGCATGTGCACCCCTCCCTCCCGGGGCTCTCTCGGCGGGTTTGGGAGCCCAGGTGGTGGACACGTGTCCCCAGGGGGCCTCCCCCCTGGGGCTCCTGCTGCTGTCACAGCCACACACGTCCTTTTGCAAACACACACGGCCCGTGATTGATTCTCTGCCATGCTCCTCACAGCCCAGCGCGTCCGACTGAATGGCCGACGTGCCGCCCAAACACCCCGCTGGAACCACTTCTCTGCCCTCTGCCCCGGAAGTCGTTTGTTTGTTTTGAGACGCAGCCTTTCTATCCCGCTGAAAGGCCACTGGCCTCCCCCTGGGCCGCCCATCCAAGCTGGAGCCCGGCTGGAGAGGGCCCTGGGGCTGGGGGTGCAGTTGGCAGGGGGTGGGGGGAAGGGTCCTTGATTCCAAGGCTGGGGCTGGCCGGGCGTGGTCACCCAGAATCCTAGATCAAGGGGGCCCTAGACGGATGGAGGTATTTGTCCGGTGTGAAGATACTTTCATCTGCCTTTCAACTGAGTGGCTCCTGGGCAGGCTCTCCCCCTCCCCCTCCTCCCTCCCGTCCTTTAACCACTGTTTACGAAGCACCTCCCATGAGCCGGGGCTGGGAGGTCCAGGGCCTGCGTCCCCCTGGCCTGTCTGTCTACAGGAATGAATCCATGGGCAACCTGTTGTTAAAACGCCAGGCGCCGTGCACTTCAGCAGCTGGGCTTGCATCTGAGTCCCGCCTCCCTCTGTGCCTCAGCTTCCTCATCTACTAAATGGAGATGATAAAGCCAGCCTGGGAGGGTAGCTTCAAGGCAGGGGTGGGTGGGTTCCCAAGATCCTGGAGGAGAGAGAAAGGCCTGGCACCAGCCTGGCACACAGTAGGTGCTCAGAACCTGTTCCTTTCGCCACACACCTCCTAGCCCCGTCTCTCTGGGTCTCTGTCCCCTGGCCTCCAGCCCCGCCTGGCCATGAAGCTCCCTGCTGTGGAGAAGGGAGCCCTAGGCCAGGCGTCCCGAATCCCTGGTCCTGATTCTCACTCTGCCGTGCCCTGCTGTGTGGCCTGGGGCAAACATCTGCCCCTCTCTGGTCTGGTCACATCACCTCCAAGGCTCTTTCTCATGCCGTGTGTCCAGGCTGTGAGTTTATGGGGACATTAGACTCAGTCTCCCCCTTCTGCATGCTTTCCGTCGTTCCCGGCACACAGTAGGTGTCCAGGAAGGAACATGGAGATGCAACGAGTGGGCCATGAGCCATGTCCGGGCACCGAATAGTGTGGATCTTGCTGGAGGGCTCTGGGTGCCAGTACGTGGCTCCTTCTGGGAGAGCGGGGCCATTGGTGAGGCAAAAGTGGGGATGGGGCGGGATTAGGGGGCCAGCTCTGGCTTCAGAGACACCCCACTTCATCTGCCACTTTACTTTCTCCCCTCCTTTCTGGGTCTAGCTGGTCCAGGAAACGGGGCCCCACAAACTCACCTGCCACTCCGTCTGTCCATCCATCCATCCATCCATCCATCCATCCATCCATCCATCCACACACACACCCATCCCATCAGCACTGGCTGAGCCAGGCCAGGCCTGTGTCAGCTCTGGGGATGCCGAGGCGAATACATCAGCTGTGGTTTTGCCCTTGAATATCACTGAGTCTGGGCGGGGTGACAGCAGTTTAGTAGGTGCTGATAATTCAGGGTGCCGGGGGCTGTGATTCGGATACACAGGGCATGTGGGAGCCCACAGGGGACCCCTAACTCAGCCCGGAGTGGTGGCTTTCAGGGCAGGCTGCCTGGAGGAGGGGGTGTTTGAGGAAACCTCTGCAGGAGCTAACCAGGGGAGGGATTGAGGGAGGGATCGAGGGGTGGAAGCGTTCTGGGCAGAGGGAACAGCATGTGCAAAGCTCTGAGAGTGGCACGTGCAGCGCAGAAATGGCTGGAAAAGGGAAACCGGGAGCAGTAACACCCCTGACCGCCATAACCGCCTTCCCTGCGTGCATGATCTCACCGAGTCCGCCCAGACTCTCATCCCCATTTTACAGACAAGGAAACAGAGGCCGGAGAGGCGGCGACTGGTCCAAGGCCCCTCGTGGGAAGGGACCCAGGTCCCAGCTGCGCAAGTCCCTTCCTCACGGGGTGTGTGTGTGTGTGTGCGTGGGGGGGGGGGGCAAACAGCCCCGCTCCAAAGGGGGCTGAGAGGCAGGGCGGATGGCTCCCTCCCAGAGCTACCTTGGGTTGGGCTGGAGGTCCCCGAGGCCCTGAGGGTGGGGGTGGGGCGTGGGAAGGCTGTAAACTGGTTTGGGGCGGTAGGGCTTTCCTGTCGCTGCCGGTGGCCCCTGCCTTTGTCCTCATGTGTCACTGAGGAATGCAGCTTCAGGCTGGATAAAGGCAGCTTTGTTTGGAGGCCGCAGGAGGGGGGAGGGGGAGGCTGAAGAGAGGGAGGTGCATGGCTAGGAAAGGGTTACTTTCCTTCCCCCCCCCCCTGGCTGGCCCCCGGTCTGCTCTCTGGGCAGGAAGCACCTATGCCCTGTGGACACCCACATCCTCTGCTGTGCCCTTAATGTACTTCCTGGCCTTGGCGAGCAGTTTCCCTTTTTCGGAGCCTCCGTTTCTACATCTGGAAAATGGGGGTCATTTGCCAGCCTCTCTGGATGGTTTTGAGGTTCCAGCCAAATAAGCCCCTTGGTCCACGGTGCCTGCATAGGGTACCGACGAAGGAGGAAAAGGCAGCCCAGAGAGATGCAGGGTCTTGCCCAAGGTCACACAGCGTGGCCTTGAAGGGGGATGAGGTCAGACACTCAGCAAGGGTGGTGGGCAGCGAGATGAGCATCTCCTTGTCTCCGTCTGCGCGCGGCCGGAAGCCAGGTGGCCCGGTTTGCCGGGGTGAGGAAGGGTGACAGGAGTTACCGCATGGACCCACTTGGTCAGGGCAGCCTCCTGAGGGGGGGCACCGGGGTTGCCCTGGGTCACTGCTGCCCCCCCCAGTGCTGGCACAAGGTGGGCAGGAAAGCCCAGTGGTTCAAGCCCAGGGGCTGTGTGACCTTCGGCGGTGCCAGCCCTCTCTCTGCCTCAGTTTCCCCCTCTGTGAAATGGGTCTAACAGAGCACACACTGGACAGGGCTGTGGGGCATGTTCAAGGAGATGGTGCGCACCGTCAGCTCTGGACCCAGCAGCGGCTGGTAGGGTTAGTGAGACAATGAGGATCGGCCTGTTGGCTGCGCGGAGGATTTTCTCAAGGTCGCAGCGGAGGGTGAGCCGGGACCAGCCCAGGGCTCCTCCTGCTCTTCCTGCGCAGGAAGGAAGGGTGTGCGCCCTGGAGGGGCCGCAGTCCTGGGGTGGGCCCACTGGATGGAGGGGAGGTAGGCAGCTCTGCCCTTTGGGAGGCGGCGTCCTGTGGGCTGGAGCTTAGGGGCAGGGCCCCCCGCCTGCTCCCCAGGGTGACGGATGTGGACAGACAGATGGGGCAGGGCTGAGCATGCTTAGTCATAGCCCAGATATAACCTTGGCCCCAGGGGGCGGCTACCTCCGTCTTGTTCCCTTCCTGCAGCTTTAGCCAGTCCCAGGAAGCCCGAGGCAGTCACTTTGCTCCGTGAGTGAGTGGGTCTGAGCTCACTCCTTTGGGATGTAAGAGAAGCCCAGAGAGGGGGAGTGATTTACCCAAAGCCACACAGCAGGCAAAGGCAAAATCATTCTCTCACTCACTCACTCACTCACTCACTCACCGACTTGGCAATACTTTTGGGGTCCTGAGGGTGGTTAAGTCCTTCAGGAAACTCATTCCTGGAGGAAGCCCTGGCTTATGCAAAGGTATGGAAGAGAAGTCCTATGATGGTTAAGGGTGTGGCTGCTGGAGCTGGTCTGCGGGTCAAATCCTGGCTCCGCCACTTGCTGTGTGACCTCAGGCAAGTGAGTGAACTGCTCTGGGCCTCCGTTTCCTCCCCGATCGGTTGGAGATATTCATGGTGTTTATGTCACGGGATTGGTGCGAGGATGGCGACGATTAGTCCATACAAGGCGCTTAGCAGGAGGCCTGGAACACAGTAGGTGCTCAATAAACACGAGCAGTGAAGAGGGCGTGGGAAATGGAAGACAGGTGGAGCGTGGCAAGTGCCAGCCGGTGGTTGGTAGGGAATGTCCGGAGCCCAGCGTGGGAGGCTGTGGGCCAGGCCGGAAGTTTGGGGGAACCACAGAAGGAATGGACGGCGTCATGCGGGTGGACTTGCCACTGTGAAGTGAGTGGGTGGGGGTAGGAGAGACTAGGGGCGAAAGGTCAGAGAGGGGGCAATCCAGGGGCGTGATCATGGGGACAGGGTCCGAGCAGAGGCAGTGGCAGGGAAGAGAGGGGTGGCATCACCCAGGATAACACCCTGCCTTCCGATGGAGGTGCGGGGCCCACGGATGGAAAGGGGAGATGGAACCCAGCAGCAGTCGTGACGCGCGGGAGCCACTCCCCCCGGGAGCCTCTGAGGTGCCCAGCGAGGCCTCGAGGGGTCATCCTGCCCAGGGCTGGCTACGTAATTTCGGGGGACCCAGCACCACATACAAATGCAGGGCGCCTTGCTCAAAAAAGCAGGAAATAGGTGCCAGTAAAGGTGCTAAAATATAAAGCTTTTTTTCCTTTCTTCCACGTATCTCGTTTGCTCACATCATACACTCCCCACTGTCCTGTGGAGCTCCTCTTACAAAACACAAGGTCAAAGGTCAAATGAAGAATTCCAAGACGGCAACAGCAAAACGTCAAAGCGGGTGCAGGGCCCTTTGGAGTGCAGGGTCTGGTGCGACGGCGGAGATCACAGGTCCATCCGGCTCGCCCTTGGCCATGCCCATTTCACAGATGGCAAAACTGAGGCTTGGGGGAGGGGAAATGCCAGGGACTAGTTCCGATTTCAGAGCGCACCGTATGTCCCCCCACCCGTGTCTGCTCATTCCAATTTCCACGTACCAAAACGCCAAAGAGGGGTCTGAGGCTATTTAGGTAAAACGCAGGAGCGTGTAACCTGGGCGCAAAGAGAGAGGCAGAGAGCCCCAAGCGAGGACCTAGCCTGGGAGCTGTGTGACCCTGGTCAGGCCACGCGAACTCTCTGTGCACGATCTCTTGGCAGACGCAGGCTCAGAGGCCAGGGCTCCTGCCTGCAGCCCCTGCCTGCCCCCAGGCCTTGCCCATGTCCATTCACATCCCCCTCCGTGTCTGAGGCTTGAAACCGTCATAAAAAATGAAACCGCAGCCCCCCAATGTGCTTGCCGGCTTCTCAGCCCTTATTTTTTTTGGCCGCTAAGGAGACTAATAAATGGTTTGCCACTTGACGTAATCATTAAGAGCTCCACTGAGCTGTGGGCAGCGTTTCCTCCCCTCCGTGGCCGGCCCGGGGCGCCCAGCCACCGAGGGTGGCAGTGATGGATGGTGTCATCACGGGGCTTGCCCAGTGGGGAGTGCGGGCGGCGGCGGGCACGGCTCCCTCTCCTGCGGGCTCCTGGGCTATTCATTATGGGAAGGGGGAGTTGAAAGATGGGGGCGGCGGCGTGGGCAGGAACCATCCCCGGGGACGGTGGGCCGGGGTGGATCGGAGGACTCGCTTTTTAGGGGCGAAGAGTCAATGGACCAATGGCCAGGGAACAGATGCAAGGGAAAAAAAGAGCGACCTCTGGATGAGGTCATCCGAAAGGACACAGGAAAACACGTTTTTAAAGTTACAAGGTCGGTAAACATTTTTAAAGTTTTCATTAAAAAAAAAAAATAGGTGATCATTTGAATGCAAAAAACGTTCTCAAACCTCTGGCCCTTCCTGTATCGACTCTCTGTACAAGGTGGCTTTGCAGGTTTCTCATCCAGCGAGCGCGTCTATTTCCCGCCCTTGAACCAGGGCTCAGCTTTGTGACTGGTTCGGGCCGACGGGACGGGACGTGCCAGATGCGATGGGATTCTGGGCCAGGTCCAAGCGGAGGCCTCGAGTGGCGTTGCGGCTCCGACATGCTCTCTCGGAACCCCGCTGCCCCCAGGGGCGCCGGCTCAGGCTGGCCTGCTGGAGGACGAGAGCCCGCGTGCAGCGGAGCCAAGCCCCGGGCGTAGGAGAACGCACCACCCAGATGGAAAAGCCAGCGCTCGGGGCCGTGCACAAGCCTGGAGGGGCCCAGGAGAACCCGGGCCTCCTGCCTGACCTGGAGACCCGCGAGCAATAACAAATGCTTACCGTCGGAAGCCGTCGCGTGTTTGGGGCAGCGTGTCACGCAGCCATAGCTAACGGATAGGCATCCTCGTCGCCGGTGGTGGTGGTGGTGGTGGTGTGGGGAAATGGGCTTTCTGACAGGCAGCCGGCAGGAGGGCAGTTGGTTAAACGTTTGCATGACCCTGGTGCAGCCACTGTGGAGAACAGGATGGAGTTTCCTCAAAAAACTAAAAATGGAACTCCCATTTGACCCAGTGGATCCCACTTCTAGGAATATATCCCAAGAAACTAGATACACGAATCAGAAAGGATCTATGCACCCCTATGTTCACAGCAGCACAATTCACCGCAGCTAAGATTTGGAAACAGCCTAAGTGCCCATCAGCAGATGAGTGGATTAAAAAAAAAAAGCTGTGGTACATCTACACAATGGAATACTACGCTGCTATAAAAAAGAAGAAATTCTTACCATTTGCAGCAGCATGGATGGAGATGGAGAGCATTATGCTGAGTGACATAAGCCAGGCAGAGAAAGATAAATACCACAGGATCTCACTCATTTGTGGACTAAAATGAACAACATAAACTGATGAACAAAAATAGATCCAGAGACAGAGAAACATCAATCAGACCGTCAAACCTCAGGGAAGGTAGGGGACGGTGGGGGTAAGGGGGAGAGATCAACCAAAGGACTTATATGCATGCATATAAGCCTAACCAATGGACACAGACAACCAGGGGGGTGGGGGCATGAATGGGAGGGGGGGGTAATGGGGGAATAAGGACACATATGTAATACCTTAATCAATAAAGAAATTAAAAAAAAATAAAGTTTGCATAACCCACTGAAGCAACTAAAAGACGAAATGGCTTACAAAGCAAGGCGACAGGATACGTCGGTGGGCCTCAGTTTGCTTGGCTGGAAAATGGGGGTAACAGTGCCCCTCTCATGGTTCAAATGAGAGGGCCAAATGCTTAACAAATGTCCCCAACGTGTTGTTTTCCTTTTTCTAGAAGCTCATCCCGGGGGGTGAAGCCACTCACAGAAGCTCATGGACGGTCTCCGTTGGGGGATTCCTTCCTTTCTCCGAAATGTCGAATTTACTTGTAATTCCTTTAAAACTCCTGGAGCATGTGTTTCCTGTGGGCAAAGATATATACCCACAAGGATGCCCGTCCCAGCACTGCTGGGAGCGAACAAATGGAAACAGGAAGCTCAGCACGGCAGCAGCCACTGCTACGTGTGTTGCTGTGTGTTGTCACGAATGTTACCTGATACCGCTCGAATACATTAAGAGAAGGCCGAAAGCTAAAAGACAGCTCAGCCATGAAAATCGGGTTTTGGAAGAGCATTGACGGACATTAAAATATTCAGGCTGTTAAATTAAGGGGGGGGAAATCACATTACAAAATAAAATTGTGTGATCCCAATACTTGTAAAAAAATGTATCCCCCTCAGCCCCCTCAGTCTTTGCAGAGGAAAATATCTGGACGGCTCTAACCCACAACGTAGTCTGGGTTTGTCCCTGGTGGCCGCGCCATGTCTCTCTTCTGTCTCCTTCAGAACGTTCTTCATGTTTCTTCTGAGTTGCTTCTGTGCCAGGTACCTCCTTAAATGCATCCGTCTGGGGTCACGTTCTCACCATGAATCTTAGCGGTAGGTGCAAGAACTGAGCCCATTTCTCAGAGGGCAACACTGAGGTCAAGAGGAACTCAAGGAACGTGAGTGAAATCAGGGAATGAGTGGACGAGTGAACGAACGAACGAATGAGTGAATGAAACCGGAAACCTGCGGCCAAGGTGAGGGGCTCTGGAGGCCCCAAATGAGAAGCAGTCACTTGCAGGTGGTGGCGTCCCCCTCACGAGTCTGCTCCACTCTCTGAAATCCCACCCCCATTTCTCTTTCCTTCTTCCTTTGCTTGGAAACAGACCAGGACCCTCCTGCCTCTTTCGCTCAAAGCTCCTCGCCGCCCGGAGGAGCCCTGAGAAATGATCTCGCGCTACATTCTCGGTGGTTAATTTTTAGAGTGTTTTTAAAAATAACCTTTTCACTCAGATGAACAAAGAACTATTCATTGTGGGAAAGTTGAAAAATGATAAAAGTATGAAGCAACAGGACTCCCCTCCCCCACCCCATAGCTCCACCCCCCAGAATACATCGGGGCTGACAAGCGGGCGGATTCCCTCCCAGGCTTAGTGCCTCCTGCGTTTCTCTTCATCATACGGGATGGACAACACGCAACCACCTAGTTTAACATCGTGTCGACAAGAGGCCATGAGGACACAACACAGCAGAGGGCTATTCCCATGTGTGGGAACCTCGGATCCACTTGTCCCTGGGGTCTGAGGACCCCGCAGTTTTGTAGGGAAGGGTGGCCAAGGAGGGATGGGGCCTGTGGGGTCCCAGACCCCCACTCTGAGCCCAAACAGCTCTTGTCTAGCTCCTTAATATATATATATATTTTTTTTTTTGGGGGGGGGAGGGGGAGAGAAAGACACAGTTTTGATCAAAAAGAAGAATCTTTTGTTTCACCACCATCTAGAGAGGAAGTGAGATTTGTGCCCAAGCAAATCCGAGGCAGACCCGGGGCGGGACCCAGACCTCCTGCCTTGTGCGTTTATGGGAAGATCATTAGTGGGCGCCATCTGTATGCCAGGACGCCTGCGATTGGACTGCTGGGAGAGGTGGCTAGAGCAGAGGTGGGGAGGAGCAGAACAGCAGGGAGGGATGGTCTCTGGGAGGTGACCCCTGGGCTGGGGCGGTGAGAAGGCCCGAGGGTCCGGCAAGGGCAGAAGCCTGCAGCCCGGCTTAGAGTCAGCAGGGCAGGAGCGGGAGGAGACGGGTCAGAGCTGGCTCCTGGTGAGAGGTGAGCGGCGGTTTTCAGCAGGGGAGGGATGTGACCGGATTCACATTCTCAAAGGTCATTAACTGCCGTCACGCTGTGGCTGGAGGTCTGCCCAGGCCCTGCAGGTCCAGCCTCCCGGTCATGGCTCTGAAGGGATCCGCCCCCCGCCCCCCCCCCCCCACCCTTTGGCACCCCTCCTGGTGGAGCGCCCGGGGAGCGGGTCCATCAGGCCAACCGCACCCCACCCTGCACCTGTGGGGGTTGGGCATCGCTTGCCCCCACCGCAGGGAGCCGGGAACAGCAAATCCCTTCCCTGGCCTGGCCTGAGTCCTGCCTGTCCTACCAGGCCGTGGTGTCACCCCTTGTTCTGGGGCATCAGCCAGAGCCGGGCTGCCTTGCACTCCGCTTTGCCCAGCCTCCCAGTGCCCCTCTGACCTCACTGATGTGTCAGGATGGGGCCCGATGACCAGACCTCACTGGGCTCTCAGGTTGGGACGGAGCCTGAACCGTGTGCCTCCCCTCAGCCCGACCAGCTCACACTTGCCCCACGTGCTTGGAGTCTACAGTCACTCAGGGTCACACCGTCCATCGGGGGTGCATCTGGCCTGCAGGACAGGTCTCGGCAGAGCCCATGGGCCCCATCCCGGGCCCTGCTTCTCGGCCCCTGGGTGGAGGCCTGCCATGGGTCAGAGGAAGGGAGATGGGGAAGGCGGTTTCTCCGGTGGGAACAGCTCATGCAAAGTCCTAGATGGGACAGTGTGTACCTACACTGAGTGGCCAGATTATTATGATCTCTGAACGCATAATAATCTGGCCCAGGCGTCCTCAAACTACGGCCCGCGGGCCACAGGCGGGTGTTTTTGCCGTTTTGTTTTTTTACTTCAAAATAAGATATGTGCAGTGTGCATAGGAATTTGTTCATAGTTTTTTTTTTAAACTATAGTCCGGCCCTCCAAAGGTCTGAGGGACAGTGAACTGGCCCCCTGTTTAAAAAGTTTGAGGACCCCTGATCTGGCCACTCAGTATATATATACTGAATTCGTGCATGGGTGGGGTCCGGCCAGCCTGGCCAGGGGGAGGGGACATGGGCGGTTGGCCGGCCTGCCTGCTGGTCGAACTCCTGGTCGATGGGACAATTTGCATATTAGCCTTTTATTATATAGGATGTACACTGAGTGGCCAGGTGATTATGCGTTCAGAGATCATAATAATCTGGCCACTCAGTGTATGTGAGAGTTTTCTTGGGAACGTCTTTATTGAGATATAATTCACATACGATGCAATCTATTTGAAGTGTACAAGTCAATGCTTTGTAGTATAGCCAAGAATTCTGTAACCATCACCACAATGAATTTTAGAACAGTTTCATCACCTCCAAAAGAAACCCTGCACCCTTAACCCTCATATGCACCCTCTCCCGCCCCCCCAGCCCCCCCACACAATTCCTTCATCCTCTCAGCTTCTGGCAACCACTAATTACTTTCTGTCTCTATAGAATTGCCTATTCTGGATATTTCACGTAAATGAAACCATACACTATGTAATCTTCTGTGACTGGCTTGCTTCTTTCA
The DNA here is from genome assembly GCF_027574615.1 of Eptesicus fuscus. Lineage (NCBI taxonomy): Eukaryota > Metazoa > Chordata > Mammalia > Chiroptera > Vespertilionidae > Eptesicus > Eptesicus fuscus. Next base: position 23,695,240 of record NC_072495.1, on the reverse strand, counting down.
CTCAGCGTGGTTTCAAGGTTCATCCAAGTTACAGTGTGTGTTAGGACATCATCCTTTTTGGTGGCTGAATACTATTCCACTGTATGAATCCACCTCATTTTCTTTGCCATTCATTAGCTGATGGACATCTGGATCATTTCTACCTTTTGACTATTAGGAATAATGTTGCTATACATATTCATGTACATTATTGTATGTCCATGTGTTTTGATTTCACATGGGTATATTCCTAGGGGAGAAATTGCTGGGTCAGATGGCAACTCTAGGTTTACGTTCTGAGCAACTGCCAGATGGCTATGAAATATGTGTGGGTTTTTGTTGTTTTTTTTTTTAAATAAGGAATGTGTGTGCATGGACACTTGAATTTGCACATGCCTGTTAGGAACGTAAACGCATTTGTATACGCGGCTGAGTGTTAAACTGCCCTCTTAAATCAAAGCGATGGTGGTCGTTTTTGCCCTACTCATAGAGCGAGGTGGGTTGGGAGGTCCTGGCAGGGGGGGGCAGTGTGGGCAAAAGCTGGGTGGCAGGAGTGAGTGCTCTCTCTGGAAAGTACTGGAAAGTGGCTGGGTTCATTGCAGACCCCCACCTGTGAGCTCACGTCTTCCTTCCACCCTCCCAGCCTGGGCCACCCAACCCACAGCATCTCATGCAAATCGTATGCAAATCGACCCCCCCCTCCTCCCATCAGCCCTGCGGCACCCAGAGGAGTGGGAACTATTCTCGGTTGGGTCCTTCCCTTCATTAATTTCCGAGCCGTAGTACATTACTCATGGATAATTAAGAGTGAGCTATTAATACAACATTTAATATTCAAGTGCAGTGAAGAGGAGAGACGGTAAGTCGCAGAATCCCATTCGACACGTTGCAGTTTAGCAATGAGGTATTTTTTTTTTTCTTCCGCCTTCCAGATGCTCCAGGGCCGCTTGCGTGGAAACGTGGGCCCGAGAACTTCATTTATCCATAGAACATGAAGAAGGACCTTAAATCACCGGGAAATCCATGGGAAGGGTCCGGTGGAGACAGCCGGGCAGTAATCACACCCAGAATTGTAACGGTCTCCGGAGCGGGGCATGGCCCAGGCATCCCACAGGGGGCTGGCAGGGGGATTGATGGCCAGGAGGTTGGGCAAAGATGGAGACAAAGGACTGAATGTGCTGATGTGACTGCGCGTGTCCACACCTGGGTCAGGGGAGGGTGGAGTGTGGAACCGCTGGATTCTGACCACCCTCCCCCCCCACGGCCCTCCCCCGCTCCCATGCCGTGTTCCTTTCTGGCCAGAGGCTCAGGCAGTCTGGACTGGCCCAACGCCCTCCCCAGGTGACCTTGAAAATAAGGTCCGTCCTGTGTTGCAGCCTCACTGATCTCCAGGATTTGACACAGAAAAGGAGCCCCCCCTAAAACAGGGTGACAAGTGAGATGACTCTGAGCACCTCGAGGCCTCAGTCTCCAACGCCATGGAATGGGGGTGTCGGTGGGGGGCAATCTCTAAGACCCAGTTTTGACCATCCTCTGCCTGGAGGGGGTCGCTGAGTGTGGTATGTGAAGGGGGTTCGCTGAGTGTGGTATGTGGTATGAGACGTACATGCCAGCCGCTGTCAGTCACGTGTGGGTGGCAGACCTGGGTCCCTTCCTGGGCCTGCTGCTCCCTCGCTGGGAGTGGAGTGCTGTCGATCTCACTGGGTGGGGTTCCACCTGCTGGGAGGAGGTGGCTTTGTTATTTGGGCGGTGGCTTTGGCTGTGGGCTGACGGAGTGGCCCAGGGAGTGGGGGTTCGGGTGGCCCGTGGAGGAAGGTGGGCCTGCGGGCAGGGATGTGGAGATGGAAGGAATGCCACTCTTTGCCAGGTGTGAGCTGGGCACTTCCACTCACACCCAACCTTCCTCCACTTTCTGGGCGACGTCGAGGAGGCTCAGAGACGTTGAAGAACCGGCCCAGAGCCGCCCAGCAGAGCCCGGTCGGGGGACTCTGAGATCTCCGTCTCCAAGGCCTGTGCTGCTACATGCATGCGCTCGCCGGGGATCCAGGGGACTGCTTGGTGGGTGGCTGGGGAGGTGGTGCGAATAAGCTGGGGCCCAGAGTCAGACTAATTAAGGTTCAGTGAGGTCATAAGGGTGGGGCCCTGGTCCCAGAGGATTGGCGTCCTTATGAGAAGAGACACCAGAGAGCGCCTTTCTCTCTCCCGGAGACACAGAAGAAAGGCCCCGTGAAAACACCGTGGGAAGGCAGCCACCGCATGCCGGGAAGGAGGCCTCCCAGGAAACCGAACCAGCTGGAGGCTGGCTCTTCCACTTCCACATCCAGAACGGTGAGAAAATCAATGCCCGCCGTTCAGGCCAGGCAGGCAGCCTGTGCTACTTTGTCACGGCAGCCGCGCTGACTAGTCCACCTCGCGTTCCTCTCCCCCTTCCTTCTTGTCTTATTCCTTTCTTCCTTCCACCCACCCCTCCTTCCATCTCATCATCCATCCGTCCATCCTCCATCTATCCATTCCTCCTTTACTCCTTCCTTCTTCCCTTTCTCCTTTCCAACCTCTCGCCCTCCCTCCCTTCTTCTTTTCCTCCATTGTCTCCGTCCATTCACCCACTCGTCCTTCTGCCCCCACCTTCCTTGTCTCCACCCCTCACCCATGCCACCCTGACCTGCTGAGGAGAGTTTTTGCTGCTGTGACACCCCCACCCTGCACCCCGGCAGGCATTGCCTGGAGCACATCACAGCCTGTTCCCGGGACTCAGCCTGGGGCCAGGATGGGAACCTCTTATACTTCCCACCCATGGTCTCGTCTCGTCTCTCCTACTGAGTTGTCCCACAGGGGTATCTTGTTAAGTCAACTTAACTTACCCTCCAAATGTGATTAAATTAAAAAAAAAAAAAATCCAACCAGCCGTGAGTTGGCACCGTGAGGTACCAAATAGGAGATGAATTTTATTTACACAAATAGGGCTGATTAAGCCCCAACAGCTGCCCAGGTGTCTCAGGCTGCAGAGGCCAGAGCACGCAGGGCCGCCGTCCCTTCCCTCGGGGCGGCTGGCCTGCAGGAGCCCGGCACCTGGGGCCGGAGGACAATTCCCAGCAGCCTCTCCCACCTGCTCCACCTTGGCCCTTCCCAAGGCCTGCTCCATGCAAATCACCCAGGAGCCTCATTTGCATACACACCATCTCATTTCCATATCCCCCAGCTCCAGCGGCTCGGCTGCCACAGGGCTGGCTGACAGCAGCCCCTTTTGTCTTCAGGGGCCATCCAGGGAGTTGCTCCTTCATCGGATTCGGGGGCGGGGGCGGCGGGGGGGGGGGGGGGGGGGCGGGGGGGTGAAGAAAGCGAGGAAAAAGAAAAGGGAAGGGAGAAAACCCCTCAAGACAAAGAGACAGGCACCATCTGGGCAACAGGAAGAAAATGCCACTGTCTGGAGTTTGGACCCTGGGGGGGGGGGGGGGGGGGGGGGGGAGGCAGGCGAGGAGAGCCAGGCCCGGGGGCTGGCTGCCGCGGGTCTGAGACTTGCCAGACTTGGCTCCCGTCCCGGCCTCGTCACGTACTTGGCTCTGGCATCCCTGGGCAGGTTACCGGGAGGCTGTTGCCTCTGTTTCCCCATTTGGGAAACGGGGCCCTCACACCCGGGTGTGCTTGTCGCCTGGCAGGTGGCAGCCCCAGCTTCCGCTCCCGCGTCTGTTGCTGCTGCTGCTGCTGCTGCAGACCCTGGGCAGGGAGCGGGCGGTGGGGTCCCCGCAGACAGCGCTGCCGGCACCCCCCCTTCTGTGGGGCTGGGGGGTCCGGCTCCCCCTGCCCCGTCGTCTCTCTGCGCCTCAGTTTCACCCAGTTGGTGGGACCTCCAGGGGCTGGTTCCCTCGGGTTCTCCCCTCCTGGGATTGTTCAGAGAAAAGCAGCAGAATTCGTTGTGTGTGGTGATGACCGTAGATGGTGGTGATGAGTGGAAATCCAGTCCTGGTGTGTAAGTGGAAATCCAGTCCTGGCCAGACCCTGTGCCTGGATTTTCTGACGTCACCCTCAGGGCCACTCCTGGGCCCGGGTTTGCTGCCATCTTCACTGTACAGATGAGGGCACGGAGGCCCGCACTGAGCCTCGGCCTGCCTGGCCTGCAGGCTTCAGAGAGCCAGTGCCCTCACCTCCCAGGGGGATGGACCCACCCTCTACCCTCCACCGCCCCCCACCAGAGGGTGAGCCACATCCGAGCCCGAGGAGCAGACAGCAGACGCTCCTGTGGTTCACGTGTGGGAGGGGGTGCCACTCCGGCAGTGGGAGGGGGTGCTGGGGCCAGGCCCTGCCCTATTCTCAGTGGGTTGGGCCTGGGGCGTGGTAGGCAAGAAGATGGGGTTCCTTGGAATGGGGGGAAGGACACAAATGTCGGATCCTGTGCTTGGGCCCTGACCTTGTGACCACCCATCCCTGCCTCCACCTCGGGAGCTGTCTACCCCTACGTCTCATCAAACCCCAGCTGTGTGACTCCAAGCAGCCGCTCAATCTCTCTGAGCCTCAGCTGCCTCGTCTGTAAAATGGGGACGATAATGGTGCTTACTTTGATAAGTAATTGAGGTGAGAATTGAATGAGTAACGCGCGTGCAGCTGTGGAGAATGGTGTCTTGAGCTTGCTTTGAACATTTCGTATGAGTGTGCACTAACTTGATGAATACCTTAATTTGTGACAAGGGCTTGTAGGGAAATATAACTTGCTCCTTCTGCAGGAAGTACTAGTATTTGCTTCAAGGGCTGCTAAAGAGGGTCTCTCTCTCTCTCTCTCTCTCTCTCTCTCTCTCTCTTTTCTCCCTCCCTCTCCCTTACCCTCTCCATCCCCTTTCTCCTATGATCCTGAAATCAGGAGCAATGTCCCCCAAGGCAGGAACCAAAGCATGGCTCACATGACCAGGGCGGGGGGACAAGATCCTTTGGGGGGCTGGTAACTCTCCTGCTATCTGTGATCCTGCCTTCGGGAGCCTCTCTCTGGGCCCCCTGGGAACTCCCCCCCGCCCCCCCCCCCCCCCGCTGTACTCAGAGGGCCTGGGGAGGTGTCCTGAAGCTCTCCGTTTGGCCCCCGTCCTCCCCACCAGAGTCTTCACCCTGTCCCCAGGTTCCCGTCGCACGTTTAAATTTAGCAACGTGCAAAGCCTTGTGTAACCCTGGCTGGTTTGTCTTTTCAATCCTGGCTCCCGTGTGGGACCGAGGGATCGCTCAGAGCCTTTTGGAAGAGATAGGACTGACGTGATCAGGAGTTTGGCCAGAGACCCCCCGCCCCCCGAGTCCCCCTCGGGCTCCCCATGAACACATCCCGCTTCTTCCTCATTCCTCTTTTCCCCAGAGCATCCGGGCCACCGGAGTCCTTGCCTCTCCGTCGGTCGGAGGGAGCCGGTCAGGACAGGGGCGCGTTGCAGGGGTCGGAAGACGCGGGTTTGAGACCTGGCTGACTTCCGAGTCTCCGTGCCACCGGTTCGAGACCCTTCGGCTCTGTGGGCCTCCATTTCCCCACCTACCCAGTAGGGTGTCACCTCCTCTCCTGGCTGTCCTTGAAGGGTGGCATGAAGAGGACACGGATGGGAGGCATCTGTGGTCTCTGATGAACCATGTCTTCTCTTGAGTTTCCCAGAAGCCCTAGCGCTAGCCCTCTTTGTTGATTCATTGGTCGTTGGGAGAGGGGAGGATGGGGTGGCGGCAGGGGTCCCCGAGGGGTACAGAGGAGGCGCCATGCGAGTGGTGGTCCAGCGGATGGCACCTTCCAAGGGTGACCATTTCTGGAAGGTGGCCCGTCCAAGGTCACTCAGTGTCCAGGACCAGCTGGTCACTGTTTTCTCCGCTGTGAGCGGCATGGTCCCCGGGAGTGACACGGGCCGGCCGCCCTGTGCAAGCCCCGTGTGCGCCTGCCCGGGAGGAGGAGGCCGAGGCCGAGGCCGAGGGATTAGCACCCAGGGGCACAGGGCCACTTGAGGAGGCCGCCTGCTCCCTGGGAGCCAGCTGGTCTCCGGGGGGAGGAGGCCGGAGAACATGACACCCCGGGACACTTGGTCCTGTCACTCCCGGGGGATTTGGTGAGCTTCTGGGGAACCTGGTTGGGTACATGCTGTGCCGGGTGGCTGGGGGGGTGGGGGAGCTGGGACATTCTTTGTGAGCCCAGCACCGTGCCAGGCACATAGTCGCTACTCCATACGTGTTTTTATGTGAATTTAATAAATAGAAGAATTCTTGACCTCCCCATCTGAAACTTCACCCCGTCTGTCTCTAGTATATATGTGTCCCTACCATGTCCCCAAATGCAAAAACCTGGGGGCCCCCCTTGCCTCCTCTCTCGGCTCACTCTCCACACGCCACCTGCCTCCAAGACGGTTCTACCCCCAAGTGTATGGAAACCCACCTCCTGCCCCTCTCCCCTCCCCTCCCTCTCTCCCCTGCTCCCTCTCTTGCTCCCATCACCCTCTCCTCCACCAGGAGCAGCGAGATCCCGGCAGTGTGAGCGGCCCTGTCCGTCCTCTGTTCAAAGCTCGGGCTTTGGAAATCAAACGAAGACCTCGCCTGCGATGCCCTCCCTCTCCTCGCTCACACGGCCTCAGGCCCCTGCTCTCCGGTCTGCGCCGTACACGTGCCGAGGGCAACGCGGTTCCCTCCTTGGGCCGTCGCTTAGACGGTTCCCTCATCTTGATGCTCTCAGGCCTGGTTGCTTCTTGTCTGGCCGGGGTCCCCCGGGTTTGAAGCCGAGTCCTTCCTAATGCCCGGAGGGTTCCTCCGGGTAGTCATTATCTCGCTGTGAAGTTACGGGGACACGTCTGAGAGAGGATTGGGGTGAAGAAGGTGGAGGATGGCTGAAAGGATTTGGAAGGAGGACAGAGGCGCCCTTTACTAGAATGGGCTGTTGGCCATGTAGTCATTCATTAAACTACCCTCTCTCTCTCTATCCGCCCAACCAGTCCGTCCGGTCCGTCCATCCATCCATCCATCCATCCACCCACCCATCCACCTGTCCATCCATCCATCCATCCATCCATCCATCACCCATCCACCTATCCATCCATCCATCTATCCATCCATCCATCCATCCATCCATCCATCCATCCATCCATCCATCCATCCACTCACCCATCCATCCACCTGTCCGTCCGTCCGTCCATCCATCCATCCATCCATCCATCCATCCATCCATCCATCCATCCATCCATCCATCCATCCATCCATCCACCTGTCCATCCATCCATCCACCTGTCCATCCATCCATCCATCCATCCATCCATCCATCCATCCATCCAATCTTTATTAAGCTCTTTTCACTGACCCAGCCACGCTAGAGAGTCTTGCTGTACCTCCATTCTCTTTTCTTAAGATGCCCTTCCTTCCTCTTCTCTGAGACCTCAGGACGTCTGCGCCCCCTTTGCTGGGAAGGGGGACGGACAGGTGTTGGAGCCGCCAAAGGCGGGTAGTTGTAAGGATATAAAGAGGGTGGCAAGGAAAATATATTATTTAAACGCCCCCTCCACGTACAACTGAAGTCCTCAGGCCTGGCCTCAGCCTGCCTTCCCGGGCCCCTGGTTAGCTGTGTGACCTTGGGCACGTCGTCGAACCTCTCTGAGCGTCAGTTTGCCCATCTAGGAATAGGGGCCTGATGAGCGCACTTCCCTCCTGGGGCTGCTGTAGGGATGGGTCAGGGCGGGTGATTAAGGTGGGCTGAGGCTTAGAAGGGTCTCAGTCCTTCCTCCCAACCTCCATGTTCCAGGCTGCACGGGGGAGGCCCCCAGGCCCAGCCCCTCCCAGGCCGCCCACCTCCCTGGCGCCTCCTCCTCCTCCTCCTCCTCCTCCTCCTCCTCCTGATCAGCCTGGCCCGGATGGGAGCCATTCAGGCAGCCTCCTCTGGGCTGAGCCCCGAGGGGCAGAGGCTCAGAGGCTCGGGGGCAATTTATGGGCCTGCAGTTCCCTCTTCCTGGTTCCTCCCAGCACTCACTCTCACCCACCCCCGCTGTATTTCATGCCCATTGAGACTGAGGGTCCTCCACGTTCCTGTAGGGAAATAGGGCCGAGGAGAATGTTAATGCAGTTTTTATCAGCTGCATCACGCTCGCTTGTCGGGGGGACGGGGGGGAATCACAGGTGGGGTTGGACAAGTGCTCCGAGCAGGCGATGAACTCCCTACGTCTTTATTCCCTGCCAGAGGAGCTGGGGGCCTTGCAGACCTCGGGGAGGCGGTGGGTTCAGATGGCTTTGAGTGTCTGTGTCTAGACCTTGCAAAGGATCCTGGGACTTATCCATAGGTAACAGATGTGATTCATTCATTCATTCATTCATTCATTCATTCATTCAACCTGTCTTTAATCAGTGCTTGCCCCGGGCCTGGTCAGCTGTGGGAAGAGGGTTTGGAGGGGTCAGAATGATCACAGGGAGATGAAAAATGTCCAGTGTCCAGGAGAAAAAGGGACTCGGGTTGGAGAGAGGTGGACACCCCTGAAAAGAGTTGGGGGTGGAATCCACAGCACCTGGGCATGGGCTCGGGGGATGTGGCCTGGCAGGTATAAGGAGAGGAGAGGACCTTGACCTCAGACCCTCAGGGGAGCGTGGGGCGCTGGAGAAACTATTTTGGGGAAGAACATACTCCCTCTGGGCCACGTCTCATTGAGTTTTTATTTCTTGGGCTACCCTGATATGGAAAATCTCTTTTATACCAGACAGGCAGGCACACCGTGGCCCGCTGGGTGCCACGGCTGCCCTTGAAACACGGGCCTCCCCCCAGCTCCGGGGAGGGTGTGGGAGTGGGGGGTGGGCGTCCTCGGGCCGCGGGAAGGGGTAGGAGTGGTCGGGGAGGTGGCCTTTCTCCATTCTCCCAGGCTGCCCTCTGATTTCGTCTGGGCTCAGTGGCCTTTTATTGTGTGTCTCTCAGCAACGCCAACTCAGTCCCTCTCGTGCATTTTTTTCTCTCCCCCCTCTCTTCCCCGCTCTCTTCCCTCCTTCCTTCCATTCAATGCGTGTTTATTGAGAGCCCATGATGTCCCAGGCACCGTCCTAGGCACTGGGGATGCAGGAGAGCGAGTCAGACCCAGGTCCCTGACCTCATGGAGCTCACATTCTAGCAGAAGCAAGACCAGCGAGAAACCACAGAGGTCAACACACATCACCTGCCCGACGGTGATGGGAAGGAAGCAGGGAAGGCCGCCGGGGAGCATCGATCCCCGGAGAGAACCGCTAGCCCGACCTGGGTCCCCCACGCCCCCGCCCCGTCTCCCCTCCCACCGCGGACGTGCGCATCTACAAAGCGCCCAGGCGTGGCGCGACACGTTCTGCACTCTCTGCAGACGCAGGCATCCCGTAGGCATGTTCCGTGTTGCTTTCTTGGCTCGCCGTCCTCGTTTGAGAATGATCCTTGTTGATCCGCGACGCTCCAGTGGCCACACTGTCACCGCGATAGACCGTCCCGCGGTATGAATATGTCACTACGCGTTGCGTCCTCCTCCTGCTGATGGGCGTTTAGGCCGTTTCCAATTTTTTTTTTTTTCCTCTTACCACCCAAGCTGGAGGACCTTTCTTGGACCAGCCATACCCCCTCCCTGGGCCCCCATGTCACACCTGGCAACAGAGAGCCAATAATATCTGCCAAACTGGTTAACACCCTGCATGGTGGTAAGGATGATAAAAAAAACACACAAAAAAAACAACAAAAAAAAACCCAAAAAAGCTCCTGGTCCCAAAGCTAACTTCATCCAGGGCGCTCCCAGCTCATCCAAACCCGATTTCACACTCTACGAGGGAGATCTCAGCACGGACCACAGGTCACAGAGACCAGAGAGGCTGAGCGATTCCCCCAAGGCCACACAGCCCAATACAGATGCAGAGCCCCTGAGCTTAACCACCGCCCTGCACTGCAGGGGTCCCTTTCCCTGAACCACTCTCCTCCATCCAGGGCGGCCTCCATCATATCCCCCAAACACCCCCAGCTTGGTCCTAACTCTGAGCATTCACGCCAGCTGTTCCCTCTGCCCAGAATGCCCTTCCAGCCTCATCTCCAACGCCGCCTCTCGGGACCCTTCCCGGACCCTTGACTCTTTTTCCTGTTCCTGTATTCCCTACACGTGTGATCACCTAGTCACTTGGGTGGTGGTGTAGCATCTGCGAATTCCATCGGGGCAGGCCCTCCGTCCTGTCCATCTCTCTCTCCTTCGTGCTTAGCATGGCAACGGCATACAGTCGGTGCTCCATAAGTGTGCTTGCTCCCTACAGATGTGATCCCGGTCCATCGTCACCTTTATCGCTTGAAGTCGGAAGATGGTCCTCCTTTTACAGGCCAAGGGGAGGGCGGGCGGCTCGGGGACATTCAGGAACGTGTCCCGGGGTCAGCCATCAAAGGCGAGCAGAGAGGGAACTTGAAACCAGGTCTGCCTGCCTGTGTCCCCGCCGCCTTCACATGTCTCCCCGGACACTTGAGCCTCGCAGAATGTACACCTCGGAGTTCGGCGGTGACGCCATCTCACCAAAGGGGCATCGCGGGCCCAGCGAGGAACACTTGCCCAGTGTCACACACAGGTTGGCAGCCGGCAAGGCCAAACTCCCATCATCCCCTGGGCTCCCGGCCCCGGGCCCCTCTGCCCCAGGCTCTCCCACCCGCTCACCGTGAGGATGACACGCATCACATCTCTCTCTACACATCGGGGGCCGGTGGTGGGGGTTGGGGGGGACAGGGCCCGGAAGGCAAAGCTTGGTGGCGGAGCACGAGAGGCACGGAGGAGAGCTGTGTCTGTCCCTGGGGCTGGATGTTCGAGGCGCCTCCATTATTCAGGTCATGAGGCTGGATCCGCCAGGCTGGGGGGAGGGAGGCCCGCTGCAGCCTGGACGGTCAGCTGGCCCGGCCGCGGGGGGCCGCAGGGCCCTGGGAGCTGTCACCGCTGACTGATGGATGGGGACAGCTTCCAGTCGCCGGCCATCCCCGCCACGAGCCCCGTGGCCATCGCTGTGGCCGCCCACGCTGGCCCCCCGCCCGGCGCCTTGCTTTGAACGTCGACAAGGCCTTTTGTTCCCGCAGCAGGGGCTGGGCGGGCGGCGTGGAGGGGCCCCTCTCAGAGGAAGAAGCTGCCTGCTGGGGCTTCCCCCTGCCCCCGACCCCTACTGCGTTCCTCTAATTACCTGTGGGCGGGAGGGGCCGGCCAAGGGGTCCAGCTGGGGGAGGGGACGGAGGGGTGGCGGCTGGAGGAGCCTCAAATTCCAGCCCCCAGATTACAGATGGGAAACGAGGCCCAGAGACTGCCACAGCCTTGCTCAGGGTCACACAGCAAGTCATAGGTAGGGCCTGGGCTGAACCCAGGGAGGGTTAGACTCCCCAGGGTAGGGGTTGGGGAAAAAACCTGGTTTTGAACACCAATTATGTGCCAGGCACTGGACACCCTTGAATTGGACAGACCTGTTCCAGGCGACCCTTGCTACCCAGCTGTGTGTCTTCAGGCAGGTTAACTTCCTTCTCTGAGCCCCGTTTCCTCGTCTAGGAAATATACTTATGTATTGAGCACCTCCTATGTTCAGGACCACACAGAGACATAAATTAGTCACCATCTCTAACCTCAAGGATCTCTCTATCAAGTAGGGCAGGCGTCCTCAAAATATGGCCCGCGGGCCACATGTGGGTGTTTTTGCCGTTTTGTTTTTTTTACTTCAGAATAAGATCTGTGCCGTGTGCATAGGAATTTGTTCATAGCTTTTTTTTAAACTACAGTCCGGCCCTCCAACGGTCTGAGGGACAGGGAACTGGCCCCCTGTTTAAAAAGTTTGAGGACCCCTGAAGTAGGGGGACGGATGGGTCAGTAAAAAGCCTGGCACATGAGGTAAGTGCATTGTGGGGAGCAGAGGTAGATAGTGGGAACTCAAGGGGGACCCCCATCCAGCCTGGACTCCAAGAGGACTCCACTGGGGGGGGGGGGGGCGGTGTCCAGGAGGATTTGATCCGGAGAGCATTAGGGAGCCATGCCTGGTTCTACGCGTTTGGAGATGACCTCTCCCGGCTGGAGGAGCTGGGACAGAGCCAGGGGGTGGCAAGGGGTCTCCCAGGAGGTGGCTCGGGTGAGAGGTGCCCAGCACGGGGCCCCAGTCCCTACAGCTTCACCCAGAATGGGCTCCGAGCCGGGGGACCGTGGGCTCGGGGTGCAGCCGAAGTTTGGTGCGTCCTTCGAAAGCTAAGCACAGAGCTCCCTCGCGCCTCAGCGATTCCACTCCCAGGGGTGTGCGTACCCAAGCAATGGTCATCGGGGACTCGGCCAGATCCTATACACCCGTGTGCATCACAGCACCACTCCCGGCGGCCGCACGGTGAACACCGCCAAGTACCCGCGTCAGACGCATGGACAGAGTAGAGGGGGTACATCCATACAAGGGACTGTGACTAAGCCACGCTGCCAGAGGGAAAGCAGCAGAAAAGACAGCTGGCCCCTGGCTTCGCGTTTCTGAAACACCTACAGCCGGCGAAGTCATCGACACGGAGAGTAGAAGGGAGGCCCACAGCGGCTGGGGAGAGCGGGGAGGGGGGAGGTCCTTGCTTGAGGTGCGGACTTTCTGTTTGGGGTGACAGGAAAGTTCTGGAAGCACATGGCGGCGAGGGGTGCATGACATCGTGAGGTTATGACTGCGCTCGATGCTACTTCATTGACCCCTTAGAACGTGTAAAGGGGCGAATTTTATAGGATATATAGATCTTATCCCGATTAAAAAGTTAATCATAGAATATATCGAACCCCCCCCCCCCCCGAATTTACACTTCAAATGGGCGAATTGTGTGGTATGTGAGTTATAGGGCGATAAAGCGGTTAGAAACGAAATGCGATGGGGAGCGTGCCGGGAAGGACAAGTCACCTTTGGGGAGACAAGGGGTGGCAGTGTGCCCAGTTTGGCAAATGATGGCCAGGTGCCTCTGACCCCGCCCCCTGTCCCCCCCCCCCCCCCCCACCCCCCGTGGATGTATAATTTTCCTGGAGCCTTTGAGACATCCAGCCCTGCTCCTATGCTGACATGCTGTGTGCCCTTTGGCAAGTGACATACCTCTCTGGGCCTCGGGTGCCTCATCTCTACATGAACTCCGTTTGCTGAGGACCTACTGTGTGCTGGGCACAGGGTCAGCGTTGTCCCTCTCAGTCCTCACCGCGTTCCAGAGTAGGACCTGGAGGCCCGGGGAGGGGGAGAGCCTGGCCCCGGGCTCCCAGGGCAGCCGTGGCCGAGCCGGCCTCCGCCCCGCTCCCATCGGCCCCGGTGCTCCCTGACCCGCTCCCCTGCCTCCCCTCTGTGTCTGTTTGGAGCCGGTCACGGATTTTGTTCCTCCTGCAAATGATCTCCATGTGTCAGGGATAGAGTTTCCCCGCGTCTGGCCCTGTCCCCCTGGGAACCCGAGGCCCCCCACGGTCCGATGCTGCCGGGCGGGGCCTCCCCAGCAGCTCGGTGGCTCCTGCTGACCGGGGATGGGGCCCAGGCGGGACGGGGCCTGGGCATCTGGTTTAGCCATCAGAGCAGGGGCTTGTTTCGGCTTCAGTGACCCATGGAGCCCCCGGGAGAGGGAGAGAGAACAGACTGGCAAAGGGGAGGGGTGGGGAGGCAGCAGGGGGGTGGGGAGGGCTGGAACTGAGCAAACAAATACCAGCGCATTAATGGGGGCTCTGTGGCCGAGAAAGCGTGCGTGCACACACACACACACACACACACACACGCACGCACACACGCATGATGAAAAGCCACCTTTCACACACCTCCTTGCAGACCTTCATGCAATGCACCCTTTGCTCGAGCCATGCAGATGGCTTGCTATTTTCCACGCATGCTCTGCGCTCTCCAACCTCTTGCCTAGGCTAATTCTCCCACCCGGAATGCCCTCTGGGCCCGTGGTCGGCAAACCGCGGCTCGCGAGCCACATGCGGCTCTTTGGCCCCTTGAGGGTGGCTCTTCCACAAACTACCACGGCCTGGGCGAGTCTGTGGTGAAGAAGTGGCGTTAGAAGAAGTTGACGTTTAAAAAACGTGGCTCTCCAGAGACATTTCAATCGTTGTCCTGTTGCTGTTTGGCTCTGTGGACGAAGGAGTTTGCCGACCACTGCCTGGGCCGTTCCTGCAAAGGCCAATTTGGCGATTTCCCACGCCCCGGCTTCTGGGGACCCTCCCGTTGTTACCCATGTCATCCACCAGCGGCACCCCCTCTTCTCAGACCCTTTAGTGGGCGGGGGCAGCAGGTTGCCTCTGCTCAGCCCGATCTCTGTGATTGTGAGCCAGTGCCTGGGCTTCCTTGCGTGTCCGGTGCCTCCCCTGTAAGAAGGCAGCTCCGACCTCCTGCCTCCCCACTACGCGCGTCTGGATTTTGAGGATGAGAAGAGAGGTTGCAGAAAGGTTTAGCCACTGGCCCAGGGTCACCCAGCTGGTTAGCAGGAGCCTGGATGAAACCCTAGCACCTGCTTCTGTTGCTCAGAACGGCCCGCCCAGGAGTCAGACAGGCCTGTGTCTCCTGCCCCCCCCTCCCCTGCCCCCCGCCCCCGGCTCTGCCAGCTGGCCCCTCATGGCTCCCGGCTCCCCCTTCATTGTCACCCTGACAGTGGCCTGTGATTTCCAAGGGCCCACGTAGTCCCTGCCTAGCCCCTCTGGGTCTGAGCCTCCACATCTGCAGGCAGGGGACTGGACTCCGGCTCTCTTGAGCCTCCATGCTGGGAGGGCACAGGCGGTCCCGCTTCTCAGAAGGGGAAACCGAGGCTCACAGGTGCCGCTGGACTTTCCAAGGAGCCGCAGCCCCGCCAGAGGAGGGCTGCGGGGGGGGGGGGGGGTTCAAAGTCAGGCTTCGGCTTTGCCTGTCAAGCCCAGACTGCCTGCCCCCACTCCGCAGGTGTGACCCGGGCCGCGAGGGGGCTGTGCTTCTTGCTAGCCCCTCACCGATCCCGGGGTGCAGCAGAGCAGGCATTAGGGCTGCGAGGTGGTCTGGGGCCATCAAGGTCCACAGGGGACTCGGGGATCCATGGCCTCTCCTGCCCACATCTCAAGTGGGGTGGCAGCTCCCTCCACTTCGTCTATCCAATGGGGGACCGTTAGGACCCGCGTTGCAGGTGCTCCTGGAGATGAGAATGATGCAGCGGCAAACGCACCCCGGCTTCCACGGGTCCTTGTTCTCCCCAGGGGTTCTCGCGCTCGGGAAGCGCGGGCTATTCCTAACGATGTCAGTCATCAGCTAGGCACGGCGTGGGGTAGGCACCGAGGCTGCCTTTCTAGCCAAAGTCTAGTCCATGGTCATGAGGACTTGGGGTTGAGGCGGGCTATGATCCTGGCCTTGGCCTCGCCAAGCCTCAGTGTCTGCATCTGTGAAATGGGATGATGCCCCCAGCCTCGCCATTCTCCTGTGATCACAGAGTCTTCAGCTCTTCTGAGCTGCCAGATGCCAGGTTTTATGAAGCCCACACAGGCCCCTTAGCCCCCAGCCCAAGGCGCAGTGGGACCAGCTTGTCCAGAGTGGGCGGTGGGCGGTGGGCGGGTTTAGGTTTCAGCACCTGAGTTTGCCAGCCTGTCCCTCCGTCTGTACTGAAAATACCCGTGCAAATTCCCGGGGCCTCCCGGGGACACACCAGAGGCTAAAATAAGACCTGAGGTCAGCCGGAGCCTGTCCCTGGCTGCCGCCGATTCAGCCGGCCCCTGGGGAGCGCAACTCGCCCGGCACAGCCAGACCCCGAAGGGTCAGTCAGCCAGTGGGTGCCGGGCTGAGCCGTCGCCAAGCTCCGGGGGGTTTTAGGATACCATTCCCTGCCCTGACCCCAACAGGCAGCCGGTGGTCTGAGGTAGGGCCTGGAAGTCAGCTTTCCACAAAAACTTCCAGAAGATTCTGTCGCCCTCGCACTGGCTGTCCACCTTCCACCGCCCTTGACACAGATCTGCACTTGTGTATGGGCGCCGCTGTCTCGCTTGCTGGGTCTGAGTCACCTCTGCCTGTCTGAGCAAGGGCTTGTGTGGAACAGACGGATGCACGAACGAATGAATGAGTGAATGACTGGATATCCCGCTCGCTGGAGAATTCCGGACTTGCCTCGCCCCGGACGGAGGGAAAAACCTTGGGACCAATATTTTCCTTGGCACCTAAGCTCAGTTGAGAGGCACGAGGAGGCGTTTTCTAGATTGCCGGGGTTCCCCTCCTCCAGGCAGTCTGCCCTGATGCCCATGGTTCCCCTCCTCCAGGCAGTCTGCCCTGATGCCCATGACCCCTAGGCTGCCCTCACCCATCTCCTGTGGTTCTTTTACGTCTGTCTCCCCAGCACCCACCTCAGGCCCGGCACAGAGTGGGTGATCAGTCACTGCCGATGAACCAGAGGAATGAATGAAGGGCCCACATGACCGAATCCTCCTCTGGCTTTGCCTTACGATGGTGGGACATGGTGGAAAAGGCCGCCCCCCCCCCCCGCTCTTGCTACGCTCCCCCTCTTTTTCTTGGCTCAAGTCCTGCTGCATTTCTTTGCGTTCTCGGCCCTTTGTGCAGCCCCCAAGCCTTGGCGTGTGCTGCTGCTTCTCCCCGGAACCCCCTCCCCTCTAGCGAATTGTGCCGGTCCCTGAGTGTGCTCAGAGCCCCGAGTTCTAATGGAAGCCACCATCGTCCCACTTGAGATCCATTCCTGGCTTCTACCCCACGGGCCTCAGTTGTCCCCATCTCTGCAGTGGGTCGGAATGGTGGGGCCCTGCCCCTGCTCTGGCCGTCCTGCGCCCCGGCCCGGCCTGGCCCCTCAGGCCTGCTGACATCTTCATCGCCAACCCGGCCCCAGCGTCTTCTCCCGGCTGGTGGCTGGGGGGGGGGGGGGGGGGGGGCCGTGATCTGGCCCGAAGCAGGTGGAGGGCCCTCGCGCTCCGGGCCCGCCGGCCGCCTGGTTTATATTTTTAACACCCGGCTCTCGGGCGGTGACAAGGTGTCTGCTAAGTGAGGTAATAGGCAATTGAGTGGGTTCCGCTTTGCCGAGGGCCCTCATAAATCACGTCTGTCAGGGGCCTGTGTCACGGTCCAGGGCAGCGGCCGCGCGTCGGCAATTAGCCAGCCCGCACCCGGTGCTGGACCGCAGCCCACTCGCTGGCACCGTGGCCTTGGCAGGGCCCAGGGGGCGTCGGCCCCACCCCACCTCCCTGTCCTCCCAGCTGGGCCTGGCCTGGGGCAGACAAGGAGGAGCGGACACGGTGCAGGGCCTGCTCTCAGGATGGAGGCAGCCGCTCTGCTCAGGAGGCCGTGGCACGACCCCCCCCCCCCCCCCGCAAGTGTCTTCTCTCCGGCCTCAGTTTCCTCATCTGTAAAGTGGGTGGATCATTCCTCTTTGAGGACGAATGGGCGGAAGTGACCAGGAGGCGGGTGCATCTGAACAGAAGGAAGGTGTTTTGTTCTCTGAGGGAGAATGCGACCTCGGCCATAGTAATGATGATGGTGATAATGAACACTCTGATGTCTCTTTCCAGCTCACCTTGCCTAGTTCCAAAATTTTTTTTTTTGGGGGGGAGAAGGGAGGCTCAGGAGGGGTGAACAGCAGCTCAAATCTTATGAACGACAGCGATGAAGGCAGAGCACTGCTCCTGTAATCACCAAGTCCTGAGCGGTAGCCACTCCCATTTTACAGATGGGAACACTGAGGCACTGCTAGGTCAGTAACACAGCTGGTATGATAAAAGGCAAGTCTTGAACCCGAGCAGTCTGGCTTCCTGGTTCCGGTTCCTCTCCTGTGTGGCCAATAGTTCTACCAGGCGCTTTGGGAGGGAGTGCGCCCCCATCTGGAGAGCAGTGTAAGCGGCAGCCCGGCAGATCTCTCCTTGGATATTGGGGGAGGGGGCGAGTCCTGTATCAGGAGGGGATAGACCCTCTCTGAGAGTTAAGCTGCTGGCAGAGGGTGCTGACAGGGAAACTGGGGCCAGAGAGGGTGAGGAACTTGCCCAAGGTCACACAGCCAGTGGGTGGCAGGTGTGAGACATAGAGCCTGCTAGAGTCTCCTGGGTTGGGTTCGAATTGACTCCACAAACATTGCAGCGGATGTGAAATTCAGCCCCAAAGGGTACCAGCGCCTCAGAGAGCCTACATTTCTTTCTGTCTGCAAGGCGGGGTTCTCCTCCAGGCCTGGCTTTAATCTGGTCCTGGCATCGCCACTCAGCGGCCCGACCCTGTTCCCTGGCCTCTCCTAGACTCACTCTGCTCATCTGTAAAATGGGCTCATGTCAGTAACGGCCCGTGAGGACCAGGAGGAACAAGGTGAGGGCTCAGGCTCAGGCTCAGGCAGAGTACTAGGTGGTGTCACTGTAGGTGATTTTTGTTTTATTCTTTTTATATCACACCCCCCCCCCCCCTGCAGGGGCAGGGAGGCTACTTCAGCAGGTGGTGGAGGCCCAGGGTGGGTGCTCCTGGGCCTGGCCTCCAGGGCAGGAGAGAGGTCCTGAGGTCCTTTCTGAGGAACGCAGGCTTGCCCAGAGGGAGAAAGGTGCCACACAGACGCACACGTGCACACAACCTCACACACACACACAACCACACACACTTGCATCCTCACCCTCACACGCCCTCACACACACAACCCCGTACATAGTCTCTCTCTCTCTCTCTCTCTCTCACACACACACACACACACACACACACACACACTCTCTCTCTCTCTCTCTCTCTCATACACACACTCTCTCACAGGCCCACTGCCACAGAAACACAGATCCTTCACAAGACCCACTCGGCACATAGTTCTTAGTCCTACTGTGTGCTCCACGCGGGGATTCAGAATAATCCAGTCCCAGAGGAACGCCTGCCCCCTGACAATGTGCCCGTGAACCCCACGCAGTTGCACACACAGCCTTACTCCCCAACCCCCACACATGCAGGAGGCTCCCCCCCCTGTCAGTCTCCACACCGCTCTCCCCTCCACACACACCCTCCCTGGTCCCAAAGCTTCCAGCCCCTTCCCGGGGGGGGGGGGGGGCTCAGAGAGCAAACAAGGCAGAGTGGAGGTCCTGCCCTCCCCCTGGGCTGCCCATGTCCCCTCCCTGCCCTCCTCCCCTGCTAGCAGCCCCTCCCGTCCCCCCCTGCTGGCCTGACCAACCTTTGTGATGGGCAGGGAGCCTGCGGAGGCCCCAGGAAAAAAACATTCTTCAAAGGGAGCTCCTGGCCCCTCCTCTGCGGCTGCACTCAGAGCCCCCGAGGACTGCCCTGGGGGCCGGCCTGGTCAGAATAGGGACAGAGGGGGCATCCGGGCGGTTTGGAGAGATGAAAGATGCCCTGGCTGGACCCCAGCAGGACAGATTTCCTGAATATTTCTGCCTCTTTTTGGAGACCAAACACACGGGCTCCGCCAGGTGCACGGGCCAGGCCGCCGTCCCTCCGGGACTCCATCGGCCCACTGGCGGGCGGCCCTGGGTGGGGGTGGGGACCCGGGCCCTGGAGACTGCCATCTGCATGGCCGTCTTGGCTGCCTCTCCTCTCTGGGGGTCACCGGGGGCCGGGATCGATGCCGGGGCCCAGCTGCCCAGCGGCGCCCCATTAAGAGCCCGGCCTGGCCTGGCTCTAATTGATTACACTGGGGCGGCTGCATGGGCCCAGGTGGCAGGGCCTGGGCAGCCTCTGGCTCCCTCACGGCACGGCCCGGCTGGGGACAGGGGAGTGGGGGAAGAAAGAAGGCACGGGGCGGGGGCGTCTGTGAGCCCCAATTAAGCCAGGAGCGGCGCAGCCTGGCCTGCTCCTAATTTGGTTTGGGATAATGAGCTGGGAAAATGAGCTCCTGTCTGCCTCGAGTTTAAACCCCATCTGGACTCGGCCCTGGGAATAGCCTCTTCAATCCCTGCCCTGTGGACTGGGGGGGGCAAAGAAGGAGGGGGGGCGGTGGCGAGGGCTGGAGGTGCAGCGGCTCCTCTGGTGGGCACAGGCGCTCGACAGCGTGCAAGCGCTTTCTCCTTTGTGCTGTGAAGGGCATCGACTTGGGGAGGGTGTGTGGGTGGGTTATCGTTGCAGCCCCATTTCACAGATGGGCAAACCGAGGCCCAGAGAGGAGACACGAAGTCCCGGTAGGCTCCTGGCTGGATCGAAGGCTTGGACCTAGACCTCTGCATGCCGGAGCTTCTTTTCCTTCCTGTGATATGCTTTTGGCTTTTAGGGTTGGCAGGTTTTGGCAGGTTTTGGCAAACAGGACCACCGGAGTGCCCAGTTCCATTTCAATGTCACACAAACAGTGAGCAGAACGGACTTAGGTGTAAAAAGTGATTTGTTCCGTATTTTATCTGGCAGCACCGTTCACCATGTGGAAGGGCCTCGGGGGGGGGGGGGGGGTGGGGGGTCTGGAGGGAGCGGGGACAAAGGTTGGAGCCAGCCAGACTGGTTCCAGTCGGTTCTGGCACTTTCTTCCCGTGTGGTGGGGGTGGGCAGAGTACGTCTCCCTGCACCCCCCCCCAAGGTGTCCTTGTCCTAATTCCTGGGGATTGTGACACGTTACCCTACACGGCCAAAGAGGCTTTAAGCTAGGCTCTAGACACAGGGAGCTTAGGCTGAATTATCTGGGTGGGTGGGGCGTGGGGAGCGGTATACATACACACGAGGGTCCTTGTGAGAGGAAGGCGGGAGGGTGAGTCAGAGAAGGAGCTGCGCCAGGAGGGAAGCAGAGGCCACGGTGATGTGCTTTGAAGACGGAGGATGGGGCCACAAGCCAAGGGACCCAGGAGGCCGCTAGAAGTGGGAAGGACCACGAGACATTCTCTCCTGGCGCTCCCAGAAGGAACGGGACCCTGCTGACATCCCGACTTTAGCCCCCTCATTGGAACTCCGACCTCCAGAACCGGAATACATTTGTGCTGTTTTCAGTCACCAGACAAGTGGTGATGGGTTACAGCGGCAACAGGGAACTGATAGGGTGGCCGTGGGTGAGTCGCTTACAATCTCTGGGCCTCTGTTTTCGTGTCTGTAGCCGTGTGTGTGTGGGGGGTGTCCTCCTTTTCCCCCGAGGTGGATGTGAGGTTTGCCCAGGGCAGAGCAGCCCGATGTCCCCCCGAGGCTGCGGTTCGTGTGAAACCTCATTGGGGTTCTGAGGGCCCGGCTGCGGCCTCCTTCCCCGGGTCCCTCCTTCGGCCCAGCCGGAGGCGTCGCCGGGATGTCTCTGTGCGACTGGGAAGGGCAGGTGGGATGCTGATGACGGCCCCTCCAGCCCTCCGGTGCAAAGGCCTCCGCCGTGCACGGGTTCAAAGTCTCGAATGTGAAGAGCTCGCGCCCCCCAGAACCCCGAGACCGCGGCTCCTGAGAACACGTGGTTGTGAGTCCCAGGAGCCCCAGGTCCCCCAGGTCCATGCCGCCGGGCCCTGGGTTTATGCTCTGACAGCCAGTTCAAAGCTCCATGACCGAGATGTCAAGTCTGGAATTTTAATCCATGACAAAGCGGGCCATTTTCTCACGTTTCACTGTGGAAATCGTGGACTCTCAGCGCCCCGGACACCCCCAGACACCCCGGTCTGGACGGAGCATCCAGGATCTAAGTGGATGGGGTGGCCTGGCCTGCGCGGCTTCCATATGCCACCCACTCCCGATTCCCCAAAGCCGTGGTCGGCAAACCGCGGCTCGCGAGCCACATGCGGCTCTTTGGCCCCTTGAGTGTGGCTCTTCCACAAAATACCACGGCCTGGGGGAGTGTATTTTGAAGAAGTGGCGTTAGAAGAACTTTTAAGTTTAAAAAAACTTGGCTCTCAAAAGAAATGTCCATCGTTGTACTGTTGATATTTGGCTCTGTTGACTAATGAGTTTGCCGACCACTGCCCCAAAGGATGGGGTACAGGCAAAGACCCCCGATGTCCTCATGTCCTTGAGGGGCCCAGGACCCCCCAGGAGAAGGCACTGGGGGGTGGGTTAAACCGGATAGTGGCTGAGAGAGATTTATAAACAAACAATATCGGTTAAAGAAATTGCAGACATCAGGCCATACAGGGGAGCCAAATTTTTTAAACTTAAACTTCTTCTGACGCCACTTCTTCAAAATAGACTCGCCCAGGCCGTGGTATTTCGTGGAAGAGCCACAGTCAAGGGGCCAAAGAGCCGCATGTGGCTCGCGAGCCGCAGTTTGCCGACCGCTGCTACGGGAAGACTCACTTTTTCAGACTTTGATGGAGACCACCTTCCTCCCCTTGAACAGAAGAGGCCTGGGAGGAGACCAGCCTCCTGGTCTGAGCCCCAGATCACACGCAGGAGAGCTGGAAAGGTGACCCCAAAGGTCATCCAGCTCATCTCTTTCGTGCCCATTTCGCAGATGAGGAAACTGAGGCCCCGAGCAACAACGTGGGTTGCCCAAAGTCACACTGCAACCCAGCGGCTGAGCAAGAACCGGCTTACGGGACGGGCTCTTGCCTCTTGTCCGGGAGCCCTCGGGGTCCGGGTGGCCCCAGACGCCTTCCCGCAGCAGCGAGCCGTGTGGTTCTTCTGTCACGTCACCTAATGGCGGGCAGGTACTAAGCCCTCCGTCTCCGCCGTCTGCGCACATAATAGGGAGGAAAACGAATTCAAATGTCATTCGCAACAATAAGGGAAAGTATTCTTAGCGCACGCGGCGTTCTGCGGGGCCGAGGCGAGGGCGCAGTGCGTTCCCGGTGAGTCACCTGGGAAGCAGGAGCCCGGGGATCTCAATTATTCCCTGACAGCGCCAGCCGGCGACGGGTGAGCTCCCAGGTTATTTTTATAAGCGAGGCGGATGAATACGCGTGTGCAAAGGTGCGTGGGGCAGGGGTGCACATGTGGGTTCCGGGACACATGCACGTGTGTGTGTGTGCATGTGTGCCCGGGAGAGGGTGAGAGTGGCCTAGTGCAGGTGTGCATGTGTATGTGCACAAACACGCAGGTGACACGCACAGACGCGGGCATACAGGGTGACGTGTGCATCGCCTGGACAGGCAGCCCATGAGGATGGGATCCTTGCCTCGCTGGTGTCCAGCCTGGTGTCTGGCACAGAGCAGAAGCTTCATGAATGTCTGCTAAGCACACAAACAAGCCACCGAGCCCTCCCAGGTGTGGCCGATTTTCTGCGCCCTGCTTCCCCCCCACCCCTCCACACTCAAACCGCTATCCTCCTGACCTCCTCCTCTCCTGCACTGCGTCCCCTTCAGTCCATGGTCCAAGCAGTGGCCTGGAGGGTCTTCTTAAAACTCAAGTTGGCCCGGCCGGTGAGGCTCAGTGGCTGAGCGTCAGCCTATGAACCAGGAGGTCCTGGTTCGATTCCTGGTCAGGGCACATGCCCGGGGTTGAGGGCTCGATCCCCATTGTGGGGCGTGCAGGAGGCAGCCGATCCATGATTCTATCTCATCATTGATGTTTCTCTCTCTCTCTCCCCCTCTCCTTTCCTCTCTGAAATCAATAAAAAATACATAAAACAAAGACAACCAAAAATAAACAAACAAACAAACAAGAAAATCCCTCAAATTGGAGCAAGTCACTCTCCTGATTAACAAAACTAAACTAAACAAAACAAAAACAGCCCTGACCGGTTTGGCTCAGTGGATAGAGCGTCGGCCTTCGGACTGAAGGGTCCCAGGTTCGATTCCGGTCAAGGGCATGTACCTTGGTTGTGGGCACATCCCCACTGGGGAGTGTGCAGGAGGCAGCTGATGGATGTTTCTCTCTTATCGATGTTTTTAACTCTCTATCCCTCTTCCTTCCCTCTCCCTTCCTCTCTGTAAAATAATCAATAAAATATATTTAAAACAAACAAATAAACAAAAACAACCCTGTGGCTGCACCACCGCGCCCAGAACAAAACCCCAAATCCTTTCTAAGGACCTTCGAGATCCTGAGTGGGGTGGGGCCTGCCTGCCTGCCTCATCTCCCACTGCCCCCCTCCTGCCCCCTCAATTCTTCTGCGGTGGGTAGGGGGGGTAGCCTTTTCCTGCCTCGCCGTCTCTGTTCAAATATGGCATCTCCCCGGGGAGGCCTTGCATCCACCCTCTCATCTGCATTCCTCCAACCCCTGCCCTGGATTTTCTCAGGTATCCGTTTCCCTGTTAGACTGTAAGCTCGGGAGCGACTCACACCTGCTCGATTGCAGAGTGGCACCAACTGGCAGCCCAGCCCTGGGCGCAGGGCAGGCACCTACTGAGCCTTGGCAGGTGGCTGGTGAGTGGGCAGGTGGGGCAGCCTCCCGGGCGAAGGTGAGGCCCGAAAGCTACCCGTCTGTTGAGCCGGGAGAAAACCCGCTTCCCACACCGCCATTCCTCCTCCGCATGCTGCCCTAACCCACACCTCTGCACGGTTTCTTACTTCAGACGTGCTTTAAGGGTTCCCGTTTCATGTCCATACGAGATCTGCTATCGCTGTTGGAATGGAAAACGTGCTGTCCATGAAAACTAACCATCGGATTAGAAATGCCAGGGTCTGGTGGCCGCGGGGACTTGCCCTGGCTCCCGAGCCCACGCCGGCTCCCTCTCTGTTAGAGGTGGAAGCGCCCGGGGAGGCTTCTGGTGCCGTAACCAGGAGCATCTGCGTCGCCCTGGCGTTCAAGGCCGTCTGTCTCGCTGTCTGTGAACAGCCCCTGCCCACTCTGTAGCCCCTGCTTTCCTGCCCGGAACGTTCTAGTCCAACCAGGAGCTGAACACTTGTCCACCCCGTCCCGGTCACCCCTGGTCACCCTTCGCATCCTTGCCTCCAACTCGGGGTCCAGAGGACCCGACGGGGGGCCGCTGGCCTCTGCTCTCGGGGTCTCGGCTTTCTCTTCTAGCAAACGGGGCTCCGATCCGGCACAACTGCCCGGCTCCGGAGCCACGTGAGGGGGAGCTGGACCCAGAGTGCGGCCCGCGCGCCCAGGGGACCAGTCTTGGCGGCAGAGTCTTTCCTGAGCCTCCCGCCGCCTCCCGGGACGGTTTGGAATTTTTATTTTTCGGCCTTTGTCTGCGAGAGAGAAGCGTGGGCCTCTTCACGTAATTTTCATTCCATGAGGCCGGAAAGGGAGTCAGCACAGGTGTTTTGGGGAGGGAGGAGGGGGAGCCGAGAGCCTGGGGCGGCTGTCTTTGGCGGGAGGCCAGCTGTGCCTGCTTTTCAGGACAGACGGGCCTTCTCTCTGCTCATGCGGGTACTAGCTGCCACGCACGCCCTACCTGACTGACTCCTTGAAGGGACCCACTGTTGCCACCCATTTTACAGATGCGAAAACTGAGGCCCAGAGAGGGAAGGCGCGTGCCCAAGGTCACACAGCTGGGACGTGGCAGAGCCAGTCTTTGAACCCAGGTCTGCGTGGTTCCAAATGTGTGACCTTCCCCAGGAGAGCTGTGCTTTTAGGGTTCTTTTCAAGAAACAGCAATGCTTAGAGGAACACAGGAGGCCCAGAGAGAGGAGGCGACTAATTGAGGATCACTCGGCTGCCCCCCTACCCGCCCCGCCCCCGTCCCCCGGTCCCACAGTGGTTGGTGTCACTACCCTGTTGCTTCTCTGTCTTTTCTAGAAGAATCTCACCATGGTCTGAAGAGGCCTGCACCCCAGGCCCAGTAGGACTGGTGTGTGTGTGTGTGTGTGTGTGTGTGTGTGTGTGATTCCTCAGCACCCGGGAACTGGGAAACGCTTGTTTCTGACCCCCTGCCCACCCCATGTGAGGGGCTAGAGGTGTTATTTTGCCCCCAGGAAGCTTCTGGCAGGGAAACCCTGGCTCTGATCCTGGGCTCCAGTTCCCTCTGCCTCTGAAGTGACTCAGCTCTAGGGAGGGAGGAGGCGGGAGAATTTATAATAAAATCCAGGGGGTTCCCTAAGGCCAGGGATTCCACCGGGCCTCGGGCCTCGCTGACCAGTGGCCACTCAGGCCTGCAGGGCCCTGCCAGCAGCCAGCCCTGGCTTCCCTGCGCCTCCCTCGCCTTGCTCCCAGCGGTCCCGGCTCCCTCCCTCCTTGGCCCTCGGCCCCCTTGGCCCTCCACGGGCTCCACCAATCTCTCCTCTCTTGGTCATTGTCTCCATCTGTCTCTCTCTCTCTCTCTCTGTCTCTCTGTCTCTGTTCCTTCTATTTCCCTGCCTCTCTGTCTGTTTTTGAAAAAATATATTTTTATTTATTTCAGGGAGGGAAGGGAGAGGGAGAGAGAGGTAGAAACATCAATGATGAGAGAGAATCATGGACTGGCTGCCTCCTGCACACCCCACACTGGGGATCGAGCCCCTAACCCGGGCATGTGCCCTTGACCGGAATGGAACCCAGGACCCTTCAGTCCGCAGGCTGACGCTCTATCCACTGAGCCACACTGGCTAGGGCTGTCTGTTGTGTGTGTGTGTGTTTTTGTTTCACTTCCATTGCACTTCAAATCCTGAGCGTTTTACCCCAAAGGGTGAAATAGGAAAACAGATGTAATGGACACAACCCTACCCACATAAATAACCCAGTGTCTTTTTTTTTGGGGGGGGGGGGACTCAAAGGGAAAAATATCTATAACACACAAAGTAAACCTTTTACGGATTGAGTATAAGATAAGAAAAAGTGAACCTCGTAAATGGAAAACTGAAATTCAGCTCCCTCTTTCCCCCCAAACCAGTTCTGACTCCGGAGGTCAGGGCTCCTCCGAGCCCCGTTCCTTGCCTGGGAAATTGGAGAAAGGCCGTTCCACCCTCCAGGGGCCACTGGGTGAGAAGCTCAGCAGTCAGTCCCATGTGGGGGGTGGGCCCCTTGCCTTGTCCCTACCCCGAGTGGGTGCTCATGGGATGGTTCCAGCTGTGTGACCTTGGACAGGGGGCTGGCCCTCTCTGAGCCTTGGTTTCCTCGTGGGCAAAATGAGGACAGGTCTGGGGTCCTGGCCGTGCCCCCCAGGAGTGTCTCCCTCCTGACTCGGGAACCTGGCAGAGGTGGGGGGAGGAAGAGGGGGCAGACGAAGTTCACAGAGGTGAGGCTGGGGGGGGGGGGGTTGGGGGAGCCAGGAGCAGGGAAGGCACCGCCGCCCAGCCATCCTGGCCCGGTGTGGGGCAGGGACGCCTGACAGCATCTCTGGGCGCCTTTCCCGATGCCCCAGTCCCGGGTTCAAGTCCTGACCCCACTACGGACTCCCGTACCTGGCTCCCTTCCCCTCATTGGCTCCACTCCGGTCACGTGGGCACCTCCTTCCTGCTCCTCTTCCAGACCTGCCCGCCTCCCTCCTGCCTCTCTGCTCCAGCTGCTCCCTCCTCCCGGAGCCTGGAACTTGCCGCCCACTCTTGCCGGATGCTCCCGCTGTCTCCAGGAGTCCTTCCCCACCTCCCCACCTAAGTCAGGGTACCCCCCCGCCCCCCATGCCTCGCTTCTGGGAGGAGCCTTTACCTGGGTCAGGTCTGCGGCCCGGCGGCGTCTGCTGTCGATGCAGCAGAAGGTGCTCAGGAAAGAGGCCTGCGGTTTGAATTTGGACCTCAACTCCTCCAGCCAGGTGTTAGGACACGTTTCCAGGTGAAGAAAGGGAGGTTCCAGGGGTGGCGGAGGGGAAGGAGGGGGGAGAGGGGAGGCCAAATCCCTGATCCAGGCCACACAGCCAGGTGGTGGCAAAGCAGGGACCGAACTCAGGCCCCTGGGATGAACCAGCTTTGGGGAGGTCATGCCACCTGCTGCCTTCCCAGGGTGGCAGGGGAGTCATCTGGTCCAGTCCAGGCCCCTGTGGGGGTGTTCCAGGTAATACTGAGGCTCAGAGAGGTTGAGCAGCTGGCCCCAGGCCGCACAGCAGGTGGCTAGGGGGCCTGGCTAGAGCCCAGCCGGCCCCACCCCGGGGGGCTGGGACTGAGATGCTGGGGTTCTTGCAGGCAGCACCCCTGCCCATTCTCTCCTCCCAGACCCAGAAGGGGCGCGGCGCCCCCCACTTGACATTGGCTGGGGCAACCAGGCCTGTATTCCAGCCGGCACTGCCGCAGGCCGCCAGGGGTGTGCGCAGTCAATTAGCCGGGCTCGTGAAGTTCATCAATAATAGATCCGGCGGTGGCTGCGGGTGGCCAGTGCGCGGAGGGCGGAGAGCACCCATAAATCAGCCGGATGGGGGCTGACCGGGCCGGCAGCGGCGCCCCCAAAGCGCCGCCCTCAGAAGTCAACTGGGTCCCAGGCCACGGTTCCCAGCCTGGCCCAGAGCGGGGCCCAGGCAGCTCTCCTGCCGGCCCTCCCAGGCTCCCTTAGTCTCTGGCTCCTCCCTCTCTCCCTGTCCCTCCCCACCCCCCTCCCTCTCCCCCTCCACAGGTCATCCGGTCCACTAGGTCCCCTAACACTGCACTTGCTCCCCTGAGCAATCTCATTGCTCCCCCCCACCCTGAGCCAGCCAGCCCCTCCATTTCCCTGATGGTTTACAGCCTCCCTCGGGTCAGGGTTCAGATTCTCCGGTGAGTTTCTGGTGCCTCCGTTTCTGCCTCTATGAAATGAGGGTCATACAAAGTATCCCTACGTCAAGTTCATGGGCATGCATAGGCCATTGCCGTGCCTGGGACCCACTACCCCCCAGAAATAGCTCTGCCCCTTCTTCCGGCCACATGTGGCCACACCCAGTACTTGCAACACGTGCATGTCCCCTCACAGGAGTCCCCTGGTTCTCCGGTCCATGAGATCATGCCTATGCTTTTCACATGCCCACATGTGTGCCAGGTACATGTTAGTCACAAACACACACTCCTTTACATAGGCATCATGCACACACACACACACACACACACACGTGCATCCTGGTTAAGTGAGCAAATCACAGGTCGGGAGAAGGTGCCCCTGGCAGAGGAAACAGCATGTGCAAAGGCCCTGCGGTGGGAAAGAACGGATGTGCTCAGGGACTGAAAGAGGCAACTGTGGTCACTGCAGCCCCATTCGCATTTCCCCCAAAGGGACCTTAGATAACAGGCGGTTTTATAACCTGATGCAGAGTGCGGCTCAGCCTCTTGCACACCCTCTGCCAAGCAAATGCTTCTCAGATCCAGGTCTTTCAGCTCCGCCATCCCCCTGGAGGTTTCCTTCTAGCTTCTCCTCATTCAGCCCCTCCTACCCTGCCCCACAGAGGGGCCCAGGTCTCCATGGTCAAGCCCAGGCACCCCAGCGTAGGCGAGAGTTGGGCCGAGGAAGGGAGGGAGAGGAGGGAAAAGGCCAGCCATAAATTCCCAGTGAGTTGCTGCTGGCAGCTCTCTGCCTGCTCTCAGAGGCCATAAAATTTTACTAGAGGGGCAGCCACACAGGATTAGAGCCAGCCAGGGTGTCGGCCCTCCATCACCTGCCAGGCTGCCCCGCCGAGGGCCATCCATTCTTCCTGCCTCCCCAGCCAACTCCGGAGTGGCCACCGCCTGCCCACCAGGGCACTTTACAGTTCAGGAAGCGATGCCCACCAGCCTCATGAGGCCTCTCGGGGAGCTGGCAGGGCAGAGTCATGATGCTCATTTGACAGACGAGTAAACAAGCCCCGGAGGGCGGCCCCACTAACCAGGGCCACGCGATGGATTAGGTGGAGGTGGCAAGCTTGAGCCTAGGACTCCCGAGTCCTGTAGCCAAAGAGTATTTTTTCACCCTTGGTTTCTCTCTGTGTATTCATCCATTCATCCACTCATTCTTGTTTCCAGCTATCCATCCATTCACTCTCCTACCCATCCATCCATCTACCCATTAGTCCATCCATTTATCCATCCATCCATCCATCCATCCATCCATCCATATCCATCCATCCATCCATCCATCCATCCATCCATCCATCCATCCATCCCCACATCCATCCATCCATCCATTCATGCATACACTCTCCTACCCATCCACCCATCCATCCATCTATCTATTAGTCCGTCCATCCATCCATCCATCCATCCATCCATCCACCCACTCTCCTACCCATCCACCCATCCATCCATCTATCTATTAGTCCATCCATCCATCCATCCATCCATCCATCCATCCATCCATCCATCCATGCACTCTCCTACCCATCCACCCATCTACCCATTAGTCCATCCATTTATCCATCCATCCATCCATCCATCCATCCAGCCATCCATCCATCCATCCATCAGTCCATCCATCAGTCCATCCATCTATCCATCCATCCATCCATCCATCCATCCATGCATACACTCTCCTACCCATCCACCCATCCATCCATCTATCTATTAGTCCGTCCATCCATCCATCCATCCATCCATCCATCCATCCATCCATCCATGCACTCTCCTACCCATCCACCCATCTACCCATTAGTCCATCCACTTATCCATCCATCCATCCACCCACCCACCCACTCTCCTACCCATCCACCCATCCATCCATCTATCTATTAGTCCATCCATCCATCCATCCATCCATCCATCCATCCATCCATCCATCCATCCATCCATCCATCCACTCATCCATCCACTCATCCATCCACCCATCCATATATCCATCCATTCATCCATCCATCCATCCATCCATCCATCCATCCATCCATCCATCCATCCACCCACCCATCTACCCATTAGTCCATCCACTTATCCATCCATCCACTCATCCACTCTCCTAGCCATCTATCCATCTACCCATCAATCCATCCATCCTTCCATCCATCCACTCTTCTACCCATCCACCCATCCATCCATCTATTAGTCCTTCCTTCCTTCCTTCCTTCCTTCCTTCCTTCCTTCCTTCCTTCCTTCCTTCCACTCACCGATCCAATAAACATTTGTGAAGCACAGATACATGCAAGGCAAGAGGTAAATAAAACACAACCCTGCCCTCAACGAAACAAACAGATGGTGACAAGGGAGAGGCCAGCACCCCCCCCCCCCCCCCGCCCCAAGGCACCCACTGTGTGTAGAACGGTGTGCTGAGTTCAAGGATGAGAGCATAAATGATGACCATGGCTCTAATCTTCCGTCTAGGGCTGGCTGTGTGCCGGAACGTGAGAACCATCCTGCGGTCACGCCCCAGATTTGCATCAGGGACCTACCACGTGCCGGGCCTTCCGAGGTGGGTCTAATTCATTGACTGTGTCAGGCTTGTGACATCTGGATGTGCTGATCTGTTTGGGTAGGAGGGAACTGAGCTGGCGGGATGTGGCCGTTGAGGGGAGCAGCGGGAGTCAGGTGGGGAGTGTGGGGCTCTGTCCCTGGGTGGCTGAGGAGCAGAGGCTTCTGGGAAGGGCTTGCGGTGGCACCGGGTAGGCTATGCCTGGCTGCACAGGAAACATCTTTGCCCGGCAAACAGGATGGTCGTTTGACATCTGGGCCTTGGGGTACACGGGTGTGAGGGGAGAGGGGCCCCGAGTAGTTCCTGCCCTCCCTATGCCCCCTGCCTCCTGCCAGGCCCCTGCAGCCCCAATCTCCCCTCCCCCGCCCCCTACGGTGCCCATAGCTGGGAACCTTCACCAGCAAGGCCGCTTCCTCTGAGCCTCCCCCAGTCCTGGGCTGGCCCTACGCGACCCTGCCAGTGTGTGGTGACCCCTGGACCGGATTCGAACCCGGGACTCTTTGGTCCACAGGCCGATGCTCTATCCGCTGAGCCAAACCGGCCAGGAGGGCTGCTATCTTGGTGGGGAGGCAAAGCATCCGTTGGGAACGGGGCCATCCTGGGAGCTCAGCGAGGAGCCTGAGGACTGAAGAGGCACCTGGGCCCCCTGGCCCAGCCTCAAAGGCCCATCTGGGCCTGAGCCTCGGAGCTCCCGGGCCACAGACGCCGAGAAGCTGGGCGTGAAATCCGGGCGCACGCGGCGCAGCGAAGCCAGGCTGGGCGGACGCAGACCGTCCTTTTGATGTGCTTTTGGGGTGTGTAATTAACTGTAACTGAAATATTATTTGATCTTTTATGTGGAAAATCAAATTGTGTTGTGTCAGACATGAATAAACACACACCCTCCGTTCCCGCAGAGGCGGCGGCTCCTCCCCGGCCCGCCCCCCACCTCAGACTCCCGCCCCACCCCCTTGGCCACGGTGGAAACATAATTCTCGCCTTTTAAACTTTTTCCTTTTGTCTGCTTGTGAAAGGCTCCATTGTCCTGGGGGGAGGGCCTGGAGGGGGCTGGGGCCGAGCTGAGGGGCTGGGGCGGGAGTGTCCGGCCCACAAGACAGGACTGGGGCTCAGGGGCTCAGCCTGGGGGCGCTGCACGTCTCAGCCCCTGGCACTGGGTGACCTTGGGCAAAGCGCTTCAGCTGCCTGGGCCTCAGTTTCCCCACCTGGGCTCTTTGGGGGAGGGGGGTGTCACATATTATAGGTGTCTGGCCATCCCGGCTGTGATGGTGGAGTTTGAGGTCCCTAGAGCCCCTTTTGCAGAGAGGTAGCAGCCTCCTTGCCGGCCCCGAGACCGCTCCCCCGTGGGTGGATGATCCGGGTCCTGACCCTTTCCTCCAGGGAAGCCAGTGAGAGAGATGGCAGGGTGCTCGGGACGGGAGGGGCGCCGTATGGCGGTGATGGGTGGAGTCTGGAACCCGCAGGCCTGGGTTCAAGTCCTGCCTCTGCTATCACCAGCTATGTGGCCTCTCTGAGCCTCCGTCCCCTCACCTGGAAAACGAGGATGACCTCCCTCATCGGGGCGAAAAGCACCTTAACCTTTGCACATTCTGTTCCACCTGCTTAGGCTGCCCTTCCCTGCCCTCGACTCCTAGTTGACACCCATCCATTTGTCAGGGCTCAGCTTAGACATCGCTTGTCTTTCCGGGGGGGGGGACCTTTGCTGATCCATCTGAACTTGCTTACTTAGGGGTTTCCTTGCCCCTTCCCTCTGCTTTTCCTGGCCACCTCCCATGACAACCGTGCCCCCCCCCCCCATCCCCCAAGCACTTATTTATTCTGCTTTACGCTCTGCACCGTGACTGCAGGAAGCTCCCCAAAGATGCCTCTTATGTTTGCGGCAGAGCGCCTGGAACAGCATCGGGCACAGAGTAGGCGCTTAGGAAGCTGCACTGAGGTTATGCCTCGCAAACTCCGGCTTCCTCAGGAGGCTTCCCTGGCCCTGACTGTGCCCAGGAAACCCCCCCGGAAGAAGTTCTACCAGTGTCTGCAGGGAACTCTGGTGCCCGGAGCGGGAATCAGAGGTGACCAAGTGAAAACACGGGAGCCCGGCCTGGGCCAGATCAAACATCCGGGAATTAACAAAAATAAACAAAAAGAGGGGGGGGCTATCATCATCCTCCGAACCTGTAATGTTTACCTGCCGGGGAGAGAGATGAGTTTGAAGAGTGGGCGGTCTTGCTGCTGCTGCAAGGCCCCTGGGGTGGGGGAGGGGGACGGGGACTTCTCCCCTCCCCAGGCAGACAGGCAGAGAGAGAGCCAGGGGAGGGTCCAGCCTCCAGCCCCCTCACTGTGCAGCTGGGGAAACTGAGGCCGGCGAGGGGCCCGCTTCCAGAGGCCACGGGAGAGGAGAGCGCCCAGAACAGTTTCCCCGTCCTGACTTCTGAATCAATGCTCTTGTGGCTCTAAGAACAGCACCGACAAGAAACAGCAATAAAAGCGTTTGCTGAGCACATTCGAGGCGCCAGGTCTCGGGCCAAAGGCTTTCCACGCAGGTACCGTCATCCTCCTCCTTTTTTTTTTTTTTTTTTGTTAATCCTCGGCCCAGGATATTTTTCCGTGGATTTTTAGAGAGGGCGGGAGAGAGAGGGAGAGACAGAGAGAAACATCGATGTGAGAGAAACACATCCATTGGTTGCTTCCTGCACGAGCCCCCATCCAAGGCCTGGGCTGGGGAGGAGCCTGCCACCGTGGTACGTGCCCTTGACCGGAATCGAACCTGGAACCCTTCAGTACGCAGACCGATGCTCTCTCCACTAAGCCAAACTGGCCAAGGCCATCACCCCCATTTTATAGGGGCCACAGTATGGCTTTGGTGGGCCCCTTCCTCCGTTAAGGATATTAAAAGTTAAATTTTATGACTCTGTTGGTATAAAGATGAAAATATTAATCCTATATGTTAAAACATTGTCTTCAAAAAGCTCTCCTCTGCCCTAACCGGTTTGGCTCAGTGGATAGAGCGTTGGCCCGCAAACTGAAAGGTCCCAGGTTCGATTCCGGCCAAGGACACATGCCCGGGTTGTGGGCTCGATCCCCAGTGGGGGACTTGCAGGAGGCAGCCGATCCATGATTCTCTCTCCTCATGGATGTTTCTATCTCTCTCTCCCTCTTCCTTCCTCTCTGAAATCAATAAAAATATATTAAAAAAAATTTTTTTTTTTAAAACAAGTTCTTCTCCCCCCCCCCCCCCCCCGATTTTGAAAGAAATGAAAATATTCTTAAAACCCATAAAACTCTGTGGGCCCTAAGCTCTGTGACTACCGTACCTGATGGGTATGTTGGTTCTGCGCAGAAGGGAAACTGAGGCACGGGGGGCGGGGTGGGGGGGAACAAAGGTCAAATTGGTGAGCACAGTAACCTTGTCTTACCCACTGCTGTATTCTCAGCTTCTGGAACATGCCTGGCAAATAGCAGGTGCTCAATAAATATTTGTTGCTTACGTACATAAAGAGATGCATGAAAAAAGAGGCAGAGATAGAAAAAGACATAAAAGTACAAAAGAGTGTTCATGCAAGAGAGGGGGGGGGAAGAGAGAGAGAGAGAGATGGAAGCATAAAAGGCAGAGATAGAGCAGGAGAGAGACACACAGGCTTGTGAGACATGGTCAGGGCCTGGCACGGGGCAGCTGACGTCCAGCTGGGCCTCCCACGGGGAGGTGGGAGTGGGGCAGATCCTGGGGTCTGTAGCCTGTGAGCTGTGGGGGGCACCCGCCCGGGAAGCGCTGATGGTCAAGGTGAAGGAGGGCTGCGTCCAGCACGAGCCACGGCCAGCGGGGGCCTGCGGCGGCCGCGGGGTGGGTGCGCGAAGCTCCCCTCCGCTGGCAATTTCCCTGAGGCCAGAGCTGCGGCAACCAAGAGTAATGAAACAGAGGAATGTCGGTGACATTTTTCTAAAGAGGAAAAATGTGGAGTTTGGAGTCAAACCGAAAGACTTATTGGGTTCGCAGCGAGGGTAGCGCTCACTTTGGAGAACAAACGGCTAGATAAGGGGCAGGCCCGAGTCCCTGGTAAAGCTCACTCGCGGCTGGCGTGACGCCGCCGGCCGACTCTGTTTTGACTACATGGTTCACATTGATTTTCCTCCAATTCCTCAGCCACGGAGACTCGCACATCCCTGGGGATCTCAATCGGGGAGGCTGAGCAGGTTCTTCCCAGAGCGGGGGCCCGGGACGCGGGGCCTGGGGACCGCTGGGCCGCAGCGCTGGCTGCGAGTGCACGCACCTGGCACCTGGCACAACTGAGAAAATTGATAACAATATTCAGCACGATTTACCCAGCATTTCCTATTATCCCACTGAGAAAATTCTCTCTCTCTCTCTCTGTCCTATTTCTGATCCTTTTGCAATCCCACGAGACTCAGAGACCTAAAAGGACTCGCCCAGCCCTCGTCGGTTTGGCTCAGTGGATAGAGCGTCGGCCTGTGGACTGAAGGGTCCCAGGTTCGATTCTGGTCAAGGGCACATGCCTGGGTTTGCAGGCTCGATCCCCAGTAGGGGGTGTGCAGGAGGCAGCCGACCGATGATTCTCTCTATCGCTCTCTCCCTCTCCCTTCCTTTCTGAAACCAATAAAAATAATATTAAAAATAAAATCAAAGGGCTCGTCCAAGGTTAAACCATCAACCAGTGGCCTTGGCCCAACACAGGCCCGAGTCTCCTGGTTCTCAGGCCACTGTGCCAGGATGCGGCCTTCCGGTTAGCAGAGGTCTCTGGTTAATGGAGGGGCCCTGGCCAGTCTTCTGGATTTAGCCCCCAGCTTTCAGAATCTGCATTCATTCACACCCGAGACGCCTTGTCTGCCGCGTATGTCCGCTCTGTGGGCCGTCATTGCTTAGTCATCTGCCCGACGTGGTGACAGCATCCGAGGTTTGGTTCTGGAGCAGCTGCTGTGCTGAACTGTGCGCCGTGATGTCTTCTTGGACTCAACGTATCTCACGCGGGGGCCACCTTTCCCTCTCTTTCCCTCCTCTCTCTCCTCCCTCTGGGGCCACTTGTCTGATGAGGAACAGGGTCACCTCCATTATTTTCTGAAGGACCCTCAACTCCTCTGCCCGCTCACCCCCAGACACAGCCACCCCCAAGTCCTGGAGAATTTACCTTCCAGGTCTCTCTTGAATCCATCTGCCTCTCCACATCCCCACGGCCGCCACCCCATGGAGGCCACCATCTTCAGCAGCCCAGGCCCCTCAGCAACTCACTCCCAGACTGAAATCCTCTTGCTAGTTTCTCAGGCAATATGGGGTCCTCACCACGCCCACACACTAACCCCGCCCCACGGATCCAGCCCTGCCCACCACAAACCCCACCCACATTGCTAGCCCCGCCCCATGGGATCCAGCCCTGCCCACCACAAACCCCGCCCACCACAAACTCCGCCCACATTGCTAGCCCCGCCCTATGGTTCCAGCCCCTCCCACCACAAACCACGCCCACTTCATTAGCCCCGCCCTCATCTGTCCAAGTCCCACCCTCACCACTCCATCACCTTCAGTTTCACCTTCAGAAGTATTCTCTCCTCTCTCCTACCTTAACCTGCACACATGCCCTTTCAGCCCAGAAAGCCACACCATATTGAGATGGTCTGATTTCCTGCTCTGTCCCAGGCTGTGAGCTGCTTGGAGACAGGACTGGGCTTTATGCTTTTCTCATCCCTGGCACCCAGCACACACCTCAGCACACCACAGGGGCTGGGAGCAGGATTCCAGTTGGTCAACCGAGTCCTCAGGAGAAGTGGTGGTCCAGGCACGAGGTGGGCCCCAGGGCTCTGGAGATCCAGCCCAGGGGTGTCATGGGGCCCACCTATGGGGAGACGGCTTTTGGGGCTGAGTTTAAAGTGGGGGCTCTCCACCTGGGAACTGGGAATGCACGAGCATTCAAGGAAGATTTCCAGGCAAAGGAGCCCTGAGTCCTGCTTGGGGGGCAGGGAAGGGGATTTCGGAGGGGAAAGGCGTCCTTCGGCAGGTGTAATGGCTTGTGCAGAGGCATAGAGTCTTGACAAGGAACTGGCACCCGCCTGGGAGGAGGGAGGTAGTTAGTCAGCACTGGGGGTGTCTGAAGCCAAGGCCAGGCGGTGTCAGAAAGTCACACTCGGCCGAAACGGGTTTGGCTCAGTGGATAGAGCGTCGGCCTGCGGACTCAAGGGTCCCAGGTTCGATTCCGGTCAAGGGCATGTACCTTGGTTGCGGGCACATCCCCAGTAGGGGGTGTGCAAGAGGCAGCTGATGGATGTTTCTCTCTCATCGATGTTTCTAACTCTCTATCCCTCTCTCTTCCTCTCTGTAAAAAATCAATAAAATATATTAAAAAAAAAAAAAAGAAAGTCACACTCAGAGAAAGAAGGCCCTATGGGAACATTGAAGCCAATCCTCATTTACAGGTGGGGAAACTGAGGCCAGGGAACCGGGAGTCAGGGGAGGGGGGGAAGGAGGGTCTTGCTCACCATCCTATCACAGCCAGAGTTGAAAGCCAGGACTCCCGGCTCTGGGTCCAGCTCCTTTCCTCCAAGAATGAGCTTGCAGTGCATTCTGGGGGAGGGAAGGAAGGTTCTTAGCCGACAAGGAAGCATTTGGGGCCACGGAGGGAAAGGCCAGTTGTCGGACCTGTCCAGGTCACCTCAATGTTCCTCGAAGGGTGGGCGTCACAGGCGCACGGACTGCAGTTTCCTCAGCGGAAACGAGCTGCCACCCGTGGGGAGAATGTCGGAGCCTGGACGGGTGGGAAAAGGGGAGCAGAGGAAGGTGAACCGGCACATGTCTAGGTCACGTCTTCTTCTACCAGCTGCTCAGCCCCCTGGGCCAGCCTTGCTCTCCATGGCCAGGGGTCAGGGGAGGTGACCAGGTTGGGAAAGTGTTTTCTTTCTGATCCCGTCCCAGCTCTATCCAGAAAGGCCGGGCGGGGCTGTGGTCTGGCCCCTTCCATCCGCGGAGGTCCAGAAAGAATAACAGTCACAGGACCCGATCAACGCCACCATTGGTAGGGCATTTCCTCCAAGCCTGGCATCGCGCGTGGCCAGTCTCCCTATGCTTTATCCTCCGGAGTTAGGAAGCCACGATTCTGCCCATTTCACAGATGAGAAAACTGAGGTTCCGCTGCTTTCTGGATTCAAACCCAGTTCTGCCGGCTTCAGCGCTCGGAGGGATTCCATGTCGAGGGTCACAGATAAGTCCCGTGGCCATGGCTCAGTGTTCAGCCTGCAGGTGCATTTTAAAAACTGGCCTCTATTGGCGCGTGCCTGGGCCTCTCAGTTCCATGGCCTAACAATGTGGACCAGGCACAGTATCTGCCTGCAGACGCGTGGTCTAGTGGGAAGGCAAGGCGGCCCTGTCATGTGCCTCAGAGAACTCCCCAAGGATGTGCTTCCAGAATCTCTCCAATGTAACCCCAGGTCAGGATGCTCAGTCCCTCCCTCACAGCACGGGTTCACGGTGGTTTGCAAGGCTTGATGTCCGTCCCTCTCATTAGATTAGAAACCCCTGAAGACGGAGACCTCAACCCTAGCACAATGCCTGGTCCTCATAGGTCCTCCATGGATGCTTAAAATACACCCCCGCCCCCTCACATACCCAATCCTGAGTCAGCCCGGTCCTGAAATGAGCCAGCATATGCAACGAGTGGATTACAAGCAGGAAAGTGCTTGGAAAGGGCTATTGTATACGTTGACATAAGCGAGCCGTGTTCTTTTCAGAAATAGCAAGAAAATTAAGACAAGGAAAAAAAAAATCACCCTGTCCAATAGCTGCTATTATTGTTTTGGTAAACAACCTTTTCTACGTTTTAAGCTCCATGCAGGGATGCCTCGTTGCCCAACTCCAGCGGGCACCCTTCATAATGGATGCTGGGTGACTACTGCCTGGGCACTGTATATGTAGTATATATAGTGCTTATTTACTGAAATGACACCAACGTACATATATTATTTGAAAAGTTGCGTTTTTCATTAAGAACAACACCTTGGTATTAACACCTAAGATGTCATGTGTTAATATCTAGTCTTAAAATGTTTTTTTTTTTTAAATAAAAATGTAAATTATTAGGTTATTTTAAAAATGTTATTCCATTTAAAACAATACCACCATGACTGTGCTTTTTTAGGCATGTGTCCTTTTACGTTCTGGGGATAATTTCTAGGAGTTCTGAGCACGAGGGCATTTGATGTTTAAGGCTTATGGTGCGAACACCAGACTGTCCTCTGGGAAAGTTCCACCGATGATGCAGGAGACCAAAGGGCTGGTAGGAGTTTGCTGAAATGGCGGGAAGAGGGAAAGTAGACGGGTGATAGGGCATCTGCTAGGGGTCTGGTAGGCTTTCCCTTTCTTTAGGAGGTCGAAAGAGGAGCCATCTGCCAGTGATGATGACTCCTGGCCGGCAGAAATAGAACCACAGCATCCCCAGCTTCCACCTTAGACTCTGTCCGGAATCTCAGTCTGATTTCGAGCAGGTCATTTCCCTCTCTGCAGCCTGGTTTCTTCCCCTGTAAACTAGAATTGGACTCCAACATGTGGAATGGCAAATAAGATCATCTTGTGATTGATTGGTAATGCCTGTCTCGGAGGGCTGTGTTGAGACGGCCAGGCTGGAAAGGGTGCTGTGATCTATTAATAATGTCTGCCATGGGTATGGGAAGTGAGGGGATGGCACCTTTGCCATGTATTTGCAATTCCAGGATTACACACTCTTAAAGGCTATCAAAGCTCTGAAAAGGCAGGAAGTTTTTCCTGATATCTTATTCCTTATAGGTTCCGAGGAACCATTTTTTGAGTTAGCCACGCGCTCTCACCCTGGCCTGTCTCATTCTGGGTGGACTGCGATGGAGCTAAGAGGCAGGTAACATCCCGTTTCTGTCTCTCGACCCTGATCTGCATCTCACGGCATCGTCTTCAGGCTGCAGAGGGAGGATCGGGGATTTCCTGCGATTTCAGTATTCCGTCCCGTTTTTATCATTTTAAGGTTCATGCATTTCTAATTGTTATGAATACCATGGCAAAATTAATAGTTCTATGGTTGGTTTATTACATTTAGTGAAATTATGTGCATGCTAGTGTTTGCCAAGAGAAGACGCGGCAGGCTCCTTAATCATGTAAAGATGATAATTTAGTTGTTACACTTGTTGAAATGATGGGATTAATTTTTTAAAAGTTTGCAAACTGGAGGAGAAATGTAAAACATTAATTTAGTCAGACAAGCAAGCCGACAACTGACAAATCCTTTCAGCCAGACCTGGTAATGAAGATGCTGCGGACCCAACGGGGAGGAGACGCGTTGAGGAAGCACGGCAACTTCCAAGGAA
Source organism: Eptesicus fuscus (assembly GCF_027574615.1). Lineage (NCBI taxonomy): Eukaryota > Metazoa > Chordata > Mammalia > Chiroptera > Vespertilionidae > Eptesicus > Eptesicus fuscus. The sequence continues at coordinate 23,655,117 of NC_072495.1, read as the reverse complement.
TTGGGAGTGTGATGATCGAGGGGGGCTGTGTGACTTTTGGGGAGCCGTGTTCCCTCTCTGAGCCTTCATTTTTTCTTCTTCTATAAAATGTGACTAGATGCATGGTTTTCAAATCAGGGCCGGGGTTTCAGAAAACATCTTGGGGGCCAAAGAAAGGGGGCTAAAGATGGGATGAGGGTTCAGTGGAGTGGATATCAGTTTTGGGGGGCCTGCCCACATTCCTTTTCTGGATACTAGCACCCTGATTTCACCATGGGGAAGCTCTCTTCCCTTATTGTCATTAGTCCACGTGGTTCTGGAGGGTGGCCCTAGAGGGTGGCTCTGACTCAGGATTGGCCAGTGAGATCAGTGTATTGCCCTGGCTATGGTGATTGGTTTAGAGCAGTCACATGACTCAAATCTGGCCAATCAGAGTCAATAAACCTTTTTTTAAAATTTTTTTTTTTTTTTTAGCACCATTGCTGGAACTATGTAGACTGAGTCTCCCTCTTTCCTTTGGTGTGGCTGAGCCAGGGGGATGGGAGACTAGAGCTTTGGGGACGTCTTGGTTATGATTTGGAAAGACCCAGTCTGAGAATGAAGCCAATGCAAAGGAAAGGAGAACAAACATGCAAAACACATTTCCAACCTCACCTTTCCAGTTATACCCGATGTCTTGGACTCTTCAACTAAAAGAGCCTCTATGTTCCTTTCGTGGCTTCAGCAATCGTGAGCCGAGTTCCTGTAACTTCAGGTTCTGAGTCCCAACTAACCTGGTCTTATCTCAGCTCAACTGGAGCTGCCCTACAGGTGTCCATTTTCAACTTTGGGATTCCATTTTAAAATTCCGTTAGAACAACAAGACTCTGTCACTGAAAAGAACGAGGACTAGGCCTGGGGGATTCCCCAGGTCCCTTTTAGATGCGACATCCTGGCATCCGTGGGTGATGACACAGGTGTGTGTGTCCACAGGGTGGCGGGCGCTGGAGGAGGAAGGAGGCTGATTCCAGGTCGAGTTCACTGAGAGGGCACCATGGGAAGGGGGTGTTGAAGGATCAGTAGGAGTTTTCCAGAGGGAAGGCGGAAGCAAGCGGGGTCCCAGGCAGAGGAACAGCATATGCAGACGGCCTGGAGACTGGCCGGCATTTGGGGCCGTCTGCACCATCTGGGGTGGCTGAAATAGGGGGCCTGTGGGTGATACAGATGGAGGTGGAGGAAACAGGGTAGGAAAGCAGGTGGGGACCCGCTGCGAAGGGGCATGAATGTCATTGTGAGGAGCTGGACTGTGGCAGGCCGGCGGAGGGCAGCCATGGGGCGCTCTTGAGCAGGAGAGAAGCAGGGCCCCTCGAAGGCCGGTGGCTGGGAACAGGGCAGACCGGAGAAGGGAAACGGCCCCCCTGGGCTGCTTTGCCGAGACTCTGGTCACTTGTGGGAGGTGGGAGGTGAGGAGCACCAGACATTCGACTCCGGAGGGACCCCAGGTCCCCGCAGCCTGCATTCCAGAGCTGCCGGGCCTCGCCATTCCCAGGCCTGGAGTCTGAGCACTATTTTGAGGAGGGGGCCTGGGAGGCTGAGCGGTGGAGACTGGGGGGTTGGGGAAGGCATTCCTGACGCCGCTGCCTGCGTGTAACTGGGTGTGATTTACGGGGACGCTTCCCTGGTTCTCAGGGGAAACCAGCCGTTTCCCACCACCCTGGGGACGTGGGCTCTCAGGATATTATAAAAAAATTTTATAGGTTCTGAGGGCCTTGATGGTCCCTTCCCCCGACGTGGCTCTGTCACAGTATCCTTCAGGGGCTTTTACCCACGCGGTTCCATCTTCCTGGATCACCCTTCCCAGCTTTTTCCCGCCCGAGGGGTGACAGTGACAAGGATAACAACAGGAGACCCAGCAGCCTGGACAACAGCCAGGAGCGTGTATTGCAGGCCTACTAGCCGCCACGCTGAGTGCGTTACGTGCATTTTCTCACGAGATTCTCTAGCAATCGGATGAGGCAAGAAGGCTTTGCTCTAAGGAAGTCCGGGGAGGTGAAGGGATTTGCCTGAGGCCCATAGCCAAGAAGAGGAGGAGGTGGGATTTGAACCCAGGCCTCCCTGGGGTTAGGATTTGCCTTGGATGTGGGGAGGACCGCCTGGGAATCTGTGGCCAGGAATCAGGGAAATGGGAAGAGTGGGAGAAAGGGAGAGATGAACCCTGACCGTTTGGCTCTGTGGATAGAGCGTTGGCCTGTGGACTGAAAGGTCCAGGTTCGATTCCGGTCAAGGGGCATGTACCTTGGTTGCGGGCACATCCCCAATGGGAGGTGTGCAGGAGGCAGCTGATTGATGTTTCTCTCTCATCGATGTTTCTAACTCTCTATCCCTCTCCCTTCCTCTCTGTAAAAAAAAAATCAATAAAGTATATTTAAAAAAAAAAAAGAAAGGGAGAGATGAGACAGAGGGTGGGAGGAGAGTAAGAGGAGGAGAGAGAAACTGAGGCACGTCTTGGCAGCCTTGCGTGAGTTTGAAGAGAGAACGCAGAATTATTTGCAAAAGGCCCATCCGGCTCCAGGTACAAAGCCAAAGACAAAGATAGACAGACACGGGGGCTGTGTGTCAGGAGGAAGGTGAGCAGGTGACCCACGGCAGGCAGCGAGAGCTGGGGTGCAGGGAGCTGGAGCCCCAGGGGCCCCCGTCGGGGAGGAGGCAGAGGGCACGGTGCCTGGAACTCAGGGCTTCCTCCCAAGAAGGGGAGGGCCGGTCCTGGCTGCCTCGGCTTCCCGAGCCTTCTGATCTGCGTTAGGAAGCAGAAAGGGGCTGCGCGTTACAAGTTACCTTTGACACGCTCACCTCGACCAAGGTACAGTCTTCCGTGCAGAGAAGCTGCAAGGCGGGACGATTGGCTTGTAGACGAAAAACGACTGCACTTTAAAAAATAGTAATTAGCAGGGCACCCCGAGTGGTGTGGTCTGAGTACCAGGCAAAGCTGAAATGCTCTGCTTTCCACTCTGTGCTTTCCACTCTGTGCACGCGTCTCCATGCGTGAGCATCTGTGCTCATGGGGAGGCGCCGTCTAAATCCCCTAGTCCAGTGGTCGGCAAACTCCTGAGTCAACAGAGCCAAATATCAACAGGACAACGATTGAAATTTCTTTTGAGAGCCAAATTTTTTAAACTTAAACTTCCTCTAACGCCACTTCTTCAAAAGAGACTTGCCCAGGCCGTGGTATTTTGTGGAAGAGCCGCACTCAAGGGGCCAAAGAGCCACCTGTGGCTCGCGAGCCGCAGTTTGCCGACCACGGCCCTCGTCGGCACGTGAGGCCCTGTGGGCTTGGGAGGTGGTGGGGATTTGGGGGGGGGGTGTCAAATGGTCAACTGACCACGTGTATCCCTGTGGGCACTAACTGGCAGGGTGACTTGCAAACAGGGCCATGACCAAAGCCTGCAAAGCCCCATTTTACAGATGAGGAAAGTGAGGCTCAGAGAGGGTAGGCTGGAATCTGAACGTGGGTTGGCCTCCAGAGCTTGCCCTCACGCTTCCCCCGAGGCCTGAGAGCTCTAGCTCTCACCCGAACAGGCCCAGGCCGGAGCAGCTCCCTGTTCTGTGTCCCCACAGGCACCCCGCCCTCCGGCTCTCTGGAACGGTTTACGGTGCCCTGAGCCCAGCAGGCCTTTCAGACCTGCAGAGTCTTAACGATGCCCTTCCCACGGCTTGGAATGCCCTTTCCTCCATCCCCGGAAAACTCCTACACATTCTGCAAAACCCAGCGTGGGAGTCACCTCCTCAAGGAGGCCCTTCACGAGCATACCCACCCCTCTACGTCCTCCCACGGGCGCCTGTTCATTGCCCTGTCTCTTCCTTTCAGTCTTGGGCACCTGCTATGCAGCAATCACTCACCCAGTCACACCCTTTAGTGAGAGATTAGCAAATGAATTGGCTGAGGGAGCTCAGCAGGTTGGTGTGTTGAGCCTCCTATCCCCAGGACCGGGCTCTTGTCACAGCACTGAATTATAGGACGAATGATAGTAGTAGTGGCTGACGCCAGCTGCTTCGTGCTGGGCCCCCGAGCTAAACACAGTACCTTCACCATCTCATTAAATCTCCCCACCAACTCCCTGAGGAGGGGACTCTTACTGTCCCATTTTACAGACGAGCAGGGCAAGGCAGGAGAGGTGAAGTGGTGGGCCGGAGGTTGGCTGCCAGTGAGGAGCTGAGCCTGATACCTGCTGGTTTCCAGCTCCTGAGTCTTAGCTGAATCCCATGGGGGATGAGGAGATGATTGAGTGAATGAGTGACAGGCTGAATGAATGAATGAACGAATGAACGAACGAATGGATGAAGTGATAGGCAGATGAAAAAAAATCAGTGGCTGCTTTATCTCTGCAACCACATGTGACTTGCTCCACAACCAGCCCCCTCCACGCTACCAACTCTGGGGCAAATGCTGCAGCCCCGTCCCCAGCCAGGTGGCCCTAGGGGTGCTGGGCAGCCTCCATTTCCTGTCAGGCCCCATCTACCCCCCTACCCATGACTCCTTTCATTGGGTCTAGACTCCAGTGGATCCTGGGCCACGGCTGTGGGGCGTAGACACCGGGTCCTGAGCCCTGGCAGGCACGTTTGTCCAGGGCCCTTGGGCAGGCACCGGGCAGGCATCACCCCAGTGCCCAGCCCTCCTGCAGCTAATGGGCAGGGATCCTTGCCTAGTGAGTTAAAACCCCCTTGGCCACTGCCTGCAGCCTCCTGATCTGTGACGAGGGGGACGTAGGTCAGCGGGAGCCTCTCGCCCGCGACGTGGGCCCGTAACTCACGTGGCGGACGCGTCAGGGGTGTATTTGGGCTGCAGCGTCGTAAGCTCCAGGCCTCGGGTCTGTGAGTGCCATCCTGACAGTTAAATGGGTTGGAATTCAATTGCCTGTGACAAGAGGGCTGATTTCCCCGACCGCTTTCCTCCGGGGACTGCGTGGCTCCCCGGAGGGAGAGTGGGGAGGCCCGGGCTTGCAGGAGGCCGGCTTCTGGCCAGCTGCCCGCCACGGTGCCTTCCCCGGCGCCGGACACGCCGCTCGCCAGCAGCCAGCTCCAGGCCAGTGCAGGCCTTGCTGTGTGTGCACAAAAGAGGGGACAGAGGGCGGGCAAACGGGGCTGTGTTGAGACACTCTGATACTTGGTGGCTGTCTTGCTGTGTGACCTTGGACAGATCTTTTCCCCTCTCTGGGCCTCAGTCTCCCTTATTTTAAAATGTGAGGGTTCATTGTCTCTCTTCCTTCATTTCCTCCCTCCCTCCTTCCCTCCCTCCTTCCCTCCCTCCCGGCCTTTATGAAATTCCTATGTGTAGTTCTTAGTGTGCTGGATGCTAAGAGTTAATAAGACTTACACGGCTCCTACCCCTCAAGGCAAGTGGATTGCATTGCTGTGTGGCCTCAGGCAACACCCTCCCCCTCTCTGGGCCAGGACTCACCCACTGGGAGACCTCAGCAGAGTACGCTGCGGAGGCTCTGAACGATAAGGCCTTGTTGAGGCCACCTCTGCCCCCACGCTCTCAGGAAACTTCTGGTGTGAACAGCCAGGCAGGGCCCAACAGCGGCGGCAGCAGCAGCAGCATCTGATGAAAAGCTGGCAGGTCCGGCTCCTGCCTCCCCGCCAGGGTGACGTGGACACGGACGTGCTCTGCCAGACCCGGGTGATTTATGTACCTGTCCCACAGGGTGCACTTGCTCAGCCTGGGAGGCAGAGGGGCCAGGAGGGGCCGGGAAGAGGGTGTTTAATGAGGCAGGTAAATAGTAGGTGAGCGAGCGGTGGTGAGAGCCACAGGCCGGGGGGAGGGGGGGGAGGGGGGAGGGGAAGAGAAGGGGGAGGGGGGGTGGAGGCTCTCTCTGGCTGGGAAGCGTGAGGGGTCCTGATGATGTCTGGGGCCTGTGGTTGCTGGCATGTGTCTGAGATCAGAGAGGCTATCCCTCCGTTGGCTTTCCTGTCTTGTCCTCCATGGGGAGTTGGGAAGCTGGCCTAGGGCTCAGAGTCTTGGATTCAAATCCTGCCTCCCCAGCTCTGTGATGGAGGGGGGCCCTGGACCTGCCACTCTGACCCTCGGTTTCCTCCTCTGTGAGCTGGAATGCATCCAGCGCAGCTGAGAGCTCAGCGGGGAGCCAGCTGCTTTGAGGCGACTGTGTTCGGTGCAGCAGAGCCCGGAAGCACAAACCCAGGGATTGTGGGAGGGCGAGGCCTGGGAGTGGCTCCCCGAGCCCACCCCCACGCCTGGTAAACAGTAGGCGCTCATAGCATCAGCTCGTGCGGAGTCTGGAGGCTTGAGAAATGTCTCTCGGGGATCCTCCAAAAGAGGCTGCGGTGTGATTGATAGGACGGCGAGGAAGGGCATCCCGGGCAGCGGGAACAGCATGTGCAAAGGCCTGGAGGCGGGGCAGATCTGGGCCTTGTCAGGAAGCCAGGACATGTCCTGGGTGACAGGAGAGAAGGGGCAGCAGTGTAGACAGCGAGGCCGAAGGTCAAAGACAGGGGTGAGGAGGACTGGGGAGGGCTGGGGGGGGGGGGGCGGGGGCGTGGTCAGATTGGAGTCTGCTTTCTCTCCCGTTTTTTGTTCTGTTCAACTCCTCTACACACTACCCACGTATGCAGTTTTATACACCCGTGTCCACGTCATGTCACCCACGTGTTTCTTTAGCGCTGACAGTTTTATTTCTTTCCTTTTCTTTTTCCTCGGCTCCCTCCGGCCTCTGCTCCTGCCTCAGACGCGCCTCCCGAGCAGGTCACCCAAGTTAACAGGCCCCGTCTTAATTCTCCCACCCCTGTCACACCTGTCCCCAGGTTCCTATCCTCATCGTCAGACACACACACGTGCACGTGTGAACCTGCGTGATGGGGTTCCGGTCAGAGCTGCAGGCTCCCGCCGCACACCCCTTTCTCCTCCGCGTCCTTCCCGCTGGGAGCATCTCCCGGTGATCTCTCGAGCCGATCGAGCCGATCGGTGGAGCTCTGCTCCTGCTTGTCGCTGGTCGAGGCCCGGGTACCGTTGCCTGGCGTGACGCGCCCCCCCCCCCCCTGCATCCTCCCTCCCCCGACTCAGGGCATTGCTTTGGTTTTTGCCTTTCTGATTTCTCGCCGCTGCAAATGACGCTGCGGGGAACATTCGCGAGCACATGGCCTTAAGTGTTATGCGTTTGCTTCCGTGGGAGGGAATCCCAGGAGGGGGATTTGCTGGGCCCTAAGGTAGATTTTACATTTTCAGGGATGTAGCGCGATCGCTTTTCTCAGAGGCTGGAACACTTCCCGTCTCCGGCGGTGATGATCGAGAGGGCATTTTTCTCCCCAGCCTAGCGGGGGGCCAGGGATTTGGGTTTTCCGAGGATCTCTCTGGCCGCAGAGGGGGGCCCGGGGGAGGGGGATGGATGAGAAGGCAAGATGCCCTGACTTGATTCATTATTTAATTAATAACTGCCGGACCGCGAACCCCAATCGATTCATTGATTGATTCATTCAATCATTTGATAAACAGCTACGGAGGGTCTCCTCGGTGGCAGGCACTGTGGGTAGGAACTAGGGAGATAGTGATAAAAGTACTCAGATAATTCTCACGGAATTTAGATTGTTCAACAAAGGCATAAAAAAATAAATAAAAAAATGTTATCAATGGGACGTGGGCAGGTTTCAGCCTTGTTCAGTCGGGTCCAAGGGGTGTGTGGAGGTGCTGATTAGGTTCAGTATTAAGCAGACGTGTCAGCACCTGAAATGGGGAGTGAGCCCCCTGTCACTGGAGGCAGGCAAGCAGATCCTAGTCAACTTATTGCCATGGCTCCTGGCATCAGCGAGGGGGTTGGGTCAGGGGACTTGCAGGCCCCTCCCAGCTTCGGGTGACCGATCACGCGCTAGACCTTGGCCAGGATCCCCCTCCCACGGGATTGCCCCCCGGCCTGATGGCTCGGAGCCCATTTGCGCTCAGGCTTCCTGGCTCCCGGCATCACACTGGCTCCTGGCTCCTCAAACCTGCCGGGGACTGCCAGGCACCCCACCAGCCGCAGGCTCGCAGGGGCCCTCCCCGCCCGCCCGCCTCCTCCTGGGCCTGTCCTGTGTCTGAGGCTGCTGTCCTGGGTTGCCGGGGCAACCCTGGATCTGTGCCGCACTCCGAGCCCCCCCCCCCCCGACTTTTCCGCCTTTTCCACGCTCTGGACACGGCAGCTGCTCCTGCCTCCTGTCTGGGAGGGGGCCCCTGGGGTGGAAACCCATTGATGTGGGTGATGGCAAGCGCCCTGAGCCCATGGCAGGCCAGGTCCCCCCTCTAGCTCCGGCGGGAGGGACCTTCTCCTGGCTGTGCAGCATGGAGTAAGAACCCAGGCCTGGGTTCGAATCCTGCTCCTTCATCTCCATCATCTCTCCGTGCAGATGCTCTGCCCCGAAGTGCCTGGATCCGCTCGGCCTCCAGAGAAGAGCCCGCTGGCCTGGCCCAGCATCCCCCCCTGCCCTCCCCCCCCCAGTGGCTTCCTCTCTGATTCCTGGCAGAGGGCTGGGGTTCTCGGTGACTAACGGGCCCACTTATTCCCGGAGACTCCCCCAGCCTGTCACCTGACCCTGCGCCTGAAGCCTGGGGCTGGTGTCAAGGAGCCTTGTCCTCCCAAAGCCCCTCTCCCTCGGGGACCCTGTGGGGGGACCCGGCAGCCCCTGGCCCCACCCTCAGCAGCACAGAGACTTCCAGGGGGCGGGAGGCGGCGAACCCGAGCACCACCCACGTGACTGAAAATTCACCCTGTAGCTTCAGGTGGGTCCCGTCCCATCCACGCTTTGGGTCGGGTCAAACCAGTGACCTCGGAGGGTCCGTTCTCGTTTCCTCCTTTTGCGGGGCAGCAGCGTTCTTCCTCTGAACGACATCGTGCGCGGAACACGATGAGCAAGACCGGGGCCGAGAAGGACGCGGGTGGGGAGCTGGAGAATTCTGCCGTGGAGACCAGCAGAGGTAGGGCCTGGGGAGGGAGAAAAGAGGGGGATCAGGCGAGAGTTAGATCAGAGCGCGCCCCTCTGCCCGGCCCCTCCCTCAGGTCCCTGTCCTCTGTTTAGAGAGTTGGTCCCACCAAGTTGAATGGCTTCGCATTTGAACAAAAGCTTCCAGAGACTTGACCTGAGCCCGCCCCCACTCAGAAGGGCTCCCCGTGAGCTCTCTGGGGGGCTGGGGGGGGGGCAGGTGGACCTCGGCGGAGTCTGAGCAGCACGTTCTGTTTACAGCGGGAGGGGCCCTGACTTCTCAGGGAGAGTATTTTGGGAGAGACTGTCTCCCCGGCATCTGGATTGGGGTGGGGACCAGCTGCTGCCGCCGCCTCTGCCTCCACGCGGCTGTCACGGGCGGGGACGGGCCGCCAAGTGCTGGCAGGGGGCTGAGCAGGAGGAATTCTGTCCCTCCCGCCGCTGTCTGTCTGTCTGTCTGTCCTCTGGTCTCCCTGGAAGATCCCAGGTTTGGATCCCGACTCCCGCTGGTTCACTGCGGGGCCCTGGGTGAGAAGGGTCCCCTGGCGAGCCCGGGGTTCTCGTCTCTAAGATGGGGTGCCGCGCGGGACCGCCTTGCACGGAGCAGGGGAGGCGACAGGAGACCACGCGCCCGGACGTTCGGGTCGACGATGCGGACGCGTTACTCCCCGCACCCGGGTCTGCACGTGTAGGGACCAGGGACCCTCGCGGGGAGGCCCCTGCCTCCCGTGAAACACACACTCACTCTCTGAGACACACGTGACATGGACACATCCACGGTGAGACGGACTCAGACAGAGGCATTCACACACGCTGGCTCGTGAGCACATACATCTGTGCACGCACACATGCACACATGTGCGCACACACGCACTCCACTTCAGCCCAGGGAGTGTCTTTCTTGCCAGGCAGCCCTTTCCAACCCGGAGAAAGGCAGACGGGGCCATGTCCTCCCGGAATGGCTGGTCTCTCCGGGGAGGCAAACTCTTCACTGAACCCCAAACACAGGACACGGAGCAAAGGCGTTCAGACCCGGGGAAGGGCCCTCGGCACCATCACAGGCCACCCGACGCCGAGGGTGTGACGCTGGGGTAGAGTGTGGTTCAGAAAGCAGCCTGGCAGGAGGCAGTCAAGGAGGGCTTCTCGGAGGAGGAGCGGTGGAGCCGTGTTGCTTAGCCCGTTCCTGCCGGAACGGAACCCTGGGCTGAACCGCCCTTCTGATAGTCTGCGTCACCTTCAGGGCACCGACCCATCTTCGTGGCTGCTGCCTGGTGTTGCTCATACGTGCGCGGTCGGACTCACATACACACGGAACTCTGCCAACTTGATAAGATGATCCCCGTTTTTACGGATGAGGAAATCGAGGCTCAGGTCTCATGGCCAAAGTCAAAGAGCCAGGAAGCTGGAGCTGAGTTCGGAATGCCAAGTCCAGTGCCAGGTTTTCAGGAGCCCTCCCGGGGTCCCCGTCTCCAGCAGCCGCCTCTCTTCCCTTCCCCATGCCAAGCCCCACCTCGCTCAACCCAACCCCGGGTCTCTCTCTAAGTGGCAGGTGAGCTCCCTTTGAGTGACAGGACCTGACGTCATTGTGGACAGACTTAGTGTCCAGGACCCTTCGGAAGGAGTTGGAGCCCTGTGTCTCGGCCAAGTTCGGCCCCAGTGAGTCCTCCCATCTCATGGAGGCGCCCCTCGCAGGGGCAGGGGGTGAGCCGTAACCCCATCTGTCTGTCTGCAGGTGAGGGCAGTTGGGGCTCTCTCAGCCTCCTGGACAGCTGTAACCTCCTGTGGGGACCGTGGCGGGAGCCTTGAGGACGATGGCATGACAGGAGCCTGGGTGCCGGCCTAGACTGGGGTTCCCACCCTGGCCCCGCCTCGTCTCGGAGCCCTTTGCCTGGAACATGGGAGATGGAACAGCACCGGCCTGCTGTGCGGTGGGGCTTTGCCCCGCTCTCACGCTCGGGCGCTGCCTGGGTCTGGAATCTAGTAAGTGCTCAATAAACATTGGTCCCAAGTATGCGCCATTGAGCTGTGGTGAGGGTTCAATAAGATGAAACCTTTAAAGGGCCCGGGACACAGCAGGCATTTAATGAGCGATCGCCGCCGTGTTCACGTAAAATGCTGGGAACGCTGTCTGGGAAGTGATACTGCGATGGAGAGTCGTGGGAAATATTACTATTGGTTATTTGACGATGATGGGAGGTGTGCAATAAAAACCATGACACCGGGCGTCAATTACATGCCAGGCGTCATGCCAGGCACTTGATACGTCTCGCTCTCCTTCGATGTTCCCGGGACGGAGAGGGACATGGTATCACCCCCATTCTACCGAGGAGCACACGGAAGCTCAGACAGGGCCCCGCTTGCCCCTAATGTTGAAGCTGAGAAAGAGAGGAGCCAGGATTTGACCCGAGCGCCTCTACGGAACACCCAGGGACGGTCTCCCCAGCCTTGGTCCTTCCTGGGACCGCTTGCCCATGTTCGCCCCATGATTGAGCCAAGGTCATCGTTCAAATCAACTTGACATGAACTCACTTCAAAAAAGACCTCAACCTGAGCCTTAGCAACAATATCCGTGACTCCCCAGGTTGGACGTGGGGATATGTTTAGTACGCACTAAAATAAATATGTAAGAACTAGAGGCCCGATGCACGAAATTCACGCAAGAGTAGGCCTTCCTTCCCCCGGCTGCCGGCACCGGCTTCCCGCTGGCACCGGGGACCCGGGCTTCCCTCACAGCCCCGGCTTCGTCCGAAAGGTTGTCCGGAAGGATGTCTGGTCTAATTAGCATATTACACTTTTATTATTATAGACTAGAGGCCCGGTGCACAAAAATTCGTGCACTTGGGGGCCCCTCAGCCAGGCCTGTGCCCTCTCGCAGACCAGGAGCCCTCAGGGGATGTCTGACTGATGGCTTAGGCCCGCTCCCCGCCGGCCCTGCCCCCCGCCAACCTGTCATTCTGCCGTTTGGTCGATTTGCATATTAGGCTTTTATTATTATAGATTATCCCCTCAAAATATTTTTTTGCCTGCGTGTCACCTGCCACCATCCCTTGGCCATAGGGGTGTTTAAAACTCATGTTGGGATTCACCTAGCTCCACGGTCTTATTTCATGGGACAAGGCCCAGAGAAATTCAGTCGTTTGCCCAAAGCCACACAGCAAGCCCGACTCAGACCTCCTGCCTTCCAGGCCTGGGGGCATCGCCTGCCCCTCAAACAACTGTGTGTGTCAGGGGAGGCAGCTGCCTGGCTCTGGAATGGGAGCAGGGGGAGCTTCCTTCACCATCCCTTCAGGGCTGCGTTCTTGTTCCCATTTTAACCTTTTGCACTCGGATGTCGAGTGTGACTCCACACGGTTAGCATTAGAATAAAGGAATCGAGAAAAAAGCAAGCGAGTGCAAAGGGTTAAAGTGGAGGGAACTGAGGCTCAGAGAGGTCAAGCAGCTCTTCAGAGGACGCACAGCAAGTCAGGGGTGGAGCTGGGATTCGAATCCCGGATCCAGGTGTTGTGCTGTAGAGAAGGTGGCTGAGGACACATGGGCCCAGGAAGAGGGATGCTGCTGCCTGGGGTGACGATGCGGTGGACACTGGCCAGCTGGGGGGCTTTCCACCTTGGGGTCCACCTACCTCTGCTTCCCAGCCTGACACGCAGGTGCGCCGCACCCCCTGCCTCCTGGGATAGATGTAGGCCGCAGGGGCCGGGGCCGAAGCCGGCGGGCCGCATATTTTTAATTGGGAGGAGAATGTCCCAGCCCCGGAGCCTCCGCCAGCCCTGCCTCCTCGCGCCCAGGAATGCGCTCGCTTCCTGTCTTCGGTAGCCTCTCGTTTTCTCCCCAGCCCCGGCAGCCCCGTCTTCTCAAGTCGAGACGGCAAAAGGTCTTGGGAATTTTCGTGAAACTCTTAAACCTGGCCGCGAGCCAGAGGGAAACAGCTCTGCGCGGGGCTGAGGCTGTCTGGGAGACGATAGAAATACGGCGTTCCTGAGTGTGCGGGGGCCGGCGGCCAGATCTCCGCCGCACCAGGCCCCGCGGGCAGGAGGAGGAGGAGGACTGTGGCCAGGGAAGCAGCGTTTGCTGTGGGCCAGCCTTCAGCGGCCTCAGGCCTTATCCCAGCAAAGCCTCCGGGGCTGGATGCGGCAGGTGCCGTCAGCGGCCCGTCATCTCGGAGGAAGAGACTGAGGCCCAGAGAGATGCAGGGACTGGCCCAAGGTCACACAGCAGGGAGCGGTGAGCTGGGATTGGAGCCCAGTCTTTACCATCGTATCACCTTTATGCACACCCGGACCTACGTGCACACCCGTGTGTACCCATACCAACTCACACGGACACGGTCCATGCATACACACAGTCACATGTACACACACTTACACACACACATGCGTAGACATACAGCATTCACACACAACACACACATGCCGATGTTTACACACACATGGGCACAATACATGCACACACAAGCACAACGGTCACAACAGAGGTGACACAAACCAATACACACACATGCATACATACATTCACACATGTGTACACCCCCCCTCACTCGTACACGCGTTCCGAGACGCGACGCCAAGGTGCTCACCTGGCTGTCTGGAGCCGGGCCAGGCCTCCGTCCCTGGGATCCTGGGAGCGGCAGCTTCCTTCCGCCCCTCTCTCCCGGCCTCCCTCCCTGCCTCCCTCCCTCCCTCCCTCCCTCTTCCCCCAGATGTTTGCCGTGTCTCCCGCCAGCCGGCCAGATGTGCTCGACGCCTCGGGATGTCTCAGAAATCCAGAGGCCGGGGGGGGGGGGCGGTTCCAGATTGCCCCCAGATGTCTCCGCAGCAGCACAGTGACACCAGGCTGAGCGGGGCCAGACCCTGGAAAGGGACCCGTCACCCTGCAAGGTCACTGGGTGGCATCCCGTGGGGACGGCAGGCCAGGGGGGCCGAGGTTCGTGCTCCAAGTGGGACCCTTGAGCCTGAGTTCCCCTTGAAGCCACGGTGAGGCTCGGGACTGACTCTCTGCTTCCTCTGAGCCTCAGTTTCCACATCGGGGCGTAAGGGCCAGCGCGGCCAGCGCGGCTTCACGGGGGTGTCGGGGGATTGGCGACACTAAGAATGGAAAGGAATCTCACAGACCTCTCAGCTCTCCAGTGGCAGATGCGGTAACGGAGGCCCGTGACCAGGCTGCGAGCCAGGGGCAAAACGGGGCTCAGAGACCGGGTCCCGCAAATCTCGGACGGATCACGTTCTAGGTTACACCTAAGCAGCCCCTTCAGCGGCAACACACACGCAATGGAACGCGGGGACGAAAAGACGGTTCTTTCTGCCAGCAGGCCGCTTCTGACATTTTCCCCAGGGATTACCGACCAGCACGATGGAATGTCTCCGCGAAGCTGGCCCCCAGGCCAACGCCCTGTCTATAACACCCGCCTCTCCCCGGACTTGGGGTTTTGCTGTCTCCTCCCAGGCTCTCCAGTCCAGTTCTGCGATGTCAGAGGCTTGGGAGCAGGGCAAACCCAGCCCAACAGCCCTGGGTACTGACCCGGCTGTGTGGCCCTTTCTTCCCCAGGGAGGCGAGGAGATCACAGTGGCAGGAAGACGGGCTCCCAGAGAGGCACATGTGAGCTCAGTTCCTGGTCAAGCCTCTCACCCGCTGAGTGAGCATAATTGCGTGAATTCCCGGAGCCTCAGTTTTCTCATCTGTAAAATGGGAAGACCACACGTCGCGAGGCTTAAGAGAAAGAACAGATGTGTGTGTGGCGCGTAGTGGGGCTGGCCCAGGAAGCTCTTGGTCGGTGGCCCAGGACATGAAGCCTGTTTTCCAGTGAGATGAAGGGACGCGCCCGAGGTAGCCCGGATCAGGGGGAGCGGCCAGGGCGGGCTGACCCACAGCTTGGCTTGGGCTGCAGGCCAGCCGGCTGGGGGATGTGATGCCGTTTTTCCAGGCCTTCCCCCTAGAACAGACCCCAGGTTCTCTGCAGATACTGTGCTTCTTGCCTCCCCGGACGTCTCAGACAAAAATCCCGGAAACGCATCGCGATGCCGCTCGCTCAGGCCCAGGCCTATAAAAAGCTGACCGGGGCTGTTATTTTAAGGGCTGTCACGGCGATTCCCTCCGAAGGTTCTTGCTGGAATTGGCCTCGGTTCCCTGGCTGGTGGCAGAGCTCCGGGCTGGCTTTCAAGGGCAAGATACAGACAGGGGGAGGCAGCTGCTGCCAGGGGAGGCTGAGGGCTAAATGCACACTCTCCGAGGGGCCGCCCTGCCTCTCCTCCCGCCCTCCTCCTCCAGCAGCCTGAGCATCTCCTGTGTACCCCCTGGGTGACCCTTTTACAGAGAAGGAAGCCATGGCTCAGAGAGGGACAGTGCTATGCCCAGGGCCACACAGCACAGGTCTCCCAGACTCCCAGCTCCGAACCCCCTTTCCGGCTGCCCGGCCTCGGCAGCCTCTCTCCTTTGTCGGCTGCTCTTCTCCCCCAAACGCTTCCTTATCTCCCCTTCCCGCATCTCTCCTTTTCCCTGTCTCCTCCCTTCCCCTCGCCTCTTCTCTTCCGGTTCTTCTGCGGGAAATCCCAGGCCCGCCCCGCGTTCCCCGTGTCGTGATCATCATCGTGGTAAAGACAGAGAACCCGCCAGGAGAGACGGTGTAAGTGTGCGCAGCATCCTGAGCTTTTCCTGCGGCCCAGGCTGGGAGGGAAGTCTGTCCGGTGGGTAACACCGTCCAGTAACCCCGGGAGGCGGGCGCGTACTGCGCCACCTTCTAGGCAAAGATGGGGAGCTCTGGGAGTGAGCTGCCGGCCAAGGCCCCCCAGATGTGCGGCGGCGGGGAGGGGGGAGTTCTGTCTAGCTGACACTGGAGACCCCACACTCTATGTTGCATTAGATACACACACACACACACACACACACACACACACACACAGGCTCATTTTCAACATTAAGATTTAACTTACTGTCAAGGGCACAACGTTAAAGTGAGGTCCTCAGCGTACTTACACGCCGATCACAAAACCCAGCAGGTTCCCTGTGGCCCCTCCCAGGTGACACCCAAAGTCCCCAGTCTTAACCCCAAACGGTGGCCCCGGCCAGGCCTGGGCTGGAATCCCTATTGTGTCACCTCCAGCAAGTTGCTTCACCTCTTTGAGCCTCAGTTTCTCAGTCTGTGAAATGGAGCTACCACCCGCTCCGTTATAGGGCAGGGGCAGAGGAACCCTGTCCGGGGTCACACGCACCCACAGAACACGGGGGCTCATGGCCAGTATTATTAATACGCCAGAGCCTCGTCTGCCCCCCACTCCGCGCAGTCTTGGAGGCTGATGTCACCCATCGGTCCCCAACCCCTCTCTGAGTCCCCAGCCCCAGCCTGAGGCGACCCCCAGAGCCGGGCCTGCTTCTCGGGTGGCGGGGGCGGGGGGGGGGGAGGGCGGAAATGAGGCGCGCAGCCCCTGACCCCAGCCGTTGGCCTGACCCTCAGACCACAGCCTGCAAGAGGCTAACCCCCTCCCCACGGCCCCGGGGCCCCCCTCGGTTGAAGAGGCTGCGCCTGCCCGCACCCATTCATGTATTTTGTATTATAAAATGACTCCCGTCGCCATGGCAACATAAAAGGAGCCGATCTCATTACTGAGGCCCGGACACATTATTTTCTCCAAGGAATTTCTTCTCTTCTTTTCATTATTTCCCTCCAAAGGTCAGTTATCCTCTCAGGCGGGGCGGGGGGCGGTGGGGGGGCCCCCGCGAAAGGTGAGCCGGATTCATGGCAGAATTCCCCTGGCGGAATTTACAATCATTTTGCCTTTTTCCCCGCTCTAACACCATTGGAGAGGTTTTCTTGCAGCGAGAGGCTCTCTTTAACCCCTGCAGCCCTGGCAGGCAGGCGGTGCGGCCGATGGGGCGGGCGCTGCCCTGGGAGTTCCCACCCCTGACTGTGCCTCCTGCACATGGTCCCCTGAGGCCAGTTGACTCCGCGTCCTGAAGGGCCCGGGAATCTGGGGTTGGCCCCATTCGCCATGGAGAATTGGCAAATAACTCACCGTTCTTCGTCCTCCCGCCGAGGAAAACACCCCTTCACAAGTCAGTGCCAGCGATCGTAGTAATTCACGTGAAGATCTGGGACGCGGCGTGGTGTAGTGGTTAGGAGTTTGGCTCTAGAGCCAGGCAGGCCTGGATTCCCATCCTGGCCTTGCCCCTGTCAGGCTGTGCGACCTTGGGCAAGTTGCTCCACCTCTCTGAGCCTCGGTTATAAAACAAGGCTCGTACTAGTGGCTGCCTTACAGGTGTGTGTGTGGGGGGTGAGGATGGAGTGAGACATGTATGTAAAGCTTGAAGCAGAGTACCTGGCACACAAGAAACAATACATATTGGGGATGGTTTGTCTTTAGGTCCACATATGTGCCAGTTACCGTGTGTATCAGTTACCTATTGCTGTGTAACAAATCGGCCCCTAGATGTAGTAGCTTAAAACAACATAATCACTTACTATCTTTCATCGTGTCTGGGGACCGGGAATTTGGGTAGTTGGGTTGGGTGGTTCTGGCTCAAGATGACTCTTGCTGTTGTGGTCAGATGTCTGGGGCTGTAGTCTTCTGAAATCTTGACCAGGATTGGAAGATCTCATCCCATGAGGGCTCACTCCTGGCTAGCTGCTGGACAGGGGCCTCGGTTCCTCTGGGTCTCCCCATGGGTCTAGCCCAGTGGTCGGCAAACCACGGCTCGCGAGCCACATGCGGCTCTTTGGCCCCTGGAGTGTGGCTCTTCCACAAAATACCACGTGCGGGCGCGCACGTACAGTGCGATTGAAACTTCGTGGCCCATGCGCAGAAGTCGGTTTTCGGCCCGGGCGAGTCTATTTTGAAGAAGTGGCGTTAGAACACTCAAGGGGCCAAAGAGCCGTATGTGGCTCGCGAGCCGCGGTTTGCTGACCACTGGTCTAGCCTCAAGGCTGCTTGAGCATCCTCACAAGGTGGCATCTGGCTTCCCCCGGAATGAGCGATCGAGAGAACAGGTGAACGCTACCATGGCCTTTATGACCTCGCCTCAGACGCCATGCGCCATCATGTCCTCCAGCTTCTATGGGTCGCGCCGGCTTGCTCTGATTCACTATCAGAGGGTACCACACAAAGGCGTGGATAGCAGACCCCAAGGATTATTGGGGACGATCTTGGAGCCTGGCTACCAGACACCACCACCTCCTTTGGGTGTATGATCTCACTGAATCTTCATAATGAAGGTTTGAGGCTGATGCCCATTTCCCAGAGGGGAAAATGGAGGCTCGGAGAAGGCAAATGACTTGTCCAAGGCTTGGAGACTACCCAGTCTGATTCCAGGCCCAGATTCTTCCCTCCCGCCCCCCCCCCCCGCCGCCCCCCGCCCCGTTTCTTATGGACCTAGTCCCCCTCCTGGTCAGATTTGGCTGGCCTGGAGGGACAGAGATCTGCTGGGAAATGAACCCCCAGGCCGCCTGAGTCTGTTTTGCAGCTGGTCGGGGCAGAGCAGCGCACAGACACTCGACAAGGGAAGCCAGTCAAAACACTCCCCGCCGACGAAGCCAGCGGAATAAGTGTGTTTGTGAAACTGACGGCGTTTTTGTTGACAGGCAAATGTCTATATTACACGGCAACAAATGGCTGGGAGATGCAAGAATGCAGTCAATCACTGGGGATTTTTTTTTTTTTTCTCTTCCCCCTCTTTAAGAAAGGAAAGCGCTCCCACTACCAAGCAGGAGGAGTGATGTTTGCAGATCTCCGCCCTAAGCCAGCCAGGTCCTGGGGCGCAGCGTGGAGATCCAGGAGCAGCACACGCCCGTGTGAACGGGGCAGGGAAGGGTTGTCAGGGTCTTTTCAGGAAGCGGGAATTCCTGACCCGAGGGGGGAAGGGCCATCCTGAGGTGTCCTGGGGATGAGGGGGCCCGGAACACCCGGTCGGTTGTCAGCGACTCGCTGCTTGGCTCCGATTTCCGGCTGGCTTTGAGAAATGCAGGATTCCTCACACTCAGATCCTCCTGGGATAGAGAGTTGGTGAGAAGGCAGGCACCCAGGCCCTGGCCCTGGCCAGTCTGATTCATCGGGCTGGGGAGGGTGGCCCACGTATCTGTACGTCGCATACCCGTCCACCTCTTCTGGGAACACTGATGCGGGCTTTTCTGGGGCCACTCTGAAAAACACGTGGGGTGCCTGCTATTTCCTGGGCCTGCACACGCCTCCTGGTCATGCTTCAGGTCTGCCGGATAGCACTCTTTCAACTTCCGAAGTCGTTGCTTCATTGGTTCGTTCATGCATTCATTCATTCATTCATTCATGCAGTGTCTTATTGAGCATCTACTATATGCAAGGGGAGACAGCAGTTCTGTGACAGGTGTGTTAATCCCTGTCCCCATGGAATCTATGGTCCCAGGGGGGAGGTGGATCAAACAAGCCAAGACATAAATGAGTAAAATATCTATACGTTTTAAGAGAATAAACAAGAGGTTTGGCCCTGTCGGTATGGCTCGGTAGTTGAGTGTCGACCTATGAACCAGGGAGGTCACGGTTTGATTCCTGGTTAGGGCACGTGCCTGGGTTACAGGCTCGGTCCCCAGTGTGGGGCGTGCAGGAGGCAGCTGATCCATGGTTCTCTCTCATCATTGATGTTTTTATGTCTCTCTTCCTCTCCCTTCCTCTCTGAAATCAATACAAAAAAATAAAAAAAAATAAAAAATAAAACAAGGGGTTTCGATGGGGAGCGAGAGGGCAGTTACTTTACCCCGGAGGGCTAGTCTGGGAAGATCTTCCTGAGGATAGGACTCTTCATTTGAGATTCAGAGATGAGAGGAGACTGACTACATAAAAAGTCGAGGAGTGTCCCTGCAGGCAGGGAGAATGGCGTGCACAAAGGTCCTGGGGCAGGCTTACGCTCGGCGTGTGCGAGGGAAATATTAATTAAGCCCCCGTGAGGGCGAAATGTGCACCGGTTAAGGGGATCATCGCTGGGTGAGGAGAGTCTGGGTTGGAACCACATCTCGGCTACTAGGTGAGTGGCCCTGGGCAGGTCCCTGCCCTGAGGGTCAGCTTCTTCATCTCTCATGTCAGGGGGTTATTTGACGACTCCATCAGATAGACCCGTGGTCGGCAAACTCCTTCGTCCACAGAGCCAAATAGCAACACGACAACGATCGACATTTCTTTTGAGAGCCACATTTTTCAAACTTCAACTTCTTCTAACGCCACTTCTTCAAAATAGACTCGCCCAGGCCGTGGTATTTTTGTGGAAGAGCCACACTCAAGGGGCCAAGGAGCCG
This sequence comes from Eptesicus fuscus, assembly GCF_027574615.1. Taxonomy (NCBI): domain Eukaryota; kingdom Metazoa; phylum Chordata; class Mammalia; order Chiroptera; family Vespertilionidae; genus Eptesicus; species Eptesicus fuscus. The sequence goes on along the minus strand of NC_072495.1, from coordinate 23,634,953 downwards.
CACGTGGCTCGCGAGCCGCAGTTTGCCGACCACGGAGATAGACTACAGACATGTCTCCCATGGTCATAACGGAGGGGTGCCTCTGGCGGCCCTCGGAATCCAGGAAGAACCTTGCTCTCCCCAGTAGAGCTCCTGATGACTTGCTCAGAGCCGATGAAGAGCTGTGAACGGTGACCAAACCCCTCTTATTTTGCTTGGCCATGCGAGGAGCTTTGGACGAGAATGCCTATCACGTGTCTTTTGCCGAGAGCCGATCAAGGAACAGGAAGAGACAATTTCACGAGGTGTGTGTCTGAGGCTTCCTCTCCGGAGCCAAAGCTGCTCTCTCCCTGGGGCCCCAGGACTTCCTGCAGCTCGGGGCTCACCCCCCCCCAGGCTCCTGAGAACTTTTGCTGGGTGGATCTTGTTAACCCTCCTCTGCTCCTTCGTCACAGCTGCCGGGTCTGTCCGTCCGAGAGGCCCCATTCATTAGGCAGATGCGCCAACGATCCAGATGCGTCTCTTAGGTAATTTTTTTTTTTGTTTTTTTAATGGATGTCGAGCATTCGTCCTCACGAAGGCCCCGGAACACATGAGCCTCGGCGCCGGCGCATTCAGCGTACGCAAAACACCACGGGCGTTGAAATTTGCTTCTTTTTGATGGCGTCTCTTGCTGGCTGGGAAGGACTGGATTTTATAACAGGTCAATTTCAGACCATTTGATATTGATATAGGAAGATCCTGGGGGATTATGGAATGCATTTTTCATCCCGCTGCGATAGGATCATCTAAGGAAAATGGGATTGACTGTTAAGTACAAATTGAAAAAGACATGGTCATTTAAGATAACTCCTTATCTGTATACAAGGAAATAGTATCAGGGAAATAGACCACCAGTTGACAGAAATAAATTTCACCTTGGGTTCCCCCTCCACGCGCCTCCGCCACTCCTGTTCACACTCGTGTGGGATTATTCAATTATCCCGAGAGCCCTTTCCGGGGGCCCCTTTCCCGAGGAGGCACCTTCGGGGAGGCCATCGGTCGCTCTCTGTGGCTTCCCTCCGGGAGGAGAGATGAGATGGGAGGGGCTGGGGCTCGTGCATGGAGCGAGCTTTGGGGGAATCGGGGATGGGGAAGGGTTCGCTCCTTAGCAGAGCCCCTGGCCGCTTGGGAAGAACAGGTGAAGAGCTGAGAACAATGCCCACAGGCCTTGCTTTGCATGCATTCGGCTCACGCACACACGCACTTAGCTGCTCACACTGTGGCCACCGGAGTGGCCTGAGCCCAGCAGGGTCCCCTCCAGCCGACCCGGAAAACCGCGTGGGCTGGGGGACAGGCTGGGAATGTGCACTCGAGCACAGTAGACCCCTCCGGCCGGCTCACGTCGCTTTGGCATGATCTGGTCCCACGATCTGTCGGAGTGGCCCGTTTGCCCCGTGGGGTTGGGGCTGCTCTCCTCTCTGCCCTGTGTCATAGTCGAGGGACTCTGGGAGGTGAGGGGTGAAATCTCCTGTGGTTTCCATTTCCGTTTCTCTGATGGCGATTGACCCCCTGATCTGTGGTTTAAAAAAAAAAAAAATGTTTTGAATGACCCTGGGGTCCCACTGGCCCATTTCACAGATGGGAGAAACTGAGGCCCAGGGATTGCAACGGGCTTGCCCAGCTGCAGCTGGCTCCCTGCCTCCTGGTCACCTGGTCTCCTGAGGAGAGAGAGAAGAAAGAAGCTCTTCAAAAGGATGCTGCCTTTTACCTGGAGGCGCGGAAGGCACTATTTTGGCGGGATACGTCCCGCCGTTCTGTATCCTTGCCCATAGAGAAAGCTGGCTTCAAGGTGTCGGTAGGAAAGAAGTTGTCACAGCGGAACTTTGCTGGATGGCCATCGGACCACACTATGTGACATACCCTCTTTATAGACCTAGAGCTCCCGTAAGCTGCTCGGAGTAGGACAGTGGGGTCTGGACAGTGAGGCGGGGTGGGAGGTGGGGGAGGACAACAGAGGAGATATACCCTCATGCTAAGTGAGAGTCACTGATTTCCTCCCTGAGAGATGCAGGTGGCCATCTGTGAGGGTTGAGGCCAGAGCCTGCCAGGCCGAGCCCTGGGTCAGCGTATAAGTCCCTTGGCGGGTACCCCCTCCCTTCTGCCCCGCCCCTTGCCCTCTGCTCCTCACCTCCAGGCTATCTGGCCCCTCACAAAACATCTTCTCCTCTCCTTGGCCGCCTGGATCTGTTGAGTGTCTTATTTTATCTTTGGAGCAAGCTGCACCCAGGAGACCCGGGGGTGGGGGAGGTGGGGGGGGAGGGACACAGCATCTGTGAAGGAAGGGCGGCTGCAAAGAGACAACACGACCATTTTTTTTTTTTTAAAGCGCGGTAATAAATGCTACTCAAAAAAAAAGAGAGAGAGAAAGAAAGGCCCACCCCGCAATCTCTGAAAAACACAGCCCATTGAAATGACAAGCCGAAAATCATTTGCTGAGCGCCCAAACCGCTCCCTTTGTCCCCCAAATCCTTCTGTTGACAGTTACCTTTCAATCCCGCAATTGTGCGGAGAGGGCTGGTTTCTATTCAGTGTTCTATTCACTCTGCGTATTAATGAAAAGGCGGGGTGGGGGGGAGGCAAAAAAAAAAAAAAACTTGTAAGAATGGTGTTTAATAGGCTGATAGACAAGCTGTCTGGAGTCCCTGGCCGAGCCCCTCTTATCAGTGGCTCACACTGGGGCCTGCTCCGTCGCCCCGTCCCGGCTCAGCTTGGAGCGCCCGCCCGGTGTCCTGGCCCCTGTGATGGAAATGCTGGGATGGATGGATTGATTGATTGATTGGTTTTTGGGATGAGTATTTTTTTTAAAGGCTCGATGACCTTTTCTCTTTACCGGCAGAAGGGGACGGACGCGTGCAGGCCGCGACTTGACCCTGTGATGCGTACACGCACCAAGCCATGTATGGAGCACCTACTGTGTTCCGAGGGGCTGCACGGGGTGCTGGGGTCAGGCGTGGGTGAGGCAGGGAGCTTCCGACCTGGACAGAGATCCAAAAACCAGGGATTTTGCCCCTGTCAGAAAGGTCAGCATGGGCCCCCCCCTGACTCCTGGGAGACTGTGAGCCCCAAACAATTTCCTCTAGGTGCCCCTAAGCAAGGGGGCCCTGAAACCAGTTGGCCCATCTGCACACGGATGGGCTGCATTTGGGCATCGTCATGCCTGCTGGGATGCAGGAAGCTGGGCCCAGGGACCTCCCCAGTCCGTTCTGCTCACCGGCTGTGTGGGATCCTACCCGTTGGGGTAACTTGGGGCGTGTCCCTTCACCTCTGGGAGCCACAGTCTCCTTGACTGCCCCGTGGGGATGGTGGCATCGCCGTAGAAGAGCTGCGGGGAGGATGTCACAGACTGAATGTGCGGGTCCCTCCTAAATGCCTGTATCGGAGCCCTAACCTCCAAGGAACTTGGGGCCTTTGGCAGGCGATGAGGTCATGGGGGTGGGCATGCAGTCTGGTGGGATTAGTGCCCTTAAAAGAAGAGGGAAGTACTTCTCCCCCCCCCCCCCCCCCGCCCCAATGAGGACAGTGAGAAGGCGGCTGTCTGCAAGCCAGGAAGAGAGCCCTCACCAGAACTTGGCCATGTTGGCATCCTGATCTCAGACTGGGAGAACTGGGAGGCAATACAATTCTGTTGTTTAAACCACCCACTCAGTGGTGTTTTGTGACGACAGCCCAAGTGGACTAGCACAGAGGAGAGAGTGAGGGAGGTCTGCAACCAAAGGCCTGGCCCGGACCCCCTTTCTTCCCTCGCCTCCCTCCCTCCCTCTATTCATCCCTCCCTCCCTCCCTCCCTCCCTCCCTCCCTCCCTCCCTCCCTCCCTCCCTCTCTCCCTCCCTCCCTCTATTCATCCCTCCCTCCCTCCCTCCCTCCCTCCCTCCCTCCCTCTCTTTCCTTATTTTCCTTCATGGATTCTGGAAATCCAAGAGGAGGGCTGGGATCGGCTGGGGTGGGGTAGAGGGTAGAGGGAGAGCTCAGGACAGCAGAGGGCTTTCATGTAAAGGATGTATTGGTGACACTGACACCCGCTCCCGGGAGGAGGGCGAGCTCCCCGCCATCGCAGGGCCAGGGCCATGAGAGGAAGCTGGGCGACAACTCGGTGAGAATGTTATGGCAGATGTAGAGATGGACCATCTGGGCTGGGAGGTGGGGTGGGGGTGGGGGTGCCTGTACCTGCCTGCCAAGCCAGCCTGGAGCCATCCCCGGGTCTGCACTTGCCCGGCCTGTTCTGTCCCCAGGGACACACCTGTTGGCGTCATTTTGCCTCCAGCCCTCAGGCCCCACACCCAGGAGGCATCCTGGAATCTGCTCCTTCCCTCCGCCGCACACCCAGTCTTTGGCGAGTCCTGACAACTCTGCCTTTAATATGCTTTTTAATTGATTTTTTTTTTTTTTTTAGAGAGAGGAAGGGAGAAAAAGAGAGAGAGAGAGAGAGAGAGAGAGAGAGAGAGAGAGAGAGAGAGAGAGAGAGAAACATCGATGAGAGAGAGAAACATCAATCTGTTGCCTCCCACATGCACCCTGACTGGGGATTGAACCGGCAACCGGGGCACCTGTCCTGACCGGGAATCAAATCGGTGACCTTTCGGTGCACAGGGTGACACCCAGCCAGCTGAGCCACGGCAGCCAGGGCCCCGCAATCCTGCCTGTAAAACACCCGGAGCTCTCATCTCCGTCACCACCATTCTCCTCCGGCCCCGCAGTGACCCTCTCTCGGGGCTCCCTGCTTCTCCTCCAGGTCCCCCTTTCTTCGCAGAGCAGAGGTACACCCTCGATCTGTTTGTTAGACCTGCCCAGGCTGCTCAGAACTCTCCCGTGGCCTCGATCATGAGCCCCCCAAACCCAGCCCCTGTTACAGCATCTCCTGCCTGTCCCCACCCTTTTGGCTCCGTTCCCACCACCCCGGAACTTGTGTTGGCCCTTGTGTATGCCACCTTTGTGTCGTTCCCTTTGCATTGGCTGTTCCCTCTGCCTGGGACACCCTTCCCCCAGGGCCTCGCAGGGCTGCCCCTCTCTCCATCCAGGTAAGGAAAAGAAAATGAATACCAGTGATGATGTCAGGGACTACGAAGAAAAATAGGGAGCAGGGTGAGGGGTTGCGGGTGATGCCTGTCAAAGAGACAATCAGAGAGGACTTCATGGAGGAGGCAACAACAGTGAAAGGCCTGAGTGAAGTGCTGTGTTGTCAGGAGACAGGCGGGGGGCACTGGTGAGGCAGGGAAGAAGGCACCAGATGGAAGAGGGCCTTGTGGGTCTTGGGAGGATGGACCCAATCTTTGGTGATTGAAGGAAGTTGGAAATGTTTAGAGGACAGCACAGTGATAAGTCTGCGTGCATGCCAAGTGGATGAAAGAGTGAGTGAGTGAGTGAGTGGGTGAGTGAGTGTGAGTGTGAGTGGGTGGGTGGGTGAGTGAGTGTGAGTGTGGGTGTGTGAGTGGGTGAGTGAGTAGTCCATGTTGTGGTCCAATGGGGTTCAGTGTCTTGCCCGCTTTATCCCCCTCCCCCAATCAGTCCCACCTGGCAGGCCCCGCCCCTTCGGAGGATATTGCCTCATCATCTGGGATCTCTGCCTTCTCCTGGGGCCTCAGCTCCCCAGCCAGGATGGGTTCAGCCCCAGTGGTGAGCTTTTTTTTTTTTTTTTTTTTTTTTTGAGGGGAGCTAAGCAGGAAACCCTCCTCCCTGTACATAATGAGTGCCCGCCCCCTAGTCTCCTGGGGTTGGAGTGATAGATAATCCAGACAGTCATTTGTGTTTTGGGTCCCACATGGCCCGCTCCCCGCCCCGCCCCGCCCCTCCGTGGTGATCGCTGACAAGGCAGATTTTAATAGATTCCCATTGGCAGAGCGATTTGCATCCAGATGCAATTATGAGGCGAGACCCAGCTTCCTCCTCGGAGCGGCCCGGTTATGTGGGGAGGGTTGGATATACCCCTAGGGGGTGGGGGTGGGGTGGGGGAGCTCTGAGGCTGGGCAGAGTGGTCCAAGCAGGGCTGGCTGAGCCCCATACCCCTGCTTTCCAGAGGAAATGTCCGGACTGGCGCAGCCCCCCACCGTGGCTTGGGTGGATCTGGCTTCGTTTGCTCAGCCTAGGGTGGGGAGCGGTGCTGATGCTCACGGAAGTGCAGTCAGGGCAGTGTCTTCTCAATCTCTGCCTGCGGGTCAGGCACTGTGCTTGTCCCCCTCCCCCCCCCCGTTCCTCCTCCTCCATGAAGTCCTCCCTGATTGTCTCTTGGCCTCCAGGAATTTCTATTTTCCTAGGGGGACACAGACAAGAGGAAGTTAACAATGAAGTAAACAAGATAAGACATGGGGATAAGTGCAGCAAGGGAAACCACGGGTGAAGTGACGCTCTCTGGGGGGTGTTTCTCTAGACTGAGTGGTGAAGGAAGGTGAGGTAGGTTGATGGCAAAAATGTGCCCCGGTCCTGCATTGCTCCCTGCAGTCACTCCCCCCTTGCAAGGCGCCTTGGTAGCTCACTCCTAACCCTGGAATCTGGGCTTGGCCACGGGACTTGTTTTGGCCAATAGGATGTGGGGGTAAGTGATATAGGGCCAGCTTCAACCCGAGGCCTCCTCAAGGGACCGTGCCCATTTCTGCTTGCTCTCTTGAAACCTGGCTGCCACCACCCCGTGGATTGCCCAGACTTTCCTGCTGGAGGACGAGAGGGACACAGAGCTGAGACGAGCCATCCAAAGTCGACCTAGACCAGGTAGAACCCAGCTGACCTGTCGTCAGCTGACCTCACATGCAGTGATCATTTGATTAGCCCCCATCGGTAGAACTGCCCACCCAACCTGCAGATTTGTGAGCTAAACAACTGCATGTGGTTTTAAGCCGTGATGTTTTTGAGTTGTGTTGTTACGCAGCCGTAGCTGACAGATACAAAAGGTCAGTGTGATACAAAGGACATGTCCACGGAGACTCAAAGGGTCGTGGTGAGGAAGCTGCAGGAAGAGAATTCCAGGGAGAGGGACCAGCAAGCACAGCGGCCCTGAGGTGGGAAATGCGGAGGCCTGTTTCAGGCACAGGAAAGAGGCCTCTGGGGCTGAGGTGTGGCGAGTAGGAAGGGTGGAATGGGATATGGGTGAGAGAGGGGCAGGGGCTAAATCCCACCGACGATGGGGAGGTTCTCCGCGTTTGAAGAATAGTAGTCACGGACCTGATTTCTCATCCTAGGTATCGAGAAGTAGCAACGCGCGCACGGAGGCTAGTGACGCTGCCGCTTATGTTAACCACTAGCTTTCCCGTTGCAGGAAAAATCCTGCAATAGGATTTCCTGCTGCACTCTACCCCGCCTCCGTTCCTCCCTTGTCCCCCGCCCCGCCTTCTCCTCCAGCCCGCCCGCATTTCCGTTCGGCCCCGCCTCTGCCCCGCCTCCACCCCGCCCTTGTCACCCGCCCCGCCATCTCCTCCAGCCCGCCTGCTTTTCTGTTCGTCCCCAGCCCTGACTTCGCTCCTCCCTTCTCCTCCCCTCCCCACCTTTCGACGCTGTCTTGATATGCAAATTAGCCGCCATCTTTGTTGGGGTAATTTGCATACTCGTCCTGATTGGCTGGTGGGCGTGGCTTGGCTGGTGGGCGTGGCTTAGGTGTAGCGAAGGTGCGGTCAATTTGCATATTTGTCTATTATTAGATTAGATGTGGGTGATGGGAGGTAGCAGAATGGGTGGCGTTTGGTAAACATGTGGACTTGGTCTGAGTGGGTTCTAAGAACGGGTGTCTGTCCTGCATGTGTGCGGACAGGGCAAGGATAGCCTTTGAGCTTGCTATTCTTTCCACCTGGGACGCGAGCTGTCCTCCTGACGTGCCCGGCAGCCCGGTGAGTTAATTTTTTTAATTCAGGTTTTGAATCAGTATCACATTCAGATGGGCCACAATTCATCAAGGTACAGAAAGGCGTGGACGGCAAAGATCCCTCCCACGCCTGCCCCCCAGCCTCCCACACCCCGCCTCGCCCGCAAACCCTGTGTCCCATTTGCACGTGTCCTTTCAGAGACGTTTTATACAAATGTAAGCAAATACTGAAAAAGATCCTCCACCTGCTGCCTCTTACCCAAGTTGTCCTGTACTCGGCCCATCTTTGTTCGCTCACCTTAACTTGGAGATCTTCCATCTGGGCGGGAATACAGCGCTTCCTTGTTTATTTTATACCAGAGGCCCGATGCACGGAATTCGTGCAGGCTGTCGGCCTTCCTTCCCCTGGCTGCTGGCACCGGCTTGCCTCTGGCACCCGGGACCCCGGCTTCCCTCGCAGCCCCGGCTTCGTCCGGAAGGTCGTCCGGAAGGACAGCCGGAAGGATGTCTGGTCTAATTGGCATATTACGCTTTTATTATTATAGGATGGTTGCATAGTATCCCATTGTGTGGCTGGACCGTCATTTACTTATCTAGTCTCGCATGGATGGGTATCTAGGTTGTTTACAATTCTTTTTTTTTTTCTTTTGCCATTTACTTAAGTGCTTCTTTGAATAACGTTAGAGGTGGGGGAGATAAGAGATCAATCAAAGGACTTGTATGCATGCATATAAGCATAACCAATGGATGCAAAACTCTGGGGGGTGAGGGCATATATGGGAGTGGGGTGGGGGGTGGCAATGGTAAGATATGTACACATATAATACCTTAATAAAAATTTTGAAAACAAAACAACAACAACAAAAAAAACCCTGCACCTGCATGTATGGGAGAAACTCCTGGACATCCGAGTGTCAATTGATTATATCGATAGATCATTTTCCTTCCCAATTTCCCTCCCCGTCCCCCCGCCCCCAAATCCAGGATATTGATGGACACTCTCATCAGCAAAATATGAGAGTGGCCTGGCGGAACCTTCATCGTTTTTAAGATCATAAACAGCAGTCACCTCCTCCAGGAAACCCTCCCAGACCTTCCAGCTGGCCTTCGGAGTCTTGTCTGGGCCCCCCATTCACCTGTCAGGAGGCCAGAGTGGAATGCCAGCATTATGGCATTCCACTCTGAACCTGTGGCACCCAGTATTGCAATGGCCTATTTTCCTTTTCCGTCCCTGTCATCAGATTGGGAGCGCCCTGAGACCAACCCTTCCTTATTAAGGAGTCTTCATGCCTACTCCAGTCCTTAGCACAGGGCTCAAGGCTGAGCAAACTGCCCGTTTCCTTCCGGCCTGCCCCCAGGGTCGGCAGCCTCTACTTGCACCTTGAGCCCCTTGTCCCAGGGGGAAAAGCTGCCTTGGGCCTCTGCCCCCCAGGCACCTGCAGGCCACCTCGCGTGCCAGCACCAAGCCCCTCCTCCCAGCCCGCCGGGGGGCCTCCACCCTCTCCCCTGAACAAATAATAATTGTTAGAAAAAGGCCCGTGGATAAATTATTATCCTGACCCTCATTCCAGTGCAAAAAACTTTTGCTGGCTGCCAAGTGAAAAGTCAAAATTTGCATTTAAATAGAAAATGTTAGGCCAGCTGAACAGGGAGGCCAGTGCCCCTGGAGGCCTCTCCCTGGCGGGGAGCACCCGTCCCAGCACCCTCCCCGGGAACGCAGCGAGCGCAGGGGGGACCGTCGGAGCCTGGGCTGAACTGATGTTTATGGTGGGTTGGTGGCCCCGTGGGGCCTGCCATTTCCAGTCCCTGCTCCAGCTTTGCAAGGGGCCTGTGATCCAGCCAGATACATCTCCCAGGCGCCCTCCATTCAACCTACCTTGAACTTGAGTCTACCTCCTCCCGCCCCACAGTGAGCCGATAATCACAAACATGAAAGGCGGGCAGCAACCTCAGAGCTATGTCAGGCGGAACGTGTGGAGCGTGGTGTGAGAGCTGGACGGACAGGGGGCTAGAGATTAGAATACCTCTCCGGCTCGGTGTTATGATAGAACCCATCCCATTTATTATCCTTGGTAAACGGAGTTGTTTCCGTAGTCCGTTCAGTGCCATAATGCTGGCATTCCACTCTGGCCTCCTGACAGGTGCTCGGGTCCCTCCCATGACAGGACGCTCACTTCCGCACACAGGCCAGCGTGTCCCGTTTATCTGCACCTCTGTCGCGCACGCCGGATTCTCCTTTTCCCGGAGGGTCCCTGTAACGAGGAGAAGACCTAGGTGCTGCGTTGTCATAGACTCTGACCGCCCTTTTCTGGAGAAAACCCCCCAAACTTCTCTTCTGGGATTCCGGTCCCCTCAGAGCTGGTGAAACCGTGTCCGAGGAGAGCCCCGGTGGGGGAGATGAGGCCTGCAGCGCAGGCAGGGAAATGGGGCGGGGCTCGGGGACTGCGCAAGGCTCGGCTCCGCTCCCCCAAGGAACGCCTGCACTCAGGAAGGGGAGTTCCTCGTGCTCTCTTAGCCCCAGTGGGGTCAACCCTACTCTGTCATTGGAATCACCGGGAACTTAAAAACATGACAAGCCCTGATGCCCAGCCAGCGCCCGCCCCGATCGGGTGCCCCATGGAGGTGGGCAGCAGGGCATCGTGGCCTGTTCCACGTCCCTCAGGAACTCTGATGTGCGGCTAAGGAGTCCTGCTCGAGTCTAATCCACCCATTTGGCGGATAAGAAAACTGAGGCCCAGGCGGGCTGATAGGGAGAGTTTGGAGGCAAGCAGGACTCAGGAACTCTTATTCCTGGACTGTGCGCCTGGGACTGCGCTAGGGGCCGTGTAGAGATCATACTATCAGATTGCATAGGCCACGCTGAGCGAGTTGAATTTGGGGGAGGTAGCCTGACTCAGGCTGGTTTTTTTTTTTTTTTTTTTCCTGAGGGTCTGGGGACCGGACAGCGGCTAGAAGTTGCTCATCCTCCCCTGCGGGAACCCCAGGCAGGTCCCGTCTCGTTAGCAACAGGCTTGATCCCAAAAAGATGGTTCTAGAGAAAGAAAGGGGCCTGTCGGGATGTCGCTGACGGGGTGGGTCAGCCCCAGGATGCTGGTCTCGGACCACCACTGTCTGTTTGTCCATCCGTCCGTCCTGAGGCGGTAACCCGAGCCGTGTGCAGGGCTGGGGAACCCGGCTAATTGCAGGCTCGGGGAAAGCCAAGCAGAGATTAGCCCACAGCGAGGAGCGACGGCGGGCGGGCGGGCGGGCGGGGGGGGGGGCTGGGGCAGGATGGTACCTGATTAGTTAAATTGCCAGCACCTGCTTGCTTTTATTGCAAACATAAACACGGCGTGCAGACGATTGCCGGCGAGCCTGATGCTTTCCGCGTTTGCCACATCTGCGAGGTCCCAGGGTCGGGCAGGGGGAGGCTCGGGCCTGGACGGAAACGGGGAGGCAGAGGGGTTCGGGCGCAAAGGCACTGGATTAGGAACCAGGGGAGGGAATTTACACTCGGAGGCACCTCCTCGGCGGCGGGCGCTGCGGGAGGCCTTTCTATCCCTGTGCAAAGCCCGCTGACCCTCAAAGCCTTCTGTGAAATGGTGTTACGATTGCTGAGACTCTGAACAGCTCAGCAACGTCCTCCACGCGAGCCGGCCAGGAGGCAGCCAGTGCGGGGTTCGAACTCGGGTCATTCAACCCCGAAGCCCCTACTCTCTACTACCTGGGGGTCCCTCCTGAGCTCAGTGACCTTGGCATTGGTAAGGCCCAGCAACTAGATAGCGATGGCATGAGGGCTCGAGACCGGAAGACAGCTTCTGGCCCTCTCCGTGTCCTCTTCCCGTGCCTCAGTTTCTCCAGCCGTAACATGGTCATCTAGCCCCCCCACCCTCTGCTCTTGAACCCCGAGAAAAGAGGTTGGAGTGTGGGAGCTTGGACCTTGAGTGTGTCCGAGGTCAAGTCCAATGCCGGCTGAGATGACCCAGAGTTCTCAGAGGTTCTTTTGTGCTGCCCATCACTTGGGCATGAATCTGAGGCCTGCAGGACCCCTCCCCACCCCCATCCCCACCCCTCCACGCATGGGCAGGACCCCAGTCATGGGTGGGACCCCACCTCACAAGGGCAGCCTTTGCTTCAGCCATAGCCCAGCCATCGGCCCACAAGACAAACAGCCCGAGGGAACCATTTCAAATTAACTCCGTCTCCATTACAACAGGTGCTTTTATTAAGATAAACTATTTGGGGGATGTTTACAGGAGAGAGCCCTTCGGTGCCGACAGAAGGTCAGAGGGGGAGTCCGCGGGCCTGCGCGGCTGTCAGTCGACGCTTGCGGCGCTTCTCCGCATTCAAATGTGCGTCTCTCCGCCTCGGCGACAGGCGCTTCCAGCCCGTGATGGGCTTTGTCAGAACTGCATTTGTCCGGGCGACTTCTGGCTCATTCTTGGCAGATGCGGGTGAGAGGGGAGAGTGGGTGTTCAAATTCCCTCCTGTGGTTCTTGGAAATAAAGTGGGGGTATCTCTCCCGCACCGCACTCCACCTCACAGAGGAAAAAAGCAGAAATGTGCCCTCAAACTGGGAGAAGGGCAAATTTCATTCATTCATTCATTCATCCATCCATTCATCCATCCATCCATCCTCTTGTGCATTAATTCACTGGTTTGTTAATTCACATCATCTTATTTCCCTAATCACGTTGGTGTTGTTTTTCTTATTGGAGGCCTGACTTCTTCAGTGTGCTTCATGTCCATCAGAGCCTCAGTTTCTGCACCTGGGAAATGGGCTGATGCGAATCCAGGGTTGCACGAGGGCTAATTGGGTCAATCCCAGTGAATTGGTTTCCTGCCCGGCACGGGGCAAACGCCCACGTGATAGGACGGGTGTGGTGGGCGTGGCGGTGGGACCCAGCGCCTTTCCTGGGGGTGAGGTTGCTGTTTACCGCCACGTGACGGGAGTTCGAGGCTCGTGGACTGAGCCCGGGGCACCTGGTTCCGGGCCCTCTGGCCTGCTCTTCCGCTGACTCTCAGCACACGTGCTGCCTGGCCTGCGGACCCAGCCCTGGGCCATCAGCCCACGGTTGAGTGGGCTTTGCTGAGTGCAGACCCAAACGCAGATCCTTACGTGTTCCCTCTGGGACTTGTCCGGGGTGGGGCTGCCTTCTCTCCGCACAGGCCGCCAGGGGTCCTCACTGCCATCTCTCCCGACGGGCAGTGCCAGGCACAGACCCTCCTGGGCCTGAAGGACCCCCTTTCTCTGCAACCTCGGCTTTCTCCTCGGGGCACTTGGGTGGTCTCTGGGCCTCCTGCAGACTCGGAAACCCTGACTTTTTGGAAGAGAGAGGCTAGGTGTCGCTACAACTCGAGGACCCCCTTTTTGGAATGCTCTGGGGGCCTGGGTCCCCCACCGCTGACATTGACCAGTGCCCAGAAACCCTCCTACCCCACCTTTCTGCCCCCAAGTCTCTTCTCTGGAGCCATGGGTAGCCGGGGGGCACCCATCCCCCCACCTCGGAGTTGCTCTCAGAACCTGGAGACTCCCCCCACGTTCCCCTCCTTCTCTTTCCCAAACAAGTCACCAGCAAACACCAAAGAGGCTTACCTCTGGAGTTCTCAGAGGGTCGCACAGGCCTCCGTTTCTCCTGCGCCCAATTCTTTCTCCCGGCCTGGGGGGCCCTCCTGAGCTGGGCCGCAGCAAAGGGGAACGTGTCACGAACACGGTCTGGACGTGGGGAGCGGTGCGGGGGGGGAGGGGGTGAGTATATTCATGCACGGTGATGGGCTACAGCACATGAGGTCGGGGGAGCGGGATGGGACCCGCAGGCGGAGGGAAGGAGGTGATCCCAGCTGAGTGGAGGACGGCTTTGTGGGAGAAGAGGGGAGGACCCACAGGGTCGTCTTGGCGAGGACACAGGCCCTGGCACAGGAGAGGAAAGCGCATTTCTCTCTCCGCCCCGAGAAGGGAAGAGAGATCACGTTAGATTCGCAGCGTTCACAGCCTGAGCAGGTCTCCTGGGCCTCGGGGAGAGGTTGTGGGATCCAGATGTGGCGGGGGAAGGCGGCGGGGGGGGCGGGGCGGCGGGGCAGGGGGGGGGCGTGGGGTGGGGGGAGGCCTGTTCACAATTAGCCTTGATTTTGTGTGATGACATTGAAATTGTGGGCAAACATGAAAGCGGAGCTGTGAGGACATGTCTGTCCGAGCAGCCCCGGGATTAATCCGACGTGAAGGACGCGGGCCCGGGCTGGCACCACATGGAAGCGTTTTGTGTGGGTTTTGATGTCCCGCCAGCTGAAGGGGGCTTCGCAGCTCGGGCTGAACGGGCCCTCCCCCCCCCCCCAGCCCTCCCAGCCTCGCGGCCCCCTCCCCACCCGGGACCGGCTGTCTCTGGGCCAGGGGTTAAGTCAAGAGCACCCAGAACATTCCTCCTCCTGCAAGCCCGCCCTCTGGCCCCGCCGGGACCCGAGACCAGCAGGCGGGCCTGCATGTTCGCACAAAGCCAGGCGCGGAGGGTCCCCTGCCGGCCCCCGAGGCAGGGGTGGAGGGGCCGTGGCAGGGAGCGTCTGTGAGCCATTTCCCATATTTCGGATATTACAAGGGCTGAGCTCACCCGCATGCCGGGCGTTCGGCAGGCAACGGCTCTCTGCCAGGCCTCCACGGGGATGGGCGCTGATTGGGAATCTTGGCATTTTATGAGGGCCGTGGGGGCTGGGAGGGCCTGTGGGGGGAGCCCAGGGTCACCGGCCGAGGACGCTAGCTCAGGGACAGCCTTGCTTTTGAGCTCAGCCCGGGAAGAAACACCACAAGGATACCCCCCAGGCTGTGCTGAATGCCCGGCATAGAGTGGGAGGTGTGACCCAGGTCTGACACCGGGCGCTACCCTTTACCAGGTGGGTTCCCCCTGCCTCGGAGCCTCAGTTTCCTCATCTGTAAAATGGGGAGAGCAGTTAGTGCGTCCCCCCCTCCCCCCCGCCGCCACCCGGCTTCATAGGATAATTGTGACCATTGAGGAAGTACCCTAATGTTTATACAATGTTAGCATCTAATAAACACCCAATAAATGGCAGCCACGGCCCTCCAGCGTTCCTGGAGGCAGCGAGCGCTCCGACAGAGCCGGAGTAACGCTCAGCCGCAGGACGGATATTCTGTTTATTGGTATTTGGGAACCGTGTTGTTCACGGCGAGGAGCGCGATGCGGCGTGTCTGCCGCTGACATCCGGGCAGGGGTTTCTTTCCGTCCGTTCAGGCCGTGGCTCAGCCTCAGCCCCGGCCCCGCTGCTGCTGGTGACCCGGGGCCCCATCACGCGCCGGCGGGCGGACTGCCAGGCCGTCTGGAAGCCCCGAGCCCCACCGATCAGAGCACGGGAGCGTATTTCACGCCGTCGTCCCCGTGACCCCTGGAGGTCCTTGGGGAGCCAGGAAGGAAGGGGCTCTGTGTGGGTGGGGGCGGGGCCGGGAGAGGCTCTTTGCGGGAGAAAGGGAGTTGATGAAGTTTCAGGATGTGCCGAGGTCAGCTTCCAGCCGGCGCGTCTAGGTTCGAGAAAAGTGATCGCCACCCCGAACACGCTCCTTAATGAAGCCCAGCCCGCGCTGACAAGCCGTCCCCTTCCCGCCTCCTTCCCCGTAGGGGGAAACTCTGAACCCTGAGCCCCGACGGCCACAGAACGATATTTACATCTACTGATAGGTTCTGGTGGCACGTGGTTCGAGAGCTGGAAGCGAGGGAAGACGCCGAGGCGTGTGCTCGCTGCGAGTCATGTTTTGTCACTGAGCCTCCGGCCAAGCGGCAAGAGCAGGGGAAGAGAGGGGAGCAGGGGTCAAACCCGTCACACTTGGTGTCAGGGCTTTCAAGGCACGAGGGACCTAGCCTGTCCTGGGGAGCAGAATGAAACCGTCTGCAGCCATAAATACGACAGAGATTCTCCAAGGAGATACAGATGGGGAGCGGGGGCTGGAAGGTGGACCTCAGCCGGTTATCAGTGAGGTTTGCTTCGGCTGGGCTGGGGCACAGGATCTGGGCGTGAGCTCCGAGAGGCTCATTGCCCGACCAAGTCAAATGCTAAAGCTTGTCTTTAAAAAAAAACACACCACACACACACACACACACACACACACACACACACACATTTTTATTGACTTCAGAGAGGAAGGGAGAGGGGAGAGAGAGAGAGAGAAGCATCAATGATGAGAATCATCAAATGGCTGCCTCCTGCAGGCCCCCTACTGGGGATCAAGCCTGCAACCCGGGCATGTGCCCCGACAGGGAATCGAACCGTGACCTCCTGGCCCCAAGGTCAGTGCTCAACCACTGAGTCCCCGTAGCCAGGCGTGAAGCTTGCCTTGCACTGGCATGCTGTGTTGGAGGGAGGCCCAGGGGTCTGCGCCCATGTGGGTACATCATCGAAGAGAGAGGACGCCAGGCCGCTGGGCCGCCTCCGTGCCGGAGGCGCTGGCCCTTCCACCCGGAAGGGAGATGGCGAGGCGTTTCCAGCGACTCTGCTGACTGGCAAACGGCGCTCAGTCTCTGCTCCAGAGCTGAGCACCTCGGAGCCTCCTCCTTCCTGGTGGAGGGGACAATCTGGGGGAGGGTGGTGTTGGGGGAGCAGGCACCTCCGTTCTTCCAGAATAGAACTTCAGAGACACGGAGGTGTCTCACGGAGCCGTGCACGTGGGCCGCGGGGCCACTGCAGAGTCCCTGTAGACCAGGGAGGTCCGGCCCGGCCGGCGTGGCTCAGGGGCTGAGCGTCGACCTAGGAACCAGGAGGTCACTGTTCGATTCCAGGTCGGGGCACATGCCCAGGTTGCAGGGCTCGATCCCCAGTAGGGGGCGTGCAGGAGGCAGCTGATCTATGATTCTCTCTCATCATGGATGCGTCTATCGCTCTCTCCCTCTCCCTTCCTCTCTGAAATCAATTTAAAAAATTTAAAAAAAAGAGAAAACAAGAAAAGGGAGGCCCAAACACCCGCAGGCCCCCAGGACACCTGCTTTCCTGCCCACTGGGCTCCCCGTGGAAGACGCCGAGGCTCAGGCTTCTGGAACTGGACTTGCCAGGCTGTGCGCGTGGCCGGGAGGTGCCCGCCTGTGCTGGGGGATGCTCTAAGCCGGCACGCACGTCTGTATCTGTTTCCAATCTTCCCCGGAGCACGCTGGGGGTGTCAGGAGGTTCTGGGAGGTCAGGTGCCTTGGCCAAGGCGCTTGGCTGCTGAGAGGCAAAGCTCGCCCTTCGCCCGGGCCTTTCGGACGCCAACGACCAAACCCTTTGCAAGAATTTATTTTCACAGACATGTTGTATGCACGTACGCGAAGATGCATCCTGTCAGCGTCAGACAGAAAACAGGGGAACATGAACGGCGGCCTCCCCCCCCCTCCCCCCTCTTGGCCTCACCGCTGCCAGGCGACCCCCCTCTCCCCAGTCCAGGTCTGACTCGCGACACGTGTAGGACCCCCGCCTGTTTTCTTAGCTCCGTGTCAACGGGACCCCACCGCGTGCTTTCTCCTTTCCGCCCTCGTCCTGCTTCTGCGAGGCCTCCACGCGGCTCTGCGTGTGGCGAGGCGTCCGTGAGTCCTTTGCAGTTTTTTATTTTGAGACGGCGGAGCACTCACAAGACACGGAGAAAATAACACAGCGCGTTCCCGTGTACCCTGCCCCCCCGAAATAATCGTATCTCGTAGGATCTCAGGACAGTGCCCAAGCCCGGGAAATGGCCGTGGGTACCATTCTGTTACCTCGGGCTGGGCCTTACCTGGAGATTTTCCCATGCGCGCTCTGGGGCACGGTTCTCTGAAATTGTGTGGAGATTTGAATAATCGTCGTAGCAATCGGGGTACAGACCTATTCTGTCGGCCCCAAAGAAACTGCTTTGTAGAATGATTTCTTTCCAGGACCATCTAACCCAGCCGTCCTCAAACTACGGCCCGCGGGCCACAGGCGGGTGTTTTTGCCGTTTTGTTTTTTTTTTACTTCAAAATAAGGTATGTGCAGTGTGCATAGGAATTGGTTCATAGTTTTTTTTTTTTAAACTGTAGTCCGGCCCTCCAACGGTCTGAGGGACAGTGAACTGGCCCCCGGTTTAAAGAGTTTGAGGACCCCTGCTCTAACGGTTAGATTCTAACACAGTGGCTCTGTCCAGTGTCCAGGCCCTGCGTGTCGAAGGCGGGGCTGTTCCCAGCTTGGATCTCTCTTTCTAAAAAGATTTTCTATTCCCCCCCCGTTTTATTGCGGTGTCATTGACACATGTTTCTGTGTAAGTTTCAGGTGTACGGCATGATGGCTTGACTTACATATACTGTGAAATGATTCCCACGGTCGGTTTAGTTAACACCCATCACCTCATACAGATGCAATAAAAAGAAAAGGAAAAGTTTCTCCCCGTGATCTACTTACGCTTTTGTAAAAATATATTGATTTTTTACAGAGATGAAGGGAGAGGGATAGAGTTAGAAACATCGATGAGAGAGAAACATCCATCAGCTGCCTCCTGCACACCCCCTACTGGGGATGTGCCCGCAACCAAGGTACATGCCCTTGACTGGAATCGAACCTGGGACCCTTGAGTCCGCAGGCCGACGCGCTATCCACGGAGCCAAACCGGTTAGGGCTGTGGTCGGCAAACTGCGGCTCGCGAGCCACATGCGGCTCTTGGGCCCCTTGAGCATGGCTCTTCCACAAAACACCACGGCCTGGGCGAGTCTATGTTGAAGAAGTGGCGTTAGAAGAAGGTGACGTTTAAAAAAATGTGGCTCTCCAAAGAAATTTCCATCGTTGTCCTGTTGATATGTGGCTCTGTGGACTCATGAGTTTGCCGACCACTGGGTTAGGGCAACTTACGCTCTTAACAACTTGCCTTGAGACCTCACAGCGGCAGGAACGACCTCCACCAGGCTATCCGTTCTATTCCATCCTGGTCCTTATTTATCTTATAACCCGAAGTCGGTACCTTTTAGCTACTTTCCTCCAGTGGCCTCTTCCCCACCCCTGCCGCCAGGCACCCCCAATCTCATCTTCCCGTCCCCGGGTTTGGCGATGGGCACGCT
This sequence comes from Eptesicus fuscus, assembly GCF_027574615.1. Taxonomy (NCBI): domain Eukaryota; kingdom Metazoa; phylum Chordata; class Mammalia; order Chiroptera; family Vespertilionidae; genus Eptesicus; species Eptesicus fuscus. The sequence continues at coordinate 23,616,142 of NC_072495.1, read as the reverse complement.
CTTGGACACAATCGCCACGAGCGTGCGTGCGCCCATCTCCGGGAGCCCGCCGTCCGGAATTCCCCTTGCGTGTATTCCGAGGAGCGGAATCGCTGGGTCAGAGGGCCTGCGCCTCTGCCTCTTGAGGACCCATCGCCAAATTGTTTTCCAAGTGGCGGTAGCAGCCCACACTCTCTCGCCGGCAGCGTGCTGCGCTATTTCCCAGGAGGCTCCAGAGCGGCCACAGGAAGAGCATCTATAACAGAGCTGCTCACGAAACTTCACGTTCCCTCCCCTGGTTAACCCTTGCCGGCCCCCCACGGCACAGGCACGCGTGATCACCCCGCTTCTGTACCGATAACCCCGGGCGGAAGTTACTTGCCCCAAGTGTGTAGGATGTGCAAGGGCTGGGCGGTAGATTCCACACTTAGGATCTTCCCGATCATGGTCAGATTCGTCCCTGGATTAGTTCTTACCGCGGATCAGGCACTATCCAAAGGGCGTCCCGTGTCTTAGCTCATTTTGTAGATGAAACAGAGGTTAAGTAACTTGCCCAAGTGGCCAGGGCTGGGACTTGAACCCAGGTGGCCCCCTTGCTATCTTATCTGTCTAACCTTCTGCTCAAGGAGATACCACCCCACCCTCTCTTGGTGCATGGCTTACGAGGGGTCCTGAACTTTCATTTTGCACTGGATCTTGCAAATCAGGGGGCCAGCCCTGGGTGTAGCGATTAAGAGAAGAGACTCTGGAGGCACGGGGACTTGGTTCAAATCCTGGCCGGGCTCCTTCCCAGCTGTGTGTGGGGGGGACTCTGAGCCGTAACGGCCTCCCATGGTGGCTGCAGTCCGGTGCCCCGCGGCATCATGCTGTGCCGGACAGGGGGAGGCGCCAGCCCTCGCTGGGCCTGAGCGAGGTGTCTGGTTTGGACCCAGAGCTTGGAGCCCGGCCCCAGCCCCGAGGAGCCCACGGGGAAGTGGGGAGCACGCAGAAGGCTCAATCCTATTATGCTATTAGCGGGGGCGTTCTGAGGTTGCGCCCTGCGTCTGCCTGACGAAACGCAGCCCCAGAGCGAAGCCCTGATCCCTTTAACCAGGCGGAATTGAGCTCGCGCTTCCAGCGGCTTCTCCGTTATTACTGGCTTAGTGCGCGGCTGAAGAACCAACAGCAATAAATACGCCGCCAATTTGCTCTCCCAATGTTCTTATTTGCAGCACGCCATGCAGAAAAAATATTAACAAAAAACAAACTCCTCGCTCATAACAGGCTGATGAGGGCCTCTTTAGAGTGGCAATGTTTGCCTCCTCTCCCCTCCCCTTTTCTTCCTTTTAAAAGAAGCCATAATATGAGTCAGGCGACGCTCGTAACACTCTCCTGGGGCATGGAGCTAAGAGAGGTGGGGGACTTGGGGAAAGACAGGCCTGTAAGGAGGACAATGAGAATGGAGAATCCTCCTTGGGGGACCAGAGCAGGGGAGGGTTAGGGGGAGGCCTGTCGGCTAATGGGAATTGCCCAGGGCCCAGAGAATTGCCCTCAGGGGTGAAGGGGGCGAATCCCAGGGTCTGGATACCAGGAAAGCCATCGCTGCTCTCAGGGCCTCAGTTTCCGAATCTGTGAAATGGGTTGGTTCAATGACTTTTTCCAGCTCCAACACCCTGTACCGGCCAAGCTATTTTTCCTGTCTTTCTGATCTTTTTTTTTTTTTTTCTGGGTCCTGATCTAGCAAGGCTGGGAGGGCACGGGCACTGTTCTGAAATTCTGGGAATGCCAACTAGATCCTCGCGGCTCCAGAATGCCGTCGCTCTCTTGTTCTCTGACTTGAAGCCCACAGGCGTACATGAGTATGCAATGGTAATAACAGTTACAGCCGCTGACATCGCCCGTGTAGCCGGGGCCGGCTTTGTGGGCATGTGACCTGTGCGTCCAGGGCCCTGTGCTCTGTAGTCACTGACGTGAAATCCCCACGGTGTGAGCAGGGGACCCTGTACTTCCATGGGGTACTGGGCCCTGTGAGTTAGGTAGCCAGTTCTGGGTGTATCATTTGAGAAAAAAAAAACAAAACAAAACTCGGAGGCAAGGCGACTTGGTTCAAATCCTGGCTCAGCCCCTTCCCAGCTAGGGGACTCTGGGAAAGTCCTAGCCCGTCTCTGAGCCTCCATGGTCTCATCTGTAAAATGGGTCTAAAACCTCATCGAGGTCATCGCTATGGAGCCCCAGCCTTGAGCTGAGCTCCCTGGAAAGGCTTCCCAATGGAGCATCTTATCTGGCCCTTGAGTACTCACCCCGGGCCGGCCACCTGGCCAATCACGTCACAGGTGAGAACCCGCTGAGGCTTTGAAGGGGCACGGCTCGCTCCTACGGCTGAAAACAACCGAGGCTCCCGGAGGCTTCGCGGTGAACCTGATATGCCTGGTGTTGGACGAGCCAGGACTTACCCTTGAGAGGAGTGGCCCTAACCATAGGGCCACACTGCCTCCCCCTCCGACTTAACTTTTCACGACGAAAACCTCGAACCTCTGAAAGTCAGAAGGTCAATTCCAAGAACCCCCCGGGTACCCAGCACCTGCCTCAGCATCTATCAACTCACATCAACTCACGGTCAATCCTGTTCAGCTTGCCCCCACCGCCCAAACTGGATTATCCAGAAATAAGCCGGCGGTTAGAATGAACGTGCCGGTTACCGTAGTCCGTGATTCTGTGCCTCACGAGGTCCCGCGGTCCATGACTCCCTCCACTCAAGTGGCCGACGCCTGGGACATTGTGACCTTTAGAGAATCCACAGCAGCCTTTTCCTCCGCCTGAACCAGGCTCTCGGGCTGGCTGAGCCCCGGAAAACGGAGAGAATGCCGCTATAACCCGAGATCGGGGTTCACCATCCAGCAGCAGGTGGCTGCTTGAGCTACTTGAGACCACCTCAAAAAAAAAAGCCCTGTGAGCAAGAGAGTCTGAAGGTGGACACACCAGGATGCTGAGACCCCTGTGGCCACCCCTGTGGTTTCCAAAGAGCATGCCCCCCCCCTTCCAGGTCTCGCTGGCTCCTCACAGTCTCTCCGAGGAAGGCTGAGCAGCTGCCACTCCATTTCCCAGGAGGCCCAGGGTCCCAGACCCTGCTGTGGCCCACACAGGAGGTGCAGACCTGGTCCCGATGCTGCCATAGACTCCCGGGGCGGGGGTTGGGGGCGGCTGGATGTGTGCATCCGACCTCAGCGTCATGGAGGCTGCAGAGATGTCAGCAGAGCCAGGGGCTGCTCCAGCGGGGAGCCCGCGGGGCAGGTGGGGCCTGGGCCAGGGGACATGGAGAGTGTCCCGGGGGCAGGGGGAGCAGGCCTGCTGGTGGCCCCGGTGCCTCTACCCTCGGTGGCGGGAACAGATTGGGGACGACAAAGATGCAGGGAGGGACAGAGGCGGCAGGCTCCCTGGGATGCGAGGGCCAGGGGCAGGGGTGAGGGGGCAGGAGAAGGGGGCCTCACAAAGGCAGCGCGTGGGGGAGGGGAGGGCGGGAGGAGGGCCTCTGTCTCCCCATGTGTTTTGAGTTCGGGGCTGGAGGCTGGGGCCCTGTTTGCTTTGGAAGGGCCTCCGGTTAACTCCTTGCTGCCTGGCAGACTGTCCGTGGCTGCCTGGGGAGGGAGGGTGGCCGGGTTGGGGAGGCCCTGGCTCTGGGCCCTTACCTGGTACTCCAGGGGCTGTTGGGGTGATGAAAACAAAGACCTTGACAAGGACTGGGATGTGATGCCTCCTTAAAGCACGTGCCCTGGGCACTTCCCTGGCCTCCCCCTGGCCGGGCTTGGCGCTCAGATATCCACCCTGACTCGAGCCTCTGCACACGGTGTGCACGCTCATGCACACATACTCACGCTGCACCCCCATTTCTCTCTAGTCTGCACCCCGCCAGCCAGCCAGGGGTCCCTCAGCCCACGTGATGGGGAAGCAGGCTGGGAGAGGGGCCGTGACCGGCCTGTGGGCACGCAGTCAGCGGCGGAGCCAGAATTCAAGCTCAGGTCTCTTGGGCATCGGGGGCTGATTTAAAACACCCCCCCCTTCTCTGCTCTAGGGTGAGGCCCTGGGTCTGGTCTGTGTTTCACCGCTCCCGCCCCCCCCCCCCCCCTTCTCATCTTCCTTCTGTTGGGGCTAGGCCACCACTCCCAGTCTCCTGTCTACATCTGTCCGGAGGTCAACCTTTACAGGGAATATTTTGAGCTAGAAAAATGGCAAAGCAGACTAGTAGGGCTCAGTAGAGTGTAGGAAGGGGGATGACCCCACTCTTGGCCACCCTCGGGGAGAGGGGACCCCAGAAACTTCCTGTCAGATGCCTTCCTTTGGGGACCTTTCCAAAGGCTGTCTTTTTCTATCATCTATCTACCATCTATCTACCATCCATCTATCTATTATCTATCATCCATGTATCTATCATCTATCTATCTATCTATCTATCTATCTATCTATCATCTATCTATTATCTATCTATCCATCTATCTATCTTCATTAACAGAATGAATGAAGGTGACTGAGACCCTGGTATTGTAACAAGAGCTAATTTTGACTGAGTGTCTACCATGTGCTAGGTCCTGTCACCCCCATTTTACAGATGAGCAAATAGAGGTACAGATGGGTCCAAACGAGGTTGCTGATATCTGAGGAGGATTGACTGGAGGGCTCACGAATCTATTGGGAAAAGGCCTGTCAGGAGGCACTTCCAGAAACCCAGGAGGGAGAAGCTAGTGGCTTAGAATAGGGTGAAGGTGGGAATGGAGAGGAAGCAAATCAAGACAGACCTCTGATGGAATTAACAGGATTGGGTGGATAGCGTATCAGTCACCCACCACCCATAATGCTGGGTGCCACATCGTCCCGAATGTCGTGGTGTGAATCAACAGTGTTTATCTCACTCGCGAGCCCACAGGTTGGTGAGTTAGACTGTATTTGGTTGGACTGGATTTCTGATCTTGGCTGAGCTAGCTCATACATCCCAGCTGTAGGCTGATCTGGGATGGCTTTGGCTGGAGACAACTTGGCTCTGCCCCCTGGGCCAGCTGGCCACCGTGGCTATGTCCTCCTGGCAATCACAGAGGAGGAGGAGGATGCAAATGGAAGCACAAGCGAGTTCCAGGCCTCCCCTGGCATCATGCTTGCTAACCTCTCATTGGCTAAAGCAAGTCACATGGTCAAGGCCAGACCCAAAGGGGGAGGGCCGTATAAGGTCCCATGGCCAAGGTCGTGGGTACTGGGGAGGTGAGATTTGGGCCCTTTCACGCAAGCTGCCATAAGAGGGGAGGAGGAGGAGGAGAAGTGAGGGGAAGCTGCCATTTCTTCCACAAACACGGTCCCACCACCACATCCTGTCACATGATTTTCCCACTTCACGACGCGTGAGGCAGTTCCCGAACAGCGTCTGCAGACTGGCCTCACTCTTTCCAACAGCTGCCTCGTAACGTCCGCCTCCACAGCCAGCTGCTGTGGCGCAGACACGTGACGATGCTGAGGCTCAGAGAGGCCAAGTGACCTGCCCAAGGCCACACAGCATACTCTGGGAGGCGGAACCTGGGTCTTCTCCTGGGCCCCACACTCACATTTTTTTTTTCACTTCTTTCCCGAGAACCATCCCAGGGGCCAGTTTGGGCAATTCCCAAGGTCACCCGTGGTTCGTTGCTGAAGCTCAAGGAAGTCTGGGTTTCAGAGTCAAGGTCTCCCCACCCCCTGGTCTCAACCATCATGGAGCGAAGTTCTCCTTGCCCCCGCCCCCTCTCCCCCCAAGACATACACGCAGGGACAAGAAAGTGAGACAGAGATGGGGGTAACAATAGATACGGAGACACAGGAATAAAGGTGGATTCACAGTCCAGTCTGTGTGGCTCAGTGGTGGTTGAGTGTCAACCTATGAACCGGGAGGTCAGGGTTCGATTCCTGGTCAGGGCACATGCCCCGGTTGCGGGCTCGATCTCCAGGAGGGGCCGCGCAGAAGGCAGCTGATCAAGGATTCTCTCTCATCATTGATGTTTCTATCGCTCTCTCCCTCTCCCTTCCTGTCTGAAATCAATTTTAAAAATATTAAAAAATTACAAGGTGGATTCCCAGACTTTGGCGTGGAGGAGCTGGAGAGACCCAAGGAAGACGCAAGAAGGAAAGAGAAGAGAAGGGGAGGGACGAGAGGTACCACCCCCCCCTCTCTGTGGCCAAGAGCTGGGGGTCCAGCCAGCATGTGGGTAGGGACTGGGCTGGGGAGGGCTGCTGGCTCCGCTCCTGTTGGTCTGAAGCCACGAGCCTGGCTTGTTTGTATCGTGCTTCAGGCTTCTTCCCCGTATCTTGGTGTGTTTTGGCTCCAAACGAGCCCCCCTCCCAGCCAGGGAGGAGATAGCTGCGCTCGGGCCAGGCCTCTGGGGCGCTGGGAAGGATGTCAGGAAATAGCCGGGGCATGACGCACCTCCCCGCCCGCCGACGCCGTCCCATCTCATTTTCGTGAAGCGCAGGGAAGGCGCGGGAGGCCGGGACCTGTGCGGTTGCTTCCTGTGTTCTCCCCACTCCATCCTTTCCCCGAGACGCTGCCTCCGGGCCTGCGGGACCCGGCCTTCTCGTGGGGGTGTGTCCTGCAAGCCCACGCAGGCCCGTGCCCGTGTGTGCGCCCTTCTGGGCCTGACCTCCGTGAGGCAACTGACAGAGAGACCTAGGAGAGCCCTGGAGGGGGGCTCCTTCTCCCCTTTACACATGCTCCTTACGCTTGTAGCTCCCCAAGAAAGAAGGAAAGAAAGAAAGAAAAAAAGAAGAAAGGAAGGAAGGAAGGAAGGAAGGAAAACGTTGGCCTAGATGCCTCTTCTTCCAGGAAGCCTTGCCAGATGCCCCAGTGACCCTCTTTGTCTCATTCACATCTGCACCTGCCATGCTGATCACAGGACCCAGTGTACAGTGAGAATGAAGAAATGAACTGGGCCTACACTTTAGTGAGAGTCCTGAGAACAGCCGTGGTCTGGAGAGGACCACACTTTGCCCAAAGTCACGAGCGTCGCCCGTGGCTCCATGACCGTTGGAACCCGGTGTTCCTGACGCTCGGGGCAAAGTGCATTTCAGGTCATCACGCAAGATGCTCCGAGGAGCCAGCCGTTCCTGAGCAGTGACTTCATATTTTTATTTCCGGGGAACGAGGAGCGACGAAGAAGGAAGCCCTTCTTTCCCCGACGTTACTGATGAAGAAGCCGAGGCGCGCGATGAGGTTGGGGCTCGTTCAGGGACGTTCTGTGGCCGCTCCCCACGCCCGAGGCCTCGTTCGGGGGCACACAGCAGGCTGGTCGCTGGTCCGGGCAGCGTCTCTCCTCACCGTGACCAGGAGCGCGGAGTAGGGCTCGCAGGCTGTTTTCGGCTTTGGTAGCAGGAGGTCAGTGGCGTTCGACGGAGTCAGACTTAAAACCGATTCTCGGGGGGAGGGGGGGACGCGCTGCCAAGCCGAGCCCGCTCCTTCCGGAACCCACAGAGGCCCCTTGTGCCGGCGCTGGGACGAGCCATCGGGCGCCGGGCCGGGGAAGCAAAAGGCCCTCTCTGTCCCGGTGTCAGCAACCATTTCCCGTGGCCGCTGGCGGGGCTGTGGTTGGAAAGCGGGAGAACCGTGGAGAGTGGAGAGGTTCCCAGAGGGTGGGGCGCCCTTTGCAGCTGATTGAAGGTCACCTGCTCTGAATCCCCAGTTCTTACTTCCCACACCCACGCATACCCACACCTGTGCCCGCGCATGTGCATGCACACACATGTGAATGTGCCCCCCCCCCACACGTGTGCACGCTAGACGGGAAGACCTTGTCTTCATCGCTCTCTGGAGTCCCTCAGGGACCCCTCCCCCCCCATTAGCCGTTACTTTTGTCTGTTAAAGGGAGTGACATTTTTAAAAAAATATATATATTTTTATTGATTTCAAAGAGGAAGGGGAAGGGAGTGAGAGAGAATCATTGATCAGCTGCCTTCTGCATGCCCCACACTGGGGATCAAGCCCACAACCTGAGCATGTGCCCTGACCGGGAATCATACTGTGACGTCCTGGTTCATTGATCGATGCTCAACCACTGAGCCACACCGGCTGGGGCAAGGGGGCTGACATGGGTAATAATGAGTCCAGGATGCACTGTGATATGCCCAACGGCTCGCTCTCATCACCTGACGTCGTTACGGGACCTTGTTGCTCTGTGCTGTTGCCCCCCACCCCACCCCCCTCTCCTTGGCAGCAGCTGCCCCAGCCTTTCCTCCTAGGACAGTGGTCGGCAAACTCATTCGTCAACGGAGCCAAATATCAACAGCACAACGATTGAAATTTCTTTGGAGAGCCACATTGTTTAAACTTCAACTTCTTCTAACGCCACTTCTTCAACATAGACTCGCCCAGGCCGTGGTATTTTGTGGAAGAGCCACGCTCAAGGGGCCAAAGAGCCGCAGGTGGCTCGCGAGCCGCGGTTTGCCGACCACGGTCCTAGGAGACTGACTTACTGCACATTCTCCTAGGAGACCTCTGAGTGGTCCAGTGAAATCTTTCCAGCCAGACCCCATAAGTCCGTGGCCAACCAATGGGCAGCTCACCCTAGGGTAAATTGCCCATCGCTTTGCCCAATCAGTGTGGCCAGGTATAGGTCACATGACCCAAACAAAGGCTACGGAGGGAGGTGGGTTTGGTGGATGGGGGTCCAACCAGAAGTGAGTGAGGGGGGTCTGGGTCCGTGAATCGAACTGGGAGTAGCCAGTGAGGAGCAGAGACTGAAACCCCGCTCTGCCTCCCACCAGCAGGGTGCCTTCAGACAAGTCCCTGGAACGAAGCTCTGTTGTGGCATCTGCAAGGCGACATAATAGTAAGAATAGCGCTGTTTTCCCAGAACCACTGTGCACAAGCAGCTGTGTGATTCCAGCCAGGCTGTCAGCACAGAGCCTTGCACTGGTACATTATCAGTAAGTTGTCCCTCGGTATCCATGGGGGATTGGTCCCAGGGTCCCCGCGGACACCAGACTCTATGGATGCTCAAGTCCCTTCTATAAAACTAGAGGCCTGGTGCATGAAATTCGTGCACAGGTAGGGTCCCTAGGCCTGGCCGGCAATCACGGCCAATCGGGGCCTTCCGGCTGCCGGCTGGGGCCTTCCTTCGTTCCGCGCCACCCCCTGGTGGTCAGTGCACGTCATAGCAAGTGATCGAACTCCCGGTTTCCGGTCGAACGCCCGAGGGGACACTTTGCATATTAGCCTTTTATATATATAGTTGGTATAGTATTTGCATAGCACCTATGCACATCTCCTGTATGCTTTAAATCTCTAGATTACGTACAGTACTAAATACAATGTAGATGCTCTGTAAATAGTTTATACTGTATTGTTTAAGAAATAATGACAAGAAAAACAGTCAGTACATGTTCAGTATAGATGCAACCATCATAGGCCTAACTGCACAGTGCACGTCAGCAACAAGGCAACGTTCTTTTTCGGAGCATTTTTGACGCGTGGCTGGGGGCGTCCACCGAGGCAGAGGCCGCGGAGGCGGAGGGCCCGCTGTTCTGCGGATTCCACTTGCCTCCTGGATTCAGACACCGAGGGGCTTGGCCTTCCCCCCTCTCAGCCCTTCCCGGGAGACGACTTGCCCAACGCTGACGACAGCGTGAACCGAGAGAGTTCATCTAATTTTAAGTCCCCGTGTGCCACCGGTTTATTTTCGTCCGGGACCTGTTGCTCGGCACCTGTTGGCATCTTGGAATGCAAAGCCCTTCTATTTTTAAACGCCAGCAGGGGGCAGGTCTGATTTCAGGGGGCTCCTGTGGGGGGGTGTGGGGGGCTCCCCGGGGACGCAGGCTCCGCCATCTGGGACGCCTGGGGCGAGGCGGGCAGGGACGGAGGTGGCGATGTGTTCCAGAACCTGAACCTGACTCAGCCCCGTCGGTCCAAAGCAGACTAACCCTGGAGACTTCGGTACATAAGTACATAAGCTATTAGTTTTTTTCTTTTCTTTTCTTTCCTTTCCTTTCCTTTCCTTTCCTTTCCTTTCCTTTCCTTTCCTTTTCTTTCTTTCTTTTCTTTCTTTCTTTCTTTCTTTCTTTCTTTCTTTCTTTCTTTCTTTTTTTATTAGGAGAGGGGTTAGGTTTAGGGTGGTGTCATTTACTTACAGTAAAGTTCACATTCTTTTTTTTTAAATATATTTTTTATTGACTTCAGAGAGAAAGGGAGAGAGAGAGAGAGAAACATCGATGATGAGCGAGAACCATCCATCGGCTGCCTCCTGCACGCCCCACACTGGGGGTCGAGCCCACAACCCGGGCATGTGCCCTGACCAGGAATCTAACCCTGACCTCCTGATTCATAGGTTGATGCTCAACCACGGAGCCGGGGAGGATCCCTCTGCAGAAGGGAGAGTGGCCGCGTGCCCAGCGTGGGGAGACGAAGGAAGGGCTCACGTACATTGAGTATCATCTGGGCGCCGGGGTGTCGCTCATTGAACCATGCACGACCCCCAGTTACAAGGTCAGTGTACCTTTTTTTTTTTTAATCCTCACCCAAGGATATGTTTTTCATTGATTTTTTTTTTTTAGAGAGAGAGGAAGGGGAAGAGAGAGAGAGAGAGAGCGAGCTAGAGAGAAACATCCATGTGAGAGAGAAACATTGATCGGTTGCCTCCTGTACAGTCTCAGATCGGGGATCAAGCCTGCCGCCGAGGTATGGGCCCTGACCTGGAATCAAACCCGCTACCTTTTGGGGTTTCGGATGATGCTCTAAGCAACCGGGCCAGCTGACCAGGCCAAGATGAGCATCAGTCACTCCAGTTTGTAGACACGAAAACAGAGGCTTAGAAAGACTCGCCCGTGAGTGGGTCTGGAGTCGCACACAGGGATCTGGGCCCTGTGGAAACCCGGGTCCGATGTCCCACCGCCCCTGATTTTGGGTCCCCTGGGGCGAGCCAAGATCCCTTTGCTGGAGCCTCCGTGGCCCAGAGGCAGAAGCGGAGGCCGGCAGCGAACTAATCAGCGGCTCTCCGACGTGAACACGCACCCGGCGTCCCCCGGAGGGCTTGTGGAAACAGCCGGCTGGGTCCACGCCCAGCAATCCACCGCCGGCTCATTAGCTCCGGGACGGGACCCAGAGTGTGCATGGCTGGCGAGCTGCAGGGTGAGGCTGTGGCTGCAGCCGTGGGGACCACCCTTGGGGAGCCAGTGGGCTAGAGGAGCCCAGATCCTGGGGAGCAGGGACGTGGAGTGGTTCCACGCTGCGCCCACCTGCCCCACCCCTGCCGTCGATGAGCCCTGGCGAGGCGAGCGTTTGGAGGGGCCCGGCAAGCCCAGAGCAGCAAACTCGAAGGCGCCGCTGCTGAGAAGGTGATGGAGAGCGTTGGGATCGATATTCCCGCGAGGAACCGGAGAGCAGGGCTGGGTGGCGGTCAGGGGGTCAGCTCCTCCGGAGCTTCTGGCCCCCATCAGGCCGCAGGATTCTCACCGCCTCTGCTGGGTTGCTTGCTCTGATCTATCGGCTCCCCCCCATCCCCCCGCCTCCGGAGCCCCCCAACTTGCCGTTGGTAAACAAAGCCTTTATTTCCCAGGCCGGTGGGGAACACTTCAGGCCTTTATAATTAAGTGTCTCTGTGAAGGGCAGCTGCTGAGGCCTGGCGCTGGGTGCTCGCCGGGAGGGTGATGGATGGGAACAACACATCATCCCCGTGGCAGCCTGGCTGTGAGCTATGGGGGTTGTATATCATGAGGGGCGTCTGGTCTTCCCTGTACATGGGTGCAGGCAGCTTGGGACCGAGCGCGGGGTGGGAGTGAAGAGGGGTCTGGGGCAATCGGGTGTGTGTGTGTGTGTGTGTGTGTGTGTGTGTGGGCGTGGGGGGTTCTCTCACCTCTCATGGGGGAGATGAGGAAGCGGGAGGGGGGGGAGGCCAGAGCAGGCTGGGGTGAGCCCCCACGCCTAGTCACTCCTGCCTCCCACACTCTGACTCATCCCCCATCACTCAGGGAGAAAGTCTAAAGCCAGACTCTCTTCCGCCCTTTTCCTTTCTCCTTAGGTCTAATCCTTCGACAGCATTCCTGTGGGTTCTGCCCCTAAATGGCTGTGGAATTCATCTATCCTTCTCCTCCTCCTGGTCACCATCCCCTCGTTCTCTCTTTTTCTGCTCTCCTGCTGTCCGTGGGATGTCTTTTCCACCCCCGCAGGTAGCCCTGTGGCTTGCTTTGGGCAACAGGATGAAGCAGACGTGTAGTGGCGTGTCCACGCCAAGTCTAGGCCTCAAGAAGTCTTGCAACTCCTATTTGTTCCCTTGTGCTTCTGCTATCACTACGCTGGTCCCAGGAGGACCGGACACACGGAACCAAGCTGAACATAGAGCAGTGCACCCTCCGACTGAGGCCCCCCCCCCCCAGGGGTGTGAACTATAATAATAGATGCCAGTTCTTATACAAGTTCTCACAGCAAGTTTGGGGGATGTTTGTTAGGCAGCCCTAGCTAACTGATACATACTGCCTACAGCCACTGCCTGAGTTGAGCCATCAGATTTTTACATTTTTATTTTTGTAAAATATGTTTTTATTGATTTCAGAGAGGAGGTGGGAGAGATAGAAACATCAATGATGAGAGAATCATTGATCAGCTGCCTCCTGCACGCCCCCTAGTGGGGATCGAGCCCACCACCCGGGCACGTGCTCTGACCGGGAATGGAACCGTGACCTCCTGGTTCATAGGTCTATGCTCAACCACCGAGCCACGCCGGCCGGGCTGGTTCATTTAACCCACGCCACAACCCGGCGAGGTAGATGCTGGGATGGCCCAGATTTTACAGATGAGACCACAGAGATACAGAGAGGCGAAGCAATTGCCGTGAGGACTCAAACCCAGCTTGGTCTCACGCCAGAGCCTGAGTGTGGGCCCCCTTAAATAATAGAAATTCATCTACCCGCAAAGAACCGTCTGGCTTCCCATCCCAGGGAACCGCTATGGGGACCATAAGGGGTAAGGCGACAATCTCATCTCAGAGAGGAGGAGACTGAGGGCCAGAGAGGCAAGGGGAGTGGTCCCCTGGAGCAGAACTAACCCCCACAGTGCCTCTGGGAGGGAGACCCAGAATTCCATAGGAGGGAGGGCCACGCATGCATGAGGGCCGGCCATGAATCAGAAGCAGTGCACTTTACCAGCAGCCCATTGGTTGTGCCCATCTTACAGACGTGGAAACTGAGGCAAGGCCAGTTGGCTTGCCTGACGTCTCAGAGACCGCAAGGTCCCCTGCAGGAGGTCTGACCCCCAAGTCTGCTGCTCAGACCACAGTGCCCCACAGCCTCGCCTGCGGACGGGGCTGTGGCCGTCACCACAAAGGAATGGCTCCCCCCACCTCCTCCCGCTCAGAGACACCACGTGATGCCTCCTCAGGGCTGCTCCAGTCCCCTAAGTTCCTCTTCTTGGTCTGTCCTTCAAAAGCCGGGGCAAAGGCCCCTTTATGACCTCTGTGACCCTCTCCCAAGCTGGCCAGGCTCCTAAAGGGGATCAGCCTCATGCTCCCCAAAGCCTTCACCGGACGCCCGGGGCTCGGCTGAGAGACGTGCGGCCCTTGCCCCAGGTTCCCTCTGGGCCTCCTAACCCCCTTCCCTCTCAGCATATTCCCTCTGGGCCCTGAGCTCCCTGGGGCACCCGCTGGGTTGTCCTCCCCCCCCCCACCCGCCCCTGCCAATCAGGTATCCTCCGTGCCTGGCACCCACGGCCTCCGAATGAATGGGCGAGAGCGAGGAGGGCCCGCGGCCGGCCCCGGGCAGGCCTGTGTGGGAGCCGGGCCGGGGGTGGCTCCGTGAATGGTCGCCCTGTCTGAGCGGCGGACTGCCCCTCACTCGCGGGCCATGCGGTCATGTCTTGTGTGGGGCTTAGGTAATGGGGCAGCGGGGGTGGAGCGGGGACCCTAGCAAGGCCCGCCTGGCCCGGCTGCAGGCTGAGCCGACTTTTCCAGGTCTGCAGAGCGGCGATCCCTCCCACCGTCTGGCCCCGCTGCCAATGCAAACACGGGGTCCCTTCTCTTCAGGGCTCTGGCTGTTGAAACGGGGGTCAGGACACAGCACACAGGGTTCCCTTTACCTGGCCTGTGAGGAGTTAACCCTTTGCACGCGCCCGCCCCCCGCCCCCCCCCCCCCCCAGCCTCGGGCCTGGGACATCACGGAAGGGCTGTTCAGAGCAGTGACTCGGTTTCCCCCAGAGCTCCACACAGCGTCTGGGCCCCCGCAGTGCAAAGATGGGGCTTTGGGCTTCTCAGAGTGTTCCTTGTCCCGCCTCCTCACCTGACGGATGGGGAAACTGAGGCCCAGAAAGGGAAAGGTGGCCTTCTGCGGGATTCCGGGAGCCCCAGTGTCTCCCCACTTTCTGGCCTGTGCATTGCGTGTGGAAGCGGGAATTCTGGGTACACAGAGAGTTAGAGACCATCAGGGACTATCCATGGGGACACTGAGGCTCAGAGAGGACAAGGGCCTTTCCCGAAGGCCTCGGAGCTGGTTGGCTGCAGGGCTGGGGTGATGACGACGATGATGATGGTGGTGGTAAAGATGCTAATAAGAGCCAACAGTTCTCCTGTTGGCCTGTCCTCAGTGCTTTCTGTTATTAACTCATTTACTCCCGATGATAGCCCCAGGATGTAGGAATTCATCCGCACCCCCATTTGACAGGTGAGGAAACTGAGGCACACACCCGTGAAGCCGAAGGTCCCACCGCGCATCCGTAGTGGGATCTGGATTTGCTCCCCACCGGCCTGACCCCTGGGTCAAGGCTTCCACCAGTTGCCTCTGTCTCCTACCCAACCCCCTTCCCAGCTTCGTGCTGGTCCACTCTGACCTCAGGATCCTCCTCTGTCGAGTGGGGATCAGCATCTGCCCTCCCCGCCTTGCCAGGCTGCTCTCCTCAAGGGAGAGCATCTTGCACACCCCGAAGGCTGCGGGCTCTTCCTCTCATTTGTATGGGCCCGTAAAGCTGGCTCTCACGGTGGTACCCCCACCCTCTTCTCACTGCCCATCTGTGCCACTCCCAGCCCCTCAGCCTCCTGGGAGCCTCCCTGCGCACCCTCCACCCACCCCCACCCTCAGCAGTTTGGAGCACCTGCTCTGTGCACACACGGGCGTTTGTCACCGTTTTAGTGCGTCGTCCAAAGCCAGGGAGCAGGTCCCAGTCAGAGCCAAAGAAACTGAGTCTCAGAGAGGTGCAGACAGCTGTCCAAGGTCACCCAGCCCTCAAAAGCCAAACCGGGACTCACACCAGGACCCCCAGTCCGTGCCTGCCCCCCTCTTTTTTTTTTTTTCTTTGTTAATCCTCACCCGAGGATATTTTTTCCATATTTTTAGAGAGAGTGGAAGGGAGAGGGAGAGACAGAGAGAAACATCGATGTGAGAGAGACGCATCCATTGGCTGCCTCCTGCACGCACCCCGCCCAGGGCCGGGGAACCTGCAACCAAGGCATGTGCCTTTGACAGGAATGGAACCCAGGACCCTTCCGTCCGAGGGCTGATGCTCTATCCACTGAGCGAACCCGGCTAGGGCTCCCCTCTTGCAAGGGGTCAAGAAAAACTCCCAGCTTTTGCCCATTGTTCATCGCTTCCCACCCCACCCCCAACCCCGGTTCCAACTCGGGGGCAAAACTCAACTAACTAAGGGAGCCAAAAAAAAGGGGGGTGGGGGGAATCTCTTGGCTAAGCATCCCTGCTCTGCTCCTTCCAGAGACCTGGGATTCTTTTCTGGCAAACCTTCCGGAGGTGGGGGCCCGGCGAGGGAGGAGGGTCCCCCCTTGCAGGCTTTGTGGCTAACTCTGGGGAGCAGGGGAGCGTTTCTGAGGCCGCTGCCTGGAGGCCAGGCCCCTGCTGCAGCCCCCTCCCCTTCCCAGGCAGGGCCCAGGGGGGGGGCCTGGGCGCTTGTCAATGCCTCTTAGCAATAGGAATGTGCCCTCTGACCCCGCCTTCGCCTCCCCGTGAGTTTCAGAGAAGGTTCTTTTTTTCCAAACCGCTGCCCCTCGGCCCTCTGGAAACAAATGGAGCTTGATTCAGTCTGTGTGTGGCTTGAAAAGCCGCGGGTTGTGGGGAGGGGGGGGGGGTTACTTTAAAAAAAAAAAAAAGAAGCCTTGGGAACCCCTGCAATGTGCTTGCGTGCGGAGGACTTTTATTTTCGCTGGGAGGATCCAACCGGGGGCTAGGAATGCGCTGGGATGCGAGAGGAAAGGGATCCGGCCCAGGCCCATCGGGGAGAAAGAGGCCCTGGCTGGGCCGCCCACCCGATAGCCCGGATCGGGTTTCTCACCGGCTTTTCATTATATTCCAAGTCCTAGCGAACCGGGCTCCCTGGAGGACCCGAGGGCCCCGGTGACTTAGGAGGTCAGAGGCTACGTTTTCTAGAACACGGCCGGCCGAAAGCCGCGGCAGGAGCTGGATGGGGAAGTCAGAGAGGCGAGATCTGGCTTCTTCTCGCCCCAACAAGACCAGGAGGCTGCTCGGCGGGCCAGGGGCCTTTCTCAGCTCCCCTCGCCTTCCCGGCCCTGGGTCCCCTGGGGGCTCCCCCAGCGAACCCCTTAGGGGCTGAGTCAGGGGCCTCCTCGAAGGAGGTCGCCTCCCTTGGGTGTCCTTCTCCTCATTTTCATAACGAGCCGCAGGGATCCCACCCTCTTTGCCTGGGGATCGAGGCTCAGCAAACGCTTTCTGCAAAGGGCCCCCGAGAGTAACTGTTCTAAGTTTTGCAGTGTCTGTGCTAATCAACTCTGCCACAGGAACACGGAATCAATGGGCCATCCCTCCCATCCATAGGTGGGGTCTATTTCCCCGTCCCGGGTGCTGGTCTGGGCCCTGTGACTCACGATAGCCAATGGGATGTGGTGGAAGTGATGCTGGGCAGGGGGCGGGCTCTGGGCTTAGGCCTCAAGAGGCCCAGTGGCGTCCACTTTCACTCTTTCACTGCCCTGAGCACCCAGGGAGGAAACCCACGCTATCCTGCCAGCAGCAGAGACAGGCCACCTGCTGGGGACTGAGATGTCCCAGCCAACAGCCAGCCCATTGGAGCCTTCTGGGATCTCCAGCCCAGCCCTGCTCCCAGCTGAATGCAGCCCTGTGAGTGGCTTCCCAGGATGAGTCTGGGTTTGTGGGACCCACGATGGACGCTCACCACTACACGGCATGGCCTCCTGGCGGCCCCCCTGGCTGCCTCCAGCCCTCCTGCGTGTCCAGCCGCTGCAGAGAATGAAGCAGGGCTTTGGGGGCATCTCAGGGAGGAGACCAGCTCACCTCCCCCTCCTTCCCATGCATCCTTTTCTTTCTTTCTTTCTTTTCTTTCTTTCTTTCTTTCTTTTTATTTCTTTTTTTTTATTGATTTCAGAGAGGAAGGGAGAGGGAGAGAGAGAGAGAGAGAGAGAGAAACATCAATGATGAGAGAGAATCATTGATCGGCTGCCTCCTGCACGCCCCACACCGGGGATCAAGCCACAACCCAGGCATCTGCCCTGACTGGGAATTGAACCGTGACTCCCTGGTTCATAGGTTGATGCTCCATCACTGAGCCATGCTGTCCAGGCAAGCATTCTGCCCTCAGCTGGCTCTTCCTCCAGCCGCCTTTGTGCCTGAGGGCTCTTTCCCCACCTCCTCTCTCCGAAGCCAAGAATAAGATTCCGCAGTTTTTCTGAGGCCCCCACTTTGCCATCGTTTGTGGCAAAAACCGAGATCTGGACGCTTATTTCAAAGCGGATGTTCTGGAGGAGAGGCACGCACCCCTCGCCTCTCCACCTACTGCCCTTCGGGAGTAGAGCCTGGACATTCGTGGTGTCCCCCCCAAAATGTGTACATCCACACTTTGAATAATTACCAAGGCAGTGTTTGTTAAAATACATTTCGTTTTCAAAATTGAGCTGTCAGCTGTTAAAGTGTGTATACATGTGTTTTTTTTTTGTGGGGGGGCACCCTGTATAACAAACAAGCATACACATTGCAATGTATGACTGCGTTGTTTTCCAGGCTGCATTATATTCCTAGTTTCATTCTGATTAAAATAAAATGAGAGCATGTTCGTGGGGCTGTAAGCGTAGTCAGGGCCCTCGGCGCCATCTCCTGTGCCCGATGGAGACGTCAGGCCTGCCTGCCTGACATAAATCAAAGAATCCCACAACGAAGCTTAAGTTCCAGCCACGATGACATCTACGAGGGAGGAGTCCTGAGTGTTCTGAGGATCTGTAGCCGGGGTTTGGCCCAACATGAGTCCTTGGAGGAGTGTCTCCAAGGAAGTTGCTTCTGAAGCAGCTGAGAGAGCAGGAAGGAGTGTCCCAGGCTGTGCAAAGGCCCTGGGGCAGGATCAGAGGGGCATGAGGCGCACAGAAAGTAAGGAGTGCTGTGGAACCTGACCTCCTTGGGGCTCCCGGCCCTGCCCAGGCCCTGCCTGGGACGATGCTCCAACCCACTGAGCCACCCAGCCAGGGCTCGACTTTTAACCTTTTTGATGTTGCAGTTATAGACTCAAGAGACGTTGCAAACATAATGCCAAGAGCCCTGTGTCACCCTTCCCCCAGCTCCCCGCAACGGTGACATCTTGCATAGATACAGCACCATCTCCAAATCAGGAAATCGGCAATGGTCCAAGATCATTGACTAGACCACAGGACCTTCCTGAGTCTTCACCAGTGTGCACGTGGACGTGTGTGCGTGTAGTTGTGTGTGCAACTTGAGGCCCACGTGTAGAGAGGCCCTGGCCTAGCCCCACAAACAAGCCACAGAGCTGCCCCATCTCCATGGAGGAGCACCCTCGCACTACCCCTTCATCGTGGGCCTGTCCCCTACCCTGTCCCCGCCCCAGGCAGCCACTGTTCTGTCCTCCAACTCTCGCTTTGTCCCACTGGAGAAAGTGTTCTTACATACTCCTTTACAAAAGCGCCACCGCCCTCCGGGAGGCTGGGGGACACATACCACCCGCTGTGCCTTCATCTCTGTCCACAGAAGAGAGGCTCTAAGACAGATGGGGAAACTGAGGCCCCACAGGGGAACCCGGCCGGCCTCAAGCCACATAAGCCAGTGGACACCCACCATCCCAGCTCGCTCCCTCCTGGGCCCCAAGGGTCCCCTCCGCCCGGTGAAACCGTCAACAGACAGTCGGACCAGGTGACGGACCTTCAAACAACTGGTCGACCTCCCGCCCGTCTAGTTCCGTGGGTGGCAATCTGGCTTCTGGGCTCTCCCAGACAAGGGGGGGGGGGTGTGGGTCCCTCCCAGCGGAGGACAGTCCTTCCAGATACGCCCACCCCCGGGCCCCCAGCCGTGCCGGTGGAAAAAGTGATACCCCGATGCCAGTTTGGACAGAGCCCGCAGGTCGGCCCGGCCGGCCCCGGTCCAGGTGAGCTGGGGCCGCCAGCCCTGCGCACAGACAGGCCCCTCAGAGCCGGGCGCTGGGCAGGGGCTCAGACACGAATGTCAATAAACGCCGCTGTCGGGGAGAGCTGACCCACGCCCTTGCTGGAATTAAGAGCTTATTCATAACTCTCTCCCGCCACCAAAACACACTTTGGAGAGGGCGAGAGTAAATAGTGCCGTTTAACCTGACCTCCTCGGGGCTCCTGGTCCTGCCCGGGGCCCTGCCACTCAGAGGGGAAATTTGGCACCTTTCCCCCCCAGACCACTTGGACCACCCCCAACGTCTCCCCCTTAGAGAAATAATCAGATCATCTTCACAGTCCAACGAGGGGGGGGGGGGGGGCAGGGTGTGGGGGGCGGGTGGTGATGGATGGGGTTGGAGAGGAGGTGACAGCCCGCTATTGATTGAGGGCACGTTGCGGAATCTGGATCCTATTCCAAGAGCAGTGGGGAGCCATGGAAAGGATCTTAAGTGGGGGGATGATGTGAGATGATTTATGTTTTTGAAAATATGACTCTGGCCGCCGCCGCCGCCGCCGCCGCCGTGCGGAGGACTGACTCTAGAGGGCAGGCCTGGAGGTGGGGAGGCTCCTGGAGGCGCTCGGAGGAGAGGGGGCCGTGGCTGGGGCAGGGTGGGGGCTGAGGCGATGGAGGGAGGTGGGCAGACCCCGGGGGGTGGATTTCAACAGGATGCGGAGATAGCCAGAGGGGGTGGGCGATCTGTCTTTCGCTAGAGCCGCGGTCGGCAAACTGCGGCTCGCGAGCCACCTGCGGCTCTCTGGCCCCTGGAGTGTGGCTCTTCCACAAAATAACCACGGCCTGGGCGAGTCTATGTTGAAGAAGTGGCGTTAGAAGAAGTTTAAGTTTAAAAAATGTGGCTCTCCAAAGAAATTTCAATCGTTGTCTTGTTGATATGTGGCTCTGTGGACTCATGAGTTTGCCGACCACTGAGCTAGAGGAAGATGAAGGATGAAGGCTTTTGTGGAGGGGACAGGAGCAGGGGAGAGGTGGGGGGAGGAATTAAGATGCAATTCTGCGTGGACGTGTTGAGCCTGAGATAGCCAGGCCTCTTCCAGGTACACATACGTGGACTTCATCCGGGGATGGGGATTGAGCATCTCAACCCCATCCAGACGGGATGCATCCCATGAGCAGAGGAGATGACCTGGGCCAGTGGTCGGCAAACTCATTAGTCAACAGAGCGGCAAACCTCGCGAGCCACAGTTTGCCGACCACTGACCCAGGCTGTGAAAATAGAATGAGGGACTCCAGGACCCCCATGGCAGGTGGGAGGGACACCTGGCTTAGGAGACCCATGACCAGGGGAGAATGATTCAAGACAGAAGGAGGTGTCTACGGAACCTGGTACCTCTGAGGGGTCTCATTGGGCCGAGGTCTGGAAAGACCCGATGGAACTGGGGACCCCTCCCTGGAGCATATTCAGTGATGGGGGGAGGGGCAGGAAGGCCACGGGAACAGCGAGCCCAGAAACAGGCTTCCGTGCCCGTGACCACGTCGCCCGTGACGGAGGAGGCTCTCCCAGTCAGCAGACAAGGGGTGGACCGTCTGCGGAGAGGATCCGGCACCAACACGAAATGAGCCATCTCACCGGGGAAAAGACACGGAGGCAACCCTCCCTGTCGCTACAAGAGTGAAAGAAGCCAATCCGAAAAGGCTGCGGGCGGTACGGTTCCAACGTTATGACATTCTGGAAAAGTCGAAACCATGGCGACGGTGGAGAGATCCGTGGTTGCCAGGAACTGGGGGAGGGCGGGAGGAGCAGGCCAAGCCTGGGGAATCTGGAAGGCAGCGAAAGCACTCCGTGTGATCACGTGATGACGGGTCCCTGTCATTGCACATTTGTCCAAACAAATAGGATACTCAAAAAAAAAAAAAAAAATAGGATTAAAAAATAACGGTAAATAAATACATGCAAAAGCTAGTGGGAAAGAAAGAGGACATAAAAATGGCTTAAAACAACAACAACAACAACCAGAAAGAGAAGTTTGGGTTTGGAGGGAAGAAGGAACCGCTAGCCTGGCTGGAGGGGGAGCCGGGGAGGAGGCGTGCGGGGTCTTCCCTCGTTTGGTGGGAGGTGTCCTTGATGCTGATGGGAATGGTCGGTGGAGGGGGACGTTGACAGCGGAGGACACGGGGGACGGCGGGAGGCACAAGGCCCGAGCGGGGGAGGGAGAAGGACACGGTCCCCGGTGGCCACCGAGGCCCCTACCGGGCGCCCCTCCTGGAGGGCTCCCACCCCTCACCCTCGCCGGCTCCTGCGGGGGAGATAAATAATGCCTGCCACACCTGTCACCGGTGTTTGAACAACATATTAATCACTTTAACAAATATTAGCTCAGAACAGCAATAAACAATCTCTAGAATCTCCTCTTTCCGGCTGTATTACAATGAAAAATATGCTAATACGGGCGCCTAATTGATAGTGTTTGAATAACTTCCTTTATGACAATAAGTGGTTTTGGTGGCATCACTCAGCGTCATCGCTGGTGTCTCCCAAACCCCGGCTCCTGCAGGGTTATACCCTCTGCAAACTCCCCGGATGAACAAAGTCATAGGCCTTCTGGATGCCCATTTAGGGAGACTTTGGGGACGGGCCCAGGAGGGAGCTGGCCCTTGTGCTGTGGCTCTTATGGGCTAGCACCCTCACACACAAGGTCTCCCTGAATCTTCCTAGCAGTTCTCAAAGGTCAGGGTTGCGGTCCCATTTCACAGATGGGAAGACCGAGGCTGTGAGGCATGAAGAGACTCACTTGGGGTTCCTGAGTGGTAAAACCAAGATTCTTTTTTTTTTTTTTTAATATATTTTATTGACTTTTTACAGAGAGGAAGGGAGAGGGATAGAGAGCTAGAAACATCGATGAGAGAGAAACATCGACCAGCTGCCTCCTGCACATCCCCTACCGGGGATGTGCCCGCAGCCAAGGTACATGCCCTTGACCGGAATCGAACCTGAGACCCTTCAGTCCGCAGACCGACGCTCTATCCACTGAGCCAAACCGGTTTCGGCCCAGGATTCTTCTAAAGGCTTGAATCAGGAGCCTGGGTGCCCTTTCTCCACCCCGAGGCCAGAGCTCCTGACAGAAACTTCTGGAAACATCCATTGGCATCGCTCAACATTCATCCCACACAGACAGCTCGCAGTTCGACTCGATGGACAATGGGGCAAGGTGATCCTTGAAAGTTCCTGGGAGCTTCCCCTGTGCTGGTCATGCAGGGTCCTCCCCCTCTCGTATGTCACCTCCTGCAAAATCAACCCTATCATTTCCTCTCCCTTTCTCCTTCCCTCGGTTAAATACATGCCGGACCCTTGCACCACGCACAGGGTGAGAGGGCTCCTGGGGTGATGGAGGTTCATATCTGCCTCACCCCCAGGTCCTGCACCCTCCCCTCTCCCCTCCTTCTGCCTGCACGTGTATCAGCCACTCATGCTTGCTGGTGTGACCCTAAGAATTGTTCAAGGCCATTGTCTCTTCTCCATCCTTGCTGCCTCGCCCAAGTCCAGGCTACAGCCGGTTCTACACAGGCTCCTACCCTAGCCCCCCACAACCCTACCCTGGGCCCTGGAGGCAAATGACTTGGGGGTCCCATGGCCCCTTTAGTCCCCAAATAAAACAGCATCCAGGCCCCTTCCCGACTCCGTGAGTGACGAGGCTTTAGGTTATGGGTTTGGCAAACGTTTTCTGCAACGGACCGGCTAGTAAATATTTTCGGCGCGGTGGGCCACGGAGCCTCGGTAGCTATGTATACGAAGGGGGTGCCCCTGTGCCAATAAAACTTTATTTATGGGCGCTGAAAGTTAAATCTGATCAAGTGTTTACGTGCCATGAATTTTCCTTTTAGTTTTTTACAGCCGTTTAAACATGGTTAACGACGGTTATAGTATATGGACCCGTGGGGCATCGCTGGACAACCTTTGTTCTGACTGATTTATTTTTCCTTAAAAAGGGGGTGGGGGGCGGCATTGGCTTCCTGCGGCGCTGGAGTGACCTATGCCGATGAGGCCGGTTGGAAAGGGAAGAGGCACTTGAAGGAATAAAATCACCCATCAATGATCAGGGTGATGCTAGGAGGGCCCGGGCCAACGGGCTTCAAAGGTGGAGAGCAGCCCTAACCAGTGTGGCTCAGTGGATAGAGCGTCGGCCTGCAGACTGAAGGGTCCCAGGTTTGATTCCGGTCAAGGGCATGTACCTTGGTTCCGGCCACATCCCCAGTAGGGAGTGTGCAGGAGGCAGCTGATCAATGTTTCTCTCTCATCGATGTTTCTAACTCTCTATCCCTCTCCTTCCTCTCTGTAAAAAAATCAAAAAAAAATATATTTTAAAAAAAAAAGAGGTGGAGAGCATTCTGTGTCTTCCTCTGGGTGCGGGTGACATGGGCCGTGGACTTTGTGAACATCTGTGAGCTGGACTCTGATGCCGGGCGCATGCGTGGGTGTGTCTATGTCACTTTAGTAAAAAGTAAAGGACATGGAAGGGCCGATGACGCCTGTGCTGGCGGGATTCTGGGTGGTTCCCGGCTGTCCCAAGCCTTGCTGGGAGGTACACAGAGCCACCCCCATGGAAAAGAAAAAAAAAAAAAGAAGAACAGCTCATATGACCCAGTGATGTCACCCATCAGGATGGACCCCCAGCACATTCGCACATTCGTGTGCAGAGATGCGTGTGCAAGACGGTATTTCGGCATTAACCGGAGCGGGAGAGACTGAGAAAAATGAACCGCAGACTAACCCGGTAAAGGATGCTGCCTCCTGGACATAACACACGCAGTCACGGAGGAGAAGGGAGACCCTCTGTTTGTGTGCATATGGAATGTTCTCCCGGTGCACCATGCAGTGGGGGGGTGGGGGGGGGAAGAGTGGATACTGAGAGCTGCCATTCGTATATGAAAAAGGAACACGCATGTGCATGCCTGTAGGTTTGTACATACACAAGGAAACTAGCTGGAAAGATACACAAGAAGCATGGGCCTGGCCGCGGGCTCAGGATGGGACCTGGGCTGTTTGAGCTCCTCGGTTCTTTTTTCTTTTGTCCTGTGCCTGGTGACTTTACCTCAAGGGCAAAGAAAAGTGGAAAAAAGCCAGGGGGGTGGTTTCCATACACTGAGTACCTACTACGCCCCCAATATCTTCCCCCTCCCCCCCCAGTGAGTCCGCTGGTCCATCCCAGGAGGCCCCTCATAGAACCTGAGACCGCTCAGCTGCTCTGCAGACCCAGCGCGCTCCTCGGGTCCGAGGGGCGCAGCAAGGCCGGCTGCAAGGGGAACAAAGGGCAGGACAAAGGACCCTTTGTGCTTTGCTCCGGCCCCAGCAGAGCCCCAAGACCAGGCCTCTCCAGTTACAGTCCCCCGAGGGCTTTTCTGCTCCAGCCCCACCAAGCCCCAGGGCAAATACTCTACCAGGATCACCTGTCAGGCGTGGGGGAGGATCCAGAGTTACCCTAGCCTCCCCTTTTTCATCTCGGCCTCCAAAACATCAAGTCCCCAGTGGTGTGGTTTGAACCAAGCAGTTTAGTCGGAATCCTGAGACACAGGCGGAGTGACCCGGGCAAACAGCCTCGCCCCTCCGAGCCTCGGTTTCCTCCTCCGGAAGATGGGGGTGATAGCTGTGCCCAACTGCTCTCTAGGTTGTGGTGAGGATTCAATGAGATGATGTGCGTGAGCCCATTGGCTCAAGAAATGATACCTTTGGAAACTGGGAGAGCGTGGGGATGAAGAAAAGCTGCAACCGCTTTGGAAAATCGCCCAGCAGCTGCTAGAATGATGGTAGCCAGAGTTACCATAGGACCTAGCAATGCCACTCCGTGGTATCTATCCAAGAAGAATGAAAACAGACATGCACACACACAAAAAAAAAACGTATACACAAATGTTCATAGTAGCATTCCTCACAAGAGCTGAAAGGTGGAAACAACCTACATATCCATTAATGGATGAATGGATAAACCAATGGTGGTATATCCATACAATGGACTATTACTCAGTCGTGAAAAAGGAATGAGGTATGGACACAGGCCGCAATGTGCACGAACCTTGAAAACATCCTGCTAATTGAAAGACGCTGCACACAGTAGGCCACATGTTGTGTGATTCTATTCATGTACAATGTCCAGAATGGAAAAATCTACAGGGACAGAAAGTCAAGGAGTGGTTGCCAGGGGCTGGGTTGGAGGGCGATAGCTAAGTGGTACACAATATCATCCATATTGTTATGGATGATAACAATATCCTAAACTTGGCCATGGGGATGGATGTACATACCTGTGAATAGATAGAAAACAAAAAACACAAAAAAACCAAATCATTAAATTCTGCACGGTAAATGGCATGTGAATTATATCCCAATAAAGCTTTTTCTTTACATTTAAATACATTTTTGTTTCTCGAATAGTTTTAGAGTTCCAGAAAGATTGCAAAGACAACGCAGAGCGCTTCTGCGCACCCTCCACCCAGCCCCCCTAACTGTTAACACCTCACACTCCTAGGGCACATTCGTCACAACGGAGGAGCCCATACTGATGCCTGAGCCCTCTCTTGTGGAAGGAGCAGTCAGAGGAGAAGCAGAGCTGCCTTCCTTGGGGACCCCCCCTTCCCCAGTCCCCAGGATGGGAGCTGAGAGGCAGGCGGGCTCAGAACCCAGCCCGCGCTCCTGCGATTAGTTCCAGGAAACGAACGTTCCTGTCCCGCATACCTGAGTTCAGGCCAAGAGATTCCTGATCGTATTAGGAGAGAAGCTGGTTGCCTGACTCACTTACAGAGAACTCCTCCACCTGCGTCCCAGCCTCCTCCCGACCTGGCCCTGAGTCACCTTGCTCCTTGGCCTGGAGAGGCCCCAGGATCTTTCCCGGTGGGGCCCAGCCTGTTCGGGGAAGGAGACACCTGGGGGAGCAGCTGGCTTGGGGGTGCTGTCTTCCCCAGGAAGAGGCACCCTGTTGGGCGTGGCCCCAGGGCGAGAGGAGACCAGGAGAGGGCTGGGTGGGGCAGGAGGCCGGAGGCCCGGGAACTGGGATCAAGCCGGGGCTCTCAGGGCCTGCTGAGCTCTCTTATGCCCGCTGAGACCTGCTGTGTGACCCTGGGGAAGTCACCGCCTCTCTCTGGGCTCTGTCCCTGCAGAGTGAAGGGCTCGGGGCGGGTCTCCTGTTCCCCATATTGAACACTCTTTGAGTCCAAAGCAGTGTCATAAGAGGCACGTGCTTTTCTCTGGCTCTCTCCCTTCCTTCCGCCCGTCCTCCCTTCCTCTGCTCATTCATTCATGCCCGCCACCCCGTGCCCCGCCTTGGGCCGTGTGCTGAGGGTGCAGTGATGGTGAACACGGGCCCTGCCTCAGGAGCCCAGTCTGGCAGCAGACAGGCATCTCACAGCCAGTTACAAGAGAGGGCGGCATCAGGCATGTTATCAGCGGCCGGCATCTCTTCCGGAGGCTCACCCTGTGCCAGGCCCTGGGTGTGCCTGACTTCACTGAATTCCCAGCATTTTCCCCGGGGGTCAGGTCCTTGGTCATGTCCATTTTCCAGGTGAAGAAACTGAGACGTGAGGGATAAGGGCCAGCTAGGCTAGGAAGGAAGGATTGGGATTGGAACCAAGCTCAAGGCCCAAGCTCAGAATCACTTGTGTAAGTAACTTCCTCTTAGAGCAGGAGAGAGCAGCGGGCATTTGAGGAGCCGAGAGAGGAGGCATCTAACCTGGTCCTACTGGGCGGGCGGAGGGGGAAAGACCTGAGTCCACGAGTCCCCTCTGCCTACGGAGCCCAGACTTTTTATTTTATTAATTTTTTAGTATATTTTATTGATTTTTTACAGAGAGGAAGGGAGATGGATAGAGAGTTAGAAACATCGATGAGAGAGAAACATCGACCAACTGCCTCCTGCACACCCCCTACTGGGGATGTGCCCGCAACCAAGGTACATGCCCTTGGCCGGAATTGAACCTGGGACCCTTGAGTCCGAAGGCCGACACTCTATCCACTGAGCTAAACAGGTTAGGACAGGAGCCCAGACTTTTTAGTTACTCCCTCTCTTCAGCTCTCAATGGGACTCAGCTTGTTCCAATGATATCCCTAATGCCAGCTAATAATTGTTGATGTTGACCCTCCTTTGCTCTGATTGGTTGGCTTGACTCAAGGGCTTGATCTTAACCAATCATGGCTGGATTCATGGATTCTGCCGATTGGCTAGCTATGGGGACACGCCCACGTTCTTGCGCTGGTGGGCGTGGCCAGAGCCATTCAATCCACATTGAAAGTCATGGAGGGTGCTGCAGATCAAGGTGCTCTTAGAAGAGAAGGTGAGAACATAGACACCCCCTAACCCAGGGTTTTATGTAAATCAGCTCATTCGTTTCCCTCCAGGGGGCGGAGCCACAGAGAGGCTAAGAGACGTGCCCAACAGCCTATAGTTTGTAAGGGGCCATGCTGGAGTTTGAACCCTAAAAGCCTGGCTCTAGAATCTGTGTTTTCAATAAACTGCCTCGGAGATTAAGGTCAGAGCTAAAATCAATGGAACCTGCTTGAAAGTGGAGGTGAGGGGTTGGGGAGGCGGTGGGAGGAAGGGGACAGGGAGAGGAGGCCTTGGTGCTTTTAAGTTCGCCAAACGCCTCCCACTCTGGGCCTCCCCCCAGGCCATCCTGTGGACTCGGAGCCGGCAAAGACGGCCGAGACCCGGCTGGCCCTGCGGCTTGACCTTGGCTCTGTGGTTATCGGGGACGGGACCGCGACAGGGTCAGAAGAAACAGGGCATAATCACACGGGTTCCAGCCCCAGCTGCCACTCGTCAGCTCTGCACGGGGGACCATTCGGGGCAGCGTCTGCGACAAGTTCAAGTGCCTCGTCGAGGACGCATCTTAGAGAAGGCCCTCAGGGTCAATAGCCCAGGCTTCTTTTCTTGACTCTGCGTGTGTGTGTGTGTGTGTGTGTGAGAGAGTGAGTGTGTGTGTGAGAGAGAGAGAGAGAGAGAGAGAGGTGGTTTAGAATCTACCTGTCTACCCTCATTAACAGTCTTTGTCCCCCTGAAAATATTTCTCTTGCTTTAATGCATCCAGTTTGATTGTGGCTTTCATACCCACTGCGATGTCCCTAAAAGAGCACTTTTCAGCCCAAATGTCCTCTCGGTGGCCTTGGTTTAAACGCGTTCTGGACAGGACTCCAGAGCCAACCCCCCTTGTTTATTCTCCTCCTTCCCTCCCTCTTCCCCCCTCTCCTCCCACCATCTGGCCTCGGATAAACCTGCATTGTGCCTTTTACCGTTTGTCAGGCCCCGAGTTAACATCCCCGGGGAGACGAAATGAACTTGTCCTTGGTTTGAAGGAGCTCCCAGCCTTTTAGGGGAGACAGATGAGCAGTCCTCGTGTAGTGGTGGCCCTTGAGGGCAGGAGGGAGGGCGGTCATCCCTGCTGGGAGCACTTTGCCAGGCAGATGGCAGAGGTCGGGGGCGGGGAGGGGGCAGGGAGGGGGGAGGCATCCTTTGCAGAGGGCTCAGCATGGGCAGAGGCAGAGGGGAGAAGAGTCAGTTCAATACTTGGGGGAGTCGCAGCGGTCGAGACGGGAGGCATGGCCCGGGCTCAGACTGACCACTAAAGGCTTTGTCACGGCCAAGAGGGGACATATGGGTGATCCAGGGCCAGGAGAGCACTGGACCTGGCTCTCCACTTTGAGGCCGACTTGGCCGGTCATGGGTCCTCTCTGAACCTCGGTCTTTTCCTCTGTACAAACAGAGGTTTCTTCTGTTCGTCTTGATGACTAATCGCCTGATGTATTTCGGTGAGATCCCTTTCCTCGTCTTCCCTGGAATCCCTCCGCCGCTCTACAAGCCTGGGGAGGCCCAGAGATAAATTGATCTTCCTGATCCTGGTGGGTCCATCCATCGAAGCTCTGAGGGGGTGCTCCCGGGATGGCATGGAACACCACCTAATTGATTTTTATTTTATTCTCACAGCCGTGGGGTAATTAGGAAAGCCGGTTGTAATGATCAAAACATAACTCCCAAGTATTTCATTATTAAAATATTCCTACGGCCTATTATTAATTCATTAGATAAATTTGGATTATATCCCTCAATAATTAACGTGCAGGCATGGGTCTGGGGGCCACTGCAGCAGGCTGTGGGAGGCTGGGGGTTGAGGAGGATGGAGGTGGGAGAGAATAAAACAAATAAGAGGAAAAACAGGCCCTCGTGGAGGCTTGGTGACCAGCGGCTCTCTTGACATTCATTCAGCCATTCATTCAATACACATTTATTGCCTGCCTACCTTTGAGTACCTTACCATCCAAATATTAACTATTACAGGAAGGTGCCTGGGATTTTCTTTCATTTACCTATACATTTGTCCACCCATCTCGCTATCCATATGCCCACCCAATCACCAATTCATTCGTTATCCACTCAGTTCATCCAGCACCCATCCATCCATCAATCCAGCCAGCCAGCCACCCAGTTATCTATCCATCTGCCAAACCACCCACCCCCTACTCATCCATTCGTTTACCATCCACTCAATTCATCCAAATGTCCATCTATTCATTTATTTATCCATCCATCCATCATCTCATTCACCCATTCATCCACCTATCCACCTACCCATCCATTTATTTATCATCCACTTATCCATCCACTTATCCATCCATCCATCCATCCATCCTCCATTCATCCACCCATCCACCTACCCATCCATTTATTTATCATCCACTTATCCATCCACTTATCCATCCATCCATCCATCCATCCTCCGTTCATCCACCCATCCTTTCATCCACTATCCCTCCATCTGTTGATCGAGCAGTTTCTATGTTCCACGCATGGGAAGTAGGTCCAGGAACAAAATATGAGCTCCGCTCTCAGGAAGCCCCTCTTCAATGTGGGGGGCAGGGGACAGACATGCAGACCAGTGTTTTGCTGGGGAACAATGTGAGGGGCGGGGCGGGGGGGCGCTGTGGGAGCCCAGGAAGAGCCTGGCTTTGCTTTGAGGGGCGGGGCCGTGGGCAAGGAGAGTCTCCAGGGGAAGAGCTGAGGCCTAAGGGGCAGAGTAGGGTTGGGGCAGCCGAGCCGGGAAGAACGGCATATGGAGCCCTCCGCCGGAAATGGCTCGGTGTGCGCTGGGTGGCTGGAGGAGTGGCGAGGTCATCAGGGTCAGATACGGAGGCCTCTCGGCCTTGTTAGCTTTTCAGATTGCATTTTGAGAATGATGGGCGTTAAGCAGAGAGCAAAATGGTTCTCCAGCTGGAGATTGTAGAATTGGCCAGAAGGAGCAAGACTGGAGGCAGAGAAGGTGGGACAGGCATTCATGTGAGCAATCCTGGTGGCCTTTGCTAGGGTGCGGGCAGGGGACAGAGAGAAGACAGACCCCGGATTGGAGGGACACTGAGGAGTCAGCATCCTGGCTGTGGGGGTAAAGGAGAGGAAGCAGCGAGGATGCCACTGGTCCAGCGAGGTCGGTTCAGTCCAGCCGCATGCTTTTTCCAGGGGGCCGGTGTGCCAGGCTCTGGGGAGGGCACCAGTGGTCCCTGACCTGATAATTCGTGAAGCAGCCTGGCGCCTGCAGAAATGTAACTACAGACAGTCCGGAGTGCAGAAGCGCCAGGAGCAAGGTGGACACTGAGGCTGTGGAGGTCAGCAGAGGTCATATCATGGAGGGTCTTAATGGTCAGGCTAAGGAGGTTAGATGCCTCTTGAGAGTACTCGGAGCCAGGGAAGATTTGCCGCCAGAAACTGGCATGACGAGAGGCCAGGTTAAGGGAGGTGGATGGTATGGGTTGACATGCTGAAGATGGGCTTCCTTGTAGGGCCTAGAGGCCCGGGCATGCTGAGCAAGCTGCTGCTGGCGTTTAGGGAAGAGATTGACTGGGCCTCTCGGGAAAGCATGCCTCCTCCACGTGCTTGCTGTGCCATTTTGAGCAAGTGACTGAACCTCTCTGTGCCTCTGGAAAATGAGGATCCTCCTGGTTCCCATCTCACCGGGCTAACTAGAGGATTGCATGCCGATAACACAGGAAAAGCATTCAGCATCGGCACAGGGCCTAATGCAGTGGTCGGCAAACCGTGGCTCGCGAGCCACATGCGGCTCTCTGGCCCCTTGAGTGTGGCTCTTCCACCAAATACCACGGCCTGGGCGAGTCTATTTTGAAGAAGTGGCGTTAGAAGAAGTTGAAGTTTAAAAAATGTGGCTCTCCAAAGAAATTTCAACCGTCGTCCTGTTGATATTTGGCTCTGTGGACGAATGCGTTTGCCGACCACTGGCCTAATGCATCCCAGCTTGCCCCGGGGCCCTGGGGATGGCCGTGACCTTGGACAGGCGGGACTCCGTTTCCTCACCTGTCAAACAGAGATCACAGCAGTGCCTGCTTCCGGGGACGGTCTGGGATTCCATGATCTGACACACACACCGCGCACTGGGACGGAGACGGGCCCCGTCGCCACGGAATCCGCGGCGTCCGTTGCGAAATGAAAACGCAGGGCCTCGTTCAGACATCATGAAGGATTTCAAGGCGGCGACGGCACAGCATTAAAGCATTAAGGCAAGCACAGGCCCTCCCGTGTCAACTTGACAGGTTGACAGAGGAGATGCGAGGCAAAGGGAACAGCGTGTGCGGAGGCTGACGAGGCGCCCGGGACAGAACATCTGAACCAGGGGGGTTGTCTCTGGAAACCCACGCCCGCCAGGACCCGGGCCTGAGCTGGGACCAGTGTTGGGGACTCCTCACGGGGACCCCTTTTCACCCTGCGCACCCGCAGAGGACCAGGAGCGGGAACCATTCAACGAGACGTTGGAAAAACCCACTCCGGCCGGCCGTCTCGTCGTCATCGTGCCTCGGGAGGCATCTGCTGGGAGCAATGGGAGAGGAATGGGTCTAGGAAACGCGGCGTTTCCCCGTTAGCTTTTTCAAGAGTTTTTGCACAACATGTTTTATGTGTGTTTATAGAAAAAAATAATCCCGGACTCGCGTTGATTGAAAAAACGTGTTGTTGTGGAAAGGGCTGAGCTGAACTCTCCGCAGAGCGTGGCGTTCGCGGAAGACTTGGAAGGCGAAGACTTTACATAAATAGTTGTGCCGAGTTGTTATGGCAACTGAAATTCGAAAAGTAAATAGGTTTGCGGGAGATATTCCTCCTTGTCGCTGGAGGAATTTTTCTGTGGGGGAATCGTCTGTGAGAGGGGGAGTTCATTCGATGCCCCGCAGGCGTGGCAGCGTTTGTTGAGAGTCAGGAATGGGAGACCCCGTGCTGGGGTCTCCGTCTCCATCAGGGCAGGTTCCTTGAATATGGGTTGATGTGAGAGGACGTGGGCGAGGTTTTGTGTGCTGTGTGGCCTTGGGCCAGCGGCCTGCCCTCTCTGGGCCTCCCCTTAACTGTCTCTAGAGGGCCTTTGCTGGGCCCACAGGTCGCTATGGATTTGAAGACCCAGCCACAAGCTGGGATGGGGCTGGGAGGAGGTGCTGAGGACACTGATACGGAGCCGGAACTCTGGAGCTGGCCTGGTTTGAGCCCCCGGCTTTGCCCCTTTCTGTCACGGAGGCTGTGACTCCAGCTGGGTGACCCCTAAACCTTAGTTCCTCACCTGCAAGACGGGGTGCCATCTGTAGATGCCTGCTGGGCTACTGGGCAGGTTCAGTGGCGTCTGTCTACAGGGTCCCCCCTCCCCCCACCTCCCTTCCCAGGCTGGTGTCCTACACACACCTGCCTCCCTAGCAGCCCTGATGGCTGGGGGCAGGGCACCGGGGTGCCAGGTCCCCCGGGGCCGGGGCAGGTGTGGGCACAGTCCTCCAAGCCCAGAGACATCCGGCTCCCGGCCCCTCCCAGCTCCTCCCAGCAGAGCCTGGCTCCGTGCCAAGGGGCCCCAGCCCCAGCTTCCTGTTGTAACTCAGTAGGACCAGGGCTTTCCCAGCAGGGGGGACACACAGTGTGTGTGTGTGGGGGGGTCCTACTTGGAGAGGGAGGAGGCCGGGGTGCCTGGGCTCACCTTGTCTGCGAAGGGTCAGCCTTGGTACATTGAAGCTGTGCATTGCTTTTCAAGGGGAGAGGAGGAGGGAGGGAGGCAGAGACGGAAAGAGAGACGCAGAGAGAGAGATCTGTCCCTATCTATGTGTGTATGGATGTGTGTGTATGTCTTTCCATCCCTGCTTCTCTCTCCTCTCTTCCTTCTTTCCTTATTCCCTCCTGAAAACTATGCATCTACTAGTATTATCTATCTATCTATCTATCTATCTATCTATCTATCTATCTATCTATCTATCATCTATCTATCTATCTATCTATCTATTCAAAGGCAGAGCAAAAGAGACAAGGAATCAGAGACAAGAAAGGTAGGAAAGGAAGACTCAATTTCAATAGCTCGGGCTGAGCTCTAGGAGAAAGTGGCCCGAGCTGGGTCTCCCAGAACCCCAAACCCAGCCCTGTCCTTGGCCAGCTGGGCGGACTTGGGGAGGCTCTCTCTCCTCTGAACCTGGGCCCCCTCATGTCCTCCTTCCCGGCGTGAGGATGGAGGAATGGAGGGTGGCTGGCATGTCACGTGCCTTCTGATCTTTGGAGGGCCCCAGGCCGGTGTGGCTCAGTGGATAGAGCGTCGGCCTGCCGACCAAAGGGTCCCGGGTTCGATGCCGGTCAAGGGCACGTACCTCGGTTGCAGGCTCCTCCCCAGCCCGAGCCCTGGTCAGGGCGTGTGCAGGTGACACCCCGTTGATGAGTTTCTCTCGCATCCATGTTTCTGTCTTTCCCTCTCTCTTCCACTCTCTAAAAACAATGGAACAATATCCTCGGGTGAGGATTAAAGAAACTTTAAAATTTAAAAAACAAGAAAGAGGAGAAAGCAAGAAGAAAAAGTCACTCCCCCAAAATCGAGCCCCCTAGCATCCCCCCCCCCCGTGCACCTGCTTTCCTGACCCCCCGAAGACCAGGCCAGGCTGCTGCCCTGCAGGCCCGGCCCGAGGGAGCGCATCAGAGGAGGGCCGTGGGGCTGCATCCAATTTCCCGGGCCGCCTCATCGAAATGAGAAATCTGAGCCCCGGCCAGCCACGGCAGCTGATAACACACTCTCAGGTGAACTCCTCACTTATCACCGCGGGGTCACCTCTGCCTCGAAAGACTTGTTTTCCTTGGGAAAAAAAAAAAAAGATTGCCTGGGACGTGTGATGGGGTCGGCTGTGATAGGAAAAAGCAAAAAGCTAAGAACAGGGCAGAAGAACACTTGATTTTTGCCAGACTTGGGGGAGACGGGAGTTCTGCACCCTGCTCGCCTCCCTCCCCCTCCGTGAGGAGCAGCCTGGCTCCCATGGGCCCCTGCTTGCCAAGAGGGAGCGGGTGGGGGGGGGGGGGGAGGAGGGGAAGGAGGGGAGGATGTGGGATTATTTAGATGGGGTGGCTCTCCACATGGCAACAGTTGCCACACGAAAGAGACGGCAGGCCGGCCTCCACCCAGGGTGGTGTGGCCAACAGAGCTGTGTTTGTGCAGGAGGCACTGGCGAGGGTGATGGGGCGGCAGGAGCCAGAGGTGCCCATCGGCTGGGTTCCCAGGCTCCCCGCCACGGGTGGGACCTCTCCCCGCCAGCCAATCGGCACCAGCCTCGGAGTCACTGGTCTCTCCCCGCTTTGGGATCCTGGACCCCCTGGTTTCCTCTCTCTGCCTCCCTCTGCCTCCCTCCTCTGCCATCTCTCCCTACTTCCGGGCCTCCCTGTCTCTCTGCTGCTGTCCCTCTCTTCGTTCCTGTCCTTTGTCCCGTGTGGCGTGTGTCTCTCTCCATCTGTCCTCCCCCACCCGGCTCCTGTGCTTCATAGTTCTCATCCCTTCTCATCTCTCATCTCGTCTTTTCCCAGATCTCGCCTTTCTCTCTCTCTCTCTGCCTCTTTGCCTCTATCTCTCTGTCTCCCTCAACGTTTCTGTCTCTCCCCGCGTCCCGTCTGGCCCTGTGTGTCTCTCCTGCGGGGTTTCCCCCCCTCCTTCTCCTCTTCCCCCCTGTCTCTGCCTCAACCTCCCCAGTCACTTAGAAGAAACGTCCCCAGCCCCTGGCCTTGCTGCCTCCCCGGGCGGGGGGGCTGGTCCCTGCAGACCCGTGTGGACTCTCAGTGCTTTGCTCCCCCCGTGTGCCCTCGTGGGTCTGCGGAGGGGCTTAGAGCGTCAGAACCTCCCCCCAGCACAGGAGGACCCCAACTCCGGGACTCTGCCCGATGAAGGGTCAAGTGGGACAAAGGGGGTCAGAGTCCCAGAGAGTGAGGGTGCGTCCCGGGGGCAGAGGGAGAAACTCAGGGGGGACGCTGTGAAGCTCTGTGAAGCAGACCAGCCTCACTCTCCATGAGTTTTGGGTCCCACAGAGCACCCCCCCTTCCCAAGTGTCAACTCAGGGCCAGCCCAAACGCAGACCCTGTCTGTGCCGCTTGCTAGCTGGGCGACCCTGGGCAAGTCTTTTCATCTCCTCATCTGCAAATGGAGGTCACAATAATATCTGCCTCATGGGTCAAAGGAAGGATTACATTATTAAACTGCATAGTGTTCTTAGTATACCACCTGGCACATAGTGGATATTCAATAAATAGTAGTTTGTGTTATTATTATTGGGAAATCATAAGACGTGAACGCCGCTACATCCTGTGGGAGAACAGAGGGGGAAAGGACATTTTAGGTGGGGTCTTGTGGGTTGAGTAGGAGTTTGCTAAGCTGACAAGAGTACCCTCCGGGTTGATGACACAGCCTGAGTCAATCAGATTTCCTACAAGTAGAACTACCAGCCCAGAGAGGGGAGCAGGCCTTAGTCATGACTATAAGCGCCAAAGAAGGGAGCATGGCAGGCCCACAGGTCGATGTGGACATTCCCTCTGGTTCTGCCTCTGAGGCCTCTAGAACAGAAGAGACTGCCCCACCCTATAAGGACCACCACTCTTCATGCCTCTCGCCTCCATCCCATCTGCTCCCATTCGGCCCCTAGGCTGGGACCAAGCAGACAGCTAGCCCAGAGGCTGGGAGAGGGATGGCCTGGAGGAGTGGGGGCAGCCAGCCGCTGGCAGGTCTGCACAGCCCTTCCTCCAACCGGAGCATTCTTGGCCCCAAGCAGCGTGCAGACGCTGGGAGAAATGAGGAGACGTGTCTCAGATCAGCTGAGGGGTGTTTAGAGCATCCAGAACCGAGGCTGCAGCCCCAGCAGCTGGAAGAAGCTGCCGTGGGCTTGGACCTCGGGGAGGCTCGGAGGGGCCCGTAGCTGACTGTTTTCTCCATCCCTCCCCCCCACCCCGCCCATTCTTTCCTTTCCTCTGTTTCCATGCAGCGAAGAGAACTCAAGGAAACAGGAACTCGCTCTCCCTTCTCCTCGCTGCCTGGGGTACCCCCTTCCTTTTGCGGTCCGTCCACGTATTTTTCCAGAAAGACCATGTGGCATCGAGAAAAAATACACGGCTTGAGTTCAAACCCTTCCGTCTGGGTGACCGTGGCACGCAGTTTCGGACGAGGCTCTGAGGTGTCCGCCTCCCGGTATTCACACCCTGGAATCCCGCCCCGTGGCCGTGGGCTGCGCCTAGGGATTCGCTGGGAAGAAGACAACGTGGACCGGAAGTCACTTCTGAGATGAGACTCTGCGCGACCGTGGCGGCCTTCTCGCTGGCTGGCTCCCTCTCCTTCTCAGCTTGCACACTCTCCGGAAGCCAGCTGCCATGCTGGAGATGTCCACGGGGCCAGGCACCGAGGGCGGGCGCCCTCTGGCCAAAAGCCAGGGAGGAAACAAGACCCCCAGTCCGATAGCCGTCGAGGGCTGAATTCTGCCAAACAGCCGTGCGAGTGAGCTTCAAGGCACATCTGACCCAGTCGAGCCTTGGCATGAGACCACAGCCCCCGGCTGAGACCTTGAGTGCATAAACCCGTGAGAGGCTCTGAACCAGGGACCCGGGTGAACCTGGCCTGCCGGCCCACAGGGACTGCGGCATCCTCGGCGTTGCTGTCTGAAGCCACTCGGTGGTGAGGCGGTTTGTCATGCAGCGAAGATGACTAGCAGCGACCTTGAGGACGAGAGGTCAACTCTTGCAAGTCCCTATCAAGCGGGCGCAGCGAGTGTGAGAACTCCGCGGGAGAAAGTTTGTGTGGGATCCGTGTCCAGGGGAAGCTCTAGAAATGAACCTGTCACATCTCAGGCAACACTCTTTCCTGGACCAACCCCGAGGCCTGGGGCAGGTGCTGGGGACATGGCAAGGTGGGAGCCGGGAGGGGGGCGCGAGGGGGGGAAGCAAGTCACCGCAAAGACCCATGGGAAGGTCCATGGGTCCCGAGAGCAAATGCCAGGAGCCCTGGCCTGGCAGGAAGGCTGTGCCCCCAAGGGTTCCCTTTCTTATCTTCACCCAGCTCCTCTGAGACCTTGAGCCTTAAGGCATCCCTTGGGTTCAAATGCACCACCCCGATTTATTATCCAGGCCCCCCTCAGGCGCCTCCCCCCCTCCGCCCCCACCTCTCTGAGCGTCGCCGGTAGCTTCTACCCAGTGCAGGGGTGATGAGAGGACTCAGGGTCCATCCCTTCCAGACTCAACCCTGAACCCCAAACCCAGCAGCAACGTGCAGGTGCAACAGGGGCCAAGACAGAGGTGGGCCCTGCGCCCCAGAGCACATGTCTAGGGGAGCGAATGTGGGTTCGTCTAGGAGCCATGGCACCGGAGACAGAAGAAGCCCGCCCCAACTTCCCTAAGCACAGAGGGAGCCTGTTAATACCAGTCACCAGGCGGGACCCCGGGGGGCCCCACGGAACCGCAGGAAGCGCTGTGGGGCCCGGGCTCAGCCACAGCCTCTGTCCTCATCACAGCTCCTCTCCGCGTGGCATCCGTCTGCGGACAGGCCTGTCCAGGGGGCGGGGAGGGTGGCTGCCCAGAGTGCCCACATTATACCCCTCCAGCTTAGCACCCTGCACCCTTCTTCTATTGCTGTGTGAGGAACAACGCAGCCCAGCCAGTGTGGCTCAGAGGTTGAGAGTTGACCTATGACCCAGGAGGTCATGGTTCGATTCCCGGTCAGGGCACAGGCCCGGGTTGCGGGCTCCATCCCCAGTGTGGGGCGTGCAGGAGGCAGCCCATCCATGATTCTCTCTCATCTTTGATGCTTCTATCGCTCTCTCCCTCTCCCTTCCTCTCTGAAATCAGTAAGTACGTATATGAAAGAAACAACCCGAGGACTGAACGTCTTAAAACATCCTTGATTTTGGTCACAAACCGGCAATGCCGGCCGGGCTCGGCGGGACAGCTTGTCCCCGCGTCTCTTGGCATCGCCTTGCAGTAACTCGAAGGCGGGGGCTGGCCTCATCCGAAGGCTCCTCCGCTGACGTGCGTGACAGTTCGTGCTGGGCTGTGGCTGGGGCCTCGGCGGGGCTGCCACACCGAACATGTGGCCTCTCCAGGTGGCTTGGGCTTCCTCACAGCATGGCGGCCGGTTTCAGAGATGACCGTCCTCAGAGAGAGAGCCAGGTGCAGGCTGTGTCCTCTTTTGTCACCGAGCCTTCGAGGTCACGCAGAGTCTCCTGCCACAATCTGTTCGCTGGGGCGGTCGCACGAGGCCGTCGCCATCCCCGGGGAGAGGGAGCAGATCCTGCCTTTTGCTGGGAGCAAACTGTGTCCAGGAATTCGGCCACACGTTTACTTAGAACCACGATCCAGACTCTGCTCTGTGGACACCGGTGGTCCCGGCGTGGACCAGTCCCTCCGACTGGGATGGGATGTTGTGATTGCCCGGGCCTGGGTCAAACCTTCCTTCTGGGGGGTCAGTGTGCCTGAGCGGAGGGAGGGCAGAGTCTGTAAGTGGCAGCCAGACTGGAACCATGTGCCACGAGAGACTGAGATTTCTCCCAAGAAGGGAGGATGGGAAGACAAAACAACATATGTCCCGTCCAGACAGCAAATAAACAAACAAACACTCAAGTGCATAATTACTCAGGATGATAAATGCTTTGTTGGCCCAGGCCCGGATGTTGTAAGAGTGACGAGCGGTGGGATGGAGCCTTGAGCGGACTGATCGGGGATGGTCTTCGGAGGAGTGACTAACACCGAGCCAGCTGGGGAGGGCCTTTCGGGCGGAGGAGGGCTTAGGCCGTGCAAAGGCCCTGGGGTAGGAACGCGTGGCACAGTCAGGGACTTGAGTGGCCACGTGGCGGGAGCCGAGTAAGCGAGACGGGGACCTGGCAGAGGTGAGGCTGGATTACACGGTGTCTCAAAGGCCACGGTCAAGAGTTTGGCTTGGAGTCATGCATGCCGTCAACAAGTGGCAGCGTGACGGCGACCCTTCCCTCGCCAGCCGCCACCCACGCGGCCAGCCCCTCCATCCCTCGCTGGTGCACCCAGTCCGTCCAATTTAAATAAACAAAACCCCAAACACGGCCCCGTAACGGGAACGCCGACAGACCCTTATCTACCGCGTCCCTGGGTGCGCCCAGGCTGCCGTGATCGGGCCTCCCCGAGGCGGAGGAGTTATGGCGATGGCGCCGCGTCCATGACAGTTTAATCAGATCTCGAAAATCAGGGCCATTACATTGTGCACCTGCTCGTGGGGTCAAAAAGGGGGAAAGTGGCTGGTGGGGTCTTCTATCATGGGTTTTCGAGAACAGACTCAGGCAGGCCCTTCTGAGCTTATGATTCATGGCATGTGTGTGGGGGAGGGCCGGGAGTGGGAACTAACATTGTGCTGAGTGGCCACCTGACATGAACGAGCGACGATGTCCACAGTGGCTTCTGTCTACACAGCTGCATCTGGGGAGGATGGGGCATGTCCCGGATATGAAGCCAGACCCACCCGGGTCAGAGACCTTCCCTTCTTCCCTTCTTTCCCCTTCCCTCCCTCCCTTCCCTTCCCTTCTCCCCCCTTTCCCTGTCCCTTCCCTTCCCTTCCCTTCCCACTCTCTCTCTCCCTCCCTCTTTCCAGGGATGCTCGTTGGCCAGGCCCTGGGCGCTGGGATGCTGCGGTGACCCAAATGTGTCCAGGCTCTTCCTTCAAGCGACCGACAAGGACGGCCACGGAGCCAAAGCTGGCGCACAGAGTGTCTTCGCTGGGGTCCCGCCAAAGCAGGACCTGAGACACAGATGCAGGGAAGGAAATGCATTTAGATGTGACTGCCAGAAGGAGAAGCAAGGAGAGAGAGAGGGGGGAGAGGGAGAGAGAGAGAGAGAGAGAGAGAGATTGCAGTAAAGGTGTGTTGTTGATCTGGTCACCACTGTGGGCAGCTAGGGTGCAACACTGCCGGGGACTCTCTGGGAAAGCGCACAGAATGCTCCCCGGCTTCCAGAAAACTCCGAGGCAGGAAAACATGGGTGCCCACTTACGGGATGCTGTCCACAGGCAAGAGAGCGCTCTCTCCCGATGTGCGACATCGGTGGGGCCAGAGGGTGTGGCATGGCGCACCATGGACAGCTCCTACATGTGCATCCTGGGGGAGCTGGGGCTTCTGGGTGATCCGGGTGGGCTTCCTGGAGGAAGTGGTACAGGAGAGGGAATCTGACCACCGAGAAGCAGTTCGATAAGCAACAGGATGGGGTGGGGTGGGAAGGAAAGGAAGAAAGGACACTCCAGGGAGGTGGAATAGCATGTGCAAAGACCCAGAGGCGGGAAGGAGTGTGGCGGGGGCAGAGAGATGAGGGGGAAAGAAGCAGGACATGGGACAGATGGGGCTGGGGCCCAGGCCCTGGGTGCTCTGTGGGCCTCAGTAGGGAGGGAGCCATTAGCGGAAGGCATCATGGTGTGCCCCGCACGACCAACAGCAACCCCCACTTCACAGAGGAGGAAACTGAGGCTCAGAGGGGCCGCCACACAGCCAGGAGGAGGCCAAGGCCAGCTCACACCCCAGGCTCCCACATTCTTCCCGGACAACCTTAACGGGGACCGTGCCCAGGGCTGTCAACAGCAGCCCCCGCCTGTTCCTCAGTCTGCCCTTGCTGGGGTCTGGGAGGGCTCCCGTGGGAGACAGCTGGGAAGGGATGCGGCGGCTCCAAGACTGAAGTGAGCCATTCCCCAGTCCTCACGGGCTAATAGCCGTGCCGGCATGGGGGGCAGGCCCGGGAGATGGATGGTGTCTGCGGCCTCCCTCGCCACGCCCGGACCTGTCTCCGACCTTCCTCGAGGCATGTGGTCCTGGCCAGGAGGCCGCCCGGCTCCTCTGCCGCCTCCAGACGGGGCACGTGGGGGGCTGGGCACACGGACCTCGGCCACAGCCTTCTCCCCATTTTACAGAGGAGGAAACTGAGTCCAGGCTACATCGGAAGGGCCTCCCCAAGGGCAAGAACCAGCTCAGATG
This sequence comes from Eptesicus fuscus, assembly GCF_027574615.1. Classification (NCBI taxonomy): domain Eukaryota; kingdom Metazoa; phylum Chordata; class Mammalia; order Chiroptera; family Vespertilionidae; genus Eptesicus; species Eptesicus fuscus. The sequence continues at coordinate 23,574,609 of NC_072495.1, read as the reverse complement.
CACCTTCGAGCCGAGCCGTCCGCTGAGGGCCTGTTTTCAAGAGAACAGTGGTGAGGCGGGTGCTGGCAGAGAGGGAAGCCCCGGCTCAGGCCTCAGGAAAGTGCCCGAGCACGGGAGAGCACAGAGGTGGGGCTGGGATTGAACCCGGGCCCGGCGGAGCCCAGCCCCTTGTATTTTCAGTTCCCACGCCATGCAGCCTCACGCCTAGTGGTCTGATGGCCACAGATCTCCTCGACCTTGAACTCTCCGAGGGGAGCGTGGGGCCTGTGCTGTGGGGTATTTCGAGTTAAAAGTCAGAACCCTGGGAGCCACCACGCACCGGGCACTTACCCTGTGCCAGGCATCCTTAGCAGGACCTGAAACTGTGCCCCCAAATGACAGATCAGGGAAACTGAGGCTCCCCGAGATTTCCCTCCCCTTCCCAGGCCACACCTCTAGTGCGGACAGGATCAGCGCCCCCCCACCCCCACCCCCACCCCCCAGAGAAACACGCTTTTCCCAGCTCTCATTCCCACGTTCTTCCTTATGTGTGTGGGCGGATCTAGGCTCGGGGCCTCCTGGGGGAGACCAGACCCCGACCGAGGCATCCTCAAGGGGCCTCTCGCCCCACGGCCCGTCTGTGCTTCCGGAAGCCAGCAGCCAGCTGTTTGGTGTCCACGGAGCAGGCCCAGCCGCGGCCCTGGGTGTGCAGCCTCCTTGGTGGTGACGGGGTTCAGCGTGAGGTCGGGGTGGGCTGGGGAAGCACTTGTGCAGGGGTGAGCATTTGCAGGAACCTTCTGGATTCACACACCCCCTCCGCCCCCCGCCTCGGGCTGGGGAGATCTCACTGAGCCCCTCTCTCCAGCCCCCTGACACCCATGCATGTTGGGGTCACTTTGGAGCTGGCTTGCTAGGCCAAGCGGGGGCGGGGGGGGGTCCTAGCTGACTGGCTGTGTGACCAGGGGAGGTTGCTTACCCTCACAGACTGAAGGGCAAGTGCAGCCATGACTCAGCCGGGCCCCGTGGGGGGGGCGGTCTCAGAGCCCCTGGCTCGCTCCTCCTGGGGGAGACAGGGTGGGTGGATCTGTGGGTCCAATGTATGTTCGAATGATGAGGGCATTGCCCGGCCCCTCTGAAATGGGGGACTAAACCAGCCACTTGTCAGACATCAGAGTGCCTGGGGTCACTCAAAGACAAGTTCAACTCCAGACTCAGACCCAGCGGGCCTGGCTACCCGCTCCGCGGCGCCCCGTGCAAATGGACCAGGCGGGCCCCTTGCCCCAAAATTGGTCCAAAGAATTGCAAGACGGGGTAGCAGAGCGTGGGGCTCTTCGGAGCGCGGGGCCCGGGGGACTGGCTGCCCAGGTCTCTCCGGGACCATGAAGCCGGCCCGGCCCCAGCACCTGCCTTGCTAACAAGCTCCTGGCCGGCTGCTGCTGGCCCGGGCCCTGCTTGGAGGACCCAGGTGTGGGGTCCCGGTGGCAGCCCCAGAAGCATGCAGTGCTCAGCTGACGTCGGGAGACAGGGGGCCGGTCCTCCGTCTGCCACGTGAACTCGGACACCGCCCTTGGCCTCTCTGAGCATCCGTCTCTCCAACGGGAGGCGGGAGGGTCAGGCATCATGGCCTGGAAGCCGCCTCCCCGCTGGCCCTCCGGCCCCCCATGGAGCCCACAGCCTCTGGCCCAGAGGGACTTGCCTGCCGCCTCCTCCTCCCGCCCTGCCGGAAATGACCTTCACACAAAGCCCAGGTTCCCTTCAAGCCGTCCCTTCCACCGCGCCTGCCATCCCCTTGCCAAGCCAGGGGCTCAGATAAACAAACGGCAAAACCACTGCAAATAAATAAATAATTCTGTCCCCACTCCCCCGCCCCCCACACCAGATCCCACCTCGCCCACCCGGCATCTTTTCAGAACAAGTGTCCGGGTGACACCAGGGGCCCTGCGGGGAGGAGGGGCAGCGGGGTGGGGGGGAGGACAATTGGAAGAAGATGAGGTCAGACCCCCCCCCCAAGCAGGGCCGCTGGTTTTCATCCCATCATGGAAGGCGGGGAGGGTTTTGCCGGTGAGGGCTCCCCGTGGACTTTGGTCCTGCAAACAGCCAGCGCGGTCGGTGCACGGATAAAGTGGCTTTTAGGACTATTAGAAAGTGGGTGCGCTGGGGCCGGGAGGGGCCGGAGGGGGGAATTAAAATTCTGCTCCTGCCCAAGGTTCCTGGGCTCCAGCTCGCCGCGCGAGCATCGATCTGATCTGTTCCAGCATCTGACTTTCAACCATGACAAAACTGTGGGCAAATTAATTGTTCTCCGGGATATTAAGCATCAGACTCCATTAATCCTTTCCGAGCGCGATGCTGGCTGCATACTAATCGGGAGGGTTCCAGGACGCCGCGGCGTGTTTTTCCTGCCCACGGAGGCTCCCCCCACCCCCGGGACCCCACCTTTCTCTGTCTCCCCTGGGTGTGGGTGCTGAGGGCTGAGAGCCCCCCACCCCCCCCACCACCACCTTGTGCTCACTTTTGTTCCCTGGGAGGCCAAGGACAGAGCGGGGACAGGTGGGCCCAACCCGAACCTCTCCGCCCCCGCCTGGGCGTCTTCCTCCGGAGAAGCCGGGACCGGTGGCAAGATTGTTTTATGCAAATTCCAATATCTGTATGCAGGCGCGGCGTGAGGATGCACGCAAGAAATAATTACCAAATTATGCATGTCGCGCTGGTTTTCCCGAGACCCAAGCCCTTAAAAGGAAAAAGCGAAAACACAGCGGCGCGAGTGTATAAAACAGGAAAAAAGCCCTACAGCTCTGGTCACCCAAGAGTGGGGGCTGCGGGGCTGGGGGGGGGGGGGGCTGCTGCTCTGGCTGAGGGTCTCCCTGGGGTGTTGAGGGGTGGGGGGGTGAAGTGGAGGATCCAGGGCAGGAGTCAGGGGTCCCAGGCTCTCGGCTATGACCAAATGGCCAGGTGTCACTTCCCTTCCTGGGGCCTCAGTTTCCCCATCTGCAGAAGGCGAGGAAGGAGGGTAGGGCTGATGATGCCATGTCTTGAGATGTGTGGGTGGAGGCGTTGGGGGGCCCACCGAGATCTGTCTGGGCTGGCCAGACGTGCCCCGCAGGGCCCCAGGGGGGCAGGGGAGACCCCCCGGGGTGCCCCCTTACCCTGCAGATTCTCCGTCGCATTTTTCAATAGCAGCATCCTTCTTAGATCCATAGGGTTTCATGCCATCGGCGCATCTCAGTGGCCTGAGGTTAGGATCCCATTTTGCGGACTGCAGCCCGAGCAGGAGAGGACCGAGCCCCATCATGCCTTGTAGGAGACAGAGGAGGACTAGATGACTTCGCTGTTCCCCCATCCTGGGCAACTCTGACCCCTTGAACCCCAAGATACCCCCCCCTGGTTACCGCTGCTTGCTCTCCTCCTACGTGGGGGAAGCTCAGTACTGCACAGAAGTGGGTGTAGTTCTTGCCTCCCACGGCCTCCGCCCTCCCTGGAGTCTCCTGCGCACAGAGAACGCACCTGGGTCAGACCCCAATTTAGAGGATCCCAGGTCTAATCACAGGAGGCTGGAGTCCCCGCCACCACCATGGCCGCCAGCGTCCGCACACATGAAGCACTTGGTGCTAAGCTGTTTCCACGCAGCATCCCTTCAACCTCTCACAACCACTCCATAAGGCGCGGGTCCTACCAGGATCACTGTTTTCCAGATAAGGAAACCGAGGCTCAGAGAGGCCAGACCACTTGCCCAGGGTCACACAGCAAGTCAGCGACCGTATCGGGATTCAGATGGCCTCTGCCTGCCTTCCCAGCCCACTAGCTCCATTATATCTTCAATTCCTCTTTCCCACTGTCTTGGCGGGGGGCCTTGGGGGGGGATGGGTGAGGCAGGCTTTCCCTACTCCCCCCCCCCCCACTGGCTCCGCTGCTCCCCATTTCTCCTAAGATGCCTTCTCAGACCTCAGTGGGCAGCGAGGAAAGCGTGCCAGCCGCTTGCTAGCTGAGCGGATATTTATGCCTGTGCAAACACCACGCACACCTTCTGCCTGATTTGGAGCTAAATGCAGTGTCCCTTAATTGATGCGCATGTAACACACGAGAATATTACACCTATTAGAACTCACAGACAATCACCACTCCCAGGGCCGCTGCCGCCACCACGTCCCCTAGACACAGGCTCTGGAGTCAGTAGCCCCGGTGCTGGATTAGCTGCCCAGGGAAATGCTCTGTCCACTTTGTATTTTGTGCATAAAAGTTTCTGCCTGCTATGCTACCAGGGCTGATGGGGGCATCAAAGGTTTTTTACTTTCCAGCTTCCCCGAACCTCAAGGGACTCATTGTGTATCTTGTTTTTGACAGTTTCTAAAAGAAAACAAAATGTCACCTCTTCCAGGCAGCACCCTGGGATTGCTTCAGCTCCTTCAGGTACTTTTCTCCACCGCTATCCCACAGCACCTAAGCGATAGGGGGGCAGGGACCCCAGCTGGGACACACCCGGGATAGCCAGAGGGCCTCAGCTCTCACAGCCAGAGGGCCTCAGCTCTCACAGCGGTGAGGGGAGGTCCAGAAAACATTCCCGCGGCTCTCAGGGGCTGCAGGGAGAAGGGAGCGAGGTGTGGGTTTTGGGCAGCGACTTCGATGCAGCATCTTCTCTGTGCATTCATCGTCCCCTCTGTCCGATGGGCATGCCGATTCCTTCCTGGGAAGCTGGGTGTGGGTGCTGAAGGAGCTGTCCTCACATGGAAAGAGCCGAGCCTGGTGCCGAGTCCTGGGGTACAGGACCCAGGGCCTGGAATAGTACGTAAGCCAGGCACCTCGTTCCCATTTGTAAAGCATTGGTTGGGCACCTGCTTTGTGCAAGGGCGATACTGGGAACGTAGACACAGACATGACCTCCTGTTTCAGGAAGCTCCCGGTCTAGTTGAGGGTCAGGTTATGGGCAATAAGCCCACAGACAAGTTCATGGCTAATCCTGGCTCATGGTATATGTTAGGAAGGAAATCATCTAAATGACAAGTGATGGGTAAGGTCTCTTTTTTTTGGGGGGGGGGGGTGGTCCAGGAGGGCTTCCCGGAGGAGGTGCCCTCTGGAGCAGAGGCCTGAAGAAAGAGGAGACGTTGCCAGGTGACAAGGAGGATGGTCAGCCTCATGAAGTTGGCCCATGTCCCCTTGTCACTCATCGTCCCCCGGCAGCTGATGGGATGGTGGCAGGTGCATGTCTGGTTTCCCCTGTGGTTGCTTCTTGGGGAGTCTACTCCCCGATAAACTGACCCTGGGGTGCTTATGGCAGGGCCTACCGATGACCCCTCCCAAGCAAAGACGCTCAGGGGTCCGGGAGTAGAAGATTGCTCAGGGCTCCCAGCTTGGGGCACCCCTAGCGTCCTCCCAAGTAGAGCCCTTCCCCAGTGGTCCCCAGGCCCCACCTGCCCAGGCGACAGGGATTAGGAGGGTCCCCAGAACTGCCTGTCAGATCCCTCCCCAGACACTGTTTTCAAAAAGGATTAAATAAATCCGTCCAACAGGAGGGGGAGCCCCGGCCCTCACTGCCCGCCGGCGGGAAATTAAATAATGTTCATTTCTGCCGCCGCGAGCCGGGACAAGGCTGGCCGGGCCGCGGGGCCAGGCCGGGAGGCGGCCGCGACTGGCAGCTCGTGGCAAGCCCTAAATCAGAGGAGCCGATGAAATTTCTAATAGCAGGAGCGCGACTGGCATCGGCGAATAAATAAAGTTCCCTCTGGAAAGGCAGCTTATTCCAGCCTGCCCGGCCGCCAAGGATATTAAGCCTGGAGGACTGGCGGCTGCGGCCGGCCGGGCTGGATCGAGGCCAGAAGCCAGCTGGGCCCGGGAGGGGAGCCTTGCCCCAGGAGAGACCCTGCTGCCCCTGCATCGTCCCCGGGGTGGAGCCCTGGAGCGTGCCCAGCCCCGAGCTGGGTGGGTGCGCCTTCGCGGCAGGAGGGGGTTCATTTGTAGGGCAGGTTTCAATATTCCCATTGCCCAGGTAAGCAACGGCTCAGAGAGGCCAGCTGGCCTGGCCAAGGTCACAGAGCTGGGAACGGCGCCTTCCTGTGCGAAGGGTGGAAGAGGGCGGATTCAAAGCCGGATCCGATCCCACAACCCCTCGCGGCCTCTGCGGCCTCTTTCCAGGCTGCTCCTTGCAGAGATGAGCCAGCCCGGCCTCCCAGGGACCCCAGTCCAGTGCTGGGTGGGGAGACGTGTCCGCGCATCACTCTCATGATGCCTTTCCCACTGGCTCCAGTCGAGCTGAGTGACTGAGTCCTTGGACCCTGGAACCAGGCTGCCTGGGAGGACTGAATCCCGCCTCTGCCACCACCGGCTGTGTGGCCTTGGAGAAGTTACCCAACTTCTCTGGGCCTCAGCTTCCTCAGCTGTAGAATGGGGATGGCGACGGCACCTGCCTGCCTTCTAGGGTGGATGGCAGACTCCACTGAGGTGATTTGTGTAGAGGGCTTGGTGTAGGGCCTTGTAAGCAGGTGCTTTCATTTATTACCGTTCGTTCGTTTGTTCATTCATTCATTCATTAATCCATCCATTCATTCATTCATCTGTCCATCATGCATCCATTCATTCTCCGCTGTGGCCACAGTGCCTGGCACACGATTGGTGCTCTGCACAGATTTAATTTCCCATCATTGGACTTGTCGCTGTGGTGCTGGGGACACTGGCAGGGACAGGGGCAACATGGCAGGCTGGGTCCCAGCCCTCACTATCCTGTGGTCTAGAAGGTCTCCGGAAGGTATTAAACAAGTCTTCATGGAAATAATAGGGGTTTGGTTCAGTGGACAGATCGCCGGCCTGCGGACTGAGGGGTCCCAGGTTCGATTCCGGTCAAGGGCATGTACCTTGGTTGCGGGCACATCCCCAGTAGGGGGTGTGCAGGAGGCAGCTGATCGATGTTTCTCTCTCATCGATGCTTCTAACTCTCTATCCCTCTCCCTTCCTCTCTGTAAAAAAGTCAATAAAATATATATCTTTTAAAGAAATAATAGGGTCAGAAAGGGAATGTTCAGGTCTGCAGGAGTGTAATCTGAGGTCCCTGGTCCACCTGGAGCAGAGGGGACTTCCTGAGGACTCATATCTCCTAGAGCAGGGGTCCTCAAACTTGTTAAACAGGGGGCCAGTTCACTGTCCCTCAGACCGTTGGAGGGCCGGACTATAGTTTAAAAAAAACTATGAACAAATTCCTATGCACACTGCACATATCTTATTTTGAGGTAAAAAAACAAAACGGCAAAAACACCCGCATGTGGCCCGCGGGCCGTAGTTTGAGGACGCCTGCCCTAGAGCCTGTGGGTGAGGGAAAGGTTCCCCCATCCCAGCCACCGCCCCCCTCCCGCCCCCCTTCCCCCGCATGGGGAAGTGGGGAGCAGCCTGGGCAAAAGCCGGGAGACAGGGAGGAAAAGCAGGGTCAGTCCCGTGAGCCCCTCGGTGGGCCAGGCTCCAGGGCAGGCGAGGAAACCAGAGCATGTGAGAGGGCTGTGGGGCCTTCCTGCCCATTTGGCATCTGGGCAAACTGAGGCCCAGGGGTCCCCCAGCAGAGAGCCGAGAGCCCGAACCAGGATGGATTCTGGGTGTGCGCCCTTGAAGGAGGACGAGCGCGCTCCCGCCGGAGGAGGCGTTCAAGCCACCGGCCAAGTGGTGTGCCCGTCCCAGCTCCGCGAACCCTGCCCACAGCCCCAGGAAGGAGGCCTGTGGGTCCACATTACAGGGCAGCAGGCGGGGGCTGGGTGGGCCCATCACAGCTGGCAGGGAAGGAGCTGGGATTCAACGTAGGAGCCACAGGCTGGGATCTGGGCTCAGGCCTGGCGGGGAGGATGGACATAGAAGGGGGTGGGGGTGGCGCCTGAGGGAGGCCGGGGGTCAGTGGGTCCTCCAGTCCCCTCAGGCCTGGCCACCGCCCGGGACAGGCACTCAGCTCCCTCCCCGCTTCTTTCTCCCTCCCCATCGTCTCTGGATTCTGGTTCCATTTCAGAATCTGACTTCACGTGGCCCAGGCCCTTTTGTGCAAACCGCAGAGCCCTTTTCTTTGTGATTATAAATTTTTGTTGTTTTTTTTTTTGGAATCCAAAGTCTCTTGACAGGAAAATCGGTGCTGGAGGTTGGAGAAGCTGACTTCCTTCTCCATGCGAAAGCCATTACGGGGCTGTCCGGGCCGGAGCCCACGCATGTGTGCGCGCAGACGGTCCAACTCCCTTCCCCGCGCCCTGGAAAAGTGCGTCCAGCTGTCAGCCTGGAGCCGGCCCGGCGGAGGTAATGCAAACCAGGCCGCCTGGGAGGCGTTCTTTCATCAGGGCCCGTGTCCGTCCGCCCGGCCCCGCTGCCCTCAGGTGCCTGCTCGTTCCCTCAGGGTGGGGCCCGTTCGTTCGTGGTGGCTGCAAAGACGGTGGGACCTGGGCCTGGTGGTCCCCCGGGGGAGGTGGCGGGAGATTCCTGGCCCCTCCGGGTCCCTCTGGCTTGGCATGGCCGTGGAGCCAGGGCTCGGGGATTTGGCAAAGGCGGTGCCGATGCTGATGGGGGCAGAGGCAGCGGGCACCCTCTGAAGGTGAGGGTGGGGACAGCACGGGGGGGTAGGAAAGGAGGGTGCAGGGGGGAAGGAAGGGGGTCTCAGGAGAGAAAGGGAAGACAAGGAGAGAATGGAGGGCGATGGAGGGGGCATGGGGGACAAGGAAGTGGAGAAATGGAGAGAGACACAGAGAGGGAGGTAAAGAGGGGGAGAGGGAAGAAGAGACGAGGGGGGGGCCTAGGAGGAGGGGTAACTTGAGGAAGGATTGAGGGAGGGAGGGAAAACAATGGAGAGAGATACACAAAGGAAGGAGATGAAAGTAAGGATGAGAGAAGAGAAAGCACATCAGATCCTGAGACGATGCCCCGGGTCTGAGGGAGGGGCTGGGGTCTGGGCCTGGGTCTGATCCACGGGCCGCTGTGTGACCTTGGACCAGTTCCTTCCCCGCCAAACCCCGTCCCCGCATCTCCAGGGAGACGCACGTGCCAGGGCGGTGGTCCCGGCGGCCGCTCCAGGGCAGGCCGAGGAGGCTGGGAGGCGGGTGGGCAGGAGGCGCCGGCTGTGCAGCAACCACGGTGCTTGCCTAAGGAAGTGCATTATTTTGCCACAGCGTCGGCGTCTTCCACGGCCCACGAAACGGGAGGGTTTCTCAGCCCACGGCCGCGGCTGCCAGCGCGTTTGAGAACATTTGATTTCTGTGTTTACTTTGGTGCTGGGCCTGGCGTCCAGCAGCATGAGACGCGCTGCTTCCAAGGACATGAGATTACGTGTGCATGTGTGTGTGTGTGTGTGTGTGTGTGCGTGCGTGTGTGTGCTCGTGTGTGTGCGTGTGTGTGTGTGTTCACACTCACATAGGTAACACCCCCTCCCAAGGCTTCATGGCATGCCTGAGGCCTCATTGTCCCAGTCAGGACCAGAACCCAGGGGAGTGGGTTCTGGTCCTGACTGGGGAGACCCTCTAAGAGCTGCTAAGGTGACTAGTGCCTTTGGTCATGCCGTGACCTGGGGTGGCCCAGCCAGGCCTCTGCCATCTCCCACGGGGCCAGCCTTCAGGACTCAGAGAATCCAAGTCTAGGATGGTCCTGAGGATGAAGAGACGTGGAAGAGGGAGTCCAAGGTGGGGGTCCCAGTTGCCCCTCCTCCCCCACCCCAGGTCTGAGCTCCTCTTCCTCCTCTGTGAAATGGGCCTCAACTTCCTCATCTGTGAAATGGGCCTCAGCTCCCTCCTCTGTGAAATGGGCCTCAGCTTCCTCCTCTGTGAAATGGGCCTCAGCTTCCTCATCTGTGAAATGGGCCTCAGCTCCCTCCTCTGTGAAACGGGCCTCAGCTTCCTCCTCTGTGAAATGGGCCTCAGCTTCCTCATCTGTGAAATGGGCCTCAGCTCCCTCCTCTGTGAAATGGGCCTCAGCTTCCTCATCTGTGAAATGGGCGTCAGCTCCCTCCTCTGTGAAACAGGCCTCAGCTTCCTCCTCTGTGAAACGGGCCTCAGCTTCCTCATCTGTGAAATGGGCCTAGCGATGCCAGGACTGCCTCACGGAGCTGCTGTCAAGATGAATGCAGCAAGATGAGCTTCTCTGACCCTCACCCTCGCGGGTCCCCCATCCCTGCCCGACCACCGCACTGTCCTGCTGTGGGTGTGTCTCCCCACCGCTAGCTGTGAGCTGTGCAAAGGTAGGGGCCACGCCTATCGGCCCACCTTGTAACCCAGTGCCCGGCACATAGTAGGTGCCACCAAACGTTACTGCCTGCCTGTTGTGCCATCTCCCCCTTGCCACCTTAGGACCCCAAAATGCCCATGCCTACCCTGACTTGGAGACACGGGGCCGGGGCTCTATCCCAGCCCCTCTCCACTGTCTCTCTGTGAGACCTTGGGCGTAACACTCGGGGCCTCGGTGTCTCCATCTGTGAAATGGGTCTAGGCAGGCCTGTGGGGCCACCTCTCCTGGTTGTGGAGAGGGGAGGGGAAAGGCGGTGCCCCAGCGGAGGGCCAGGAGGCTTGTCCTCGCTGCTTGCAGGAGCACTGGGTCGGGAGCCTGGAGGCCGGGGTCCGTGCCAGGCTGGCCCCTGCGGGGTGGGAGGCGGGACTGGTCGGTTTCCCACGGGGGGCCTCAGACTTCCCACCTGACATCAGTCCATCTCGGGGTGTCTCCGGGTCCCAGCCCCCCGCTGTCTGCTGGCTCCTGGCTCTGGCCCCACCGCCCCAGCTGCCTTTTATGTTCTTATCTCCCCGCTCTGTTCAGCGGCCTCGTTCCCCCGCTCCCCGCCCCCGAATTCATCCCTTGGAGGAGGTCATGGGAGGGAGAGAGATGGCCCCTGCCGACCTGGCGGGCTTTATCTGTAATCTAATGCTGGCCCCAGGGACAGGGGTCAGGGCACTGCCCAGGGAGACAGGCGGCCATCTAGCCGGCCTCCCGGGGAGGGAATTGGGGGGAGGGGACCTGGGGAGGGTGGAAGGAAAGACAGGGGTAGGGGGGTTGGGGCCGCTCTGTCTTTGCTCCTGAAAGGGGGGAGGTGCGTCTCCAACTCCTGGCCTGTCTGCACCAACGTCGTGTGGCTTTGGGCAAATCATTCCACTTCTTTTTCCTTTTTTTTTTTTAAATTTATTGATTTTTTTTACAGAGAGGAAGAGAGAGAGGGATAGAGAGTTAGAAACATCGATGAGAGAGAAACATCGATCAGCAGCCTCTTGCACATCCCCTACTGGGGATGTGCCCGCAACCAAGGTACATGCCCTTGACCGGAATCGAACCTGGGACCCTTCAGTCCGCAGGCCGACGCTCTATCCACTGAGCCAAACCGGTTTCGGCTCATTCCACTTCTTGAAGCCTCAGTTTTCTCCCCAGCAAAATGGGGCCAGGGGAGGAGCCAGGAGCCCCAGCCTGCAGTCCTCACGTGGCTCGACGGCTCGGTTCCGGGTAGTTCCCTCCATCGTGGTACAGCGGGGACCTGGGGCTCCCCGGGGAGTGCTTAGTCGGGGCTGCCTGCCTGGATGGCGACCCCCCACAGAGCCCCCCAGCCCCCCTTCCTCCCCCGCCAAGGCACATTTCCTTGGAGGGTATTTTATTTTTCAGGCAAGAAACAGCACGCAAAGCTCTCCCCCGCTGCTTCTTGTATTGCCTTTCTAGTTCCCTTTGTTCTATATTTAATTTTTGGTTTTAAACCCCGCTGAAGAGAGAGGGGCGCATCAGCGGTGGTTCTTGATTTATTATTTATGGCGAGTCCTACGTTGCTTTAATCGCGTCTTCTGTCCTTCCCTGCTTCTCCGGAATTGAAGGACAACCCGAGGAAGGCGGCCCAGACGTCAGAGGCCCGTGGCAGCGTTCCGCTTTGTCTCCGCGTGGCCACCTGTGGGAATGAGGCCGGGCTCCCTTTTTGGGGGTGTGTGCTGGCTCTAGCTTTTCCCAAAGGACGGAGCTGCGACCCGGGGCCTCGGCTGGGTGGCATGAGCCTGGGGGGGATCCTCACCCTGGTGACGTGGCGTGGCCCTGGAGGGATGCCGAGGGGTGTCAGGAGGCTGCTCGTTAGCCCCATCGCTAAAATGGCCCCCCACCCAGCCCCCTCTTCTTATTTTTTTATTTTTATTTTATTTTATATATATTTTATGATTTTTCACAGAGAGGAAGGGAGAGGGACAGGGTTAGAAACATCGATGAGAGAGAGACATCGACCAGCTGCCTCCGCACACCCCCTACTGGGGATGTGCCCGCAACCCATGCCCTTGACCGGAATCGAACCCGGGACCTTCCAGTCCGCAGACCGACGCTCTATCCACTGAGCCACCCAGCCCCCTCTTCTTATTCTGGCTTCTCCTTCCACGTCCAAGGAACCCCAGGACTTGCTTTGAGGAGCAGTTCCCTGCCGCAGCCCCCTCCATGACGCTCACTGCGGAACAGCAGCCACGTCCCTAAATAATCACACAAATAATTCCGAATCTCAACTCCTACGATCCGACATGTATTGACCGCTTTGCAGCCGACCAATGCCAAGGGCGTTATCGAATCAGCTTCATCAGAATCAGCCGCGTGGCCTGGGTTCGTGGAACATCCCACATTTACAGGTGAAGATACTGAGACCAGCGGAGGCGAGGAGCTTGCCCGGGGGAGCGGGGGAGCTGGACTGGCGCCTGGCGCCTGAGCACTTAGCTAGGAGTCCATCCTGCCTCCTCGGAGGGCCAGGCAAGGGAGGGACCTGGAGGGACCCAGATGGTCACTGTCCTCGGAGGGCCAGGCAAGGGAGGGACCTGGAGGGACCCAGATGGTCACTGTCCATGTGCCTGGTATCTGGATGCTGGGCTGTGGGGCCAGGTGGGCATCCTCCCTGCTCCTCAGAGGGCACGTGCCGTCCAGCACTGGGGGTCGGTCTAGGGTCGGTCTGGGGTTGGATGGGGTCCTTGCCCCCGGGCTCTGTCCAGGGTGCCATTCAGGGCAGCCAGGGCTGCTGTCAGAGGATTCAGCGACCACAGCTGGGGCTCCTGGCGAGATGATCAGATTTTCATTTCCGGAATCTCAGATGGTAGCCCGGAGCCAAGCCCTTCCCAGACATCTAAGATGGAAATCCCCCAGGAATCTTCACGGGGGTAGGTGGCCGTGTTGGGTGAAAGATGGCTGCACACTCTTTGCCCACCCTGCCATCGAGAGGTGGGGCAGGTGCGCCTCCTTTTGGATCTGGGCTTGCTTGTAACTTGCTTTGACCACTGCAAAGTGATGGGAGGAATGTTCTGGGACGTTGGGAGCTAGGTCAGAGGGTGCCCTGCAGCTTCCCCCTGCAACTGGCGGGACCCTTGCTCTCGGAGCTCCGAGCGGCCATGTTGTGAGGAAGCCCAAGCCACACGAAGAGGCCCTGGAGGGCGGGACGCCTGTGGAGGCAGAGGGAGGTCCAGGGGCCCCACCTGTGAGCAAAGAGGCCGTTGGGAAGGGGATCTCCAGCTGCCGCCTCACAGACTGGCCATGAACCCTCTCCCACGGAGCCCTTCCAGAGCTCCTGACCCATAATGCCGCGGGCAAGAAAAAGCGGCTGCTTACACCACGGGCCTTGCAGGGAGGTGATCACGCAGCCACAGGTAGCTGGAACGGTGAGTACCAATGGCTTCGGAGAGGGGAAGGGACTGCGTCCCACAAGGAGAATCAGAGCTCAGGGCAGCGGCTCCCCAGGCTGTGCCCCAGTCCCTCTCTAAGTGTACAATCGATTCCCATTTATTCTCGTGGATAATCAGAAAACCCAGATCAGCCAAAGGGAAGAGATTCCTCTTTGTCCACACCCTGAGCAGGCAATAGGGCCTGCTCCCGGGTGCCCTTCCCCCAGCTCTGCCCGTGAAGACAGGAAATGATCCGCGGAAATAGGGAGATGCGATAGAGATGCGTCCGCGTCGAAAGGGAGGCCAGGTCCAATCTCTCGCCGAATGGCTTTAATGTTTACGTCCAGCTGAAAGGATGTGACTGCAGAGCTGGGCCGAGGTGGGGGAGAGGCGTTAAGCTTGCTTGTCAACTCGCTGCTAGGGACTGGCGTGGCCCTCCGGCTGCCCCCTGCCCCATTCCTATGTTGAAGCCCTAACCTCCACCAGACGTGGAGATGGTGTTGGGGAAGTGATTCGGGTGAGAGGAGGTCACGGGGGTGCTTATGGAGGGGGTGCTTGCTCTCTCTGCAGCTCTCAAAACACCATCCTCGTCCCAGAACGTGGCCCTCATCATGAGGGCAGAGCTTGTCTGTCTGTCTGTCTGTCTGTGTCCCATGTCCGGGATGCCAGCTGGACCAGGGGATGTGCCCAGGAAACGGCGGATGAACCGGTGAGTAAATTCCTCGTCCCCCCCCCCACTGCACCATCCGCTCCAGAAGCTCAGGAAGCATTTGGGGAGGGAAACAGCCTAGATGTTGGAGTCAGCAGACGGGCTCGGAATCCTGGCTCCCCTATCTATTAGCTGTGGGAGCAAATTACCCGCTCTGAGCCATTCTTCCTCTCTCTGCGAAATGGCAACGATTACGCTCCCTTGGATGATCGCGAAACACCTGGTCCACGCTGGCTCTTCCTTGGTGCCCATCGATCAGAAAGAGCCCACGGGCCCACAGCGCCTCTCCTGGAGCGATGAGAGAAGCTTCCAGTGCAGGGTCTTGCGTCTCTTACAAACCCACGAGGCCCCGGGCTCCTCCTCACCCGGCGTGGTTTGCACGTGTGCTGGAGACAGTGAATGTGGTGATTGCAGGCAGCCAATCAATTAGCCTGCGTTCAGGAATCTGACGGTGGCAGCCAATGGGTGCGTGCCAACCTGCACATTTACTCAGCACCGTTAATTATGCATCCGGTGCCACTAATCCCCAGAATGGGCCCGTGTGCCTGCTGTGGAACGGGGCGTCGGGTCCTGGCTGAGGGAGGATGCTCGAGGAAGCCCCTAGAAGGGTGTGTGGGAGGCGGGAGGGCACGCCTCACAGCGTGGCGGCCCATCAGCGTTGAGCCCGATGGAGTGACGCCTTTGCATTGGCCGCAGACCCGGGGCTGGGGCTGGGGCTGGCTCTTTAAATCTGGGGTTGCAAGCTGGTAGATGGCGGGACCGATCCAGCCGGCAGGTGTGTTTTATCAGGCCTGAACAATCATTTTTAAAAGTGGGTATAATCCACTTATACAAGGTGGGCATGCCAGTTTGCCACAGTCCCCTCTCCTCCTTACTGTCTCACACACCACCTACTGCACTACGTTTCCGGCCTGGTCCCTGTGGGCATTTGAATTGACAACGTATAGATCAGGGTTTTATCAGCACTTTAAAAATTACCGTCTCCCTCAGGAATCCTTTCAGACATTTCCCCCTACGTGTCTCCCCCCCCCCGCCCCCGCCCCCCCAGGGAAATGTTAATCCCACAGGTGTAATGGATAGCTGTGTATGTACTGTATGCACATCTGTGAGAAGTTTTTTGTCCCCCAAGGAACAAACTTGACCCCTATTCATCATGTATGACTAAATTATATGGTGTCTGCCTGCCTCTGGTGGTTCCCATGGCGGGGCAGGGAGAGGAAAGGGGTTGGCGATGAGGTGATCTGATCTGTACAATTATTTCTCTCTTGTATTCCACTGGACACCTCCATATTGGTCCCCCTGTTTAAACTAGCTCTAGGGGGTCCAGATTCCATTCAACACTCCCCCTCCCCCCTACAAGGAGTGCCTAAACCCTCAGTGTTCCTCCTCCAGAATCTTTCTGGCCAATTAAATCAGTTATTCATGAGTATTTTAGTGTCCGAGAGGGGAGCCTCTTAGGGAGTCACAATTTCTCAGCGTGCGTGTATGCAGATGAGAAGATGGAAGCCCAGAGAGGGCGAGGGACTTGCCCAAGCCTGCACAGCACGTCAGCAAGAGGTCAGACCCATGGACCGGAGGTTAAGGCCAATACTTTGTATTCACCTCGATGGCTCCCTAAAGAGCATTTCCTCCTCCTCGCATCAGCTGGGCCTGGCACAGAGGAGGTGCTGATGGAGCAGGCGTCCTCAAACTACGGCCCGCGGGCCACATGCGGGTGTTTTTGCCGTTTTTTTTTTTTTTACTTCAAAATAAGATATGTGCAGTGTGCATAGGAATTTGTTCATAGTTTTTTTTTTTTTAAACTATAGTCTGGCCCTCTAACGGTCTGAGGGACAGTGAACTGGCCCCCGGTTTAAAAAGTTTGAGGACCCCTGTTGTGGAGCGTCCCAATGCACAGCAACGCATGGAAATACCAAAGGCTCTGACAAGTCCTGAAGGAAAACAAGTAACTTCCGTTTTGTGAAATGCTGCTTTTCTTAAACGTGTTTGGTCACAGGACGTGTTGGTGAGTGTAAAACTTACCTTTCCCTTGGGCACCAGAAGGAAAGACTATTTTTTTAAAAAGTATATTTTATTGATTTTTACAAAGAGGAAGAGAGAGGGATAGAGAGTCAGAAACATCGATGAGAGAGAAACATCGATCAGCTGCCTCTTGCACACCCGCCACTGGGGATGTGCCCGCAACCAAGGCACATGCCCTTGACCGGAATCGAACCTGGGACCCTTGAGTCCGCAGGCCAACGCTCCATCCACTGAGCCAAACCGGTTTCGGCAGGAAAGACTATTGATAACCTTAAAATCCATCAAGAGTAAACTCGATTCAAAAAACAAACACGCTGATATGTTCACCTTGTGGAATATTATACGACAGTGAAAAATAACAAGCTATAGCTCCTCACAGCAACATGGTTTAATCTCTCCATACGGCGTTGAAGGCATGACGCCAGACAAAATGATAAGGCCACGATTGCTGTTATTACTGTTATTATTCCACGTATATAAAACCAGAAATAAGCAAAACGAATCCATGCTGTTCTCAGGCCTAAAAAATACCCAAGAATAGGATGATCACCAAAATCAGGAGAGGAATGAAATCGCGGGGGCCGGGGCGGGGGGTTGTGTTGCTGGGGGAGAGGGGGCTGGAGGAGGGGCGCCTCTGGGGTTCTGTTTTTTGTCCGACGGTTACCTAGGTATTTGCTGGATGATGAATCATTAAATCGTGTAAAACTCGATTGTCTGCACTTTGCTGCCTGTGAGTCATATTTCACAATCGCGAGGAGAAGAAAGTTGTGCTGCCTTTGGCTCCAAGCATGGTCTCCGGGGGGCAGGCGTGGAGGCTGGGCGGCCAGCGAGGAGGCCGCTGCCGCCACCAGCCGTGAGAGGAGGTGGCCGGCGCTGCGGTGGGGACCACGGGACAGAGAGAAGCGGGGGGGATGTGAGAGGGACCTCGCAGATCATCCGGCGACCCCCGCGTGCTCATCGAGGCATTTGGACTCCTGGCTTTTAGCCCCGCTCCGGGATCTCTTCCCCGAAGTCCTTGCTCATCAGAACCGGCAGGCCAGAAGGGCCTGGTCCAGGGTGGCCGTGGGGAGAGCATCGGAGAACCCCATGCAGAGGTGTCCGGGGAAAGGATCCCGGAGAATGGAGTGCAAAGAGAGAGAGTGCAGCGACGTCCCTCACAGCTGTCAGCGTGGGGTCCGGGCGCCCAGGGGCCCATGAGCTGTTTCTCGGGGATCATTTTATTGGCCAATGCGCACAGGTGGGGTGGCGGGCCGGCCAGGAGGACCCGTGCAGATGCGGTCCGGGTCGGAGGCCGCGCGATCAGGGGGTGACCCTACCCCCAGGCCGCAGCCCCCGGCCCCCCCGGCCCCCTGAGCCGCCTGATTTTCCAGCGCCTTATTCTCTCCCGCCTCCGGGGATGACCGCAGTGTTTTCTGTCTGGCCGGCCGGGCCCCGGCCGTGCCGGGGAACACAGGCCCCTTCAGAGGTGCCCCCCAGTCGGCCGAGCTGTCCGAAGCCTGACAAGCTCTTGAGGGAAGCGGGCGTCGCAGCCCCAGCTGTGTAAATGTTTTTGGTTTTCCTGCTGAGGCTGGGGCTTGAGCCGGTGCCAACACAAGCCTCGCCGGAGTTTTCTTTGGCAAGGCGGCCGGGCTCAGGAATGTCAGGAGGACTTTCCAAACGGGATGGTTGTCGGTGGGACCCGGGGGCTGAAAGCTGAGCCTGGGTACACTCTGCCATCATCTCATTACCGCACCCCAATTAGAGTCAGGACGCTGGGCCCCGGCCTGGTCAGATGGGAGCCATTTTCCCCTGGCCACTTTTTGGAGGGGCCTGGGCCATTCAGGGGGCTCTGTGGGCATGGGAGGGAAGGTGGCTGTCAGCATAGAGGGGGATGCAGTTTTCGGGGAGCGGGGGGGGGGGGGGGCGCCTGAACTCTGTCCCGGGCCCTGGCTGTGAAGCTGGGAGAGATGCCCGCGGAGTCACGGTGAGCTGTGTGTTTTCCCTCGCGCTGGGCTCCCTCTGGTTGACTCAACTTGGACCCTTCCTCGGTGGATCTCACGGAACAGAAACCCTAGAGCAGGGTTTCCACACGCAGAACCCTCCAGGGGCAGGCGAACTACCTAAGTGAGTGACGCTGGCCAGGAGTGAGGCACTAGGGAGGGGTGGGGCCTGGGGCGGCCTGGGGAGCTCGGGCCTCATCGAAAGGGGTTCGAGCGCCTCTGCGTTCCAGCTGACCTTGGCTCCGGGTGGCTGAGCGTGACTCCGATGCGGTCCACCCTTCCGAAGTTCCAAGAGAGACCCCAAATCTGTATTTTATTTTTTTTTCCTGTGAAAAAAAAAAATCTCCCAATCTTTCAATGCTGGCAACACATTCGATTGTTTAGAAATGGATGAGGCAACTCTGTTAGCCAAACAAAGCACATCTGGGAGGAGCCGGATGGGGCCTCCAGACCACGCATGTGTGACCTCTGGGTGCCAGCTTCCTGACCGGTGACCGCAAGCGGAGTGGACAGCGGGAAAGGCGGACACTGTTCACGACCACCTCCTGCCTGCGCCCCGGGCTGACCCGGGCGTTCTGCTGAGCCCTTTTGAGCTTGGCTTAATTCTCCCGTCACCCTGATGCGCGGATATTATTCGGCCCAGTTTGCAGATGGGAACACTGAAGTCTCAGCAGGGATGTACCTCGGCCAAGGTCACGGGGTTAATAAGCGGCAGAGCGAGGATGTGATCCCAGGCCTGTCTGAGTCCCAGCACTGGGCTGCAGGCAAGAGGCTTGCTTTGGTTGTTGCTGTTGTTCAATCCATTCGTATGTCCAGCAAACATTTATTGAGCTATTACTATGTGCCAGGCACTGGGCTGAGCGCATTGCAACGATTAAGGGAGGGAATGTATGCAAAATGCATAGAGCAGCTAGTAAGCGTTCAGTTTGTTGGCTCCTATTATTGTTACTATTACTAGTGGCCCGGTGCATGAAATTCATGCACGAGGGGGGGGGGGGGGCGCGGGCGGTGTCCCTCAGCCCGGCCTGTACCCTCTCCAATCTGGGACCCCTTGGGGGATGTCCGACTGCCGGTTTAGTTGGACATCCCTCTCGCAATCCGGGACCGCTGGCTCCTAACCGCTCAGCTGCCTGCCTGCCTGATCGCCCATAACACTTTGCCTGCTGGCCTGCTCACCCCCAACTGCTCCCCCGCCAGCCTTCTTGCCCCCAACTGCCCCCCCTTTCCGGCCTGATCGCCCCCAATTGCCGCCCCCGCCAGCCTGCTCAACCCCAACTGCCCCCCCATGCCAGCCTGATTGCCCACAACTGCCACCCCCTGCTGGCCTGCTCATCCCAACTGCCCTCCCCCCCTGCCAGCCTGATCACCCCCAACTGCCCTCCCCTCCTGGCCTGATCGCCCCTAACCACCTCTGCCTCGGCCCCGCCACCATGGCTTTGTCCGGAAGGACATCTGGAAGGTCTCCCGGTCTAATTAGCATATTACCCTTTTATTAGTATAGACGATCATGCTTCTACGACAGGGGGTGTGTTGTAAAAATATGAGCAGCGTGTAGCCTCATCTTCTGAAGATGCCCAGCCTCGTGGGTCTCAGCTGGATGCTTCCAGCGACTCTCTCCGTGACCCTGGCATTGAACGCCCCATCTCCAATCTGTGAAATGGGCAGCAGGGTGGCCTGACCAGAGTCCCTGGGCCAAGAAGCTGAGCTGGGAGGAGGTGGCCTCGGGCACCTCGACTCCCCGAGGTGCAATAGTGATGCTTGTGAAGGTGTCCAGCTGATTTGGGGGTGGAGGTTAGTGGACTTGGGGGGGAAGCCAGCTAGCCCTGCAGTATTGGGGAGGCAAAGTCAGGCAGGGTACAAGGGTGGCACCGGCGGAGACCCCGAGACTGTCTTTGTGGGAGCAGAGAGGGTCTGCAACAGCCTGACATGTATCGTTTGCAGAACACGTTACAGTTTGCAAAGCCAGACTGTGAGCCCAGCCCTCCCCTGCTCCTGAGCATTCACTGGATCCCCACTGCCTCTCACATTGCTCATCGCGAGGCCTGCGTCACAGTCTGGGGAGTGAGTGTGTGTGAACCAAGGAACACCACGCATGTGCAGGGCCAGTCCTTCCCCATCCGCCCGGCCACGGCTTGGGTTCCGCGTGGAAGGCAGTTTGAACGGGGTTGGGTGGGGAGAGTCGGAATGTGTGCGGACAGAATTCCGGGGAGATCTAGGAGTGGGGATGCCTGGTATCCCGGGATGCTGACTTCTCCATTTTATTTGGGTCCCATTTCATGACTAGCAGTCCTGCTGGGAGAGTGTCTTCATCAGCTCAGACTCCTTAAAAAAAAATGCCATTGCCCTAACCAGTTTGGCTCAGTGGATAGAGCGTTGGCCTGCAGACTCAAGGGTCCCAGGTTCGATTCCGATCAAGGGCATGTACCTTGGTTGCGGGCACATACCCAGTAGGGAGTGTGCAGGAGGCAGCTGATCGATGTTTCTCTCTCTATCCCTCTCTCTTCTTCTCTGTAAAAAATCAATAAAAAAAATATATATATTTTTTTAAAAAGCCATTGACTATGTGGCTTAGAAACAGACATGTGTTTCTCACAGTTCCGGACGCTGCAAGTCCAAGATCAGGGCGCCAGCACAGTGCAGTGCTGGGGGATCGGGGGGATGGTTTCTGGGCCACCGACTGTAGACTCCTTGTTGTGCCTTCACATGACGGGAGCTGAGCGGGCGCAAGCTCCCTCCCGCCCCCGAGGAGGACAGGAAGCCCATTTATGAGGACCCCACCCTCATGACTACATCCCACCCTCATCACCTCCCGAAGGCCCCGCCTCCACCTACCATCGCCTGGGGGGGGTGGGGGGTAGGGTTTCATCCTATGGGTTTTGAGGGACCACAAACATTTGGCCCATGACTGAGAGTGAGCTCACTTGCCTCAGACCTGGAGCGAACCCCAATCTTGACCGCGACAACTTGCGTTCACTGCGTGCCGGGCACGATGATGACATGCCTTTGGATCCTGACACCTGCCCTGTTATTCTCATTCCACAGGAGGGGAAACTGAGGCGCAGGGAGAAGTCACGTGGCGAGTGAATGGGGAAGCCAGAACTGGAGCCCAAGCCCGCTCGCATCTGGACGCTCCTTTCACGGGCACGTCCTGTTTACCCACAATCCTCAGCAGCGCAGCCGCCGTGGTCATCCTCACTTCACAGGTCGAAGAGGCCACAGGCCCGCAGCCATATGGTGAGGCCCCCGGGACTCAGGTCCACCACCCAACATCACCACCCCACAGCCCCACCCCCAGCCATGGCAGGCTCCAGGGATGGCCGCCGCCCCCCCCCCATCAGATGTGGTTAAAAGCTGATCAGACGTGAACTTCCCCCCTAGCAGGGTCTCTAGGGGCTCCCTGGCCGGGGTGTTGCAGGGGGTGGGCGTGCCCCCTGGCGCCCAGGGAGCCTCCCGAGGTGGGTGATTTGGAATCGGAACGCAGGGCGCTTCCAGGTCTGTAAGGAGCCGGGAGTGAGCGGATAGATATGCTAATTTCATTATTCATGTACATAATTACAATCCAGAAGTTGGCAGCCTTCTAGGTAATGACAGGAGGGAAGGGGAAATTTACCTAACTTTTCTAATATATGTGTGGTATTATTTAACTCTTAAATGAAGGCCGGGGACTTAATTCATTTCACAAGGCTGGTGGAAGGTGAGGCAGCGAAGCCGACCTCCCCTGGGTAATCCTTCCTTCCTTCAACGGAGAGCTACCTGCGGGTGCCAGGCTTTGTGCCAGTCTGGAGGTGGCCATGGCAGTGGAAGCCCATCCCTGCCCCGGCAGCTCATGGTCCAGGACATAAA